>NC_089867.1:4432500-6832500 GCF_036373705.1 Amia ocellicauda
ATCTGTGCACCTGTGCAGTTTATTGTATTCCTTTGGTGCCGCAAATATACTGTTAACGGCTGCTGTAAACATTAACACAGTTGATTTTAATTAAACTTCTCGGGAGACCACCTTGAGCTAAAATGCCTGTATTTTCCCTCACAAAGATTACCTTCCTGTAATTGTATGTAACTGTGCCAGGAGAAGAATCGAGGTGTAGTTCTGTGCTGCCGAATATCATTTGTCGATTGTGTATTTGTACACTGCAATAGTGAATCTAGAGCAGTTCGTTACAGTTCATTTTCAATCTTACATACGAAGCTCAAAGACTCTATTGGAGTATAGATTCCCATCCATGCATCTGTCATTTTGATACAGCACTAATTTAAAGCATGATCTTAATTGATACATTTTTTATTTCGTTTAGAGCTTGTGCACGCTGTGAAGTAAGAGTCTTGTTTCTTTATTAGGCCACACACAATGTACTAAGTTAAATTTTACCATTCATAATGAATGCAGTCTCGCCATTCAAATGCAGCCATAAGCACACAGCAGATAAGAATTTAATTAAATGTAGATTAAAACCAAACAGGAAAACACACTCGCTGATAATTTTTTTATCACGTCCCCTGGTCATATTTTCTTTTTCTTTTTTTTCCCGACTTTCTACTTGTTCTTCCTTGGGCTAGAGCTTTTCAGTGCACCGACAGTGGCAAAACACCTCACATCTCACAACGGAGCTCGGAGATTGTGTAAAATGCAGAACACACGGCTACTAGAAGATTAATGTTCAGGAGGCAAAAGCATAGGTATAGGAAGGTGCTGCTGCTCCCCGATTTCACACGCGTCTCCAAAAGACTAACAATACCTCACCGGCTATCCAAACGCTTTCAACATAAATACCGACTGAAATATTGCATCTGCTGTGCGTGTTGGCTTAACATGTTGGTGTATGTTACAACCCCTATTTAACATACATGACTCATCAACTCTGTGAACCTATCATCATTACAGTTCTGTAATTGCCGTGCTAGCTGAAGTGTTTGCAGCAGCTGCTATCACACAGCCCAATTAGCGGTGACCGTAAGCCACAGCTCCTTATGGCGAGCATGAGATTCCTTCGTAAACTTTTCGGAAGAGATCCTGTGCCAATTACTGTGATCTCAGGCCTGGACCCCAATCAGAGCTCTGACCCACCTGGTGATTGTAAAGTGCGAGACTTGATGGCGGCTCCCAGTGGACAAAGGATTGTTCCTTCTTCCAAATGCAAATCTGCCACTTGGATTTGAACTTACAGCAGAGGCGCATGAGACAAAATTTTGATTTAGCCTGGGTGTAGGTCAAATAAAGAGATTGTAAACATGAAAACAGAAGCAACACACCACGAGAACATATTGGGAATAAACTGTATTTTTGCAGGATATTGCAGAGGCCTATGATTCAAATTTCAACATATTACTTAAAGTTTCGTCAGGGAGAGTGGTGGGAATCACTTGTAAGCACAGAATAATGAGGGTAATTCTGTTTAACCTAAAGCAGTTCAATTTGCCCAAAGGAAGAAAGTGTAATTTAGGTTTTGAAATAACAAACAAACAGAAAAGCCAGTTTTTGAGTGAATGTAAACAAATGATTGGTGGTTGTTTTTCTGCTGGAAAATGATGCACATACAGTTCATAACCTCCAGATGAGTCCTTCACTGACAAATGCAAAATATTATGTCTCTGTGGATTCAGGTTGAAAAGACGATAATATAGGTAGCAGTCTTAATGAGGTTTGATTCTGTTTACCCTTCTATATATCTTAACTTGTAAAACCACAGAAGTAATACATGCATACATTTATTAATGGAATTTGGATATAAATAAACAACATCTTTAACATAAAAAACACTCACCATAAAATATAAGTCTACAGTATTGTTTTTATAATGGTGAATAAATCGGTATACAACCTGGGATTGATAACAGTATGTTACAAATGAATCACCCTTAAAAAGTAAAAGAACCAAAATATGGTAAAGGTGTCTCAATCACTTCAATCAATGACTTCTCTTGAATTTGGAACTACCCCAATTATATATAGAACTGCCCAAACAAGGCAGAACTACCTACCTGAAACCGACTGTGTTCGTCCCCAATGCACCTGCACGTGACTTCCACTTGTGTGTCTGAATCCACGTTTCACTGCTCAGGCTGTTTTTCCCCGCACCTTTCAGAGCTTTGAATAGTATAATCAAATCCCCATATAATCGCCTCTGTTCAAGACTCCAGAGGTGCCGTTCCTTCAACCAGCAATTGTTGTGGTTTGCTCTCCTTTGAACTCTTTATAAAGCACCAATATCCCCTTTTTTTTGTCTTAAATCACATTTGCACCAGTACATTTTCCTTAGTGCCATATTTTTTCCCTCGGTTTGCCTCACTACACTGTGGAAGATGAACTTTACTTTCGAAGAGAGTGCAATCACTTACTACTTACTAAAAACTGTACAAAATTAACCTTTTGTCTGGTTTCCTGAGGTTGACAGCATTTTCCTATCATTTTCCTATTAATGTTTATGTTGGTATGATATGATTTAGTGTACCCCTGTTTAATGTAGTTCAATATGAAAGATCCATGTTAAAAACAAGTTAAAGGAATCATTGTAAAACAAATTTTAAGCAGATTAGTTCAATAATTGCCCTTCGAAATACATCATCTAGATTATTTTGATGAAGAAACAATGCAGTACAAAACATTCTTAATACTAATATTAATAATAAAACATAAAAGAATAATAATAGTTTATTTTCAAAGCTCTATGATTTGTTTGTATTGTTTGGATCCTGGAAAAGGAATTGTGGTTTGTGCTTTTAAATAGCAGGCTGATCAGAGTTAGAAAAAAGCAAGACATTACAATGCTCCATATTCATGATCTTTAGTTAAATTTTTAGTTATAATTGTGCTCCTTTGGTGAGGTTTTTGTTTTCCAGGCTAAAATGAGGTAAACACTTGCCATCTGCTGTGTTTATTAGCTTCTGTATTTACACCTGAAAGAGATCCAACTCTCTTAACAATTCCAAAAAGGATAAGACTTTCAGTTTTCTTTTTAAGAAAAATCAAATCATAATAAAGAGTACAACAATTACAGTTTTGTGATTGTTGGATGGGCTAACACAATGCAAACAGAAGCACAACAATCCGATGATGTTAAGTATTTGGATTGAATGGTAAAATCAATCAAAAATAAATAAATACAATTGTAAAGAGTAGTAATATGCTTTTTTTCAACACAATTTCTGTCCAATTACCAGTATTTCTTAAACAACCTGTATTCAATAAGGTCCAGGTGGCCAATCATTTAAATTCTCGAAATTTGAATATTAAGTTAATGAAACAAGATTATTGTATTGGGTTTATTTTCTTGGATTAGTTTGTATAATGATCAATAATGTAAGGGGTGTCTATTTTGTGTCCTATGTGGCGTTTGAGGAGGGTTGCTGTGGGGATGAAGGTGTCACTGATGTTGTACACTGTGCTTAAAGAACAGTTGGAGGACCCTGCGCAGGTCGGAGCCGTGGGATGGGTTTGCGCAGCGCCAGGACCACAGCCATCGCTGGTGCAGCTGCAGCGTTCGGTGGCGGCTTTCGGTCTCACTCTATTACTCGCGCGCAGCTATTGGCCTGTTCTGTGGGGAAAAGAGCAATTTCCTGTCCCAGTCTGTTTGATCAAGTGCTAAACCCTTGTGATCAATAGAGAGACAGATGTCGGGTCCAGATGGCCGAGTTGTGATACCTGGGGCAGCGCGGGCCTGCCAGGACGACAGAATGGCAATGAGCGAGGGCAGCGGCTGTTCACTTCCATGAGGCTCAGAGACACAATGTGACAAACGCAATTAGGGCTTTTAGCTGCAAATTATTTATTTCTCATAGAAAATGACAGAAAATTTAATTAGCAGTTACTTTAAGCAATATGTAAAATTAAAGGGGTGCAGAGGGGGGCATTTTGTGTAGGAAATTTCCTTAATTGAAGGTTTTGAAGCTTGCGGTTGCTCTATTGCGCTTACACGTTTAATGGAATTTCTTGGAATGCTGTAAGTTATGGTTGTTGCTTGTGGAAAAATAATAAATTGATATATATCTACATCAGATTATGCCCTGTGGAGGTAGAGCTGGCAGAAGTAGGGAGAAGAGTATTTACGTGGAGAGTCGGGACATTTCAGACGCACTGTAGGATCTTTAACAGCAGGTAGATGAATTACATCCACAGTTATGTTTACAGTTTCAGCATTTAGAGGTAGAACAGGACTAACACAAAATAATCAATCATTGCAGTTATTATGGTGTCCAGTCAATGCTTGATTTGTTCTATGGGGTTAATGTCTGGACTCTGAGGTAGCCCTTTATTTCATTGAAGATCTCCAGAGCATGCTTTCTTTGCCATATAAGTTTGACATTTCCTGGAAGTGTGTTTGGAATCATTATCTTGGAGAAATGCACTGCTGTCCAATCAGCTTCCTCCTGGACGGAACGACATGAAGAACGTCAATACGATGACCAGCTCCGTCCTCAGTCACTCCTCCAGGCATGACTCTGGTGTTCTTTTGTCATCCTCCTAGCGTCTCTTCGGCAAATACATGCAGGCCATCTGGAAACACATAGCTCAAGTATATATTTGTGAGTCCAAAAAACTTTGTTCATTTGTTCAAGACTGGCATAAACATTCCTTCTCCAAAGCATGTCTTCAAGCTGCCTAAAACAAAATGGGCACACAGTCATATCATTTTCAGTATGCTATGAAAAGTATCTTCCTATATCTCTTTAAGGTTTGTGAATAAAAGAATGCACAAAAGAAGTGTCTCATTTTGTAATTGTACAAATCATATTCAGTATCGGGCTGTCCGTAGCAGGATTTCATTTTGCCAGAGCTTGTTGTTGGTTTAAAAAGGGCTTTTGTCTGTTATGCCCAGAAAAATGTTTTGGGATTCTCATTGTTGAAAAGCTGTGTTGTAGTTAAGGAGCTATTCTGGCTTTATTGTGTTCAGAATACATAGTAAGGGAGGTCTGTAAGAAAATCTCCTGGGAAGCCTTTTTAATTTGTGGATGCTGACCTGTATGCCATTTGCTCAAGGCCATCCATGAGCTTTCAGCATAGGATATCATCTGCGAGGCAACACTTGATACTAAAATGAGTTTACACTGTAGTCTTCAGGAGTCCTGGTGTATAATGACAGTGAACCTTGGTAAACCAATATTTAGTTACAAAACCGAGATTCTTTGTGTGTTACTGATCGTGGATTTATATGTATTATATGAGATTGGAAAATATGTTTAGCTTATTTCTATTTTTAATTTGGGTATGGACTTATATTGATCACCTCCTAAGTTCTGAAGTCTCACTCGCATAAGAATCTAACCTTTGGAGTTTGATCGGGAGTTTGATTCTTGTTGTATAATTCGTATAGTCGTATTAGGGATATGTGTAAGACATTTTGTGCATATGCTTAGCTGTGTGCTTTTGTAATAGACTTGTAGAGCAGGAGACAAAGGAGGTTCTTGTCGAAATAGTTCCTGAGATCTGCTGGGATCCAAAACAGTCCCTTACTGTGAAGCCTCTTCTGAGTCTCACCTTTCCCCTTACTGTTTTAGTAAGTGCAGACTTCTCCCAGAGAGTCGCACTTAGTTTGCAAGGAATCTTACATCGTTTTGAACTTTTGTGGGTGAGGAATAATGTGTAATTCCAGTTGGATATGAGAAGATTGCCACCTAGTGGTTCTGTAAGGGGTTTAAAATAAATGGAGTTCAGAGTGATCCTCAGCAGACTGAATCGAGCTGTGGGGTTTTACATCATTATTAAGGCCTTATCTGATTCCTATCATACATCTACTTTGATCCCACAAGATAATACAGCATCAGAGATGATTTGAACGCGTTGCTGCTTCCCACGACCAGGTTGAGTTATTAGAAAGTTTCAGTCTGTTCTTTTCTTTGTTGTCTGTCATGTGACGGTTGACAAAGCCGAGCTGTATTTTCTTTTCGACTCTGATGAGCCAGAAAAGCATCCGCCGGTCCAAATATTTGCAGTGTTTCACCAAGTGGGAGACTTAATTTTGTTTATGTGCTTCTGTGCATTCTTAGTAGCAGAACTTCTCAACTGCAAATTGTTTGGTAGGTCAGGAGCAGAATGCTACATGGTACCAGTTTTCAACTATATCCAGATTCAGCATTATATATATATACTATTTTTTAAATGAGAGATGTGTCAGCTTTTACACAAAATAGTGTGTATAAATCAACCTCACACTTTGATAATACATTAATATGTCCTTAATATACACAAGTTCTTATATGTAGAAGGCTGGGCTGTGAAAGGAAGGTGATGTATTAATTTAATCTACCTGTTAGATTAAACTGGATGCATAACTATGCATTACTTTTATGCGACACTTGAACTGACCTTCTACAATATATCAATATAAGCATAAGGCATTGAGGAGAGAGATTTTCTATTCTTGTTTACATTCTTTCCAAACTTTTTGCCACTTGGTCAAAACATATTCACACAGTTTCCTATTTCAATAAATAGTCAAGACACATTATAGCTCAGAAATCAAGTTACAACCTTACAGAAGAAAGACAGAAAATATGCAAAGGTGGCACAAATGTTAGATATTCACAGAAGAATAGCAAGATTATTAAAGATATCAAAGTTAGGTGCATGCATACAGTGTACATAGAAATGATCAATCAACATAACTGATCAATTAAAAAAAGGCAGTGATTCCTAAGCACTGAAAGAGGTTCATATGGAGGTAAAGCATCATACGGTCAAATAGGGAGGCTAGATACTTCCTTCATATCAGGTTGCTTGAGCTGTGTAGATACTAGAACCCCCTTTGTGATGGAAAGGAACTCAGGGGCAAAGTATGAAGTCATACCCTTGACTAAAATTGTACCTAGTGGTCACAGTGTGTAGAGTCCAGCAGTCGATTACAGCACATTGACGGAAGGTATACCGCCAAGTTCATTCATATCACAGTGTTTGATTGGCCATCACAATAATCTGGTAACCTGAGGGAGCCAGGACTGGCAAGTTGCAAGAGTCTGTGATTGTGTGAAATATTGATTGCGTGGAAACAAGGGGAACATTTCAAGGTACAGGAACCTGTTTGGTTTAAGAGGAGACAAAGACAACCATGAGTGAGTGGTACTGACTTGAGTTATTACTTTTTTCCGTGCATATAGTGTTTTGCACCGGAGCTCTATTAGTTAGTAAGCCATCTCATGCATTCAATTGCTTTACAGTTACATTACTGTATTTGTATCTAAATTCAATAAAATAATGTGTTATGATCTGTTTCACACTGCATATCCCTAGTTTTGTCTAGGAAGGGTGAATGTTTTTGATCAGTATTCATTGACATGCAAGTGCACTAATATCTTTACTTGTTCTTACAGAACTAAAATAGATAACAGCTCAGTAAGAACCTGCTAAGTTCTTCTTTGGCTCTTTACTGGCAAATCTGTTTATTACTGTCCAGGACGTCTGACACACAATCTGGACATTTAATTGAAGAGCTAGCCTGCTTATAAGACACTGGAATTGATGCTAAGACTGTAATTTATGGTTTTAAGGCAGTAGAAGACTGTTTTTAGGAACATCAAATACATTGTCATACTGATGGGAATATCCATATTCCCTAAATGATGTATATACTCTTATTGCTCTTCATTTTTTATGCGTTTATTTGTGTTTTTTCAATTTTATAAAAACAAGAAAATATGTTGTAAACTTGTCTTGAAAGCACATGACCGTCTTCAACCATCATAATCATAAAAAGACAACTTTGTGAATTACAGTGCTCCCTTCTCATTATAATAGCGTGTGCAGTTGTAATTTGCTGGACAGATGGTGAAGGGAAGAACTGATGTGCTTAACTATGCGTTTTACAGCAAACTATTAAAGAGTTCTGGTGTTTACACACAAACATTTGAATACCTGTCTTCAGGCCAGTTTAATTATCCAGACCCTTCTGTTATTTGTATTGCTCTGTTGTCTTGCAGCTTTGCAGGAGGCAAGATGAATTTGTTTGTATTTTCATTAAGATATGCCAGTGGTTAGTAAGCAAAAAAAATAAAAAGTCCTACAATTAAAGAAAACCAGAACTGTTTACGATGGATTGCTTTGAAATCTTTAGGCATTAGTGTAGAAAAATTATGTATATTGTGTTCATCCTCATTTTACTTCACATATGATTCTTCCCTTGACGTTTGATTGGGAAAAATATATATATTTATGCCAGAATGCATAATTTTTCTTCTTAAAATTCCTTTATGTATGCATCTTAAGATGTACTTAAAAAAAAATCATTAATCAAATGAAAAGGGCATTTAGCCAGAAGAACCTAAGTATGAGGTGGTGAATATTTTATTGAGGAAATGTATAAAGCAGTGGTGTTTAATTATCTGGACTATGTACAGGATGCTGTTTTGATTGTTTTAATGAAGCAGCTGGCCTATTGTTTCTCCTTAATTCCTCTATTGTTTTTAGAATATGTCATAGTTCTTTATTCTTTTATCAGGTACTCTGCAGGAGGATTCAAACAATAGCCCGTTTTCCAACTGCACTGGCCACCGCACAAAGGAACTCAAACAAGACAACATTCAGGCATATAGTTTAGAGGCTATGGTTTTATTTTTATTTCATGTAATGTTTTTCAAATGTAAAGGTTATATATACAGACCAATATATATATATATATATAATATAGTGCTCAAATTGAGGGGGGATGAGGGGGAAAGGCATTCCCTTCCATTACTGAAATAAATAAAATCCAAATCCTTATAATGTGATGTATAAAAGCATCAAGAAAATGAAGCAATCCATAAGTAGAGGTGCATTGCGGTTCTAACTCATTTCCTAGACGTAAATTCAATGTGCCCAACTGTTATTATTTGGAATTTGCGGACCGTCATTGTTTGAACTTCGGATTGTTGCATAACTGTCAGAGATTGTCAGTGTGTCTCTAAAGACCTTAGGAGTTTCCTTTTATATGTAGAAAAAAATGGGATTCGTGTGTATTCTTTACTGAAACATTAATAATGCAAGAAGGTATACTCACGTTAAAAGACACGTTGATTTTATCGCACATTTCTAATGGTTTACGTTTGTTAGTAACGTTTGTCAGTATATCGTCGGTAGAAGAAATTAGAGAAATAGACTTTCACGTTTTGTGTATAGATCATTATACCCTCCGGATACATGTACCCTTTTAAGTATAAAACTACTCGTTTTTCTTCAAATCTTGTGAAGAACCGTGTCATGTTGTTATAACGACCACAACGAGAAAAATTTCACTGGTCAGCCGGTAAGCTTCTGTTAAGGGGTAGAATGAAACGCTTCACTAAACGTCATCAGACTTTTCCCACTATTTTGAGATCTTTCTTTTCCTTTTTTTTCTGATATCAGTAATTGTTTAATTTATCAAATAAAACAATTGCATTCTGTTGAAACTGGTTTGAGGCTGCTGTCAATACTGAACCAATCAAAACAAACTCTTAAATAGAGTCTCCCTCACCTGCTAATAGCAAACTATGACACTTTCATCACAGTAGCTTTTGCAGTTATTAGGGGATCCGCTATTAAGTGCAGGTTTTTCAATTGTGATTAGCAGGTGACTCAAAGTTTTGATTTAGTAACTCATGTATAAAAAATACATAAAAATAAAAAAGCAGCGCTCATGTTGACCCTTAAGGGGAAATAATAAGATAGAAAATTTAGACCAATTAGTTCCTTGCTTTTTTTTGGAAAGTAATACAGCAAGGGTTCCACACATACGGAAACATCTTCTAAAATGAACCAATGCATTTTTGGTGTCAACAGCAGACTGTGAAAGGGGATTCATCCAACTGATTATTACTTACAGTAATAAATGGGCTTCAATTGAGTTGGGAAGCCTTGCTCTTAACAAAATGCTTAAAAGCCATAATGTGAAGTGCTAAGACTTTGTGAGGATTTGGAAACGATTTGGCATTTCTTCTACAGTACTTAATTTAATTTTAATTTGTTTTTATTCTTGATAGAAACCTATACTCCCCTCCAAATATATGTCTGCTTAGGAGTGTAATGATACATTTTAACTATTTTAACCCAGTGTCACCAGAAACATTGTACATATCAATGTAACATTGTTACAGTAATAGTAATAACATAATTAATTATATTATTATTGAATTGTATTATTACTATCTATCTTCTTCTTCTTGGCACTCTTTCATCATCTCTGTGCAGCGTAACACCCCAGTTCAATATTTGATCGATATCATTTAAATCATATTTATATAATTTATTTTCAACAAGTTCTGTAATATTTAAAGAAACCCTCCCATTATTTTATTATTAATGAGGTCACTTGCATTTGGAAGACTTTCTCCATCTAAAGAACCCCCGACCGATACACGTGGAAGCAGAACTGTCAGGACCGCAAATGCATGAGGAATTTTTCAGTTTTTGCATGTCATTTACCTCCATGTCTGTTGTTGACCCAGTTGGGAATGGATGTCCAGACCTTGAGAAAGCTGGTGAAGGAGTCAGAGCAACTGAAGATGTTTTAATATATATACACATTGTTACCAGCGCTTAGAACTGAAACCAGAACCGGAAAGGGGTTCGAGGAGCAGAGCAATGTATCATAAAGTAAATGTCATCTTGATTATGTGCCAATTCTTTTTTATTATTATTTTGTCAGCTACAGCATTGCTTTAACTTCTTGTTTCTTACAGCGTGCACCCCTGTTCCTCCACCATTTCCCTAATTTGAAAACTGATTTACGCTATAGTTGTAGGTCCTTTTAAATCTGAGTATTGCACTGACATACTGTTTGCACATCTTTGAAAGCTAGCAGTGCAGTTTAATTAATTGTCCAGCTTTTCTCTAAAACAATGTCCTAATTCTGCCATTTAGCGCTGGCGTATCATAGTTTGTTGTTATCTCTCCAGACAGATTTTTGTAAATAGTCATATTAAAAACTTTAATCTCTTCAATGGAAAATGAAGTGCAGTTGAAAAGCCTGTCATGCACAGAGATAAACATTATCTAAGCTAAAACCTTTTCCTTTTTTTTTTGCCTACTTAACGAATGTGTTCTGAAGACTCCAGCAGAATGTTTAATCCAAAACACTACAATTAAATAAAATACAAGACTTACGTACTTAAATATCCCAGGTGTTCAATCTACAGAATACAGAAAGATCGGAAGATGAAACACTTTTCCTTTCACAACCGAGCTGTAGATGAGTATAGTAAACTGTAGTGTATGAGTAACATGTTTGAAATAAGGATGATACAACTTTTAATACATGCATTCCTCTAAAGCTGAGTTCTGTCACTGATGAGTTTAAGACAAGGCTCCCATCATACATTAAGAATTCATTTTCATGTCACATGACTCTGCTGCTTTCACTATGACCTTAGGGCAGTTCATAAACACTCTCGATGTCTTCTGAGACCATGTGCTGATCCAGTTCTGTAACTTTGTGAGAGTATGTACAGGATTCCCCCCAAAAATGACAACTGGCAGTTCTTACGGCACATTGTTTGAAAATTCCATTAAAATGCAGTATATATACAGTATATAAAAAATGAGTACAAGATTATTATCCATTTGTTTGGTATATATGTGTTAAATGTATATATTCACTACAAGCTCAGTGCAAAATGAATAGCAGTGACATCTAGAATAAGGACAGATGTTTTTATGTAAATTAGGTATTCAAGATATTTAAATGTATTCTAAAATGGAACTGAAAGATGATATATCTGGTTTTGAAAGATTGTTTTTCCTCCTGTGCTATTTAAAAGAGGCAGATTCTCCTCTTTATAGTTTTGGCTCTTTCTTACAGTGGTCACTTTCCAATAATGGCACCAATTCTTCATGAATGAATGTATGAATCCCACAGGAATAACATATGAATGTCTCATCCTCTTCCACTGAGTTTTGACATTGATCACCTGTATAAACCCAAACCTAGCCTGTAACCCTATCCTTCACTCTGCCCCTAACCTTGTTATGCCTGTGATTAACAGCAGAATTCCTTCATACATGAATGCATGATGAATTGGTCCCCATTATTAGAAGGTGTGACCCTTAAATATATGCCGAGATCTGAATAATATGGTTCCCTTTCTGATTCAGAGCAGACTAATTTTCCCCATATAGTTTCAGATCTTCAAATTCTATTCGCGTGTGTGTCCTCTCAGTGTGTGTGCTATATATTTTTCTTTCATGGAATTTCATGGAGCAGAGCACAAAATTACAAGTTTCAACAGATGCTGTACATGAAAAATAAGCTTGGTTTCATCATATCAGGGAAACAAAACTGATACTTAAAGAGAGTGGAGGGGGGTCTCCGAAATGTGACCTTCAGCATTTATAATATTTCTCTCTCACTACGTTCAACATACTGCAAAGTGCCCTAGATGGTATCTGCACTAAAGGATATAAACCTGAAGATTTTGTGTTATCTCTACAGTTCCTTTTCTAAAGTACAAGTACAGAAACAACTTGAACTGTGCGGCTAACCTTAGCTTCGAAACATATTGAGCACTATTAATCAGAGTCATTGTGCAGGAATGGGAGTTGCAAAATTGAGAAAACATGCTACAAAAAAAAAATACATAAAAGTTTAATGTTTAAAATGGAAGGTAGTTAGGTTTGGCAAAGAATCAGTGTTACATTAAAGAGTGTGCATACTTCCCAATACAGCAATGTCAACAGAGCCCTTTTTTCCCCTTTATATGTTTTTGCCCTTCAAGGTGGCCCTCATCTTCTCTTCCCCTGAGGCCCTTCAATCGTAAATTAAACCAATCGCATCACATCTACATCTTGGTTTCAATGAACATCGAGCAAAGCGTCACAGAATGGATTGAATCTGTAACGACGCATTTCTCTTTGTCTTATTTAATGCTGAATGTTTTTTGTCTTCGCTAGGTGGCCAACTGTGGTGTACGACTACTAAGAACATTGTGGAAGGCGAAGAGTTAGTGGCGTTTGCTGTAGATTTTGACTCCAGGCTCCAAGCTGTCAGCCACATGTCTCTGACTGAAGGAATGTACCCAGCACGCCTTTTGGACACTATACAGCTACTCCCTCAACAGGCTGCCATGGCATCAATCTTACCAACTGCCATTGTCAACAGTAAGTGTACTGGTCTCCTCACTGGCAATACACAGTTATTCAGTTGTGTTGTGCTTGATATCAGAACTACAGAACCAAGCAATGTGCATTATCTTGGTGAACTTATCTTATCTTAGCTTATGAACTATTTTGCTTTCACAGAAGACATCTTCCCTTGCAAGGCATGTGGGATCTGGTACAGGAGTGAGAGGAATTTGCAGGCCCATCTGATGTACTATTGCAGCGGCAGACAGAGGGAGCCGGAGACGGTGGTGGAGGAAAATGAGACCAGCCCCCATCAAACCCCCAGCATTTGCCCTTTCCCGCAGTGCAACAAGAGCTTCTCTGGGGCCCGGGCCCTTGAAATGCACCTAACGACCCACAACAGTGAGTGAAGAGGATTTTAATCATGTGGGCTTTTTATATGCATTCTTGTAGGAGACTTTATGCCCAAAATGCATGTGAACGTCACCTTAATGGAATTTACAATAAAAAAGAAAGCAAAGTTAGTACTACTCATATTAAAGCTGAGGAACTTTACAGTCCGTGTTTGAAGACGCCCTTTTCGTAAGGCACAGCAGAATTATGCACGTTTAGTTAATTAAAGAAAGGGAAGTAGTTTCAAGAGTTTATATCTTGAGTTCAAATTTAGTTCTTTTTAGATGAATGTCTCCAACTGTGCTTGAATGTTCACATGTAGTGCAGCCATTTCTTTCAACCGATCTACAGACAATGATGCATTTTGTTAGTAGCGTAACTCATTTCTCTTAATAAGTTACTCTTCAACATATCTATACAGCATAAATTACACCCTGATCCTTCTGGCAACCCTCTTAAACTGTCACTTTGACTTGTTATATAACGTTGTACTTGGGGGGGCTGCTGTAGACTTGCCGTGAGGTATCCGTTCCTAGATGGATCACTGCTGCACTCCACATTAAAGCAAAAGCAGGAGCAGTAAAGCTGAAAAGTTTCCCCTTTTATCTTTTTCACAGGTGTCAAAATGGAAGAGACTCTCCCTCCTGGCACCAGCTTGAAATGCACAATCTGTAACTACACAGCAGATTCTCTTATTACATTCCAGCACCACATCCTCTCTCACCTGTCACAGGCTGCCTTCAGATGCAATCACTGCCATATCAGCTTCCAAAACCACAGGGAACTCTTGCAGCATCAGGAATTACACGGGCACAGCAGCAAACTTCACAGAGAGAGCGACAGTGAACACTCCCCCAGAGGCAACGAAGAAAACCTGCAGCAGGCGAGAGCCGAGCTGGGAAACAGGAAGGATGTCCTCCAGAGTCCCAAAAGCGCACAGAACAAGGACATGAACTCGGACGCAGAGCTGGAAAAGCCAGAGAAGAAGCCCATGCTGTCTAATCAGAAGGGAGAGACACACCTGGGTAATAAGGCCAGTTTTTCATATACAAGGATCAAGTCAGAGCCATCAAGCCCAAGACTGGCTTCATCTCCAGTGCAACCCAATATTGGGCCTACATTCCCCATGGGACCTTTTCTGTCCCAGTTTGCTTTCTCCCAGGACATTTCAGTGGTCCCTCAAGCTTCAGAGATACTTGCAAAAATGTCAGAGCTGGTCCATCGTAGGTTAAGACACGGAGGGAGTAGCTACCCTCCAGTGATCTATAGCCCCCTCATGCCAAAGGGGGCTACCTGTTTTGAATGCAATATCACCTTCAACAACTTGGACAACTACTTAGTCCATAAAAAGCACTACTGTAACAGCCGCTGGCAACACATGGCCAAGTCACCCGATTTCTCCAGCGTCTCAGAAAAGGTGACAGAAGCAGTAAGCCCAAACAGCGGCCATAGTTCGGTCAATATATTGAACGCCGTCTGCCATCCCTCAGATCCTGACAGCCATCTTATTCAATCTGCTTGTTTGAACTCGTCAGTGTTGGACATGATCAATTCCAGCGGCAAAGTGCCTGAGAAAGAACTTCCTGGACAAGTTAAGAAAGTTTCAACTCCTACTGGCAGCGATGAGAGGCTCAATGGGAAGCAAGCGGAGGTGAAGAGTCCAAGCACATCTGTAGTGGAAAATGAAAACGACCCTAACAAAACGACATGCGAAGCTTGCAATATCACATTCAGTCGTCACGAAACCTACGTGGTGCACAAACAGTATTACTGCGCGACTCGGCACGACCCGCCAATGAAGCGCATTTCAGCGAACAAAGTGCCTGCAATGCAGAGGACGATGCGCACGCGCAAGCGGAGGAAGATGTACGAAATGTGTCTCCCAGATCAAGATCAACGGCCTCAGCTGGGGCAGCCAGGCTTTCTGGGCGTTCCGTCTTTGGGCAGCCCCTGCACTTCTCAAGACGCCGCGGAGAATCTCGGGGATCGTTTCCATCCCAGGTGTGATGTGTTTCCGGGGATGGTTCCAAAACATCTAGAAGCTTCGCTCACTGTCACGAAAGCTGTCCTGGCACCTAAATGCAATACGCTAGATCACCAGGAACTTGATGCCCCCATAGATCTCAGTAAAAAATGCTCCCCTCATTCAGAAAAATCATGCAATTCTCCCAAAAGACTTTTGGACTATCACGAATGTACAGTGTGCAAAATCAGTTTTAACAAAGTGGAGAATTATCTAGCGCATAAACAGAACTTCTGCCCCGTTACAGCTCCCCAGCACAATGAGATCAGCAACCTGGACCAAACAATGTTCCCAGAAATTAAAATCGAGGGCAATAATCCCGACGACAGCTTTGACAAGAGCCCCGCAAAGTGCGATAAAAACGGGAGCGCCAAACTGATCGCACAAAACGGTAGCCTGTTCTCCTCCCATTTAGGGACCTTGCCCGGACTGAAAGCATTCAGTGAGAGTCAGCTGATTTCCACGAAAGAAGAGAACAAGAATTTGTTTCTGCCGCATTGCCTTTATCCTGGAGCAATAAAGAAAGTGAAGGGGGCGGAGCAAATATCGCCGTACTACGGGATAAAACCCACAGATTACATTGCCGGCAGTCTGGTCATGCAGGGCGAAACTAGCGAGCAGGATCAGAGCACAAATGGAGGAAGTGACACTGTCAAAGAGCAGCCAGCGCCCAATGGCTGTCCTCACCCGAACAAAGAACCTCTGCCACTGCTGCCTAAAAACAGGGGCATGGTAATAGTGAACGGAGGACATAAGCCAGAGGACAGGTCTGGCTCCGTTACCTTGCAGCAGGAAAACTTGCCCCACAACTCCCAGCAACCAGACAGTCACCCGTCCCCGACTTGGGTATCGGAAAACCCCGCTGACGCCAACGAAAACGTGTCGCCTTCCATAAAGTCGCCGCCAGAGGAAGCGCTGCCCACCATAACGAAAGGTGTAAACGGCTCTGCCCAAGCTGCCGGCAGCGGCAAATATTGCCGCCTGTGTGATATTCAGTTTAACAACCTGTCGAACTTTATTACACACAAGAAGTTTTACTGCTCCTCACATGCGGCAGAACATGTGAAATGAAGTTTTGTCTTTCTTTTTGTTTGTTTGTTTGTTTTGGGTTTTTTTGGTACACGGTTGTGTCTGGAATAGTGCATCATGCAGTTTTATATGCTGCTTGTGGACAATCAAGAGAAGCTTCTTCTTTCCTTACTTTAAGACTTAATGCAAATCATCGGTAAAAATCAAGTGTAATATTGGTGCCACTTTCACATACTTTTATTTATTTTACAATCAGTATTAATAGGAGTAGTGATCTTAATTTAAATGAAAATAAATTTATATCAGAGTTGTTTGTAATGTTATTGTATAGTCATTCTTGTGTAGCACACATTGTTTACACTGTAATGTAGATTCAATGATACAATAGACACAGAAAACAGGAAATGCATTTTAGACGAATAGCTACAAAAGCACTTGTGTATTTCTATCTTATTTGCTGTTACTGTTTTTTGTATATGCGTAAATATAATTTGCGGCTATAATTCATGACTTCTTGCCTTAAACCACTGTTTTGGGGGATCACCAGGCACAATCCTGCATCTTATATTTCAGCATATACATTGGTCACTGGGCTTTGCATATGTATGTAGCTGTTTGTCCCCGTCTCTTTTCTTAAATTCAGAACTGTATGTTTTAATGAGGATGACAGCGTTCTTGTATAGTACTTGTATTTTTGTTTGCTGATGCCCTTCGGTCTCCCTTTTTAAAACTTTGCTCTCAACGCAATACTTTCTAAAAGAACATTACTGAAAGCAGTATTACGAAAAGGGCGGTGCGTCAGATTTTCTTTGTATCCCATGAAAATGAAATTCTACAAGAATGAAGTTTATTGATGTTGCTAAACAAGATGGGGGAGTGGGGAGGGGGGGGGACACTAATGTAACATGATCATTCCAATGTCCTAATAATGAAAAAAGAAAAAAAAATCTTAACAACGTTGTTGCTATGCATGTATATGGATGGAATAAAATTCCAGAACTGTTGGAAATTTTAATTTTGATGTGGTGTCATAATTAAACTTCAATCCTCAGGATAACTCAATGGTGGTGGTTCTTTTTTTATATATTTTTTCTCCTGTCAAGACTTTTTCTTCCTGCAGATCTTTTTAACAACTTGTAAAACTTCAGTATGAATATTTGACTTTTCCTCAAATGCAGCTGACTACATACAAAAAGTTATATAATCTGCCCTGATGCCACTGATAATATACCACTCAATAATCAGAGGGAGTGTTTGTTGTTTAAATTGTACTAGAATTTAATAATACAAATTTAAGAAGGGTTTAATTTGCCTTGCTGTACTAACCCAGGACATTGCCTGCTGTGAATAATGCTTTCTGCATATCTGTCAGAGAATCTAGTTTCTGTGGCAAGGTAAAATCTTTGTAGGGAAGCTGACAATAGTCTTCTACATTCCCACAGATCACTCTCACTAATGTTCAGTCTCGACGCCTCACTGCCTGAAGTGTAATGAAGTGGTACATGCCAAAGAAAGGACAAAAATGTTTCAAACATTTTATTTCGAGTAAAGAACAATTAGAGTCAGGTTTCTGCTTTGAAGGAAGTTTGTTTTTGGACATTTTCAAAACAGTTTCATAACTGAAAGCTTGCTGTACAATTTTTTTTTTTTTTTTTTTTTTTTTAAGATTGTATTTGTAAAACAAACACAAGAACTGCAGTTCCCAAACTCTTACTGTTGTGAAAATTATTTAAAAGAGGCTTTCCACAGGCAAATCTTTTTTTTTTTAACTGAATGACCTATACGTTCGACTGAACTATAGAACAGAATACCTGGTATCGATGCAGAAATAAATATATCCATATATTCTGCAGGCTCCTGTACATTTTGTGGGCTGTTTTTCCAAAAGTTCAAATGTATTTGTACTGTATGGAGATTAGTGGCTCTCTTGTTTAGGCTTTCTGCGTTTTACCAATGTCGCTAAATGTTTTGTCACTGCAAAGGGACTTCTGTACAGCATTTTCCGGTCAACTCCAGAAATCTGAAAATGTTTTGCTGTCGGATAGGTTTGCTCCAACAACTGCTTCTGACACTTCGCCACAGCCTGGAAGAAAACACAAAGCAAGTATGTAGGCAGTATGACACATAAAAAAAAATATATATAATACAAATAACCACACTACAACTACATTTTAAAGCTGGTAAAAAGTTGCAGGTGTTAACATGTTACAAAAGTCAAGTTTAAGCTTGGCTTATCAGTTTTATATATATATACACATACATACACATAGGTGACAAGTGAAAGGAAAAACCTGAATAAATGAGTGGAGGAACATAACATAAAAATGCTGAGCAGGCCCAGTTGACCTTGATTTTGGATCAAGATGTCAAGAGGAAAGGATCTAAGTGACTTTGAAAGAGGGGTCATTATTGGGGCACGAATGGCAGGAGCTTCAGTCACACAGATGCTCAACTGGCTCGTGTTCTCAACAACAGTGCAACAGTGCATGTGTGGCGACACCAAGAGAACGGTACAGGCCTGACTGCTGGACCCCTACAGTAAGGGGGTCCAAAGGCACGGTGTAGGCCCAACACCTTACTGAGACACTTTATGTTGAGTCGTTCCTTTAATTTGTCACCCATCTGTATATATACACACACAGAATAGTCAACACACAAGAAGTTGGATCACAGCTTTATGAAATTATCAGTTAAATAAAGAAAGGAAAAAAGCAATAGAAAACATCTGGGAAAATAAAGCATAAAGCACAGTAATGGCACAGTAAATACTAAAAGAAAACAAATAACAAAACAAGCAACTATCAAATCAGTGGTGTCTGAATGCATGTCAGCTAAGCAGCAATTTTTGGAATCACTACAATAAAACTTGAATACGGTCACTACCACAAATCCATTCACCAGTCTTACACTAGACCAACAGGATGGCCAATCTATATTGTCGTGCCGTCATTGAATGTTCTACACACCTGCATTTTCAGATCGAAGTGTACTTGTGTGGGCAATTCTTTGAACAAAGAGACTGACTTACTTCATTCAGATGGGCTGGGAGTAATTCATCAAAATAATCACCAGTTATCACAGTTACAGAGGTTCCGCTAGAAAGTGGTTTGTATTTGGAAATTTCCCTGAGGGACGAAAAACAAAATTTGTTTCAACTTTGGTCTGCATCAATTACTTCACTTCACTTATGTAACATGAGATACAATACATACAATAATAATAATAATAATAATAATAATAATAATAATAATAATACATATATTTGGAAAAACAAAAACAATATATTACTATAATTAATTCACTACCCTTATGCTGTCCTTTAGAATTATTAAAATATTTGTTCTGCTTTATTGTGCCTTCTATTTTCCACTATCATGATACGCATTCTGCATAAAAGGTTATGTCCGCCATTTGATCCTGTACTTTGTAATCTGATAGCATGTGGGACAGTAAGTCTATGATATGGGCATCACTTACTGTTATAGTAAGCATTTCTGGAGAGGAAGTATACATACAAAATAGAGCCATTCAACTATCTACAATCTACAAAGTCTTAATTTACTAAGAAATATTCAGTTGAAAATCTGGGGGATATTAAATACTCAATTTACTCTACTGTCACCCCAAAATTGGTCATTTGCTCAACCAAGCCAGCCATTCCCATACAAAATATGAAATTACAGCCAGTTTAATAATATATAACATTATTATTACTCTTCAACTACTGTATTTAAGAAGGGAAAAAATTTAAGTATTAAAATTGTAATTATTACAATTTCTCCTGAATGCTATCGACACAAGAAGGGAAACCCAATGGAAGCGTCATAATTGCTGGCTAGGAAAATCATTGATCACACTAGCCAACTCTTAGGGGCCTAAATGTTTTTACTGATCCCACTACCAAAACAAGTGGATTTTTACCTGACTTGAAAGACACTCTCATTAAGGAAGAAATGCTCATCCACGGAGCCGCTCTGATGAGCCGGGTTGCTGAGTAGGTATTTCTGCAGAGACCAGAAAAGATGAGAAGGGTTAGGAGATGTGGATAGTACAGAAAGGTTTGCCAACATTTTGCATTCTACTATAAGTTACACTGTCACATGTAATTGCGGGCAGTCTGTGCACCTTCGACACGACATATTAATTAATTTAAAATCACACAAGTTTTGTTGAATATAATAATCAGACCCCTACTCCCCATCTAAAAAATATTCGGTCCTGACTGACCTACAGTAGCTGATCTGTGTTGTGTTTTCATGCTAGTTAAATATAACGAAACTATTTATTAAAAGCAAATGTACAATCCTGTGAAACTTGCATCTCTGCCATTTAAGTGTCCAGAAATGTAGTTGATAACAGAAGAATTTTTAAATACTGATAATTCTGTGCATGGGATGACATTCATGCACATAAAAGTATAGGAATGTTTGCAAAGGCTGTCTGTGATTGGCTGCTTTCTTGTGGGAATTATAATTCTATATAAAGTACATCTGTATCCAACATCTACTTTACTCAAAGTACTGTTTGCCCTGAAAAAAGAGTGATGGAAACAAATGGAGAAACGCAGATACCTAATCTAATATCTGTTTTGTCCATATACTTTGATTACAGTTATCATATTGCCAGGGAAACCAATACATTTGCCAAAGATTTGATTGGATTGGAATGTTTCAACAGATAAAATAACATAGACTGACGCTCTGATATAAACGACATGTCTTCTACCAGCATCTGTAATATAAAGCACTTCTGAAAAGAAAAAGAAAAAGAAAAGTGGTGATATACAGTAGTATGCAAATATAAGAACACTGTGCTGATATTCTTTCCTAATAGATTATTCATGGTCTAATTGTATTGATGATGTCTCACATACAGTTCACATACAATTGAAAAAATAGTTTGGGGTTATTATAATACTTTTATATTTTATATACATTAAAGCTTTCATGTTTTAAAGAGTACGTGTTCTATAACTTAATGTGACCTTGAGAAAAAGGAAAGGTTTTTTTTTGCCTGGGCTAAACTAGTCTGTATATGTTAGACTTCTCTGGTCTGTCTTCAAACCTTTTTTTCCCCTTGAGAACTCAAGCACAATGCCTTACTTGATGTACTTATCTCCTTGGCAACAACTGTAATATTTCAAAAGCCGAAATAAGTCCCCCATCTCTATCACCATCAAAAAGTAGGTACAAAAAAAAAATGGGATTTTAATGAACAGATTCAGCTTTAACCTGCAGCAGTCATCTATGCTGTACAGATAGAGAATTTAAATAAATAGCCCAAGCTAATTTCAGTCTCCTATACTGTATCAGGAAGAAAAAAAAGAAAAGATAGTCAAACCCCCTCAATTATCATAATCTTGTACACAAATACAGGTGGCGGTGACATTGAAAGAGGTTTTTTTTCGACTTCCCTCCAGTTGTTTCCACGTTTAGATCATGGCAATTACAAAGTGAAATCTATGCATCAAATGTGCCGGGGCCCCTTCCAAAAACAAAGGTACTTAAAAAGCAGTGGCTTAACACACTCAATTAATAATCCAGCTTAAGTGGTGGAGCAGGTAGGAACAATGCGCAACGTGAAGCAAGCGTATAGTCAAATTAAAATGTCAAAAGGAATTTCAAGGGCCACAAACCTTCTCATCATTACATAAAAGGGCCATGTATCCATTAACTGCTATTTGATTGCTTTTTTGTGCTGAGCGACTGCTGAGCTCACTACAAGTAAGTGTAGGACTAACCATGCGTTCTCCTATGAAGCAAATACTCAGCAAGATGGGAATGATTTAATTTGTGTCTTGTTTTCTTTAACCCAGCTCTTAGAACAGTGAATCTCCAAGATTCCAGACACACACACACACACATATTCTATTACTATTACTATAAAGCATAAAAGCAAAAAGGAATATAATGTTTATTTTAAATTACTCCATTTATATACAACATGCTAGCAGAGTAATTTACAAATGTGTTTATCCCAGATGTTTACTGTTTTCCGATGGCTAATTAATGTGTAAGAAATATACTGTCCAAAGAGCAGCTACTTGCCTATGGTTCGAAGACAAATAATGCAAAAAATAAATAATAATTATATGAAATAATACTGTTCCAACAAAAAAAAATATTTCAAAATGCTTTCTTGAAAAAACTCACATACCAGAAAGTATATCAACACATTGAGAAAATGCTGATAATAAGCAGCTACTATAAATCATAGGAACTGCACCAATTCACCACAAGTGCAGAGACAGATCCTGGAGCATTCCTAGACAATTTCGGACTTTTAGACAAAATACAGCTGGTTATCTGGTGATAATAAAAAGTAAACGCGATTAACCTATCAGTCTGAATCATAGTTCACTCTTCTCATTAATACGGTTAATACTGACCAGTGTGTCCAATCCAAGAACATTTCATAAATCTCAATATGAAGGAAGTCAAACTTAATAGCCTTGTGGATGTTCCAGTGATTAGCACTGCACATATGTGTGTGTGTGTTTATTAGTGAATTACCAAAACCAAGGAAATTCATTGTTGACATTAGTCAATTTTGCTGCCAGGCGATGTGATTTTGTCTTTGCATCTGTAGAAAGTAATCCAAATTTAATCTCGAGTCCCCACCCAGGCCTAACTCAGCCTGCAGAATAATATTGTGTGTGTGAATAAGATAAAAACATAAAAAACGGTGCACATAATGAAGTGTGTTTAATGGACCTTCATTTAGGCTGGAGTCTCTAATCCGAGTTATCTGCTCAGAATGTTCTATTACAGTGCTCTTTTGATTGTGTGTAATTTGTACTGAGTTGGTACCACAAT
Source organism: Amia ocellicauda (assembly GCF_036373705.1). Lineage (NCBI taxonomy): Eukaryota > Metazoa > Chordata > Actinopteri > Amiiformes > Amiidae > Amia > Amia ocellicauda. The sequence continues at coordinate 4,455,874 of NC_089867.1, forward strand.
GTACAAAGGCCCGTGGTTGACCTGGCTTTATCAATATGCAAATGGCTCTCTTTGCCCCTGTCATGATCAGTTTCTTTGAACGTGCTAATGAGACCATGCACCCAGCTGGGAGCCTAGACGGCGCAGTGGTGCGGAGGCATAGAGACGGCACAAAGTGTGGAATCAAGATCACAATAATCTCCAGGTCCTCTTTAGGAGTTCATTACTGGAAATCAGAGGTAAAAAAAAGGCCTAAAATAACATTCCCATTTTGGAGGTGAAAGTAGTATTGAAATGGATGGACTGAAATATGACACATTCATTTGGATAGAGTGTGACTACAGATCCATAGACAGTGCTTTATACTATAAGACAGCTATTTGGATTCATAAGTATTTTCTCTGGGATACTCCCTATGACAATGTTAGATAAATAAAAAAAAAACTCTTACATCTGAACTTAAATAGTAAAATTAAGGTCCTCAAAGAAGAAGCGCTAGGAGAACTGGAGTGGATTAAACAGGGCAGGTCTGTCTTTTTCCACACAATAGCTTGTTCATTAATGCAGGTTCCCAACAAAATACAGAACCAATGATAAAAACGTGTATAACCTTAAAAGCTTTAGTTGACTGAAAAAAAAACATGTATGTATATATAAAACAAGCTGAGGTAGTATTTGCATCGCAGCAATCAGAAATCTGGCACAAACACCACCTAGTGGTCACACAAAATACACAGAGGGCCTAATTATGTCTGATAAGCACATGGTTTGATATGGGGAGGAATATTGTATCCAAATCAAATCAACATATATTATTGACAGTTCCCATGGCTGCTGACTTACTGAATGTCCTTATATATCTTACACATTTCATCTGTATTAAAACATGTTTAGCATAAAGTCTGTATTTTTCTTCAGTGGCCACAATTAATGAAAATAATCTGTGTTACAGACATCTCACTCATTAACACATACTTTTCATAGTGTCAAATTAGGATATTGGAGAAAAAACCTAAAAGGACATGAGCAATGAATGATTGTAACGAAATTTCCAATTAAAATTGCACCAACTGCAGGCAGGAAAAATACGCTGTTAACACTAATTTTCTCTCAGAGGCATCACTGACAATAGTATTCGATGAGACTGACCTGTCGTTGTATTAGATCCTCAGAGATGTGCTCCCCTGTGATTGGTTGCTTCATCCATCCAAAAATCAGTAGCATTCTGTTCAGTCCAGTGGCTGCAAAAAATTGCATTGCCTGAAGGGAAGGCACCAGCTCTTTGTACCTATACAAAGAATAATGTATACAATGCCATCAATTGATATTGATATGTTTTTACTCAATGTGAGAATGAACAGTAGGCAACAGCAAAAAATACAATAAAATAAAAGATGCAATTGCAAGTCTAGTTTGCAAATTATCACCAGTAAATGTGTTGCAAATTGATCATATGGTTTATTATTTATTTTTTATTATTATTTTTATTTCTTGGCAGACGCCCTTATCCAGGGCGACTTACAACATAAGTGCAAACAAAGTGCAAAAATACAGTTAAGTAAAAGGCATCAATCATTACAAATTCAATTTAACTAAAACATAGCAATTCAAAATAATACATTTACACATTGCATGACAGTTGTGCACCAATTAGTGTACAGAACAGGCTCAAGTAGAGGTTTGGTTAGCAAAAACAGCTGATTGTCCAAGTAACCATCTTAAAATATAACCCAAGAAGCAACTGTACATACATGTGCCTCAAGGTGAAATAAGATTTGCAATCATCAACATTGCTGCTTATACACGAGGGGCAGAAAACCGTCAAGAGTTGGCTGTAGTGTTGCTTTTGCAAACAAATATGTGAGCATATTTCATTTTCACAGGTTCATCCCACAAGTCATAAGTTAGTGCTGGAATTTGAAATACCCATATCACATCACAAAGACTTCATTGATTTCAGAGTGAACTGTTTATCAAGAACAACAGAAATCAACCAATGCACAGGGCACTCAATTTGTTTGGATTTTGTTGCAGATCCAGAAAACTATTAGTATTTAACCAGTATGAGTGAAGTTGAAAGTCAGATGAACGTGTAATGAGAGAGCAAACAAAGCAAGAAATGAGACCGACTGCTTTTCCCTTTGCTGCATTTTTGTTGCGATTGGGGTAAAATATATAAATCAGACCTAATACTAATAATACATCATTGGTTTATATACACAATACAAATTCTATAAAATGTTTTTCATAGAAATTCACTGACCAAAGTAGTCCAGAAGATGGCACTCAACGGTAGCTTGTTATACTAAATGAGTTTCCACTATTGCTTTTGTTTTTTGGAGATTTTCCTTCCTGCAAACCCCATTTACAAATGTATTGAATGTGCGATCTATACTAACATCCCATTCTGTGTGTAAACTCTGGTAAATGGGAAATATTGAATGATGCAGAATTTTAGAATTCCTTTCAAAAACACATTCCCCACTGTGCATATAGAAAACTGATGGGAGGGAAAAAAAATACAAGTCAAAAATAGCACCACAACTCTACAGAATTAGGAATGAGAAAGATGGAAAAGTGCAGTGTATTAATGTTGTGGTTTTGTAACTCAAGAGTCCCAATCGGTTTCAGCTCAATGATGCAATGAATTGGGTGGTCTCAACCTGCAGCCCACAATCAATAGTCACATACACTGGAAAAACAACACTTTTTTTTAAATAGACCAAGAACTGAGGATGAATCCAGGGCATGCCGATATGTCCAGATCTTTGGATCTGTGCAGCATTATTTGGCCTATAGGCAAAACCAAAAGCTAGTGAACGAGTATGGAATAAAAATGCTAAACTATGCCTAAAAACAAGCCTGATTCCCCAGATAAATTAAAAAGCAATGCAAAGACACACTTCTTTACTTATCAGTCCCCCTCCAAAGTGAATGAAGACAATTCCCCTTTAGAGTCTGATTTGTATTTATTCACCACTGCTGGGATTTGTTTTGGGGGATTTCAAACGATAAACAGTGGCATCCACTTAGGTTTAAAAATGTTAATAACATTTAATATTATTATTACTATTATTAGGATGTGGGTTTGTTGGTTGTGGATGTATTTAAAATGTGCTTACAGAAGAAATTACATTAATGTTGGTGCATTTACCTGGGATAATTTATATAAACTTCAATTTCAGTAAAACACGATTCTCCAGTTGTTTTAAAACAGAGAAAACACCAAGATATGTAATTGAAATGTAAAAAAAAAACTGCATTCAACTCAGTGATATCAACAAAACAGTTATTAGAGAATTATTCAAAACCTAAGTTAGAAAAAGATACCAAAAATACATAAAAAGTTATTACTGTCCTAAGACACTTCATTGATTTATAACTTTAAGCTGCCAATTTAAAAGACATATCTTATAGAAGGGTGTTATTTCATTATCCAGTCGGTTTATGTTAAAATTCATATATTACCTACATTTACATTTTCTTTAGTCACATTATTTACATAGCATTAGCAGAGATAGCACTACATATCCATTTCGCTTTTAATTCAGCCGGGGAGATTATGCGCGGGAAGGCGTGTGTGTCACAGAGGAATGCAGTTAAGTGGCTCCCATAAAGGCAGGTGGGATGTTTTAAATAGATAATTCCAGGAACGACGACAGACCGCGCTGAGCAAAACACTCACTGTTTGAGGAATAAAATCTCTAAACTACTAAAGTGGAGAAATAAGTTAATGCTCCACAGTTTATGCTGTTTGATTTTTCATATGGATTAGTCCTGGCTGAATAACCAGTCTGTTACTTTTGTTATTACTATGGAATTTAGTGTAAGAATTTCTCTTCCACAGAAAAACCCAGAAATGCATTACCATATTATTTTTGCATTTCAGCTTTCTATAACCTAAAAAAAAAGGTGTGGGGGGGGGGTTGAAATTTAATGAGCTTAAATGCTAAATAAATGCATAGATTCGAAGAAAGGAGTCTATTCACACTTGTTCCTAAAGCAGTTTTAAAGCACTTTAAGAATACCAAGTTTAAAAAAATATCAGAGACCCTTAATCCTTCCATTGTTTCTTTATTTTATTATAAATATTTCCTCCAAAGGTTATTTTTAGAAGAGAAGATGATTCAAGCCATACAGCACTAATTCATTCCAATCCATCCAACTAAAGTAGACCCTATTTACTTCAGTGAGCTACTGTTTGTTATTATGTTATTCTACAATGTGAAACCCAAGGCTTTGTCTTGATTTTCCTCGTCAAAATTAGTACTGGATGCAATCATTTAGGAGAAAATATCAAATGATTCCAGCTGCCACCACTAAGTGTCAGTAAAGCATTGCATTCAGCCCAGAACAACCTCATTAAAATGCGGAGGGGAACCATGCATCTCACTTCAGTGCAGGGCCTGGCCTCACATATGCTGAATCATTTTTATTGATTGCTTTGGAGTTCATAAACACAGTGTGAACATAAAACTACAGGTCCGTTAATTAAATCAGCAACAATGTATTCATAATAATAAAATGGTGTTACTAAAAGTAACAAAGCGGATGCTTCTCTGGCACCTCGTCTTTTTCCCTTCACAAGTTAAAATCTTGTCTCAGACCGCTACATTTCACCGCAAAAGTGTATGTTTAAAGAATAAACAGAATATGCAAATCATGTCCGGTCATAAATATGCTAATCATGTCCAGCCAGGGTTGTCGGTGTTATAGTTCAACACACCAGCACTCTTCACTTATGCATTAGTCTCTAAGCCATTTTAATCCCAGCTGTGCTGAGTTGAGAACATTGACGAGTTTCAAGAATGACATGGATGCTTCAGCAGGTGAGGGATATTGATCCAAAAATGAAATGGATTCAGAATCCTTAACCTGCCACATGAAATTATATTGTACGCTTATAGTTTTGGAAGGCAGTTCTGGTGGAGCGCACTCCTACGTGGCCTGAACGAGTTTCCCCCACATTCACTGCTCAAGCTGAGGGGAAATCAAGTAGACATCAAGACATTGTGGCATAAGAATAACAAATATCAACACCAGGTTTACCCTTAGGCAGTACTTGAATGTGGTTAAATAAAACAAGAAATAAATAGAATAAATATAAATAAACACAGAGTAGCTGCATTTTTAAGAAAAACAAATGATACTCAAAAGCACCTTAGATTTTGATTTATTTAAGTGTCTATGTTATACCCATGCACTGTTTAGGTAATCCATAAAGATTACTGTGTGATGAAATGATGAATGTCCTCCCAAGCCTTGGTACAGACTGTAGTCTCTGGTATTCACAGAGCAGTGTCACACCCATGTAATAAATGTCTGCACAATCTGCATCTGGAAAATGCGAACTTAATGTGTTAGTGTCAACTCTAAGTTGTGCTTGGTGTTTTGTTGGGTATAATACTCATGATCTCTGTTCTTGTGGGTTATTTTGCTTATTTTATGGCAGGGCACTGTATATATAAGTTCTACTTTAATTTAAAGTTTGAGGTCAATCTGGACATTTATTTGATTGCATGGAAATTAACAAAAAGGTCTATGCCATGGATGATTCTCTTCTGTTGCTTTCGAATACCAGTATGTCACACAAAAAGATACATAGTGACCTGGTTTTACCTGGTACATGTAAAAATCAGTACTTGTTAAAAATACATGTGCCCCCATGCTTAGTCATCGACTTTAGAAAAGCAGAGACAGAGACATGTCTGCATTGGTTCTGAGCATCTGTGTCTGACACAAAAGTACAAAAGCAACACCAATGAATTTTCAATATATCAATCAATCACTCATTAGTGCTGATGTTCGGAAGCTAAAGAGGAACCATTAAAACAAGTGGCCTAAGAGTGTCTGTCTGTTTGTTTGTTTAAAACACGAGAGCTGAACTGATTCACCTCACTATTAGATTAATTAAATAGGACGTGACTGGTCATCTATTCATACAATTTTCAATATGAAGCCTTGCTTTCAAATCTCAGAATTACTCTCGTTTAAACCATGACCTGAATATTAATGACTCTTGTGTATAACATCACTACATGGAGTTTAGAAATTAAAGTTTTGGAGAGGAGACCATCTTAAGCTGTTCCAAAAATACAATAAGAAATAATAATACTATAAAACAACATCAACAATAATAATTATACTTTTAAAGAGGCTCAACCTGTGCAGAAATTGCACTTCACCAGAATGTGCCAAACATTTAAACTCAAATGATACAAATCTACAATACTGACTGAATATAAAGCATTTCCAATAATGTAACTTAAGTGGATGAATATAGATCTTCTGCAAACCATGGGCTCATGGATTGATTGATTTATTTTTAATATAAATTAAAAACTGCTGTAAGGTTTAAAGAAATCCCTGTAGAAATGTTGTTATATATCCACTTTCAAGTCAATGTAAAATAGTCCCCAAAGACATAAGAAATTCATTTCGTAGGATACAACCAAAATTATTTGAGTGAGTCATGTTTCATTTGAAACCATTTGAATTGTAAATGGGAAGACCTTCATATGAGGCAGAAACAGGGACAACAGCATTATTTGTTGGTAGTCTTTATACTGATCACGAAAATCGTAACCAGTAGTATGTATTTAGCATATAACCAGATTTACAACAACATTGGTTCGAATGGATGTTTGGTATCCATATTACACAATCATTTTTAAATCAATCTCAATTTAACGAAACCAAAGTATTTGGATTTGGACTCGGCCATAGTGTTAAAAATACATGTAATCAAATAATAATACGAATCCTAATCCAATCACCTTTTGTGTCAAAGCTTGTGAGTCCCTTTTTAACCAATACATATAAAAATAACATATTTTTGGTAAATACCAAGTATTAAATGAATTATATCAATGGAATGTTTCTAGATTAATAGTTGTCTAATTTTATAACAACATTAGCTCACAATAGAAGCCTACTATTTTGGAAATACGTTTTAGTTTTTAAATACCACTTATTTTTTGTGCCTGCGATTGACGTTTTAATGAGTATAAATGTCAGGGGGCGGTAGAGACAAGAAAAATCATTGAAAAACTGAACCTCCTACCCACAGATATAAACTATAATCCTCCAAATCAATGCCCCACAGATGAATTACACGACTCCTGAAGATATCTGGGGAAATTATGTTTAGTGCAGACAGTACTGTAACTCTTAACAAGCCTAAAAAGTTTCCTCCTGAGCTCCCAAGATCCCTGCTGTAACTTACCAGTACTGCTGCCACGGATCCTCTGTAAAAATGTCTTCGGGGATCGGATCAATGAGGACAAGATCTGAAACCTCCCTGTGGAAAGGAGACACACCGTGATAAACTGCACACTGTGGCCTGTCTGCTAGTCAAGCCTCACAGTAATGAGAGTGAGATGTATGATATAGCCCACCTGTCTGTTCAAGAGATAAATTGGGCTGTGTGACCAAGGAGCAATATTTTGTTTTCGTGTGCGCTTTGCTAGGTGTCATCTATTCACCACAACTTAATTTACTTTCTTAACAACCGAGCTTCAAAAGTGATGAAACTTTAAATCTTTCAGCCAGGAAGACACCATAGGCGTTATTAATCATGCTACTCTGTGATGGTTTGAAATTTATGCCACATCTTGACTTTCTTCGCCGAGTCAGACTGCACACTTTTTGAGCCCTTCTCTCCTGTCAATGTAATAAGTGCTTGGTGTAATGTGAGAATATGTGCAGTCTGTTGCTGAAAGCATAGGCCTAAAGAATCATGCTTGCATACTGCCTACAAATGTTAGAGGTTCAGTACAAAATCTAATTTATTGGATAGCTATCATTACAAAGATATTTTCTTAAACTTTTCATTCATTATTTAAATAACTTAGAAACCCCTGACATTTAGCAGATTCTAAGTCTATATGTTTAGACTGTTTATCACGCCAGCAAAGTTAATTATTTCATCTTCCTATCTTTTCCAAGTCTTCTTCTGGGTCATTTCCCTCTCTTTATGTATCTAATGTTCATACCTGCTTGTCACTGGCATATTCTACAACAATAATTTGACAGTAATGTGGAAGATGTGTTGTGATTTCTGTTTGAAAAATAGAAAAACCTTCCCCACTGAGAAATCAATCTCCAATTTATTCTTCAAATCATATCTTATCCATGAACCCAAAGTACTGTCATAATGAGTAATTTCAGAGCACTACATGGATTCCTCCACAACTAAATGCGTTATCAATATTATCAAACAGATCAGACTATAGTGTTATTATTATGTTGCAAATACACTTTTACACATTACCAAATACCCATTTGATAAATCTCTGAATATGGAAAATATTCAGAACCAGTAAAATTGCACCAAAAATAATAAGTAAAGAGTTCTTCATGTTCACGTTTGATTCAGACATTTACACTGAATTAGAATTCTAAAATCAGGCAGAACTTATTTGTAGACCTTCTGAAGATGGTATTGATTTGAGACTGATATACTCAAACTCAAATATAAATATGTTTTAATACTTTGTGTAGGTAAGATACATGGACTCACGAGTCATGGATGTGACTGTAAAATCTTCCATTGAGAGCTCCCAGCTCTGAGCCAACCAGAATGAAGGGTTTCTCAATCTTTGCTTCCTTTGTAAGGCGGTGAAGGTCATCAACCATTCTGTTAAAGGAACCAAAAGAGTACAATTTCCTGTTAGTTTGTAAAATTGTGCTACCTAACAAATAATTGTCATTACCAGAGGTTTGGAAACCTAATTGTAGATGCAAAAAAAAAAATCAGGATATGAAGTAACTCCAAACTCTGACCTTCCCACAAATCACAAAGTACATACCTATAAATCTATACTTTTCTACTATTTATAAATGATGATACAATAGGATACAGGTTTGTACTTTGTACTACTCACCCTGGATAAGGGCATCTGCAAAGAAATAAAAATAATAATAATAATAATAATACTTTACAATTTGCAGGTAGGTCACATTTATGATTTGATTTAGGACCCACTTTTGAAAATAAAATAAAATAAAAATGATAAAAAATAAATAAAAAATAAAACGTATTTGGTAAAGTAGTCTAGACTACAGTACGCCATCTGTTGTATTGCATCTCTAATACTCATAAATCAAATTTGTGCTCTGGAAAAATTAAGAGGTTTCACTGCAGCAGGGAAGGCACTCATCAAAAAACCAGCTTGCTGCCTTCTTGAACTCAGGAAATTGATGGCTTGCATCAAAATCAGTAGCTGCCTCCTGTCTGGGCCCCTTGCCAGGGTAAACTCTACTGCTGACCAGCCGGATACAGCATCTACCATTTACCATGTTTCCGATAGATTTAATACTCAACAATACATTACCGTGTCAGAAACAAAAGCTTACAAGAAAATTACAAGCAGTGCTTAAAAGGGAACAGGAATTGTTTGAAGCCTGTTATCAAAAGACTGACACAATTGTTAGACTCCTGTTTGACTTGAATCGTGTAATCAATGAGATCGCTGGATGACTATTTCCCAATGGTCCCATGTTCAAAAGCAGGGTTTAGATGCTAAACTGTCAGACTGCCGGCAGTTTAGGCAGGTTGGTTCTGTTATAGCCGTTTCTTTTTCTAGTCCTTCAATGGACAAACAAGCAATTACACAACCTTGGTCTAAATGGATTGTTGTTTAGGGTGTTATGCAGTATGTATGTTTAACCACATTCTTACAAATTCTATTTTAGCAGAATTCCCCCATTCAAAATTTCAAATATAATTTTACAGGGAAGATTTTTCTAAAGAATAGATTTTGTGCAACATTTGTTTTGTTTATTTAATACAGAGATATACATAATGATTGTGCCTCAACTTAATGCTGAAAAGTGTTTTTTTCTTTATTCAAAAAGTGAATAAAAACAGCTGCAGACAAGGATGGAGTCAGCACATATGTAAGTGGTCATTCTATTGCTGGGGAAAGTTGTCACAAATCTGTCTGGAATAAGGACAGATCTAATTTGATATGCTACTTTGTTTCTGGGGCATGGAAATAACTTCAGGCGAAAAATGCTGTATATGCTGTTAAATTAATCACTTGTCTATATAATGTCTCATTTTGCCCCAGGCTCAGAGTGAAAGGTGGGTAAAGCCTGACCATAACATTCATGCTACATAGAGAAAAAAAAGCTACGTGTTGGAATTAGGATGCAATAAGTAGAAGCTGCTGCTTGTGTAGTCGAGACACAGGAGCTTGTTTGTGTTATGTGATGGCATTTGTGGTGACAGGTTATTCAACCTCTGGGGAAGGGGGTCTGAAGCTCTCGGCATGTCTCAGCTGAATCGCATTGGGCGCTGTACGTAAATATAAAGCCTCGGAAATCGAACTGGTCTAATCAGTATTCGTACAGAACCTAACATGATCCTTCCGAACTTCACAGCTGCTTACATTTCAGTTTAAATGTATAGAAATGAATATGTACATTTTGTGCACACATACAGTGGGGGAAAAAAGTATTTGATCCCCTGCTGATTTTGTACGTTTTCCCACTGACAAAGAAATGATCAGTCTATAATTTTAATGGTAGGTGTATTTTAACAGTGAGAGACAGAATAACAACAAAAAAATCCAGAAAAACGCATTTCAAAAAAGTTATACATTGATTTGCATGTTAATGAGGGAAATAAGTATTTGATCCCCTATCAATCAGCAAGATTTCTGGCTCCCAGGTGTCTTTTACACAGGTAACGAGCTGAGATTAGGAGCACTCTCTTAAAGGGAGTGCTCCTAATCTCAGCTCGTTACCTGTATAAAAGACACCTGTCCACAGAAGCAATCAATCAATCAGATCAACTCTCCACCATGGCCAAGACCAAAGAGCTGTCCAAGGATGTCAGGGACAAGATTGTAGACCTACACAAGGCTGGAATGGGCTACAAGACCATCGCCAAGCAGCTTGGTGAGAAGGTGACAACAGTTGGTGCGATTATTCACAAATGGATGAAACACAAAATAACTGTCAGTCTCCCTCGGTCTGGGGCTCCATGCAAGATCTCACCTCATGGAGTTTCAATGATCATGAGAACAGTGAGGAATCAGCCCAGAACTACACGGGAGGATCTTGTTAATGATCTCAAGGCAGCTGGGACCATAGTCACCAAGAAAACAATTGGTAACACACTACGCCGTGAAGGACTGAAAGCCTGCAGCGCCCGCAAGGTCCCCCTGCTCAAGAAAGCACATGTACAGGCCCGTCTGAAGTTTGCCAATGAACATCTGAATGATTCAGAGGAGAACTGGGTGAAAGTGTTGTGGTCAGATGAGACCAAATTTGAGCTCTTTGGCATCAACTCAACTCGCCGTGTTTGGAGGAGGAGGAATGACCCCAAGAACACCATCCTCACCGTGAAACATGGAGGTGGAAACATTATGCTTTGGGGGTGTTTTTCTGCTAAGGGGACAGGACAACTGCACCGCATCAAAGGGACAATGGACGGGGCCATGTACCCTCAAATCTTGGGTGAGAACCTCCTTCCCTCAGCCAGGGCATTGAAAATGGGTCGTGGATGGGTATTCCAGCATGACAATGACCCAAAACACACAGCCAAGGCAACAAAGGAGTGGCTCAAGAAGAGCACATTAAGGTCCTGGAGTGGCCTAGCCAGTCTCCAGACCTTAATCCCATAGAAAATCTGTGGAGGGAGCTGAAGGTTCGAGTTGCCAAACGTCAGCCTCGAAACCTTAATGACTTGGAGAGGATCTGCAAAGAGGAGTGGGACAAAATCCCTCCTGAGATGTGTGCAAACCTGGTGGCCAACTACAAGAAACGTCTGACCTCTGTGATTGCCTACAAGGGTTTTGCCACCAAGTACTAAGTCGAAGGGGTCAAATACTTATTTCCCTCATTAACATGCAAATCAATTTTATAACTTTTTTGAAATGCGTTTTTCTGGATTTTGTTGTTGTTATTCTGTCTCTCACTGTTAAAATACACCTACCATTAAAATTATAGATTGATCATTTCTTTGTCAGTGGGCAAACGTACAAAATCAGCAGGGGATCAAATACTTTTTCCCCCCACTGTATAACCAAAGATTGATGAAGAGAGGCATTATAAGATACTGGCGAACTGAAATTGTACTAATAGAAAAAAAAACATGACCATGAACAAGCAAAGCACTGTGAGATGCAGCACAGAAATATTTCTGTATTTTACATCATTGCCTTTGTGACTTTGCTTTGATTTTTAAAACTCCTAATGCACAACACTACTAAGAAATAAATTAACAGTCTTTAAAATGCATTAAACTATTGTATCGTTTTTTTTGGCTTTGTTGTTGGTGTTGGTCCTGCTCACAGATTTTTCTAAATAAACTGGCATTGGCTTATTTGTTTTATGTTTCACAGATGCAAAAAAGTTTGAAAGATGTCCGACACATCTATGACAGGGGTGAAAAACTCCAGATCCCAAAGGCCACAGTCCATCAGCTCTAATAGATGTCTTTGAAACATCAACAGCTGTTACACAGGGCAAATCAATAATTAGTTCAAGGAGGAAACAAATATCTATCGAGGAATAAAACTCAAACATTCGTGCTAGTAACCCTGATGTAAAGGACGTTTTGCAAACAGCATTTTACCTGACTTAGTGCATGACCTGCCCCAACCTAATAGACAAGTGAGGCAAGACAAATTTCCCACCTCCTGAAAATCTCTTAATATATATTTAGAAAAGCATTCTGGAGAGAATATGAGCTGCATCACATCACAGCAAAAATTACAGATTCTGAATCCAGCAATTTATTTAATTACGCAAATTGTTTGGATAAACAGAGCAATTTGATTAGGTTGGGGAGAACATTTTGATGTAAACTCAGAAGTCCAGGCCTGCCAGTCACCAAAACAGTTTCAAATATAGCTTTGGGAATTAATGGTATTTTGTAAAAACATCAAAGGGGAACATATCGGCTCTGTCATCCTTTAAAAATATCAAATTCATCACGTATTAGCTAATCCAATTACTCACGAAAGAGAGCAAATGTAGCTGGTTTCATAAAGAATCTGCCTGAGCAGGGCTGTTCTTTTCACATACATCATTGTCAGGCTACAGAGAGCCCTGGAAACATTTTCAGATATGTGATTTGAAAACATAACGATTCAGAATACGTTTCAGTTTTAACATTATCCAGGAAGTCCAGGAGTAGACAGCATGTACAAATACACATGAAGCTTCACTTACCTTCCGGTTGTTGACACTCCCCAGACTTTTTCCATTCCTGTAGTCTCGTTTTGCATCGCTCGTTTACTGAATCCCAGTCCAGCCCTGTCATATGTACACACCTGCAAATAGTGCCATAGAGTCAGTGAAATATTTCTTCGTAAGGGAAAGCACTACAATGAAGTCTCTTCACTTCTTACCATTTCACAGTAAATTCCCATTCTAAAGTTGACACAACTGTTATTTTTCTGGTTTCTGGATATGCTTCTGTTAGACAGTCAGGCCTAGTACAGGAACTCTCCTTAAAGCTGGATTACAAATTGTTCTATGTCGTTCATGAATATCCCCCTCTCTAAAAGATGTCCAACTATTTTGGGGTGTCTGTCTAATTGTTTTTTTTTCTTTTTCATCCATACAATATTTTGTCCATTAACAACTTGTGCACGTCTGAATATTTTCTACCTCGAATTTCCATAACAACCGCAAACCTTTCCAGCAACCAGCAATGACAAAACACAGGCTTTAAAAAAAAAAAAGTATTCATCGTTGTGCCACTTTTACTGAATGTGCCACGTTCTGCGTCCCTCTGTAGAAGTGAAAAGAATAGAAAAGCATTGTGTTGTAGGATATGAACACACAAGAAAACTCAGTTCTCACTGGGTTCTGCCCTACATCCCATTCTTAATATATGGTCTTGGACCTCTTCCCGTCCAATATATAAACAATTCCGTTCTGGACAAGGATTTTTAGTTGTCACCTCAGGAGTAAATTGCTGAACATTACCTGATGACACTGCACAAGATTAAATTTGCCATGATGTACTAGGCCTCTCCTTAAAAGAGCACACGTGCTGTCTTTTCTGAAGTTGTTTACTATCTAACACACTTCCTCTGTAAACTACCCCACATACCAGGCCTCGGCAGTACGTTAAGTACGTTATCTGAATAATAAATATAGGCTAGCTGAAAGCATGGGTAGCTATATATATATATATATATATAGTACAAGCAAAATAACTTCTAGTGAAGGCATATATAATTCAATTCAGTCAGAATTGATTACAAAGGGTACATTCCGCATATAGAGTATAGGATACCGAAAAGTTAACTCCAGGTAGAAAAATGGGAAGTAATATTCACTGCATGAGAAGCACCCTTATAATACAATCCAAACAAAGGCACCTGACAGAAACACGTAACAAACACTAACAACATAACAATACTGAAAATGGAACATCAACCACATCAACACAACAAGCACACAAAACCGTCCTTTTACTTCCACATCTCAATCTGTTCTGTATTTGCCAGTGGCTGAAGACACAGTAAACACTTCTGAGACTAACAGTGTCGACTGAGCCCTGTTTTGCCTTTTCCCTCTGTAAGTCATCCTTCACTAGGAAACACGCTCTGCATCCCTGATGTCGACATCTCATTTCCCAGCCTGTGTTCAATTCAGAACCGATCCTTACCATACAAATCAGCTCTCGCATAAACAAAAAAATGTATTTAAAAAAGGAACGAGCTGAGAGTGAAGCCTTTGAACCACAATACATATATAAAAGACCTCAAACAGTAGCCAGCTCACTTTAAAGTGATGTTCTTTATTTAGGACACTGTAGAATATCTATCTGCATGATAACATTAAGCAGAGGTACTGTATTTTAACTTAAACAGTCGAGATACAAAATGGCACCTAATCCAATTAACCCCAGTTGTGCAATTTAGACAAACAACATAGGACATACTGTCAGTTTACATTTCATAGCTCTGTGTTTGTTTATTGATCAGGAATGGCAGCAGTTGTGGAAAGCTCATCCCCCAGTTGCTCCTAACAACAGGCAACGTGACCATATTAATAAGATCACATTTGCTTTCTGGGGATTGCTGTAAAAAGGCATTTCATTACTTGGCATTATTCTACGTATTAATTATGGTTCACTTGCCTATGGATGTCTCTCGCTGATTGTGTAGCATCACACCGTGCTCACAAAGTCTTAGAGTTTGATGCCAAACAATTAAACTGATACACAGAAACAATGCCACCTAATGAGTCCTCTCTGTGAAAATACATTAAATTACAACAGGATATGTATAAAATTCCCATACTAGGGTTATCGTATGAGGTTTTTAAATACAACAACATTGCCTTTTACAACCAGCTCCTGTGAAACATATGGTCTACTCTAAGTATAAAAACACAAAGCTTTTCACCACACATTATTGAAATAGTTTTAGTTTATGAGACCTTTTAATTATCAAACCCTTATGCTAGGTAATATGAAAAGGAAAGCAAAATTTGGTAGATTCAGGCAAACACTATTTAGTATACAGGATAATGTTTTCTGCCTGTTTGTTTATTTTGTTTTCACTGGAATCCAACGCAGTAAATGTATTAAAAAGAAAAATATATTAATACAAATGTATTAAGCCATGTGACCTTCAGTTTTTTTAACACTATTGTTTTATTACAGACTATAACACTTTGTACAATTACCTAATTTATCTTCACCGTTTACATTCATGGTGTGGCACACTCAGATCTATTCAACCATTACAATAAATATTATACTAGGCATTACAAAATCTCTATTCCAGAAAAAGGTCACCATAACTCACAAACCTTGAATAACAGCTGCAGAAGCATTACTTATTTCAATACTGTCAAGGCAATATAACTACAGTGAACACACAGAAATTAAACCCTATTCAAGGCTTGGAATTCATAGTCATTATTTCTTTTCACTGATGTATTACTTTCTCATTGTTGCTACAGCGGGAAAAAAACAACACCACAAAATCCATGGTTTTAACAAAGCTGTTCCTGACATTGCAGTTTGAAGACTATTCATTAGTGATTAACTTTATCCCCCCAAAGAAATTGCAAACATAAATATTGGCTTTATCTAAAATTGATGAAGAGCCCTACAGTCAAATGTGTATTGTCTAAAAAATAACTTTGAGAATGAGATGGGTTAGAATGTGTACTTATTTTTATTCTTCATTGGGTGTAGGGGGTGGGTGCTGAATATTGGGTTATGAAACACCTTGGTACTAACTTGAGTTAACCGGGAAAGATCCTCCTGTATCTGAAACCACACATCCGAAGACATACCAGTAGGAGCATCCAGCATAACTAACGATAAAATTAAACAGGCGTTAGGAACAATGGAAGATGAATATTAAGTAAACACCTCAACAACATACAATACTAGTGGCAACAATATTGTGCTATTCCTTAAGACTACCTGACTATCATTTATTGTTTCAAAGTTATATCAACTGAGATGTTCTCAAAATACAGGTAAACTATAATAAGGAACATATCCTGAAAACCTACCTTCACTGATTTCAAAGACTATTATTCTGGCTCAGAATTAGATAAACATTAATTTTAATTAATAAATCTTCATATACAAAATTAAAATAATGCTTCATATAAAAGTCAGATGTTAAATAAAATAAAAGAAGGTTTTCTTTACCAACAGGCTGTCCTTGTCCTTTGCAGGTCAGACAGATCTTCTGACCCAAACCGATGTCTATTAACTTCCCTCCTTAAATGAAAAGAATTGGGCTACATTATTGTGTGTATATCTGGGAAAATCATAACATGTGTTTAATGCTGCTGTGCATGCAGCATGAGCATGCATGAGCATGAACTGAATTAAGATATTTCTCCATAAAACTAGAATTGCCCCATTCTGTTCCACAAATTTACAAAAATGTATCTCATGTACACACAGTCTTTGGGGAAAACACTGTGATGGTGTGGGCCCTACTACAAATGTGCAGACTGACATCATTTCTGCTCAGTCTACTACTGCATCTCCGTGAGTGTCTTGTGTTTTCTTAAAGGGATCAAGTTTAACTGGCTTGTCATGTAAATGTACTGAATGATTGTATGAATAAAAGCCACTGAAAACACTTTTATTAAGGGACCCCCTTTTCATAAGTAATAGCAAAATTATATAAAGTGGCCTGTAGGTGGCACCAATCCCTAATTGAAAATAAAGCAGGGGTGTTGGACAAAATAAAGTCATACTAAAGAAGTTTATGCAATTTCAAAAATTATAATTTTTACTTATTATCGACAGGACAAGTCCGCAGCTTGGGAAATAAGTAAAAGGATGTCTGCTTAATTACAGAGTGTTACAACATTTCAGGTTTCTACTCAATAAGGGAGGCATACATTTGAAATAAGGTCAAAGCTATTTATGAAATAGGTTTTAAAAGACGTGCTGTGTTGAATATTGAAACCAATGAGATCAAGCTTCATAAATTAAAACACAATGTTAACAGGAATTAAAAAAAATACTTCTAGTAGAAGAGTGAGGAATTGCAAGACCAGGTACTCGGGTATCATCAATTCATACATTCAAGTATTTAGACTATTCTACTGATTTTAATTTGACATACATATAATCAGACTATGTTGATCCACTGCTGGATGAAAACCTCAAAAAGATGCAACTTGATTGTATCTACAGCTTCTGTTTTCAATGTTTTATGAAAAGCTTTGATACTTTCACAGGCAATTACTTGAATTTAACTATCCTAATTAGAAATTTACTTCAGTAATGTCCTGAGTGTTCTATATATATATATATATATATATATATATATATATATATATATATATATATACACCGATCAGCCATAACATTATGACCACTGACAAGTGAAGTGAATAACACTGATAATCTTGCTATCATGGCACCTGTCAGTGGGTGGGATATATTAGGCAGCAAGTGAACATTTTGTCCTCAAAGTTGATGTGTTAGAAGCAGGAAAAATGGGCAAGCGTAAGGATCTGAGCGACTTTGACAAAAGCCAAATTGTGATGGCTAGACGACTGGGTCATCTTGGAGCATCTCCAAAACTGCAGCTCTTGTAGGGTGTTCCCAGTCTGCAGTGGTCAGTACCTATCAAAAGTGGTCCAAGGAAGGAAAAGCAGTGAACCGGCGACAGGGTCATGGGCGGCCAAGGCTCATTGATGCACATGGGGAGCGAAGGCTGGCCCGTGTGGTCCGATCCAACAGACGAACTACTGTAGCTCAAAGTTGATGCTGGTTGATAGAAAGGTGTCAGAACACACAGTGCATCGCAGTTTGTTGCGTATGGGGCTGCGTAGCCGCAGACCAGTCAGGGTGCCCATGCTGACCCCTGTCCACTGCCGAAAGCGCCTACAATGGGCACGTTAGCATCAGAACTGGACCACGGAGCAATGGAAGAAGGTGGCCTGGTCTGATGAATCACGAGTTCAAGGTGTTGACTTGGCCTCCAAATTCCCCAGATCTCAATCCAATCAAGCATCTGTGGGATGTGCTGGACAAACGAGTCCGATCCATGGAGGCCCCACCTCGCAACTTGCAGGACTTAAAGGATCTGCTGCTAACGTCTTGGTGCCAGATACCACAGCACACCTTCAGAGGTCTAGTGGAGTCCATGCCTCGACGGGTCAGGGCTGTTTTGGCGGCAAAAGGGGGACCTACACAATATTAGGCAGGTGGTCATAATGTTATGGCTGATCGGTGTATATTGAATTGAAGTGTCTCAATCAAACCTGTTTATAAGGAGTGGCATGTGACTTCATGCAGCCTGCTGACCATGAGTATCAAATCCTTACTGTGATTTACATCCTAGCAAAGAGGTCAATTGAAACCTGTTGAGTAGGCTACATGTATAATATAAAATGAATTGTGAGAGTTATTTGAATCCATAGACACATCATATTTAAGAATAAGGTCATTGTCAGCACCAATCATGCTTAATTTTGCTCTTAGGCAGTGGTTCCCAATCCTGCTGGTTTTTGATGCACCTTTAATCTAAAACTAAAACCGTAATTGAACTAACAATTAGCTTCATTTTACTTTTAAAATGTAAATTACTAAAAGGTGAAGAATGTGGGTATCTAACATACTTTAAATCGAACCTGACATCTCCAACAAGCTCTGATTAGGCTAATTATTAGTTCAATTAAGGAACTGAAATACACAAAAACCAGCAGGACACTGGGTCCCCAAGTCCAGGACTGGGAACCACTCCCTTCCACAGTGGGTCGTTCAAGCCCAAACCATGGTTCTTACCTTTCGGCTGTAACAAAAGCCCCTCTCTCTGTAGAGAAGCATAATTCAAGAACGGCGGAATAATGATGAGAAGGAAGATGTATTTCCCAGCGGCTGACACTCTGGAGCAGAAGCCCCTTTCAGACCCTGGATCGGGTCTCGTCTCATTAGTAGAGGCTTTCTTGGCAGCAGCAGCAGCTTTCTGGAGGAGGTGAAAAATCGCAGCATTAACGTGATCTGTGCCTTCCAACTCCAGAATATGTCCTCAAATTAGTTTTGATTAGGAGACTGGATTTTGAAAATATGTGCAACGTCTGCCAGCAAATGAGCAAATTTCATTATGAGATCAAATGCACTAACTGACTTGAATGGAACACGGGGGCAGCTACTACTACTGTGTAATCCGCAATTAAAGCTTTGAAACATTTTAATTGGTGTAATACCTTAGCATTGTGCAAAGCGGAATCCGATGCGTTTTGGCCTGCAGTCCTTTTCCGCTGCATATTTTTTTTAATGAATGTATTAAACGACAGGAGCCAACAAAACAAAACTTCTATGCTATGCAAACGTGCGCGTGTACATATCAAAACTTCCTTGTTTTGTACAGAGCGCCAACTAGGTCAAAATAGTGACGTTAGCCCCTAAATGCGTTTTGATAAGCGTTCTACGAGAGGTTTGTCGAGGAGCTTATGTTGGATTGGAATAAAGCAGAAAGCCATGTTACAGGGCCGATATAGGCTATTTGACTTAATATGTCGATGCAAACGGATATTCTGTTTTAAAGGTACACATTGACTTCAATCGATAACCTTTAGTGCAGCGTTTCCAAAAGCCATCTCCTGTTTTTTTTTTTAGCATGCTTTACTGAATATAATTACAATCGGCTAGGATTTCTCACTTGTTTACAACTGCAAAATTGTTAAGACCTGATGTATTTGTGTTTATAGCAAGACATGCATATACAGATTTACTTCTGTGATTTACTATTTATGAATCAGTAGCAGGGGGTTATTTTCAGGTAGGGACCCTATTTCTCCTGCTGTTGTGCAATTCGTTAGGCACTTATGAAGCATGTGCTTAATATTCTCCAAATCTTATGTGGGTTTGTCTGGCTTAATTTTTGCTATGAAGACTGTAATGTTAATGTGGTCGAGATCAGTGAAAAGAAAAGCGCTCATGTTGTGTTGAGCACTGGGTTTGTGCTCAAGAGTATAATCGCATTATAAGCATAAGTCACCCAAAACGCTGCAATCAGCTGGTTTCATGAACAGACCCTTTAATGTAAGTGCATGGCTGTGACACTATTTATTTTCCTTCTCTCTGAAGATTGTCCCCTTGAGTATTTCATTAAATCATTCCCCCCCCCCCAGTTAAAACAGAGGTTTATCTGCAGGCAATGAAAGGGAACATTCCTTATTATTAGGTGTTAGACATTCCCAGAAGGTAGTAATGAGAGGAAGTGTAGAATTAAATGCATGTGCTGAAATTAACATTTTTATAATCTAAGCATTTGCTTCTAATTATCTATAATTATAAAGTAGGTATATTTTAAAGACTTCAATATAAATCAGATTATACAAAAACCTATATTCTGCTTCCCTGTTTTCCATCTGCAATGCATCTACATCTACAGACTTGTTTCAGGAAACTTATTTATATGCCCTCTCTCCCAGGAAAACCAAGTTATCCATGTGCTGGGCAGAAAGTAATAATTTGCACAGATATGTGAATATAATTTGATATCAAGGGGGAAAAAAGAGAGGGACATGTAGTAGAAGTTGTCAGTTTAGGCTATAGTTTTTCCCAGCTTTTCAAATGTTAGTTAACATGGCCTGGAGACTTACCATTGGTCAAATATTTGTTTTAGTTTTTTGCTACAGGAAAGGGTGGATTGTATTTGGACCATGTTTCCCTGCAGATGTTATGACTTTGACTATTTATTGTAACTTATATGGCAATTACTGTTCCCTATAATAAGTTAATAGGAAATTAGTTTTTAAGTGAAACGTTAACTTCCATCCAATTAGCGTAAGACATTTAACAAAATTAAACCTATCCTTCTAGAAAACATACCCACACAACATTCTGTTATCGAATTACCTGTTGCTGCATTCATGCCACAACTGACTGAAGCACTTGCAGTTTGGTCTTTATATTACTATATAGTTCCAGTTTTATAGACATGAATGAGAATTAGTTGCCAGATACTTGGGTGTCATTGTTGTATTTTATTATGCTGTTTTTCTTATTTTATTGTACAAACCGTATGCTCAATTAACAAGGATCATCCCCCCCCTTTGGCCTCTTTTAAATTAATTTTCTTATACTGTATGACTTTGTACTGATGCCTATTTATTCATCCCCAGCTGAATATATTTCACTTGGTCTGCAAAATTGCTTTAATGAGGTTGTTTATATAGATATATATGAAAACCATCCCCAACCTAGGCGTTAGTGTGATGCAGTGTAATGAAACCTACTGAAAGAAAGTTACAACAAAGGTTTATTCATATTTAATACCCCTCTCCCCCAACCTAGCATTCGTCAGATTGCAGCCAATTGCACAACATCATTTCTGACATTTTAAGTGATCAATAACTCTCTCTAATAGATACATAAAAAATGTTGTAGCAATCTCTTGCTTAAAACTAATCTAAAACTGGAATAACTGCTAAAAGCCTAATCAAGAAGTATACTTCAGCATGATAATTACCTGCTATTATTTTCATTACTGAAACTATTGGAGTACTGTAATAAAGTCACTTGTATAATTAAATGAGCCATGAGTGACAAAATACATAGAGGGAGAAAAAAAAATCACAAACAATCAATCAATCAATCAATTTCCATAAAAATAACCATAAATTGACAATGAGTCTGCATTTGGCAGGTTTTATTTTGAAGTTGTGATGAAATACAAATTTAATCATTTTGGTATAGTTATAGCTGTGTGAAAGTCTTAAGAATACAGGAGCATAATGGCAAGGAGGAGGTTATTCTGGTCATTTTAGTTCAGTTATGTAGCTTATTGATCCAGTGGTCCCTGGAACTGTACTCCATGTATTGATTATGACTGCTGCTCCTTTGTACTTTTTGTTTTAGACATGATGTACCAAGAAGATATAGGCTCTGAACTTTTCAGGTACAAAAATGAATATTACACAGTAAAAAGCTACTTTGTTTTGCGAAATATCAGAAATATTTTCTATTTACAGCTAAAACTCGGAAGGATAAAATGATCTTAAACAGATGTTTATACAACCACAGTAGTTCTTTACTAGTAGAACAGGACTCAGTCCTTTCCCTAAACTTTAATGGGTGGTTTCCCAGACAGAGTTTAAATTAAATCGTGACTATTTATTTTTTATTATTTGTATTTCTTGGCAGACCCCCTTATACGGGGTGACTTGCAACATAAGGCTAATTATACTTAATTAATTCTAATTAATCCAGACTTAAAAATTGCTTTCTGAGCCATTTGAGATTTTGAGATTGAGATTAATTAGGTCTAGACTAGGGAGTCGCAGACTGAGGTAAGTAAGGACTAACCAGCTACTCTTTGCGAAGTCTGATTAGATTAATGATGTGCACTTAGTGCTGACCTGAGGATGCTTCAAAAACCAGGGATGGAACCCTAAGAAACATAAGCATTGTGTGGAATTGGAGTAAATCACCCAACCAAACAATGGACAAAGGTAAAAGAAAACATTCAAAGAAATTCAATGACTTCAATGAAAAAAAACCTATTGAAGCAAATTGTGTCAAACCACCAAATTATTGAGAAAAATCGGCATGATTCATCAACAGAAAACAAGAAAAAGAATTCCTGGACTACCATTTGTAATGAATTCAATGTAATGAAAAAGTAAGTATAAGGACACTCCAGCAACTTCAAGTAAGATACTGTATTTGTTGTTGGCCCACTTTTACAAATCAGTCACTTTGAATGCTTGTTTTCTTGTGTAACACAACACAGTGGGACCTAAATATATTTGTGACCCAGAAATGTAATGAACAATATCACACACAATGATGAATATCATTTTTAAATTGTCTTGTACTAAGATCCTGTGGAAAACCATAAAAATATGCTTAAAGAAGACAAATGCTGTTGCTCGTAGGGAGTGTTTCAAGACTTGTGGTGGACCCCCAGTAAGACGAGAGACATGACCTGGGGGACTTGTTGATTGTGATCATTGATAGCCAGCAACCCCTGGAAGGTATCCCTGATGATGATCATTTGGACAGTTCAGATGGGGCACCGTTCCAATCCTCATTTGGTAGGACATATTAATTCAACATGTGCCATCCTCAGACTGCCATCCTCGTGTAATGTTGTCAGTCATCTCTTTTGCACTCCCATAACAAAAAATATGTAATGAACTCAACTCATGAAGAAATATTGTTCTGTAATGCAGCAATACAATATTTTTCAGATGATCACCAGATCGTGGAGGGCCTGAGACAGGCCCTTCTGTCTGGTCTTGGTGGTGCTCTTTCATCATCATTGAAATAGTCAAGGTAATCCATTTTCCTCTAGTGCCAAGGTCAACCTGGAGGCCAACATCAATTAATCTGAAGTTACACCTGCCTCTGGCCAGGTTTAATGTAAGCCCTCACTTATATCTAGACTAGCTCTAATCCTCCTTATGGAAATCAGACTTTTTAAATCATGACTAGGGCAAGTCTGAGACTATTTTAAGCCATGTCTGAGAAATGCTATTTCAGTTAGTCCAGTTTAAATGTGCAATTTAGTCTAAGATTAGTCTTAATTGGTGTCCGGGAAACCGCCCCTAACAGTTAATAGAAGACCCCTAATTCCTCTGCAGGTAATTCCACCTCTTTTTCAATGTAGTTAATTTAAATTAACAACACATAGATTCATTCCATGGGGATTAGTGTATCATGCTACCATCCTATTGACTTTGGTATTATAAACCTTTGAGCCAAAATGGCACCCTATACCATTTGTTGTTTTGACCCTCAAAATTGAGCTTGTGCAAACATTTGCTCGAGCTCTGGCAAGTATCCTGTCAATTATCATTTTTCATATATTTTCAACAAGTTTTAGACAACAATACGTAACCACAGAAATGTGTATATTTTTCCTGTGACATATTTCGCCAATAACGAGAGGGAATGAATGTCCTTTCCTTTCACAAAAGGCTGTGTCCTTCACATAACCAACGACACACTTCTCCTTTGGGTTTCACTGGATCATTTTATATTGTCATTACAGCCAACAAATCAAAGAGAGCTTTATATAAATCAGCTCAATTAATGTGAGGAGCTACTCCAGCACTTGCAGACAAGTGCTTTTTAACTTCCACCCTTCCAAAGAAAATCCTTTTGCATAACTTAAAGCCGTTTTAATAATATTGAAAGATTGATTAAATTCTGATATCTCAAACTAAATTAGAGCCAGAAATCGCAGAGGGATGGCTTCTGTTACCTCAAGCATCGTTGCTGCCTTATCTAAGATGCCAAAGAATATTTGATCATATCCCTTGTGATAATTTTCATTTATTTTTTTATTTTTTATTATGCCAGTACTGCAGTTTTTTAACAAAAGTGAAATGTTTCAGATATTCCACACAGCACTGATCCTATACATTTAATATAGTTAAACTTACTTGGAATGTGAGCATGACGTATTTTGTGATTTATTAATAAAAATCTAAAGTAACAACCTTTTCATATGCAACCATACTTAATATTGCATACAAATACAGGAAGTAACATACCTTGTTTTAATGTTAAACACTTTTTACACATATTTACATTTCTAAATAAATCTACATTGAGATGCTGCTATTTTATTCTTTGAGGGAGGCTACAGTATATAAACAAAACAAAAACAAAAATCAATTATCTACTGAAAGGGCCATTTACTTTTAGCCCAAACTGCATCAAAATCATCAAAGGCATGCTTCCTGTCTGTATAATTAGCTCTTCAGTTATCTTCACCAAAGGCAATCTTTCTACAGTGCAAGTATGGTTAAAAAGTCTTATTTTCCAATGTGTCAAATAATCCTCTTGGGGGGGAAAAATCAGCAGTCTCACCTCATTTAACTTCGGGTACGTTTTTTTTTTTTTTTTTTGACAAATGCACAGTTTGCCTGAAAACAGCGAGAAAGTAAAACATTGGAACATTTAAAAGATAATTTTTTCCCTTTGATTTCAAGTTTTGCCGTTGGGAATCGACCAAAAAAAAATTAAGCTTTTTGCTGTTAAATGTAAGGTTAGCTTACAGAAAATATTGAATTGTAATTTATCTTTCTTAGACCATTTATTGTTGATTGGAGTTGTGTGGTTATTGCAGGGCAGCTACATATTGCATGTGTGGTAAGTTTCAGCCTTAATGTCTTGCACTTTCTTGATGCATCACTTAAAACTCTCCAACAGTGTCTGTAGCTCCCAGAGGATCCACTCAGACCTGACCCTTATCCTAACCCTAAACATTATATTGGTTTTGTGTCAAATATTTAATCTTAAGTGAAATAGAAAATTAATGGATGCTTTGCAATAAAAAAAAAAAGACAAAAACAATGTCTGTCTCCAAAGTTATTACTTGGCACAGTGGGTGACTAAATCCCCACTTAATGGAACTTGTGGAACTGTGTATTGTCTTCCTCCCAAAATACAAAAAAATCAAAATAATTACCCACTGTCATGTCTGCTAAAGCTAATTCTCCAAAATCCTAAGGAGTGTTTATCTTTCCTCCAAATGTCTGACCCAGTACACTGTGGAACTGATTTTCCCTACACACAAACTGCCCATTCCATTCATATACACTCACCTAAAGGATTATTAGGAACACCATACTAATACTGTGTTTCACCCCCTTTTGCCTTCAGAACTGCCTTAATTCTACGTGGCATTGATTCAACAAGGTGCTGAAAGCATTCTTTAGAAATGTTGACCCATATTGATAGGATAGCATCTTGCAGTTGATAGAGATTTGTGGGATGCACATCCAGGGCACGAAGCTCCCGTTCCACCACATCCCAAAGATGCTCTATTGGGTTGAGATCTGGTGACTGTGGGGGCCAGTTTAGTACAGTGTCATGTTCAAGAAACCAATTTGAAATGATTTGACCTTTGTGACATGGTGCATTATCCTGCTGGAAGTAGCCATCAGAGGATGGGCACATGGTGGTCATGAAGGGCTGGACATGGTCAGAAACAATGCTCAGGTAGGCCGTGGCATTTAAACGATGCCCAATTGGCACTAAGGGGCCTAAAGTGTGCCAAGAAAACATCCCCCACACCATTACACCACCACCACCAGCCTGCACAGTGGTAACAAGGCATGATGGATCCATGTTCTCATTCTGTTTATGCCAAATTCTGACTCTACCATCTGAATGTCTCAACAGAAATCGAGACTCATCAGACCAGGCAACATTTTTCCAGTCTTCAACTGTCCAATTTTGGTGAGCTTGTGCAAATTGTAGCCTCTTTTTCCTATTTGTAGGGGAGATGAGTGGTACCCGGTGGGGTCTTCTGCTGTTGTAGCCCATCCGCCTCAAGGTTGTACGTGTTGTGGCTTCACAAATGCTTTGCTGCATACCTCAGTTGTAACGAGTGGTTATTTCAGTCAAAGTTGCTCTTCTATCAGCTTGAATCAGTCGGCCCATTCTCCTCTGACCTCTAGCATCAACAAGGCATTTTCGCCCACAGGACTGCCGCATACTGGATGTTTTTCCCTTTTCACACCATTCTTTGTAAACCCTAGAAATGGTTGTGCGTGAAAATCCCAGTAACTGAGCAGATTGTGAAATACTCAGACCGGCCCGTCTGGCACCAACAACCATGCCACGCTCAAAATTGCTTAAATCACCTTTCTTTCCCATTCAGACATTCAGTTTGGAGTTCAGGAGATTGTCTTGACCAGGACCACACCCCTAAATGCATTGAAGCAACTGCCATGTGATTGGTTGGTTAGATAATTGCATTAATGAGAAATTGAACAGGTGTTCCTAATAATCCTTTAGGTGAGTGTATGTCTATAGCAGTGTTTAATCAAACTCAAACTCTCCAGCCACTTACAAATTACATTGTATTAGTGACAATCATTCAACAGAAAATGTTTCTTTCATTTAATCAGGATAGTTTACCAAACTTAATTTTTACATTAAATATGATAAGTGAAATATTGAATATATATATACATATATAAATATGTATGTATTATAGTTAAATATCTTGTGCACTGAATAAGTATATTCAGGTGATATTGCACTCAAGATATTTAAAAATAAATGCCAAACCAATATATATTTTTTATTCAATCATGCATTAGAGATTTATCTGGATTACACAGCCTGGTATTAAAATCACATACAATAACTGCATTTTTTCCACATTTTGTTGTATGTACCATGTACATTATGGAAAGTATATAGAAAGCAATTTAAAAAATAAATAAAAATCTGAGCAATAGTATAGCAACGTTTTTTATTTTTCTCTGACAATATAAAGTATCCAGTTGGGTGTCATTTAGGCTTTGGATGAATTTTTCAACCCACAGATGGTTGCACATAAAAAGAAAAACACTAAACATGTCTGGCATTCTTCAAACTGGAGAAGCTAGGCTGTTGGTCATATTTTAATTTGAGGGTTATCAACAAGATCATGGAAGTCACACGTGTTAGATGTCTACAGATCTTAGCTAGAGGTATTGAAATCACTCTGACATTGTAAGTGATTGATGGTGTTGACAACATTTAACATCCAGATTGGAGTCAAAGAATGAGGATTAACAGCACAGGGCAGTGAAGGCAAAATAATGATTTCCTATTCCATTGTGGGGAATTATGTTACCTTAATAGAGGACTACAACTTAAACAAGTTTTACCTGTACTTTGCTCATTAATCTTGACATGTTACAGCAAGAACTCCAATCTTTGGTGCTTAAATTTGGAAATATACAAGTTTGCTAGTTCTTCCTGCACTCCTAAATATGAAGTGATCAGCTTTGTTCTGACAAGCTGACTTGGTTGTGGATTTTCCACAAGCATTATCTAATAATTCAGTTTCAATAGCAGTCTTGCTACTACTATACTTTATTGCTCAGTACTTGCCACACATTCATAGTTTCATTCCTGGTAACCATGACACATTGTTGTCCCTTCTTCAGTGTGTCTCTTCAAGACATTGAATTGAGTAGTAATCCTCAACTCGCAAATGGGCAATTATGTAACATTTTCTAAGTGAGAACCCCCTCCATAGTCGCAGACATGACTGTTAATGTGGGTCCCACTGCGGGCCCATATTTTTGGTCAGAAAGTTTGCAGATGGTTCTGGGTAATTGCTTGCTGATGCTCATTAATGGTAGTGCTGGTGGTAGCAGGCCTTTCAAGCTCTTGAAGCTGGAGACTTTTAAGAAGTTCATAAGGGTTGGAGAGTCTCCCAGAGTCACAAACATGGACGCTCTGGTTGTGTCCCCATCTGGTGGAAGTGATGATGAGAATGATACGACTATGTTGCTAATGGTGGACCCTACAATGTCATGGCAAAAAAAAGATGTAAGTAACAACAGAAACAAAATTGTGGGACTCACTTCTGTAACGGTTTAAATTGCCTATCCTCATTGCATGGCTCTAATATATGACTGTGACAGGATAGCAAGGAATGGAGGCTCAGAGTCAGACCACAGGTAAACAAAAACATTACTTTTATTAAATAAACAGGCATGAGGGCCAAACAAAAGGTACATAAAACTCAAACAATAATACACAGGATGGACCTGGGCTTCACTGAGTAAAAAGCACAAGCATATACGCACACAAACCTTGCTTGCTCCCCAAGCTCTTGCTTTTAATGTGAGGCTGAGGCCTCCTTTTATAGCAGGTGGCTGGGGTTCATTAATCAATGAGTGTCAATCAACCCCGACCACCTGCAGTCCATGAGCAGGCAGGAAGGGACCATTAACCCCCTCCCTGCCACAATGACATCATTGTATTGGGACATGGTGATGGTTCAACCAAAACAAATACACTATGTTTAAGATCTTTATCTATAAGTTCAAATAAATGCGAATGTGCATGTACACCCCTACATAAGTGACAATGAAACGCTTACATACCCACTGAACTGGGTCCAATGAACTGGAATATATATTTTTTCTAGGCTGTGTAACTCTCAAAAGCTTTTGTTGATAAATCTGTATATTCATTAAAAATACACATTAAGCTAAATTCATTACATGTTAAAGTGTGTGTGTGTGTGTGTGTGTGTGTGTGTGTGTGTGTGTGTGTGTGTGTGTGTGTTGACAAATTTATTGTACTCCTTGTTCTTTTTAAACTTTAAGTTCACTTTTGGGGAATTGTGAAGAATTGCCTGCGTCTCCCTACTGACTTAACAACTACCCCATAATTAAAGAATAACAAGTATTAAATGTTCAATCTGCTAATGACTGTGCATTTGTCTGCAGTGCAGTATTTTGATGTCAACTGTGGTTCTGTGACATTCAGGCAGTCCGTTAAACTCATAAGTAATTACAGCATATCTTCACAAGTACCTAATTATTGGGGTGTGCAGAAACCCATTTAATCTTCTGTGATATTTCACATCTGCTGCCGGGGTCATTTCTAATATCTCCCCTTTGACTCACTAACTCTATTTTAAACTTTATTTAATTGTTTAACAGCAGCAGAGGTAGTGCTGTGTTTTGGAAAGGAGAAATACATCTGATGCTGCCAAGTTAATTGAATGTAAGAGCTACTGTTCCAATCCAAAGTGCTTAAAATTATTCAGTTCCTATTCGTGTAGTTTGAGAGAGTAACGTGAAGGCCATAAGGACACATGTTCAAGACGTGCATAGCAACACATAACAGTTTAGTGAATCTAGCCCCAATGGTCCCCCTTCCCTGAAAGGCTCAGCAATAATTGAACGCCTTAACTAGGTGTCTGAAATTGTTAAAGCAAACACTGTTTCTTCTGCCTAAGCCTGCTTTGTCCAGGGTTTATTTCCCTGCACAGACAAACTGCAAAGCATTACACACTGGAAGAAGCAAGTTCATAAAAATCAATATATAAAAATAACTTTTACAGGGAATTCTTCAGATGAAAATGCATGCCTCTTCTGAATACTAGTGGAAAATAACTATGTATAATATAAGGTATTATATGCAAGGGTTGTTTGTTGTCTGTTATTTGTCAGGAATGGAACAGTGGAATTTAAAATATTCCTGTTGCCCAAATCCTATTTATCAGTTGGGTATGGTATGAAATGATATAGAATGCTTCAAGGAAAAAACTGTCGGCTCAGGTTGCAAAGAAAACAGTCACTTTGATTTGTATTAATTCGGTGATATTCCACACAGTAAAGCAATTACACTGCCATTACCTTTGGTGATGTTATGCAAATCAAGCAACCTTACTAGACAAAATTATCCCAAGGCCATAAATGATGGATATTTTCTTTCTGAAAAATACTATTTTCCTAGTGCTTTTCAAATTAGATTTGGTCGCATTTTACTTTTTTCAAATCTAAATGTTAATGTCTCTGGAATGTTTTTCATATTTTATTAATTTACAACATGAGCAAATAATTGAATTCAAATGAATTGACATGCTGAATATTGGACACCTTTAAAAGTGTTATAATCAAGTTTAAGTCTATCAATTCAAATTTCTTAGCATTTCTTAGAATCTCCCATAGGTGTTCATTGGGTTAAGATCTGGTGACTGCGAAGGCCATATCATATGAATCACATCATTTCATCTTCATCAAACCATTCAGTGACCCCTCGTGCCTTGTGGATGGGGGCATTGTCATCCTGGAAGAGACCACTCCCATCAGGATAGAAATGTTGCACCTGGGGTTCCCCATATTTGCAGGCATTACACAGAGACTACAATTCTTGGCAATCTATGAAGCAACCACCAGATCAGCAACATTATTTGGTGGTGGTTGATGTATACGTCTTCCTAGCACATTCTGCAGTTGATCGTATGGGTATGATCTGGTATCTTAGAGGGCCAGTACCTGGCTTCTCTCTCAGACTGAGACGTAAAGTGGGAACAAGCATTGAAAGACTAAGTCATCATGTTGAAACCATAGAAGGAGCAGAGGTTTAAAATTGTGTCAATATGTCAGCGTCACTGTATGTAAGATTACCATAAACAACAGCTGCTGAAACTGGTATTAATTGGACTCCTACACAGTTTGATTCTTATGTTGTTCTTCTGCGGCGACCTCCACAAATCTTTCACAGTCTGTCCTCCTGTTTTATAACCTTCATATGGATTTTGTAGAAGTGACACATCCCATGCAAAAGATGTGTTAAAACCACTCTTTGTATGACATTCTTGATGCTAATCTGTAGGGTTTTCAGTGGGTTTTCAGAACTATCTCACATGTTAAGAGTTAATATACTATATAACTCATAATAATAGTAATATAGCCACTACTGTACAAAGTTCTGAGCAATTATATAAGTGAAAATTAGTTTCTAAATACATTCTATCAATAGGAACATGATGCCTTTTATGTTAATGTATCAGGCTTCACATGAATTCCAAAAGCATCTGTATAATAGACACATTAGATTTGAATGCCTCTGGCTCTGAACATGTCAGCTAATTTCTTTATTTTACATTTCCAAAAATGCATTTAATCTTTTTTTAATCTGCAGACTTGAGCTTTAAAACTATCCATCCATATTATGACAGTTATAACCTCTGGAAAAATCCCTTCATTTTTTAATCAGTTTCAGAAACGTATTTAACGTGTCATACCCATATTCATTTTTCGTATAATGTGAATATATGACATCACACATCATCCAGATGATAGTCATACAGTCCCTTTAAGCCCTAATATGGTTTGAAAGCATGTTTACTTTTTCCTTCTCAAGCAGTGTATATATAACTGCAAAATACTTTCAAACAGGATCAGGATTTTTACCTTTCTAATTTAAAAGGCAGACACTGCCTTTGACCTGAGGCCATCTTAAAGATTTTCTCACCCAGAAGGAAAATGGCGCATCTCAGATCTCCCTTTTTAGATGTTTATGGTGCCTTTGGCAAATTAATTTAACTGTACTGCAACAATAACTTGCTGCCTGACACACCGAGGGCAGTATTTAACAGAATTTCAAAACCACAAACCAGATCTTAATTACATAGCTAAATTTGATCATTCATGAGATGCATCTTTGGAGGTTTAAAAGCATAAAAGATTATTGTGTAAATAGTGCATTTGCTTTCAGAATGTGCATCACCTCAGATAAAGGCATCAGTCAAATAATAGTAATGATAATAAAAATAATGTCACTGTGCCCCTGTCACTGTGCAATGGGCAGGTTAAAAAAAAGTATTATTACCTTATTACCCTTGTGCTGCATATCAATAGAATGCATAAGGACTCTGTAACTTCCTGTCATACAGGAACTGAAGACAAAACCAGATACACCAGAAACACAAGGCCCACACAAACAACACCAATGCGACAAAAGTAAAACCTTGACAGAACAGAACCCAGCCAGCCCACAAGCACATTTAAATACACAAACAAAGTGAGACCACTACATTTTTAAAAGTTTTACTATAATTGGATCTCTTAGAGACCATTTTGGTGACCAGGGAACATTGTTCTGTTAGGCCAGGAATGAGACATGAGACATCATCACATGACTTCCCCACTGTAACTAAAGGCAAAGCAGGGGAATGGCCATTCTCACCACCATCCTCTTTCCATGGGAAATGGGAAAAGAAGTCTGCAACCTGGTTTGTCTTCCCAAGTGTACGGATAATTATGAAAGAAAATGCTTGCAGGGATAGAGACCAGCGTGTAAGTCTATGGTCGGTATGCTACAAAGTCTCCATGTTTGATTTCTCTTCCCAGCAAATAATAACAGACTTTCCAGTGCCCATTTTATAGCCAGGCACAGTTTTTCAATTGTAGAGTAACTGGTTTCCCTCAGCTCTAATTTCTGGCGAATGTACCAGCCTCTCTGCTCTGAGGGGCCTCTGAAGGAGGACAGCGACCAGAGCAATAGCTGAAGCATCAGTCTATAAGTCTTGCTCACTGCTGATGATGTTCAGTGAAGGCTTGTTCCCTAAAGACCAGACAAACTTCTGGCCAGTACAAGTTTTTGTCAGTTCTGTAAGGGGACTGGCAATGTGGGGAAAGTAAGGAATGCAATGTTGATACCAGCTACCAAACCCACAAAGGATCTCGCTGCCTTCCTGCAGGTGGGTGAGTATGAACGAATTGCACCTACTTTATAGCCCATTGGCTTCAATAGTTCATTTCCCAACATGTAACCCAGGTATTACACTTTCCAACACACATTTAACCCCATTGATGGTTAATCTAGCTGACCTGAATCTGGAGATGTTCCAGCTTGTGCTGTAAAAGAAGCTCATCATTGTATCGTATTGGAAAACCTGGAGACCTGGTTCAATTTCCCTAAACCATCAATACAAATCTTAATCTTTCCATCCCTCTTTGCCACCAAGGTAACAGGGCTCAGTAACCCTCAGCTTTAATATAACTTCACTCAGCATCTCCAGCAGCCTCTCTGGGACCCAATCCATCCACTGTCTGATGGGTTTTTGGATCGGTAAGCTCAATGGAACTGTTGCGAGTCCCAGTTTCTTGTTGAAAAGAGTTTGAAAAGGTGCCAAAACGTGTAAGATGCTCTAGGTCAGGCAGGTGCACATTAACTCCCACAGGGAAAAGATTCCTCTGGCTCCTCTCTGTCCGGTGTCTCTTTGCCAGAAGTGTTTGGGGAACAGGATGCTATTGTTTTAACTGCTTTCTGTGGGAAAACATTTTTTTTCCACAATTTGTCTGCTGCTTCTCTCCTTTAGATGAAGACCAAAGAACAAGTGGAGGTTTGGGAGAGAAAGCCAACAAGAAATGGTGTGATTATTATGGGAAGGGATGGGAATATTTTACAATCACAATTTCAAGGATTATCAACCTCTCTCACCAGGTGAATTGATTTCCCTAAATTTCCTCCCAAAGTGCTGATTAATCAACACACTCTTGCAGCTACTCTACAATTTGAAGTCGCAATCACCTCAATCTTTAGTGTTCTATACCATTAAATACACTGGTGCAGTAACAGTGGGTTTTCAATGTATCAATGCATGCACACTGTCTTTCAACTGATTACCCACACTCACAACTCATTCAAAAGTCAGCATGTGGGAGTGAACAGTTGCTTTTTAGTTATTAGTGCAGGATGCTTCAGGAGTGATATTGCAGGTTGCATTCTTACAGTAGAGCACATAGTCAAACACTAATGGATTCATTTTATAAACTTTACAACCACAAAACCCAACTGACTTTCTATAGATTTACACATGCTTATAGCATTTAAAATCAAGCCCTAAGCGAACATATAATGTAAGGAAAGTTGCCACAGAATGTTATCTAACTGGAAAGCATTCAAATGCTATCAATAAGTATCCTTTCCAAGCTGTAGTATTTAAATACCTGAGATTTAAGATTTGCCATGAGGTGCAATTGATTCTTTTAAATGGGAGGGAAAAAAATAGAAAATGTGGACATTTACTCCAGAGTATTGTAATTGTAAATAATGAAATTACTTTCTATCTAGGACTTTTCTTTATGGACAATAGAACAACTTCAGATATTATATCAAATATGAAAGTGTAAAAAAAGAAAAAGGAAGGGTTGTCACTCAAAAATACTTTTCTACTCTCCCTTTATTTTTATTTTCTTGTGTTTATGTCCATTCATCACACTTTGGAAAACGCTGTTTAGCTACGAGTGATGGCAGATAGACCGCAGCTTGGATACATAACCCCTGTATAAATGTGAAGTGATGTCTCAAAAGTGCTGAAAACATCACTTAATACTTACAAATCTTAAAAAAAAAGCTGTAGGATATAAACCAATAAAAAAAAGGACATTACCACTGCTGAAGCAACCAATAGTGATAAATAACACCTGGAGAATCCCACTATTTGTTCTTTAATCTCAGTGATTAATCAAGGGGCCTGGATTTCCGCTTTATCCCAGAATGAAGACGCTGTTAATGAGTTGAGGTTCAGTGGTGGTGCAAAATCACAGAAAGCACAGCAAAGATGAATGGTCTGTAGGGAGGTTAATAATGAGACTAAAGTGGAAGAGTTGTGGACAAAAAAGGCATCTACTCATTTTATAGATTTGGAGTTAACCGGGATTTGAACAATATAACAGTACACTTTCAAATAATTTCTGGGGTCACTAATAACCATATCTCTTCACGGATCAATTGTAAAATCTTGCTTCTGTCCACAACTGAAACACATTACATAAGGACACTGAAAAGCTAACCAAGTGAAAATGAATGTTCACATTTCTCAGTCCATAATTTAAAATTGTGGTGTAGAAAAAATATCATATTTTTGGCAATATCTGATGACTTCTGTTCGGATCAAGCTGCTTTGAGGAAGTTCCTTTTAAGAATGTTTTTCCTCTTAAATATTCATGTTCTCTAGTTTTTGTGTGTGTTGTTGGTTGTTCTGGTTTGACCAATGTGGAGAGTGATTCTTTTTTAATTCCTTTATGTTATACAAGCATATTTACATTATTGTATTTTCAGATGTAATCTAATCAGTTTGTGCTTGTTAGCTCATTTATACTATGATGTATGCTTATTATATATTGCACTGATTGTATTTACTGCATTTTAAACATTTTCTTGTGAAAACTAAGAAATACATAATTAAAGTCATAATCATGAGAAAAAGGAGCAAGAGGTTTATCAAGAGGTCTACACTAACTAAATTAAGTTCCACTTTTCCATTAAATCCTCATTAAATCCCCAATGATACTGCAACATCAGCACACACTAATGACGGGATGAACCCACACGTGTGTGAAAGTCCACAATAAAATTTCCCTAATCACGCAGAGGGCTTCTAAGGACATGTTCCCAGAAGCATGGGTCATCACAAACCTCTGAGGTATATGTCTATACGTGCCATCTGCTCAAATGTGGACTTTTGATTTGGCATGTGGTGAGTGTGTTAGTTTTAAAGCCTTTGACGAGGGGCTGTACTTGCTTTACCTGGCACCCACTGAAGCAGTTGCTTTGATGCTTTGCAATTGAGAGCCTAGGTATCAATGGTGTTTATTTTAATGGTTCATGACACCTTTTTTACCATAGCTTTTTCAGATGGGTAGTAAGTTTAGTAAATAAAGTATTTAGTGTGAGTATATCATATTCTGGTGGGCATTGCTATCACAGATGCTTTGAATAGCATTGTATGCCTTGAAGACACAGTCAATGATAATGGTAGCTGCTGTCTGACAAAGTGGAAATAATTTGCATTGATTGACACAACTATCCCTCAGATCCACATCGCATCAAGGACATTGCCTGAGTCCTTGTATCATGGTAGTATAGAAGTGCAGTTAACTTTCTGTTGTTGTTGTTGCTTATAACTGCAAACGAAGGTTATTTATTAACACTGGTATGTGCAAATCCTTTGAAGGACAAAATCTGTGCATTATCTAAGCCTTTTAAAAGTGAGTCCAATATGATCCCTTACCTGCCAAAGTACAATTCTATAGAAACATGTAGTTTTATATATCCATATGTTAGCATATACATGACACCCTTAAATGATTCCTGTAATACGTAATGGTAACTGTAAATCAGATATTGACAAATACCTACTGTATGCAAAATACCTGATGATGGCATGGCCTTGAATGATATTTAGATCAGAATACCTCAGATTTGTAAGAAAATGTGTTTGTAAAATAGTTGCTTATATCTTATGTGTTCCTTTTCTTTACGCTTGTAAGTTACCAAAAAACTAATATTAATGGAAACTGCGGTCTTCTACAAGTACAATATTAAACAAATTACTTTTTTTTAAATAATTTCCAATTATTTAAATTTTCTCCCCTACGTTTTGGAATCACCAGTTAATGCATCTCATCTGATCACCATGTCCCCCTCCACTACATGTGGGGAAGGTGAGGAAGTACAATTTCCCAGCAGCCCTTGAGCCACTGAACATTTTACATACTTTTTGAGGAGGCTTCAGTTTTTTTTTTTTATTCAATCAATCTAATGATGAATGTTCAGTAATGAAACGACATTTGTATTGTCAATTATGGTATATTTTAGTTTCCAATTTCCCCTACAATGTATCTAGGTGACCTGGAATTAAATATTGTTTAAATGGATTTAACTTGCTGACCATTCAATCCTGAAATGTATTAATTTGCAATCATTCTTCAGGAATTATTGGAGAAATGACCTAGATCCAATCAAGGTTCCAAGTCTCTGGTTTGTATGCCGGTCAATATACATCAGCCAGATTGTATGAATTATCTGACACAGTATGGATTTACATAGTTACTATCAAAGTTTCTTATAAGCCATTGTAAATACATT
The DNA here is from genome assembly GCF_036373705.1 of Amia ocellicauda. Lineage (NCBI taxonomy): Eukaryota > Metazoa > Chordata > Actinopteri > Amiiformes > Amiidae > Amia > Amia ocellicauda. Next base: position 4,493,462 of record NC_089867.1, read on the forward strand.
TCTACAACCAATAAATGCAAAACAAAACAAAAGACACATCTGTATTACAGTTTGGAGATGGAATCTAATCATATCAATCAGTTTTCATAAAATATTAAATTCATTGGGAAAAACAGGTTCTAATAGAGAATTTAAAATAATTGTTAAGCCTCATCCTTTCTTTGTCTGTACTAATGGAAACTCACATACTCTTTTTAAGCAGATTGGGACAATTTGTTTGATTGAAGCGTGTGTTCAAAGGCCCATTGTGAAAAAGTGAAGGGTTAGAAATACCCAATAGCATTATGCTCAGGGCCTTCTGTATATTCATTCATTCAAATGCATATTGAAATGCCATGAATGAATGCTATTTATATAAATTGAAATTAATTTTACATAAGAAATGCATATGTTCTTATTAAAGTCCAATAAAAACATAATATATTACTGGCTGCAAAACCAGACATATTTCACAAAAAATTGATGATTTAATTGAAGTGATTTATGCTGTTACCAGCCCCATCCCTGCATGCTATAAGATACATACATTTTGATCCAATACTGCAAGAAGTAATTATTAAGAAAACAGGAATGACAAAAGGGAACTATTTTCCTGTCTGGAGAAGAACTGTCAAATGGAAGACATATACAGAACATGTGAAGTATACTGTTACTCATATTTTAGTCATCTTTATGGTTTAGTCCATTTTATCATTCCATTAAACTTCACACTGACTCAAACTATTGAATGCTATTTAATAGAAGAATTTACAAGACAAAAACTGCATTTTGAGACCATTTGTCTTTGTACTTTTGAGGTCTTTGCCCATCCCACACTGAATGTAAAGTAAATTAAGTAAATTAGGAAGTAAATACAGAATCGATCCAATAGATGCAAACACATCCCAGTGAATTCAATTTTCTTATATTTTAATGATTATCATTCTTTACATTTGAAACTGCACTTTCTAATCCAATCTGGTATGTAAGGCCCTACATTTTACACAACCAGCTTTCTTAGACTGCACTTCATACCTCCCAGCACAAGGTGTCCATGTAGTCTACTTAATTAAACCACTTTTTGATTAATAATCTCCTGGCTCCTTTTACCATCTCAATTAGACATCCGATGAATGCACATTGGCAGGAGCAACTACAGACATATATTTAGTCATTCATCTCTTTATTATAATAAGTCTGATTCAATATTATTGACAAAATAATAAAAAAACACTGATTCTCTGAACTATTTATTTAAAATACTGAAATCATTACTTAAGGAATTCAAGCTAAGAATTTAGATTTCACATTTGGTTCAAGACATACACACTAAAACTGGTTACATTATACAAATGACCTTTTTGCTCCCACTTTCCACCTTCTTTAATTTGTGTTCATCTTACATCAAATGAAATTGAATTTAATGTAAAAAAGACACACAAGAAAAAGACACAATTAACTATACTAAAACGTCTAGTGCTCCCTAAGCAGTCTGTGCAGATGATATAAACTCAGGCTGGTGTTCTTGAAACCAGATTGTGCTGATTACCCTGCTGTTTGCTTCCCCTGAAGATCTTCTGAAACCCAAACATCCCTAGAGAGATAAGAAGAATAAGCTTTCAGTTTCAAAAGTTGTCAAAAGTTACATTATCATTATCTCCCTAATGAATTTATTTTAGACTCTGCATAGGTTAGGAAAGATTACTGTCTCCTGCAGTTAAAGTCAGACAACCAGAAAGGCTATTGCAAATGCAGCATCCATAGCTGATTCGTATTGCAGCAGACACAGGCATCTGAAAAATGATCATAGATGTCGTTTTCGGTATTTTAAATGTGAGATAGCCCAAAACAACTGGTAGTAAACATACATTACAGCTATTTGAGTACTTTCATTCATCATCACATGTATTCTTCCCAGGCATGCTCAATTGATGCTCAGGGTGTAAATTGTTTTCCAGTGCCATAAAACGGCAGACCAAAAGTGACTTCTACAACCCAAGCTGTCTGATCACCAGATGTCTGAACTCTAGGCCCCACTGCAGGTTGTAGGTTGTGTGGTTCTCAGTTTATGGTTGACTCTTGTGCCTAAGCGATGGTTTGAGTCTTTGATATGAAACATGACACAGCACACCAAAACAAGCGGCATGTCTGAATATCAACCAGGACTGAAAAAACAAACAAATGTACATCTGGCATTGCTGCAAGGGAGCTACAGGCCCCTTCAACTCTTATTAAGAATGTAGTGAAAACCCTTGTGACAAAGTGACTGTTAGGCTAATATCAGAGACACCACATCATCTCTATAGCTCAACATTATTTATTTATGTTTGTCGGCTACATTCCTATTCTTGATGACTACCATTTGATTGTTGGTCGCCTTGGACTAGGGCAAAAATTATACTGTTGAATCATTCTCTTTGTTATAATGTATCTTTTATGATTGATTTGGAAGAGCGATATGGTCTGTACGGTGCACCTGAAAAACTGTGCATGCCAAGATGTCTTCTGTGAAACAGTCTGTTAGAGGAGTTGAGGTTTTTTTCAGAGGAGAATGTTGCTCTATGTTTGCTTTGACACATTTTGCTGCTCAGATCGCGCTGGATAGGAAATAAAAGCTGACAGCTCCACGGCTCACTGGCCCAAGATTGAGATGACAGTTCTGTTGCTGTATGGAACTAAGATAAATCAAGGTGACAGACCTTTTCAGACACCTTCTGTTTTACCTGTGTCAGACAGTGATCAAACAGGCCTGTCATGCTCAGTTTTATTAAAGGCCACAAGCTTGGATTAAATCAAAACTCTGATCCATCTGGCAATCAAAAATTGAATACCAGATACTTGAACACAATGTTGACATATTTAGTTTTCATTAATTTGAGAAAGCTTCAAACATATTATGCACTTTATTGACAACAGACAATTTAATTACATAAGTAGGCCATTCGACCCATCTTGCTAGTCTGGTGTCCATTAAATGTTCCCAAATTGTCGCTTGAACAACATCGCTGGGGAATTTGTTCCAGATTGTGACGCATATCTTTTTTTGAAGAAATGTCTCCTGTTTTCTGTTTTGAATGCCTTGAAGCCCAATTTCCATTTGTGTCCCCAGGTCCATGTGTCCCTGCTAGAAAACTACCTATTTACAACCTTTTTACTTTTGTTCTGAGATGTATTTATTTATTTATTGGTGAAAATGGGAAGTTTCAGACATGATTCATGTATAGGAAGCTCTCAGAGTAGCAGCAGGTCAATCCTTTGAGGACAAAGCTCTGTCTTGGTATAGAAGCAAATCTCTTTTCATGCAAAATGATGAAGGCTGAAGACATTTGTGTCACTGGTGGGGCAACGCAATGTCCTTGGTGAAGGGAATCCTTCCCCCAGGTTACGATGACTCACATAGACATCACTGCTTTCTTGCAGGCCGAGAGTACGTAAGCATTATGGAAATCTCCATAACATTCCCTGTGAAAATCATCTTTTTAATTGGGCTCCTCAAATCCATCAGCTTTATTGTGAATCAATTACAATATATAATTTTCCCCACAGATTATTGTGATTTTGAAAGATTTCCTCTTTCAGTTGTCTGAAAGACTGCATGTTTTGCACAAAAGACATTGCCAGTCATATCACTGCAGAATGAGTAATGTAATTAAATCAGATTGAGCCATCAGCATGCATTATCTACATGTATCTTCTCATTGCATATTGTTGCTTGCAACAATGCCTGCAAGGACAACATCCAGTTAAAGATCAATTCCAAGACCCCATCTTTCCTTTCATTTATGTGGGTTACCTTAGCAACACTGGGGCTCAACTTTAAGAAATCACAATCCGCTCCTATACATACACATATAACAGTAGCCCTGATATTCTAGAATAGTACAAAAAAGGAGGAAATAAAAGAACAACAAAAAGATTTTGACGAGAATTCATAGCATAGAATGGCATGGCATGTCAGGAACAAGCTTTGTGGAGTATTTCTAATAATTAAAATCTTTAATTGGCAACTTGCATCTCATCAGGTTGAACATATTCCCCATGTCCAGCATTAATTACTCTGAAACCTGCAAAAAAATTGTGAGATTTATTAGCTGTTTTATGCTGTGCGGTGTTTGAAGTAAGGGGAATGAAGTGAGAAAGGCAACATTGTGGAAATGCACTTCAATGTGAAGGCAGGGAATAATTGCCCTGTAATCACTTCCCTGCCAAAAGCAAACCGTGATTTTAAATGGAAATGGAACATCCCGTGCCAATTAAAAATGATGGCACGAAGCAGCCAAACAGGTCCAAACATTTCAGCATGCATATAGATTTCAATTAATTACAGTGCATCCGGAAAGTATTCACAGCGCTTCACTTTTTCCACATTTTGTTATGTTACAGTCTTATTCCAAAATGGATTAAATTCATTATTTTCCTCAAAATTCTACAAACAATACCCCATAATGACAACGTGAGAACAAAGAAGTTTGTTTGAAATCTTTGCAAATGTATTAAAAATCAAAAACAAAAAAAGCACATGTACATAAGTATTCACAGCCTTTGCTCAATACTTTGTTGAAGCACCTTTGGCACCAATTACAGCCTCAAGTCTTTTTGAGTATGATGCTACAAGCTTGGCACACCTATTTTTGGGCAGTTTCTCCCATTCTACTTTGCAGGACCTCTCAAACTCAATCAGGTTGGATGGGGAGCGTCGGTGCACAGCCATTTTCAGATCTCTCCAGAGATGTTCAAGTCGGGTTCAAGTCTGGGCTCTGGCTGGGCCACTCAAGGACATTCACAGAGTTGTCCTGTAGCCACTCCTTTGTTATCTGGCTGTGTGCTTAGGGTCGTTGTCCTGTTGGAAGATGTACGTGCTGCATTCATCTTTCCCTCGATCCTGACTAGTCTCCCAGTTCCTGCCGCTGAAAAACATCCCCACAGCATGATGCTGCCACTACCATGCTTCACTGTAGGGATGGTATTGGCCAGGTGATGAGCGGTGCCTGGTTTCCTCCAGACATGACGCTTGCCATTCAGGCCAAAGAGTTCAATCATGGTTTCATCAGACCAGAGAATTTTGTTTCTCATGGTCCGAGAGTCCTTCAGGTGCCTTTTGGCAAACTCCAGGTGGGCTGTCATGTGCCTTTTACTTAGGAGTGGCTTTCGTCTGGCCACTCTACCATACAGGCCTGATTGGTGGAGTTCTTCTGGAAGGTTCTCCTCTCCACAGAGACACGCTGGAGCTCTGTCAGAGTGACCATCAGGTTCTTGGTCACCACCCTGACTGAGACCCATCTCCCCCAATTGCTCAGTTTGGCCGGGCGGCCAGCTCTAGGAAGAGTCCTGGTGGTTCCAAACTTCTTCCATTTACGGATGATGGAGGCCACTGTGCTCATTGGGACCTTCAATACTGCAGACATTTTTCTGTACCCTTCCCCAGATCTGTGCCTCGATACAATCCTGTCTCGGAGGTCTACAGACAATTCCTTGCACTTCATGGCTTGGTTTGTGCTCTGACATGCACTGTTAACTGTGGGACCTTATATAGACAGGTGTGTGCCTTTCCAAATCATGTCCAATCAACTGAATTTACCACAGGTGGACTCCAATCAAGTTGTAGAAACATCTCAAGGATGCCTCCTCTCCACTCTCCTTCTTCCAGAGTCCGCTCCTTCTCATCCCTGGCCCCTAAGTGGTGGAACGACCTGCCCACCGAAGTCAAAACAGCAGAGTCCTTGACCTCATTCCGGCGCTTACTCAAGACGCATCTCTTCCGACAACACTTTTAGTCCTCTATCCCTGCTAGATAGCACTTTATTATGCTCCTCGCGTTCTTGATTGTTTTCCTCCTTGCTCCTTTTCCCGTAGCCCTCGTCTGTAACCCTACATCTTGACAGCACTTAGCTTTCACTGTCCAGGATGTAGGAAGTCTCTTACTGTACTTGTGTAAATTGTAAATTGGAATTTGTAAAATATATTATTTTGAATTGCTATGTTTTAGCTAAGCTGAATTTGTAATGATTGATGCCTTGTACTTCTCTGTATTTTTGCACTTTGTTTGCACTTATGTTGTAAGTCGCCCTGGATAAGGGCGTCTGCCAAGAAATAAAAAATAAATAAATAAATAAATAAATATAATAATAATAATAATAATAATAATAATAATAATAATAATAAAATGATCAGTGGAAACAGGATGCACCTGAGCTCAATTTTGATGGCAAAGGCTGTGAATACTTATGTGCACTTCTTTCACATTGTCATTATGGGGTATTGTTTGTAGAATTTTGAGGAAAATAATGAATTTAATCCATTTTTGAATAAGGCTGTAACAACAAAATGTGGAAAAAGTGAAGCGCTGTGAATACTTTCCGGATGAACTGTATATTGCTATTGTTTTTGAAGTTGAAAGTGATGAGTAATTATTAATTTTGCCTAGACAGTACGTTGTAAATCTTTATTGGTTTATCATCAAACCATCACGTGGGTCAAGGTAATGTGGTCAAAAGTGGATTTGTATTACAGTTGTGCATACATTTGCTATATTCAAGGTTGTTAGTTTGCATGCTGTACCTTATTTTTCTTGTCAATGATGTTAGCAAACTAAAACAAAAAAGCATACTTTTAGCATATCCACAGGCAATGAAAAATGACATCTGTGGTGCCAGTATCTAGCTTGAGATGTCACAATAGCTTTATGTATGTGGTGGCACTATGAGTGCTAGCTGAAGAAAGGGGACAGATCAAGTTTGAGAGCTGTGAAGGCATCTTTCATACATTTTGAACAAATGTAAAAATGCAGCTAGTTTTATTAGCATTTAATATAGTTTGACAAAAGCCAGCCTTTTCTGTTTGTCATTGCAGATCACTCAGATTCCTCAAATCTATTTCCTACAAATGTGTGATGTATTTTAAAAATGGATGTATGCATAATGAAATAAAATAAAAACCATCTTTCACTGTTGCCTGCGTTCATAACTGTGTGTTCTAGATTTTGTGTCTCCTGCAGTAGCTTCCGGCATCTGCTGTTTATCTGTGATATGATTTCTACCTCCTTGACATTGTGTTTGCTGTGCTTGGTTCATTTTGTCCTGGGGTGCTCCACAGATGAGGTTTAGCCTGATAGGTTTTTCTACATTTTACCAGGACATCTTTGGGAATATTCCCATTTATCTTGTGGTTTTACATTTTGGCCTGATTGATCAGTCAAAGCCAGAGCTGTAGATAACATTTCAAGCCTAATATAGTGGATTTAACAGTATGAAGTTTTTACTAAAGTAAACATTTTTTTATTATTGTTTTCCTAATCATATTTCAACTATATCAATCTCCATCTTCCGAACATTCAGCAGCAATGATAATGTGAAAACAGAAATAGGTCAGTACTGATATATTTTTATTAATGTTTTGCCTTGAATAAGGTAAGCAGCTACTATTTTTCTTCAGTTATTTAGCATGATGATTTGTCCATGTCCAACCTTTGATGGTACCAATATGACTTTGCTCCTTTCAGTATATACCAGTAAATGGCAGAAAAGGCAAAACAGGGCATTAATGCTACCTACAAATGCAATGCTTGTGGTCATCTTGAAATAAAATATGCAATGCCCTTAGCTCACCACTGATTTGAATAGTCTTTGTTATTTAATGTGTTGTACAGTCTTAAAAAGCAAGAAAGGACAAAGATGTCATTTATCTTTTTGCTGGAAGTCTTCTCGTCACATTAGTGGTTTGCAGCTGTTGATGCCGATATTTTTCTATATTTCCCTGCAAACCTTGTATCAGAAATAGCAAGATAATTCTGCAGATCTAAGGTCTGTGAAGCAGACAACAGCAGACCAGTGCTAAGGGACAACTTTGTAATGAAGAAAGAGACATTTGCAGATTTCGCAATTGTTTTTGTAAAGCAAGAAGGGAAAAATTTTGAAACCAATGGGAAGCCTGAGTAAGATATGGTAGTCATTATTTTGTTTCAAGGTGACCAAAAGCCCCTTTAGTTGTGTGGGTTGCAGAACAGAGAGCTGTACGAGAGGCTGATTCAGTCACAGTTCAAGTACTGTTGAAATCACTGCAGAACCAGATAATTGTCTTTTATGTCAATGCTCAGAGTGCCACTTTGATCAAATAAAAAAATAAAAATCTATTCAATAGAAGGTGATTTTTGGTTTGTTCATTGTAATTCTCACAGTGCATCCAAAACACACTGAAATTGTTATGTTTGTACTTTTAACTAACAGCAATCCTTTTTACTAAGCTTATATTTTTATAGCTTAGAAGTACTGTGCTTGTAGATGTCCACAATGTAATCACCATTCTCTTGAGGCTAAATGATGTGCTACATCCTTCATGTGCCTTGTCTAATCAGCCTAATAAGACACAGTGACAGACTAAAGCATCCAGTACAGTAGCAAGGATGTCTGTATCCTGCTCAGATCAGTCCTTGGCTGTTTATGTGGTATATCATACATAAAAAGGCGATGTCACTCCCTGAGGCTAATCACTACAAGCTATCCAATAATTCAGTCATGTACAGAAGAGCATGGTAATCTAGTTGCATAGTTGCATCTAGTTTTCATATCAGATGAAGAAAACAACATCCCTTACATTACAGCTGTTGGAGGATATGATACAAGATCAGGAACGTGTACTCTCTCTCTCTCTCTCTCTCTCTCTCTATATATATATATATATATATATACAGTGGCTATAAAAAGTATTCACCCAGACTTGGTTACAACCTGAAATTTTGATGCATATAAATAGAATTTGATTTACACCTACTCCACACTTTCAATGTGGGAAAAAAACCTTTGCTACAACACTCCTAAATAAGCTCAGGTGCAACAAATTGCCTTCACAGTTCACACAAGTTGAACGGAGTCCATCTGTGTGAAATAAAAATGGTTCACGTGACTTTACACGATTAAATACACCTGTATCTGTAAGGTCCCACAGTACTGGGATTCAAAGCAAAGATGCACAGATCAGAGGAGAAGTATGAAAAGATTTCAAAGGCATTGAATATCTCTTGGAGCACAGCCAAGTCGATCATTAAGAAGTGGAAGGTATACGACACGACCCAGGATCTGCTGAGAGCAGTCTGTCCTCCCAAACGCCAACAATCCACATCTTGACAGAGCTGATAACAATATTACTAAGAAGAATGGGCGAATATTGCACAATCCACATGTGCAAACCTGGTAGAGACTTACCCCTACTCACATCTGTAATTGCTGCCAAAGGTGGATGTGCAAAGTATTGACTCAGGGGGTGAATACTTTAACCAAATATTTCAATTTTCTTATTTTTCATTAACTGTTGTTTCACAATAAAAATAAAAGATCTTGCCTCTTCAAAGTGTTGAGTTACCATACTATACCATACTACAGTATATACTGATCTTTGTATCACTCTCTGGTGAGTTCAGTTTTTCAGTTAGCTTCTGACCCACTGTTGGTTAAGCATTTTTCTATCTCCCTAGAATGATAACCAGCATGCATTGCTAATTCTACTCTATACAAATCTAGTGCCTATTAAGATAACAAGAGCATCCATGGAAACCCATTTCCTCCATGTTTTTATCTCGCAATCAGACAGAGCATGTTAACCAGAAAATATTTCCGCTCTGGACTGGCGGTATCACAAATGTACATCACCAGCTTGCACAGGGCAAAAAAAAAAAAAAAAAAAAAGCAGCTAATATTTCAGAATCTGTATTCTTGGCAATACTTATTTAGTGCTGCATTCACCCCTGATGCTTTAATAAATTGGCTTTGGGGCACACTCTTTATTAGGTTTCTAGTGTGTACCACTGCAGAGGCAACAAAGTAGGTTTACTATATTTAGTCTCAAGTTGTGCTTTAAAAAAAAATCCAATGATAAAAGAATTGCAGGGTTATAGAAGTAAGTCAATAATATAGCTGAGTTTCACACTTTCCCAAACAATTTCATTTCTTCTTCAAATCTCACCACCTGTTCTCTCCTTGGTTTCTTTGTTTGTTTGATTTTGAAAGGGTGAACACTGGTATTTTCATCACTGTCTAGTTAGTTTCCCTCTCTCCGCAAAGTGTCTGCTTCTCTGCCTTTCTTATATATGTCATGTGTAAAAGAAGTAGATTATGTGCTTGCATGCATGAATGTTCTTCTGTATTCTCCTTGAGATTGTGAACATTTCTTAGTCTTCTTGTAGTTTTGAGTCTTAATTCAATCATGTAATGGTCCTAAGTAATTTGCTATGACAGTCCATGTATCCATAGTCCTATAAGGTAGTGAATTGATTTTCTGATGAGACAGACCTACAGAATTAAAACTTGTAGTTGAATCAGTCAAATCTTTTAACAGATGGGTAGAAGATACGTGTTTTCATGCATTACAGAAATTGTGGAAAAATCAATTCCTGATTTCAACTTGGAGTACTGGGCAGACATGGGATGAATATATTCTAAATTATGGTTCATGAAAATATTTAACTATTTGTTAAATATAATGAAATACCATTTTTAAGTAATTGAAAATACACCGATCAGCCATAACATTATGACCACTGACAGGCAAAGTGAATAACACTGATAATCTTGTTATCATGGCACCTGTCAGTGAGTGGGATATATTAGGCAGCAAGTGAACATTTTGTCCTCAAAGTTGATGTGTTAGAAGCAGGAAAAATGGGCAAGTGTAAGGATCTGAGCGACTTTGACAAGGGCCAAATTGTGATGGCTAGACGACTGGGTCAGGGCATCTCCAAAACTGCAGCTCTTGACGGGTGTTCTCGGTTCTCAGTACCTATCAAAAGTGGTCCAAGGAAGGAAAAGTGGTGAACCGGCGACAGGGTCATGGGCGGCCAAGGCTCACTGATGCACGTGGGGAGCGAAGGCTGGCCCGTGTAGTCCGATCCAACAGACGAGCTACTGTAGTTCAAATTGCTGAAAAAGTGAATGCTGGTTCTGATAGAAAGGTGTCAGAATACACAGTGCATTGCAGTTTGTTGCGTATGGAGCTGCGTAGCCGCAGACCAGTCAGGGTGCCCATGCTGACCCCTGTCCACTGCCGAAAGCGCCTACAATGGGCACGTGAGCATCAGAACTGGACCACGGAGCAATGAAAGAAGGTGGCCTGGTTTGATGAATCATGAGTTTAAGGTGTTGACTTGGCCTCCAAATTCCCCAGATCTCAATCCAATCGAGCATCTGTGGGATGTGCTGGACAAACAAGTCCAATCCATGGAGGCCCAACCTCGCAACTTACAGGACTTAAAGGATCTGCTGCTAACGTCTTGGTGCCAGATACCACAGCACAACTTCAGAGGTCTAGTGGAGTCCATGCCTCGACGGGTCAGGGCTGTTTTGGCGGCAAAAGGGGGACCTACACAATATTAGGCAGGTGGTCATAATGTTATGGCTGATCGGTGTATTTGAACACAGTAACCAGAAAATAATGTTTTTTTAAGAATATTGTATTATATAATATTTAAACATATTTAAATATTTATAAGGTACAACTGAAATTGTTGAAACACAGATAATTGTAAACAGGAGCATATTATCCTGAATTCAAAGTTGGGTCTTTGTTAATCCTTCTTTAAAAGGTTAATTGGAAAGTACATATTCAGAAGACCTAGGACAAATCAACTGTTAGTTGATCAATATGTGATAGTGAACGATGATGAAAGATAAGTGACCAAGTTGTTCAAGAATAAAATATTGTACCACTTTTTGGAAACTTATCTTTTAAAAATGTATTGAATAATCTTTCATTTATGAATATTAAAACAACACCATTTTCAAAAGGTGTTAAAACTCCTCACTGTTTAGCTCTGCTCACTGGTTTCATGACCTGTGTTGGAGTAACTGGATTGAACATGTTAGGAAGTTCCTTGGTAGAAACTATCTTCAACTACAAAGTGTTTGTTAGAACACCAGATATGTACACCCCACCTATCTTAAACATCCCTGTAGTAATATCACATACAATACTGTGACTGGTTATTAATCAAACTGGTCACAATGCCTTTACAGTATAATGTGAGATCTATTGTAATCATAGAACATAGTTTCCAATAAGTATCCAAGTTACAGTGTAATTACATAATAGTTACTCATAAGAACAGTGTAATTATACATTATTACAATGTACTTAATGTGTAAAAATGATTAATAGTATATGTAAGTACACTATTGTAACTACATTTGTAACTAAGATTTTTCTAAAATGCACATGTGATTGCTACATACAAAACAGGTCCCAATTACTATTTGATTATAAAAACAAATAATTTCTTTAGCTGATAATATATTTTTTTAATACGTCAAATATTTGGAAGAGTTGGTATTTACAAATTAAATATCAAATACAACAATTTTTGGCCCAGGTACTGGGTACATAGTGATTGGTTGTCCAACTCTTACTGGCATACAAAGCAATCAATAATTAAGAAAATCATAATTAAGTACTCAAAATTAAAATGATGTAGTCAGATGTGCACAGAGATTCCTTGTATCTGCATTACATGTTGGTAATAATGAATCTCCAGGTTCCAGAAACTGTTAATTAATCCAGAAACCTTTAAAAACTGTATTCATAAATGTTTTCTGAAGAAAAATGAAAATATTCTCACGTCAAGTTAGTTAAAAAATAATCTACATGTTTTCTAAACGAAACTTGCAAAATAAATAAATAGATACAAGAGTGAAATACTATGCCAGACCATAAAGATATTCTGGCATATCATAGCCAACATTTCCTTATAGTAGCTGGCAACTGAAGGTGTTTGAAAAGATATGATTACACAAACTCTATATAGCGAAGTTCACAAACACTTCCAGCTGTGTGACACTTAAATCAAAGTCCATTGCATGACCACAAATTGAATTCTTATTGCTGCCAGTATGAAATTCTAGAACCTAGTCCTTTCCCGACACTCTCTTCGCCAAAATGCTACATCCTATTTCATCTCTCCCTTTCCATTTTACCTACCGATTAGTCATGCCTTACAATCGACTGCTTCGGGTCTCTCTCTTTTGCTTCACAGTGGTGAAAGTAGAGATATTATATTAACAACAACAGCAATTTACTTTCCACATCCAGTGTCTTGCCATGAAAGCCGATCACAAAGCCTCCTACTTTATATTTTTCATTTATTTCTGGCAAACTCTGATTTATTTTTAATATCACAACACAGTGGTGATGCAAAGGGTCTCAACCCCCATCACCATCTGCCCTTCAGTTCCCTCACAGCAAGTATCGATTGTAAGTGCTAACTTTCTGACAGTGCCATTCAATCAATGCAGTAACAAGATCTGTCATTCCTACTTCAAAATGTATGGTTTCAGCTTGGAATGACATTTCAACAGAGCCTACAAATGTTGCTCGCGACTGTAAAATGTACCTGTAATGTATTGATTATGACATTTATTTTCTCACTGCTAATTTGGTCTTTGCAATTTCTCTTAGTTCATTTTAAATAGTACATTTAAACCGTGCTTCACAAAATAGCATGTAATATCTTCCAGATCTGATATTGAACCAAGTCCAAGGCATTCAAGAACGTTTTTAAGGGCAGAGATCCTAACTCTTAATTTCACACTATGGTCATTTTGCAAAGAAAACCAAATTGCATCTAAAGTAATATTTCTGGTTGCACTGCAATTGGAGGTTATACTGTAGGCTATACAGCTACAAAGTGTGTGTGTGTGGGGGGGGGGGAGAGAGACATTTATTCACTTTTAGAATTGGAACTTTGCTTTTAATGAATGTCACAGCTCCTAACTAGATAGATGGGAATAAAGAACCTTTATAACATGACTAATAATAGTATAAGTATCCCATTAAGATTTCAAGGGCATATGGACTGGTTATGAATTGATCTTTGCTATGGTAACTGAGCTGAGATGGGGTCTTAACTCATTTATATTGAAAAACTGCCTACCCTTCCAAATACCATGCAACTTAATGCCTTTTCCAAAACCCATCATAGTAGACTGATGCCTTGGGCCCCAGCAGCCTATTTTATCAACATGAGACTTTGGCTTGCTATGACATGTCTCTTGAAGTTCACGGCCTTCATGCGAAAAATGCGAGTTTGCCCAATCAAATACTGGTTGAAAGCTGCAAGCCACATCCACATGCACAAAGTGTTTATCAGGGTGATGAAGATGAGGGAGTTCACAGTGTCAGATAACCTCCTCTGGGATTTACCTCTCCTCTTAATTAGCTATGTTGCCTGGATAATCAGGCTCAGCATTTAACGATCACTGTTGATCTGTGGAAGGCTAATTAAACCTTGATCACACTGCATACTAAGTTGCTGGCTAAGATTGCCAATGTATACATTTTGGTTATTTGTTACGACATTTTGATCGAGGCATGTTCATGATTTTATTGGTTTGTTTCCCTCCCTTTTTTATATAATTGGCGCTTGCACAAATTACAGTTAGGTCCATAAATATTTGGACAGTGACACAATTGTCATCATTTTGGCTCTGTACGCCACCACCAAGAAAACAATCAAGATGTGCTTTAAGTGTAGACTTTCATCTTTAATTTTAGGGTAGATACATCCAAATTGGGTGAATGGTGTAGGAATTACATCCATTTTTATATGTGGTCCCCCCAGTTTTAGGGGCTCAAAAGTATTTGGACAAATTAACATAATCATGAATTAAATTGTGTGTTTCAGTACTTGGTTGCAAATCCTTTGCAGTCAATGACTGCCTGAAGTCTGGAACTCATAGACATCAACAGATGCTGGGTTTCTTCCCTGGTGATGCTCTGCCAGGCCTGCACTGCAGCTGTCTTTAGTTCCTGCTTGTTCTTGGGGCGTTTTGCCTTCAATTTTGCCTTAGAAATCAAAACAAACCAATCAGAGAGATGGCAAAAAAATTCGGTGTGGCCAAATCAACTATTTGGTACTTTCTTAAGAAGAAAGAATGCACTGGTGAGCTCAGGAACACCAAAAGGCCCGGAAGACCACGGAATGGTCTGTAAAAATGGGTGTAATTCCTACACCGTTCAAATCAATTTGGATGTATCTACCCTCAAATTAAAGATGAAACTCTACACTTAAAGCACATCTTCATTGTTTCCTTTCAAATCTATTGTGGTGGCTTACAGAGCCAAAATGATGACAATTGTGTCACTGTCCAAATATTTATGGACCTAACTGTATATTGAGGTTAATTTATACACAATATTTTTCACCTACAAAATCTATATATGGATTGCGGACTACATTATCCCCATCTACGCTGCTCAAAAATATTAAAGGAACATGTAATCATCACAGTATAACACCAAGTCAGTTAAACTTCAGGGATATCAATCTGTCCAGTTAGGAAGCCTAAGCGATTGTGAATCAATGTCACCTGTTTTGGTGCACATGAAAGTGACAACAGGTACACTGGAGAGGCAACAGCAAGACAACCCCCAAAAACGGAATGGTTTTGCAGGTGGTGGTCACAGACAATTGCTCTCTCCTTATCCTTACTGACTGATTCTTCTCTAGTTTTGCGTTATGCTAGTGTCCTTGTCACTACTGGTAGCATGAGGCGGTACCTGCAGCCCATTCAGGTTGCACAGGTAGTCCAGCTCCTCCAGGGTGGCACATCCATACATGCCGTCGCAAGGTTTGCTGTGTCTCCCAGTACAGTCTCAAGAGCATGGAGGAGATACCAAGAGATGGGCCGTTACACGAGGAGAGCTGGACAGGGCCGTAGAAGGGCATCAACCCAGCAGCAGGATCGGTATCTTCTCCTTTGTGCGAGGAGGAATAGGAGGAGCACTGCCAGAGTCAGTGCTGTCAGAAACAGACTCCATGAGGGTGGCATGAGGGCCCGACGTCCTCTAGTGGGACCTGTGCTCAAAGCCCAGCACCATGGAGCTCGATTGGCATTTGCCAGAGAACACCAGAATTGGCAGGTCCACCATTGGCGCCTTGTTCTCTTCACAGATGAGAGCAGGTTCACACTGAGCACATGTGACAGACGTGAAAGAGTCTGGAGACGCCGTTGTGAATGTTATGCTGCCTGCAACATCATCCAGCATGACCGGTTTGGCGGTGGGTCAGTGATGGTCTGGGGAGGCATATCCTTGGAGGGTCGCACAGACCTCCACATGCTAGCCAACGGTACCCTGACTGCTGTTAGGTACCGGGATGAAATCCTCAGACCCATCGACAGACCTTATGCCGGTGCAGGACAATGCCCGGCCTCATGTGGCCAGTGTGTAGGCAGTTCTTGGATGACGAAGGCATTGATCCCATGGACTGGCCCTCACGTTCCCCAGACCTGAATCCAATTGAGAACCTTTGGGACGTTATGTATCGGTGCATCTGACGCCACCAAGTAGTGCCACAGACTGTCCAGGAGCTCACTGAAGCCCTGATCCAGGTCTGGGAGGAGATCCACCAGGACACCATCCGCTGTCTCATCAGGAGCATGCCCAGACGTTGTTGGTAGTGCATACAGGCACGTGGGGGCCATACACGCTACTGAGTCACATTATGAGTTGCTGTGATGAAATTCACGTAAGTTGGAACAGCCTGTGATTTCAACTGTTTACTTTGATTTTCAGTGTGAGTTTGAATCCAGCCCTCAATCGGTTGGTGATTTTGGTTTCCATTTACCATTGTTACATCATTTTGTTCTCAATGAATTACACAATGTACAGTAAAGATTTTGTTCTTTAATATATTTCATTCATCAAGATCCAATGTGTGATTTAAGTGTTCCCTTCATTTTTTTGAGCAGTGTATTTTCAATAAACAACAAAGGGCTAATTATGGCATAAAAAATAAGAATCACACATTTCTACCATACATTAAAAATATATATTTGTTCCATATGGGTATAAAAATGAAAATGCATTTTATTAATGACTGTAGGGCTGCAAGGCATTGGTTGTGTATTGCAATTAAGATTTAATGTAAGAAATACCAAGAAATTCCCAATCTTCCCAGTACTTCTAGTCATTCACAATGACACTTGGGTGAGTTACAGCAGATGCAGAAGAGGGTTTATTTTTACTGACAACACCACAGTTACAGTTGAAAAGAAAGGCACAGCATTAAAAATGAACAAAACAAAAAACCAGAAACACAGTTGCATTACAGTTCAGGCATGAAGTGATGTGGCTGGGCTGACGTTTTTCCCATTGATGAACCCAGTCTAGTCAATCATTGATTTGAAGTATTTTGAACAATGCCACCTGATGAGTGTCAGAGCTCTACTGGCAATAATGGTGATTAGAGAAATGAGCTCTAGACATGCTAATGCATATCAGTAAAATAAACCTGACAGGTTTTAGTGCAGTCCTGAGTGCAGAAGCATCAGTTTTGGTAAAGACACATCTACTCTGATGCCACCTTCTCTTGGAGCTCCACGCCTCCTCTGACCTGCCCTATTCGGGGAGTGGCCCTCACTGGTGACACAGGGGGGGTTATATTCTTTCTGAACTAAACCGAATTTAGTGATCCAATTAGTTATTTAAATCAGCTTTGCTATGCACGTGGACAGGAGAAAGCTTAATTACAAAGTCCAAAGTGTAAACCCGATGTATAAATAAGTCCAATACCAATAAATAACTGCAAACTAGAAATGGGCTATGGACAACCGCATTAAGAACTGAAATGGCTTTTCACTGTGTAGTGCAGCTATCCAGAAGTCTCTTTTGGGTTTGTGTACTGTTTGAGTAAATACAGTGAGGGAAAAAAGTATTTGATCCCCTGCTGATTTTGTACGTTTGCCCACTGACAAAGAAATGATCAGTCTATAATTTTAATGGTAGGTGTATTTTAACAGTGAGAGACAGAATAACAACAACAAAAATCCAGAAAAACGCATTTCAAAAAAGTTATAAATTGATTTGCATGTGAATGAGTGAAATAAGTATTTGATCCCCTATCAATCAGCAAGATTTCTGGCTCCCAGGTGTCTTTTATACAGGTAACGAGCTGAGATTAGGAGCACTCTCTTAAAGGGAGTGCTCCTAATCTCAGCTCGTCAGGGACAAGATTGTAGACCTACACAAGGCTGGAATGGGCTACAAGACCATCGCCAAGCAGCTTCGTGAGAAGGTGACAACAGTTGGTGCGATTATTCACAAATGGAAGAAACACAAAATAACTGTCAGTCTCCCTCGGTCTGGGGCTCCATGCAAGATCTCATCTCATGGAGTTTCAATGATCATGAGAACGGTGAGGAATCAGCCCAGAACTACACGGGAGGATCTTGTTAATGATCTCAAGGCAGCTGGGACCATAGTCACCAAGAAAACAATTGGTAACACACTACGCCGTGAAGGACTGAAAGCCTGCAGCGCCCGCAAGGTCCCCCTGCTCAAGAAAGCACATGTACAGGCACGTCTGAAGTTTGCCAATGAACATCTGAATGATTCAGAGGAGAACTGGGTGAAAGTGTTGTGGTCAGATGAGACCAAAATTGAGCTCTTTGGCATCAACTCAACTCGCCGTGTTTGGAGGAGGAGGAATGACCCCAAGAACACCATCCCCACCGTCAAACATGGAGGTGGAAACATTATGCTTTGGGGGTGTTTTTCTGCTAAGGGGACAGGACAACTGCACCGCATCAAAGGGACGATGGACGGGGCCATGTACCGTCAAATCTTGGGTGAGAACCTCCTTCCCTCAGCCAGGGCATTGAAAATGGGTCGTGGATGGGTATTCCAGCATGACAATGACCCAAAACACACAGCCAAGGCAACAAAGGAGTGGCTCAAGAAGAAGCACATTAAGGTCCTGGAGTGGCCTAGCCAGTCTCCAGACCTTAATCCCATAGAAAATCTGTGGAGGGAGCTGAAGGTTCTAGTTGCCAAACGTCAGCCTCGAAACCTTAATGACTTGGAGAGGATCTGCAAAGAGGAGTGGGACAAAATCCCTCCTGAGATGTGTGCAAACCTGGTGGCCAACTACAAGAAACGTCTGACCTCTGTGATTGCCAACAAGGGTTTTGCCACCAAGTACTAAGTCGAAGGGGTCAAATACTTATTTCCCTCATTACCATACAAATCAATTTATAACTTTTTTGAAATGTGTTTTTCTGGATTTTTTTGTTGTTATTCTGTCTCTCACTGTTAAAATACACGTACCATTACAATTACAGACTGATCATTTCTTTGTCAGTGTTCAAACGTACAAAATCAGCAGGGGATCAAATACTTTTTTCCTTCACTGTATATATATATATATATATATATATATATATATATATATATATATATATATATATATATATATATGCATAGTTGATGTTAAATGTGTTCAGACCCTCTGAAACAGAATTATTCAGTTCATTTATGTCAATACATACATACATACTGTACATACAGTATCCTTCTGTATGTATAGATTTATCCATCATGCAATACCATCAGGGAGGCATGTGATTGGCCCCAAATTTATTCTGCAGCATGACAATGACCCCAATCATAGAGCAACAGTCATTAAGAACTATCTTCAGCGTAAAGAAGAACAAGGAGTCCTGTAAGTGATGGTGTGGCCCCCACAGAGTCCTGATCTCAACATCATCGAGTCTGTCTGGGATTACATGAAGAGAGAAGCAACTGAGGCTGCCTATACAGAAAAACTGTGGTTAGTTCTCCAAGATGTTTGGGCCAACCTACCTGCCGAGTTCCTTCAAAAACTGTGTGCAAGTGTACCTAGAAGAATTGATGCTGTTTTTAAGGCAAAGGGTGGTCATACCAAACATTGATTTGCTGTACATTTTTCTTCTGTTCACTCACTTTGCATTTAGTTAATTGATAAATATAATCTATTAACATATTTTTGAAAGCATTCTTACTTTACAGCATTTTTCACACCTGCCTAAAAGTTTTGCACAGTACTGTACATACTTATGAATTCTGTCTTCCAAGATAGCTGAACAATAACTCAGCCTGAAGAAAAATAAAGATTAAAGACTACAGCTGACTGAGTTAAGATAGGGGGTGAGTAAACTTTGGATTACCATTCAACTACTTTCTATTCTGAGAGGCAATCGCAGTTAACACAGACTGGCCTTTTGCACCTACACACTATTCTGCACCTCAGGTTTTGTCTTTTTGACAGAACTGTTTATCCCAATTAACTGCGTAATGAAGGCATTTTAACTGCTCCATATCATTTCAGTGTTGCTTCACTGGGAGCACATAATAAAGAGATGCATGTAAACGTGGCTTTAATTAGAGACTGCACAGACGTGCTTTCAATAAATCTGGTAATTGCTTGTACGGACATTAAAAGGAAGACAGTGCACTGCACCTTTTTCTAATTATCTTTTGCAGCTTCTGTGAAAGTTAAAGGGATTTAATTATGAAAGCAAATGAAACTTTCTTGACTGTTTCTTTAACTCATATAAAGTCTTTGCCTTCTGTTTAACCAATACTTGTTTAACCAATGTTTCTTGGCATTTTCTGTGAAGAGCTAAGGTTTTGTGGAGCAAGACTACAGATCAGGGCGACATAAGACTCTGGCTTTTAGTTTTTGTAACAGCTTCAGTCAAATGTGTTACTGTAATTAGCACATATACAAGCTTGTATATCAAAGCTACATGACATAAGCAAGCCTGCAGTGCACAGTTTGCCTTCTTGGCAAAATAAGCAGCTAAATCCTTAAAAAAAATGGAGAGTGGTTGTATAAACAATGAATATTCAATCTGAACCATGTCACAGGGTAACATTTTAGATAACGGCTGTAGCCATCATGTTAAATTGAATTCAAAAACACTTTCATTACAAAATTATTAGATTTTTTTAAATCCAGGATGTTATACTGAAAGAATGACATCTCTCTCTCTCTCTCATATATATATATATATATATTTATATATATTCAGCCGGAAGAATAATAAAGATTAAAGACTACAGCTGACTAAAATAGGGGGTAAACTTTGGATTACCATTCTACTACTTTCTGTGTTAAGAGGAAGTCGCAGTTAACATCTTCATCCAGCATTGTATTGATTATAGGCTGATAGTGTTGGTGATGGTGAGATAGATAGAGAGCTTTTAGTACAATAAAACATTTTGTAGAACATGTCGATCGCAATCTATTAGTCAATCGTGGAGTGCTTGCCAGTCGATAACGAGAAGATTTTTGTAAATAAAATAATGTTGCGTCAGACGCCCCATGGACTCAAAATGATTTGAGAAGAAAACTCATGGAAAGTTGTGTATTGATATATTTATTGATATATATCATCCATCATGAGAGCTGTGGTTCTGTGATTGTTTGGACCTGGAACTGAGTAACTGAGGTAGGGGATTAGGAAACACAAAATGCAGGGTTACAGGATAAAATTGTAATTTATTGCACTGTGATCAAAATAAAAAGGCATAAAAAACGCCACATAAACTTAAAGGGTACCCGTAGTGATCACACATGTACAGTGGCTCTCAAAAGTATTCACCCCCCTTGGACTTCTCCACATTTCATTGTGTTACAACATGAAATCAGAATGGATTAAATCGGGAGTTTTTCCCACCGATCAACACAAAAAAATTCCATAATGTCGAAGTCAAAAATATAATATAATATCTTACCCAGATATTAAGTCCAGTTTTCTTGAATTAACAAAATATATAACTTCATAGGTATAGTTGTGTGTTGGGGGTTATAAAATAAGATCAATTCTCACTCCAGCTATTAGTACATAATACATTATTTTTTATTAATTGTAATATGACGTCTTCACTTTCTCACTCTGTTTAAGAAGTGATTCTATAATCTTAGGGCATGTCTCTCATAAACCACTTGCAAATGAAGTAAAGTCCATTTTAACTCTAAAGTTTTAAGTATTTCCAAATTATTTTATTCCAACCAAATTATTAATCTGCCTAAATTAACCTAATTTTATTGCCATTTGTTATCTGAAATGTCCTGACTAGTTTGTCCAAAAGTTGGTTGCCAGGGAGTTAAGGTCACATGCAGAGTCCGGATTGAATGCATAAGTAATCACCCCCTTCAGTCAATATTTGGTAGAGGCACCTTTGGCAGCAATTATAGCCATGAGTCTATGTGTATAAGTCTCTACCAGCTTTGCACATTTGGACACAGCAATTTTTCCCCATTCTTCTTTGCACAATTGCTCACGCTCCATCAAGTTGGATGGGGACCTTTGGTGAACAGAAATTTTCAAGTCTCTCCACATATTCTCATTTGGATTGAGGTTTGGGCTTTGACTGGGGCACTCTTTTGTTTTTAAGCCACTCCAGTGTGGCTTTAGCTGTATGTTTGGAGTCATTACCCTGCTGGAAGATTAACCTTATCCCCAGGTCCTAAGTCCCAGGTCTCTTGCTAGCGCTTAGCGTTGTGGCCAAAAAGCTCTATTTCGGTCACATCAGACCATAGACTCTTTCCCCACTTGGTCTCAGAGTCTCACACATGCATTCTGCCAAACTCTAGCTGAGATTTGATGCGACTTTTTATAAACAATGGCTTTTGTTTCGCAACTCTCCCAAAAAGGCCACTTTTGTGAAGAACTGGGCTATTGTTGCAGTATGCAGATTCACAGTTGTGCCATACTCTCTCCATTTCTTAATAATAAATAACTTTACTGTGCTCCGGAGGATATTCAATGCCTTGGAAATGTTCTTATATCCTACCTGATTGGTGCTTTTGAAGAACCTTATTCCAGATTTGATTTTAATTTTCCTTCATCTTCATTATGTAGTTTTTGTTAGGAATTGTAATAACCAACTGTGGGACCTCCCAGAGACATGTATTTAATCTGAAATCATGTGACACACCTTCATTGGTGGATTATGTGACTGTGGAGACAATTGGTTTCACCACAGCTCAATCAGGTGTGTCATAGCAAAGGGGGTGATTACTTATGCATTCAAGTATTTTCTTTTTTGTATTTGTAATTCATTTAGAACAATTTGCAGATTATATTTTTCACTTTGACATTATGGATATTTTCTGTGTTGATTAGTGGCAAAAACTCCTGATTAAATCCATTCTGGTTTCATGTTGTAGAACAATGACATGTGGAAAAGTCCAAGGGGGGGGGTGAATACTTTTGAGAGGCACTGTATACGCCTGTCAGCAGTGGGTGTGGCTGAAATAGCTAAATCAACTAATTAGAAGGGGTGTCGGCATACATTTGGCCATAAAGTGTACAAATACCGGACAGTCCGCTAAAATACTGTCTGGATGGCATGCCTGGAGCTGGAGCTGAACCTCTGGAGCCGGAGCCAGCAAGCCCGGAGCACTGCCAACCCTAATCCAAAGTCTAGTGGTAATGTTCCATAAACAAAGTCCTGTATTCAAAACTAATCCTCGCTGTATCGCTGCCTGGCACTGCATCACCAAGCTCAGCACTGCGATTGGAAGGGTTGCTTCATCCAGACACACCCTTCACACGTCTCCACACCTTGGATAGGCCAGACGCAAACCTTTTAAATACACTTTTCTTCTTTTGCCTGGTCTCTGGAGCTACTGCATCTGTAATACAGAAGTCATGAAACACTCTTTGTTGTTCTCTTATACTTTGCCACTTCAAGACGAAGCAGTTAACAGTGTATCATGAAATAAAAACACATCTTGTTGAGAAAATATTGATTCATGGTTTCTTTACTAAATATAATATAAACCATAACAACAATTTCAGTATTTTCCATAAATCTACCCACCCACCCTCAGCTATTCTCTACAGAACGTACCGTTAAGCACGGTCAGAGACTCACTCTGCGCAGATTCGGCTGGTATCTCCAATTCCTGTGAATGTTAAGCAATAATACTGCGTTACAAACAGACAGCTTCTCATAAAGTAAATGAACACAAGATCTGTATTTGGGCCAGAATTAGTTTTGAATCGGTCATTTTTAAGTTTTGTATTACTGCATTTTTGTATAAATGAATTAAAATAATCATGATCATGATAAAAGTGGGTGAACTCGCTACCAGTCCAACTTTACTGTACACTGCACATAACAGTAATAACTAGTCCTTGCCTCTTCCTTGCCTGTCTTTTACAAAATAAGTTTTGGTTTTAAGGAACATCATTGTACATTTTCCATCCAGTTGACTAATTTTATGCGATACTGTATAATTCAAAGCAAATATGACTTCTTGGTCAGTTCCCCCCCATCATAAACTCTATCCTCTCTTGAGAGCTGCTCATTAAAGTACATACCGCTCTGTAGATGTCCAAAGTGTACAGCTTGAGAACTTCCCTGACCACCAGCTTGGGAATGGCACGAATCACTGTGTGGCAGATGGTGGCCACTTTTTTTGAGCAAAGGAGCTCATAGGTCCACATCTCCGGCAGATCTCTGTGCACAAGGCATGCTACTCGCTCCACACTCAAACCAGTGGGGTAGGGGATCTCAAAGCTGTTACTGATAGACACCCCTGCGAAGTCACTGAGCTCAGTCAGCGTGTCCTGCATGAGTCCTTGGGCAACATCCCAGACATTTCCCCTGGTCAGATTGTAGATCGCATCAAAAAAGAATGGGTTGATCTTCACCAGGACTGTGATGATGACGTGCTCCAGCAATCTGTAGGGCAGGATGCACTCTACAGACTCCTGTCCAACCCTGTCCCCAGATACAGAGGGAGGGGCCACTGTGTTTTCCTGGTCAGAAGGAAAGATGTATTATGAAACATATTTTGTAAATCAATACATTTATTTAACAATTCTCAAACTTGACAAGTTAAAAATGAATCCTATGTATTCCTATTAAACACTAATTGGAACCATCCTGGACAGCCCTGCACACATTCATTGTTTTAAACTGATCTCTACATTATATATATAAAGAGAAAATTAACAATTTAAATACATAAATAAATAAATAAATAAACAGTTGTAACTCACTTTGTCTTTCACTCTTCTCTTCATTTTCTTTTCAAAATTCTCTCTTCTCTTCAGTATTTTTGGGACAGAGATACAATATCACTCTTCCAAAGTCTAATGCTGTTGAGGAATGAACCTGCCTAGTGTTACATCAGTATTAAAGGTCTGGGCCCACTGTGACGTCTATGTGTCTATGTGTATGACGTCACCCTGCGTAATTGACAGGAGGGGGGGGGGGTCAATCCCATCGTTATGATGACGATAATAATACATATTACACTATTTATATTTGAATATTATTCTTTTGTTCTGAATAAAACTATATCTTGCCACAGTTTTACAGCTAGAGAAACCGAACCTACAGGGAATCTACCCTATAGGCTACATATAGGCTACTGGATGTTATAAACTTTCATTTTAATTAAGGTACTGTTACATAAAGCACATGTGTTCATTTCCTATCAACCAGCTGCTCATCCTCTCTATATTCGTTACAGGGCGCAAAAGACTGTATACTACTACGACTATCATTATGATTAATAATAATAATAATAATAATAATAATAATAATAATAATAATAATATATTGAATGAACAAGATCCCCGATGTCATAAGCCACTACCTAACATCTGCCAAGAGAAAGCGCTTGGCAGAATAGTAATCGTACCAACAATTCATTATTATGATGTATCTGATCATAATTGATCGTATCTTGAAATCACCCCTTTTCATGTGCAATTACAAGACCAATAAGTGCAAGATCCGCAATGAAGTGCGGGCATCAAGAAGTGTCAATCACAGCACAACCGCAAAATACCAGTCATTAAAACCACAGAAATGTCATGCGAGACTGAAAGAGTCAAAATATATACCTACTGGACATGAAAATATGCTCATTCGCAAGTTGAAAATGAATCCTGTTATAGCGAGTGCTTTGGCTATGAGTTGCTATGGGATATATTTCCTCGCAAAGCCCTTGTCATTGCGGGCTCTTGTGATCGGGCTGTGTTTGAAATGCGGACACTGTTAAAACGTCGAGACTGCGATTTTTACAGCGATAGTGCAGCCAGGCTCACCTCCTGCCGCCACCCGAGGATAAAGCGCTGTTTCTCGGCGGACACGGGGCTCCAGCAGCGGCTCGGCTCTCCTCCTCGGAAACGGGAGCTCCAGGCCCCTCACTGAGGCCGGACGGGAGGCCGCTGGTGTCCTGATCGGAGCGCCGTGATGAACTAGTGAGTTTTGCTTCCCCGCCATTTTCCAGTTTGAAGTCGCAGTCGTGGTGTAAAGGTGCAGTGTCCGTCTCTCAGCAGCTGGAAACACATGCGCAGTAATCGGGCTCTGTGAGCGGAGACCAGTCGCACATAAATAATATCACTTATCAATACAATTATATTTGTAAACTTGTACAAGGAACCCGCAGTTCAGCTGAGCTGTTGTGATTTTAGTTATTTTCTATAGGAGGAATAGCGCCTCCACAGAGGTCAGGTGGTTTTGTTGTGGAGTTTGGTAGGATTTTTATTGCTTTTGAGATTTGTATTTTACACCTGCTAATGGTTATTTTACACATGGTTAAGCTGAGGGGACACTAACTGTGTTTTTTATGGCGGCAAGGCTGCATGTTGTTTAGAAGTCTGAAGGATGTTGTAAACAACCATTTCTAATGGGAATAAATGCTTTTATGCTTTCTTCATGTAATGTTTGTTTACCACGTATTGTTTGACTGTTCAAGTGATTGTAATTAGTCAGTAAAAAGTCTGATGAAACAGTGGTGGATACAGTCAAAATACCTGGCAATGTCAAGCCATCAGGGGAGGCTTCTACTAATGGAATTGTGTCATCTGGTCTTAACCAGGTTTCAGTCAGGGTGAGTATATCAGTGTGCATGTCAGTTAAGGTGTTATTTATTAAGGCTGCTTTAAGACTGCAAGCTTATTCATGGTGTAGTGAGAGCAGGTGATTTCAGTTGTGTGGTTTTAACTTTTATTAGATTGATGAAGCGAGGGCCCTAGATGAAGGAACATGTCCGAACCTAGGAAAAATTACTGTTTAACAGGATACTTATTTTGAATGATCTATGTCTATATTCAAATTGATTATGGCCAATTATCATTGGCAATGGTCATGGCTGGATCAGATCGTTCCTTGACAATGAATATGACATAGCCTAATATTCTGCTAATGCTTCCCCTTCCTTTAACTAAAATGAATGTCTAATGTTGCATAATGGCCACATAATTAGTCATTTCTAATTTCAAGGACACACAACTCTTAAATGGAGTATGATATGCATGATGTCAGTTTCACATGGGAACTATCCGATCTAGCCAAAAAATGTGGCCACTCCTCAAGAAATCTTTGTACGATCCTGGCCACCACACTTGAAAAGTTCTGTACACGCCCCTGAACCTACCCTAAAGATTGGGTCTCTTCGGTACCAACTACCTCTTCAATACCTTCGGGAAAGGGGAGATGGTTGTATTTTCAGTATATTAATAAATCGAAGATTTGAATGAAAAACAATGTATAATATTGTGCTCATCTGTTTTGCTCACAATGAACTGTGTCTTTCCTAGCCTGAAATCCTAAAGAAAGTGTGATACTGCGCAATACACTCATTCACTAATACAAACAATAGAAGAGGCACTAACCTTGCTTGTCATTTGCATTTGATTTATAGAAGTCTGCTGCGTATCCATTTTCAATAATTGATATTGTTACACGCTACTCAATGGGTATTTAAATGTAATCCAATATACAGCTGGAGGAATAGTTTAACCTCTTCCCCCTGTTTTGTTTCTTGCTATTACAGTAGATTGAAAGAAAATACTCCCCATGGAAAATAATTTTAGATGATGTACTCAATTCATTAAAGAGCATAATCGTCTGAGTATGCTTTTAGTTATGTGGTAATCGATTATAAATAATGCACTACATTAGCGCATATTTATCTTGTGAGATATATATAGACCACTTCTAAGAAAGAACTAATTTTCACTCAATAAACACTCACTGGTGTGTATGGAACATTTATGTAAACTGTTTACTTCTGGATTTTAAATGTTTTATGCATTAAAACATGCTCTTGATAGGAACTCATTCAATTACTTAAATTTTAGCACTTTTGGTGGAGGCTGAGGCATGTTGACTGGAATGTCAATATCGATATGTTGAAGCCAATTTATATTTATTTTCATTTTAACTTTCTCCCTAAGGGCACTAAGCGTGTTAAAAACTTCTAATAGGAAGCCTTCAACTGTCTCTTATGTCTTGTGATCAATATGAAATATTTCTACTGTTCCTTCATATATAAATACAATGAATAATTAAATACGTTTGCTTTTTAACTATTAATTAAGACAGTTAAGTCAATCAATCAATCAATCAATTTTTATTTGTATAGCGCCCTTCACATGGAAGCCACAGAGCGCTTTACAGACTGGTAAACATACAACAAATGTACAGCAAAATAAAAAAACATAAATACAATAAAATCAAATATAGACCTGTAAACATTTTACATGATCTAGAATAAAGTGAGTGAACATTTAAGTAAATAAACCATTTAGGCACGGAGGAGAGAAAAACAAAAAAACTCCTATGGATGGCACGTAGGAGAAAATGAATCTCTGGGGGTCCACGGCTTAGGGCCTAGGCCTAATGGTTGCCTCCCCTCCAGGCAGTATAGTTATTACAGCAGCAAGGAGATCAGAAAGTTCTTTATCGGTGCTGCTGGCTGTGCTCTTCCCTCTGGAGGAGGCCTCTCGGTTTGGTTTGGACCATCAACAGGCTTTGGGTTGCGATGGCTCGTCAAACCTTGGGTGTGGATGCCCCGTTGACCCTCCGTGGTGAGGTGCTTCTGGGATGGGTTGTGCCTCATCAGACTTCCATGGTGGGGGACGAGGTGCCTCGTTGGACCCACAGAGGAGGCTGTTGCTGGAAGACAAGAAGGCAGTCGTGCTCAGATACTGGTCATGCAGTGCAGGACATTTCCAAAGACAGTTGTGCAATTGCATGTCCATGGCACACCGGCGGCACTATGGGCTAGAAAAACAGACAAATAAATCAGGCCAAGAGTCAAATCAGGCCAAATAAATAACATTTATGTTCACAGAAATATATTGTATCTATACTAGTTGGGTCGGGTTTGTTCAAAGGAATCCATCCCATCCCATTTCTGTTCAAGAGAAAGAGATTTGTCCCTAATTGACGAGGTGCATTTTGACAGATTCTGAAAGAAAACCTTAATAAATGGGTTTGCATTTAGAAGCAAAGAAATCAGTATCAGACAGTGAGTGCACTTACTTGATTAAATATACATACATACTACCACTTATTTTATTATCTGTGTACTTTTGAGATCATTACCTAGCATTCCATTAAATCTGGGGAAACTAAATAGTACTGAATTATAATACAAAGAAAAAGAAAATACACAAGAAAGGTCACTGAACATATTAATGGCGTTCTTGCAGCAATGCCAGTCTTCCTTTGCCCCTCTCTCACCTAACTCATTATCCTCCTTCACATAAAGGGACATTTTTATTTTCTTGTTTCGGGAAATACAATCATGGATTTTCTGTTTTGAGAAAATCATACTTCCACAAAATCAACACAGGAAACCAAGCTTGTGTGTTAAAAAAATGCTACCAGTTTTTAAATTCCATTATTTGCTGCTGCTGTTTACACACCAATCTGGATAATTCCATTGAAACATGCTTAAAATATTTCTCTGCAAATGTCTATCAGTCTGACTGTGACTGTGCAATTTACCTGGTACATTTTTTTTTAATAAATCAGTGTAATCTTCATGTTTTTGTCCCTGGTTGCACCCCAAGAAACAAACCAAAAAAAAAAAAACAAGCTTAATTATGGTTTTTTAGGAATCCGTTAAACCGGTGGTTCCCAATCCTGGATTTATTACTGTTTTTTGTTCTTACCGGGCTCTTAATTTCTTAATTGAACCCTTAATTATTCGAAACAGTAGGGGGTTTAAGTTAAGTATAAAATTGTATAAGGAACTTATCTCATTAATGAACCAACTTTTTATCAGTTACACAATTTAAAAAGTCAAATGTAAGCAAATCATTACTTCAATTAAGGGTTCAATTAAGTAATTGAGAGCTCAGTTGGAACAAAAAGCAGCAGGGTAGGGGCTCCTCCAGGACCTGGGTTGAGAAATACTGGGTTAGGCAATATGTTTTTGCTGACCCACTCTGACAGTTTCATACAATGATACTCGATAAGAAGCTCTTCAGCGCTCGTCATGTCAAAGAGCACTTAAAGACATGCGCTGACAGGGTTCTTTCATAGACGTTCAGAAGGGCAGATGCCTGGCGCTGTTCCAGACCCCTAGGTATGCACTTGTTGGTGAATAGATTACACAGGACAGTGAGAGCAAAACAGCTTTAATTAGTTTCCAGTTATTTCAGGTGGGTCAGTTTCAAGGCCATCTGGCTTCCGGAAGGTTCAGCAGTAGTGAGTAACTTCTTGATATAGTTACTTTGAGTAACTGATATAAAATAATTTAGTGATACTGTAATGTTTTATGTGCACTTTTGCATTTGTATTGGTAAATGAATACATTTGTAGGCCCGGGGAGGTGTCTAAAATGTGTCCAGTACATTCAATTAAATCAGTGGAGTCATTCTGAGATTTGTTGGAACAATAACCAGACAATTGATTTCTGCCTTGTATCCACTGGTTACACAATTATTTCATCTTGGCATAATTGTGATCATTGTCTCCACATTAGTAGAAATAAACATTTCCCAAGACTTTCTGTGATTTGTACATCTGTTTACTCCAGAGCATGAAATCCTGATTTTCTGAAAGTCATTGCAAAGATTAAAGTGCAGATCTATCAAGAGTAGAAGTATCGTTTCGTTTTTCACCTAAACACAGTTAAGTCGTTTTGTCTGGAGAAAGTGGAACCAAGGACTAAGTGCTGAATAAATAATCTCAACATAATTTAAATTATTACCTGAATCTTGAGAGAATGTCAGCATGTTGCCGCAAGTCCAATTTTACTTCAGATTCCATGTTCAGTGTTCTAGCTTTACACTGAAATCGCCATTAAACTTGTTCCCTGTAAAGCAATACAATGTACACCTGCAAGTCTATACATATCTACTTTGCTGCCCAGTTGTTTCATTTTATAATAATATATGATGAACAACATGTGAAGTTTTAGACAACTGCATGGCTGCCATCACACATCAGATCCACGTACTTAAAAAGAATATTCCCCACTCAAGCAGAAACCAGGCAGCAGTATTTCTACAATGGCAATTGAGCTTTGTTTATCTATGCAGCATTTATTTGCCTTACATTTATTGCTGTTATATTCTGCCTTGTCTGAACGATTCTGTCCTGGGGCTAGTACGTTTTTTGTCTTCTTCATAATTCTGGCATGAAGAAGCAGCATGAATTGTCAACATCTGTTACTGAAAGCAACTTTTCCAAGGTGTGAGTGAGAAGAGTGTGCAGACGAAAGCTTTTCTAGTTTGTCATTTGCATAGTCTAGTGCCCTCAGGCTCTGTTTTTCACATTCAAACTTTTCCAGGTCCGAGTGCATCAACATTTCCTCAATTTGGAAAATTCACAGAAAGGTAATTAGTAGTAAACAAAACACAATGATGCTGTAATAAATTATAAGCATATCATGCCTTTATCAAATTTAAAATCACATTATTTTTGCATACAATTACCCATGTATACAGCTGGGATTTTACAGGAGCAATCAAGATACTGTACCTTACTCAAGGGTACACCAGCAGTGTCCCCCACCTGGGATTGAACCCACACCCCTTCACTCCAAATTACCCTGCCTACCTTAACCTGTCCTGTGTCCACCAGGTTAGGCTCTCTCTCACTGTGACACTATACAGTGGGTATTGATGAAGTGGGTATTGAACACGGATAGATTAATGGATTTAATGCCAACATCAAAAGTAGGATCTCAACTAATTATATTATTATTACCTCAATTAATATACAATAATGTAAGTTACATGTACATCTTTTTTCTTGTGCTTCCTCCTGTTTCAGCTGGATTAAATTGCATCACTTTGCATACTTTCAAATGAGAGGCTTTAAAGTCTTTGGTCTCTCCAGTACCACTCTCCCACTGGGGATTTGATGCAACAGACTGTTATCCCACTGGGAATTGCATGAAGGAATTCTCCAGTTTAAATGGGCTATAAAACTTATATATATATATTTTTGTGTGTGTATTTTTATGATACTGTTAATCTTTGCCATTTCTAAAGCTACAACCATGCACAATAAAGAAATATTGGCTTATTTATTTGACTAATAAATCAGTTGCCTAGTTTAAAGTATTAAGTTTATTTTTGCTTAAGAGTAGAAACGCCTTTGCAAGAAGAAACTCTTTAATTAAACACAGTTCAGTGAATGTGAGTCAAGCATTTTTCATTCTTTTGTTGGCATTACATTAATAGATTGTCTGTGGGACCTTCTGATTAATGTTACCATTTATGCTTCCCTTAAAATGTAGTTAGGCTTCATTTGTCCCATACTCTATCTACTACATCATCATCAGATCAATTATGAAATGGAAAGAAAGAAAATAAATACATAAATAACACATTGTTCAGGATGTGTGTGTGTGGGTATTGGTGTCTTGCTACATAGGTTGCTGGTGTTGCAGTATGTGAGTGTACTTTAGCAGGATGTGACACACACGATAAAGCACCTGTTGGTTTACTTACCTACGTTGTCATCAGTTTCTTTAACAGAACATGGTTGTGGTTGTTGGTTTGTTTTTCGTGTTTAGAGAGTGATTTTTTAAAGATGTTACATAAGCAGGGCATTAGAATATTATGTTAAAGTCACTGCATGGATTAAGCAAGCGGACCGGGTGACCAAAACGATGATTGTAAACTGACCTACTGTTTACCTGAGGTGATTAATATATCCTCTCTGCAATACAGTCCTGCAGATTGCATTTGGATAGTCAGTGTTAGGGATCTTATTTACATAAAGTATGACAATCAGATTAGGTTTCTGTATTCGCTATTGATTCTTGAGGTTTTTGAAAGCATGCCAGAATGTCCTTAGTTAATCTTCATTTACTCTGGAGCACACAATAAGAATGATCCCATTACAGTTTGTGCATCTGTACGACAGAGAAGAAAATACATAAACGCAAATGGTCAATCTAAAACAATTAAGTCGGACTCATTATTTGACATTTTCAATTTTGTTATCTTGATATATATATATATATATATATATATGTATATATATAAATAATTTGTTGTTGTTTTTTACCATATATGCTTGCCATTCTCATGCATTGCTCTGTTTAATTCACTTAGCAATGCTCTCACTCTGTTTACAAGCTTTGGTCAAGTTCTTTGAGATCAGGGGATCTGATCTCAGAAACGGGTGGTCATAAGTTAATAGATCCATATGATGAGCTGTGATCTCAAAATTTGAATGGGGAGGGAGCCGTTTGACATGTTTAATAATAAATGGCTGCAGGAGGTATAATCCCCACCCCACCCCCAACAAAAACAACATCCCTTCTGGATGTATTATGTCAGTAGAGGACAGCATCCCTGGATCTTTCTGCTGTTACCTTTACTAAGGACGGGATTTACCATAACATCCCCCATGGGTGGCATTTGATCACATGACGGCTCAGTACAGAAGAAACTCTTAACTTAATTAGCAGGATTACCCTGTATTTATATATAGGATGTTATTTTCTCTGGGTCAAGCTTACAGAGAATGTACTAGCTGTGATTTACTATTCTATGTATCTCTGCATTGCACTCACTCTCATATTGCATCACAGCATTATTTTGTATATTATTGTCTATTGATTATACTGTACTCGTGTGAAACATTAAAGTTGCCTTAGATAAAGGAGTGCTAAATGGATACATCATTTAAAAAGCAGTTCATTGAAAATGCATGTCATTTAAAAATGCCCACTTCTTTTCTTCATTCTCAGTCATCATTTTCACATAGATCAGGACAGCTCCAGTTCCTCCCCAAAACCTCCATGTGGAATACTGTCTGTGTCAATCTGGCCCCAATCACTCACTGGTGACTTGAGATTTCAAGATGTCATATTTGATAATGCAAGAGGCAGTGTTGTCTTCCCTCTGGCCTTGTGTTTCTTCTCACATTAAAAAAGAGAGAGTGATGCATTATCAAAAAAACACGTAACAAAACACATATTATGGCACAGTAAAAGGAAGTACAAAGAAGCAAAACAAAGGACTTCACTAGAATGAAAATGCTTAACTAAGGAAAACAACAGAACTCTGAACATTGAATCTGAGCTCTAACAGGAGGCAGGTTGTCTTATGTACGGTTGTGATCTAAAGTTATCAGAAAGATGGAATGCCTGAGCACTGACCATCCTCTCCCAAACTCAATGTGAAAAGCTCCTTGGCTCCTCCATACCACTATCTATCTGTTTAAATTCACCCAGTTCCTCCAAAATCCATCAGAACATTTAAAACTTCAAGCTGAGAGATCTTCATGGAGTGTGATGTGGTACATTAATTCCTCTAAACATCTTAAATAAACACAGTGAAACACGTTATCTCTCAAAATACAGGCAAACAAATGAGAGGTATCTTGCTGGAGCCTCAGAAAGAATTGGTTGTGACAATGTCTCTCTGGGCCTCGATTTGGGTTTCCCTTATCGACTGTCTTCTTTCTCTTTCATACACCCTCCCTCTAGTCCTGAACCGCTGTCCAGTCTGATCTCGCTACCTCTTATCTTCTTTTTAGTGCCCTCTGGAACATGTTTCGGACAAGACTGACTCCTTTTCTGAAAATTGGACTCCGCCACTCCGGTTGCCCTCCACTCTTTCCATGTCTTCTCTCGCTCATTTATTTTCCATCCTTCTTAACAATATATATACTGAAACTGAAGCTAAAAAAGTGAAGATTTGAATTTCTTGCAATAAATGATTTAGTTCAGGCGTCTCACCTCTGCGTATATAGAAAACGGAGAATTCACAAGGGACTTTCATTAATATGTAAAGTGGCAAAGGTTTTTAAGTATTTCCCTAATGTACCAACTAATAACCACCATAAGGAGATATGTTTAACAAAAAAAAACTGAGCAGAATGGTAATTTCATGCATCTACTGTACATATTTTATTAGCTGCAGTGCTGGACTGTGCAGTTTTATATGAATGGTTATAGCATAATAGAGCAGCCTAGACACAGCCAAGTTGCTGTGATTTCCCGAAATACAGCAATTATCTATAACTTTTTATTGTTGCTGTTCTGCACATTGCAATAGACGTTTTTATTGTCTACTAAAAATACTGATAGATACCACATTATGTCATTATTTATTTGATGACTTCTTGATTGATAAATGTATCGTTTTTTTATGTAATATTCACTTTTGAATTAGTTTTTCTAGATTAATTTCATATATTGTCACTAGAGAATGACTTCAGCAGACACATTTGCTTCCCCCAGACAATTCTCTGCTCTTTTGTGGTGACTCAAACTCCACTCTAAATAGCAGCGCAAGCAAGATGATGGGATAATTAAATAAATTAAGAAGTGAAAGCTCATTCTCAGTGTATACAAAGAAAGCAATTACACATGTGCTGACAAATTGTAAATGACAATGAGTAATACAATGGCAATTAACCAATGATTAACTAGGGCCAAATCTAATTCAAGTATAATGACATAATCAAGTGTGAAAAGTAAACCTGTAACATTATCCAAAGGTG
This sequence comes from Amia ocellicauda, assembly GCF_036373705.1. Lineage (NCBI taxonomy): Eukaryota > Metazoa > Chordata > Actinopteri > Amiiformes > Amiidae > Amia > Amia ocellicauda. The sequence continues at coordinate 4,528,976 of NC_089867.1, forward strand.
ACCTGGTGTGTATTTTTTTGCCTTGAAAATCTTACTCTTGCGTTGTTGACTTCCATCAAAGCAGCTTACTTGCTGAATCTTTTTTATGGATTCCCTTAAGGAATGGATTTTAGACTTCTTATCCTCTGTACACATTGGGGATGAAACTTTGTACTATGTTTTGTAATTCACATGAAGTAGAATTCATGCTGCGTCTTCTTGTATATTGTGTTTGGCACTTACTGTATTTTTACTGTATTTTACCGTATTATGTAAAGCTTTTGAGATGTTTTTATTTGTATTATCCCTGGGTAAGTGCATCTGCAAACCAATACAAATGATAGCAATGTTATAAACAACCCCTCTTATCTAAGAGTGTTGTTTCAAAACCTGTTTCATTTAGCACAGGGATGCCAAATGGCCACCAAAGACTGTGATTTAATAAAAGCCATATTTTACAGAAGGATCCATTGCAAACCCTGGATTAATCCTGTCAACAGCATGTTACCATTCATATTTGTTTAATTCCACTCGACACTTATCATATTAAGAAGTTTGGTTCGTTATAGGGATAACAATTCTTACATTAGGTGCTACATAGACATCACTGTGACACAACACAGCACTACAACATTTTCTGTCCCATTTATATTAGAATCCTGAACCTTGAAAACAAGCAACAAAGCTGCAATACCCCCTGTTTCAGACTGAGAGCTGGATTAGCTCACAGAGTGTAAAGTGTGGGACAGTTAATCCTCTTGTAATATATTGTTATGGAGGTTCTGGATGGGTTATAATGAATCTGGAAAGGTACTGAAAAATGGTTGACTACATACAGCTGGACGGGCTCATTGTGTCCTCCTGCTCTTGTGAAGCCTTGGCAGGACTTCACATCAACCTTCAATGGACCGACACGAGAGTGATTACTAGATGGAGTTTGCCCAGTTTCTGGAAGCTGCAGAATTGGCCCCCCATGACGTGTGCACCTGTGGACTGTCATAGGCAGGATGTATGCATGCTTTGTGGGTACTGGCTTGAGGCCCCACGTGGAGGAAAGAGTTTACAAGCATGTTGGCCAAGATCTGGGATCATTTATTCACTGTAGCATGAGCGGTCTCAACCCAGCTTGGATTTGAATGCCCATCTCAGCCAACAAAGTGGCAAACCTGCTCCACAAAAAGCCAAGTCATTCTCCACATGGGGTTAATGACTACAATTAATGACATCAGTCTAACAGCCTCATTTAACACAATTTGAGCCCTGTTGGATCATGGTGAGTGCATCTTGCCTTCCTTCCAAAGCAACAGAGAGAAAGGAGTATATTTGTGGACCATGGGGGAAGGCCAAACAGTTGACTCTTGATCGAGGGAAGGAAGAAGGACATGAAGATGTGACTTGTCACCACCTAAAATTAAGAATTAAATTAAATTAAGAGTTTTTTCCATTATTGTGAGGGAATGTCCTTCTAAACAAGGTCAGGTACATAATATATGCATAGTGTCCCAGTGTTTGGTATGCAGTATGTTTAGAGTCTCTGTTAGTGAAGTGGCAAATAATTAGAGTGCTCTGGTTAACAAGGCTGGTACAAACTACACACAAAAACTCACACTAATACAGGTATTGCTGAAAGTATTCCCATCTGAAATACTTATCTGGGGATTCATTTGGTTAAAATATGGTTTGTTAAACTATGTATTTAACACTTATTCAGTGATATTGTAGTGATCTGGGACTGTGTATGTGGGGACTGCAGTACCAGTCTGTTGGTTCTGTGTGTTAGGAGGTGGTACAGTTCATTGATGGGGCTTTGTTGTTAAGGGCAATTGTTAAGGGTTCTGCTTTTCGGGGTCGATGGCAGATCTCTCATTTTTTTGTTTTGTGCTGGAGAAGCTATGCAGCATAAAAGCCTCAAATGCTACTATAACTTTAAAGCATTCAACCAAAAGAAAACCCCAAATAACTGTGTGCACATTTCTGAGTGTCGATGCACAGAAACCTTTAAATAGGCACCTAGTATAAAAACATCAACCCTTCAGCTTTTTGGCATTTCGGCAATAGCATAATCTAAACTCACCTGTGTTGTGTTGATTTTCAGAGAGAGCACAGGCAGTTTTTGTAGCTATATAGCTCGATGTATTTCATTATATATTCTGTAAATTGATATTTACCTCAATTCATTTTCAGTGTTCTACTTAATGATTCACGGACAAATAATGATTTGTATTAACAGCTGCTGCTTTACAACAACAACAACAACAACAACAATTATTAGTATTACTATTGAACACAGACAGTTTTAGTGGTAATACACATGATTATGATTGTCTTTGTGTAGATAACAATAATTAGACTCAGGCTAGGCTCAAAATAGCATGCCCTATTACATACATTTTAAAATGCATTGATTTCTTTAATGCATTTGTATTTTCCTCCACTCTCTCTCCCCCCCACCACCCCTCTCTCTTGTCTCTGCTCATATTGCCTGCCTGAGCTCCCATTCGCTGGCCCTGGGGAAAGTCAGATGCTGTCTGGTCTCTCCTGCTTGGTTTGATCCGATCCTCCCCTGCCTCTGCCGTCAGTGATGGTAGTTTCTATTATGAGAAGGTCAAATTACTGAGCATGTCTTCTACATACAGCTGAGATGCACTTGCTGATGAGCTAAATGCGAGGGCCCTGGGCTTGCAGTGCGGTTCCGTATGCCATAACGACTGAACTGGGACATGGCGTAACATAAGCTTCAGTCTAGCAGTAAGTTGCATTGAATTCATGTTCGTTTGAAGGGGCTCGTATAGCATGCTTCTGTCTGCTGGATACTGTGTGTTACACAAAAATTAAAATGTTATTTTATCATTCTAGACCAGGGAAACGGGATGTGGAAGTCAACATAGGTTCAACATTTCAAGGGGTGTAATTGTAGTTGCTGACAGGTGTAGAGATGCGTGCATCGACGTCAGTGTTTCACAGCAGAAAGCATTTCAATAGAAAGTTATTCTTGCAGCCGATAGTCAATAGCAGGGTCCGGGCACACGTATGTGGAAACGGGACTAAGTTTTGAGGAATAGTTGAATTGCATAGACGCAAACCATTTCGATTGCAGTCATGTCAGACATAAGAGGTAAAAGCGTGCAGACTTGGATGTATTTATTTCAATGATGTATTTGGCTGGCACGTTGACCCATCTTTATCCTTGCACTCACGTTCAGCCTACAAAATGACAGTGAACTGCAAAAAGTTCAATGCATTTAGGTATTTAGCACCTTCTTTAAAAAAAAAAAAAGCTGATATTTCGCATTCATCTACAGCGATCGTTTTGATATTGCAGTGTTATTAAATGTCATTGTTTTGTAAAAGTGAGTCCCCTATACAATGTCACCCGTTTAGCAATATCTGTGTTTCTTGTGCAATATTGCATGATAGTATTTGCAGGGAATTACCCTTTTATTTCATTTTTGTGATGTGTGTATTATAGTGTACGTATGTTATGTGTCAGAAATTGAGATCTATGTATAATTATAATTTAATTGTGTTTTAATGTTGCAAATGAAAATAAACATGCGGGCTTAATCACAATAAAAACGGATGATCCTATCCTAAACACTGCCATTCTCAAGGCACTGCTGGATACGTCTCAACTTAGCCCTTAATAAGAATGGCCCTCATGACATTCTAGCTCAATGTCATTCAATCTCCTGAAATGTCTGACTCATAGATGTAAGTGTAGGTGATACAGGGAATTGTTAACATCTCAACAAAATATGAGACAGATCAGAGATTAAATTCCAGCAGTCCCCTCGGTTTTTCACAAGGTCAGAAAGTGCAATGACAGCAAACAAACGCACATGAGCTTCAGCACAGTATATACCTTTTTTTTTTTTTTTTGCAGGGCTTACTTAGACTTTAAGAGCCAGGAGAGATGCTGTTGAATAATATTTGGCTGGCCATTTAGGTCTACCTCGATTATTCAATATGAGAAATTCAGGCGGAAACCAAAACCCTGTTGTGATCTATAAATGTCCCCCTTTGTGTGTTCAGTATGAGTTTATTCAATACCAATGCTTCCTAAAGCCAACCAATGCATCTACTGTGTGAAGGCGCACTGGGGGGGTTGTTCATTATGCCATAAGAACATAGGAAATGAGTTTCATATAGTAGGCTAGATCTGAACCCTGACCTAGACCAACTAAGGATTTCGGTCTCTACCCTCTTTTCTCTAGCTCTTCTAAGACAGCAAAAAAGGAAATTTGTGCTATTTGACAACACTTAGAAGGACACTTTTTCTTCATATAATCAGCGGTGAAACCTTCTTACTGTTGTTTCACTTTAAAATTGCAGGAAATAGCTTGAGGGGTATAAGGAGAAGTTTTCTGGTCTCCTGCCATCTCTCTCATTCAGAGTCAAGCCTATGACTGCACTTCAACAGGAAGAGATTTTTCCAATCCCTTTCATGAAGGAGCTGTTTAGAGAAAATCAAAGGGATTCTGACCTCATTCGATCCGAATACTTTAGTATTCACTGTGAACCCTTGTTTACTCTCATACCCTGCTTTTTCAGCACAGTGGCTTCCCGTAGTACTCTGTCCGGACTCTATAGGCCAGTTGTCATGATCATGTGACTGGTTGTGGTCCCCAAGTATAATGAGAATGGAATTTCCAGTCTGTAATTAAACAGCTGTGAAATATGGGTTTCGTGTTGCAGATCATCCTTCATGAAATAACAGATATAATGTCTGTTGTTAATAGATTCATGAACAGTTTTTCCTTAACAGTTCTGCTGGTTTGACTAAAATCATTAATCTAAACTTGCTTTGTCCATGTAATCTGCATGCTACATGGTTTTGCATGGTTTTATGTTTTTTCTGCTTTGGACACACCTGTTTAGACCATAGCTGTAATACCTATGCCCCTTTCCTTGACAATATGCCACTATTACTTTAATACGCTTCTGTTTTGCACTAATAATATACTCGCCTCTATTGCTCCTTATTATTTAAGTACTTATTCCTGCACTTCTTTCCCATTCTATGGTAACTGCTTTTGTACGATCAGTATTTTGACGCCACTGCACACTATTATTGTAACTATGGTACTGTATTTTGTACTGAATTTAGTCTATTTTAAGTAGGAACCCTGCTGTGTATTGTAGTTCCAGTATGTAATGTCACCCTTGGTACAGGCATATGCTAATAAATACATAATAAAGAAATACCTCTGTGTTTTTATACAAATTTGGATTTTCTTAATAAATTATTCAATAGAGAGGTGTATGCAGTTTAAAATCATTAAAAGGGTTAGTTGAAAGTATAATTGTTTTCGGAATAGATTATTCTCCACATTTCCACCTGTTTGCTTGTGTACTTATAAATATAGAAGTGTCACATCTGAGAAAGATAGTTTCCAGATTCTGTAGCCTTGCAGTAGAAAACATGCATAAGAAACGTGTTTGCATGCAGGTAAATAAGTTACAGTCATGACTTATTGAAGGCAGTTTGGGATGGTTACAGTTTTAAATAGCTTTGGCTTATGTTTGAACACAAATTAAGCAAAAATCCACACAACAAAACGTAAAGGTCTGAAGTAGGAATGATTATATTGTTGCATTTTAACCAAAACCCTTTCCAACATTTAAACCAGTGGGACCACCTTGAAAGAAATCATGCCACCACCTCTACCATCATGTCTGTTTACCAGCATGTAAACACAGCCAGAGAATTTTCAATGAAATGTTTAAAATTAGTTTTTTAATGTGCCCTCTTAACTAAAGCAAACATGGTCTTTGCTCATCTTGATTTGGTCTGACAGGAGACATCAGTGACTCAGTATTATGACCTAAGTCCAGACATTGCTGATTAGTTTAGTTTAGAATGAAGTGGGGTGGATGGTTTTGCTTATTTGATTGAAGTTTCTCACTCTTCACTGTGTGGAGTGGGATGCAAACAACATGTTTGGATCTTGCTGCCGGTACAAAGAGCATAGAGACAAAAATATATGAAAGCAGACCGCATGTGACTGTTTCTCATACCTGTTGTTCCTACTGTACTGTTCTGATGGGTAGTTGGTTATTAAGGTGCCACAGAAATTATCGGTTATTTGGAGGTGTGATTTCTTACTGTGTTCATAATACCGTTTGTGGCTATTGTGAACTATGTTTTTGAAACTAGAAAAACAACCATTTCCTTGTTTTGTCCAAATAGCTTTATGGTGCTGATAAGAGCATTTCATTCTATGGGTAGTTTAGTTTTATTTGTAACTCATTATGTTTTTTTAGTTTTCGTTTTTTTTTAACACCCCAGTTGCAGTCTTTGTTAAGAGGTCAAAGGAGAAGGTTGCCATGCCACTCTCTTCCCGAATTGAGTCATGTGGCTGTTTTTATGCATGTGTGAGGTGGAGGTGGAGGGCAAAGGCTTCACAGTAAACTGCGAACTTGAAGATGAAGCAGCCTTATTTATTAACTAACTGGACAGTAATAGGTATTTGAAATGCAGACTGGAGGAAGATGAATAGTTGGCCTATATGGATTTAAATTAGAGTCTCTAACAACTTTCTTTCCTTCAGGTTGACTTGTTTGACTTGCTTGTGAAATCACAGCGGTAGGGTGTCTTAGTTCTGCCACACGGCACCAGTAAGTGGGAGATATATTTTCCAGAAGCCAGACAAAAAATACCTCATTCCCAGGCAGTGCAGTGCAGTTGTCTTTTTGTCTCGGAAGCATTTCAAAAAAGTTATACATTGATTTGCATGTTAATGAGGGAAATAAGTATTTGATCCCCCATCAATCAGCAAGATTTCTGGCTCCCAGGTGTCTTTTATACAGGTAACGAGCTGAGATTAGGAGCACTCTCTTAAAGGGAGTGCTCCTAATCTCAGCTCATTACCTGTATAAAAGACACCTGTCCACAGAAGCAATCAATCAATCAGATTCCAAACTCTCCACCATGGCCAAGACCAAAGAGCTGTCCAAGAATATCAGGGACAAGATTGTAGACCTACACAAGGCTGGAATGTGTTACAAGACCATCGCCAAGCAGCTTGGTGAGAAGGTGACAACAGTTGGTGCGATTATTCGCAAATGGAAGAAACACAAAATAACGGTCAGTCTCCCTTGGTCTAGGGCTCCATGCAAGATCTCACCTCGTGGAGTTGCAATGATCATGAGAACAGTGAGGAATCAGCCCAGAACTACACGGGAGGATCTTGTTAATGATCTCAAGGCAGCTGGGACCATAGTCACCAAGAAAACAATTGGTAACACACTACGCTGTGAAGGACTGAAATCCTGCAGCGCCCGCAAGGTCCCCCTGCTCAAGAAAGCACATGTACAGGCCCGTCTGAAGTTTGCCAATGAACATCTGAATGATTCAGAGGAGAACTGGGTGAAAGTGTTGTGGTCAGATGAGACCAAAATTGAGCTCTTTGGCATCAACTCAACTCGCCATGTTTGGAGAAGGAGGAATGACCCCAAGAACACCATCCCCACCGTCAAACATGGAGGTGGAAACATTATGCTTTGGGGGTGTTTTTCTGCTAAGGGGACAGGACAACTGCACCGCATCAAAGGGACGATGGACGGGGCCATGTACCCTCAAATCTTGGGTGAGAACCTCCTTCCCTCAGCCAGGGCATTGAAAATGGGTCGTGGATGGGTATTCCAGCATGACAATGACCCAAAACACACAGCCAAGGCAACAAAGGAGTGGCTCAAGAAGAAGCACATTAAGGTCCTGGAGTGGCCTAGCCAGTCTCCAGACCTTAATCCCATAGAAAATCTGTGGAGGGAGCTGAAGGTTCGAGTTGCCAAACGTCAGCCTCGAAACCTTAATGACTTGGAGAGGATCTGCAAAGAGGAGAGGGACAAAATCCCTCCTGAGATGTGTGCAAACCTGGTGGCCAACTACAAGAAACGTCTGACCTCTGTGATTGTCAACAAGGGTTTTGCCACCAAGTACTAAGTCGAAGGGGTCAAAAACTTATTTCACTCATTAACATGTAAATCAATTAATAACTTTTTTGAAATGCGTTTTTTTCTGGATTTGTTTGTTGTTATTCTGTCTCACTGTTAAAATACACTTACCATTAAAATTATAGACTGATCATTTCTTTGTCAGTGGGCAAACGTACAAAATCAGCAGGGGATCAAATACTTTTTTCCCTCACTGTATGTATGTGCCTGCAAGTGATTTTTATTTGTTTGGGTCAAACAGAGCTTCTAGTAGCAGGTGCCTTATTGTTAACATGGGTCATTTCCTCACTGGTTGTGGGAAGTGGTTATTTTCTCATTTGCTTTTGCTTCAATAACAGTGGAAGTTGGTTATCTCTTCTGCTTTAGTAATGTCTTCATTTGGAAAGTAGGCTTATTATGTCATATAATATCAGGCTTCTTAGTATATCTGTATTTAAACATGTAATTTTGTGGTGTGTTTGTGTGTGTGTGTGTGTGTAAAAGAAGTCAAGAGCCATAAAACTGCTTATTGACTTGCTTAGCCTGAAATATGCTCTAAATCTCCACAGGAGCCTAATATTTCAAAAGTAGTGTTTTCCCCTTTCACATTTTGTTATTCATTGCCCCTTAGTGGTCCCAGGGCAAAACTAAAAATGAAACAAATCCGTAAGCTAGCCTCTTCGTTTTGTGACCAATATGTGTTTGGTGTATTGCTCCTTTAAAGTGGTGAGAAGAATGAGAAGTGTCACATTCTTCAGGAAGCTGCGACTTTGTCAACCGAGATTTCAGCTACTGTGCATATTGTGTAGTAAATTATCTGTGTATGTAAGTACTGCGGATGCTACACCAATACACCATCTTGAAAAGACCACTGTGAAAACCAGCACACTCAAGCAAACGCAAATGAAGCATTGACTTGCAAAACTGTCAGATGCTAGCAGACGGAAAATAATAAGACCAATGTGGAGTTTCTCTTCTGCTATTACATAGACATGGAATCAAGAGAATTTGTTTTAACAGTGTGGCTGGGAAAGTCGTAGTAGTCCTGTGGGTGGATTTTCTCAGTGCTTTGCAGAATGTAGAATAATTATATCCGATCTCTTCATGGTCTCTTCAGATAAAGTCTAAAGAGATCCCTGTGAGACCATTCATCATTTGAACTGATTCTGGAACAGCAGTGTCTTTCGTTGGGACGTGGTGTCTAAAAATGTACATGATATCAAAATTGAAATCCCTTCATTGTATAGTCTTAACAATTCTGCGCTTCTAACTAACATGTTGTTACCTGTACTTATTGCTTCACAACATTGTCTAGACACTGCTCAGTCCACGTAAACACCTAAATCCTTTTCGTAAGCAGCTTTGTCAAGATAAGGGCCTGTAATCTAAAATTATAAATGAATGTTCTCGCTATGTAATGCTTTGTAAAAAAAATGTATATTCAATTTAACTGTCTAATTTTGATTGATTTGAAGTCTTTGCTGCTTCAACAGGACTTGCCTCAGTTGCCTGCCTTACCCAAATGGGACACGTTTACTAACTACTTCAGATACCAGATGGTTGTTGTAAATCAGAAAGCATTAGACCAGATATCTATAGACCTCCATTTATTACTTCAGCACAGTATGAATTCTCTCCCCTTATTGTTATGTATTCCCTGTTTTCTGCTCATTATCCAGTTCTCAATCTGTAAGCACATTATGTTGGATAGGATAAGCTTTCAATTTGAGAATTAACCTTTCGTGTTGAACCTTATCAAAAGCTTTCTGAAAAATTAGATATCCAGTCTAATAGTTGCATCTAAGAGATGAGATGCTGCCAAAAATAATGCCAGTCAAAACAAATGAACACAACCCACACCCAGATTAAAATGGTTTATTTGTATTATATCATACTATAAATATAAACAAAACTGTCAAATGTGGTCAACTGTCCCACTTGGCTTCATCCGAGATAAACAAATCGACATGATCACTGTCTAAACAGAACAGAAAAACAATCCAGCTGCTTAACATCATTTGACACTGAACATTTTCTAAGCCCAGCAAGATATATTAAACAGGTGAACCTATTATTTTCAAGAGTCTCTGTGAAGAACTGTCAACAGGGATACATTTCAATGACTGGAAATGCGCAATGTCAAGAGTTCGAATAAGAAATAGGATACGAGCGAATGCAGTATAATCAGTCTCCAGATTCACCCATGGATTCAATACATTTCTCAACGTGTGGAATTGCATGTGTCGGATGCACCATCCCATATCATAGCATTCGAACCAGAGCGTAGGTTCTGCTTGTATCTATTGGTTTTGCTTCTTTAAAGAAATCTTCAAGAGGTGAACTCCTTGTTTTCCCTGGTGTTAGCATTGCGATCAAGTGCCCTACGTTTCCTGATTGTCATTCATACCAAATGACCTAAAAAGGAGCTGGAATATATCAACATCTAGAAGTGCAAAATGGTCATCATATTAAAATTGTTAATTTTAAAATGAAAAAAGCAATGACTATTATGTGCATGTATTTTATGGTATGACCAGTAATATTGTACTATGATCAAGATGAGGAAATCATGTGTTTTTTGTATTACCTTTACTTAATATAAAACATTTTCATTTTATAAAATACTTTCTTGAATCCACCATGCAGCATTAAAGCAGCATTACCAACGGCTGGTCCAGGTACTGTATTAGTTATTACTGCATATGTTTTATATTTATCTATTAGGCCTACATATTAATTTGTGCAGTGCCGCTGTGCATTCAAATAAAAAAATGAATATATCAATGATTTTTGAGTGATTTTTTTCTGGAACATCTTGCAATGACATTTGGATGAAACGACAAGGTGTTTCATAGTGAATAACTACATGTGAATACAATCCACCTCAGATAATTACTTGAATTCTGAGCTATCGTGTCTATTCTTTACTAACCATTTAAGTTAGAGCTTTCAATCAATATCACAATGAAATCCCACATATTGAATATGCTCCTCAAAATCTGCAAGTTGTGCAGATGAAGCTTTCATGTCTAATGGCTAAATCCAAAAGCTGCACTGTTATTTTCATGCAAGAGGAAACCTCTAGCATGCGATTATATAATTAAAATGCAAATTACATGATTTTACTTTGCCAAGGCTCTCGGTCAAGTACCAAAATCTATGGCCTGAAAAAGCAGCTTTTAAGGATTGTCATGGAAAGATAACCATTATGTATTAATATGGCTGTTCAATAAATAATAATTAAATTAATCTGACTGCATTACTTAAAATTAAGTTTCACCTGCATTATAAACTGGGCCAGCCTGCATTGCCTATAAGCCTGAATCTAAGTACATTTTCATTACCTTTTTCATTACCATTACCTCGGGGTCCACTCTTTGCAATTGATACTTTCCAATAATATGATACAATAACACAGGTAGTTTGGCCCACTCTTCCTGAGCAAACTGTTCTCAGCTGTCTCAGGTTTGGATGGGTGCCTTCTCCAGACTGCAAGTGTCAGCTCTTTCCATAGATGTTTGATAGGATTCAGATCAGGACTCATAAGGCCACTTCAGAACAGTCCAATGTTTTGTTATTTTCCATTCTTGGGTACTGTGCCAGGCGCAGCAAAGCAGACCCAAAACATAACCGAGCCTCCTCCATGTTGCACAGTAGGTATGGTGTTCTTTTCTTTGAAAGCTTCATTTTTTTCGTTTGCGAATATAGAGCTGATGTGACTTGCCAGAAAACTTCAGTTTTGACTCATCTGTCCAAAGGACATTCTCCCGGAAGGATTGTGGCTTGTCAATATGCATTTTAGCAAATTCCAGCCTGGCTTTTTTATGTTTTTCTTTCAAAAGTGGAGTCCTCCTGGGTCTTCTTCCAAACTTTTGATATCCTAAGTAATACATTTGCTGCAGTAGGAGTTTTGATTCCATACAAATATGCATAGGAATAACTGTCTGTGTATTTTACAGAAGTAAAAATAAATGAAAATCTAGCCTATGCGTAAGAAGAGTTAGAGTATCCTGCGTAAACGGACCATCCAACTCCCAAAACCACTTTGTCGTGACCTCATCCCTTGCAGGTTGGCCTTTGTCAACCCTTGCACCATCTTACCCCATTTCTCATAACAAGTACTTATAAATAAATCCTTGTTCTGTTTCTGTGTAAAGAGGACTGCAACAAACAAATGAATAGCTCCATACATAGCCAACTATTGCCTATAGGTATTTTTTTAATTCACTGGAACTCGAACTCGCAGGTATGTTTCTGATTTGAATTACCGTAGGCTGGTAGTCTAGTTGAGTGTGGTTTGAAAACGTGGAAGAGGTCACCTAAATAGTTTAAGTGCATTGTATAAAACTAGATAATGTATTAGACTTATTTCGCTGTTATGACCAGAAAATATTGCCACAAGGACGCTACTGTTAAGGTATTTGCATCGCAGCTTACATTTCTGAACTTTTATTACATTTAAATTAATAATTTCATAAAATGCTTTGTCGGTCAGGTTCCAACTGTAATTGCAAAATATTCAGTACTTATGTCGTAATTTTCTGGCGATGCCCATGTTTTAATGGCAAGCAGTACTTTTTTTTTTTTTTTAATTGTCCCAACTATAGGCCTTAAATCATTTGAAACTGTAATTAACAGAGAAGGTTGTGACAACAATATGGGCAAAAAACACTTGCAAAACATGTGACTGACATGAGATGCATTACAGTTGACAGATAATGTTCATCTCTGTATGTCTCCTAGTAGGCAGGTGTTTTTTTTTTTTATACATAGCCTAATGTATATTAATGTTAATTTAACCAAGTTTTTTAAGTTGTCACATTCGCATTTTTTTTCACATTTTTCTCATTTTTTCTCATTTTGAAGAAGGGGGGGCGAGGAAAATATTCGAATAGTCGTTGATAACAGCTGTGAAATTGTTAGTCAAAATATTCAAAACAATTCATGTACATCCCTAGTTTAAATCCGCAGTACTGAGGTAATGGTATACAATAGATTAAATTATGTTTCTTGATCTATTTTCAGTGAGTTCACAGCTACGTTTACTGATCTGGCTTTAGTTTAATGAATTATCTAATAATATGTACTACAGACAACTGAATCAAAAGAACAGCATCTTTAAACGCTTGTCATTAGTCCCTTTTCCCCAAACCCTTTTGAATGATTTATTTCAAGCAGAACTGGGGAAATTGTTTACATTTCAAGTTGTTAGTGTTGATTGTAGTAAGATCATCATAATAGTGATGTCAGATGGGTAAGTGAGACATCCATCCAATCTATGTAAGAATATTATTATACAGTAGATAATCATCTCCCTCCTGGCCTCGCGATTTGATTGGCAGAATGGTGCCATCCTGATACAACAATACATCTCAAGCAAGTGAAAGTCACTTATTCCCTTTACTTATCTATTTCTCTTACCAATATTAATTTCCAATTATTCTAAGAACATATTGTAGAGTCTTGGAAGGCATTTGCTGTGAAATTAGTCCCGTTTCCTGAATGGCAAATGAGCTGTCATTGCTTGAGGAAATCGAAATCACAGAAACCATACCCTTCTGGGTGGGAACAAAGTATTAGATTGAAAGGTGTTCTTTTGAGCAGTAGTCTCTGTCCGAATCCTGTGCATTTGTTTAGTAAATTACCCACAATAACTTTCAAAAGCCTTTCACTCATATTCAAAGTAGAAACCTAGAAGCAGACATACAAAAGTGGTATTCTTTCCTGAAATGTTCATTGGAGATGTCCCAAATGGTATTAGGTTATAGCATTCTTGCTGATTAGTGCATTCCCTCCAGTCAGCTGTTTAGAATCTGTGATAACTCAAGCAATGGAGAAATGTAGACATGTTGTACACTGCCAGATGGAACAGACTATCAAGCTGCAAATACCTCAAGGGACCACAACTGATATAAATGACCTTCAGTAATTCACCTCCACAAGTAATCCCTACCAAAGCCAATTTCTTTCCCAATGCTGGGTTTTGTAATCATTCTCCTTGGTCTACCTAGAGATGTACAGGTTGTTACAATTATCTTGATTCGTTAGGGAGCTACCTCAACAGGATTCCTTAAGAGTTCTGAAGCTAAAGGGCAATGCTGTGACTTCAAACGTCCAATCCAAACTCACTTTTATGGGTTGTTGCAATGATCTTTTATGGAGTATGAAGATAACTTGCTTTTTGGTAGATAATGGTCTTTGCATGGGGTGGATATTCTCCTCCAATCATCTCAATGTTCAAATCTGAATTTGAATCTGAAAGTCAACCAAAAAGGATGAGACAAATTGAGCAGCTACAACTGTTTATGTAACCCGGAGGTTGAAGCATTTTTTAACTGTCTTCCAGAATCCAGAAGCATACTTTGTAAACCCTTTGGGATGGTCAGAAGCCACTACTAACAATCAAGAAAAAAGCATTTTCAGTCAGCCACTTAGCTAAGGCTGTCTGTGAATTTAGCTTTCAGTTTCAAGCAAGGCATGGCAGACAAATCAAAAGTGAAAAGCAGTTGAAGACCAAGTTCAGGCAGAGGACACATTTTTCTTTCCATGTAAATTCCAAATATGAAATCTATGGAATCCATTAGCACTACGTCTTATCTTGTCGGCACATTTCTGTTAATATTACTGCTGATCGGGCCTTTAACCCATACAGTTCATCACAAAACAAACTTGCTGTAACCAAGAGATGTGAAAATAACAAGAGGAGTTAAGAGGTGCGAGGTTAAGTTGCGCAAACACACATTTTCTGGTGACCCTGTTTTCATTTGCTGAGGGGGGAAAGAAGACCTTCTTTTATGCTGCTTTTGTAATAATGAACTCCCCAGAGTTGACTTAACACAGGGAAATATGGATTTCACATAATCATCATGGCTATAAGCTTCCATATTTATGATTTTCTTTCATTTTTTTTATTTTTTATTCCCTTTGCCGGCTGTTTGATGTTTGCCGCCCACAGATCAGAGGGGACTTCTGAGGAATGGAGCTACTGACAATTCGCCGCACCCCAAAAAGCTTGTGTTGTTGGTCGAGATTTAAATCTGAACTCTGCAGAAATGAAAAGGTCACTGTAAAGATGCTTTTACTTGCAGAGGACTGAATTAATGCATTATAAACATCTGTGCCAGCCTGCATTGCCTATAAGCCTGAATTTAAGTACATTTTCATTACCTTCTCCTCAGGATCCACTCTTTGCAATTGATACATTCCAATACTTAAATACAGACATGCTCAAATTTGTTGGTACCCCTCTACAAAAAGAAGAGTGTACAATTGCCTCTGAAATAACTTGAAACTGACAAAAGTAATTGGCATCCACCATTTATTCCATATTTAATATAAATCAGACTTTGCTTTTGATTTTGTTTTTCAACATAATATTGTAAATAATAAAACAAATGAAAATGGCATGGACAAAAATGATGGGACCCTCAACCTAGTATTTTGTTGCACAACCTTTAGAGCCAATCACTGCAATCAAACTTTTCTGTAGCTCTCAATGAGACTTTTGCACCTGTTAACAGGTAGTTTGGCCCACTCTTCCTGAGCAAACTGCTCCAGCTGTCTCAGGTTTGGATGGGTGCCTTCTCCAGACTGCAAGTTTCAGCTCTTTCCATAGATGTTCAATAGGATTCAGATCAGGACTCATAGAAGGCCAATGTTTTGTTCTTATCCATTCTTGGGTGCTTTTAGCTGTGTGTTTTGGGTCATTATCCTGTTGGAGGACCCATGGCCTGCTACTGAGACGGAGCTTTCTGACACTGGGCAGTATGTTTCGCTCCAGAAAGGCTTGATAGTCTTGAGATTTCATTGTGCCCTGCACAGATTCAAGGCACCCTGTGCCAGGCACAGCAAAGCAGCCCCAAAACATAACCGAGCCTCCTCCCATGTTTCACTGTAGGTGTGGTTCTTTGCTTTGAAACCTTAATTTTTTTGTCTGCGAATATAGATCTGATATGACTTGCCAAAAAGCTCCAGTTTTGACTCATTTGTCCAAAGGACATTCTCCCAGAAGGATTGTGGCTTGTCAGTATGCATTTTAGCAAATTCCAGTCTGGCTTTTTTATGTTTCTCTTTCAAAAGTGGAGTCCTCCTGGGTCTTCTTCCTTTTTTGCTCAAAAAGCGATGGATGGTGCGATCAAAAACTGACGTACCTTCACCTAGGAGTTCAGCTTGTATCTCTTTGGCAGTTATCCTTGGTTCATTTTATGCCATTCGCACTATCCTTCTGTTCAATCTGGGGTCGATTTTTCCTCTTGTGGTCGAGCCCAGGGAGGTTGGCTACAGTTCCATGGACCTTGAACTTACTCATTGGTCTTGTAGCCTTGTAGACAACTCTCTCCTTTGCTTTCTCTGGTCCATGTTCAGTGTGGTGCACACAATGATACCAAATGGCACAGTGACTACTTTCCTCTATTTAAATAGGCTGAATGACTGATTACAAGGTTGGATACGTGGGATACTAATTAAATAAATGAATTACTTTAGAATATCACTATAATCCAATTATTGATTATCTTTTCTAAGGGGTACCCAGGGCCGGCGCTACCTATAGGCAGAGTAGGCAGTTGCCTAGGGCCTCGGGCTTGGAGGCAGGGCCTCCATAAACGTAACATCCCTATACGCTAGTCCAGGGTTCCCAAATTTTTGGGGGGGCACGGGGAAAGAGCTGAACAGGTAAAAAGTCAAGATGAGACACAAGAAATCCCCGAGGGGATCTGAAAACTGTTCATTGCCGCCCCGCTGAAATTGCATTGGATAAACTGATCTCTTTTTCTACACTTACACACATTAAAAACACTGTACTGTTGCGACTCACAAGAGTGGAAACTGGGTCTCGGTTATTGGATTCTTCCATATCCAGTCCTGGCCAATCAGAATAGAGGATTGTCAGGCAGCAGTGTCTGTGAAACTGCTGATTGGTAGTTTCACATCAAAATACAAAGCAGTTTATACCAGGTGATAATTACGGTAAAATAAATAAATAAATAAATAAATGTCATCGAGTGGGAAACAAGCTCACCAGGACTCTCTGCTGCAATATTTTGGAAACGCATTAACAAAAAACACGTTAAATGCAAAATAATGCAATAATGCAAAATAAAGTTCAGAACTTCTTGCAATTGCAAAAATTTTCACAATTTTTGCAATTGCAAGAAGTTCTGAACTTTATTTTAAAATACTCATCTAACACAACAACTTTATTAAATAAATTCGGAAACATACCTGTGCGTTCAAGTTCCAGTGAAAACAAAATATATAGCAATAGCTGGCTGTGTGTTTTAATAATATTAGTTTGTTTGTTGCTTCTCTTTCCTTTTCTGTCATAGTGTCGCAGAAGGGTGTTTGGCTTTTTGGTGGGTTAACATACCAGCTGTAGATTTGTGGTATATTAATTGCACTGCACATATTATACACTTAACAGTGTTTTAATTTACTTTGTCAAAGTATTTCCATGCAGAAACTCTCTGAGAGGAAGCCATTGGTCGTGTTCTTGTAGTGCCGCAGATCTGCAGAATTACACCGATCCCATTGGCGGAGTCGCGGAGATCTGTCATTGTCAGCCAATCACAGACAAGAAATAACAAATCCCACCCTCCCGTCAATATTCATTACAGCTACATAGAGAGCCAATCAGCCGTACAGGCTTTAAAATAATCAATATTATTATTATTATTATTATTATTATTATTATTATTATTATTATTTTAACTATCGAATGTTAGTCACTTGTCAATAGTGGCCATCTTTAATGAATAGTTTGAATTTTTGAATATTCTGTCTCATCCTATATATATATAATTTTTTTTTTTTCTTTCATAACTAGTAAAATTGTATAAAATGGAAAGAGAGCGTTACTGTATCTTCTGTCAGGCTCATCTGTTTTAGATGGAGTAAGACTAGGTTCATGCATAGAGAGATTTCAAATTAAATGGACAAATAAAATTGTGAAAATTGAAATGAAAACAAGTTTTAAAGTATATTCATCTTTGTAGGGGGCGTGACCTGTGACCCAAATATTTTTGCATTCAAAATCACACCACAAGTTAAATGGCTTCAGTCTGTGTTAATTTGCAATGATCTGCATGATTTCAGGATACATTCAGCAGTTCCTGTTTGTTCCCTGTGCTGGGTTGTGCATTTCAAAGCAAAGACGCAACCATGAGCACCAAGGAGCTTTCTGAAGAACTGTGGGACAACGTTTTTGGGTATAAGAAAATATCTTTTGGAGTATAGTCAAGGTGATTATTTATTAAGATGTAGAAGGTGTATGCCCCCCCACAAGACCCTGCTGGATCAGGCCGTCCCTCCAAACTGGATTACTGAGCAAGAAGGAGACTGATTACCCAAAGAACACCATCCCTTTTGTGAAGCATGGTGGTGGCAGCTCCATGTTTCTCATTGGCAGGGATTGGGGCATTTGTCAGAAGAGAGTGGTACAGGAAAGTACTATATAGAAAAGTCCTTAATGAAAACCTGCTGCCCTTTGCAAGAAAGTTGAAATCTTTCAGCATATCAATGACCAGAAGCACACAGCCAAAACTACACTGGAGAGGCTAAGGAATGAAAATGTGCTTGAGTGGCTCAGTCAGAGCCCTGACCTAAATCCAATTGAAAATGTGTGGCAGGACTTGAAGATTGCTGTCCATCAACACTCCTTAAGGAACTTGACAGAGCTTGAACAGTTTTGTAAAATATTGCCAATTCTAGGTGTGCAAAGTAGAGACCTATCCCAACACTGACACAACAAAAAGTTGAAGGGGGTGTAGACTTTCTTTAGGCACTGTATATATATATATAATTTTTTTTTTCTTTAAATATATATGTGTGAATAGCATATCATTTTCATCTGTATTACTGAAACATGTCATTGTAGGTCTCATTAAAACCACTACTCGAGACATGACTGCAAAATACAATTGGATTACAGTTAGAGTGGAAGGTCTCCTTTTTCTGATCGTGTGATGTACAATACCGGAAATTGGTTTGCGGTTAGGTATTTTGGTGAATTGCTTCAAAGTGCAAGATCTGAAAATCAATTTATTACACAGTTTAAACATGATTTTTTTCCAATAATTAAAGACGTTTTAAGTAGTTGTAGCCTATATTATCACTGAAACATACGGTCGGATCCTGGTTAAATGTAAGGAACCATGGGAAGTCAGTCAGTCAGTCAGGCAGTCAGTAAGTCACTCCGGTTGACTGTATGTTGAGGTGAGATCCTTCCAGAATAATAATGTTTGAATGTCTTCCAAGCAGTCAGGATAGAAAAACAGGATAAGCACCACAAACACATTTAGTCCGCTAAGAAGATAGTCTTCTGAAATACATTTTATTTAGAATTAAGGGTGATTCCCCATCTACCAGTGTGTTTTCTGTGCCCATTAGAAGAGAATGATGCTATGTAATATGTATATACCAGGTGTAATACAAGGTGTAGTATGCAGCTTGCAAATTGAATTCTTCAATTCATTTTCTGTGCATAATGGAACACTATTTAGTAAACTGACAACAGTGGAGAATGTCATTATCAGGCCTTGGCTGCAGCCTCTGTGCATTTGCTTCAGTTAAAAAAAAAAAAAAAAACTCCCGTTTAAATTTTGTTTGGGCAATATTCCTTGGAGCTGCTCAGTCGTACATCTTTTGGTTTTCTTGACATGTCATTACCATTGAACCATTCATTCAAGTGCTTAGAAAAGGAAAAGTGTCTGTTTTTCCCTCGCTTTTTAATTATAACTAAAACCTGAGATTGATTGGGCTCTAGTGAACAAAGTAATAGATTAATATAAAAATATGCAGGGAAACCGTGTAGTGCAATGTACTGCCATAACTTAAGACAAGGTGTGACCTAACACATTAATTATCAATCTATTAATGTTATATATGCAACTGGAGACTGATTTAATTAAACATGGCCTAACTTGGATGCTTATTGTCCAATAATAAATACATATTTAATTTATCCAAGTGTAATTAAAATGCAATGCAATGCTGATAGTTTGTTTAGAAATACAATGCTGTGTTCTGTTTTGCAGGTTAATTAGTGAATGGAGATCATAACTATGTATGTATGTATGTATGAATTAATTAATAACAGTGGATGGGGGGGGGAATAATGGAGAACAGTTGCTGACATTACCTTTGGTAGAACCTGGCCAAAATCCAGATTAGAAATCTAAGTGACTTGCAGACTTGGCGAGCAAAGTTAGCTTGCAATGATTCAAAGATCTCATGTTTCTTGTTTAGAGATTAGGTGGCCTTTCTTCAGTGCCCTTTTTTTGAGTGCTTATCCGTTTTTATTTTCCTGTTTGGAAAAGAGCTTATGGGGGGTTTTGGCCGACATTTGTAACAACAAAAATGAAACACTTGCCAGTACAATTGTATGTTTTGTTCACTTTGTTTATACAATTATTTTGGCCTTTGGTCTATGTTAATTCATAACTGGTGTATATTATATGCACTATAATAAACCCTGACTACATAAATGCATTGTGGAAACCATTGAATTGAGAGTCAATGTGCTTCTGATGCATTCTTGGTATGTATTTAGATGGACTGTTCTGCCACCTTCAAAAGGGTTAATCATTGAATCACAGTAATACAGATTATTTTTTCTTACATTAAATTAAAACTATAAAAGCATGCATTCAATCATTGTTATCCTAGAGATGATATCACCAAGGTTGCACCATGTCCAGCTCCACTGTATTCTACCATAATGAATACTGAGAGATATATAGTACATCTTGCACTTTTGTTAACGTGCTTTTTATTAACACAATGCTGGCATGTCATTTCATTGTATAAGTTTGTTAATGAGGGTTTTGACATGCCTGGAGTTGATGTCTTTTTTACTCTTTTCTCTTGAAGAGTCTCTAAAGCGTTGTTTAAATGTAAATTGCTATAATCCATTTTCATAATCTAGATGGAGGAAATTTAGTTTGAATTCATAATGTTTATTCTTTTTCTTGTTCACATAAAGAAGTAATCAAAGTCTACCAAAGTGCCTAATCACAACAAGCAATTTATTCTATCATGTTTTTAAGAAGCAAATCATGACATTTTATCACAAGACATTACTGCCTTAAAGAGTGTTAATTATGGAAACAAAAAGTAAAAGGAGTTTTTGGTTTAATATGAATACTTTAAAAAAGCAAAGTGCAGTGCAAACATAGCAAAAACCCATACTATGGTTAGAGGCCATACAGTCTAATACAAATATGGCCACTTTGCAAAATTCAGAATGATGTTATGTCTTGAACAGTTGCAGCAAACGATTACTGGTATTCTTTTCTAAGATTACACTGAACAAAGGCAAAAGCATTTTTACATAACTTTGATCGCCTACACCTTTAAATGAAACCAACACATTGTCATTTATTTAGTGTAGCACTGCTCTCATGCAGCGAATGTAATGTGCATTACAGTGTAATTTCAAGTTCATTGCAAAGTAAATAAAATTACATCAGCCTTATACATATTTCCAGTCAGTTAGGCAAGGTTCCAGTACAATACACATACCCTTGGATTTTCTGCATTAAAGAGACAATTTAAATGTAAGTCGTCTATCTGTGTGTGCATGTGTGTGTGCGTGTGCGCACATATGTATTTGTTTTCAATTTGTTTGCAATGAACTTGGCTTACACTGTAGCTTAAGCAATTGATTTGGTATCCCAAGAAAAGTAGAATGACTGCAGGATCTGATAATGATGTATTATTTGCATCACATTTCATGTTGCGGAAGTATTACATAACACGCTCTCAGACTCATGTTGTTTATCTTTAACATTGTCCAAACACATTAAGTATTCATTAATTAACTGATCTTTTTTCATTCTGCGGATAGTTTGCAAGGCAGCCATTTTGTATTGTAGTTTTTAGTAGTAGTAGTTCTGGACTAATGCATACAGATTTTCTCATTTTGTTTTCCTTCTCTGTTTTATGCCTTTCTCTGTTTCTAATCTAAGACTGGAATTGGGATGATAATGACATAACAGATTTCGGAGTATTGCTACATTTGCCATATTGGCCAGATATGATAGTATTGTTGGATTGGGTGGCAGCACACCCGTTTACCTATTTAATGACTGTGCTATTGTTAGCTTTACCAGCTTTCATCAAGACCGTTAACCTGCAATAATACTTGCTGTCTGCACTCAAGCGATCCACAAATGTTGCCGAGGGCTTCACTTCAATCTATTATATGCCTGATTGCTAATCATGTTTGTCATGAATCTGTGCAGGGACAATTAAACTGAAACACAAAGCAAGATAAATCTCGGTGAGGAAAACCCACATGAAGTTCCTCCATCGCCCTGCTTAAAGCCTCTTGGGATAAATGGATCAGGAGTCACGGTGTACCAAGTTTATCAGTGACTTAAAACTGCTGGACCTCATTTATAGAGATGGATCATTTTAGAAGATCCATCTGGACAACATTCAATTGTTTGTGATGGGGTGTGATCTTGATCTGGACTATACTGCAGGATAATTTAACAGAGCTAGTGTTTTGCTTTTGTATCTCTTCTGGCACTTCTGTTTGCTATTTCCTCTCTAAGAAGCAAGTCAATCACAAATTGCTCAGTTAATAAGACACATAATTTGAAAATAATTCAACTACAGCATATGAACAATGCATGCACTATATGGTAGCTACAGACAGGTGACAAATTAAAGGGAAAACCTAAATGAGTGGAGGAACATAATGAATGCATATGCCCAGTTGACCTCGATTTTGGATCAAGATGGCAAGAGGAAACGAAAGTGACTCTGAAAGAGGGGTCATTATTGGGGCACGAATGGCAGGAGCTTCAGTCACACAGATGCTCAACTGGCTAGTGTTCTCCACAAGTGGGCGAGTGCATGTGTGGCGACACCAAGAGAACGGTACAGGCCTGACTGCTTGACCCCTACAGTGAGGGGGTCCGGAGGCTCTGCTATGCTGTGGGGGGCATTTTCCTGGCATGGTTTGGGTCCACTTGTCCCCTTAGAGGGAAGGGTCACTGCAAATCATTACAAAGTAATTCTGAGTGATCACCTTTATCCTATGGTGAAACAGTTCTATCCTGATGGGAGTGGTGTGTTCCAGGATGACAATGCACCATCCACAGGGCACGAGGGCTCACTGAAAGGTTTGATGAGGATGAAAATGATGTGAATCATATGTTATGGCCTTCACAGTCACCAGATCTAAACACAATTGGACACCTATGGGAGATTGAGAACCGACGTCTTAGACAGCGCTCTCCACCATCATCATCAAAACACCAAATGAGGGAATATCTTTTGGAAGAATGGTGTTCATCCCTCCAGTAGAGTCCAGAGACTCGTAGAATCTGTGCCAAGAGCATTGAAGCTGTTCTGGCGGCTCGTGGGGGCCCAACACCTTACTGAGACACTTTGTTGTTTTTTCCTTTAATTTGTCACCCGTCTGTGTGTATTGCCAGTCACGCTGCGACTTGGTCCTATCTTAATACAATATACTGTGAGGATTAGACTAGAAGTGTTCTGTTAAAGGGGGGATTGAAACACTTATAAGCAGATTATAGAACTGTGGGAAACCTGTAGTGCAGCAGTAAGATTTGTACTCCTGTAAACATCAATGACAGTGTCTGGAAATTGCTCCATGGAATATCCTGAATAGTCAATGTAACTGTATCTATGTGGTTTATTGATCCGAGTTCTTCCAGGGCCTTCCAGTGGCTTACCATGCCTTTTCTTTGCTTACGTATGCTAAATGTTTATGTAGCTGTTGTTTACGCTTTACTATTGCTGTTTTTAATAACTGCTGTGTGTTTCAGTGTTTTCAATGCCATGCTATTGACAAAACACAGCCGCGCATAAAGAAAGTGTTAAACTACTAGGAAAAAACAATAAGCATAACCTCATCTAATGCATATAATTATCTATGCTCACATTTCAGTGCGTCACACCATTGTGAAAGCACCTGCTCCATTAAAAAGCACAGATTCTTAACAGCAGGGTGCGATGGAGTTATAATTAAGTTTTGCGGTGTGTGCTTGATTACTCCCTTTTCTCCTGCATGACACATACTCTTTCAAAACTCAAAAGTGAGCCTGAAACGGCAGTGCTCTTAGAGCACAATGTAAATTATTCAGAAATTGTAATGTTTCATGGCTCTTTTTGTGGTAAAATAATACGCACAAGGCGTTTTTAAATCACTCAGGGTTATTTTCAAAGTTGTCTCTAATTTGCTCCTTTATTTATTTATTTATTTGGGATAATGCTAATGTGCAAAGCAAGGACAGGAAATGGGGATTTAATTATTACAATCATCGTCTCTTAAATTTGGTCATGCAAATGTGTTGGATAATGTGACATCCAAACAAAAAGGGGAAGGAAGCCAGGTTTGAGCTGAAGCAAAAACTGGAGCTTAAGAAATCTTCTTGGCCGTGAATTATTTTTAAAGCGCCATTAGTTAAGTGGGTCACAGAGATTAGTTTTTTTTGTCCCCTTGTATATTTCCCCTACAGTACATTACATTCAGGATTCTAGGGTATATATATATATTTTTTATAGTTGCACGAGTTTGAAATGGGCAAATATTATTCTCTGAGGATGATTGCGCTTCAGGAATGGAACTGAAAGCTGCCTGGTTCGTTGTTAATAGATGAAGGCTGCTCAATACATGCTAAAGAAAATGTGACAAAAGTTGTAGGCCTATGTGGTTTAAGCTACATGGAGTAATTTTGCTCTTGGGTAGATCGTTTTTTTTCCCCATCAACTGATTTATAAACATGATATGCACACGGTAAAAAGTACAGCAAACCATACAAAGATTAAGCAATGGTCGTGATGCATTGTGAGACGCTGAGAGTATGATATGAAAGCGTATACGTGTGCAAAAGTGAATGGCGGCTGTAGTCTAAAGGCTCTGAGTTGTCCTATTCTAATTTAAACAGAGCGCAGAACGACGATCATTTTGTTCAATTTATAACTTCCCTGCAATGTTTTTTCGTTGGTTACATCAGGAGCAGCCTGTTAATGCGGCAAAAGTGCAGAGGGTTGGCATTTGCTTATTTAGCGAAGTCTCCTTTTGCAAAGCACTGTTTTGGTTGATTGTGGGCTCCTTTCAGAGCATACACTTTCCAAGTTATTTCCAGGTCAGGGAGTGTCGGCAGAGTGAGAGTGTTTACGCACACATATGCTTGGTTACACTTCTCATTTCCTTATCGGGACCCTTAAGCTTGGGTGAATCGGAAGCTGAAAGGTCATCTTTTGTCAGTTTTGATCATACATTGCATTAATAAGGCATGGGTAGGCAATTCGTTTAGAGGTGACATTTCCATCTAATTCAGCCAGTTTTCTGATTGTTTTTAAATGCATTTTTAGAAGTTTTCAATAAGTCATGAACTTGTTTGATCTTCTGTCAATGTCAAGCGGTATTAAGATTCCAACTGTATCCTCTTCCATGTATTTATTGTCATATTCTGGAGCTTAATATTAATGTTTGAGATAGGATAGTTACTACCTCTCATATGACTTTATTAATTATTAATTAATACACTTAGGTCCATAAATATTTAATTTGATGGTAGTTACATCCAAATTGGGTGAACGGTGTAGGAATTACACCCATTTGTATATGTGGTCCCCCCAATTTTAGGGGCTCAAAAGTATTTATACAGACATAATCATTAATTAAATTGTGAATTTAAATACTTGGTTGCAAATCCTTTACAGTCAATTACTGCCTGAAGTCTGGAACCCATAGACATCACCAGATGCTGGGTTTCTTCCCTGGTGATGCTCTGCCAGTCCTGTACTGCAGCTGTCTTCAGTTCCTGCTCGTTATTGGTCTGTTTTGCCTTCAGTTTTGCCTTCAGCAAGTGAAATGCATGCTCAATTGGATTCAGGTCAGGTGATTGACTTGGCCATTGCAGAACATTCCACTTCAAAAAGTCTTGTGAAGCGCCATCCAATGAGTTTTGAAGCATTTGGCTGTATCTGAGCAGATAATATAGCCCTAATCACTTCAGAATTCATCCTGCTGCTTTTGTCAGCAGTCACATCATCAATAAATACACGGGAACCAGTTCCCTTGGCAGCCATACATGCCCACCCCATAACATGCTTCACAGATGAGGTGGTATGTTTCGGATCATTAGCAGTTCCTTCCCTTCTCCATACTCCATACTCCCATCATTCTGGTACAAGTTGATTTTTGTCTCATGTGTCCATAGGATGTTGTTCCAGAACTGTACAGGATTCTTTAGATGTTTTTTGGCAAACTCTAATCTGGTCTTCCTGTTTCCTGTTCACAGCAGTTGATTTGGCCACACCTAATGTTTTTGCCATCTCTCTGATTGGTTTGTTTTGATTTCTCTGCCTAATGATGGCTTGTTTCACTCGCAGTGGCAGCTCTTTGGACTTCATATTGAGGGTTAACAGCAACAGATTCCAAATGCAAAAGCCACACTTGAAATCAAATCTAGACCTTTTATCTGCTTACCTGTAATTGAGCTAATGAGGGAATAACACACACATGGAACAGCTGAGACAGCTGAGCAGCCAATTGTCCATTTACTTTTGAGCTCCTAAAATTGGGGGACCACATATAAAAATGGGTGTAATTCCTACACCGTTCACCCAATTTGGATGTAACTACCCTCAAATTAAAGATGAAAGTCTACACTTAAAGCACATCTTAATTGTTCCCTTTCAAATCCATTGTGGTGGTGTAAAGAGCCAAAAAGATGACCACTGTGTCACTGTCCAAATATTTATGGACCTAACTGTATCTGTGTCCTTGTTACTTGATTCCTGATTTATTTATAGTTTTTTTTTTTTTTTTCTTTGTTGCATTTAACATTCATACAGTGTGTGGTCCATAAGCAGAGGAGAGAAGTGAAAACAATACAACTTGCGTAGCGGCAATCGAGCTGGGTTTATTATTCGTCAGGAATCCAAGGTTACGCAGTTTCATCGCTTTTCGTCTTTCAAGTGCATTACAACAGACTTGGCCTACATACTATAATACATAAATGGCAAATGTGAGAACAGAAGTGAGCAATGGCTATACTTCTTAAAGACGCCACTCTCCGCCATGTTACCTCCAATTCCTCTAACTATAATACAGATTATGGTAATAGTTACATACAGAAAAGTGTCAGGCAAGACAAAACAGGGTGTCACAGTTCTACTAATATAAGCGCTTATAGAAAGACATGTACATTGCTATACACGGCACCCTGTATATGGGTTCATTACACATTCACAGCCAGGGAATGCCTTGTCTGTCAGTCAATTATTGCTTCACTGACAATGAACTGGAAGACTTTATTAGGAGAAATCTGTCTTGTCAAAAGGGCTTCCTGGTTGAGGGATTATCACAGTGCACACATGCCAATCTCCCTTGAGTTTTTATAAAGTCACATTCCCTACCTGTCAGGCAGATTCGATTCCAGCCATGGGGGTTTTCCTGTTTGGAGTTCGGATGCTCTCCTTGTGGCTGTGTGTGGGTTTTCTCCAGGTGCTCCACTTTCCTCCCAAATCCCAATGACATGCTGCTGGAGTTGATTGGCTGCTCTAACTTGCCTGTATGAAGGTTGGATGGATATAATGCACTTAAATACTCAAACATATATGTTCTCTATATGTGCCAGCTAAGTTTAGCTGTCAAACTTTATCTGACTCCAAAGCGAGTGGGATTGGGATCAAATCAGTCGCCTGCACACCAGCCCAGTGCATCACCATGTCGCCAACAGACCTGGATGCCATAAGAACCCAGCAACCAGCTGTTGTGCATTTGTTGAACAGACTCCAAGCCTATTAGAGTATAATGTGGTTCATACCAGCTCATTATCTAAATAATAAAGTCTTAGTGTGATCTTCTGTGGGCATGCATGGCCATGATTCATTTATTGGCCTGTGTTTTAGGCCAATTGACTGAAATCATTGGATGTTTTAATTGGGGAAAAACATTTATCTCACAGAAGTTCAGTTTTATCTTCTGCCTCATAAGTTCTATTGTCAAGTTAAACCCAGAGATGGCGACATACAGTTGGAGATCTTTCTGTGACTATACGGAGATTATTAGCAGTCAGGAATTTCTAACTTTACTTCCATTCTCGCAAATGTTTTACTTCATGTACACTTAAGAAAGATAAGTTCAAGCTAGAAGATCAGGCCAGAAGGTAGTTTGACCTGTTTGTTATTTACAATGAGCATCTTGGAGACGATGTCAAACCATATGTTTTAAGTGTCTGCTCCCTAATCCGTGTATTGACCTATAAAATATTGCCTATAATGATATATATTGTGCTTAGCTAGCTTTTAAGATAACATAGTAATGACTTGTTAATGATAACCAGATCTTTGACTTCTGCGTGTATAAAAGGCTCTGACTTTTATCATGGAGTTAGAGCAGCTTTGGAATCTCCTTGATTCACTGTTCCTCTCCACGCTGCGTGTAATAAAGGCATTACAACGAACGTTCCAACCTGATTGAAGACTGAGTTTCTTCCACATTACCATCGTGCTTAAGATAATTAGCTTAATAAACGCGTATCCAATGGATACTGGCATCCAAGATGACTGAGGTGGTATTCAAATAATCATATTGGACATCGCTTGAATCCAGTTGGGTAAACTTGTTTCACATTTTATTGAAGTTTACCATTGAAACTTACATAATGATAGTTAACCATGAATGGTAAAAGGATCTTTCAGAACGATAATTTCTTGTACTGTTGATTCCTGTTGTGGTATTTAGAAATGGTATCAGTAAGTGAATAAATACAACATAACCACTTTCAGGTCTATGTGAATCTCCTTGGAAGAGACATACATTATTAATGGTCTTTGGTTGAGTAAGCAGCTAATGCAATTAAACGCCTTCCTTTTTTATTGTTTAGATTACTGCAGGTGAGTGCAGATGACTGGAAATATGTTTTGTTTTTTAATTGTTGTCGGTCGTACAGTTACTGCTGTTGCATAATTCGAAACGGAAATGCGCCACATGTTCCTGCAGTGAAGGAAGCTGGGAAACATTCTGCCTTCTGCTAGAAAGCAAAAAGCTAGTTCGTTTTAATAAAAGCTTAATTATACATTTATAACTGTGAACCAGGCCTGTAACTTCAGTTATTGAATGGGTTCCTCAATCATGATGACCTTTTTATGACAGAGCGGCT
This sequence comes from Amia ocellicauda, assembly GCF_036373705.1. NCBI lineage: Eukaryota > Metazoa > Chordata > Actinopteri > Amiiformes > Amiidae > Amia > Amia ocellicauda. Next base: position 4,558,039 of record NC_089867.1, read on the forward strand.
AGTTCAACATCAGTTATTTGTACTTTTAATTTCTCCATCTTATACCTGAGTGCTCATGAATAGGCCATACATGTACCTCTTTATATAAAATCCCTATTTGTTTTCTTTTATAGCCTATAGACATGTGCATGTTTCCTTTATTTGAATGGACAGGAGTGGCACTTCAAAAGATAAAGCATAGTGCTTAAGAAATTATACTGTTTTTTGTGACGTGGTTTCTTGGACATTTACTGAAAGTTTCAGAAGCTGCAATGCTTTGGCTTCTTGGATTGTTTTAGTAATTTGTGTGAACAAGCAATGTGAAATCCTAATTCTTAAATCATCAAGTAATTAGTCACTCGCCATTATAAATGCAAGATTCTGGTTTTCAACACTGAATAATGGATCAGACTCTGTGCCTTTTTACATATTTTTTTAGCAAACCCATTTTTGTTATTTTTTTTTGGCTGAACTACAAGAGAAAGCTTTTGTTGAGTTTTTTTCAAAATCACATTTTCACTTTTTCTTTTTCAGTGGTGTGCAGCACTTTGAGTTGGTCAGACATTTATTTTTTTGGTTTCTAATATATTAAACGGCAGCGTTTATATTTATATAATTACATAATTTTAGCACAGCTAAGCATTCCCATTTGTTTATGTTTACATGTGTTACGAAAATGTGAATCTGCTGAGTCCTTCCATTAAATAACACGTCGGGATATTGAGTTCTGACCTATCAGTGAGATTAAATCAGAACACCAAGATTCAACAGCCTGCATTTTTACAGCTGAATCTAATCTAAATCGCGACTGAAATGACAAATGTAATCTGCAAATATCATCATGCATTTGAATGCTGCAACAGTAACAGTGGCACAGAAGAAATACTGCCCTCTGCTGAAGTACACAATACGGACTGTTTTTTTTGTGTTGTGCCCGTTTAGTTTCTCCTTAGATCCAGATCATGATTAAGCGCATTTTAAAAGTGTTATCTACTGTGTGTTTTGTGCTTTATGTTAATAATATGTGTAATACTTTCCTGTGTATTTAAATTCTACTTCACCTGTACCCAATACCCCCAATGACCAAAAAAAGTCTATGGCATGTCTGCCCATGTGTACAGACACTGGCTGAAGCCCTGCTAATGGGGAACTTCTGTAGTGTGTCTTGATTTACAAGTGCTGGGTTGGTAGATCGATTTCCCAGGCCTGTAGGTACAGGAAGTGTATAAATCATTGCTCGCCATACAGATAAACTATGGGCACCATGCTGTCATTGCATTTGTGATGCCAGTGAACTATGAAAAAAGGAAATTTAAAATCTGAGGCAAATAAGTTAGAAATGCTCTCTGAAGTCAACATTTAATGATAATTAATATTAAAGTATTTGTTTTATTTATTTATTTATTGATATATATGCTATATATATATATATATATATATATATATATATATATATATATATATATGTGTGTGTGTGTATTTATTGATGTATTTTCATTATCTGTTGTGGTGTACCTGCAAAGATAAATCAAAAAGCAATCTAAAAACTCTGCTGTTTGAGACAAAAAGTACCTGCAAAAGCGGTGATCTCTGGTAATTCTCTGTAAATGTTTTTTTATCCCCCTTCAGTTATTGACTTAGGAGAGAATGTTTAACATCCAATGAAAAGAAAATGGAAATGTGGATTAATTTTAAAGGAATTATAACAGAGTTACTCCCATGAACGTATTATCCCTTCCCAGATCACAGGGTGATTTAACTTGGCTCTAATTGGAAACAGTGCAGTGTGTGAACAGAGGAGATTTAATAAAGGCATCCAATTATTCCACTCTTTGAAGTCGTTTTAATATGGGTGCAGGAGGTGGTTTTAAGTCTGACAATGACCCTTAACACACAGCCAGTTTAAATCTGCAGAAAAAGACCAACAGATGTTGAAATGTATGCACTGACTAGCCTCCCTGGCAACCTGATCTTGATCTAAATCAAATATTATGCAATTTTATATTCTAAATGGTTGCAGTAATAATACCAGGTTAACCTCTGCATCAGTATTAAATTGAATTATTTATATAGACCATATAAGATATTTAAATTCTTATTGTCTTAGTTGGATTCTCAGTTGACCCCACAATTTTGACCACCAGTGTGTGTAGTTAGCCTTCAGAGCTTTATCCTGCTGGTCCCCAGGTACACCACAGCATGCTCAAACCCTGACACTGAGTTAATTGAGGTTGTTAGGGTCTGTGTTGGGGCTCATCACCTAGACATTATCCGAATGACACGGGGAACATGTTGTCAGCCTCACTGTGTGTTTGATTCCTCTGTGCACACAGGTCTAACCCCTGAAGGCACACTGTCTTACCTTGTCCTCAAGAATCGCTGAAACGGGAGAAGGAAGACATTGCCAAGATGTTTAGCACCAAAAGGTCAGTGTTTTTTCTTCCTCGACTTTACCGTGCGTCACTCAGCCATGTGTGTAGTGTGAAGATGTGAAAGATTTTGTGACTAGGATGCTTTTAGTTTCTGTACGTGTCCTCGTTCCACTTTGATAAATGGCTTTTCTGGTCTGTGTACTCTGTTCTTGGCTTTTAACTACACTGCTAATTGTTCTGTGCCATTTGTATTGCTTTTGATAAAGAGGGGCCTATTCACTTAGGGAATCTCATGATTTCATGGGTTTTCATTTGCACATTTTGTTTGTTCCAATATCGCATTTCAGTTTTTACACTGCCCCTCCCTTCATCCTTCTAATGAGGATCAACAGATTCTGCTAGTTAGAGGTTTCTACTTTATCCTGGACTAATTTCTTCAGTCAGGATGCATGAAGACTTGTCTGTTTTACTTGTCATTTGTAAACATTAACTGTATCTATATTCTGATTGTATCCGTACACCATTGCTTTAAATTCAATTTAGGCTTTGCTGTAACATACCAGAGCACCTCTTTGCAACATTTTTTCCCCTTTTGTTTAATGCATCATCTTCTAATGTACAATGTCTCAAATTGGCTGTCAGCTAAAGCAGCCTAAGTGGTGCTGTCTGGAATGGATTCATCTTAACGACATCTCCTGCAGCCTTAAGACTATTTGTCTCTGCTTTTGGATGTTTAAATGCACTTAATTCTACCTTTTTATATAGTATCCTGTGGATATTTGATCGCTGCATTTGTATAGAGATCTACAAGTTAACCATCAGAGTGTCAATAGCTTTCCAAACTATTCTATTCTAAAAAAATAGTTAAAAACAAAAGACCATTCTCTAGAGGTATCCATACATCCATAAGCAAGAGACTTAATAAAGAAATCATAATGGTAGTGGTTACTCTGAGAGATAAACAATGTTTTCTGATATGCAAATAACAGACATAACCGAACATTTCATTTCCTCTCCAGGAAAAGGTCAGTTATTTTGCTACAGGAATTGTTACCAAACCAAATGCTTTGTGACTCTGTTATGGTACTTCCCTAGACTAGGAACCAGATCGAATCAAACCTTTTACCCAGACGTGGATTGGCAATTGCAGTTCCTTTACTTGATGGTGGCATTTTGGTTGTTGTCCAAGGATTCTTCTGCAAACCTTTCATGAAGTGCTGTGTTCTTAATTTGCGAATGGTGAATTAATTGAGGTTTTGATTTGATCTGCACCTTGGCAGGTGACCATCTGGTGGTCATTTAGATTGTATGAGTTGGGGAAAAGTGGGAGTCTCAAAGAGGGAAGATTATTAGCAGCAGGATTGCCACAGATGTAATTTACTACTACTTTGATAGATAAAAACAAAATCTGCTCCTTTGAATAGTTTTTAGGATTAAACTACTAAATAAATAAATGCTCTATGTGCAGAGTATGAACATTTGTTCTTTTGTATGGCCAGTTTTCTGATGACTAACTAAAAATAAAATCTAAGGGTTCTGGCTATAGTCTCTTGTGTACATCTGCCTTAAGGCATGGTTGTAGGTAGCTGTTGTTTCTGTTCTGTCTTTCCTATGTGATTCAGAACGGTGTTGAAACACGAGCAGAATGATCTGTGTAATGTTGAACACTTGGTAACCAAAGATGAATGGATTGAAATAGCTCATATTACAATTGAGAGCATTCTACAGTGTGGCGTCATCCGAATTGGCCAAAAATAAACGTGTAAGCATTTCTAGTGATTTAATCGAACAATGAATGTTCAACCCAACAAGATTTTAAGACTAGAAGAAGAAGTGCTGATGCAAGTGTGTGCGTGCGTGCGTGCGTGCGTGCGTGCGTGTGCGTGCGTGCGTGCGTGCGTGCGTGCATGCGTGCGTGCGTGTGTGCGAATGGAAAGATAGATGGATGGGTATGGATCTGAGGGCAAATAAAAATGTGACATCATTGAAAGATTGAAAATATTAAAATGCAATGGGCCATACAGATTGCAAGAAGAGTAGATCAGAGATGGACAATAGAAGCTATCAAATGGATTCTAAGAGATGAAGAAAGACCTAGAAGACAACTACATAAAAGATGGGCAGATGAAATCATAAACTTTGCAGGCGTGACGTGGAAAAGAGAAGCTGTAGATCGAAGTGCAAACATCTTGAACTGATAGTGAGGATGGTGTATATAATTTGTTATACTGCTTTAAATAACCATGGCTTCAATCATTGCATTAAGTTGAACCGCTTTATATATTATTAGTTGATGACTTAACATCTCAAACCAACTCAATTGTTTGCCCTAGAGGCTTTTATCTCCTAAATGGAGACATTTTGTTTGTTAATTGTTCCATGGGGGAAAGGCTTGCCACAGCTTTGCAACTCATGATTTATCGAAGAGTAGATTTCAAACTAGCCTGCAGTTACCATTAGTCTTAAACCAAGGAAAATCTGTTTGCAATGGAAGCAAAATGTATATGCAACTTGTTATAGTGAGTCCCGGCTTTGGCTTCTGTCCAACAATCTATATCTGCCTCTCCTTTACATTCTGTTGAATTAATTAATGAAATTGAAAGTTCAAGCTACACATCATACATTTACTGTATTCCCCATGGGACGTGTGCAGTGATGGAATAAAACCCCAGAAGCTGAAAAAGGGTTTTCTTAAGCAAACATTCACTAATTTGCAATCGGTTTAGGAGGTTTCTAGGACAAAGAAGAAAAAAGTTCACAGAACAGATTTGTGTTGTTATTTTTACGGAATGATCTTATATATTTTGTCTCAAATCTCAGAACTATGGGAATTCTTTCCACATGAGACCTCTCCAATAAGACCCATCTCTAAATAACATCACACCACAGCAACTTTCACCTTGTGCTACTACCAGTGTGAATACGCCACCCGCCATCAAATTGTGCCGTATATCAGTGTTCCCATTATGAAATGCTATCTATTTTCTGATTACAACACATGACCATGTTCAGTCGTTTCAAATAAGAGCCAGTTAGATTCTTTGGATGACAGCCCAGTAACATTGTTTGCTTAAAAACTTAATGCGGATCACAGTCGGTATGAAAATAAATATTGGCTTGTCCTTCACAGCATTTTTCCTATTTTTATTTTTTTTATTTTTTTACGAGTATGATTTTACAAATGGTTTGATTAAATTAGGAAGTGTTTTCATTGTAACTGAAGCCTTTTCTATTTTAATCTTTTTTTTATGGCCGTTTGGTTCTAAGCAGGGTGATTTGGGAAAGTAAGAGATTTGTTTTATGGTCAATAAAATGGGAGAATGAATTATCAGACCTGCTGCTGCTGAGCGTTCATAATCAAATTACAAACCATGACATTATTTTCTTGATAAAATAAACAGGAGTCTTGTCATTTCATTAACAGCAAATTCACATTTATTTTAGTTTTTACTTTATTTGGGAGTGATTTTCTCACCATTGCTGATACATCACAAGCAATTGTATCCCTGTTTGTACTGCTGGCAGGGCTATGTAGCCTGTACTTGCTTATATTTATATTTTGGGGATTTTGTGATTGTTTGCATAGGGTATGGGGATCTGAACATTTAAATGTACCAGCATATGATTCTTTTCAACACCGACAATGATTTAATATTCAGAAGCAAAAATGATTCCGTATGTAGGCATGATAGATGTGCATGCTGTTAATCCTGCTACCATGCTGTGATGACATGTGGCTGATGAATATTATCATTTATTTTAATTTTATAATGTATCTATGGAAAGTTGAAGCATGTTATATAATTATAGCTTCTAGTTTAGCAGTATGTTTGTCTCCATGGTAATGTAAAAACCTGATAAAATTAGAATAATCTCTTTTCGCTGTATCTACTCCAATCCAGGTGTTCACCGTACTTCACAACTGAATATAAATATAACCATATGCTAGCAGTGCAGTTGTCTTTTTGTCTCGGAAGCATTTCAAAAAAGTTATACATTGATTTGCATGTTAATGAGGGAAATAAGTATTTGATCCCCTATCAATCAGCAAGATTTCTGGCTCCCAGGTGTCTTTTATACAGGTAACGAGCTGAGATTAGGAGCACTCTCTTAAAGGGAGTGCTCCTAATCTCAGCTCATTACCTGTATAAAAGACACCTGTCCACAGAAGCAATCAATCAATCAGATTCCAAACTCTCCACCATGGCCAAGACCAAAGAGCTGTCCAAGGATGTCAGGGACAAGATTGTAGACCTACAAAAGGCTGGAATGGGCTACAAGACCATCGCCAAGCAGCTTGGTGAGAAGGTGACAACAGTTGGTGCGATTATTCGCAAATGGAAGAAACACAAAATAACTGTCAGTCTCCCTCGGTCTGGGGCTCCATGCAAGATCTCACCTCATGGAGTTTCAATGATCATGAGAATGGTGAGGAATCAGCCCAGAACTACACGGGAGGATCTTGTTAATGATCTCAAGGCAGCTGGGACCATAGTCACCAAGAGAACAATTGGTAACACACTGCACCGTGAAGGACTGAAATCCTGCAGCGCCCGCAAGGTCCCCCTGCTCAAGAAAGCACATGTACAGGCCCGTCTGAAGTTTGCCAATGAACATCTGAATGATTCAGAGGAGAACTGGGTGAAAGTGTTGTGGTCAGATGAGACCAAAATCGAGCTCTTTGGCATCAACTCAACTCGCCGTGTTTGGAGGAGGGGGAGTGACCCCAAGAACACCATCCCCACCGTCAAACATGGAGGTGGAAACATTATGGTTTGGGGGTGTTTTTCTGCTAAGGGGACAGGACAACTGCACCGCATCAAAAGGACGATGGACGGGGCCATGCACCGTCAAATCTTGGGTGAGAACCTCCTACCCTCAAGGTTGTGGATGGGTATTCCAGCATGACAATGACCCAAAACACACAGCCAAGGCAACAAAAGAGTGGCTCAAGAAGAGCACATTAAGGTCCTGGAGTGGCCTAGCCAGTCTCCAGACCTTAATCCCATAGAAAATCTGTGGAGGGAGCTGAAGGTTCGAGTTGCCAAACGTCAGCCTCGAAACCTTAATGACTTGGAGAGGATCTGCAAAGAGGAGTGGGACAAAATCCCTCCTGAGATGTGTGCAAACCTGGTGGCCAACTACAAGAAACGTATGACCTCTGTGATTGCCAACAAGGGTTTTGCCACCAAGTACCAAGTCGAAGGGGTCAAATACTTATTTCCCTCATTAACATGCAAATCAATGTATAACTTTTTTGAAATGCGTTTTTCTGGATTTGTTTGTTGTTATTCTGTCTCTCACTGTTAAAATACACCTACCATTAAAATTATAGACTGATCATTTCTTTGTCAGTGGGCAAACGTACAAAATCAGCAGGGGATTAAATACTTTTTTTCCCTCACTGTATGTAGCTCAAGGAGTTTGTATTACTCTGAGAACTTAACAAAACTATTCTGTAAGTCATTGAGGAGCGTCGGAATCTGTTTATCTATCAAGGCCATATTGCATCTGTTGAATGTAATATTGGTTTTCTCTGCTTTCCCCAGGAGCCCATGCATTGAAACTCTGCATACACACCAAGACTTTAATTAAAAGTCTTTCATTAAAATGAATCAGTGCAACAGCAGAGGAATATTACTTAACCATTGATGGTATTGGTATTATTTTCCAAACCGATGCCAACGTTATACAAATATATATTAAGGGTGGCATGGGATCTATCAAAGGCTACAGAGTGACACTGATATGGGTAAGGTGGCATTTAAATCACTGTTGCTGAGGTAGACAACATGACGGAGCAAATCTTTGGTGAACCATTTTAATTTACATCTGCATTTTAATCAAATAAAATAATATAAGAATACCATGAGATGAATCTTTAATGAGAAGGATAATTTATTTAGGTTCATTACAATTTTAGAACCCATTACAACTTTAGGTGTAGCTATAAATCCTATTCGGGTGAGAGAGAGAAAAAAAGGGTTTAATTTTCCTTGCGATGTTAGGTATTTGTGTTTGGGCTCCACTGTGCAAAATCATCTCTCTAATGAACCTTGCCTGTTGTTGATATCACAAAATGGCACAATGTTGTAAAGCAATCATCCTGAGGGCATGTTGCTCAACTTTCCGAGCTCATACACGCATCCTCAAAGAAATGGCCTATGTTGTATGTCTGAAATATTTGTGGCTGTGGTGTACATAATACGGACATTACACCCGCTGGGCATTTGTTAGCTGAACTTGACCTTAACTTTCTGTCCAATCTTAAAACTTCCTTGTTTGGATGCGGACTGCCCTTTGAAAGTTCACCCCATTTATATTTGCTCCTTGGGTTTGCTTTTTGCTTTGTCAAGGTTTTTTGTGATTTTGTCATGGTATGCCTTTTTGCAGCACCCAGAATGGCAGAGCTGTTTGGCAGTTGTTTTCAGTTTACAATTTGTGATTCTTTGTTTCAGGACAAAAAACCTGGATTTACTAATGAAGATTTTGTTTTGTTATTTGTCTTTATCTTTTTGCCGTTTCATAAAATACCTACAATATTTGATTTGATTCAAATATGTTTTCTGTGCTGATGACCTGACTATATGATCACACACATGCATTGTATCACTGTCTTTAGAGCTCTGTGGAACAGCACCTAATAATCCTGCTCTTTTAAATACATTCCATTGTGTGACCTTGGCTGTTTTTGGCAGACCAACTACGTTGAGCCTAAACTCTCTCTGCGGGGCTTTCTGACAGCCAGGATGAGGCCTCTAATTATTTCTCCAATCCCGAGCACAGCTCCCTTTTGGACCGCACACAATCCACACAAGTGGCTTTGAAAGATGTCCAATTTAGATAATTAAAATTAGACGAAACTGTGATATTCATTGATCGCAGTTTGTCTCTATATGCTGACTTTCTTGTAATGGAGAGAATAGACAGGGTCTAAGCATGGCTAAGCAGGGTCATGGCTCCTTTTAGTAAATATGATTTGTACATTGCAGTGACTTCATACATAAACAGTCTTACTTTTTGTTTGGTATCACATGCACATCCCTACATGCATGTTTGCTGAGGCTTTTTGTCTTGGGTATTAGATTTTGTGTAAAATGTATGCTATTGCACACTAGACCTCCCTGTGCTTGAAACTGCTGTCTCAGATTTGACTGAAGGGTATGATGATGGCTCTTAATTTCATTTTTCACATTCTCACAAGTGTTTGAACCTGAGCTATAAAGCCGATGCCATTACTTTGAAGATGTCAGCTTGTATTGGATTGCCCAAGAATGCAGTCTGGATTCTCTCGTTGCTGGAGAAACCCCAACAACCACCAAGTCAGTCATATCCCAGTTTGGAGAAAAGCAGGTCTTGAGTATTTGTGAATGAGAGACATACAACAGCCATGGGGCTAAATCCTTTGCCTTTATTACGAAGATATCATCTCAGAAGTGAATGTGTTCTACTTCAAATGTGTAAGTATAAAAAAAACTAATCAGGATTTGATCGATCAAAAAGTGACAGAGGCACAGGATTAAGCGAACAAGCGGTGATGTATAGTGCAGCAGAAGCATTTTTTCTTTAAGCCAAAGACAATGTGAAACAAACATGCAGACCAGTTGGGTGCTTTCGTTTGAACTAAATTAACACCGTCAGTCTCTCAGCTTGGAAATCTTTAATACCCGGTTCCTGTCCCAAGCCTTTTATTAGTCCCAGCCTATGGAATTGAAGCATTTTGTTAAAGAAAATCAAGATAAAATCCCCCATTGCATGACTGGGGAGTTTAATGAACTGTTGTAGAGCTAGTCGGTGAATAAAAAGTGCATACATTTACGTATTTTCACAAGTGCTGTACAGCATGAAAGTCACTTACTTGAATCTCTAAAGGGCTATGTAATTTAATGAATCATGCTGGGTTACATCATAATGCCTAAATTTAGAAAGATAATAACTGGATCCTTTGGAAAGTGTGGATAGAAGAGACAAGTGCTCGGGGGGTTCTGACCTGTGTTATTATAAAAGTGTCAAAATCATTCCTGGGAGGCAGTAGCTTTATATTTAGAGATTTTTACACTGTCTTTTATAACGATCACTGTTTATGCAAAGTTCAGTTGTTCTTCCGTTGAAAAAACTCCAAGACCCAAAAATAGTGTGAACAGAAATGCTATATTGAATAGCATTTAATTTGAGATTCCAGTTTGTAAAGTTTTCAGCTAGATTTGATCACACAAGACTATCTAAAAAGATGTATAATATGTGCAATATAAATATTAGGTTTATTACATTATAATCATTTTGGAAGCTGTTGGCATTCATATGGCAGGCCTGTATTAACTTTTTTGCTGGATAAGAATAGACATTGTATGTTGTTTTTTGTTTTTGAGAACTCTGCAAAATTATATGTTGTGTTAAAGGGACAATAAAATATTTATATTTGATATTTCTAAAAGGATATTTGAAAATGTAGTCCATGGCTTTGTGGAAAAGCTACATGCGAACATGTAATTAAAGGGAATTGACAGCAAGCTATACCACCATTCTCATCGGGGCTGTAGCCCACCAGATACGCACTAATTCCTTTTACTACTCAGATGAGCCTAACTCATTATGTCTGAAAGGTTTATCTTGTCTTGAGGTAAAGGATATTGTCTTTTTTTTTTTTTTTCTAGCAGATTGTCAAAATGAATGGTAAATTGGCACAATGGATATTCTACATTCTACTTTACTCCTTATCATTCTCCGTCCAATAAGATTGTTTTTTATCTGATGTGGATGAAGGATGAAGCTGTGGATGAAGACCCTACCAAGTGGGAATACAATTAACCTCCAGGCTGCAAGTATGCCAGTTGGGTGGTGTTGGATAAAATACGATTACGTCAACCATTTTGAAATGTTTCTTTATTATTTCTGGGTTATACTTCCATATCAGATAAATGCAGCATATTAATGGGGGTTTGCATACAATGAAATTTACTTTCAGCTTATTGCCTGATAATAATGTTTGAAGTCAGTATAATTGTAGTTTCTAGATTTCACCTCCCCCCCATTGAAGTATCATTCATTAATAAAAGTTGCTAACCTTGCTCATCAAGTATTTTTCTTTCCACATAGTTTCCATTCCGAGGTCATAGGAAAGTGAATAAAGCTTTAACCTATTGAACGAGTGATGTCATGTTCAGTATTGGCTCTTAAAGGATGACCTACGTTACCTGACATTTTCTTTTGAAGTTACATTGCTTTTTAAACATTTTAGTTTCAAATTGCTACATTAATCAATTCATATCTGGAAAGTAAATCGATATATCGTATAAGGAAAAGTCGGAGAATGTCAGGGATTATAGTGTTACTTCCACCGCAGTTTTTGTCATTGATTTAAAATAACTTGAAAATGGCTTAAAATAAATTACTTAAAGGTCATTCTGTACACCAGTGATTAAAACAATGCCCTTTTATCCACACAGATGGGACTGAATCTGAAATAACGGATAGTGTAGATCAAATGTGAAAACGTCTTTGCTTGAATGGAAAAACTATGTCTTCATCTTAGGGGCTACCGATGTTAGCCTGCACACATACTGTTCACCTCATTAAAATGATACCTTTTATTCTGATTTACATTCAAAGCAATGGTCATATTAAATTGGAAAACTAAACCTTGTCAACTAGCATCTAGTGTATTATGCTTGATTAGAGTAATTCTGCAGGCAAGAGAGACTCTTTTTGAAAGGAGAGACCAATCAGGTCTGACTGATCAGAAGAATAAACAAATTGACATTTTCTCTTTTTGAAGTCTAACCCGCAAAGCAATCTGCATTTACAAATGAAGGGCAATTAAATATTTTCCCCTGGTTTCATTAATAACAAATCTATTAAATAAATATGTAAACATATCACAGTAAACCTTAAATGTCAGGTTACCAATCCATCATCTTCAAAATGCAAGTAGTATCTGATATTCTGTTATTCTTTGCTTCTCAAGTATATTTTAAGATTTTGTTTAATGGTATGGTTAAGGCAGTAAGCCATTCAATACTGGTCAGCAGTTATTTCTTAAGATTGTGTTTTGCCTTTTGCACACCACTGAGTTTTGTTTAATGTTTTTCTTTGGTCTACATTGATTATTTGCTCTAAAACCATTGATGATATGCTATAAACCCTTGGCTAATCCTTCCCCTCAGCGGATGGCAGGATAGGAAAATAAGTATCATATTCCCATTCATGATACTATTAGTACATATATGAATCCTGGCCTGAAACCAAGGTCCCGGCAAGCAGTGCCTGTGCATGACAGAAACCGTTGGACAAAGGACAGGAAGTGACATGTATGTCAACTTTTGAAGATGTCTGTTGTAAACCTTCCTGAGCTCCTGACAGTGTATGTGGTCTTTAGTAGAATGTGGAATGGGAGCTGCAGTTCTAAAAGTAGATGAGTCAGTAGGTCACATGCCAAGAAATAGAGAATTGAGTAGCTCAACAGAACTGGGGAGATATGTGATGTGGATGGAGCTATAAGTTGAGGTCATCAAGAGACACAGTGAATCGAGCACCCAAGCCCCGTCCTTTGTATATTGTACAGGTTGACAAGGGGACAGAATTGTCTTTTGTATACTGACATCAAATCTACTTCTCTGTTTTTAAGCAGAATGTTCAAGGCCTAAGAATGGGCAAAGGCACAGAGGAGAATTCTACCAAAAAGACCCATAAAGGTTATGGCTATGGACTGTAGTAGTATCGAGGACTTAAAAAATAAAGAATATAGAAATCACCTATTTCGTTCAAATTTTCCATAGCCGCAACATTTATTCCATGGAATTAAAAAAAAAAAAAAAAAAAAAAAAAAAAAAAAGTTACGCTGTGGTCAAATGAGACTATCAGACTGGGTTTTCATTTCAGGCCACTTCATTATAAACTGCTAACAAGAGACACAGAATGAGGAATATCTCCAGCTACTATTGCTTCAATGTGCATATTTCAAAGAGCTGGAAAGTAACGAGTCTTATATACTCTGTGTGTGTTTTGTTTTGTAGACCAGATCAAAATTGATGTGGGTGTTCAGCTCAGATCAGAACCCATATAAGCCATTTAGAGCTAAGGATATAATAGGATTCCCGCAAATGAGTAGATTGGCCATTGGAGTTAATGTTTGTAGCAGTTATGCTGCTTGATATCACAAAGCATTTCCTTTACATTCAGTAAACCATTGCCAATGGTTAGGACATAGAAGAGGTTTTTGGGTTTAAGCAATCTCCAAGAAATTGAGGGACCAACTTGATGTTGACCGTTCTAAAACAGTCAAACAATCATTTTCAGGCCTGCAGCACTAGGAGTTTTAATTAGCTCACCTATAATATTCCATCATCATGGGTAATACCTTGTGCAGCACTATTTAAACTACCATTGCTGTTCACATGGGGCTTGAGTCTCACTCTCTCCTCCGTACATGTATACATTTGGTAACTAAACAAGTGCATATTTGTTCACTGATTTAAATTAAACCAAAACAATGAAAACATCACATTTAGTCCAGTTGAAATCTCTTGAATTCCCCAGGGAGGGAATTAAAATAATAATAATAACAAATTATTATTAAAATAAATAAATAAAAGGAAAGAGTACTTGATGGTCTCAAATCTTTTAGTGGACAAAATGGAATATAATTTCTTATATCTGCTTAATTTGCTTCTATGTGCAAACTCTAATTTGAACACACTTTGGCCAACAACACACAAATGCCCACAGTGTGTGACCTCACAGCCTGCAAACATTAGATGAATACTAACACAGATGTGATCTTTGCTTCAACTGACTTCTTTAAACAAGCAAAATAGCACATTGATCATTTATTTTTAATTTAGTGAAGCTGGTAGCTATAAGACGTTTAAAATGTTGGCAGCGTAGGAAAGATGTTTACAAATAATCGAAGGTCAAAGATGAAAAATGACAGTGAGAGTCCATGTTGTTTTTTTGGTCTGCCCATCTATTTCAAGCATTGTTCCCTATGTTACAGGATTGTCTGGGTTGATGACTGCTTCTGCATTTTCCCCACAAGTGTGGATGAGATCTAGCAATCCCCATGGGAAAGAAACTGTTATATCTGAGTACTGTAATGTGCTAGATGAAGGGAATGTGATCTAAATCTGCCCCATATCTATTCTATAACCTTGAACACAAGGTCAAACAGCTGTATTCTTCCAGTGCCATCAGGAATCCTTGCCATCGCCTACACAATAAAGCAAGTCAGTGGCATGCCAACTCTGTTTTTTGTGCCCACCCTGTAGGTCTTAAGTAATATCTTTCAGATATTACATAAGCTGTCTAAACGCACACAGCTGTCACCGGAGCTGACGGATGTACCCAGCCACAGCCTGCAGACGCACACTGAATCCCAGGGACAATCGGGAAGCAGAATTTTCCCCGGTGCCCTCTAGCAATCTGTAATAACGGGACTTTGATTAAAAATATCCACTTTATTTCTCACTTTGATTCATGGGTGCTGTTGCTTACTGTTAAAAGAGTGGCTCGAGCATTGTTTATTACATCTGAATTCATAAGGAAAGGTTACCAGCTAGTTTAATCAGTGACTGGAGAGGTGGAATATGCACAAAACAAATTTATATTGGAAAGAAAAATGAAATGAGAACAAGAAGGTGTTTTTGTTGCTAGGCAGGGGATATGTGAGCAAGTAAACAGCCCTTTAACTTGTCAATATTCCATTCATTTTGGAGAGGGTTAATATATATCTTCCCTCCAAATATATACAAAATTGAAGCAGAGTCTGTGACCATGACCAACAGCTGATGAGCATTTGATGCGTCTGTATTTAGGACTTCCATTAAAGAGGATTATTCGATAAGTCTCAATTCTGACTTCAAAGAGGGGCTTCAGCTGGTGCCCGTGGTTTTTCCAGAATTGCACAGTTCTGTGCTTGATGTTTCTGCACTTCTCTGCTGTGCTAAAAGGTTTTTAGTGGCTTTAGTGGTGCTGGCATTCAGCGTGATGGCAGGGTTGCCCTTGTGGAGACAGGTGTTATTTATGCCTCACAAGATCATTTTTAACGTTGCATGCATACGTTACCGTTTCAAAACAATTACTCTTCCAAACTGTAAAGATTAAAACATTTTTGAAGCAATAATTCTGGTTCAGGGATTTTTTTTTTTTGGTCTACTTCATAATTGTAAGGGTTATAAATCTCGACTAAAATACTTCTCTCAGAGCTCCACAGCAGGCTGAAAGTAAAGTGGCAAATGTACTGCGTGGTTGCGAGGGAAATGCCCGGCTGGAGAGGAAAATTGTGCCAGCAGCAGAATCACAGGCGCTGCATGCACTTCATTGACTTTATGCCAGAAGTATAAAAGCTGTACACCAGCCCTACGGCACCAATCGCCCTCAGGAAAACATCTAGGATGAGTCAAATTGATGTTTTATTAGATTAATCATTTTCAACACCAGCTGTTCTCTAGCACTTTTTGGAGGTTAAATATCAGTGGTTTGGAAACCATGGCGATTGGGATTGCCCAAAAGTGAGAATTTAATTGAAAAACACAACAATATAGATTCATATTTGGGATATTTCCTTTCTCTCTTGTGTAGTATTTGCAGATTGGACTTAATAAATAAATAGCTGCAGTATCTGCTTTAGGGCATCCCAAGTGTCGAATCCATTGAAGGCTATAGCCCCCAGCACCAGCAGCAGTCTCAGGTGGCAGGGCCTAGAAGATATAGCCCAGCAGGAGGGCACAGAGCATAGCCTACCCATAGCCTACATTTTTGTTACCTGCATGTATTACCTTGCACTTGTCCACGGCAAATGAAATTCAATGAGGACAAGTGCAAGGTATTGCATGCAGGTAACAAAAATGTCCACTATAATTACTCTATAGGAGGTACAGATCTAGATGAAGTAACGCATGAGAAAGACCTAGGAGTCTAAGTGGACTCCTCACTTTCTCCATCCAAACAATGTGGGGAAGCAATAAAAAAGGCAAACAGAATGTTAAGGTATATTGTCAAAAGTGTAGAATTTAAAACAAGGGCAGTGATGTTCAGACTGTACAATGCACTAGTTAGAGCTCATCTAGATACTGTGTACAGTTCTGGGCTCCACACTTCAAAAAGGATAGCGCTGCTCTAGAGGCAGTTCAGAGGAGAGCAAAAAGACTTATTCCAGGTCTGAAGGGAATGTCCTACTGAGAGACTGAGGGAACTGAACCTTTTCACCCTGGAACAGAGGAGACTACGCTTCTTTACACAGAGAGTAGTCACAATCTGGAATAAACTACCCAGTAGAAGCTGAAAGTTTGGGAACATTTAAAAATAGACTGGATAGGATCCTTGGATCACTTAGATATTAATGGACACCAAACGAGCACAATGGGTCGAATGGCCTCCTCTAGTTTGTAAATTTTCTTATGTTCTTATGTACCCAGGAAGTCTTGGCCCAAGTCTGTCACTGACCTGAGGAGAAGCAGACGGAAGTTTTCAACGACAGTGATAACATTTGAGCAACAATTTCGCTATGACTGACTGAGGTGAAGGGAACAATGTCTAATTCTTCAATAGCTAACTAACCTAGTTATTTATTACTTAACTTAGTACATATTTTTCCAAATTCGACAGGCCTCATTATACGGGACAATGTTCATAAGACTTGCTTTTTTAATGTTATTTGTATTTTGTTCCCCTTTCCATTTTAATCGGCAAATTTAAATGGCAGTCAAGGGCCAAGCAATATTTTGAACAGGTCATCTGGGGATATTAAAAACTCTCTTTGCTTAGGGGAGCAATCTGTCACACATGCGATGCAGTTTACTTCTTCAAAGAGTTCCAGCTAATTCAGCAGTGCAGAGAAACAAATTCCTGAAGACCCTCCATCCTCAGGTTGAATTGATTTATTTTAAGAGTGGAGATTAGAGAAGCTGTGCGTTACGACCAAGGTCTTCAAAGAGCCTACAGTCTCGACTTGATTTCCTGGATGCTTCTCTCTTATTACATGTTTTTTGTATCACTTCTCTGACTAACGTGACATTGTCCATCAAATGCACTTAAATGAAATTACTGAACACCTGGTTTTCCTTTTGAAAACATCTTACTGAGGTCTGTGTGTTGTATTATCAATCCACAGCTTCTTTGCTTTTTGCTTTTCACTGATCATTTAGGCTCTCCTCTTTCACTTTAAACCTCTTACATTTTTTTGATGTTTACACAGGGGTATACACTAGCCTTTGTGATGGCTTTTCTTTTAGAAATTCACAATAAAGACATTGGTTCTATTTTTTAAAAGAAAGTGCCCCTAAAAAAGAAAAAAGGTAAAAACAATATTACAGCAGATGCATCTTGAGAGGTATAAATTAACACCCAGTTCTTTCTGATTCATATTTTATTACTGACTGATAGATGGAGTTATAGAATGAATGTGAAGGTCATTTTGTGCAGCTGTGACGCAGAAATGTACAGCAATTACAGGAAATGAAAGGAAAAACAACTCTCCACACCAAACGGTAAGCTTGAGTGTTATATAACCTTTACCAAAGAGGAGAAAACCCAACATGCAGTCAAAGGGAAGATTTTTTTTTTTTTTTGTGAACGATCGACCATTCTGAGGAGTTTGGATTTTAAAGCAATTTCATTTCAAAGGAGTCGAGTCATTTCTAAATGGTGATTTTTCTAAGATGGTTTTAAAGGCATTGCTGTTAAAAAAATGCAATTCCCACACTCGTTTTTTCACTTCTGCCGGTTATAGTTCAATTCACAGGACCATAGAAATAAAACGGTACCTGCCCTGTACAGAGCTATGCCTGCAGAGATTACAGCTGAGATAGTTCTACATTAGGTTTGAAGTTAAATCTTCTTAGGCCAACAATAATATCAAAATACGCTCTTAATTTTGATTCCCTCAAAACTGCTGACAAATTCCTAATGGAACAGTTTTTTGGGGGATGGGCTGCAACATGACAGATATGTACTTGTCCCACAAAAACTTTGTTTCTCTTCTCCATTGTGTGTTTGATAACATTCAAATCTATTTCAAGAGGAATCCAAGGGTCATAGAGAGAGCCTGAAAGACAAACTGTTCTTTTTTTGAGAGAGGAGAGGAGACTTCAAAGAAATCATTATATTTAACTGCACTGTACTTGTTCTTGATATTTGAATTACTGTTCACACTTATTTGAATAAGTATAATGGTATCTGTAATATGCAAAATCTCTTGCAGTGCACCATACCGAATGCATGTTGTTGTGTTTTTTATTTTTAAGTATATGTAACATATTTAGCATGATTACAGTTTATGTTCTAAACAACTAAAGAACAAATGTCTATTTGGCATTTAAGATGTTATAACATTATACATACACTTGCAAACCATATAAACATTTACTAATTTGAAATTAGGGGAGTTATTAGAGATATATTACCTATCACTTCCATACACTCTTATTCTCCATGGTATTGCGTGGAGGGAGGTCTCTGGCATCGACAGAGAACTGATCAGGTTAGACGATTGGGGTTTCTAAGGAAACATGTCTGAGAAAAGTGTATTTAGGGTTTAAAACAAAAACTCCTTTGAACTAAACCCTGAAATAAGTGATACTTATAAATGATTGTTTCAAAGCACATATTAATTAGGAAGAGATGGTTTGGAAGCTTAATTCACTATGAATTTGGAGCAGAAACTCTTTCTACTCTTTTATTACAAGTGTATCATGGTGGCTTTTATTCATGGTGCAAATTCCTTTCACCCTCACTGTTTCTTTCATGTCTCCAGTGTTTGGCCCCTCTCCCTGTATTGTTCACAGTTGGGTTCTATAGCACGACCACTTGACTGATTCCACTGGCTGGTTGTTGAAGTTGGTTGTGTTTTTAATTAACACAAAATAAAGTGTTTACAAGCACAGTTCAGAGACCTCAAACAATGCATGGGGGGAAAAAGAAAAAGCATGACCATGTTACAAATAAACTGATCCAAACACATTGTTGTTGTTGTTCTGATTATTATTAATATATGTACAATGACATTAATATCTTTTGATTGTAGTTGCTGACAGAATATCAGAGTGGCGTAAACAAGGTTTGATAAATAGTGTGTTGTTTTAGCCACAGCTCAGTGCCGAGCTGAAGCCACGAGCAATACTGTAAAATCAGTGAACCTAGAAGTGTGAAAGATGGTAAAGCCTAGAGCGGCTCGAGTCAGTCTAGAAGAACTTTCGATGATAGTAAGGCTCTATTGAAGGTGACATGTGACAACTATGGGCACAGCTGGCTTTCTGTGATGTGACAGTGCCTTAATCTGGTTTCGAACATTGCCTGCTGGCAACAGTGCTTTTTTGTACCCAATAAACTGTCTTGTATCCAGGAAATGTCTATAGTTTGCAATCTAAAACCTATCTAGAAATTGTTGTTCCTTAACTGCATTTCATTGACTAGAATTCACTTTGGGAACGAAAAAAAAAGACGTGCATCGTATATATCTCGCATCAGAATGTCTTTATGAAATCAAATCTACAATCATGAGAAGATGGAATCACTGGATAATATCAGTAAATATTTTGGTATTAGTTTAAGGCCTGTGTGATCACTTATCGTGACACACACACAATTATCACAGTTTTCTCACTTGGCCTTATGTGGTCAAAAGTATTTTTTTCATCTGTGCAAATTGTAAACTAGTGCATTATATGAATCATCTAAATAGAGACATACACCGATCAGCCATAACATTATGACCACCTGCCTAATATTGTGTAGGTCCCCCTTTTGCCGCCAAAACAGCCCTGACCCGTCGAGGCATGGACTCCACTAGACCTCTGAAGGTGTGCTGTAGTATCTGGCACAAAGACGTTAGCAGCAGATCCTTTAAGTCCTGTAAGTTGCGAGGTGGGGCCTCCATGGATTGGACTTGTTTGTCCAGCACATCCCACAGATGCTCGATTGGATTGAGATCTGGGTAATTTGGAGGCCAAGTCAACACCTTGAACTCATGATTCATCAGACCAGGCCACCTTCTTCCATTGCTCCGTGGTCCAGTTCTGATACTCATGTGCCCATTGTAGGTGCTTTTGGCAGTGGAAAAGGGTCAGCATGGACACCCTGACTGGTCTGCGGCTACGCAGCCCCATACGCAACAAACTGCGATGCACTGTGTGTTCTGACACCTTTCTATCAGAACCAGCATTAACTTTTTCAGCAATTTGAGCTATAGTAGCCCGTCTGTTGGATCAGACCACACGGGCCAGACTTTGCTCCCCATGTGCATCAACCACCCATGACCCTGTCGCCGGTTCACCGCTTTTCCTTCCTTGGACCACTTTTGATAGGTCAGATCCTTACACTTGCCCATTTTTCCTGCTTCTAACACATCAACTTTGAGGACAAAATGTTCACTTGCTGCCTAATATATCCCACCCACTGACAGGTGCCATGATAACGACATTATCAGTGTTATTCACTTCACCTGTCAGTGGTCATAATGTTATGGCTGATCAGTGTATAGAGGCTGTACATTTCACCTTGAATGGTTTGATACAGCTGTTTTAAAAGTCACAAGATGTTTATTAGACCATGAATGCCTGGTGTAGGATTGCTATACTTTGGGTCTTCATTTTCTTGCAGCAAGGTGGATGTAAGATGCCAGTACTCTGTTGGAATAAGAAACGGAAAAAAAATAAATGAAAAAGCTTGTCTAGACAAAGTGAACACCTACAGGAAGAGCTCCCCTTGGAATTGTATCTAGGGCAGGTGAAGGAATGAAGAGTAAAAGCAAAAATAGTTCCTCCGACACTGCAAATGGAACAACAGGCCCACTCTGCACAAATGAATGTTGTGCATACAATTACTTGAGATGCCCTGAAAAACAATCTTTCACTGTAACAAAAATGTTTGCTCGAGGAACACAATGATTGATTTGTGTACAAGATGTGTGGGTCGCTCTCAGTAATAGGAATTTGACAAGGCAGAGGTGGCAACGCAGAGATGACGACTGGGCCGGAGACAGCATAATTTTTCACGTATTGGCTCCTTATTAGTGTGTTGTTACAAACTGAACCCATAAGTACAATTTTAATAATGAAAACATGAATAATGATCTGTCAACCAGTTTTGAAGTCCAGCATACTGTATCTGTTAACATTGAGGATACTTTTAAAGTATGGTAAGACATACTTTCAATGCACAATAAAATGGTATATACAGCTCTGGAAAAAAATGTAGACCACTTAACATTGATTTCTGCACTTGGAGTGGTCCAGAGCTGTAGATAAATAGATAGATAGACAGATAGATATAATATTTGAGCAACAGCTTAAGTGCATGCCATGGAAATCAATTCTAAGATGTCAAGTTCAATATGCAGTTTGTCAAAATTATGGAGATGTCGACAGGCTACACAGTGTTCAGAATTGCTCCTATCCTAAGACTGAATTGCTATTGCAATTAACATCTATACAGACTGGGGAAAGAAAACAGGCCTCCTTATCAGTTTTGTTACTAAGCAAAATTAACAGCACAAGATGAAGGCAATTTGCATAATACTGTTTGCATAAAAGCTTGAGCCAAATGACCACTATTCATCCATGCTTGTTATCCACTGACATGTTTGACATTTAAATGTAACGTACAGTGCAGTCATCAGTGTTACATAATAGCTATTCCTGGGCCCCGAAAGCCTTAGGACACCGGGCTGTAAATATAATGAAAGATCATTTAATCTAGCAGAATACACAGCGTTCACTTCAGCACATAAAGAGATCGGCAAACAGAGCTGTGGAGGAAAATCGATTTCCTTTGGTCTGAATTTTGAACTTGCAGACTCAGGCGCTTGGATGTTTCAATGTGAGAGATGCTAGTAATGTAATTATAAATCGCCTATGGGAAATCAGCCAATCACTTAGCAGCATTTCCAAAAATTCCTCTAGCTTCTTCAGTATCAATGTCATCCCATGCATTGAGTTATCTGTTGTTTTTTTCCTACATACATGTTCATGTGGTCATGTACAGAAATTAATTTTCCTAGTGAACAATTTCCAAACATTTGTCAAATATATACAGTGGCTATAGGATGTATTCACCTCCCCTGGACTTTTTCAAATTGTTTGTGTTACAACCTGACATTCTGATGCATTTAAATTGATTTTTTTTCCTCCCTTTGATACTTTGCAGAATCATGGTTTGTGGTAAGTCTCTACCTGGTTTGCACACCTGGATTATAATATTCACCCATTCTTCGTGGCCAAATTGTTCAAGCTTTGTCAAGTAGATTGGGGATTCTTAATCAGATTCAAGTCCGGGCTTTGACTGGGCCACTCCAGGTCATTCACTTTCATGTTTTCAAGCCACTCCAGTGTTGCTCTGGCTTTGTGCTTGGGGTCATTGTCCTGTTGAATGGTGAATCTCTGTCCCAGTCTTAAATCCATCCCATGGAACGCTGTAGCAATGCAGACTTGTCATTGGTCTCTTGGTAGCTTCTCTGACCAATGCCCTTCTTACCCAGTCCCTCAGTATGGGAGGACATCCTGCTCTAAGCAGATCCTGGATGGTGCTGTATACCTTCCACTTCTTAATGATCTGTGCTCCAAGGGATATTCAGTGCCTTTTAAATATTTGTATACCCCTCCACTGAACTGTGCATCTTTGCTTTGAATGCACTACCCAACTGTGGGACCTTACAGAGAGGTGTATTTAATCTGAAATCATGTCAACCACTTTGAATGCACACATATAGAACAACACTATGTGAAAAAGTCACATACATATAAGGAATACTTCAGTCAGCCTATGTATGTTTTCCTGATAGTTTCATATGATAAGGAAATAATAGCCTGATGTATCCTCTTTTTTTACATTTGCAATCTTACATTTGTTAATCAATTAACCAAAAAAAAGATGGTTTTGTTTATAAAGCACAGGAGACATAATCACCACTAAAACAGACTTCTGCAATCAAAGGTTTTCTTTGCAGATGTGGGTTCTGGTTAAGCATATGTTCAGATGGCTGTCTCATGTTAATCCATGAACATCATTTAACTGGAAAATCTAAGTTGACAGTACACTTTGATTCTGAAATGTTTATTAGTCTTCATTCAGCTTTTATTTTTTGTGGACATTTAGTATGCATTTTCCCCTTTTGGCTGTGTCCTTGGTATGCAAATTAAAATGTTCCACTGTGCAAGGTGTTCTGGGTCTGAGTGACAATACAAACCTCACCATAAATCCTGTTTTGAATGAGAACTGTCAGGCACATTGTATTGCTCAAAAGTTTCATATGAGGCGTGAAAAATCTGTCTTCTGAGGAAATGTAATCAGCTGGCACTAGGATCTTCAAAGGAATGGTTGCCACTTCAGAAGAAATGGCACAGAAATGGTCTTAACAACATTTAGGCAGCTACAGAAAGCTGAAATCCCCTTGCCCTAGAACCACACATGGAATAATAAAACATGACTGGGGAATAGCAACCTTTAAAACCACACTTCTTGGTCATGTTAATGATTGTACATATCACATACAGACGGGTGACACATTTAAGGAAAAACCAACATAAAGTGTCTCAGTAAGGTGCTGGGCACCATGAGCCGCCAGAACAGCTTCAATGCTCTTGGCACAGATTCTACGAGTCTCTGGACTCTACTGGAGGGATGAACACCATTCTTCCAAAAGATATTCCTTGGTAGTAGAGAGCGCTGTCTAACATGTCGGTCCAAAATCTCCCATAGGTGTTCAATTGGGTTGAGATCTGGTGACTGCGAAGGCCATAGCATATGATTCACATCATCTTCATACTCATCAAACCATTCAGTGAGCCCTCGTGCCCTGTGGATGGGGGCATTGTCATCCTGGAAGAGACCACTCCCATCAGGATAGAAATGTTTCCCCCACAGCATAATAGAGCCTCCGGATCCCCTCACTGTAGGGGTCCAGCAGTCAGTCCTGTACTGTTCTCTTGGTGTCGCCACACATGCACTCGCCCACTTGTCGAGAACACTAGCCAGTTGAGTGTCTTTGTGACTGAAGCTCCTGCCATTCATGCCCTAATAATAACCCCTCTTTCAAAGTCATGTAGATTATTTCCTCTTGCCATCTTGATCCAAAATCGAGGTCAACTGGGCCTGCTCAGCATTTTTATACATGCCACAGAGCATGATAGGATGTTAATTGCTTAATTGTATCATGCAGTACACCTGTTTGGAGGCATCTGCATTCGTTATGTTCCTCCACTCATTTATTCAGGTTTTTCCTTTAATCTGTCACCCGTCTATAGATATTGTCAAGATCTTAATGCCTTACGACACCCAAAACCAAATTTAAATTAAACTTATTGCACACAACATTAGGATAAAGGGGCAAATAACCGTTTTCTATTGACGTATTTCATTTTTTGTTTATTTCCTCCATAGTGGAATATAGTATCTAAATAGTAGCCTATACAATAATTAAATGTGTAATTTCCCATGCATCAGTATCACAGTCATGCTTACAGATATATAAGTAAATGAAAGACTAATTTCTGTGTATCTGCTTGTAACAGTCTGTGCTGGATACTTTTCAAACTGCTGTGTTACCATGAATAAAGTATAGCTGTGGCAATCCAGTTATCAAGAGTTCAAGATAAGAATGCAAACTCACATGCACATAGATTCTAGGAACAATACCAGCTTTCTGTGAAGTCAGCAGCATTGTGAGTACCCATTATGATATTTCTGCCAGTCACGGTGCACTGAATGCTAATGCTGTGTGGACAATGTTCATGGTTAAAGCTGTGGATACTGTATAAATTGCTGTATTTCCAATGTTCTCCATTATTATTGCCTTCCGATTCACTGCTCAAGTCCTACGAGTGTTCTATGATACTGACAGTTTGCTGACAAGCAAACGTTTACTCCACGTGTTGGGACTGCTGTGTACCATATTCTTTCTACTTGTCATATGAGGCTGCATTGTAACAAACAAACAACAAACAACAAACAAAAAGTTTCCTTGTTATCGACGTGCTAAAATAGTTTCCGGCAACCTACCAAGAATGTATTGCGATGTAAAAAGCGTTACCTTCAACTTTTATACTGTTACATAACATATCAATTGTCTGCTGTGGCAACTGGATTGAGAATTGCATTGTGATTGCATTGTTCTGGATTTATTGTAATTCTTTTAATATCTTCTCTTCTCTGTGAATTGCTCTCCCTGGAAAGTGCACATCAGTCACACAGTTTTAATTCACTACAATCAATTCTAAAGACCAGCAAAGCAGGTGAAATATACATGAAATGTTTATGATATTTTTTTTTTTAACATGACTTATTGCCCACTGTTGAATTTTATTTTCCTGAGAATAACATTTCAGACATCTTGGGTGTTGTTGAAGAAAGTGTGATTTATTTATTGATGTAGTTATGTTTGTGCAGTCATTTGTCTTGCCTATCTGCAGTCTCAGATCTGGTTCTGACTGGCTTATAACACCGTTTCAAACAAGATTTGGAAAAGGCTCCTTCGGCTATGTTGAACTCTGCCAGTCTGGGTTTGAAAGGGCCCTGCCTCCGTTTGCTCAAGTGAAGATACGTCTTCTCCGCGGC
This sequence comes from Amia ocellicauda, assembly GCF_036373705.1. Taxonomy (NCBI): domain Eukaryota; kingdom Metazoa; phylum Chordata; class Actinopteri; order Amiiformes; family Amiidae; genus Amia; species Amia ocellicauda. The sequence goes on from NC_089867.1 coordinate 4,583,931, forward strand.
TTTCTTTTAATCTGCCGACCTTCTTAAAAACGTTGGCCTCATTGTCCTCATACAGCTGCTTCTATCTGATCTGTACTACTTTCTCTGCGTAGTAGAAGACATCATGATAAAGTACTCCAGAAGCCTGACATATGAGAATTGTAATAAAATGTGTATTGTAGATGTAGGTGTAGAACAAGAGTATAGATGGATTAAGTAAAGGCACATATTTTTGACAACTACAATTGTCTTCCCCTTAAGAAAATGAGACCTAACAAATAGGACAACAGTAGTAATCAATAAAGCAGGTGCACTACTTAAAAAAAACATGCATATTGTGCACCACTATTTGACTTTGTTTACCATTTATTTTCCCCTGTCACATGTTCTACACTACGGTACAAAAATAACCGTGCCATGTGATTTGGATCTCGGACTAGACTGGCGGTTACATGGGAGGATTAACCTACTTTGGTGCAGTTTTACAACGGTGTACTCAGTCACTGTCCGACAGCAGCGCCTTGGGGCTTCTAGCCTAACATCACAATGCGTTCGATATGGGCACCACCTGGAGTTATTTTTCGGGAATTTGTGCCGTTTATATTATGTAAATGAATAGCTTGTGAAATCCATTTACCATCTCTACTTTTCTGCTTTAACTTTTGATTAAATGTACTGTAAATATGCTAAACCCAATGCTGGCAAAATGCTTTATTTAGTTAAACTCTAAAACCCTTCAAATGAAAACACCGAAAATAAAAGCAGACTTGCAAGCAAGCGAAAGCAGAATTAATTTGTTTTTAATGCCCCACCTTAATTACAAATTGCTGGTATCTATATAAAATAAATTGTGTTTGGTAGAATACAAATACTGTGCATTAATATATTTAGACTTTTGTGCAACTGCTTGTCATTGTTTACATTTGCACAAATTAACACTTCCATCATGTGGGTGGCAGAACATGCTGTACATGAGTATCAGAATAAATATATGTGCATGTAAAGGCAAGAGTGGCTTGACATTATGAAGCATAAATTAGATATGTTAATTCATTTCCTGTGCAATTGAGCAATTCCAAATGTGCACTTCCCTGACACAATGTACAGTCGAACAAATAGTATAATTGCAAACCATTACCTGCTGAAAGCCTGCGAGAGCTAAGCGATTAACTGGAAAGCCTTCATAATGCTGTAGATTACCATACCAAATGGGCACTTGATATGCATTGCTTGTTGCTTAACACTTGTTTTTGTACAGTAGATATGGAGCATGCTAAAAAGAAAAAAAACACTGATCAACCATTCAGATATAAGACTGATTGGTCAGAATGTGCCATATTCACAGCACCAAGTTTCTGGTTTAATTTGAAATACGTGTACTGGGAATTATTGTATTGTAGCACTAATGCTTCTGAAAATAAATCTTGGTGGAGATTGTTATACACCACTTCTTCTTACAAGAAAGAGAATTACCCTTAGCAAAAGTTTTAATTTAAACTAATATGGACCAAGGAAATTCAAGGGAGGAGTATAGGATTTACCAGCTGGGATTATACTCTGTGACCTTGTTGCATTGTAGTGGGCATTACTGGCTGGCATGGGGTATGAGGACAGTGCCACCAACAGCTGGCGTGAAGTGAGATGTCTAATACTGAAGAACTATTTTAAGGAAAGGATCGTCCTTGTACTGAATCTGTTCCTATCCAAAATGGACTTGATTTATGAACTAAATGCATTTTTAATTTTAAATTGCAGATCTGAAAGATGTAATCAAACTACGGTTTGTAATGGGGGCCGACTTTTTTTTTAATTTGTTTTATTTGAACCAATCAGACTAGACCTTACTCAGCTGCTTGTGTTGTTGGCACCAAATCCTGGTGATAAGTGATAATGCCATTTCAAAAATATATACAGGTCTGGAAAAAATTAACCACTTAACATTGATTTCTGAATTTGGAGTGGTCTCTTAATTTTTTCCAGAGCTGTATATATAAAAAGTAACCTGAAGAGAAAGCTGAACAATCTGTCACTGTAGTGCGCTTGCTCCTGCTGATTTGTTTACACTTCTTGCTCTTGTTTGTACAGGTTACAATCACAATATGGTAATAGCGTTGAAATAAATGAAAACATGCAAATATTAAGTATTAAATGGAAATATCTTAATTGAACGGGTCTTGAAATATAGAGTTTCGTTTGAATTATTGTGGCATATTTCCATTGGGTCACCATGTTCAGATAACAGCTTGTTTTCAAAGCGAGAGGAGTTATTTTGTGAAGAAAGGTCAGGCCTGCATTTGAAAATGTATGAAATGGCCCCAGTATGCAGATTAGGTCAGGGCACAACACTTGTCGCAGGTCATCAGACCCTACAGAAAATCAGAAATGTTAATTTGGCGAATCTGAGTTGGAGGCAATATAACAAGCATGATGTTATTATTCATGCAAAACACTGCTGGTCGTACTAAGCATTGTACATTGCCTCTGGCATTTTCTCGCTCTGTAGAGCCAGTTTCTGACATATCGAATATACTTCCTCCATCTTGAAATCCACAGTTACTTAACATGTTTATTGTACTAATGTGGAGCAGAGATTTGAGCAATTTCATATCAAAATCCCAAACAGCCTCTCTGTCCAACTTGCCCTTGATATCCCATAGTGGTGTAGGAAAGCCATAGGCACAGAAGTCCTCATCAAGAAAGCCACTAGACATCATTTTCTTTTGCACTTTTGCGTTTCTCTGAAACGTAGTGAGCCAAAGTGTTGTCTGGAGGGCTGAGATAGCTCCTGTTGAGTCCAGCCAATCTGCATCTACTGGGCCTCTTCAGAGCTCCCCAACGACCCTCCTGCACCCAGTCCTGAAGGATTCTGAGAAATGGAGTACCCCTCTACAGCAATCGGGGAATGGGACTGCCTGCTTTCAAAACCTTGATCTCTATCCTCTAAGACTCGTGTTGCAGTCCTGATGGAGGTTCACTGGAGCCCCAGGGATCTCTAAGTACTTTACGGTCTATGAGATGAGTCATATTCTGAAACTACAGAGTCTGTGCAGTATTGTCTGTCTGAGATGTATCAAGACACCTGACACTGTACCAATGATGCTTAAAAAAAAAAAAATACAGAGATCTTGTGGGCTTAAATGGACAACGCCGAGTTGCACAAATTGGTGCACTACATTGTATATACTCACTTCCAATCTGCACTATTTCTTTCCCAAGTTACTCCAGGAAAGCACTGATCTTGTTTTCCTTAAAGTGGTCAATGTCTTATGTTTGAAAAGACAAACATATGATATTAAAAAAAGGAAGCTTACAGGTGGATTCTCACTGAACTGCTCATATAACCAATTGGTGGGTCAGTGTACATTCAAATACACGATTAATTTAACTTCCTGATTCAATGACTTATAATTGTTAATGCATCATTTTTAATACTTGTATTGTTGTTGTCGCATTTCAAAACCAGGAATGTATTTGCAGTGCATACAAATGAGGCTGAGGGCATCACTCCCAGACAGTTCTAATTTGCATTTTCCGTACATTTATTGCACTTCTGAAACAAACAAATAGGCACCTTGTTAGTAGTATTGCTAGTCAGAACTGAATGGTTACTTAACAACTCGAAACTAGGTCCAGCTCCCGTTGAGTCTGTGGTTGAGTAAGACTGATGGTATGAATGTGAATCATTGCATTACATTATTATTATTGGCACTCTACATGTTGAATAAACTAATAAACAAATAAGAATATGGGGACACAGCTTGTCTCACTGTCCATGATGGGTGTTGCAATGTTCTGAGTCAGACACAGTATTATTTTCTGAACGAAGAGAGCTGCTGCTGAATTTCCTCTCAGTGTGCAAAGTAAGTCATGGCCTAAGCTGCACAGCGCCATCCACTTGATAGCCTTATCATTTTGATCGACTCTCCACTATTTTAGTATAAGTCTTTCTGCAAAGCCCTGGTATTTGTGTAAATAGGCCTGCCATGAGACGATCCTGAAATGACCACTCCGGGACAAGCTTCTAATCTGTGCCGAGGTAATCCCCCTTGATCGGAAAAAAGTGGATTTGGTGTTACAAAGTTGGCTCTGTGTCCCAAATACTCAGAAGGGGGCAGTTTTTACCTGTTCTGTACTCTAAGTCATGGGAGTCCTTCCCCCCTCCAGTCCAGTTGGTTCAGTCAAAACCGTGGCTTCAGGAGAAAATTATTAACAATCTCGAATGTGGTTTTCTGGAAACATCGAAGCACCCACTTTGTCTGTTGCAAAAGATCAATGCATGTTCTTTTTGCGTTGTTGTTATATACTGAATGACATTTTTTACATTCCATTACTTTTAATTTACATTTTGATCACATTAACAACTATTCAAAGGATTATAATGTATTACACTGTGACATCATCATGAGTTACAGTGAAAATATTATGAATGCCGCCGATGATCTGACATCAAACTGCTGCATTAGTGGGTAATACAGTAAGACATTAGTATCTCCTGATGGTCTGAAAGATGTAATTGTAGGCCTAAGTAGTATATGCAGCAGGTCCTCAGTCTTTACATTAAAACTGTGAGATTAGCACTAAGTACTCAACCTCTTTGTTTATGATGATGGAAAATTAATGGCCACAGGCAAGGTCAGCGGCATTGTGTTGGCATTACCTCCCGAGGATTGATACAATAGCAACAGGTTTGATCCTTAAAATGTACTTGTTTTTGTCCTCTTTCCTCTGATTGTATGCATTTGCCACCTCTTTTGCTCACACCTCTCACACTGTGAAGAAGTGCACTGGGGAAGCAATCTCACACACATTATTAGCTGTAGGCTGGACACCAGACCTTATATATTCTCCAGTTTGGATACATTTTAGAATATCTTATAATAATAGAATATCATTGGTGTTGTAAATTACTGTAACAGGTGCGCATTTCACAAGAAGAAACAAAAGACAGATGCAGGGCTCCTAGAGTAGCATAGGCAACCATGTCAGGCGCGTATGATATATTGACGTGTTTTGGAAATACCCAGTTGGTAGCAGTCCTGGGGTTTTGTAATAAACTGGACCTCTGGAGTGGCGCAGCTGGTATAAGTGCTTTGTCTAGAGTGTGTCCAATAGACTGGAAGAGCTGGTGTCAAATCCAGGCTATGTTTTTTTGGTTTTGTTTTTACTGTGTGATGTATTATTATATGGATATCTTTTATATCTATATTTAAGCTAGAGCTAATAGAAGTCTGGAAAAGTAATGTAACTGGTTGCAAGTGTAGACTTGCCACTTTGCGACATTGTGTCTATTGTAAATGTACAATCCTGTATTGAACTGTTCATTCTTATTCTCTGAGCTTCCTCTGTGCTCACAATAGCTGCCTGATGCCTAGAGTGCCTGGCCAGTAGCAAGTCTTGATTAAGGCGGGCATAATAGCTGCTGCTTTTCTCTCGGAGAACACCTTGGCAGGGGAGAAAGTGTCAAATTTGGACACACAGCAGGGGCATATTGGTTGCCAGGAACTTTGAGCGAATTCTTCCCTCACAGTTTGTTACCAAATGTATATTGGGTTACTAGCTCTCCAAGGTGGTACAGTTTGTGCTGTGTCTATTCAGGTTTATATGAATGTCCTTGAAAGTCTATCTTAAAGTGAACTTAATGAGTTAAAATCAGTTATCTTTCTGAACAATAGTTTGGGCTAATTTAGGATAGCTCAGACAAAACTGTATTGGGTGTTCTATTAAAACATTGAATATAATTCTCTGTCTTCTTAATTTTCATTGATCAACACCATGGACAGCTCCTTAGCTAAGCCTAGAGAAGCTTTCTTAGATGGACTTTAGGCTGAAGTACCATACATAACCTCAGAATTGTTCACATATATTAGAAAAGCAGTATTGTATTGTTCTATACTGCCATTTTTGCATAATCGTATTTGTAAAGTATTTATTTAGCTGCAAATTTCATTCATAAAGATCATTTAAGCAGGTCAGTTTCAATACAGACTTGTATTTACAGATCAATAAATGCTTTGCACATAGTAGTTTCATGAAATCCGATAACAGCAGCTGAAGGAATTAGTTGGGAAATATACTCCTAATATGAAGTTTGAAAAGCAGCAGTGATTTGATTACTTGAGATTAACGTCCCCAGGCACAACAACAAAAGCAATTGAAACTATAAATAACTTTCCGAAACCAATTCATAGTTTGCTGTCTTTTATTTTATTTTATGATTGTCTGTTTTTTATTCCTTTAATTTTTTTTGTTTGAAAAGTATATATGATCCTGTCAAGTACATTTTATTGATATTGATCATCTATCTATCCATCCATTTTTTTTATTAACCACTTCATCCAGTACAGGTTACATTTATTGTCCTATTTCCTAATTTTCTACATTTCCATATTAATTTTTATTTTTATTTTTACTTAATACTCTATATGGGTTCAACCTCAACTCAACTTGTTTACTGTTAGTATTAATGCATTGCATTTTGTGAATGAATGCAATTAAGGGGTTACCTTTCAACTAATGCAACAGAAAAAGGTTTGAAATGAGACCAGGTCATTTCATTTATCCTGCTGGTTTATTTTTAGTATATATAGTATATACACTATATATCTGGAAAAATTTACATCTAAATATATGACGGGTATATATTACAGATGCCTTCATGTCTAGATTGTATCTCGGTATTCTGTAAACTGTAGAAGAGGATTTTTACGCAATTGTGAAGTAAGTGCTGGATTTTTTTTTTTTGTGGTGTAATTGTTTTTTTTTTTCTTCATTGTTTTTTTTTTTATTTTTTTTTTTATGACTGGTATCATAAAAACTGACAAAGCTACATGTACATGCCAGCCAGGAGTAAAGTGTCAATCGTCTGTAAGTGGAAATGAAAAGGTCAGTCTCAAACACAGTGTGTGACATTATCGTCTTCCTTTAATAAAGTATGTTAGACAGATAGACTGATGTAGAGACCGGGTTTCATTAATAGTATCTTACTCTTCCCCTCGCACACCATGGTTTGTATTTCCTATTCTTTTTCACTGGTGATGGGACCCTTTTCAAGTCTGTTTTGAGCCCTGTCATGTCTGAATATAATTTTAATTGAGACATGTAGCTTGGTAAACCCCTTGTGCTCTCTCAGGATATCATTGATTGTCCGTTGCAGAATTGAAGAAAAGTTACATAGCAACACCCCAAGGAGATTGGTTCTAAAGAAAGTCACCCTAATTTCCTCAGTACTACATTTGCTGATCTGTCTGGCTTTTGGAAAAATGCAGTTGTAGATGTTATTAACAGGGAACTGTACTGAAAACTGATGAAACCACAAACTGGGGGTGAGGTAGTTAGTGAAATACCACAGGGATCTGTATATTGCCTCTCGGGTTTCACTGCTGTTCCAAATTAATGTAGACTGTGGCCTTTTTCCAAAACTTGTAAAACTTACAGGTTGTACAAAAATACAGCAAGTAGAAAACTCTGTAGGTAAAACAAACAAAGGACTGTTCTGTACTTTTCAGATACCATTGAAAATCAAATCTAACACTGACAAATAGAGAGAACTTTGCAGGTGATGAACTGCTTTGAAATATTTGTGTAACTCAAAATTAAATTGTTAAAGGAAGACCAACCAGAATTCTTTATGGTCTCAATATCATAAAGAGACACATTAAAGATGCATCATCTGTGTGTTCATGAACAGAGGATTTAATTCAAGTATTAAGAATTGCATAAGGGATTGACAACTTCCACCTGACGGATTGCAAGCTTGACTTTACAGACCAGATGCATTTAGAGCTGAAGATTTTGGGGGATTGTGGAGTCATGTGTGGCTTGAAAGACAATACCCCTTCAGTTGAAGCTGACTCTCTTGGAAAGGGTAGAATGAGGTCATGAATTAGCAACTATAACTGCTACATGAGATGAACAGCCTCATTTAATTTGTAACCTTTTCTCACAGTGAACATTGTGGATGCCGAGATGCACTTTCAAAGGATATATGCTTCGGTTACCCTCGGTGCAATTATAATGAAAGGCCACAATCAAGTCCAGCATGAATTACACGCCTCAATTTAGTTGTCTTCAAATCTGATTGGATGGACGGTGATGATGTAATACACAAGGCCTTGCGTTGTGATGGGTTTCCTATTTACAGTTGACTCCGTAAAATTGCATAGGCTTGGGACCATCGTATTTTATGCACTTAACTGGGGTAGGTATCCATCTGGAGCAAGTTATTAAAATACATACACATAGTCTATATGCACATGTGCATATATGACTCAAATAAATAATTCATCAACAGCGGGCTTCAGCTAATTGGTTGCAACCAAATTCTAAAATTATAAATCAGTAACTGTAGGCCCTTTTGTTTATGGTACCAGAAGCACACACATGGATAGAAATAAGTAGGAAAATTATTTTATTGCATATAAAGCAAGCAACAACTCAAATCAACCTGGGATATAGTACACAATAGATACTGTTTCAAATGATACACTGCTTCTCTGCAATGCAAAATGAAATACAGGCAGCAAAAATAGCTTACACGATATATATATATATATATATATATATATATATATATATATATATATATATCATATGTCCTCCAATGCACTGATGATTTTTTCTATCTTCAAAGAAAAATATATATGTTAATAATGAATTATAATTTTGTTTTCTTCTACTAAGTATGAAAAAAGTATGAACTTTAGTGCAATGGACAACACTATGCAGTTATCAGGTGTAAAATGCATTGTGAAATTGTGAACGGGACCACACAACTTTATGCACTAATCCGAATTATGCATTTAATCTATATGCATTTATCCAACACGTTTCCATTTAAAATTATGCATATTAAAATGGGATCAGCCGTTTGCTATGCAATAAAACAGAGTATGCAATTATAAGGAGTCAACTGTACTTGCTGCCTGCCACCCTCTTGATGAAAAGGCTTTGGCTGTGGAGTCTTTTTTAAATCCCATCACTGCCCAGGACAAATAGATTCTCTTATGGCTTAGCACAAGCAAACAATCATTTGCATTGTTGTCACAGGATTAAATAAAGGGAAAGTACAGATGTTCAAATAGGCATAAATGTACAGACAGCATTAGAGGAATTGGAAAGTGTTCAGACAGTTTAATTATTTTGATTTATCCCATGATGAATTATATTAATAATAATCATCATAATATGCATTATAATTGGGGATTAATGTCCATCTGGTCTCAAGCCAAGTGATCATGGTCAAGCACATTTATATCGCATGGTAGATCGTGGAAAGCAATTCACGTGGCTGAGCTGACTTTTTGGGAGCATATAATCATTATTGCTGTTATTATTTTTTCTTTAGTTTTTGTCAGAAAAGGCTTTCTGATAAATTCGTTAAGACAGGTCACTGATGCAGAAATGCCTCAAGTAGGGTGTGTGTGTGTGTGTGACAGCATAGGGAAAGGCTCTGAAGACCCACTGGTCTTGGTGGAAAAAATTGCATCTGCCTGACTAGCTTCAGCTCCAGTAGCTCAAGCTGGGTTGCCAGAATTGATTCTCCTTATATAAATGCAGGCAATTTAGGGGGAGGGAGACATTCAACGACTTGCCAAGGGTGTTGGTGTTTTAGTCAGGTGATTTCTCATTTCCACCTCAGGCAGCAACTCTTTTAAACCTTTTAAACATTCTTGCTTTGAAATGGTTTAATTTTTCAAAGTCACAGTGTTATGAGTCTTAATATGTTGTTAGAGTGTATAAATAAGATGCATACCACTCTTCCAGATATATGTATGCCTTTGACTTATTTGACTTGAGACTATGCAGCATGTCCTCATGTGAACAGCATCCTGACAGTGAGAGAGGCAGGTCATAGCAGCAGCCTTCCTCTGCTGATACGTTTGTATTCATTAATCTTTAAAAAATATAAAACGCAATGTGTTCAAGCCAAAAAGCACGACAGAATGTTCATATTAAAAAAGAAAGAGAGGGCGTTTGCTTATAATAATATTTTTCAAGAAGGACTATTCGGTTGACCTCATTACTGAGGCTCCGTTCCTTTGCAATTTAACCCCGCTTTACATCCCCTCTCCAGATTAATTTCTCTGGCCTGTGCAGACGATATTAGCAAGTTTGTCTGTACTGTGTGCTTTTTGTGTTACTTGAGAACGAAGTAATGCTGATGAGTGGGTGATCTTTTGCTCATTGTCATTGCTCTGCATGCTTTCTCTTCTCAAGGAGACTCAGACTGTGCATTCCCACTCGGGGTGATAACTCATAGCCCGTTAACTTGATATGGTCAAGGGGGAAAAAAACTAAAAAGATCCAGCGGTATGCACTCAACAGTCTTCCCTCTAGAGTTTCTTAAAGCACTCCAATCAGGGCCAAGATTAATATCCCGCACTCTCGGCACAAGCACATGCACTGTGGGATGTAAACAACTGATCTACCCAGAATGCATTTCGCCAAGCTTTGTTTTTCTCAAATGGTTAAAAGGAGGGAAGAAATATACACCCTACCCCACATGACAAGCACCCCTACACTTGGAAAGAGGCTGTTGTTCATCGTTCACTCTAGTTTGTGGAGTTATTGAGCATGGTGTGAAACGTAATTAGGTCAGGTTAATTGTTCATCTCAAAGCAATCCCAGTCTAGGGCATTTATAGTTGTACTGCAGAAATATCATTTGCAGAACAGCCTTTTATTACAGCTTCTTCTTGCGTAGTTTGGCACCATCTGCTGTGTGCAGATGGAGAAGATGAGGTGGTGATATGAATAGCTTAGTTGGGTTCACTTCCCTAGTTGTAAAACCCAAAGTTTTCATTGGGAACATTTTCAAAAGTTTAGGTTTTTTTTTCATCTTCAGTGTTTTCATGTAAAAACGCCTGTTTCATGTCTAGTATAAGTGATCAAAATATTATTACTGTTTTTGATGTTGATGATGATGACTTATGAAATAGTAATGACAATTTCTAGATCTGACATGTATATTGCATTTGCAGTTTGTTTTCCTTCAGTTCATACTAACTATTTTCATGTTGGCTTTAGACATATATTCTGGTTCATTCCTTACCTAAATGCTATAAGCTCAAAACATTTTCTGGAAAATAAAGATCCATCATGTCACATGTTGCACTAAATTATAATTTATAATGTAACATTTTTTGTTTACCAGGGCATGGTGGTTTCAGATAGCATCAGACTGGTGACTCGAATATATCATTTTATCGCCACAGTTCCAGAGAAGATCTCTTATTGTTCAAGAACAACACATCTGTCATTAGCATCTGCATATTTCCAACACGGACTATATATGTTTCAGAATTTTGGAACTTGTAGAGCCTTTCAGTCAGATAACCTGTCAAGATTGTTTAAAACAACTAATTGTGTGCTAGTTTTGCCATTTCCAGGAATTTTAAATCATTGTTGTGCGTCCAGCCAGTGATGGGCACTTTCGATGTTCAGATAAAATAAGAGTGTTAACACTAGCACAATATCCTTCTTGTCACAAGTCAAGTCCCATCTCTTCATTGTCTTAACTGTAACTGGCTATGACAGGCCTGTAGTGTTTGGTTGATAATCATCTCAAGCCAGGCTATTGATTCACTTATGAGCAATAAGAGTACTGATACAGTCTCTCTTCTTACAGCAACCTTATGATTTTAATGCTAAAGAAAAATAAAAGCAGATTTACTGCTCAGGTAAAATTATGCCAGTTAGAAGTAAGAATGTACTGTATCATCAAGCTTGGTTTTGTGCTTGAATGGGTGGCGTCTAAGGTTGCTTGTTACTGTGGGGAGAGGGTTTGGTGATTAATACAGTGAGGGAAAAAAGTATTTGATCCCCTGCTGATTTTGTACGTTTGCCCACTGACAAAGAAATGATCAGTCTATAACTTTAATGGTAGGTGTATTTTAACAGTGAGAGACAGAATAACAACAAAAAAATCCAGAAAAACGCATTTCAAAAAAGTTATAAATTGATTTGCATGTTAATGAGGGAAGTAAGTATTTGACCCCTTCGACTTAGTACTTGGTGGCAAAACCCTTGTTGACAATCACAGAGGTCAGACGTTTCTTGTAGTTGGCCACCAGGTTTGCACACGTCTCAGGAGGGATTTTGTCCCACTCCTCTTTGCAGATCCTCTCCCAAGTCATTAAGATTTCGAGGCTGACGATTGGCAACTCGAACCTTCAGCTCCCTCCACTGATTTTCTATGGGATTAAGGTCTGGAGACTGGCTAGGCCACTCCAGGACCTTAATGTGCTTCTTCTTGAGCCACTCCTTTGTTGCCTTGGCTGTGTGTTTTGGGTCATTGTCATGCTGGAATACCCATCCACGACCCATTTTCAATGCCCTGGCTGAGGGAAGGAGGTTCTCACCCAAGATTTGACGGTACATGGCCCCGTCCATCGTCATTTTGATGCGGTGCAGTTGTCCTGTCCCCTTAGCAGAAAAACACCCCCAAAGCATAATGTTTCCATCTCCATGTTTGACGGTGGGGATGGTGTTCTTGGGGTCATTCCTCCTCCTCCAAACACGGCGAGTTGAGTTGATGCCAAACTGCTCGATTTTGGTCTCATCTGACCACAACACTTTCACCCAGTTCTCCTCTGAATCATTCAGATGTTCATTGGCAAACTTCAGACGGGCCTGTACATGTGCTTTCTTGAGCAGGGGGACCTTGCGGGCGCTGCAGGATTTCAGTCCTTCACGGCATAGTGTGTTACCAATTGTTTTCTTGGTGACTATGGTCCCAGCTGCCTTGAGATCATTAACAAGATCCTCCCGTGTAGTTCTGTGCTGATTCCTCACTGTTCTCATGATCATTGAAACTCCACAAGGTGAGATCTTGCATGGAGCCCCAGACTGAGGGAGACTGACAGTTATTTTGTGTTTCTCCCATTTGCGAATAATCGCACCAACTGTTGTCACCTTCTCATCAAGCTGCTTGGCGATGGTCTTGTAGCCCATTCCAGCCTTGTGTAGGTCTACAATCTTGTCCCTGACATCCTTGGACAGCTCTTTGGTCTTGGCCATGGTGGAGAGTTTGGAATCTGATTGATTGATTGCTTCTGTGGACAGGTGTCTTTTATACAGGTAATGAGCTGAGATTAGGAGCACTCCCTTTAAGAGAGTGCTCCTAATCTCAGCTCGTTACCTGTATAAAAGACACCTGGGAGCCAGAAATCTTGCTGATTGATAGGGGATCAAATACTTATTTCCCTCATTAACATGCAAATCAATGTATAACTTTTTTGAAATGCGTTTTTCTGGATTGTTTTGTTGTTATTCTGTCTCTCACTGTTAAAATACACCTACCATTAAAATTATAGACTGATCATTTCATTGTCAGTGGGCAAACGTCCAAAATCAGCAGGGGATTAAATACTTTTTTCCCTCACTGTATTGAGGAAGGACATTTTAAAGTACTCTGCAAGCTGAGGATATTTAAAGACACCTTTGTGCTTTCCTCAAGGGATATCAAACCATTTTGTGATCCATGGTTTTTTAAAGTATAAAAAGTTTGCTCTTTCTTCCATTTTGGCAGGAATGTTTGTGTAACTAATTAGTATGGTGAACAAACCTTGCAGTTCACACCTAATCTCTCTCAATGGTGTCTTATGTTGGGGATGAACTTGTCAAATCTCCATTCTAGAGAGCACAGGCAAACAGATGTCTTGTTTGATTTTTGAGTTCTGATGTGATGCTCGGCATAACAATATCACAGGACTGGCACGGTAGATGTGTAACTGTGCAATGTAGTCGGTTCTGTAATACCTGTCATACTTTGCTCTACAGGTAATTCGACGTGTATATACCATGTTTATGCCCTCCTGGAATGTCTTTGAGGACTAATACTATAGATTGCACATTCGGTGAAGTTGAAAGGGTAAGCAGATCCTTGACGGCAGATTAATAAGTATGACCATGGATCAAAAAGCTTCAAGACTGAGACTTTTATATTAGTATTCCAATGACTGACTATAGAAGAAGAAATGTATTTATAATATTCTACTTCCAAAGCAGTTTTTTAGCCACCCTGTCAGTCTATATTTAGTTTCTCAAAAAAGGCAAACTTATTGCAGTCAGCTTCTTCTTTCTGCCTTCACTTGCACTTGGAGAGGAAGATGTCCCATTTTGCTTTGCTGCAGATTGCACTAAATAATGCCAAAAGAGGCTGCTGCTGCGATGTCAGACTTGATGTGCCTTGGCCAATCTGGCTGCCAGCGCTGCAGGGGAAAGCAGAAACTTGAGGAATACAGGTCATGCCAGGAAACGCATTATACAGTCTTACATCAGGCAAAGAATAATACAAAGGGGAAAAAAGTTTGCAGCTTAAAATGTCATTCCCACCTTGCAACTGTAAACTAGCATCTATTTGGAAGAAGGGTCGGCGGTGGCTGTAAGTTATATGTTTCGGCCTTTGGCTTCGGAAAGGTTATCTCAAATGTTTCACAACATGGAAGCATAGGCCAGGCCAGGTCCAGTCTCTTGTCAGTGATGTGAATGCTGACAGATTTGGACATGGCCTGTTTTTGAGCATCTCCCCGACTGAACAGATGCCCTGCAAGGACAGCAAGAATTTGAGAAACTGCAGTGGAAGAGGCTGTGAAATATTTAGCATGCACTGAGAGAGGAAACACTGGGCTCGTCTGAAGAAGAGTTTAGGATTAGCAATTCGAGGGCGTTACACTGGTGTGCAGTTCCTACACAGAGGGGCATGCTAGAGGTACATTAAAGAAAGCTGTAGATCTTAAGGTTAATTTAAGAATGAGCATTATAAAAGGGCCAATGATCTTGGGCTTGTGTCTTACATAACTAGGCAGATTTTCCCATTTACTGTCATTAAATGAATGTGGTGTTGGCAGAGGTGAGCTGAATGAACAAATATTCACGATTAATAAGGACTAGCAATTAAACCACTGTTTACAGTTAAGTTTTGCATAGGTCCTTTAAGGTTTAGTCATTAAGAAGATATGGTTGTTTTTTTCCCCGTTTGTGAGGTGGCCTAGCACCAAAGGTTTTTGTTTTTGTTCTCATTATTTTTTATATTTAGAAGATTGTATCACATATTATATAAGATGAAAGGGAAGAAAATTCACAATTAATAACATCTTAGTTTATGTGGACATTTGAAAAATGCACAACAATCCTAGATGAAGGCAAACAAGCCACAAAGCAAGAAAAACTGTCAGATAATGAATTGAACAGGTTTTTTGTTGTTGTGTTCCATGAAATTGATGGCATAACTGCAGTAAAAGTCTTTTGTAGGTAAATCGTTGTAAACTTGTGCCCAATTATTTATGTTTTACGATGTTAATCTATACAGAAGAAAGAGCCTTGAGGTATTAATTAATTGAAGAAAACCATATTGCAGCATTTAGTATAAGATGCTTTTGGTGCTTTCAAGAAAATAAGGTTTTGATAGCCTCTAAAATGACAGGCACGTGTTTCAATTCATGAATAATTTAAAACTGGATATATATTTCTGGAAAAACTATCGATTCAAATTCTCCTGACAAGCAAGCCAAGGAATTGCATGTTGTATTGAGAGGTTTGTAAAGGTTTATTTAAGTAATAATAATACAAATATTTTTATTTTCTACTTCATAGCTGGTGGCTTTAATAGAGTTCAACCTAAGTCCTACCTAAACTCTCAGCTCTGATTAATTCTTCTAGTACTTTTGTAATTATGTGGCAGTCCCTAGCTAATGTTATCTGCTGTATTTTCAGTTTCTTTCAGAATTGTATCTTCTTTGCAATTATCTTATTTTTTATTTTGATTGTGATTTTGCATTTGTTTGCGACGAGTTGCACAGTGATGGCAGGTGAGAGTGTGCAAAGTAGAGATTAATTGAAGGACTTACAGGAGAGTATTTCTACAAATACCAGCTATGAACTGTGGGAAGCTATAGGAATTTCATCCAAGGAAACTAGGGAATTAAACACATAGCTTGCTGATCTCTTCCGGTGATTTTCTTAGAGGATCAAGAAATGTCAGACCAGAGCTGTTCGGAAAATAAATAATAATCAGATGTAAATTCAGCATTTACTAAAATCACAGTGGCTTGAGAGAGAGAGATGGGGGAGAGAGAGAGAGAGAGAGAGAGAGAGAGAGAGAGATGGGGGAGAGAGAGAGAGATGGGGGAGAGAGGGAGAGAGAAATAGATGGGGAGAGGAAGAGGGAGAGAGAGAGGGGGGGAGAGATGGAGACAGAGATGGGGGAGAGAGAGAGAGAGATGGGGGAGAGGGAAAGGGAGAGGGAAAGGGGGAGTGGGAAAGGGAAAGGGAAAGAGAGAGGGGGAGGGGGAGAGGAAAAGGGAGAGGGGGAGGGGGAGAGGGAAAGGGAGAGGGGGGGGAGGGAAGGGATAGAGAGAGGTGGGGCAGAGAGAGAGATCAAATGTGTTACTGATAGTGTCAGTTTAAATTTAGGTCCATATTTTGGGTACTGATATTCATTCTTTCTGCAGTATTAATGTTGGACCGTATAAATGACTTCAGTTGTTTGTAGAAGACCAGGTTATTCTGATAGAGTACGCCAAGCCGCTCCTATGATGTAACACAAAGCCCTTTTTGCGAAGCGTCTTGAGTTCCTCGGTACATTTAACGTGATAAGATTAGATCCTAAGTCAGTTAAGAGTACGCATCGAATAGTGGAGATTGTGAAGCAGTCAGATCATGCCCTTGCCAGCAGTGAATCCAGCCCAGGCTATTGCACGACACAATCTGCTAAGCCAACACAGCAATAGATCCCAATACATCTGACGTCCTGTCTCTTCGTTTTGGTGAAGATAGAGTGCACATAGATTTGTATTGTCAGCCCGAGCCTATACAGCAATCCTCAAAGTTTGTTCTCTTTTTCATTTTTTGATTTTTTTTTTTACAGTTGGAACAGAACACCTTAGCTTTGAATAAGTGATTCATTCCCCTGCTGAGGATGGTTTAGTCAGCATTCACTGCTGTTGGCTGGGCACTGGCAGCAGCGGCTCGTATTAGTCAGAGCTATGGCCGGTCTCAACTTGTCTCTAAAGCTTAGGGTGTGTGGAAACCATCAGTCGATATTGTCTTATTGATTGTATTTTTATTTTGTATGTGGCGCCTATCGAGATAAATAATTTTAAAACACTTAAACAACCCACAGATGAAAACAGGACCTTTAAACGGTAAACTCTTAAAAGTCCACAACAGAGCATCTTTCAATGAAGAACATTATGAAGGATTTGTGTATAAGATTAATATATTTGTAACGTTGTTTGAAAAAAAAACAGCAGCAGGGGGTGCTCCCCTACCAACTCGAAGCAGATTGTTCTGTATCTTGGAGGCCCTACATTGGCATGCTGTACCACCTGTCGTTTCCTCAATCCTTGGAATACAAATGATCCTGGCATTCTAAGCACACGGCTACATACTAATGGGCCTTAAAGATCATTTAAATTAAAAGGGGAGTCTGGCCGTTTACATGCTTATTAGTCATTCGTTTTTTATGTGTTTTTTTTTTTTCCATTGCTTCCCCCCACACATTTAGTTGTTTTCCTAAACCAACCAGACTGAAAAGTACAAGAAAATGAAATCAGAGGGATATAAGAATAAGGCGTTATACAGTAAAGATATTAATATGTTGCACATGTGTGGGTCAGTTGAAACCGTTGAAACAAATACTTTAAAATCAATCTGAATGCAGACAGGAAGCCAAAGCACAGAGGCTAACCCACTTTCTAAAATGTTAACGCTGGGCAACCGCGCCATACACTCAGAGCGCTTTAGTGTGCGTGGTTTCAACTGCAGGTCAGGTTGAGTATCATTTGCTTTCATTTTTATTTTAAATTGGATCCTTATTAAAGGAACATCTGACCAAAAAATTCACTAGTCACATTGATTCTGCAGGTATCTATTTCATTTGTCTGCAGTGCTGGGAGGAAGGAAGGAATTGGACTGCTTGTATCACAGATTTGTTCAGGCTTAGCTAAATGACGTGCTGAGCCTAGAGCCTAGCAGTGCCTTGGTATTGGTATATCTGTTGTAGATGGAGTTGTCTCATGTCATGTGTGTTGTGATATCTGATGCCGAGGGTATGGTGATGTCAGTGAATTTGCCCCTTTCCTTCATCTGCATGTACGCTACTATCTGGTGTGGAGCCCTGCCCTCTGTACCATGTCTGTTTTCTGCAGAGTTGGACTGGGCAACGATACAGAACAGTACTGAGCTTGCCTGCTGGTAATGTGCGATTCAGTGGCAGGGACGGAAGGTCAAATCAATGCCATTTCAAGACCACCACTAGCATTCAATTATTCAGTGGCATTCAGTGTCTCCTTTAGCGTTAATCTGGGCTGCTCTTTAATTCTCTGCTTAAGTCAGTTTCCATATTTCACAAAAAAATACATCATGGTATGTACCAACCATAACATTTCCTCCTTCCTCAATTGTACAGTCTTACGCAACGATATTAGATTCCTCCGTTGCTCCAATTAATCATCAGTGTTACTGGTTAATGAGAGGTGAATCCGTGTGTGATTGACATTGCCACTTGCTTTATTTTTAATTGAGCAAGAACTCGGTTCATTCCCGATCTTTGATATCAAATCCATTGCTATCGATGGTTCACTGGGCAGAATCTCTCAGGGTCATTTGACACCGGAAATCTCGCATTCAGGGTTTCGAGAGAACAGATGTAAGCAGGTGTCTCCATTTATGTACATAATTATGCAGAGTTGTTTGTGACAGAGACCTGCTGCAATGGTTTATTTTACTGTATGCAGGGGGAAGCTTCATTAAGATGCATTGCTAGATCAGGTTATGGCTTTCACATTAAGGAGCAGGGCTATTTTTATCCTTGTTTTCTAGGTCGATTGCTCTATTATGCATGGCTTTAATGGCAGTCCAATTATTTACCTTCATCATTTGGTATGCAGGAGTCATCAAAAGATTAACCTTAATTTTTGCCTCAATAGTCTTCAAAAACATCACCTTTAACCTTCCTGGGCACCACCTTGTCATTCGTATATTTTTAAAACTGATTTTTTTTTTTAAGAAACATAATTGTGGCTTAATTCCACTTTTAAGCAGAGACAGTCAGTGACATCAGGCCCAAAAAAAGAACCTACAATCAACAATTTGAAGCAGATGTTAATGGTTTTTATGGCAGTGCTGGATAGCGTTAATTATTACTCCAAGACCTTTTGTAAATGTCACAGCCACCCTGGAGTAATGGAGGTTGAGATACGATTGAAGAGGCACCGTATGATGAAAAATTGTAACATATTAGTGGTTTGTAAGCTCAATGGAAGAGACAGGAGGACCTTGTTTACTTCCTGGATATTTTGAAAATCCTACTCCCTCCATGGTCAGATTTTTATTTTGCTGTCTTTGGCTCTCTACAGCCTGCGAAAGGGAGGACCGAGGGAAAAACTGCATGATTTGAATTTCAACTTTAGCAGGAAAGGAATGACAATCATTGATAGGGGAAACAAAGAAGGATTGAAGGCAGACTCTCTCAGAATATACTACGTTAATAAAATGCAAACCAAGAAGTGTCGGGGGTGGTTAATGATATGCGTCAAAAATTAGAGGTGTGACCTGGACTGAATTTCAAACAGAATGGCCCTGACTGAGGATGGATCTCCCGCAGGCTAATCGACTGATTGTCTCAGCAGTGATGGAACGGGAATTGTACACAGTCCCGATGTTGGCATATCAGTCTGTAAACCCACACCTATTGGGAACGTGATGTCTATGGGCACGTAGAAATGCACTTCAGAGCACTAGGCAACAGTGTTTTCATCAGTAAACAACATCAGCTCTTAAATGAAGATGAGGTTTTTGCATCTAATTGATGTACGTTGCCATTGGCTTGACAAAAATAGAACCAAACATAAGATGCGGCAGAAAAATGTGCATCTGTGTGGGAAGGTTATCGAATGACGTGCATTTCTGAGCGCTTCTGTGAAAGCACTGCTCTTGGAGGAAGGTGACTTACCCATTAATTAAGGTAAACCTTGACATTCCCTTTCAGTGATTTAAACCTCAGCTGTAGATGTAAATCTTATCTGGCAGCTGTCAATTCCATCTCTGACTGCAAGCACCTGTATATTAGCTTATGTAATAAAGCTCAGCAGTAGCACTGTAGGCAGTTCTGAAGTTGCACAGTTCAAGGCTGTTGAGTATAAACCTTAATTCACGTCTGTGTCATACCTTATTTAAACACTATCTTTGGTATTCACTTCTTCAAGTCTTCACATTTAATATTTGTTTTTTCTTCTATTTCTCAATGGTTTGGTTTGAAAAGAGAGATCTGAAAATGAATGCCCCACAAGGTTACAGTGACAGACATTTCAACTGCAGTTATACCAATGGGGAGATACTGTAGATCAGTTTGTTATTTTCCAGTCTGTATTGTTCCCGGCAGCATGCTGGTGCTGTGGTTTGTGCTGTGGTCACCTGGGTCCCTTCCCCACCATGGGTCTGTGTGGAGGTGGCACGTTCTGCATGTCCTCATGTCCATGTGAATTTTTTTCTGGGTGCTCTGGTTTCCTCCCACTTGTCAAAGACATGCTGCTTAGGTTGACTGGCTAGTAGGCAAACCATCAAGGGTGTACCATGCTAGGTTGGGCTCTGGCTCTCCATGACCCTATTCGGTTGTTCATATTGGATGATTTCTCAAATATATATAAAGAAAGAACCCATAGTGTTGGAGGACTTACGAATACCCGATCAGCGATGCAAAATGTTTTCTGTTTGCAACTCGGTATTTAAAAGGAGAAGTGCCACAGTTTCACTGCACAATTCCAAATAATAATTTGCATAATCGCTTCATTATTTTATTTTTGTATTATTTAAATAAAGATAAGTATATATAAGCCCTGTCTTTTGTACCTTTCTTTTTCTTTTTTAACCTCAGTTCCCCATTGATATATTTTTGGTCATAGCAATGGAATTATGAAAAGCCATTATCCTTTGTAATTGCAGTTGGTTTGAAGAAGTGAAGTGTATGAAAGCCTTTATCCATCATGACATCAAGCTCGGTGAACTTGTATTGGTGTCTATAAATAACCCAAAAGATGTTTGAAGGAAGAATTGTGGTGCTGCAGTGGGCCCCTTTTTCCACAAGTCTAATCCATCTTACTGAGAATGATAAGCATGTTGTGACTCATCCCAAATTGCCTTTGTTTATGCTTTGTATGCCAAGCCAAATGAATCCCTGTTGAGCTGTTTAATCTTCGCTATGCCACTTTGGCACTGCTCTGCTCCCTTGTAGGCACAAAAACAGAACTGGGGAGAATGAAAATCTGACTTTTCATTTCATTTTTTAAATGTTTGCTTGTGGATCAAATCTATATCTGTCAAAGCTGTCTGCTGTGCTGACAAGCTTTTTTTCCCTGTAGTCCTCCTTAGCACATCATGCTTCGAAAGCATAGCCATTTTGACCATATTCTGTTGGCTTTGAAAAGCTATGATAAATGATTCCAAAACAACAACCTATAAACCACAGTTGTGCTGCAAATATGAAAGGCCGAGTTCCTCTTAAAATCTTAGGTTTTGTGTACGTCTTAGGGTAAGTGTTATACTGCAGATGTGGCTCTTTGGAACTTGTTTACAGGAACCTGCCATAGTCTTTCCGATTTCTTTCCAGGCTCAGGTTAGATAGTAATATGGTTTCCAAGGATGCCACATTCTTGGCGATGTGACAATGAAACAACTAAAATGAACATATCCATTTGCAAGAACAGGTTACCTTCAATGTTCATGTATATATGGAGTAAAATATGATAAAGATCCCAGAACATCTGTCTTTGCTATCTTCCTTCAATCTGCTCCTGCTTCCCCCCCCATTTTACCATCTATCTTGTCTTCATTTTCTCCCAATGGATTTCATAGAGGACATTGCCTTAAAATTGAAAACCATTGTGTTGTGCTTCAATGCTCAGTGCAAGAGATGGAAGCTGCACAGAATGAGCAAGGTCAAAACACTTCATGGATCTGCACAATGCTACATCACTGGATTTAAAAGATCACTCCTACAACGAGGTCAACAGCTTCCAAGCGGACCAGTGTGGTATTTTTGAGTGCGTAGTCTACATGTAAATAAGTCCCTAGCAACAGAGAACAAATGCTACCTCTATGCATTGTTACCAGGAGAGACAGGCATTGGTAATTATAAAGTGGCCATGGCTAACTAAGCATCTCTTCAACTTTAGAAGCCCACATCTGTTCTGAAATTGAATTAGACCAACCTTGGTGTTGCAGTGAGATTTGTCTGCCCTTTTTTGGACAAACTTCAGGAGGAAATTGTGAATCCTTGAGTTTTATGGCAGGGTTATTTAATCATCTTTTATTACCAGTTGGTCCCAGCCTGAGCCCTCTATTCAAGCAAAGCAAGACACTGCTGGTGTTTGGGTGCGTGTCATAGTGCACCTGGGGTCGACTGCGAGCTTGAGAAACCACTCGGATAGCAGCCATCATTGTTTTGTTTCTGAGTGACTGCACATTTATATCAAATTGTTATCAGTCTCTGTTTGTGTAACCTTAGGCACATCAAGGTGTTTAATTGCTTTGTATACTTTGTGTGCCAATACCTTTTCTAAACAATCAGTTGGCCTACTTCCTTGCATACAGATCTTTCCAGATCATTATTTAAAAGATTCATTCCTGTAGCATTTGGCAGGGAGGGGGAAGGAAAGGAAGAACTCGCCCTTTCTACAGTGCTGTGCTGTAATTGATAGGGAATGTCAGGTTTGGGGTTTTGAATTGCATATGCTTCAATAAAGAATCAATTCTTTCTACATTTTCAGTGTCATACCAAGTGCTTGAACTTGATGGCAGGGATGGACAGAGCCTCTCTGACTGTGCTGACCTTTTCTCAGATTTACTGCCAATGAATCTGTATTCGTTTTACTGGAAATAGGCTGTCTGTTGTGCCATAAAAGTTGCATATTTATATATGACTTCCCTTCACCTCATGAGTCATGCTCCCAAATTATTCCTTAGTGAAAAAATATAACTTTTTATAAGTAAAGTAACCTCTGGGGAAGAATGATTACACTGAACACACAGGGAGGGGGTTGCACTTATAGACATCATAAGAGTTGACAATATTTTCAACCCTACATTTGTTATGAAACCTTGTGCTACTTTCTGTTAGATACACCTCAAGGGTGACTCTTTCCCTCCTTATGTCTTTACTTTTTGTATTACTTTTATATTACAAATTTTGTATCCTCATTGGGTAACATGATTGAATGTCATATTAATGTCATATTTTCATGCCAAAATAGCAGCAAGGAGCTGGATATTGAATGCTACTAGTTAGGATCACAGTGCTTGTGTATTTGTGATTTCATAACCGTTAATAATTATTGCTGTAGGAGAAGGCTCAATTATGCATGTGGGGTTCTTTTAAATTAGGTAGTTATTGTAATTTTGTTATATTAAAAAAAAAACATTCCCAGAGGTACATCTTAATATGCTACATGCTGAAGCTTGGCCTGACACAGCTGTAATATTTGTCGCTCATCATAACAACCCTTAATAATCTCATTTCAAATGCGGTGATTGTGGGGTCAGGGGTCATCATCGCCTGTCTGATATGATATTTAAGCCAAACTTCATAACATGTTGTTCAACTGTACAAGCTTTCCCTGGCTTTATGAAAGAGGAACAGTGGGGAGCTGGCACAGAGGGAAACTCTGGTGCTTGGGCTCTTCGAGGAGATCCTCCACGTTATCTTTTAGGATATTTATTTATTGTCAAGCAAACAGCATTGACTATTTGAATTGAGAATGCCACATTCATGTTTTCAGTTTTCAAATATGAATTCACCCATTTACCACATACATCCAGTAGTGGGTAAATAAGATAGCTTATGAAATGTTGGCTCTTGTAATAGCTTCTTCACAGAAGACCATCCCTTTATGTATTTTGGAAAGTGAATCCTGAATTTGGGGTCTCCTGCTGTTTGTGCCTCTGCCTTTTTTCATTAAAAAGCCATGTCCTCAATGCCAACACAGTGTATACAGTGGGGGAAAAAAGTATTTGATCCCCTGCTGATTTTGTACGTTTGTCCATTGACAAAGAAATGATCAGTCTATAATTTTAATGGTAGGTGTATTTTAACAGTGAGAGACAGAATAACAACAAAAAAATCCAGAAAAATGCATTTCAAAAAAGTTATAAATTGATTTGCATGTTAATGAGAGAAATAAGTATTTGATCCCCTATCAATCAGCAAGATTTCTGGCTCCCAGGTGTCTTTAATACAGGTAACGAGCTGAGCTCGTTAAAAGACACCTGTCCACAGAAGCAATCAATCAATCAGATTCCAAACTCTCCACCATGGCCAAGACCAAAGAGCTGTCCAAGGATGTCAGGGACAAGATTGTAGACCTACACAAGGCTGGAATGGGCTACAAGACCATCGCCAAGCAGCTTGGTGAGAAGGTGACAACAGTTGGTGCGATTATTCGCAAATGGAAGAAACACAAAATAACTGTCAGTCTCCCTCGGTCTGGGGCTCCATGCAAGATCTCACCTCGTGGAGTTTCAATGATCATGAGAACGGTGAGGAATCAGCCCAGAACTACACGGGAGGATCTTGTTAATGATCTCATGGCAGCTGGGACCATAGTCACCAAGAAAACAATTGGTAACACACTACGCCGTTAAGGACTGAAATCCTGCAGCGCCCGCAAGGTCCCCCTGCTCAAGAAAGCACATGTACAGGCCCGTCTGAAGTTTGCCAATGAACATCTGAATGATTCAGAGGAGAACTGGGTGAAAGTGTTGTGGTCAGATGAGACCAAAATCGAGCTCTTTGGCATCAACTCAACTCGCCGTGTTTGGAGGAGGAGGAATGACCCCAAGAACACTATCCCCACCGTCAAACATGGAGGTGGAAACATTATGCTTTGGGGGTATTTTTCTGCTAAGGGGACAGGACAACTGCACCGCATCAAAGGGACGATGGACGGGGCCATGTACCGTCAAATCTTGGGTGAGAACCTCCTTCCCTCAGCCAGGGCATTGAAAATGGGTTGTGGATGGGTATTCCAGCATGACAATGACCCAAAATACACAGCCAAGGCAACAAAGGAGTGGCTCAAGAAGAAGCACATTAAGGTCCTGGAGTGGCCTAGCCAGTCTCCAGACCTTAAACCCATAGAAAATCTGTGGAGGGAGCTGAAGGTTCGAGTTGCCAAACGTCAGCCTCGAAACCTTAATGACTTGGAGAGGATCTGCAAAGAGGAGTGGGACAAAATCCCTCCTGAGATGTGTGCAAACCTGGTGGCCAACTACAAGAAACGTCTGACCTCTGTGATTGCCAACAAGGGTTTTGCCACCAAGTACTAAGTCGAAGGGGTCAAATATTTATTTCCCTCATTAACATGCAAATCAATTTATAACTTTTTTGAAATGCGTTTTTCTGGATTTTTTGTTGTTATTCTGTCTCTCACTGTTAAAATACACCTACCATTAAAATTATAGACTGATCATTTCTTTGTCAGTGGGCAAACATACAAAATCAGCAGGGGATCAAATACTTTTTTCCCTCACTGTACATGCATACGATTTTTTATTTATTTACAAAATGGATGTGCATATACATATAATATAATTACTGCTTCATCCTTTATTTGTAGGAGATATTGTGCTGTTTAGCATAAATTATATCTGACTTATTTGGGCCACATACTGACAAACGCACATACTGTAGCTTACATGTAGCCTATTTACGGTTTGATTTTGAATCATCTCTAATAATTATGTCACAATTGGTTTCTGTGGACGTGTAAGATTTTATTTCCATTTTAACAAGTTTTGGTGCTGTATTTAATTAAATGTGTTTTGGTTTGAGCATCATGTGCTATCCCAACACAGTGTCTGCGTTGCCACGAATGTTAGAGCTTGCACCGTGCAAAACCAAATATGATAATCAACACTTACCTATTTCAACACACTCCTGTTTCATGTAGAAACACGTATGAAATTGTGTCGTACCGTGTGCAAGCAGTATCCAGGAACATTATGATTTTTTTTTTATTATTATTATGGGATGGCTGCGTAGTTCACACACAAGCTCACATCTTAGTATGTTAGTTTTGAACATACAACATTTAGTAGTTATAGGATTATTCAACGAGTATTTGGAACTTAAATATTAATATAAACATATATACATACATACATACATACATATATATATATATATTTTTTTTTATAGAAACCAATAAGCCATTTCCATAGTGGGACAGACAGACTGAGAAACTGATAGATAGTATGTCTGTGTCTGATGTGGTCACTTCAGATGACTGAACTCTGTTTTATCTCAGATTGTGGATCTGTCATTCACACATTTTGTTTCCAATGTAACTAGTTTTGTTCATCTGAAAGAAATTAAAACAAACTAACTAACTTTTTTGTTGTTAAAATTTTTTTGGAAGTACTGACACAACACCGAGGAACCATTGTTTACCGGACTAATGTCACCAATCACTTGTTCCCGGACAGATTGTAATGTGTGATACATACTCCTGAAGAAACATGGAACCTGGTACCATAGATATCAGTATGCATAGCCTTTATCTTTATTTTGTCATATGAATAGTTCTGTTTTGAGGATGAAATGGATGTAAATGTGTGTCTGGACATAAGAGTTGATTTATTGTTGATCCTGCTCTAAAGTATTATTTCCGCCTAATTTCATGTGGCCTATTTAAGGTCTTCAATTCTGTAGTTTGATGCAGTTTTTTAAAAACCTGCATCTATCAGCATTTTCTTGAAAAACTGGAAATTAAATTAAATGGTGTGATTCTTTATCTTCTGTTCCGTGCATTTTCTTGTCAGGGCTTTTTTGTGTGTGTGTTTTAATAGGGGGAAAAAAACAGCCATAGGAGTGGAGCTGAGCACTGGAAAAAGTATTGGTAGCTTATGGCTTCAGATCAGTACAGGGAACTCTGCTATTAAATGAATTCCACAAAGCTTCTGAGTTCTTGAACAGAAAATATAAATGAAAATCACTGAGGAATTTTAAGGTTGATTAGTGAAAGCTGCTGTGAATCATGCTGTGAATCATCTCTGTTGTCTGCATTTAAAATGATCTGCAGATTGTGTTTAAGCTCTGAAAAAAAATAGGGTAAAATGAACATTTTTGTTTTATTCTATAAACTACTGACAACATTTCTCCCAAATTCCAAATACAAATATTGTCATTTAGAGCATTCATTTGCAGAAAATGTCAACTGGTCAAAATAACAAAAAAGATGCAGTGTTGTCAGACCTCAAATAATGCAAAGAAAATAAGTTCATATTAATTTTTAAACAACACAATACTAATGTTTTAACTTAGGAAGAGTTCAGAAATCAATATTTGGTGGAATAACCCTGATTTTCAAATCACAGCTTTCATGCGTCTTGGCGTGCTCTCCACCAGTCTTTCACATTGATGTTGGGTGACTTTGTCACTGCAGGCGAAATAATTCAAGCAGCTCGGCTTTGTTTGATGGCATGTTGACCATCCATCTTCCTCTTGATCACATTCCAGAGGTTTTCAGTGGGGTTCAGGTCTGGAGATTGGGCTGGCCATGACAGGGTCTTGATCTGGTGGTCCTCCATCCACAACTTGATACACCTGGCTGTGTGGTATGGAGCATTGTCCTGCTGGGAAAACCAATCCTCAGAGTTGGGGAACCTTGTCAGAGCAGAAGGAAGCAAGTTTTCTTCCAGGACAACCTTGTACATGGCTTGATTCATGCGTCCTTCACAAAGACAAATTGCCTGATTCCAGCCTTGCTGAAGAACCCCCAGATCATCACGATCCTCCACAAAATTTCACAGTGGGTGCGAGACACTGTGGCTTGTAGGCCTCTCCAGGTCTCCGTCTAACCATTAGACAACCAGGTGTTGGGCAAAGCTGAAAATTGAACTCATCAGAGAAGATGACCTTACTCCAGTCCTCTATGGTCCAATCCTTATGGTCTTTTGCAAACCTTAGCCTGCCTCTTCTTTGCTTCTCATTGATGAAGGGCTTTTTTCTAGCTTTGCATGACTTCAGTCCTGCCCCTAGGAGCCTGTTTCAAACCTTCCTCGCCGTGCACTTCACCCCAGCTGCCATTTGCCATTCTTTCTGTAGGTCACTTGATGTCATCCTACAGTTGTTGAGTGACATTCGAATGAGTTGGCGGTCATCCCGGTCAGTGGAGAGTTGTTTTCACCCTCTGCTGGCCTGTAGCTTTGTTGTCCCCAGTGTCTGCTGCTTGACCTTGTTCTTATGAACCACCATCTTTGAAATTTTAAGGATGGAAGCAACCCGACACTAAAGCCTGAATTGAACCCTTCTTTTTTGCACTCAAAACTTTCCTTTTCCTTGTTGATGCTAGAGGTCAGAGGAGAATGGGCCGACTGATTCAAGCTGATAGAAGAGCAACTTTGACTGAAATAACCACTCGTTACAACCGAGGTATGCAGCAAAGCATTTATGAAGCCACAACACGTACAACCTTGAGGCGGATGGGCTACAACAGCAGAAGACCCCACCGGGTACCACTCATCTCCACTACAAATAGGAAAAAGAGGCTACAATTTGCACAAGCTCACCAAAATTGGACAGTTGAAGACTGGAAAAATGTTGCCTGGTCTGATGAGCCTCGATTTCTGTTGAGACATTCAGATGGTAGAGTCAGAATTTGGCGTAAACAGAATGAGAACATGGATCCATCATGCCTTGTTACCACTGTGCAGGCTGGTGGTGGTGGTGTAATGGTGTGGGGGATGTTTTCTTGGCACACTTTAGGCCCCTTAGTGCCAATTGGGCATCGTTTAAATGCTACGGCCTACCTGAGCATTGTTTCTGACCATGTTCATCCCTTTATGACCACCATGTACCCATCCTCTGATGGCTACTTCCAGCAGGATAATGCACCATGTCACAAAGGTCGAATCATTTCAAATTGGTTTCTTGAACATGACAATGAGTTCACTGTACTAAACTGGCCCCCACAGTCACCAGATCTCAACCCAATAGAGCATCTTTGGGATGTGGTGGAACGGGAGCTTCGTGCCCTGGATGTGCATCCCACAAATCTCCATCAACTGCAAGATGCTATCCTATCAATATGGGCCAACATTTCTAAAGAATGCTTTCAGCACCTTGTTGAATCAATGCCACGTAGAATTAAGGCAGTTCTGAAGGCGAAAGGGGGTCAAACACAGTATTAGTATGGTGTTCCTAATAATCCTTTAGTGTATGTTCCACATTATCTTGTTTTTGTATTCAATGTTATTCACTTATTTCCTTTGGGTTATTTAATTGTTTTTCCATATTGTTGAGTCTAAAAACACTTTTAAGATCTGAACAAGAGGACATCACAAAAAGGAAGTGTATTAGTGATATTGTCTTGTAAATATGAGTACTCACCAATGAGCTTTGGATTCTTTTAAATAACTCAATTTGCTTAATCTACACAGCATCAGTAGAGCTTTTTTAAAGTACAGTTTTAGAAATCTTAAATTTTCTGGAACATTTAGAACCCCCTTAAATAACAAATGTTCACATCCCCCTAACGTGAGACGTTTTGGGAGAGTCACAGCTCTGAGTATCGCAGTGCCACTTCTGGCTTTATAGCTCTGCGAACAGGGAGGAGACCAGCTTTGCCGGTGTGGCTTTCAAAAGCCACTGCAAGCCAATCACATCTTTTTTATTTAAACTATATTAGCCATGTCTCATTTGTAACACATATGGGAAACCTTTACTTCAGTTACTGTAAGCAAGCCATATTTTCACTGTAAACACAAGGAGGAATGTGCATAAATGCCTGTGGAACACTTGCTTTGTATACAAGTTGGCATAACCATGAGCGGTTTTTAGACCACTGCAAAGTCATCTACAGCAAGACTAGCTGTGAGAGGTTTTCTTGTAGGTATT
The DNA here is from genome assembly GCF_036373705.1 of Amia ocellicauda. Classification (NCBI taxonomy): domain Eukaryota; kingdom Metazoa; phylum Chordata; class Actinopteri; order Amiiformes; family Amiidae; genus Amia; species Amia ocellicauda. The sequence continues at coordinate 4,613,799 of NC_089867.1, forward strand.
TTCTTGATTTAATACCTGCTAGACTGTGACCACTCCCACGCCATTTCTGCATGAAACAAGATCTGAGAGAAGGTAGTTTCGTACCACAAATAATTTTAGATTTGAATCCACGAAAGTTTAGCAGAGATCCATTTGCAATAATGCCGCTAATGCTTCTGCCAGTGATTTGCAGTGCAACAAGTATTTTTTATTTTTAAATTGGTCATTAACTTAGTCATTGTTCCAATTAACCATCAAAGCAGAAACAACAAAAAGGGAACTACACAGGAGACATATAATAGAATAATGGAATAACAAGAAAACAAAACCTTTTCCCTTGATTGCTGCTGATATCTTTAGCAAGTTTAAAATAACTTCCCACCACATGCAAGCTTCCAAGCTTCATGTTCCATCTGTGTGCTTCAATGAAACTCCATACCTTCATAATTTATGAGAAAGCTGTACATACCAAGCTTGGGATATTATATAGCATAATATTTTAACTACCAACAGTTTATTGTTTCTTGGGTCATTCATTCTTCAGAAATCACTGTTGTGTATACAGTCAGAGTAAAGCAGGAAAGGACTCCATGCCTCGGATTTCAATGCATTGGGAGTCAGTCTTTGTCAAAGAACATGTCGCAATGACTGAAATTGCTAATAAATGCAGTTGTTCAAAAGGCAATTCATTTGACTCCCGATGAGGGAATTTGCTGCTGTATTCTGAGAGTTGTCTCCATGGCAGACTCCTTGCAGCAAACATTTCCATAAGGTGAATCTAATAAGATCCTCCTGTCTATTATTGTAGGTGCGCCTGGTTTATGCCCACCTAACTTATATGCTCTATGTTTGTGTGTTTTTATGTGTATATTTAGTTTTATGTTTGTATAATTACTATTATTTTATTAGTAGACATTAACAAATACATTACTACTACTACTTTTAAGTGCTTTATTCTGTGGAACCCATCTTTGGTATAGTGAGCTGTTGAAATGCTATTGTTTTCTGTAGTCTTTATGGCAGATTATTAGTGGAATTGCATTGAACATTGACTGATGTTTCAGTTTGGCTAAAAGCAGATCCCATTTGATAAGTTAGTAGGCTATGAATGATCAGTACTAGTTGTCACACTATTAAAAATAAAAAATGAAATGGTTAATTCATTATATATATATTTCTGGTAAAGCCCTGATTAAAATTGAAAAGACTAATATCTGTGATTGACACAATTGCCTTGTATTTTATGGCCAGTACATTAAACATGAGGTAAATGTTTAGTGAAAGTAAAGTTCAGCTGGTTGTGAATCATAAGGGACCAATTCCATTACTTAATTGGACAGATGTAATTTATGATATTGTTAATGGCACAGCTTGAGTCTTGCTCTTGTGGCACTCCAATCCCGGCACCCAGCTCAGAAAATGAAACAACCCAGTTTCTAAACAAAAATATTAGATTGTCCAGAAAGTTGTTTTCCCAAAAGGATTTTCTTCATTATAAACCCTAGACCAGCCATCTCTCTAAGCCTAATCCTGGAGAGTGCTTTTTAATTCCAGCTCACTTCTTGATAGCCTAATTTAACTCATTATTGTTTTTAATTAGTTAAGATTTACTTGACCTTTTGTCACTGACTGAAGATGCCTATAACTTTTGACAGATAGATGCTCTCAGGGACCAGGGTTAGAGATCACTAATATATTACAATGTTTCATCACAAACATTCATTCCATGTTAGGCAAGATCTCCTTTGAAAGAGAAAATCGCTATGTATGGTCCATGTAGGCAGATTCTATACCTATGATCAATGTCTCTAGTGGTCACAGGCTAATGGGACTGGTTTGTGCATGCACACCCTCTAGCAAACTGTGAGTTTCCAGATCCTTCTAAATCTGTGCATTCGGCCCGTACTATCTTGCAGCAGTGCCTCTCTCTCTCTCTCTCTCTCTCTCTCTCTCTATATATATATATATATATATATGCAGAATATATTCTGAGTGAAAAATATCGATCAGCCTTCTCCATCTTTAATGCATTCTAATCTAAGCCACTGGAGCTACAGAGTTCCTCCAATCAAATCAGTGACATTGAATAGCATGTTTGAAATGTATAACCTAATGTAGATTGTCATTAACCCTCCTTAACAAGTTGGGTAACACTTTAGATTGCGTGGCCAAATTTAATATTAAATAGATATTCAATTTGAAAATCTATTAACATTCAACTACTTGATAATTAAAGTTCAATAGAATGTGAAGGTAATATCTCTCTATACCAAAAATGTTGTGGACGTGGACAAAACAATGGCTCAGCCATCTAAAGTGGAGATATCTACGTTTGCCCCCACTTGGCTTACAGTTAGGTCCATACATATTTGGACAGTGAAACAATTGTCATCATTTTGGGTCTGTACATTGGATTTGAAAGGAATGCATTTCACTTGCTGAAGGCATAACTGAAGAACACCCCAAGAACAAGCAGGAACTGAAGACAGCTGCAGTGCAGGCCTGGCAGAGCATCACCAGGGAAGAAACCCAGCATCTGGTGATGTCTATGGGTTCCAGACTTCAGACAGTCATTGACTGCAAAGGATTTGCAACCAAGTATTGAAACTCACAATTTCATTCATGATTGTCAGTTTGTATAAATACTTTTGTTAATAGATCATCAATCAAATATCTGTTTCATATTAAATTGGGCCACAATCTAAAGCGTAACCAAAACTTCAATAATGAAATTCAGAATACCTTGTAAAAATATTTCTGAGGTGTAAAGTGGACTTTGTTTTCAAATATCAGTGTTGATGAACATTTTAAATGACTTGTGCAGCCATTGTCCTATTCAGATTTGCAAATACAATTTTACAATTCTACAATTTTTGAAAGCTACCATGATTAAGGCTTTGTGAGCTTTATTGATTGCCTGTGGATATATATTTTAATTAATTCATTTTCGAAATGGAAAAAACATCCTCTGTAGTTTGCATACTTGTTAGGCCTATATCAACATGGCACAGATGCATAATAATGCTGAAAATCAACATAGCAGAACAACTCTGCTTCACCTGAACTGAACTGGAGCGAGACACAAATGCGTAGCACCAAAACTATTTAAAAGTCCAGGAGTGAATTTGATTTATGCAGTCATTTATTTAAATATTCATTTAACTTATTTCAACTGCATTTTAAAATGGATGCATATAATTAAATTAGACTCAATAACAAATCAAGTATTTTTTTGAGGAACCCTGAACACCTCAAATGTATTTCTGCAATATGTATTTGATCTTTGCAATATCAAGGTGTATTATGTTCATAATTTTTTTCCAGAATGGCTGAACTTAATACAAATTGTTCCTATCATGGTCTAATTCACTTTTCTTTTTCCTTTCATGTTTTATTTTTACATTTAGGTTGAAGAAAAAGTCCCAGTCAGTGGATATTAGTGCGCCAGGCTACTCTAGTTCAATGGTCGCAGATGCTCACACATCACAGATCAACAAGTCAGCACCACCTGTTGCCAAGACAACCACTTCTGAAGAAGAGGAAAACAATGCAACCAATTCCCAAAGACGCAACACCCGACGCAGTGAGCTCAAGAGATATTATACCATAGGTAAATTAATTGATAAGGAAATGGGAAAGCACTAAGTTGACTCCTAATAACCTTTCTTTCTATCCTCTTGTGGGGATACATTTTGTTTTTCCATTACATAAAAGACATCATTCACTTTTTGTGTAGGTGTGTGTGTGTCTGTGTGTATTTTGTGTGTCTACCTATACTTTGTAAGTCATTCAAGATTAATTTTACGTTCCATCACTAAGATTCACTGTGGCTATATGCTTTTGTCAGTTTCCGTTTCCTCACTATTATCTGCCTGTGCTAAACTTGTTCTGTGACATTCAAAGAATTCTGGATCCCATCAACTGCATCTACCAGGGATATGTTCCAGGTACTAGGGATTGATAGATCAAAGATACCTGTAAAACCTCTAGGATTTCCTCCAAGAATAAGGTTGGCCACCCCCGTCTTACAGCTATAAGATGAAGAGAGGTAGCCTGGTATTGAGAAGTAAGAACAGTCAGATATTGTACTCGGAGTAGTCTGCCTTGGGTTTCAGTATTGACATTGCTGAAATATTGTTCTTGAGAGTAAGTTCCAATACAAAGTGTTAGTGGTAGAGTGTTGTCTTGCAAAAAAGAAAAATTAAATATGATAACACTTTAAAATGTCATTAATAAATACATGATTGGTAAATTGTTTATAAAACAGTTAGGAACCATTAATAATTCCATTTCTAAATTAGCAATAAACCTTTCTAAGCTATGATTTATCATTTATAAACAAAATAGTGTTTTGGGATAATAATATTCTGCCTCATGCAACTAATTACTCATTTGACTGTGTACAAGCTGTTATTGATGGAAAGATTAATGGCTATGGTGATATCTTGAAATGACAATAGATGGCAATGAGAACAGAAACTGCTTCTGTTTTATTGTCATTCTCCATTCTGTGATGTACAATATTGGTGCTTTTGTATATAAATGTGGCTGAAATATCAAATCAGCATTTTAATTGCCCTTTTTATTGATTTTTAAACCGAGTCAGTAAATGTTTTTAGGGGAAAGGTAACTTCAAACAATTTGTTTTTCTTGTACTGCATGAAGGAAGCTATCTATATTAGGTAAAAACTAAAATGCTGCAAAGAATCCCCACCCAGACCTTACTGTTATACGTAGTGTCTTAAATTTTACTGCACACTTATGGTTTGTTTGTGAAAATGAACCTTTATAAACACTGGTTACTGACACTGTATAGGTATAAATTGTATTTCTAGGATTTTAACTGTATTGACCCATCAATCAGTCAAAAAGAGCAGGAATTCTGCAGATTTGGCTGATTTTGTTCCTTGCTGATGAAAAGTTGCTTGCATGTACTAATGCAGGTTTAGTCAGCCAAATTCCATTTCAGATATTTTCTACAGCCAGCTCTTCAGTTTTATGTTTTGGATCCACCCAATAGTTAAAGAGCAGGTTGGTTGGTAGGTAGAGTCTTTTCTGTTGCTATATTGTAATCATGACAAGGCGGGCAGAAGTAAGAGTTAAAAGCTCTTTGTTTTGCATGTTCTAAAGGAGAGGCTCATTTGGAAATTGTGTTCAAAGACAAGCTACTGAATGTGAAAACTCAAAACACAAACCAAACACTTCCTGGTTAATGATAAACAATTCCTGCAAACCCTGCTAACACCTAACATTGCCACAACGTTGGACAACATAGTCACAATGTTGTGTGTTAGCTGGGAAGAAACCTAGACTTCGTGGTTTTGGGTGTTTCGCCATTTAAATGTAATCATGTTTTCTGCAGGCTTACATTCACTTGATTGTAGGACTGGATTTTACTTGAGATCTTCGGCACAGAACGAGTGCAAACTGAAGCTGTTTTAATGTTACTACAGCACTGCCTTGCCCCGATCTGCCTCCATAAGCCCAGCGGAGACGGTTGAGTAATCAGTAAATGCAGGTCTTTTGAGGACAGAAATGTCAAAGTGAAAGTGTCTGTCCTTTTGACTACATAGGTAATATCATGTGAAGCTGACCTGTATGAGCTGAGCTGCAGCTACTGTTTCTAATCTACAGTCCAGAGAGGCCAAGAAGGTATCTATATACAGTGGGGGAAAAAAGTATTTGATCCCCTGCTGATTTTGTACGTTTGCCCACTGACAAAGAAATGATCAGTCTATAATTTTAATGGTAGGTGTATTTTAACAGTGAGAGACAGAATAACAACAAACAAATCCAGAAAAACGCATTTCAAAAAAGTTATAAATTGATTTGCATGTTAATGAGGGAAATAAGTATTTGACCCCTTCGACTTAGTACTTGGTGGCAAAACCCTTGTTGGCAATCACAGAGGTCAGACGTTTCTTGTAGTTCACCACAAGGTTTGCACACGTCTCGGGAGGGATTTTGTCCCACTCCTCTTTGCAGATCCTCTCCAAGTCATTAAGGTTTTGAGGCTGACGTTTGGCAACTTGTACCTTCAGCTCCCTCCACAGATTTTCTATGGGATTAAGGTCTGGAGACTGGCTAGGCCACTCCAGGACCTTAATGTGCTTCTTCTTGAGCCACTCCTTTGTTGCCTTGGCTGTGTGTTTTGGGTCATTGTCATGCTGGAATACCCATCCACGACCCATTTTCAATGCCCTGGCTGAGGGAAGGAGGTTCTCACCCAAGATTTGACGGTACATGGCCCCGTCCATCGTCCCTTTGATACTGTGCAGTTGTCCTGTCCCCTTAGCAGAAAAACACCCCCAAAGCATAATGTTTCCACCTCCATGTTTGATGGTGGGGATGGTGTTCTTGGGGTCATTCCTCCTCCTCCAAACATGGCGAGTTGAGTTGATGCCAAAGAGCTCGATTTTGATCTCATCTGACCACAACACTTTCACCCAGTTCTCCTCTGAATCATTCAGATGTTCATTAGCAAACTTCAGACGGGCCTGTACATGTGCTTTCTTGAGCAGGGGGGCCTTGCGGGCGCTGCAGGATTTCAGTCCTTCATGGCATAGTGTGTTACCAATTGTTTTCTTGGTGACTATGGTCCCAGCTGCCTTGAGATCATTAACAAGATCCTCCCGTGTAGTTCTGGGCTGATTCCTCACCGTTCTCATGATCATTGAAACTCCACGAGGTGAGATCTTGCATGGAGCCCCAGACCAAGGGAGACTGACAGTTAATTTGTGTTTCTTTTTTTGAAGATCTGTATAGTAAAAACAAGGTCTGACCATCTCTGGACATTCATTAAAACTGCTGTCTTTCACTTTATGCAATTTATTTTTATTTTTGATTAAGGCTTCCAGTCCAGTACCTCCCTTAAGTTGTGCAATAATGCTGATAGAATATATTAAATAGTATTTGAGAAAATTCCCCTTGATAAAAGATACAGATACAGTAAATCAAGGATATACTATATTATAAACATCTTGTCTTAGTGTGGTTCTTTGACTAGTGCTTCCCTTGTGTTGGCAATGTCAACACCTAGACCAAATTGACCTATCGGACAACTGCATCAACTCCTGAGTGAAGATCATATTAAATATCTTACCCCATATAACCTCCAGCATGGAAATATAGACTGAGCTAGCCATCCATCATATTTATTTATTAAATGTTAGAATCTGGAAGCATCAAACATGCCAGTTCTGGGCAAGTTATTCTTTTACATTTAATCGGGTAGTTTTACCAGGAAGCTTCTCCTTAGCACCTCAGAGTTTTAAATTAACTACTAATACAGGGATACATTTCCCTTTCTGGACCAATTTTTTAGCTTGTTTCTTGCTTTCACACTAATGCCACGTTTCCACTGGCGGACAAGTCCGGCCCCGGACGCTTAAACGGGTGTTTCCACTGGCTAAGCGTCTTTACGTGTCCATGTTTTGTGGACGGTAAACTTGCTTGTGCTAGACGTGTCTGTAAGCGTCCGTCCCCACTGAGGACATGATTCACTTTCAGAATTGGAGGTGTGTACTTGACTTGAGACACAGGGAAGAGATCAGATGCATTGTAAGTGCCATGTGCGATCACAAAGAAATTGCAGTTTTATTAGCAGCATGGAGTGAAATCCATGTACAGAAACAATGACTGCTTACACTTAATAGCCGAGTGCATTAAATACTTGGATTTAACAGCACCGGTGCAGTGCCTGACTAGTTACAATAAACTGAAGGATAATAACCGGATGGTAGCAGCTGATGTTATTAATATTGTATGAATAACTGGCCGGTGTTCAGGCTGTGTTGTGTGAATGGTGTGCAGGACAATCCACAGAGACAGTCAGTGTGAAGGCGAACACAATTTAGTTAATGTGTCCATTTACAAGTTAAATTAATGAATAAATTAATACAGCAGATGTGGGGTTCCCTCTAAAACATTAAGGACTGGTTTAATAAATGCGTCCATAAACGCCATGACTGAAACGTGCACACTTTAGTTAAATTATAACCTGCTATATTGTATCTGTATGATTAATCGTGAAACGTGTGTATTTTGTTTCAACTGTAACTTGCCCGGGTTAAGGACGTCTGATAAGTACATTATAAATAATACGGCAAAAAGTATTGTTTGCAGCAAATCTGTGGTCAGAGTAATAATTTAAGGGAGTCACACTGTGCTGTTTAAAATACATATATACTAGCACAAATGATGATGATAATAATACCAATACATATTCGCTATTAAGTATTATTGTTGCACATGGAACCGTATTCTTATGTGAACATGCTTGTCTGAATATGATGTTGTCTCTACAAGTTTAGCTCTTCCTAATATCTCTGAACAGAAACGTGTATGTATTACGCTGTTAACAATCATGTAAAACACAAATAATAAAACAGACACACAAGTCCTTTCCACGTCAGGCTGTATCGCTCGTAGTGTTGATCTCTGTCTCACAAACCAAACCCACAGTCGCTGCTCCTCCATCAGAGGGACGGATTCACAGCGGCCTGGTTTTACAGAAACAGCTCTGGGACTCTGGGACTCTGGGACTCTGGGACTCCGGCACGGCATGGCACGACACCGACGCTTAAGCCAGTGGAACTGAGGCATAACACTACCTTTTTAAAACTACACTGTGCTAGGTTATCTCTTCTGTGAATAATAGTTATTATTTTCAAACTGGGGAGATTTAAAATAGAAATGTGTATTGTTGATCATGTTTTGGACAATTCACTCAATCATTCCTTCATTCACGATCTTGTGTCTGTTGAAATTGGAATATGAACTTTTGGTTTAATGCAGGACTGCTTTTCGAAGCTTCATTATGTTTTTAAATAAAACATTCTGCCTGTTCTGCAAAATCTGGTAGATTCCTCCATGGATCACATGTCATTTGACCTTTTCTAAATGTCCATGGGCAGTCTGTGTGAGGTAAGGCTTGTGTCTGTTACTTCCCTTTGGAGGAAGCTGCGTCAATAGATCAAGATTTCTGAATATTAGGAAAGATTCCAAAAGGGGCATAGTGTATTTAGCCATTGAAGAACAAAGAACCACATTTTAGAGGTGGAGTATCCCATTGTTTTCTCCAGGTCTTATGTACCTCATTTACATTTCTCAATTAGATGCTCGATGGGATATCACATGGGGGGGGGGGGGGCAGCACACACAGGTCAGTGTTTATGCTGGTGAATGTGAGCAGCACTGACTGGAACTTGAATGTCCATCTCAAGTTATGGCCCCATAAGAATCCAGGACATTTATTCTTGCAGATCGAATATCTCTTCAAGGATTTCACCCTTGCAGATTGATGCTGTCTGAGGAGGTAAATGGTGGAGACATTCTCTCTGTGAATATTTATTTCCTGAGGCTACAGTGTGAGGCATTCTGGGACTGTCCAGATAAATCAGAGGACGAAAGGTGAAGGCCACAACCTGTAGAAGGAATGTCTGAACTGTTCCTGATTACTGCGAAGCACTACATTATATTTATTTTATAGGTATCGATTAGGGCTGTAATGATACACAAAATCCACGGTTCGGTTCACACCTCGATTTTTGAGCCACAGTTCGGTTCATACCTCGATATGTTTTTTTACTTTTTTGGGGGGGCGGTGAATAATTATTGAACCTATTGGTGATTTAATAACGAAACTTTTTTTCTTATTTACTTCATCATAAAGTTTAGGCAACACATTTTGGGTGAAATGCGGTCAGCTTGGCACTACATATCTGGGTTCCAGCACGCGGAGCAAATTTTTGAATCCGTTGTTTTCAACCACTAAAAAGGGGCACATATTAAGGACCATGAAAGCGCCGATTGTGTTGGTAATATTTTGAGCACGGTCGGAGTTGGTTGGTAACTTAATTTGAAAGGCATTAGGAAGAGTAACCTGCTGATGTTGAGGTTTCTTCTGTGTTCCACTTAGATCAATGTCAGGATGATGTCTTCTGATATGCGTGTGCATATTTGATGTGTTGCCTGTCACTGGATAACCAAAATATTCCCATACTACTGAGTTGTATGTGCCGGGAGGGTCTGCAATTTCAGGGTTATTAGCCATTTTGAGATAACTGAATAGCTCAACTTTGCAGGCGTGGACACGTGATTGGATAAGTGGTCACATGACACGTATTTGGAAGATGCTAAAACAAGTGTAAAGTCATACTTGCCTTAACTTACTAACTAAATAGAATAATAATTTAATGATTTACATGTAATGTGTACTGTGAAATGAGAAAATGAATTTTGTTGTAGTGGAATTTTATTGTAGTGTGTGTAAAGAGCTCAAGGGGCTGCATCTGTAACTGATGGCAGGCTGCTGGGGTTGGAAAGGGGCGTGTGTCACGGTTCAAGCTATGCAATTCTATAGAGCATTATATGTGAAACATATATATATAAAAAGTTCTCGAACCGCGACACGGGATCGTGGATGTTTGTATCGCGATTTCGGTTGCGGTTTGCGTATCGTTACAGCCCTAGTATCGATAATATGTCACTTGTTTTTCCCGAGACATTTCTGCAAGTCATATGAGACCCCAGTTTTCATAACGCTGCTGTAATTCCAGGAAATGTTGGGTTAGTTTGCTTGTGCCAGTCAGTGGTCAAATACAAAAATTACTTTGGGCACTGTTGTGTTTCCATGGCAAGAGTGTTTACCCCATGGGGACACCCATTTATTGTCATAACATCATGACAATAAAGGCAATGGAACTTAATTCATTTTAAATTAGGCATGCAGAGTGCCAAATACAAGTCATGGTGCTGTTAAGGAGAAATCTCCTTGAAATTCCAGGCAGTGTCACATTTACTTACATTTCCAGCGCTAGAACTGTCAAGGTTATAGGCGTAACTAGAACCGCCAGTAGCCGTTACTTTGGCTGCATAATTAAGAGGAACATCAATATGAAAATGAAAGGGTAAACAATGCCATTTCAGTTGTACTTTTATCCAGCACTGTGACATGAAGCATGATAATATACATTAAAAAAGGCATTTGAACAGCAATTAGTGTATATAGACATAATACATAGCCAAAAAGTATGCAAATATTTAACAGAAAGGCGTGTATATACTTATATATTTAATACCATACCACCAAAACTCTGTCAATAAGCGTCACAAAATTTAAAATAAATGTGTTTATATACCCATCCATCTATTTTAAATAACGGTTTCATGCAGTACAGGGTCACATTGCGGACACAGGGCACAAGGCAAGATACCCCCACACACACCAAAGGCCTGTACTGTACAATAATGAAATAGATAAACAATAACTAGGGATAAATGTGTCAATATTGGTATACTGTGATTAAACAGTCCTTGTACAAACAGAATAAGTTGAATATAAATATGATTATGTATGCCTATAGTCACAAGACGTTTGTATATGCAAGGAAAACAAATAGATCAAATCAATCATCTGGACAGAACTGCATTCATACAGACATAATACAATTAAGACAATATAAATAAATGGAATCAGATTAGAGTCATAACAGCATGTTTTGAAATGAGGCAGTGTTCGCATACCTGCATGTACCTTTTGATTTGGGCCCATAGAATGATTTTTCTTTTCTGTTGCCTATAAAACGTTTCTGGTGAAATTCTATACTTTACAACCAAGCTGAAAATGAATGCTTGCTAGACCTGCTTTATAATTGGGATTTTGAAGCATTTATATACATGACAATTGGCCTCTCATCTTTTTTTAATGAATGTATGTATTTCCCCTAGTCTTTAAAGAAAGACGGAGTACTTCAAGTTGAATTGCTGTTCAGCAATCTAGATAAATGAGACCTGATTATTTTATTATTGATCTTCATAAAGCTCCTTCACAAAGATAAATATCTCTTCCAAGGTTAAGTAAAGCACATGCGTGTGAAGGCATACTGGGTCATACTCTTAAGTGTTGTATGGGTAATGTTTTACTTCAGTATGCCAATAAAAATACACTATATGGATTTCTTTGCCACTGTGTTGGAGCACAGACTTTGGAGCAGTCAGATCTTCTGCAGGCTTATAAAACATAAACAACCACCGTAGGATGCCTCAACTGCCAAAGAATCGACTGGTGGTATAATTAATTGTTGAATGCAGAAGGCGAAGGTAGTTAAGAACTCATTAGAAGAAGAAATTCTAAGCCAGTGTTTCCCTGATGGAGGTTATTATCAGCACTGTGAGTGGGTTTGTTTGTGTCTGGTTCACGTTGGGGGTGTCTACGGTTTGCTCATACAAATATGGTTTGAATGGTTGCCCAGGTTCTACTTTGTTTTATGTTCAGGCTGTACAATTAAGATACCATAAAGGACGGGTTCTTTGCCACACTTTTCTGTCTCTCTCTCGTCCCTTCAGTTCAGACATTCTTGCAATCATATTCACATATAGTGCCTTGCAAAAGAGTTTTTATGGGATTCAAAACAACACCTATTGAGCAAAGTGTGGTCATCGGTCAACTATGTTTGAAAGCCATGGCAGCAAAACGTGGCAAGATGTCAAATTTGATAGGGTTGTGATATATACCATAGGATGCCTGTTACGGGCTGTTTTTCAGGCTATATCGCCTCATTCAGTGTTAAGGACATTGATGTAATTGTAATACCTTTTGGGTGTGAAGTTCGGACGATTGAAATTTTTCAAGGTTAATCCACATTATATTGATTCAGATTTGTACCATATGTTTGAAAAGATGCATCATTTTAGGAATAATGTTCTGTGCATGTGACATTTCACAATCTGTTGAATAAACATTAAAGTTACTGTACTAAGAACCAGTTGACCGAAATGGTCTGAACTCCTCTTATATGTCAGTTTTTTTTTCCTGTGTTGTAATTCCATGTAGTAATTTTTCAGCTATTACAGAGGAAATGTTTATTTTATTGATATGTTTAACAGGTAAAACTACAATAGCAGATTGTACTGCTACTAATCTTATAGATTCATATAGTAGTTTAATTATTATTCATCAACTATTTGTCCAGAAAAAAAAGGATAGGATCAAAAATATTTCTATGTGCTGGTAATGAGCTTCATAGTCCTTATGGTCTTGTCTGCCCACGATTTACAGCTTTCAAGTTTGGAGGGGGGTTACAGAAGCCTGCTTGTTTGTTACATGGATTCTTCCACAGAGGTTGCTGGCTGGCTGAGTTTAAATTAGCAGCAGTTCAATAGATTGAGCAATTGTCAGTTCAGACCTAAAATGCTATTGGTTTCTTCACAGGAAGTGCATATATTGTGCTGGAGCAAAACCATGTTGTTTTTTCCCCTCTTTCCTTTTAAAGTCTCATCTGTGAATCCTGGTGGATGGGGATCTAAACATAACACTAGATGACTGTTATTGCTGGTGCTCCTGGCAAAACATGTCCATTACTTTGCCTCTTAATCGTTTCTCCAGCACCAGTGCCTCTGATTATTTTTAGTGCTGGAGTCTAGATTTGGAAGCCCAGATACGTCGTGTCATTGCCTAATAATGGTGCAGATGATCTGGGGGCTAATTAGGATTTTCTCCATTAAAGCAGGCTAAAATTAAAGGAGGGAGTTGTCAAGAGAATAAAGCAGATTTCAGGAAGTATGTTTTTTTTAACTGCTGACATTATTAATTCAGTTGGTCTTGCATGAACTATATACTGGATGAAGTTAATTTGACTAATTTTCTTTACTGACATAAAATGAACCAGGTGTTAAAATGTAATGTTTGAGTGCTGATGTATAACTGGAGCAGTACAGTACAGCAATATGTGTATAATCAAAGTGTTTAATGTGACACAAACGGACAAAAAAACCCATAAAGGATCAGGTGAAGATTTTCTCTCTTTAAAATAAGGGCTTATTTTGATTTTCTTATGAAAATCCTCTGGCTTGGACAGAGCGTACAGTAAAAGTTGCCCATTCACTGCAAAACAAATCGGTACCCAACGTGTGGCTGTAATTCACAGTATATGGATCTCCCATGTAATAGCCTGTCTCATGTATTTATAGGCGCCCAGTTGCAGAGACATACACTACAAACAGACGTTATACTTCAACTATATCCTCACTGACACTTCCGTCCAAATTTTCACAGCTTTACTGCATACATTAAGTATTTCACCTACCTCTGATTTGAGTTTGTCTATGGTAAATCTTTCACCTCACTGAAATGAAAACAACAAGGAGAAAACTGGTTGAGACTTAGCAATGCTTTTGGAAAACACTGGCGCTGATTGTGGCCTGTTCTGTTCGAATCTAAAATAATGTCCGTTTGTTGTGACATACAATCTGAGAATTCCTTTCCCTGCTGCACAGCACTGTGAAGCCGCAGCATCCTCCGCCTGCGCAGGACTTGCCGTGATCGAGGACGCCCGTCACAGCAGATGCCAGAACATCTGTCTGATGGTTGAGGGTGCTTTAATAAGCAGTGGGGAATAAAGCAACGAGGGAGGCTTGTCAACTTCGAGGGGTTTTGAATGGTACATCAATTTGCTTTGCAGTATCTCTTGCTCACCTGTATCAGGCAAAGAAACTATCTCCCAAAGCCAGTGCCAACTAGAAAATCTCAGTAAAGTAGCCATAGCCCTATAGACTATAATATGAACAACAAACTGAAGATTGTGCCCTTCCTTAAACAGAACTAGGAGTTAATCTGGATTTTGACAAACCATGTTGGGTTCCTGATTAGCATCTGTCCTCTCCTCCTCTTCTGTTTCCTGTCTCACCCTGCAGTCATCCTTCTGAGTATTTCTCCATTTTGATTATGGAGCTCAGCAGGAGAGGAACACAGTGTGTCAGTGACAGGGGGTAGATTTGATTATTTTTACTTATTTGTGTACCTATTTTTCATATACAGACATACCCACAGCATTATGATTAAACCCATTCCTATAAGAACATAAGAACATAAGAAAGTTTACAAACAAGAGGAGGCCATTTGACCCATCGTGCTCGTTTAGTGTCCATTGATTACTAAGTGATCCAAGGATACTATCAAGTCTATTTTTGAATGTTCCCAAATTTTCAGCTTCTACCACATTGCTGGGGAGTTTGTTCCAGATTGTGACGACTCTCTGTGTAAAGAAGCGTCTCCTGTTTTCCCTCTTGAATGCCTTGAAACCCAATTTCCATTTGTGTCCCCGGGTGCGTGTGTCCCTGCTGATCTGGAAAAGCTCCTCTGGTTTGATGTGGTTTGAAGACTTGGATCAAGTCCCCACATAGTCTCCTCTGTTACAGGGTGAAAAGGTTCAGTTCCTCATTCTCTCAGTAGGACTTTCCTTTCAGACCTGGAATAAGTCTGGTTGCTCTCCTCTGAACTGCCTCTAGAGCAGTGATATCTCTCTTGAAGTGTGGAGCCCAGAACTGTACACAGTATCCAGATGAGCTCTAACTAGTGCATTGTACAGTCTGAACATTACTGCCCTTGTTCTCAATTCTACACTTTTCACAATATACCCTAACGTTTTGCCTTTTTTATTGCTTCCCCACATTGTTTGGATAGAGAAAGTGACGAGTCCACATAGACTCCTAGGTCTTTCTCATGCGTTACTTCCTCTAGTTCTATTCCTCCCATAGTGGACATTTTTGTTACCTGCATGTAATACCTTGCACTTGTCCACATTGAATTTCATCTGCCAGGTGTCGCCCACAACTGAATACTATCTAAGTCCCTTTGAATAGCCTGTGCTGCCGAGATTGTATCTGCCGAGCCACCTATTTTAGTATCAATATCAGTATTTTAGTTTGATTTCTCAGGGGTCAGTTCTACACTTTACTTTTGTAAAGGAGCACAATGTGCCACCTTAATGGAAAACTAGGATTAATACCAGGAATATATGACCCTGATCTTTAAACGTCAGGAGTCAAAGCCTCTCCAACCCGGCTATATTGATATTATAAAATACAGGACTTTCAACTGTCAGATGTCTTGGTGAGAACAACATTCAAAACTCTGTCAAGATGTCCCTATAGAAACAAGTGATTGTTGATATTGTAGGCTAGTCTGGATGCAAAAATTATCCGCCGGTTCTGTGTCAGTTCTAGAAAGAAAAAAGAAAAACAATATTTTTGGAATTCCATTAAATCAGGCGTATGTGTTTCAGTGAAATTCATTTCTGCAAGTGACAGATGCAAGTTTTCAGATAACATCGTATTTATTAATGTGTAAGCTTGTGATCACTTTAAATGTAGTGAATATGCATATTCATCTTTTGACTTTGGCTGAAAGCTTGCTATTAATCCTACTATTTATGCAATAGTGTTCATACATAATACGTTCCTTTGGTTTACCATGTAATTATACATCATCAGTAATTGAGGATATCTGTTGTTAACATTTAATGGATATTACAAATATTAATTTTGCAGGGTGCAAGCAGGAGCAATAATACATAGGGGGTATATAACAGACGGCTATATGACCCAAATATTTGTAAAAAATCTTACTACCGTACAGAAACGAAGTATAACTTATTAGAAGTACAATGTGAATGAAAAGTTAAATAGTTACTAGTATACAAGCAAACGTTATCTATTATACCTGTAAGGTGCTGTCATTCCTCCAGCTTTGATTATTGTGTTGATCCATTATAACATGGAGTTTGAATCCCAAACTGAAAATCATTAAATATGTACCAGAACTCCACTTCTCTACACAAAGGTGTGTGTATAGGCTGGCTGTGCACAATTTTATTTTATTGTTTAGTTATCCAGAACAGTGGTGTTCTTCTGTTTACTTTAATCTGAATATGTATCACTTTTTTATTTAATGCAAATTACCCCATTTAACTTGATCTTTAATTTTCCTCTTATTAAATTTCCTGTTTATTGTTTTTGTACTGCTTGTCTTTTGTGCCACTCCTCTGTAGTTATATATGCTTAATTTCCACTCTCCAGACTACATAATGACTCCAGAATAAATACATTTCTGAAAATATGACTCAACGATGTGTTATGAGATGGAGATGCATATTTAGCTAATTATGAAGTCAGTTTGGTGAAGTCTGTGTGCATTAATAAAGTAAAGGGTAGCTTTGGCCTCGGCTAATTCCTGGTGGAGTAGTTTGATGGGGTGGCAGATAGCAATCAAACAAATCAGGGGGAACACCTCAAATTCAGATATCTACCCCTTTAAGGGGATGGAACCCTTGAATTGAGTCGCTTGTGCTGCCAGAGACGTAATAAGGTTAAAGCTAGCCACCCTTCCTTGTGTGGGGGGGATTCTAATCGTCTCAGTCAGACATAGATTGAGTGATATAAAGTATGCATAGATTAAAAGAGCATTTCAAAGTTTGCACATAGAAGGCTTCTGCATGTGAATCTGGTTAGACACTTGATTTATTGATCGTTAAAAAGGGCACATAAACCCAAAGACATGATAAATTGATAAACACTCTTAAATAACTTTGCTGATCAATTACCTTAATTTGTGGATGATTCTGAGTAGATGACTATTTTCAACTTCTATCTGCTCCCTAATCACATGAGCTCCAAAATGCCACACTGTATCATCAATGTCTTCATAATGTGTGTTTTATTTTGTCTTCATGATTTCTTTGAGATCAGTGTCAAATATACATTCACCCTGTACTCCATCTTTATCTAACAGTATCGTGCAAGGAAAGGTGGCTGGTATTCAAGGTTGTCATGCAGAAGTCAAAATAAAGTATTCCTTTCATGTCACTGAAAATGTGGCTACTACACTTCCAAACCATTCACAGGAGAGACACTCATTCTCTCACAAAAATCCAAAATGTAAAAAGTGTAATTGTAAAGCACGTCGATTTTAAGAAAATTGTGATGTTTTCTTTGATTTGTATTATTATATCGTACAAAAATAATTACAGGATAATATTACTATTAGTGTTTGACATTGTAATTATATGCATCTTTTGTAGGACATCACCCTTGAACAGCTGGATTGTTAAACTGTGCACTAACTGTCTTTGAATTGTATTCATCCACTTTTTTTTTTTTACTTCCTCATTCTACAGCAAATATAGTCAAATCTCTGTGGAGAACTTGATGGTACATTTCTGAAGGGTATCTATCTTCTGTAGCAATTCGAAATTAGTCCATGTCCCAGATTAAACTGTCAGGTGACACCACCACGTTAACAAAGGAGATCCACAGTTAATACAGCTAATACAGTAAATACAGCTGGAGGAATAATCCACATATTTCCCTGCCTAAATTCAAGCGATATCCAAACTTCAGCTCACCCACCAATTCCAATCCCTTTACACGATGGGTGGGTTTCCATTGGGTAGAAGTAGGGAGCCTTGAAGCAAGAATTCTCTGACAAACAAATATCTGTGATCTACTGCTGGGTGTGTAATTTGTTTTGGCGGGTGGGTCAAAGTTTTGATTTAATCTGGACCTACATTTATAAAAGCCCTATAGCCATTAAGTGCTATGAATTGACTATATAAGGTTTGAAGAGTAAGCAGTTTTGCATGATGGCTAGGCAAGCAATATTGATTCATTTTTACAACATGAGAAATTAAGATCTGCCTCTTTTCATCACTATTGATATTGATTTAAGTTTATGATCAATATATGTAATTTTGTTGCTCCATTGCAACTTAATTAAAATAGAGGGGGGGGGTTAAGATTCAGTTTCTTAAGAGTTCATGAGAAAAACCTTGTACTTTTTCCTTTTAAATCCAATGTTAAAATGTCTGGCTCTTTCAGCCTACATTCATAAAACTTTAATGTCTTATTATATTTACCTTTTTAAAAAGGTGTTAACCAAATACTCCTTGGAACCAATTCTAAAATCAATACATTTACTTTACTTTTGTTAACTGAAATTAGTACTCTGAAAGTTTTTAGTAACACTTACCTACTTCCTTGTGCTTTTTTTTTTCTTCTTCAGGGAAAACCAGTGTGAAATTAGAGCACTGCGAATAGTTTTATGAATATGACTCTTCAAATGTTTTGTTTTCCAGGGGATATGTCTTTATTTGGTGTTCTATATTACAAAAGGAGGGAAACCTGGTTGTTGGTGGCAGCAGGGAGGTAAATCTGTATTATTAACTATGAAGGGATGCAGAACATTATGACTTTTACAGCAATAAAAAACGATTTGTCTGAGAAAGCTCTCTTAATTACCCCCACAAAGACCAATACAAGACCTTTAACAGGATTTATTTCACATGGCTTTTTTCCACAAAACGGTTCTGATGAAACTGTTTAAGATTTCAAGGCTATAAGTGATTAAAGTGGGCTGTTTATTATTATTACTAAATCCCAAGTCTGCTGTTAGAGTAGGAATAGAAGAATGTAAGGCTTCCTGTCTTTGCGGGAACCATGCAAGGAAAGGCAACAGTGTATGTTAAGACAACAGCTGAAGAAAATCAAAGACGGTTAGGTAGTTCCAGGCTTTAGCTTTAGTTGTTAATGACTACTAGCCCCATGGGCAAGCAGTGGTCCATCAAGGCTTTTCTGACACACAGGTATTGCTTTTACCTCCAGTGTCCAGGGGCCTAATGCACAGGTCTCATTGGAGGGGGGAGGATACAAAAGAGTTGTCAGAGACGCACATTTACGATATGCAACAAATAAGTCTGTGTTCAATTACACCCATTTTTATTGCAATTTTTGTTGTTGTTGTTGTTTTTGCTCTAGATCTTAGCATGGTTCCAGACTATATACCATTGATTACAGTAAAATTTGCATTTTAATGTATCGTTTATTATGTTGGTAATGTTGTTTATATGGCAAGATTTTATATTGAATCCTTCAAAAAAACATACATGTCAAGTAGATCTGAAAATGTGCCATTGGAGACCTAACACAGTGTTTGTCTGCTGTATAAACGTGTAAAGTGATGTTTAGTTACATTAACCAGTTACTGCAATTAACAATTACTGCAACCTGCATTAGTCAAATCAAAAGAATAAGTTACTGCTAATACCCATTTACAGCTGTCAATCTCAGACCTACTGGGTCCCACACTCTGATGCATGTATCCCATTTTACTAGAGATACACTCTGATGCATGTATCCCATTTTACTAGAGATAATGTTGTTTTTGTTTTTAAAAGGATTTGTACAAAAATACCTCAAGCTAAAGTGCAGATTTTACATTGCATTGCATTGGAAATTAGAGCTACTGAGTTCTAAAAAATGCAATATAGAAATACACAAGATATACAGATCTGTGTTGTGTTGTATTCCATTATACAAAATAGCCCAGTCAAATTACCCTCCAAAGAAACATTCACCATGGTTAATATAGAATAATCATTTGTATTGAACAAGTTCTCTCTCTTGGGTATTTTCATTTTCTCTCCACTGTAGGAGAATGTGAGTTTTGTGTAAATATATTTGTAGATTAACTTGGTGATTTTTGAAGTACTTTCTGAGGCATTGAGTTATAAAAAAAATTGAAAACCTTGCATAAAGATCTGCAAATACAATTTGATGCATGTAAACAACATGGCACGAAGCATATTTTCTTACTGTTGACATTTGTTTGGATTGATTAGAATGAGGTCAAGTTTGATGATTGAAGTAGAAGCGCTGTAAATCCCACAGGCATGAAATGAATATAAACCCACCTCAATAATGCCAAAGTATGAATGATGCCTTTAGCAAATGTCAGTAGGTGTTAGCCTTAGAAAGCAGGGATTACATTATGAGTGAATGTGGTTCTCAAAGTACCATATACATCCATGTTTGGCACAAAACTAAAATAAATCTCGTTGAATATAATGGAAAATTCCAGAATGAATCTGTGATTTCAGCACTATGAGGCATTTCTGCAGTTGGATGATAGACAGAACAAATTATTCTGTGTGAGATGGAAATATTTGTCAGTCAAGAATACGCCTTGTGTTTGAACTTTGTAAACCATATAATTTATCTAAGTCTATGGAAGGACCACACCACCACATGCCAATGTGTTTTTACTATTTTAGAGAGATTTAAGGTCAACCCCTATACACGTCACAAAAACTATAAGAATGATCAACATTTTCCACATTTCCCATTTCACATTACATTTCCCACATCATTCCGGTGCGTTACAAATCACGTCAGCTCCAATATCTCTGTCCCGGCAGCGGTTCTTTCGTGTTCTCTGTAAACTGGCTACTGTGTTGTCCACTTGGCAAGCAATTCTCGATTGGTCTGAATCTTGGTTGTAAAACGCACTGAAGGGCTAGGTTTGCTGGAAGATGATTGATAAGCACTCCACGGTTTATCGCGGAGTTCAATACGGTCTTGTGCCGCCTTCTTGGCTCTCTCTTTGCTCTTGCGGTTCCTTGACCTCTTGGAGACATTCAACAAGACTGATTGCAGCATTCGTGCCGAAGGCCTCAGGTTTTTGATGAGACACTTATTCAAAGTTGTTGACTGCTCAGGTCATGATTTCCTCTCACTATGTGTCTTCCACCTCCACCCACAACCTGGAACCTGATCTGACTCCTCAAGAGGTGCTTCTTTTTTTCCGTTTGTCCTAGTACCCCATTTCATACAATACAGTAACTTGGGTCAATTTATAGCAAGGTAGACTTTTGTAACCATGTCAAAAGGCAGAAACACATTATCAGATTAAAACACCAATGATAAATGTTTGTAAATGCTCTGCAAGCACTGGAGAAAGTGTCCCTGTCCACAGGCAGCCAACCAGCTGTGTTTTATTTTATTTTATTTATCATGAGCCATTTTAGTTAGACACTAGCATTATGGTTCTAAGTAGTACCTTGGGGTGAACTATGCTTTACTGAACGCTTTTGTTTTCATGTATTTTGCTGTTCTCCAGGGCAGTTTTCATCATTGGAAGCACGGTGACTGCAATAATTTTCATTGAAGGCCATTGTGTGTTTCTGCAATGAAAAACAAATCTAAAATAAATGTTTCGCTGATCAGAGTTCTCCACGAGAGGCAAAGAAAAACTTTTTGTGAGATGTATCAAGCTGTCGTGTTTGTGAGAAGACACATGGCTTTAGACTGTAAGGTATTGGAAAAACTCAAAGTATGTGCGTGTAGGTGTGCAATGATTAGGGATTATATCGTAGTTTTTGAAACTGCATTGAAGTGACCCTTGAGGGTGAAAACATACCTATTTTACTGTACTTGACATATTATTTAACATACATTAACATTGACATCTATTGCAGTGTCTCTCGTATCAGTTTTAAATGGGAACGGTAATAGTTTCTAAGAATATCTGAGGTACGGTTACAAATTAAATGTATCCCATCCTGTTTTCTTTCCAATAGATAGTAAATGTTTGCATTCTTTCATGCGGTGAGCCTGTAGTTTTGACTGCTAGTTTTCATGCTGGATGCCTTGCCACAGCTTCAGTTCAGGAGCTTACCTCATTTGCATTCATAAACCAAGCCGTTGCTGCTCGTTTTCTTCTCCGTTCTTTCATGTCAGCTACATCTCAGAGATCTAAACCCAACCTTCATGGCGGGGCCACGCTTTGCTTTTAATACTTTTCCGATATCAAGCACAACAACACATGCTTGATCCGTTTCTGCATCCATTTTAAAACAAACCTCTGTATTCTTGCGCCCATTTGTTTCCCGCCACTTACATCTTGCCCTTGGATTATAAAGAGCCGTCTGCGAACAGACATTTGATACTGCAAAACAAGGGGGAAAACACATAGCCAGATCTCTTAGTTTCCCATCTTAATATTAAGTGCCACAGAAGAGGAAATAAAATGCTGGCTAGCTAGAAGAACCAATCTTTTCAGGCCAGTGTTTTACTTGAACAACATCTACTGAGAATACATAACTAGAACGTATACAGAGAAATTCTTTCTGGAACCCTGCTTTAAGAAAATAAGTGGCAATTTGTTTTTCACGGTCAGGTGATGTGAGAGGACAATCAATCTCTCAACCCTTTCTGCCCTGGAGGCTTAAATTAAAAGCAGGCACAGTTCACATGTGAATGTATTGTATAGGTGTCCTTCTTGGACAAGTTATGAACCTACTGCCAAGCAAAAAGCAAAGCTCATCAGTGGGACATGTCATCTTGCACCTGCTCTATTGTACGAGCTGTGTAAAGTTGAACGGTTTCAAGACTATAACAATCTGTGGAAAAAGATGCACCTTTCCCCCAGTAACCATATTCATAATTGTGTCTCGACGAGACTATGGAGTATTTGTGGTTGACACTCAAGATGCTGATAATGGCTAAAGCCTAATAATAAGTTCCCTCAGATTTGGGAGTGAAAATGTGGCTGAGTGACTTTAGTAGCAGCTACAGACTAGACACCGATAAACCACACACAGATTCTATTCTCTAACCTAAACATCTGCATATGAATTGGCTACTTGGAGTACATTGATAACCATAAATATAGTTAAATTGACTTTGAAATATAGTGATGATGGAACAACTGCCTTCGAAATCAAGAATAAGTATAGAATTAAATTAATTCAGATGACTAGATGATTCAGCTATGTATTGTCTCACTCTGGCAAGGGATGTGCATGCTTTATGCTTCTTTACACATATTTATTTTAATAATGAAAGGATTTCTTTTTTTGTGCACTCCTGGCTTTATGAAAATATTTAATAACTGATGCCGAAATTGCCGAAAGTGAAAGGTTTGTTTTTCCACTGAAGCTGCCAGAGATGTCACAGACTCTGACAAGAGTGTATACACTTGTTACAGCTACCTCCTCCCTCTGCTCATATTGGTGTATTTTTCTGTTTAACACCGTATTAACAGGTCTTAAAGTGAAATCCCTGAGGGGTATCACTATAGCCACAATCTGGAGGGGTTGAAAGTGTGGCAATCACAACCAGGGCCTGGAGTCTGTTGGGGGGCCCACAGTCGGGCCCCAAACAAATTGTAGATTTGAATATTGGTGCTGGTGTTGTGGGCTGGAATACCTGGCCTTGCTCAAATACTGAAGGCCTGGATCAACCAATCAGGAAAGACTACGGTCACATCTGATTGGCTCTAATATTCAATATGGCAGTGGCAAGGTTTTCAGGCATTGTATTGTTTTGCTTTTGAAACAAATCTAAGAAACAAAAGGTAATTCTGAAATATAAGCTATTATAAGCAACAACAAAAATCCCAGCATGCAACACCAGGTCTGCCAACAATACAGTAAGATACCTTTTAAGTTTCTATGTTTTTAATTCAAAACTTTTTTTTTTAAAATGATCCCAAAAATGCAATCCCAATGCAGTTGTAGTAGTAGCAGAGAAAGTTCTCAGCATATTTTTAATAGAACATTAAGTCACTAAATGAAAAGGATCATCAGAGGCATCCTCAGACCAGATGTTAGACCAGACAATTATTGTTAAATTATTAATAAGGAAATTACAGGGCACTTTATGACTCATTTAAAATGTCGTCTGTCCCATGGACTACATATAATAGCCACCATACTCTTGCACAGCAAAACTTTCCCATGAGAACATGCACATAGATTTGAATTCATACCATGTGTCGACTTATGTTTTTCCATGCAAATAGGGTCATTTTTCTTTCATTAGTGCATTTCGGTAGTCATACCACCTTAGTCAGCATCCGTTGAGACCCAGTCGTTTTGTGTGACTGCATGAATATTGCATATAAAACAGTACAGATAATTATGAATTATTTAGCAAATATGATATTTTTTCCTGGTAATGTCAAGCATATTTTGGTTTAATTTACCCTGAAATATGTAACTTTTTTTTTGGCTTTAATATGCATACACTGTGCCATATGTGGTGTAAATGGTTAACCATATTGGCATTTATGATATATTATAAAGACAATAAATCTCAGAAATATTTACATTGAAACTCTTGTTAACTATTTAATTAATTATAATTGTTGATTTGGCTACAGAAATTGGTTGCATTTTTACAGTGTACAAAACATTAAATTAAAATGTGTGTGTTACATAACCATCGAAAGATATTTCTCACGGAAATACAGGTTTTCTTGTCTCTGCCAATTAAATAGTGTTAAAATTGCTTTCCTCCATACATCTAATAAGAAAATAGTCAATAGTGCTTTTTAAAATATTATATTTGTTGCTTGACAATACAGTATTACACTGCATTGCCACTTCAAACAGGGAGATGTTTTTTTTTTTTTGTGTGAGGTTAGCTCATATGCCTAGGCAAAGTGGATATTCATTCATGAAGAATTTAATCACCTCATTATATGAATATGGTCATTTAACAGAGACGTCTAGTTACTACAAATATCGGAGCGTTGTGACAGGCCTAAAGTTCTGGAATGCTTCCCTTTTCACATTCCGGCACGCCGCAGATTTTCTGTATGTGCTTTAGATAGTTTTTTTTGACTCTGAAAATACTTCCAATTCAATTCTTGCAATTAATTGATGCTAAGGCTGAATGCAACGAAACAAGAAATTATTACACGATGAAATGCTTGACTGCTTTAGCCATTAGCTATATAAGTGCTGCCCGAGTGAAGCTTTTTCAGCGTTTATTTTAGACTCGTTTCAACCGTCAATACAAGATTGTCGGGAGACATTTGCAGATGCTTTGTTTCTTTCGCCCTTCCAAGTCATGTAAATGTGCTTGCTTTGTAACGGATGCACACAGATTTTGGCAAGCCCTCTTCCATTTTGGAGATTACACATCTACCCTTACTGGAAACTGAGAGAAAATTCTTGTGGAAAGAGGGTATGAGCATTTCTTACCAATTTCACTTTCAGTGGATTACTAAATCTCTTGAATTGTAATCTAAAAATAGAATCAAATAATCAATTTGTTTTTTTCCTCTCTCTGTGTTATCCTTACACCATTGTGTTTGTTTAACTTCTTGAATATGATACGGATTCTGTTTGTATCATGTTATATGAAAGACATCTGATCAGAGGAAGCAGTCTAGTTGAGAAGCATTACACAGCATGAACGAAATAAAAAGTTATTTCAATTTCATGTTTCTGTATTAGGTGTTTATAGTTTTGTTTGTTTTTGCATGTTGAACCTTCAAATGTTTGATGTGCACAGGGTTGCAGGGTCCCTAGTCAATACCTGGCATCAATATGCTTTTGAGCCTGCTGGGTACCAAGCAAACAAAACATTTTTCTTTAAGCACCTTAATATTGGACTCGTGGGTAATTTACCACAACACTCGAGCTGAGGAGTACATCTTGATCCAGAAGAATTGCAAGAAATCATGAAAAGTCATCTCTAGATTTGGATTTTTATTCTGACTCTTGTTGGGGAGGCTGACGGCTGAAATGTGGGCATTGACTCAGCAAAATCTGCTAATATAGAAACAGGCACTCAGTCTGTCTCATGTGAAGCCACATTACTTCAGTGCTTGCACCTGAACCTGAATCATTTTGGGCAGGCTGTGTTTTTGAACACAGGAAAATCATAGTTCAATCTGAGCCTGGATAAATGGAAGCTCCTGTTAAGCATTTAATTAATGATTTGGTGACAGCAATGGGTTGCATTTTTACACCTTACAATAGATTAACAGTAGAATGAGCCTCAGGTGGCAGCTTCATACCCATCTAAAACACATTAAAATACCGGCAGTTCTATGTGGCAGCGAGAACATTCCTATATCAGAAGTCTTCAACCCTGGAGAGATGGCCTTGCTGGCTTTATAGGTAGCTTTAAATTATCAATGAACAGAGATGAAAAGCATGTTATATGGTGCTAATTAATTGAAGACCAGGTCTTATTCAGTTATTCAGAGCTTGTCTGGAAACTAAAACCAAATCTTTCTTCCAGTACCTGGGTTGCAAATTATTGTTCTGCTAAGTCTGGTGTCACACTGAAGATTTTGTCCGATTCCCTTAAGATTACTGTCTTTCTCCTAGCAACATTCACAGCGGATCAATATTCTGAAATGCACCTATATATATACACTCACCTAAAGGATTATTAGGAACACCTGTTCAATTTCTCATTAATGCAATTATCTAACCAACCAATCACATGGCAGTTGCTTCAATGCATTTAGGGGTGTGGTCCTGGTCAAGACAATCTCCTGAACTCCAAACTGAATGTCTGAATGGGAAAGAAAGGTGATTTAAGCAATTTTGAGCGTGGCATGGTTGTTGGTGCCAGACGGGCCGGTCTGAGTATTTCACAATCTGCTCAGTTACTGGGATTTTCACGCACAACCATTTCTAGGGTTTACAAAGAATGGTGTGAAAAGGGAAAAACATCCAGTATGCGGCAGTCCTGTGGGCGAAAATGCCTTGTTGATGCTAGAGGTCAGAGGAGAATGGGCCGACTGATTCAAGCTGATAGAAGAGCAACTTTGACTGAAATAACCACTCGTTACAACCGAGGTATGCAGCAAAGCATTTGTGAAGCCACAACACGTACAACCTTGAGGCGGATGGGCTACAACAGCAGAAGACCCCACCGGGTACCACTCATCTCCACTACAAATAGGAAAAAGAGGCTACAATTTGCACAAGCTCACCAAAATTGGACAGTTGAAGACTGGAAAAATGTTGCCTGGTCTGATGAGTCTCGATGTCTGTTGAGACATTCAGATGGTAGAGTCAGAATTTGGCGTAAACAGAATGAGAACATGGATCCATCATGCCTTGTTACCACTGTGCAGGCTGGTGGTGGTGGTGTAATGGTGTGGGGGATGTTTTCTTGGCACACTTTAGGCCCCTTAGTTCCAATTGGGCATCGTTTAAATGCCACGGCCTACCTGAGCATTGTTTCTGACCATGTCCATCCCTTTATGACCACCATGTACCCATCCTCTGATGGCTACTTCCAGCAGGATAATGCACCATGTCACAAAGGTTGAATCATTTCAAATTGGTTTCTTGAACATGACAAGAGTTCACTGTACTAAACTGGCCCCCACAGTCACCAGATCTCAACCCAATAGAGCATCTTTGGGATGTGGTGGAATGGGAGCTTCGTGCCCTGGATGTGCATCCCACAAATCTCCATCAACTGCAAGATGCTATCCTATCAATATGGGCCAACATTTCTAAAGAATGCTTTCAGCACCTTGTTGAATCAATGCCACGTAGAATTAAGGCAGTTCTGAAGGCAAAAGGGGGTCAAACACAGTATTAGTATGGTGTTCCTAATAATCCTTTAGGTGAGTGTATATAAGATATTCTAAATGCTGAATGCTGAAAGAGTGATTTCAGTAAAAAACACCACCATTTTACATGGAATGAACAGCTAGATTGTTTACCTGCTTTACATTACATACAAACCCCACCTGCAATTGCATTTTATAAATCTTTCCTCGTGCATAAATGAGAGGCAAAAACGGCCTCTTTCATAATGGAACTAAAAACTCATTCCAACGGCTTTTGGACTCATAGAAGCAAAAAGTGATCATTTAAATTGTTTTTGATGTCACTAGAGAGAAGCAAGCCAGCTAACTGTTTTGCAGAGTAACAATTTAGATATATAGAAAAGTGATAACATTCATTTTACAAGCATTCTATCAGTTCAGTACTGTAACACTTTAACTTAGGTATTTATGATTAAGGATTGTAAAAAATCTGTACATATTATAGTGTATACATAGACATGGTTACGTGTAGGGTTCAATACAAATAACATTGTGTGTCTGTGCTGTTGTCCATGGCTACAAATACTATTTTATTGAATTTAGTATTTTCTTTTCATCAATAAAAACAATTCAATTTTTAATACTTGTGATTAAAAACATTAAAATATCAATCCTTAAAATCACTTAAAAAAATTTAAAATCTGTGATTTTAACAAAAACTAAAACAATTAACTTTAAAATAAACGTGCTCAAATCAACAAAACAAACGTGATAAAAGCAAAAACTGCACACCAACAAAAGGGTCAAATACATTGAAAATAACTGAAAATGCATTAAACAAAATAAAGAAACAATTAAAAGGAAAAAATAAAAAACAAACAAAAAAGGTCTAATGCATTTTAAATTAAACCCAAAACGGTCAATGTATTTGACAACAAAATATAACAAAACTATACCAAAAAAACCCTGAACAATGTGATTTAAAAACAACTAAATCTTTAAAAACAATTAAGATTCGTTTTTTTAAAATCTTTTTAAAAACAATCAGCCGTAAAATCTTTAAAAGATCTTGGACTCGGGCTCCAGCAGGGGGAACTAACCGTCCCCGGAGGTGGGTCCCATTATGGGATCCTGAGCTCCCCCAGATCTTGTATATCCATGGCTACAAATGGTTGCAGGCAAAGACTGAGTAAAGCATTACTACAGGCCAGCAGCAGGGGGCGCGGGCATGTGCTTTAAGGAAGGAAACTGGCATGAGAGTCACCGGAGTGTCCTGACCAGTCCATCGTGGGAGACTTGACAGTAAATAGTGTCTGTGAGCTATTAACATTTCAAATACCCGAGCTTTGCTTTGCTGCAGAACCTGTGTGCGGGAGAGCATATATATATTTATATAAATATGGGTTCCTCAGAGACATGTTATTTCCACAGTTTGTCAGCCTTGCAGTCGAGGGCAATGTAAGGTTTGACATTAGCATGCAGCTTAGTGCTAATCTCAGCATCAAAATGGACTGAAGGAAAAGCAAATGTATTGTCCGTCGTATTAATTATTGGCTCAATGAAGTTGTGTCTTTTTGCTGTAATTTGCTTGGGGAAACTGATTAAGGTCCATCAAATACACCTCTCTATAACAATTAAAGCAACTGTGTATATTTAAAAGTTCTGCAAACCTCTGATGAATTAATTGTGATCTGCCTTCTTAATAAACTGCCAATTAAGTACATTTATGTATTAGATGTATTATCAGAGGAGATATACATGTATTTTAGAGTTGTTTATTCTACATATGGGCTTCATATATATATATATATATATATATATATATATATATATATATATATATATATATATGTATATATATATGCGTATATATATATGTATATACACTCACCTAAAGGATTATTAGGAACACCTGTTCAAAATGTTGCCTGGTCTGATGAGTCTCGATTTCTGTTGAGACATTCAGATGGTAGAGTCAGAATTTGGCGTAAACAGAATGAGAACATGGATCCATCATGCCTTGTTACCACTGTGCAGGCTGGTGGTGGTGGTGTAATGGTGTGGGGGATGTTTTCTTGGCACACTTTAGGCCCCTTAGTGCCAATTGGGCATCGTTTAAATGCCACGGCCTACCTGAGCATTGTTTCTGACCATGTCCATCCCTTTATGACCACCATGTGCCCATCCTCTGATGGCTACTTCCAGCAGGATAATGCACCATGTCACAAAGGTCGAATCATTTCAAATTGGTTTCTTGAACATGACAATGAGTTCACTGTACTAAACTGGCCCCCACAGTCACCAGATCTCAACCCAATAGAGCATCTTTGGGATGTGGTGGAACGGGAGCTTCGTGCCCTGGATGTGCATCCCACAAATCTCCATCAACTGCAAGATGCTATCCTATCAATATGGGCCAACATTTCTAAAGAATGCTTTCAGCACCTTGTTGAATCAATGCCACGTAGAATTAAGGCAGTTCTGAAGGCAAAAGGGGGTCAAACACAGTATTAGTATGGTGTTCCTAATAATCCTTTAGGTGAGTGTATATATTATCCCCCCAATCATTTTATCTTCCTCTAAGAATATTGCAGGACCGAATACCAAACCATAGCCTGGTCACACCTTCTGAATTATGCATGATCTCTTTCCAGTTCAGTACCTTATTGTGCTTCCCGATTATTAAATGCTGTTCTGGTCTACTGGATTTTATCTGTTTCCCAGTTATGTAGATGCTGGCACAATCCCAGTCGCTTTTTCTGATTTCTTTGCCTTCGTACCATCTGCTCAAATGAAACGTCCTCCGTGTTGTTTGACATTTATGACTCATTGTCGAAATGCAGACAACTCCCCAAATTAAGTCCGGGAGAAGATCCTCTAATGCTCGCAGCCATCGGGATGGAGGATTGTTCTAAATGGTCCTGTCAGAAAGTTGAAAAGGATGTGAGGTACAAATGTACAAACTGTGTTGAGTTTTAACGCTATTATGGCAAAGCCTGTACTGACATATCCTATCCACTTCCACCAAGAGCATCTTCTTAGGTGTTGGGGTGAACCACAGGACCGTGTGACTGCATGTGTTTAAAAGTGAATGTTTTTTTCAGTAAAAACAAACAACAAACAAATCTCTACTTCAGAATATTGATCCTATATGCCCATTGGAGGCCATATGCACATGGCCATAGGAGGAAATGGTACAAGAGTGACAGAGGCAACATGCTCAGATGAAAGTGAATGATTCCAACCCACCCTGGATGCAAGAAGCAGAGAAAGACAGCCAGTTGTCTTCAGGCAAGCAGGGAGCATTTCGAAATGTATGTACCCAAATAGTCCATTTTAATTTACCTGTTAAATAAAGTGTCAGGCTTTCTTATGACTCTGGTGTTAAAACTGTGAGATGACATTAACACCATTTAAAATTAAGTAAAAAGCCCTGTAAATAGTCAATATTAAAAATAACCATGTCACAGTCAATTATTAGAGTTTTGGCCATTGTTTTTTATTGTATTTTTTTGTTTTTGTTTTTCTAGTTCCGCAAAAAATGTTCTCCATTTCCGTTCTATCCTATCTATAAAATTTGAGCACTTGTTTGAATATTATCTTTTCTGTCAAATCCACATTTACCAATACAGAACAAGAACAGTTGTTTGCAACTAGTGTGGGTTATTCTTTGAGTTTCAGTCTAAATTTAACATGAGCATTACATTATGAATCAGGTGGAACAAACACAGAGAAGTTCAGACTTTTTTTAACATACATTTCATTAATTGTTGCTATTTTGAAAGTGTAAAAATTGCTGTACAGCCTTATTACTTCTACCATACCTTGGCCTACATGAAATAATATAATTAAGCATTTTGTATCTGTGACACAAACTCTTACATCAAATTTTCTATTCAGTATTCACCTCAAATCCATGCCAGAAATTGCTTAACTTTATTCCCGAGTCATTTCATTGCCTATACTCATCTCAGACTACATCATCAGACTATGAGCTATGTTGTTTGTACCATTGTAAAAGTCAAATTTTGAGACCAAACTCATATGCAATATATTATTTTCCATGGCTACGTATTGTTTGATAACATCTTGTATATAACCATTTAATATGATTAAGAAGCATGAATTGTGAATTTGAGCTAAAAGCTTGTCTTTAGCAATAAATCATTACACCACACCTTGAATGAACTAACAAGCTATATATACATAAAGCAATCAGAGTGTGAAAATTGTGCCTCAGTATCTGTGCATTAGATGACTCATTATAATACCGTTTCCAACAACTATTGATTTGCCAGATTATTCTGAAACCTCATCCTGCTGCAATTCTGAAGGTTAGTTTATTTTTTCCATGTGGTTGACTCATTATGCGTTTTTGTTTTTTTCCATTCAAACGTTATTCATTTTGCATCATGAATACTTAACCGAACCAACATGTATTGTGTCCAGTTGAATCCGAAGACTGCTGTATTTGCTGGGTACTGCAAGTTCTAAAGTGAAGGAAGAGTTACAAGATGTTATCAGCTGTGCTTCTGGTAAAACAGAGGTGTTTAATTAGATGCCTATTAATACTTGATTGCTTTGCCTGGACAGCCTTTAATTATTGATTTAGGATTAGTTATTTTAATTCTGATGGGTGGGCCTGTTCTGCTTTTGGCAGGTTGAGCAGGAAATAAAGCATCCCAAAGCAAAGGCTAATAATGTTACTTTCTTTCAATATTGTACATCATATCCCATCACTCATCTATTGAAGAGATCACCTGAAGGGGAAAACACATGCAGATGTATATTATTATAATTATTGCGAAAGAATGAGAAACTATTTGATGCCATGAAGGTTTGCTTTACTTCTACTACATATATGTATTCATCACATTGCTATTAAGGTAGTGAACACACGTCCATTAACAGCTGCTTATACTTTATTTTGGGAAATTGTACAGAAATAGATACCTCCACAGACGTCCCAGAAAGCTGTAGATGAATCTGCTGGCCTATTTACATTGCGTTTTGTTTGTCATAACATTTGAAAGCATGCCAAGCAGCACAGGCGCTTTCCCTCCTGCCTGACACCAAAAAAAAAAAAAAAAGTTTTCTGCGGTAGCCCGTTTCACTTCAGTTCCTGTTTGAACTTGTTGCATGACAGTACTGGACGCTCCTGCTGCCGTGAATATTAAATATGGCGACTGATTGAACTGCTGGCGAGAATGAAAGTTTTGTAAGAAGGATGCGTGTGACGACTTTGCCATGGATTATATATTGACGATTACGGGCAGAACGGCGCGCTCTGTGAGGGACTCGGTCTCCGGGCTGATCGGTCGTGAGGTCCAGTTTAAAGATGCCTTTGCGGATCACTTCGCAGACGCGGTGAAAAGCAGCCCTGCGCAGAAACAAACAGGTTTGAACGGCTCTATCCACGTCTGCCCCGATCGCAACTTTCTCAGCTTCTGCAAACTTCACGTTTAGCCTCCTGCACTTTGGAAATTGCTTTCAGTTTCTGGGGATACGCAGCGCGCTGTTCTGCTGAGCTGCATGCGTTACATTGCATTGCTTTCAATAGAAACATGAGTGCATTGGGTAAATAGTGAAAGCAGAAAGTGCTGTTTACAAAATACACGTCTCGGTTACTGTTTGCTTCAGTTCTGGGTGGAGCAGACAGCCTTCAGACTAATGCTGACTTGAGTTTTACAGCAGGACTGCAATTTGGGGATGAGGGGAGGGGGCTCCGTGTGTGGCATGATTTATATAGTTTGTCTGGCTCTGGCTGTACGAGCCGCAGAAAACACGACCCCTCTGTGAGCCATATCAGACCCCCATGCACATCTTTATTTATTTATTTTGGCCCGTTTCTTACCGGTGCAAAGCAGCCTCTGTATATGAAGGCAAGCTGGCATCTGCTTTGTTTGCTTTTCACTTGTGGACTTTGCAACTACTTCGCTGTGGCACCAGTCTTTTAAAGCGAAGAATGACCTTTTCTGATACTGAGAGCAGCACTAGCAGGCTGGCATACATCCAGACGTGATGAATGCTACTAGTTCGTATGCTATAGCCAGGTTAGAGAATGGCTGGACACAGATCACAATGGCTCGAAATATGAGGGCTCTCTGACCGCATAGACTTTATAACTGTGTCTGGAGGTGAGTTGTTGTGTAAAATTAACAAAATAAACACATGTCTCATATGCAAATTAAAATAACTGAACTGGGCTGAAAGGGATTTGTGCCAGTTCAAAACAGATTATGGTAAATAGCTCTATTATTTGGTATTGCAGTCAATACAGTTGTGGCATTATATGCATCATGCATTGCAGATTGAAAAACCCTGCCTTTTTCCTTATTAACCCAGATGTCCAGCGCCTATGGCCTGACAACAATCCAGTCTTGCCTCCCTGTGTCTTTGTGATATCACAGTACAGGATCAGCTACTGTGTATAACTATGCAACTATGATTACAGGCCTTCTACACTGAAGTAAACACAAGTCTGGCAATTGTGCCATAACTATTTCTGACATCTTGGGCATACTTTAACTTGGCTTTAGTCTCAGAAGAACAAGCTCTGTCTGAAACGCCCTTGTTCTGGTAACTTATGCCGATGATCTGCATTACACTGTCTTGTGTTGAACCAAGTTCTACAGTAAACTGCTGCTCCTCTTTTTTAAATATTGACAGGCTAAATTTTAAATATTGACACCCTGGAAAATTTGATTTTCTCACTGTCACTGTTAAGGTGCCTACATGGTGTGTCAACAACAAGCCCTGTCCATGTCAGAGTCATTACTGCAGTTGTGTGTGTTGGGTGGGTGGGTGCGAGTTGCTAGGTACTGTGGGAAGACATTCCATAAAGTCAAGCATCTGGTTATGGATAATTTCAAAAATCACTATATTTCATGCAAAATACATACAAATGTCAGATATATTGGGGGGACGAAAGGTGGGTAAAGTGCATAATGCCACACTTTTCCTTTTTCCAAGAAAAGAACATTGATTTATTGTGCAGTTTTCATTTGAAATTAATTGTGATATCTAAAATTTAAAAGCAAGATTTTACAGGTTTTTCTGTATCTGTCAGCAGGGTGCTCATATTTTTGAGTTTCACTGACCCACTCTGCAGTTTGAAAATAGGCCAGAC
Source organism: Amia ocellicauda (assembly GCF_036373705.1). Taxonomy (NCBI): domain Eukaryota; kingdom Metazoa; phylum Chordata; class Actinopteri; order Amiiformes; family Amiidae; genus Amia; species Amia ocellicauda. The sequence goes on from NC_089867.1 coordinate 4,648,829, forward strand.
CACTAATCACACAATGTTGCATTCTTAAATAACTTTATTTATAGTGGTTTAATGATTAAAGGGTCAGAAGAAAACTTTAATTGTAAAAAACAGAAAAGAAAATGACTTTCTCCAAAGATTTTAAAGTGTGTAAATTTCCATTCATATTTATTAATAGAATAATAATAATGTCTTATCAACTACACTGTTTGAATTGATGTTGACATATTTAGAATATAATATAAAAGTGTATATTGTACAAGCCAGCAATTGCATAGCCAGGTTTCGTTTTTTTTTTTTTTTTTTTTTTTGGGGGGGGGGGGTAACATTTTTTAAATGGGAACAAGCAAACAAGTCTCTAATTATGTGTATTTCGCACACAATATACTGAAAAGCAAAACCAATATGTCTAAATATATATTAATATCAAATAATCGTTTAATTCTTAGTTATGTTTAAGAAATGCCTTCATCTTAATCTGGAACACCTCTGATTGCACAAAACATTACAGCAAAGCATGTCTTTCAACAGCGTAAAAACAATCTGATTGCATGAGTCAGTTTAGCATTATAATGACTTTAAAACATATGTACACCTGTATGCAAGCTAAATTATCATTAAATCAGAAACAATTTCCTTGAGGGGGGGTTAAACCAGTAAAACCACCACCCTACGCCTGGTATGTGTATTGAATGTAATTCATGCAGAGGGCCAAGTAAATCAAAGTTTCAACTCCTGTACAGACGTGTCCTCTTCTTTTTTGGGAAACATATACAGCTTGAGCAATAAACAGAAGGTTTCTTTCATTTTGGAGTCTTCAAGTTCATACAAGCATACTTCTAGATGCCCAGTTCACGTAGGTAAATGACTTGTAAAATTTTGGAAATCAAACTGAGCGAACTTGCATATTGTTGTTATGTGTGGAATGTTGTTGGCATATTTCGCTGGTCTCCACCCAGCCTGAAAGATGTCTGCCCACATGAAGTGTGTTGCAGACTGCTCCGTTTGACCTGGGTCAGCCTGTTGTTTGCTGCACAAAAGCATGCCGTGTCTAAATTGGGAAGAAAGGCCTTGTCATTTCTTCGCTAGTGGTGCTTCTGTTCTTGCCACGCAAAGTGTGGAAAGTAATTTTATTCACTTAAGTAAGCTATCATGACAATACATGGGTGGACTGTATAAAGTGAAGGCGTCTCCCAAGAAACAATGATTAGAAAAATAATAATTCTGCATATCATTTATTTGCAACCACAAAATAGGAACCTGTATCCTGTTCCAAAGTTGCCTTGCAGCAGAAGCTTGGGCAATGTGTTTGAGTAAGAAAAGGAGAAAAAAAACACCCTTCACCACAAAGGAAAGATTTGAGTTTTCGTGATCATCCTTATTAATTCCAACAACTATATTGCTGTAGATTAATGCAGTGTGTGTTTTTTTTCCAGGGGAATGACTAATGTGTTGCACATAGAACAGCGCTCCTCAAAACTAATTATATTTGTAGTCGGGCACTGTCATAGACAGCCAGTCATGTTGTGTCACAGACAACAGTGTCTTTAAAATACCCCCATGTTCGCAGAAAAGTAAGTGAGGCCTTGGGAGAGGTTTAATCCTGTTAGGCACAGAAGTTCAAAGCATGATAAATGAGCTTGGGAACAGCTAATATTGAACCTTTAATTAGGGTTTTTTATGTTTCAGGTCAGGGAAGCGATAGGTGTGGGAATTGGGAATGATGCCTCAATTTGCTGTATGCAAATAACTGGGTCCAAGAGAAGGCAGGTGATCTCTAAAACAAATACAATGGTTATAAAGTATATAAATGTGGGGTCAAAGTTTTTTGTGTCGATCACCAAGGTTTAGTAGAATCCATTGTAGAAATATATCATCCAGGTCCCTGTACTGGGTTGGGTACCTGTAGTAGTTATTGTAGCAGTGTAGACCACCCACTTGAATGAAAATGATCATTGTTTTGTGCCACAATCGATTGTGGGTGAGTGTAGTGACAGCAGAAATGTTCTTCTGCCTGCCGAACCTTAATGATAAAATGCTGAGCAAAGGAGGGTTATTGTTTATTTCATTTTGTAGAAGACAATGTAACAATGAAATGTATTAAAACAATGTAGGATTTAAAACTCGCTACAGCTTAAAATTGTAATTTGATCCCTGTGGTTTTCTCATATTAGTTTTGTTTTTGTGGGACATTGTGATTTGCTGCACATGTAACTTGACAGATTCTTGACATCCTTCAGAGCGATTTGATTTCTCACAAGTTCTTTCAGTAATTTTCCAATCAGAATGTCTCCTGCTTCCAAACGTCTTTAGTTCTGCAGCCTTGAAAACAGCAATGGGAACTGTCACCCTTTCTTAACCAAGGATGCAAATTTGGGCTCTAGTTGCATCAGAAAGGTCCTTTTTGTAGGAACCCATTTTAAAATCATGACTCCATTTAACTTGGATCGTATTTCAGGGGTATCTGTAACATTAATCTACACAAGATAAGCTGTACTTAAGTTCCTCTTTGAGTTGTTACATTTTGAATTACAACTGTGAAAAAGAGAACAAAGAAACTATAACAAGAAAAGGAAAAGAAAAGGGCTGTATGTTATTAGTACAATTTAAATGTACATTAACCTACATTCACTACAAAGGCTTAGGGTTATGCATAGGCATACAGGCTTACAGGACATAAAAAGTGTGTGCTAAATGTGGGTCTTATAGATAGAAAATATAGATCAGAAAATAATTAACAAACCCCTTTCACTTTAAATATAACCTTTTTTCCCAGTAACATAAACAAAGTTTTCAGTTTACTTTTGGAACCTGTTGGAAGGTCAACCATGAAATGAAAACCTGAAACAAAGATGTGTCCCACATTACCAGGAGTGAATAGAAAGTTGGGAGAAGGGATTAGATCTTTTTGGGATGAATGAAAATGTTACAAAAGCAACCATTCCTTTTGGATCATTTTCCTCTTTGCTTGATCAATCCTAACATTTGATCCCATCATTTTCTGAAGGATCCCAGTGGGCCTTCCTTTCAAATTTGTTTATAGCACAATTAAACTTTTACAGTACTGGGATACATTTTCAGAATCACTTGGCAGGTATAGAATTTGTTTTAGATACAGATTTGATAGAAGGTAGAATGTTTTTTACAGATGCCGGTAAAGGCTGGAAGTAAAAAGCATGTTTTATATTCAGTAAATGCAATCGGAGATGAAAAATGTGTTTGTCAGTTCCTAGACTTAAACAATATCGAGACATGGATAGTGGTGATATAGAAAATCTGCATGTATCTAAATGTAATCAAGCATGAAAATAATTGTGGCTTTCCCTTTAAACTTCAGTTCAGTCTCAAGAACTGGGAAGTGCTAGGTCTTCTTTATTATTACATTTAAGATGAATAAATCACCCATGGTACAGTTTTTATAGCTCCCAGTTATGACAAAATCCAAATAGGGAAGTATGAGTATATATATGAGTGTTTGTGAAGATATTTAAATCTAGACTTGAATTAATGATCCTAAGTAGCAATAAGATGCTTGAGTCCCACACTCCAGCTGGCTTCAGAAGCCAGGACCCTTAGTGGTGCGCACAGGCATGATTGCTGTGCCACAGTTTGATTAATCAGCACCTACTGATTCTTCACCCCTTAATCAGAAGAAGCTCCAGAGCCAAATTGCTCCCCTGACACATCAAGGAAACTGCTGCTGTCATTAAGTGGACATCCTGGGTCTTCTGAACCGCCCAGGCCGACAGCGACAGCGAGGATTGCGGGTTCGTCTGGAATGGAGGCTTTTCAGACTGCCGTTGTCCTGATTTCATTGCTTTTCAAAAAACATTTGGCATCCCAGTCGTCAGAATAATAATTCAACATCTGTTTTCTCCTGTTCCTCCTTTTTTAATTCAAGTAACAAGTAAATGCAGAACCACTTCCCAAATGAAATCGCAAGAGAATGATCTTAACACTATACTTGTTAATTATTGTTTTTGCCTGTTGAAGTACTTTTCTGCTGCAAATATTATGAATAACAATCTTGATCATCATCCTAATAAAGGTATCACTAAAGACACCTGTATTAAGTTGTATAAAAATGCTTCAGCTCTATCCTTATGATTTTTATTTTTTAAGTTTATGTAAATAAAGCTTACAATTGAAACCGAAGGAAACGTTTTGTAGTCATTTTAGTTACGCACAAGTATTGTTCGTTCATTATATGCAAAATAAAGTAATATGCTGGTTGATTTGGATTTGGCTCAGCTCTGCACAGTGAGCTACTGTTTGCTTGTTTTTTATTTGTTTTTCAGTATTAGTACATTATGTATTAATTAGAATAATCATTTGACAACACCCCCAAAGGCATATAATTAAATAGAGTTTTAGTTTCTTAGTAGCAGAACTATATTTTTGTTTGTCTGTGTTAAAATAGTTCATAGGGGGTGGGGGTGATGTCATTTTGGGTAAAAGCTGAAATTGAGATTTAACTTGAGGCTGAATACATTCCTCTTTTAGGTTCATGGTTTTTACATGAGAAACCACGGTTTCTGCAAAAAAAAACACCTTCAGGGTGAGGGGCACAAAACAACAAGGTCTAACAAGCACTGGCCACTCATAAGACTAAGGTTAAAATGTCATAAAATGTCAGACTATTGCAAAATACAAGCCCTGTGTGATGCCAAGATTTGCTTATTTAACAATCCCAAAGGCTCTGGAGGCAGATTCTTGTGATGCTCAAAACTGTGATTTTCATTAGATTACATGCGTTTGTGATTTGGAGCCAGCAATCATTTCCTCAACTATGTTACATCATTGTTTTGTAAAAATAAAAAATTAAATGCTGCCTTTCCAAAAAAGGTCACTTTATGGAGCATTAATATTACAATGATGCATGAACCATATTGTGTTTCCTGTCAGGTCTTAATGTGATTTTATACTGGATATTATGACTGCATTGCTGCTGTTTAACTCTGCTTATCTGCTAATGTAGCAATTAATCTTGGTCAATTAGTCACAGCGCTCTAAGGGCGGAGTTGTCAGTACAATGTCTGCACTAAAGGACACATAGGTTTTGAGGTTTTATTATTATTATTTACCTATTCATAAATTTGGCTCCTGTAGGTGTATTTTGGTTCCTCACTCACAGGTTCCTGTAAAAATTACGTAATTTAGGTAAAGGTATTTAACAAACTGCAGGATACAGCATAAACCTAAAGTTGTGCAACATGCTGTGTGGGTAGAGATTGAATTGTTTATTTTAAATTCTATTATTACTCCTTGCCTTGTGGTTAAGACGCATCTGCACCCCAGTTTTGAAACAATTCTCTTTAATTTGAAAACACACTGAGAAAAATGACACGTCGGAAGCTAACTCACAATGCGCTAGAAGGCAATGCCAGTTAAAACAGCCGATTCATGACACCGGGGTAACTGCTACGTTTGAATGACTAAAAAGGTGAAAAGCAGACAGCAGCTGTGAACCTATGTAAAACAAAGCATCTGGGTTTGGTTATTACCAGCTTTTCCCAGGTTTAAATAAGATAGCGAATTAGCTATGAAGAGCATTAGAGGAACATCACATGATCAGAAACAGAAACCTAAAACTTAAATATGGGTAACCACAGAAAAGCAGGTGCAAGGTTGGAGAGATGAAAAAACATGGTTGAAAAGCACAATTGGACAAGTACACTTGTGAATCTGGTTTATTCATGAAATTAAGATAAGAATATCTCACCTGCAGGTGTCCCAGGTGTTGAGATTCTCAGTACTGCACCCAGCGGTCCATATGATGCTCAGTGGTTAAGGCTGGTTTCACACTGTCTAATAGATGTGTCTGTAGTTATAGTTAACCAGCAACATGGAAGCTTTTCCTGCCTCTTTTCTGCTGTGTGATAATAAAGAAAAACACACATGACTGTGACTGTAAATCTTGATGTCGATTTCCATCTCAGGAGATATGAATAAATACCTGTGCTTTCTAAGCTGCAATGTGAGTGGTCTTAGTAGACGCTTTCTATTTCACAAAAAAGTGTGACATAGACTGTGAACTGTGTTGTGCGTTGTGTGAAATGCAGTCTTTGTGGTATCTTAAAGAAATAACCACACTTTACCTGTGTGACAATCTCTGCAAAACCGCATTTCCCATGTCTTTAACAAACTCGCCAAATACAGCTTTACTGCATTGCTCCACTCACTGTTGGAAGCAAGGAGGTCTAAAAATAACTTCCACAATTTGATTTACAATTAGCATTCCAAATTTGTTTAGTAATATGACGAAATAACGTAGTGTGGGGTTGTGGTTAGGACTAAAATTATTTGATATGGGCCTCGTGTAAATTAGATCAAATACAATGTCGCACTTTCTAGCCATTGATTGAAGTCACAATTGTGGTGGCTCATGTTTTATCCCTCCAATCAAGCCAGCTATATAAATGTGTAACATATTGCCATAAGGTTATTCTTTGATAGAATAGCATACAGTTCCACAGGAGCTTCCATAAACCTGAATATTTGTGATGGAAAACAAAACCCAAGCTGATTAATAAAGAAGGCTTGTAACTAAGTCAACAAAAGCATTATCGGTTGTAGTCTAACCTGGCTAAACTGTGAAGGAGGATTCAACTTAAGACATGCATTGTTTTATTCCTATACCAAAACAATTCAAAACCATGTATTCTGTTTTCCAGACACATTGTGAAATATTTCTATTGTATTGTCACAACAGAGCACCAATTCAGAAGGGTTAAAAAAAAAAAACAGTCATGCTTGCTTTAGAGTTAAATAACTCTGATGGACAGAACTTTAAAACAAACTTCTAATATCTGTTGAATGATTTACGAGAGTGAGGTCTGATTAAGTAATACTGAAAAAGGGAATCAAGTGAGAAATGAGAGTTATTAAGCAATAGGGTTTGTATTGGCAACAGTTTCCTTCCTACTATTTTTAACTGCTAGCCTTTGTCTCTTCAGGGGAATAAAAGTAATATATTTTATTCAAGCTCTTAAGATCTTTTTTCAAGTGCTGCAGATATATTCTTGTATCACCAACTCAGTGCACATCACAAATGCACTGGATGTCAGAATTGCAGATTATATTCTATGCCAAAATACACCTACAGGTGTGCACCACAGTAGTCTTGCTTTATCTCTGGGTCAGATGTTCTGGTGGGTTAAGTAAGGATAATTGTGGAGAACATTAGGGACTGTGTGAGTAATGTTGTTGTTTTTGTTCCATGTATTGATTCAATTTTATTATACCAGGAGGTTTATGTGAAAGGAGTGCTTCAGCTGTATTTACCAACAGCATTTGCCATGCACTGTAAATGAACGCTTTCACTGGATGCATTTTATTAACTGAAGTATCGCCGGATTGCATGCAAATGTCCTTTGGAAACTGCCGATTTTAAATTGCTGTTTATATTTCCTTGATCGACTTGAAGGCAGAAAATGGAAGGATGACAATAATGTGCATAGAAGGTTCACTGCCCTACATTTCTCTGACCACAATAAGGACAGAGTTGGGGAGAGCTTCCGTATTTTCATGCTGTAGTTTGAGGTTACAGGATCTCATTTCTGTACTGATCTGGGTCTGTGTCTGGAAATATATTGTGCTGCTGAAGAGCTACCCTGTTTTTTGGCACTGTGGACAACGGTTTAATTTTAGAAAGTTGCACCCCCCCCTTCTGTGCAGCAATTCTGTGACTTCTCCAGGCTGCAGTCTTCGTGGTTGCAGATACCTTTTTTTTTTTTTTTTAGTTCCTCATTGTCATTTCTGTCTTTTGTCTCAGAGACGTGAAGTTTCACATAATTGATGATTGTTCTCCATATATGACAGCAAGACCCCTGTAGCTCATTTCAGTCTGTACAATGTTATTTAAGAAAAGCCTCAATCTTATCTCCGTAATATCATTTTAGATTAGATTTAGATTCTAGATTGTGTCTTGCTCACACTCTTTCTAATTAACATTTATAATTTTTCTACAGTACTGGAACATTTTTACTTCATTTTTGTCTCTCTTGGGGAAGAACTAAGGAAATCATTACAGTTGTGCTGATTATCGAATCACCATTTTGCCATGTACTTTTAATATTTTATTTTTACAATGTCATTAGCTTGCCTTTAAGAAAGAAGGAAGAGGTGTTTATCAGGGGCAAGATTAAGTTCCACGTCTGGCAAAATCGACTTGTCATGGGACTGTTTGGCAATATCTTTTCAAGTGGGACCTTCTTGTGTATATTTCCTCTTCCTGTCAAACTGGCATTTTGTGTTTGGTTCATATAATTTTACAGAACCTATAAAACAACTAGAGAATTTTTGGATGGTTTAAAAAATATATATATATAATCTCATGTTAACCAATGAGTCATATTAATTCAATGATTCATTTGATTTAGTGTGTGTGTGTGTGTTTTCATACCTTTGGGTACCAGAGGAAACAGAACATGTACTTTTCTTTAGTCCTGGCATTTCACCTTACAATATTCAGTTTGTGTATTTGTGCTGTAAAATGGGGGAAATGCAATGTATTACATTTTACATTTTAATCAACTCCAGTTTCAGTTTAGAAAAAAACAAGAATGGATAAAAAAAGAGTACATCCAAATTACAAATCAACAACATGACAATGCATGCATAAGATAGACAGTAGCAATGGGTCTGACAACAGTGCAGTGAATTCCTCAGTAAACCATTTGCACTATTACAAAGTAAACATTTATTGTAGTTTAACACCTTAAATAGATTACATTAACTGCCTTAGTATGAGTGCATGTTATGTGTTCTAAGATGGGTTTTACCTTGAGAGAGTGCACTTACTTGCTTATCTTTTGTTTGACAGATTTTTTTTCCCTTCTTCTTAATGTGATGTCCCACAAATAGCTATTTTGCTAACAGTGACTCATGTGTAACCATGCTTCTCTGTCATAGCAACATAAGTAAAGCCTGTTAGCTTTAAACAGTGCGTGTATAATAGGGGGTAACCTTGCCTGTTGTGAGAAGTCAGCTGCTCAGCCTTCCCCATACTAATGACCCCACTGAAAGCTAGCAGGTATTGCTGTTGTTCCCAGCCTCATAGAGGTCATGGTGGTCTTTGTCTGTCTGGAAGATGAAGCTTGAGAACAGCGAGGTGAAGAGAAATCTGTGCCTGTCAGTTGGCTGCCTGGCTTAGAGAAGCAAAGGGGTAGAGTCTCTCGCAGCGCAAACTGTTTTTAGCTGACGAATGAGCTGTCTGCCCACAGGGCTGGAATCAGCAGCTTGTGACAAGCTGGGGAGAGAGGAACATGAATGTAATGCGCACCTTGCCTCGTTTGCTTTCAGATACCGGCCAGAAGAAGACTCCAGAAAAGAAAGATGGGCGTCGGATGTCTTTCCAAAAGCCTAAAGGGACCATTGAATATTCCGTAAGTAAATGCTCATTTAGTCAAAGGTACTTTTCTTTTCTTTTCTGCACAAGGAGCATGTTAGCACCTAGGATGCTTTCCTGTTTTAGCTTCAACAGATGCCTTTCTTTCAGTGCTGGGTTTTGGAAACTGTAACCATCATACATGTTTTCAGAAGCTGTGTAGCTTTTCCTTTTCTTCATTCCTGTCTGCCTGTTTGCATGAGTAGTATGTTTGTTGTTCTGTTTATCCAAAAGGAATTCAAGTAATTAAAAACACACACACAAACACCTTGATCATTCTCATTAACATTAAGTGAAGTCAGAGACAACTGTTCAACTGTATTGACTTGAATTTGTATCAAAACAGTAGGCATTTCATTTCTAAAGTGTAGCTAATCAAAATGATTAACGATAAGTGCAGCTTAGGATTGGAATAAAGATAAGAATTAATACCTGTGTATAGCAAAACTCTTTAAAATCTTTTGGCAATGAAAAGCGTCTCGGTCCTTTTTTTCCCCTATTCTTTTCTGTGAGCTTGTTATCAGCGTGCATTCCAGCACTGTTTCCAAATGACCTTCCAACTGTGTTATCATTTCCATTGATTTGGTGCCTGGAGAGAGAAGCTCCTATTCCCAGGCATTCACTGAAAATGGAGCCTGGCTCTGTCTGTTGTATGTTCTTCAAATGACCCTCAAATCCAGCTGCAGTCAGGTTCTTACACTCCCTAGAAACGACAGGCAGCCGAATGGGAGGCTGAATTGTTATTGGAGAATAGTCACAAGCAGGGAGCATTGTGTTGAAAATAGCAAGTGTCCAGACGTATTATTTGAGAAGCGAATTGATTTCTGCTCGACTTAATAGCACATTTCAGCAGCTGGTTCTGTTCTTTGCTCTACAGATGTAATTATATCATTTGAACACGCTGAGCGTTTATTTTTGTGCAGCAGCCCTGTGCATTCAGAGTCCGGAGACACGTTTGCGGCTGAGCAGGTGTTGATAAATGACTCTCCTGCAAAGCGTGTCGCTGACAGTGTTGTAGGAGATCGACGACACAATTGTTTTCATCAGCAGACCATTAAAAGGGCTTGATAGCAAGACGGGATATTCACGGGTGAAGTGGCGTCTGTCAGATGCAGGAAAGATAGATCGCCATTAGATCTCTTGTGAAGATTCTCATTTCTCACTCATCCATTATACGTGGTGTTGCCCATGACTTTGCCAGGATAGTTGTTGTGCTGTCAAAAAACTGGAGATGTAGTGATAGATTGGAGATGTGGTGCCACAGAATGTGTAAAGTTGGTTGACATGCAGCAACGATGCCCCCCAGGGTGTGTTTAAGGCACTGTGACTGACATGGGTATGATTTTAGTCCTTTGTCGCATATTTATACTAAAATTCAAAAGTCATTATGGTGATTACGTTGTTATCCCCACCCGTCTTTGGTAATCCCTAAACTTATAATTTGTTTTACTCTATTTTTTCACGTATTTCTTTTTGGCCAGATAAGTTTCTAATCTCAAGCAGCCCAGAGAACAGGAAAGCCTTTTTATCAAGAGAATCTTCTTTCAAAAAACTGCTAGAAACACCATCTGCTTTGGCACTGATAAAGCTCAATGAGGTCCTCCTATTCAATGACCTGCAGCTAATTAAAAAGCGTTTGAACTCCGAGAGAGGAGAGAATGAAAGATGACAATGGTAAAAAAAAAAAAAAAAAAAAAAAAACAGAAGGGATTTAGAAATTAGTTTAATGAATTTCTGACCGAGGTCCCTGAAATGAACCAAATCTCTGGGGGCTGGGAAAAGTTTGGTCTGCCAAGTATTGTTATGCTCGGTTTTACTTGAGGTTGTTTGTATCGACTGCTTTTTCTTTTGATAGCTTTGTTTAACATTTTCAGGTGGATTTTTTGTTCTCCCCAGTAGAGTTTCCTGCTAATTGCAATTCTGACCTAATATGAGAAAACTGTAGTGTAGTCTTCCAGTGTTTTGAGTGCAATGATTGGCCGGTGGGCTGCACTGCGATCTGTGACAATTTTATCCCAGGCTAACTTTCCACTCGGTGGCTTTAATAAGTCTTTTTAAAGTCTGTTCTTGGTGGAACAGATTACACGGCAGATATTACTCTGCTTTTCCACAACTGCTACCCGCAGATGAGTAGATTTAATCCTGTAGGTTATATAGACCTCTCCTCAATCAGTCTTGAACGCATGGTCATTTTGACTAATTAAGTCCCATTATTTAACCTGTTAAGCAGTTAATAAACTGGAATAAACACCAAACGTGGGACACCATGCCCCTGTTAACACAGCATAGTTATATAAAGAGCAAAAAGGACTGTTTCTTAATAGTCAGGTTCATATTTAGGTATCCTTTGATAACAGTTTTCATTAATATTAAGGGTAATTGAAGGGAATGAATTGAATCATGTAGGGTTATTGCTGCCATGCAGTAAATCCCAATAAAAACATTGCAACAATTTCAGATCGCAGCCAAAAGGTCATCGTTTCAAATTAGCTAAACACATATCACATTGTCAACATGTTCAATTGCTTACTTTTCAATTGTGTGCCGAGTGCTTCGGTATTAAGAATAATGAAAACAGATGCTGCACGGGGGACTGTAATCTAACTCCACACCTGACAATTCCTCATTTGCTTCTGTTGTTTACCGGTGGTGTTTTCTGCTTTATCCATTTAAAGGTTTTCTTGTATAAATGTCCTCACTAATATATTGCAGTTAAAGCTTTGCTAAGAGTTAGTACTATCACCACAGGTCTTTCAGTTGCCATGTACAAATTACAATATACAAAAACTGGTGAAATAACTGCAGTTGGAAAGACAACCGCGATGTTCTCGCTTTGTATAAGAGAAATACACCTGACTTTATTTGGCTGTTCTGCCAAGACCTGGAATATAGCAATGTAACTGTGATAGAAATCCCACCCCAAACTTTTCAGCCCATGACTATCCATGCCATGAGGTGTAATATAAAATATAGTATACACTTGAGAGTACTGCTACTCTTATTGGAAATGTGGCTGTATGACTTATTTTAATGATAAAGAAATTGATCCTTATTTGTTATATGCCTGAATTGCTATCAATTTGTTTTCTTTAAAACCTGGTGGTTGTGAAAGACCAATTTTATATCCACTTTCAATAACCTTACTCAAATTGACATGTACATTTTGTGGTCAAATAATCTGAGACATTAGATTCGTGTTGCAGAAGTTAATTTCTGAATTAAGAGTCATTTGGCTTCACACCAAAGTAGACCGAGAGTCATTCGAAGTAATCCAGAACAGACTGAATGAACAGGTAAAACATTTTTATATGACACAATTCCTAAGGGGATATCGGAGCTGTTACTTTACAAAAAGACATAACTGAAATGTCACCATTATCAGAAATGGCTCTTCCAAATTACTTATTTCAAGATGCTGTCATGGTAACCAAATACCACTTTCCAATAGCCCAGTGTGGATGAATAGCCCTGACTGGTTTCCCTACCATTCATCGTCTGGGAGGTAACAGTCAAATTGCTATAGCAACTGACACACAAGAGTAATCGGTGTAAGTTGTGTTTGTGAACCGTGTCAGTGTTGTCAATTTTGACATTTCAATATGATGAAGCTATTTGCACGTGAATTATTTTAAGTGGTGGGCTTTGTTTTATTATTAGTTTTAATGATATCAAAGCCAATTTAACCCTACATCCCTTATTTGGTAAAATAAGTAAAAACCTCTGGAACTTGGTTTTGTGGGTCATTTGCTTGCTGCTGTTTTTAGGAGGGTGTAGATTAGCCATCACAGGGAGAATGAGATGTGTCCAAGTGTCACAGTTAAAAGGTTATTGATTGATTTCAAGAAACTGGTCTCATCATTTAACACACTCTCTCCTACTCTTCCTACCTACTACGATTCGACACCAGCTGCAAGAATCTGGCGTCCATAGCTAAACAACATGGAAGATTGTTAAATTATAACATTCATAAACAGTATAATTATGTAAAATGATGGTGGTCATTTTGGTACAGATGCAATACTTTGCATAAAATCCATCCACGCTGATAAAATATGGTCGTTTTTCATGTTATGTTATGTTTTTCCAGTAAGAGAGGATGGCCACCAATTATTAATGATCCAAACACATTAATATTACAGTACTGGGGTCCAGTAAATAATGGATATTATTGATTGTGTAAGACAATGTTTTTGAGTGCTCGGTTTAATCGAGGCATTCTTTTTCTTGTTACAACTTTCATCGAAGTAGTATAGGGTCTGAATAATATTAAAGCAAAGAAGAAAAAAAAAGAAGTGTTTAAGTGACAGTTTTAACTACGATACCCTGGTAATATTAAAACACTAACTTTGGCTATAGTTTAGTTACTGTGTAATGACATTGTAATAAAAATTTTCACACAAAGATATCCAGCTTTATCCATTTCTTCCTTGGGATTTCAACAATGCAGTACAAGACCAAACTAAATGAATGCTGTAGTAGGGTTTTCCATTCCTGCATTGGTGGGGGGCTTGTTTTTTCTTTCTTGCTCCATCTTCAATCCACATCGTGAGGTCAGATAGAGGTCGTGTAGGTTCAGTTCTACCCTCCTGTCAAGTTCAACCACTTGTGTTGTTTACAGCAGGCAATTAAAGACACAGCTGGTGTAATATTTTTATATTATATCCCATGGTGGGTGGCATGACGGTGTAGTGGTTGGCACTGGCTTTACTTTGGGTGTTTCCTCCCACATCCCAAAGAGACACTACTAAGGTTGAATGCCCTTAGTGTTACCCTGTGATGGCATGGCATCCCGTCCACCGTGTACCTCACCTTTCTCCCTGTGTCCCCCGGATTAGGCTCCAGCCCATTGCGACCCTGTACTGAATAAAGCAGTTATTTGATACTAGATGGATGGATGCATTATATTCCATTTTGTGTATTCTAGGTTTTTTTTTCATTAATAGTTACTTTCAAAGCTATAGCATCATCCAGCAGAAAATATTCACTGAGGAAATATCCCTCAAGGCCAAATGCTTGGCAGTGAAATAGGAAATGCATCAATGTCAAACATGCTTCAGTCCATAGTGCTTAACCAATAGGTTGCAGACTATTGTGCACTGGTAATATAGTCTCACAGTTACCGTTTCTGAACTGGCTGGAATACCTGGAATATTTTAATTCAGGATTTCAACTGACAGCCACAGAGTATTGCATAATTAAAATGCTCAATTAAAGAATCAGAACCAATTCAAACCAAGACACTTGGGGACAACATCTTTTTGCCTATGATCATGGTTTCTTCCAGACACCATCCCCACCATGTCCAGTTAATGTCTGCACCACCTTGAACACAACATAGTATAGCTTTCTATGACCTTTCCCGATAAAATTTGTGATTAATATTATCTGCCAGCTGTAAACATTGTGAGGAAACTTCACTTACATGGATGAGTGAGATCACAAGAGCTCATCAGTGTGGTGAATCTGAAATGAACCGCTTCATATCTCTGGCACCAATCCCTTTACCTGTCAGTGAAAACTTCAAACAGCTGTCTCTCTAATCGGGTTTTTTTTCCCCGTGTGTGCTGTTTCAGGAGATAGGGAGGTTTTTACTCGGCAAGGTGGGCTGCCTGTTATTGATCAGTAAGCTGGAAATGCTAGGATGGTGGGAGTGGGAAGATTGAAGTAGGAATCCTCGGGTGATCTCTGCTGTTTATTTCAGATATCTGCTGTAAACGGATCTTTCCTTTCTTTTAATATTGTTTTAGTTGTTCTTTCTGTTACATGAGCCATCCTCGTGGCTATTGTTAATGTATTTATTCCAGTGCTTTTGGGACATCTCTTTTTGTCGTTATTCTCATCCGCAGCATACAGTACTGTTTCTCCTGGTGTCGTGTAGTTTGCGTCCTTACATCTAAAGCAAAATGAATCAATACCCAGCTCCAGTTTCTTTTCATTTCTCCAAATGCCAGCTATCTCGTTTCCTATAAATCAATTAGTCCGTAAGGGGAAATGCTGTTTCTGGGCTTATTGGAGGCGAGCTTACATGCACTGAAGTTAATCACTGCCCATTATAAACCCAGTGTCAGCACTTTGCAGGTAGAACAAGCCAGCAGGTCCTTGCAGACACAAACTAATAAGTGCTTAATAGCTGGATTTAATTAAGCAGCAGGAGCAACCATCGAGGTGATTATAAGGCAGTACCTGCAGGCTTGGGTGACATGCTGTGTCTGAGTAATAGGAAGCCAATACCTGCCTCTTGCTGTTCTCCTGTGGGACCCTTATGGATTGTTTCAAATTGGACCTAAAACCTTATTGTATCTTGCTGACCTGAACAATATGGGAATTAATTTTACTTCCTGGACTTCAAACTTCTTTTTTAATATTATAAGCTAAGACAAACTAGGTCAGGAACATTTAATAACGGATATTAAATGATGGGTTGCAGGTGTATAATTTACCATATATATAAATAGGGCCATATACACTCACCTAAAGGATTATTAGGAACACCTGTTCAATTTCTCATTAATGCAATTATCTAACCAACCAATCACATGGCAGTTGCTTCAATGCATTTAGGGGTGTGGTCCTGGTCAAGACAATCTCCTGAACTCCAAACTGAATGTCTGAATGGGAAAGAAAGGTGATTTAAGCAATTTTGAGCGTGGCATGGTTGTTGGTGTCAGACGGGCCGGTTTGAGTATTTCACAATCTGCTCAGTTACTGGGATTTTCACGCACAACCATTTCTAGGGTTTACAAAGAATGGTGTGAAAAGGGAAAAACATCCAGTATGCGGCAGTCCTGTGGGCGAAAATGCCTTGTTGATGCTAGAGGTCAGAGGAGAATGGGCCGACTGCTTCAAGCTGATAGAAGAGCAACTTTGACTGAAATAACCACTCATTACAACCGAGGTATGCAGCAAAGCATTTGTGAAGCCACAACACGTACAACCTTGAGGCGGATGGGCTACAACAGCAGAAGACCTCACCGGGTACCACTCATCTCCACTACAAATAGGAAAAAGAGGCTACAATTTGCACAAGCTCACCAAAATTGGACAGTTGAAGACTGGAAAAATGTTGCCTGGTCTGATGAGTCTCGATTTCTGTTGAGACATTCAGATGGTAGAGTCAGAATTTGGCGTAAACAGAATGAGAACATGGATCCATCATGCCTTGTTACCACTGTGCAGGCTGGTGGTGGTGGTGTAATGGTGTGGGGGATGTTTTCTTGGCACACTTTAGGCCCCTTCGTGCCAATTGGGCATCGTTTAAATGCCACGGCCTACCTGAGCATTGTTTCTGACTATGTCCATCCCTTTATGACCACCATGTACCCATCCTCTGATGGCTACTTCCAGCAGGATAATGCACCATGTCACAAAGGTCGAATCATTTCAAATTGGTTTCTTGAACATGACAATGAGTTCACTGTACTAAACTGGCCCCCACAGTCACCAGATCTCAACCCAATAGAGCATCTTTGGGATGTGGTGGAACGGGAGCTTCGTGCCCTGGATGTGCATCCCACAAATCTCCATCAACTGCAAGATGCTATCCTATCAATATGGGCCAACATTTCTAAAGAATGCTTTCAGCACCTTGTTGAATCAATGCCACATAGAATTAAGGCAGTTCTGAAGGCGAAAGGGGGTCAAACACAGTATTAGTATGGTGTTCCTAATAATCCTTTAGGTGAGTGTATATGAAAACCTAAATTTAAACTTACTCAATACAGTAATGTTGCAGTTTAAATGTAACATTTGGTTTCTTTTTTATTCAGAATATTACCGTTATAGATCTCTGTCATATTTGAATCCTGTCCCCTCTGGAAATATTTTTGGGCAGGGGGGTGGGGGGGGTTAGAGATGGAAAATTCCTCTTCAGTGTCACTGGGTTTCTGTGCCAGTTGGAGGTATACATGAGTGCTAATGGCTTTAATGGAATTATGTAAACATTAAAAACATTCAAAGACCATGTTGGTTTGTGCCTGAAATTAAATGCAGGCCTGTCCAAAAGTTATTTGCAAGCATTAATCAATGTTCCTGTTCTAAATGCAATTCTTAATTGATTTATTGATTGATTCATAAAAAAAACATTCTAGATTCTGAATTTGAAAACATGAGTGGCGCTGGAGACTTGCACTTTTTCCAGTCCCCAGTCCATGAAGTCATCGGTAATTAGGATGCTCCATGGCCAAGAGCAATTGATTATAGCAGAATGGTGTTCAGCTTTGGCATCTTGATTGGACCTTAGACAAACGAACAGGAGAAACGTTGTTTTTGGCACCATTCACCATGATAACCAACCTGGTGAACCACGATGCCGAGGCTTTGTACGATACACTGGGGAGTGAGCTACCTTATGCCGATGTGAAGAGCAGTCTCACAGATTCCTAAAGCTTACAAGGTAAATACACTTTGCCCATTAGCGTAATTAAGTGTTTCTGCCGCAGACCGATGCAGTGAATCGTTTCCGCTCTGCCTTCCTCTTCTATTCCTCTGGGATAGTCCACGCCAGTGTGATGCTCCCCTTGAGTCCCCAGCTCAGATTAGCGCTGCCCTTGTGGCTGGCATCAATGTCTCCAGGGCCCGGCTCACCTTAGCCACAATTAGACATGGCGCCTCAGCAAGCTGTTCCACAAGGGACCCCCGCAGTGTCCGGAGACTCTTTAAGAGCGGAGTTAAAGTCGTTTGGGGAATAGATGGGCTATATTTTGTCGCCCTTTCATCCCCAATGATTTTGGTGATTGCAAAAACATCTTTATGTAAACTACAGTTGATCTCGCAGCACCTAACTGGGATGAAGTAAATGCCAAATCCATTTGACCTATCATACTAAAATAATTTCATAAGAAGAGAAGCATCAAGTAAACTCTTTAAAAACGGTAATTAACTGCCCGGAACAGGTTTCTAAATTACACATTGTACGTGAGACATTAAGTTATTGCTTTAATCATTAATGGCTTAGGATAGGCTGCTGCATTGTGTAACATACAGTGTTTATGAATCCACTCTAAAGCATTTGATTGGTTAGGAAAATTGTAATATATGTGTTGCAATTAATCTAAATGAGTGTGGCAGTATTGCTCTATTCATTTTTGCCCAAGTCTGACAGATTATTAATCTTGGGTAGTATGGCTTTCTAAAACCCAGAAGGCTTGTCAGTGCTTTAATTTGCTGAGATGTTTCTTCCAGGGATAAAGCTCCTCAGAAAGGCAACTGAGTGTGTATTTCTGTTTCACAAGAGGAAAAAGGAAACTTCAGTGTCATCCATTAGAAAGTGTACAGCTTTCAAGTCAAGTCTTTTTTAATAGTCCAAAGATAATGATGTGTAAAATATTGTGTAGTTTGAAAGACTAATTTAATTAATGTGGTGAAATTAGGTATGAATCAGTGCTGAAAAGGCAGTACTTTAGTCAAAAGCAATTGAGATAAGGAAAGTTTTATTTATTAACTTCTAGTCAAAGTATTTATTTATTTTGATTCAGTTACTGAGAACAATAGTTGATAGTCAGTGTTAGTTTAACTATTTGCTTGATTTTAATTCATCCATGTAGCATCCTTCAAGTCCATAAATATATTGTGGCATTTATAGACTCTCAGATGTTGTAGTTTAGAGTCAGTTTGGAGTTTTCCTGCACAGATATTTGGAGTTCTGTTTTCTATGTTGATTTTGGTGGCAAATTTTGATCAGAAAGTGAATTCATCATAAACAAAATGCGTACATGGCATATTAGTTGACTTTAGAGAGACTGACTGAAATACAACAAATGATCACTAAATTCTCACCTACCACACTTAATCTTTTTTGTATGCTTTTTCCACATGATTTAACTTTTTCCCCCCTTTAGACGAGTAGGTAGACTCGTAGTAAGTTTTAGCAGGGGAATATAAAAGTCCATGGCCTTTAAATTTTGTTTTGTTTGTCGTTTCTTCATAAAAAGCAACAGACCACTGAATTAAGTTTTTATTTTTTCTTGCACAGGTGGAATCCAGAGACACATTGAATAGCATTTCTCTGAAGTTTGACACCACTCCCAATGAGCTCGTTCAGCTGAACAAACTTTTCTCCCGTGCTGTTGTTCCTGGCCAGGTATGGAATTGTTCATTATTTCTGTGTTGTGTAGTGTGAGAAATGTTGACTGCTCATTCCTTATTTTCTATTTGCAAAACAATACAGCCATCGATACAAATTTAAAATGCAAGAAAGAATGAACCAAAAAACACCCTAGCAAAATAAATAATCAGGTTAAGGTTCTATTATTAGAAGTAGTATCATTATGTTTCTTAGCAGACACCCTCATCCAGAGCAACTCAAAATTGTTACAAAATACCACCTTATTTTTACATACAATTACCCATCTCTACAGCTGGGTTTTTACTGGAGTAATCTAGGTACAGTACCTGGCTCAAGGGTACACTTGGGATTGAGCCCATGACCCTCCACTCCAGAGTCCAGAGCGCTAACCACTACTCCACACTGCTGCCTCTTCTAGGAAGTACCCAACCGTGTTTCCAATGATGATTATTTTTCAGCTAGGCCTGAATTGCAGTTTTGTTACTTTCCATGATTTCAAGTGCGACTGCTGTGGGGCAGTGAGTCCCGTAATGCTCTGTGTTAATAATGCCACACTTAAGAAATAAGGAGCCACATTCTACATCTAAAGTGCACTTGACATGGCTGGATTTTTATTTTTTTTATATGTCTTCATTAGCATAGCTGAGATAGACTGCACTGCCACTGCCCCCTGCGCTTGAACCTCCACTCGACGTCTGAAGTGGGACTGGTGGGCTGCTCCTGGGGTCCTACAGAGCCCTCCAGCCACAACAGGAGTGTAGCAAATGCACATTTCAGGGCTAGTGCCTGATTAGTCATTTGATGATTATTATGCTCTACAGCAATCACATCGAAAGACTACTTCTTCCAGAGTGGATATGAATTTGATCCCTGTTGCAATTAAATGGAAAATGAATCAAACTGTTGGTTTAATTAAATATTGTTTAAATTGGGCCCTGTCACAATTTCATATAAGGCTCAGGTTTTTAGTATTACTTGCTCATGGGAGTTTTAAATTGTATTTTGTAAACTTTATTTTGTTTCTTATATTGTCTGTACATTATCCTTGGACCACTTATATATTAATGGACACCAAACAAGCACGATGGGTCCAATGGCCTCCTCTCGTTTGTAAACTTTGTTTCTTACTGCAAAGGACCACATCTGAGCAATCTCGACCCCAGATGAAATATATTGGCATTCGTCAAAAACTGCCTCAGCACAGGAGTGGAGGAGATTTATCTGTATCTGCCTGGCAAATAACCTTCTCACTGTAACATAATTGTTCTCACTATCTCCATGGCCTTTCTGATTCAGTTTTTTATGATTTCGTTTTCCAGATAAGATTATAGGCAGCAGTGTTAGGTCTCAGTTGATTGAAAGTTCAGTGTCTTAGAATGGCCTTAATAATAATGGAAAGATTTTAAATGGATAAGGGTATCAAGTAAAAATGTTTAATGTGAATTTAAAAAGAACAAAGAAAATGTTTTGCATGTATGTTTTGCTTCGCTGATATCAATTCTTTACTAAGAAAAGCCTCCATCCTGTCTCTGCAGGTCCTGTACGTCCCTGACCCAGAGTATATCTCTAGTGTGGAGAGCTCTCCCTCTCTCAGTCCCATCAGCCCTCTGTCGCCAACCTCGTCTGAAGCAGAGCTAGAGAAAGTGACGGTAAGCCTCTCCCCATAGCTGTGTCTGTGTGCGTAGGGGATGTTTGCCTTTGCTCTCGCAGTCCTCAGGGTGGCACTCCACTGCATACAGTGTTTAGTTTTGTTTAGCTATGCTATCGATTTCCACGCCAGGTTACCAAGGGCCAAGGAGCAACTCTGACACTGACAGTATGGAAAGTCAGATCTAGTCAGCAAAATTATTTGTCCTTAATGGCATCCTAGATGTTGAGTCATTGTTGTCTTCTTAAAACAAATATAAATAAAGGACTTTGATTGAATAGTGCGTTGGTCTGTCAGTCAGTCGGAAATATAACAAAACCTCCATCAAATGGTTAATTTTGTAACTATTTATTTTCTCCAGGGTGACTCACATTCACGGAGACTATTGACAAAGGGGTTTGTGATTAAATTACTACTTTGCAATGCACCACATACACATTCATACATATTTGCAGACACATTATTTCTATTTTCTGATTCTAGAAGGATAAAATTATTATATTTTTACAGATGCATGCAAAGACACACACACACACGCATCTATTGTCTCTTACGCTGAAGAGAATCTTTGAACAAATGCTTCTGAAATTCCTAAGCTATACAGTCCTTAAAGTTGAATTTTCCGTTTAAAAATGGGGGATGCCTGAATGTGTTGTAATGAACCTCAAAGCCCTGGTCTAATAGCCGTAAAAGTGTTCATCATGACTTACATAAGACTCTGAGGAGAGAGGTTTGCAAAATATCGCAGGCGGGAGACTAATTATTTTGTAGCCAGATCAGCATTGTACTTCCATTAGCCTGCAAATTGCCAGCTATGTGGTGCTTTGTGTTTCTACATAGTCTGCAACTGTATTAGTTGTATTACATTTAATAACCCAGACTAGTGGATATACTCTTTTAAAATGTATCGTTTTAATCAGAGGTCTTCATTTTGAAAGAGAGAGATGCACATTCTTGGTCCAGTTATCTTTTTTAACCGCAGCAAAATTTAGCATTTGATTTAATTAATACAATATCCAGCTGTGGAGTTCACTTGTTCCTGATTTCTGTAATCTTAGTATATGCAGTCTTTTGAGTCAAGGCCTTTAACATGCAGCAGATGACAATATCCTCTTTAGTCTTGAGAAGTTGTCCATAGATTTATGCAAATGAGAAAAAAGCTCAGTTCTTTCCCAAAAGGAGGTTGTAGTTTAAAGATCTGCCTCGCTCAAATGTCACTCGTCAATGAAACTTCTTGTTCCCTGGCTTGAAGAATCCAGACATCTTGCAGAAGGATATGTGTTCACTCATTATAATATCTGGCAGCATTGTGGATGTCTGGTGTTTCCGCGGAAAAACAAGCCCGATTCTGTTCTGTGCGCCTCCTGTGCTCGTTGACGTCTGTGCTGATTCACTGACCCCTTATTTGCATGTGCTCAGATTTCCTGCTGTGTCGTTCTAAAATTAGGAACTAGAACCGGGCGACTGAGACAGGAAGTCAGTTGTTATCCCCTGCCTAGGGTTGAAATAGCAGGAGATTCATTAAAACGTGCCTACCTAACTGCAATCTGAGAGGGCTGTTTATATTTGTCACAGGTGAGTTACTTTAGTAGAGAAAGTCGTTTTTAAGATATCTAGCTTTATATAAATATATATCGATCAGTAATCATCAAGTATTTAAGTGTCTAATGCTTAACGTCATATTTGCTATTAGTTTAGTCTCATGAAGAAGTGGAAACTGTTTTGGAACGAGATGCTTTTGGGAAAGAGATTCAGGACTGTAGTACTTGTTTTGCTCCACAATGTGGTGCTATAGATTTTGCAATGGATGTGTTATGGAGCACAGTGGGACTGATAAAGCATGTGAAGTCAGGATACTCAGGATTAATCATCAAAGCTATAAAGGAACTGTTATCAAGGTTAAAATACACACTTGGACCAATTATGGCACTTGGTTGGTATACCTTACAATTAATAAGTTAACACTGACCTAGTCTGAGCAGCTATAATATTAACTGTTGAGGTGACCTTGGTTTTTTATATATTATTAGTCTTCTCTCTTTTTTTTTTAAGCTCATATTTGCAGTTCAGTAAATCATACACTAATGTAGTGTTGTTGGTGTTTTTACATAGGGGCAACTTTTCACAGGCATGACAATTTGAGTATAGTATGATCTAGGCTGTAGTTCATTTTCTGTGCCAGTTGCAGTGTGTGGTGATATTTTTGGGGGAGTATTATTATTAAATATGTTTTACAGTGTAATAATGTTTTATTTTATTGTTACTTTACAACATGTCATTTTGCAAGCACCGCTCATCTGTGGCTTGCAGTTATAGCTGCTGCCTCCTTGATTCTCACACTGTTACAGACGGTTGCAGATACTGAAAATACTTATTTATGACTGAATAGTGGTTGGCAGTAAATACACTTTCAATAAGCAAGACTTCTGCTTTAAAAGTAACTGGACAAAAAGGAGTCCTATACTCAGCAAAAAAAGAAACGTCCTCTCACTTTCAACTGCTTTTATTTTCAGCAAACTTAACGTGTACATTTTTGTATAAACACAAAAAGATTCAACAACTAAGACATAAACTGAAAGTTTCACAGACGTGACTAACAGAAATGGAATAATGTGTCCCTGAACAAAGGGGGATCAAAATCATAAGTAACAGTCAGTATCTGGTGTGGCCATCAGCTGCATTAAGTACTGCAGCGCATCTCCTCCTCATGGACTGCACCAGATTGGCCAATTCTTGCTGTGAGATGTTACCCCACTCTTCCATCAAGGCACTTGCAAGTTCCCAGACATTTGGGATTGAGATCCGGGCTCATTGCTGGCCATGGCAGAACACTGACATTCCTGTTTTGCAGGAAATCACGTCCAGCAAATGTGGGTTTGTGCCCATAGGCGACATTGTTGCCGGTGATGTCTGGTCAGGACCTGCCTTACAGGAGGCCTACAAGCCCTCAGTCCAGCCTCTCTCAGCCAATTGCGGACACTGATGGAGGGACTGTGCGTTCCTGGTATAACTCAGGCAGTTGTTGTTGCCATCCTGTACCTGTCCCACATGTGTGATGTCCCGATCCTGTGCAGGTGTTACACGTTGTCTGCCACTGTGAGGACGATCAGCTGTCCTTCCCGTCTCCCTGTAGCGTCTTAGGCATCTCACAGTACGGACATTGCAATTTATTGCCCTGCAGTCCTCATGCCTCCTTGCAGCATGCCTAAGGCACGTTCACGCAGATGAGCAGGGACCCTGGGCATCTTTCTTTTGGTGTTTTTCAGAGTCAGTAGAAAAGTCTCTTTAGTGTCCTAAGTTTTTATAATTGTGACCTTAATTGCCTACCGTCTGTAAACTGTTAGTGTCTTAACGGCCGTTCCACAGGTGCATATTTATTATTTGTTTATGGTTCATTGAACAAGCATGGAAAACATTGTTTAACCCTGCTCTGGTACCATGAAAAAAGTTACATTGACAGTACCATTGGGGTGGGGTCACAGAGACCCCATGGTATCACAGCAGGGTTAAACCCTTTACAATAAAGATCTGTAAAGTTATTTGGATTTTTGCAAAATTATCTTCAAAATACAGTGTCCTGGAAAAGGGACGTTTTTTTTTTTTGCTGAGTGTGTGTATATATATATATATATATATTCTGGCTGCATTCAGTGCATGTGTGTGTATTGTCAAATAAATAAATAAATACAATCTCACTAAATTTGTTTATATATCTGTTCATCTAATAACGACATGTCCTATGTTTGGTTGGTGTAACGTGCTTGTACCCCACTCTGAGTACCTTTGAGTGTTAAACACTGCTAACCAACCTCTCTGGAAAGTTTGTGTATTCAATCTAATTCTCACTCATTTTCTTTGTGTGAAACCCCATGAAAGAGCGGCATTCGATTTCCCTTCCATCCTGCAGCTAATGCCTGTGACCTCTGTGCCATATTTCTGACAGTAATTTCACAGTCTTTGCAAGTCACAGTCATCGTAAAACCACTTCAACGGTTCGTGTTGATATGCTTCAGTTTACAAGTGAGTTTTTATGAGTGCGTGTTATTGTATGATTATAATGTCTTACGAAACATTCTTTTTTGGAGTTGTAGTCTTATGACACATACAGATGTATTTTGCATGCATACAAATATTTTTGACAGTGATTAACATAAGTTTTAAGATTCACTTTCCATTTATCATTTCCATATGCAATCCTAACTAGCACTGGCCCTACATACCCCCCAAAAAATAATGCAGGGGCATTTTTTAACTGTTGTCCTTGTAGGCCTATCTTGTTATCAGGTCTCAAACCACAGTGAAAATTGAGATTGAGCCTTTAAGGACTGCACACATCTTGCAGATTAGATAACTCGATTTGGGCCAGACACTGAAATAATATCATGCAGGCATTTGCAATAACTCAAAATAAGAAACTACTTAAGACCCTTATTATTTTATTAAGCATAACTCACTGTGGTAATGTTTAGACAGCAATCCTTGATTCCCAGTCAAGTTATGATCACCGTATCAAATGTTATTATTCTGGAGAATCCAGCCCTTGTTTCTCTTTCCCCATTTAATTTGTTTAGCATTACTGCTCAAGTACAGAATGCGATGTCAGGTTTAATTGGAGTTTGTGAAGCGCAAGTCAAGCAAGTGTAGGAGGCCTAATGCAATAATTACTGTTGATGTCTAAAGGAAGCTTTGACTTCTAAATTATTTGGCTAAAAATATTGGCATGTTTGTTTTCAAGAGAGAGAGCACGAGAGAGAGAAGCTGCAGGATTATATGAAGCCCATGTGACTGTCAGCAGACACTAGTATGTGCTTCACTCTGGGTGGCACGAATATGAATACACTGTAATGCAAAAATTATGACAAAACATTAGTCAGAAGTACTTCTTGTAATAATAAAAAAAATAGTACATTCCATACTCCATTTAATAGTTAAAATGTGTGCTAAAATGGCAAATTGTAGTGAAAGGCAGTTTTTTAAGGAAAACCAATGACATCTTTATTATTAGGGGCAAACCAGAGTTTGATAAATTCAGCTTTTCTTATGTAGTCACATAAATCTCTTCTGATGAATTACATGTGTGGCCCTTCTCACAGCATTTGGGGAAGTTCAGCTGTGGATGTAAAGTTTTGTGATGTGTTTTAGTGGTCCTACAGAGTGAGTTGTGTCAAATGGCAGAACAGACTGACTTTCACACACTTTTTGAAACACCGGTGAGTTTTCTGTCTATAGTTAGTAAATCGGTTAATTGAAAGGAATGCATTTAATGCCCCAGTTAAGTGGCAGGTTTCTACAGCTTGTCTTGAGAAGTGGGACGCTCTGGCCTATTCCAGCTGTTGACATGTTTTTCATGGTGGAACCACCCACCAGTCTTTGAGATTCGTGGGTTGTCAGAAGAAGGACCATTAGTAGCTAATGACCAACTATGAATATACACCAGCTGTGTGCCTGTACACTTGGTTTCTTGGACTCCAGAGAATGTGGATGGCTTTGCTCCTTCAGTCTATGCTTGAGCACACTTCCCATACCCTCTTATATGATGCCTACTTACACACTCATAAAAAAGCAGTTCACATTTTGTTGTTATTTAACCAACCATGGAGGGGGAAAAATACTTATTTGTGGGATCGATAGTATTCCATATCACATAAAGCAAACACTACAACAAAAACTCAAACATCAGCACATCTGTTTGCATCCCACAGTTACGTTAGGGTAATCATTTGTCTTTCTGAAGTTTTGGGTTGAAATCAGATTGCTCCTACTTCTCCTGGGAGAACAGACATATATTTACATATCTACATCTTTGTGGCAGCTGCCTAGTGGTCAGTCAGACACAATTATTGTGGACAGGATATTTATATTAAGCAGTTTGTCTGATATTAAATTTTGTTGTATGACGTTGCAGTTTTGTTAATATCTCACTCAAATGTAAGAGCTGTCATGATCATTTCAATGTGTAATTAAGTATCTGCCCCCTGTTCATTTATTAATCTATTAAAAGCAACAAGGCCAGGACCTTTTCTGATTTTGAATGAAACACATAAGCTTAGCTTGCTAATGGAAAAGAGACCCAATCAATACAGCTTTCCAATTCTGTCACTGTTGATGTTAAATGCAGGATTTAAATGAGAAGTACATCCTAAAAGGTGCCCTATTAAAAGGAGCAGCCTTGATGTAGAGATAATATAACTACAAATAGACCCTGAGTACAATATGCAGCAGAAAAATAAATCGATGTTTTGTTACTTTTATGCAGCAGACAGTTCTAAAGAAGGGTATCACTGTTGTGGGAGCTATGTTAGAAAACTGTCATTCTTATTTTTATATGTTTGGGCTTAATACATTGTTAAACCACTTATTAAAGCATTGATCTGTCCTAGTGTCCTTTAGCCACCAATTAGGTCAAATGTGACAATGATGGTATTCATATCAATCTGTGTATGCATATACTACTTCCATTAATCTACTTTAAATGTCATTTATAGCAGCAAATTGAATGCTCTTGCAATTGTTAACTGGACTAGTGGGGTTATTATCGTGTTTCTATGTTTAAGTTAATGTTTCAGGCTTATTTTGCTATGGAAGGAGCAGTCTTGCAATGCCTCACAGCAGGTAATGCTGAGTGAAGAAAATCCAGAGAGGTTTGGTTTAATACATCCCCCCCCCCACCCCACTTTAGTGCTGTTTTATTTAATCTGAAACAACAGGGACATAGTTGCCTTTTCAAATTTTGCTGGGCCTTAATGAAAATATCATACATGTGAAGAATGAAGCCTTTAATGCTATGCACACAACAAAATATTTGTCAAAGAGAGCAGAATAAAAGTGCATCAAAAGCAAATACTCTTTACACTGTCCATTAGCCTGGAGAATACTGTTTTGTGGGGGGTTACATTTGCCGGGACTTTAAATAGAAGTTTTCATTTTATCAACTTTAGTGAGTTCTCTGCTACACTGAGTGCCTGTAGGGATTCTTTGTTGTTGTTTCTTCTTAGATGATTATTCCCTTTTGGACTGAGATAATTAATGGTGAATTAAAGTCAGTGAGGTAGGATATAGTTGAGTGAGTGGGCTTCAGGTCAGGAAGCGTTATAAATCAGTGCAGAGCCTTATGTAACACTAAGCAGTTCCTTACATGGGAAATAACAACAACAAATGAATCAAATATCATAGGCTATTAACTATGGATGAAATGACGTTCCATGAGACAAAAACGAAATCCTCATGTGAGATATAGCAGGATATGTTATTTGTCATAAACTCTAATGGGTACCAGTAGTCAGTGGTGGTTTTGTGATCCCATGTCAAGGTCAAGGAAGAAACCTCACAGCAGATCTCTTGTCTAAAACCTTCAGCAGCCATTACCATTGTTTTTACATTTTTGACCTGCACTCCCCGCTTTCTCTGGGGACTTGAAGGTTTTCGTGTTCACTGTCAATAATAATCCTGCTGAAAATGCATCCTTTGAGTGTAGTAGTGTCGGAGCCTTTGGAAGGTCAGTGACAGCTTCACATTTAATTGTAACTGTCTACAAGTACCTATATATACAGCATATGAGAGATATGTGAGAGGCCACTTTAAGTTATTCTATGGATAATTCAAGCAGACATTAAAGCTCCCCCTCATTGGTGTTTAGCCCAGCGTATTGTCCTTATACTACTCTCTGGTCTGTTTTTAATGCAATGGAAAGTTAAAGGGGTTAAGGTCAATTGCAATTAGGTGAAATTCAATTAAATTAAATCTCCCAGCCTCACTCTCCCTTTGTTCGTAATTATAATGAATTGTTTGTTATCAGCGCTCTTGTAGATGTAGAAGATGGGCTATGCATTTTTTGTTCAAGCTCTTGCAGGTTACTTATGAATATTTATACGTATAAGTAAATCTACACTTTATTATAAGCAATGTACTTAATTTATTACTTGTGGTACAATGGTGTGTCAATATTCAGCGATCTGTAAGCTAATTGTTAGTAGAGGTTTTTATTTTCTGCTGTATTCAGTCTGTCTATGTGTTTTCTGTGCAGGACTCTGATGGGGCCCCTAGGAAAGAGGCCACTGCCTCCCCAGCACACGCCTGCCCCCGACCTGCCAGAGTGGTGTCATCCACCTCCGAGGAGGAAGAAGCCCTGACGGAGAAGTTTCTCAAAATTAACTGCAAGTACATCACGGATGGCAAGGTGCTCCTCCTGTTGTTGCTTTTTCTCGGTCTAATTTGCAAGTATTGTACACAAACGGGGACTACAGGGGACACTCGAACCATTTTTTAACCATCAATCACAGCCAACACAGCCGCCCCAGGGCAGATTGCTGCTGTGAGCTGCATCAGTTTCACTGTGCTATGTTGTAGAAACAAGTTAAGCTCTCTAAATCATACAGTTTGGACTACACTTGTTTCTTTAATGTATGTTTGGGGGGTCCTTAAGTGTTTTAAACTGCTTCAAAGCTACATCCAGATATTCGAGAGAGATCCCTACATCAACTGCCAAATCCTGGAGTTGCCGACTGTGTGATTTCAGATGTTCAGCCCTGTCCCCTCACAGTAGCAGCAAAGTCAGAATCTGATTGTGATGTTTTCTCAGGGGGCGGTCAGCGGGGTGCTGCTGGTGACGCCCAACAACATCATGTTCGACCCACACAAGACAGACCCCCTTGTCCAGGAACACGGCTGTGAGGAGTACGGGATCATGTGCCCCCTGGAGGAGGTCATGTCAGCCACCATGTATAAGGAGATTGTGGACAGCAAAATCAAAGAGTCCCTGCCCCCGTAAGAGCTTCTGCTTTTTGCACCTTCACAGAGCGCAGGTGGGAGTTGCCAAGCTAGGTTCCTCTGAGAGCAAAACATAAATTAAATCAAGGGTAGCTACATTTTGGTAGTCTTTCTGGAGAAGGACTTGAATACCTTTGGTTCCTCTTGAGAAAAAGCACAGCAGATTAGCTAAATGAACATCCCGCACCTCTTGTTCACCGGTGTATACCACTTCCACTTTTCTTTCATTTTGTGTGCTCTTCGTCTGTCATAAAGAAATAATATTCCCGAATGACTGCCATTGTCCCTTCCCTGGCCAGCTGTTTTGTGAGCTGTTATGCATGCAATCTGTTCACCCAACCACACTGCAAGACAATCTGTGGTACAGGGCTCAAAATCAGTATAATGAAAAACAAAAACCATTACAGATTTCTAAACTGATATAAAGGGTAGGTTAAGGAGTTTCCTCTCTTACTGTTAGACACATCCCAATTCCGAGATATTATTCTTACACGTTAGTGCTCCATATATGTAACCCAGCCCAATACTACATGTGAGTATTTACATAATTTGTAACGACAAAAACGTGAGTGCAGGTTCAAATATCAAACAAACGATAAAGCCTCAACAGAGCTCCTGAGTACTGGTCTTAATTAACAGATTAAGGTTACAGAGCTGGAAACGGAGCAGTTCTTTCAGTCCAGTTTAGCCAGTCAGACAAATGCTGACCATGAGACAGCATTTGGGGGGGTAGACTTCTGACGCAGACTGTTTATATTCCACTGGGACTACAGAGAAACATTTGGAATACTCTTATAGCAAAACATTATTAATATAAGACTGACCAAGCATGCAAACCATGACGAGAAAAATAAGAGTGGAAAATCTACGCTTGTCTCATTATTTTAATTAAAACAATGCAATGTACTTACTTTCTGAGTTGATTTAGTTTCAGGTCTAAGTTTTGCATATTTTATTTGTATTTGTGTTTTTTTTTTACCAACAATATTGTGCAGAAACCAATATTGTGCAGACTTTTTATTTTTCCCAGGCTGCACACCCATACATACACTAAGAATAAGAAACTGTGAAGCAGTTGTGACAGATGGTAGAAGTGTGATAAAATGAAGCTTTTTTTGTCTGTAATGCTAATTTGAGACCATGTAAAAATACAGGAGCTAGAGCCATAAAACCCAAACATATTTTGGACACACCCAGGTAATGAACGAGAATATTTCCAGCAATATGCATTATTACAAGGTAGTTTATTTTCTGGATAAAAGTAACTTTTTAAACCTGTTGTTGTTTTGAATAACAGGCTGCTACAAAATCTTATCAAATGATCAGATGACAACAGCAACCATAATGGACAGAAATTTGTGGAATACACATTGAATATTAATTATGTAGTTGTTGTTTAAATCTATATCTGGAAGATTTTGATTTCCAAATATAAAGAACCTATTTATATTCAGTAGTTTTGTTATAATGTATTAAGAATGTGTATTCACTTCAAAACGTTATTGCTGCTGTGATGAACATTTTACAGTGCAGACTCCTATGGGTAAAACAAATCAGCATTTGTATCCCTAATCTGAAGAAACGGCTCATTTAATTTACTTTTACTTAATAAAGATGTTTATAGGAAAAGGATGCTGATAATAAGAGCCACGTTAAAGGTGTTTCCAGCACTATTATTGGTGATTTCAGTGAAAGTGAAGGATTAGTGGGGCATGAGGCGCTTTCAATAAATTAATTACATGAGTCTGATGGTGTTTTATTAAAATAATGTAGGGTGTTCGATTAAAATCGATACAGGCAATCTGCAGTTTTCAAAGCTAACAGTGTATTAAAAAAGAATGGAAAGAAGGATTAAGAAGGATGGTCTTTCTTACCAACCAGCTAGACATATTTGAAGTTAAAGCAGGGTAACAATGAGGCATATGATCAAATACCCAAATATACTGAAAGGTTTTGACATGTTACCACACCTTATCAAAATATTGATTCATAAGCTTCAGGCAGTATGAATACAAAGTTGTATACACATTGTGGGTACAATGACAGTTATTGTACAGACCGGCAAGGCAAGGCAGGGAAGGATGGAATGAATACATGGCTCAGTATGAATCAATAAGTAATCAGATGATAGAAATGGATTTAAATAGCTAACACTATTTTGGCAAGTAAGGAGATGCAAAATGATTTGGACAGAACCGCAAACTGGGATGAAACATCAAATTAGATATTATTATTAATTAATTAGTCATTAATATTAGTATCTCTAAATATAAATTGTTAAATAAAAGAGATGAAAATGGTCAGCAGAACTATTTAATCTATTGGGAATTTTGGTTAATTCAAATCAGGGGAGCTCAAGCTTAATCTATAGAATGCATTAAAAACCTCATGCAGAATACTTTTGCTTGGCCTTGATCACCACGTTACAAAAGCATATAATATAAACATATTCTATACAGGGATAGATTCAAATTGTTATAATCTTTTTTTGTAGCGTGCAACAGAAAGTCTTGGGAGAGATATGATTAGGGAGTTTAAAATTTGAATGTACTGACAAAGCCAGCCTAGGGGCCTCTTCCAATTCCATTTAAACCATAACTGTCTTAACTTGACATAACTGTAAAGACATTAAGTTGACCAAATTCAGAGCTGTGAACAGGAGGCTCCTCCAAAACATCCTGTGTGTATGGAAGATGGGCAATTAGGAAGAAGCTTGATTGACTCTCATCTGAAACCTGTATTTTCATATGTTGGTTTCTTCACAGAGATCTGGAGCACCTGGCTTCAGGGAGAGACCTCTGCCACATGAAAAGAATACCCCGGAGCAATACGGACGAGACGGAGCTGAGACTTCGGGATACAGGGAACGACAGCACCAGTACAGCGCCGCGGAGCACAGAGGAGTCCCTCTCTGAGGACGTGTTTACAGAATCCGAGCTCTCGCCAATCCGGGAGGAGCTGGTGTCTTCAGACGAGCTCCGGCAAGACAAGTCTTCAGGGGCATCTTCAGAATCCGTTCAAACCATCAACCAGTCTGGGGCAGAATGCTGCCTCACGTCCGAGAGTGGAGAACCTACCAAAACTCAAACAGAAGATGTGTCCGTCAAAGAC
Source organism: Amia ocellicauda (assembly GCF_036373705.1). Taxonomy (NCBI): domain Eukaryota; kingdom Metazoa; phylum Chordata; class Actinopteri; order Amiiformes; family Amiidae; genus Amia; species Amia ocellicauda. The sequence continues at coordinate 4,681,784 of NC_089867.1, forward strand.
AGCGGATCTCCAAGCCACGCAGCCCAAGTCAAGAGATCCGAATCGGAAACCAAGCCTGAGGAAAACCCTCCTCAGAGCCAAAAGAAGGAACAGTCTCCCCTGGGTTCCAAACAACACAGCATGGATAAGGAACCAAGCACACCACCCAGCAAAGAGCAGGATTCGGCATGTGAGAATGACGCGGCCAAGTCGCGTAACGCATCAGACTCTCAGTGTTTAGAGACGGCTGCTGGGGACCCATCTAACAAAGAGGAACCTGAGAAGGGCAGTGTTGTCCAGGAGCGACCCCGTGACTCGGAGACCGAGGTGGAGGAGCTGCGGAAGCTGTGGAAGAGTCATACTATGCAACAAGCCAAGGAGCAGCGGGAGAATGTACAGCAGACACACAAAGATATCAAGCAGAAGCCAGGGAAAGACCTAGAAGGACAGGTGCCAGCTGAAGGTATGCACATGTTTTGTCTTGTGGTACTCTTAATAGAACACTTCCCTTGAGAGAAGTTTCATACCTGCTCTCTTCATCGCATGCTCAGAAATGGCATGAACGCTGCACATTACAAGTGTACAGTGAACAAATTGTGTTTTCCCTTAGATAGTCACTTGTTTATCTGAACTGCAATAGGAAAGCAACAAACTCTTGACCAAAGACCCACCAGTTCTTTTAAGACCACTGTGAATAAAGAAATATAGATAAAGGTTCAAATGAAATTAATACTATGCATACACAAAGGTCTTATGGTGTCCCACTTGCTATATTTTATTATAATAAAATAAAAAGTACCACTACCTTAACTGAAAGTATAAGAAGAAGCACAGACTGATTCCTTGTTTTGCTCCCCAAGGAGAGCAAGAATTGCTGAAGTGCACAACCGCACACAGCAGCACAGTAGTAATGATTATGTGCTTTGTAAGTCCTTTGTAAGCCCTGCAAAGACTCCCCTGCCTTTCCCTTGAACCTCAGGAAATAAATCTTAGGATCTGACATCAGGAGTTTCCCGAACTCTCCTGATCAAAGCCGCAATTCCCAGTGGAGAGTTACCCCTTTAGCAGAATTTCTGTCAGAGGTAGATCTCCCCAGCGTTAATTATCAGAGGACCCAGCCGGAAATCATCTCCTCTCTGGCTCTTCCTTACACCCCTCTCTCTGTGTGATGAAAAGCTTTTCCAAGATGCATATCTTTCTTCTTGCTATATGCCCTCAGATGCATGCTACAGCGCTCAGACTATTGTACTTCATCTGGAAATATTCAGCTTTCATTATCTTAATATCTTCCTGGTTAGAGAAAGTGGCCCTGGTTTTGCTTGGGAAGCTAAAGGAGTCAAATGGGGTGGAGCATGCCTGTCACTCAAATGTTTCACTCAGATTTCAAATTCATTGTGGGAGCTGTATATTGAACACCTTGCACTACAGAGACTCATCTCAGTATGCTTCTGTCCCTAAAAGACAAGTCCACTGTCAAGAGGACTCAAGTTCTGTACTGTCCTCCTTGGAACTTCTAATGATTTAAAAATAAGTATATTTTTTTGTTAAAAATGGCCATAGTTTATACTGAGCTAATAATGAGTTAGTTTGATATTTGTCTCATTGCTCCTGATTTGCAAGAAAAATAATATCTTAGACATTCTACCAGTTTGAGCTATTCTCATTTGCGTAAAATGTAAAAACAGACATTCTTCTTTGTGCTATACACGCTATTTGTACATTGCTATTGCAATAAACATATTCTAAGTAAAGGCAGTGAATTGCATTATACATAAAAAAGTTAATTCAAATTCGATTAAAATATATTCATCTTTACAAAAGGAAACACAACAGAGGTTTTCAGGTGAAGTCAGGTGACTAGGGAGACCAGTGCACCAATTTGAACAACTCTTTTCCCTTCTTGCTATTTTTCATTCTTAAATATAATCTGTCTGTGGTTGGCTCAATGTCTTATTGAGAAAACAAACCATTCACACACAAGTGACTGAGGGTATTGAATGATGCTGAGGAACTGAATCATTTTAGTGCCTTTCTCTCAGCACCACCAAAACAATCCCAAACCTTAACGTTACTGCCTCCGTATTGTGCTGTATGCACTATACAACATTTTGACAAACGATCAGCTAGTTTTCTTCTCACATACTTTTTACCATGATTTCATTTGTCTATGGCCTTTTTCTCATTTCGGTTCCATTCCCCTTTCCTTTGATACGGAGAGATTTCATGTAGAATTAAAATAGAAACAATGATGATTAACATTTTTAAACTCAGTGTTCAGGCAAACCATTTATACTTTATTATTTTTCTTGTTTTTGACTCAGCCACTTTGTTTAACTGCCATTTTCCACCCTCAAAATGCATGTGCTGGCATCCATTTTCAAGTTTTGTCATTATGAAGTAATTTGGGGGAATAGTTTTTTTCTTTTTAATTTTTTTTTCTTCTCCTTTTAAGCAATTTCGTTAGAGCTTTGTAGGAAAAGCTAACAATATGCTGTAGTCACAGCACAGATGCTTAACTGAGATGTAGGCGTTTCTTTACTCTGTTACTTTGTCAGTCATTTTTAGTAAAAAGCCAAGGCTTGAGAATAAAAAAAAAATATGTAATGCAGTCCAATAATTGCACACTACCATATTCAAATTTTACTTTTCACCCCCTTGGTTCAACTTTTAAGGATATAAACGCAAACAGTGGCAACAGGGTGTCTTGGCTATCAGATCATCATTCACATAATTCTGCACAGCCAATTTACCAATAAATTAATTACAGTACGTTCCTGTAACAATGGTAAATGCCAACATAAGCAAGATCCAGATCCTAGCAAATGCACTGTACTTATTTATCTGCGATATGTTTGTTGAGAACTGATATAGCCGAGTGAAGGCTGTATAGATTCCAGGTGATTCAACTCAGTTAAGAAGGGGAGTGTAATCATGTAAACATGTTATAAACATGTCACACCATTTCCATCAATTCAGAGATAGTCCAATATTTCATACTCCCTGTATGTTCATATACAGCTCTGGAAAAAATTAAGAGACCACTTAACATTGATTTCTGAACTTGGAGTGGTCTGTGCCCACAGTGTATTGTGTACTGTTTTGCATTTTGCATGTGAAAGGAAAAAATCTCTATATATATATATACAAATGTTAGAAGTGTGTTTAATGCAAGATTGAACTGAAACTGCAACATAATGAAATAACTGTCATAAAGTTAAAGTACCAGATTGTAGTTTCACAAGTCTGTGAATTTCAGGGGACATCCACTCGCAGATCATCAAATATCCCTTTTTGAATGTTTTAGTTTTCACTATGAACATAGAGATGGGTGACAAATGAAATAAATGAATAATCAATATGATGCGTAAATAAGTGGAGGAACATAACAAATGCAGATGCCTCCAAACAGGTGTACTGCATGATACAATTAAGCAATTAACATCCTATCATGCTCTGTGGCATGTATAAAAATGCTGAGAAGACCCAGTTGACCTTGATTTTGGATCAGGACGGCAAGAGGAAATAATCTACATGACTTTGAAAGAGGGGTCATTATTGGGGTGTGAATGGCAGGAGCTTCAGTCACAAAGACTTGCTGAACTGGCTAGTATTCTTGACAAGTGATCGAGTGCATGTGTGTAGACACCAAGAGAGCGGTACAGGCCTGACTGCTGGACCCCTACAGTGATGTCCGGAGAGTTCCAGTAGAGTCCAGAGACTCGTAGAATCTGTGCCAAGGCGCATTGAAGCTGTTCTGGCGGCTCAGCCCAATACCTTACTGAGACACTTTATGTTGTTTTTCCTTTAATTTGTCACCCGTCTGTATATTGATTGGTAACAGAAGCTGTAGTATGAATTTAAAGGTGTGTCAAAAGTGTCTACTGGAGATTTTGTTTTCTGGATTTCTTTTAATCCTCTCCCCAATTATTTGTTTTCTCATTTGTATATTTTTGAAGTGTTGCTCCTCAAACCGATAACCCAGAGCAATAACCCAGCTGACCTGATTGCCTTAAAAGCTTTGGTTTCTATTGAATGACTCTCACATTCCCTTAAACAGGTCAGGCAGGTCCCCTTTCTCTTCTCTTTGCAGAAAAATAAAATGCCAGTGAATTCGTTCAGTTTACAGTCTTTGTACAATATTTTTAAATTGTTATCCAGAAGCTCTTTTTATAAAAGGATTACTTATATTTCAGGAGAAGAACCTTAGCATATCAACAACCCTCTTTTAAATAAGCTCCTTTTTCATCCTGTGAAGAGTGTAAAGACCTTGTGCTTGTTTTTATTTGGTTTTTGATGCACAGGTTGGAGCTTTGAAAGTCACACAGTAGTGATAACCTTTGTCTTGCGGTATTCATTTTGTTTCTTGTTGCATTCGTTTATTTTTTTATCTGAAGATTATCACAAAGAAAATACAAACAATACTTTATTTTTCAAAGGGAGGATACTTTCGGACTTATAAGAGAGATCTTTGACCCGTGCCTATCTCCTATCGGCCTGTTCTGCTTTTGCCTCCCGGTATAAGATAAATCATGTGAAACATCTGCAGTACAAAAGAAAACCTATGTTGTTGTTTCTTCAGAGAGAATGAGATTTCAATTCCATTATTATTGAACATGTTTGAAAATGTACTATTTCCACCACACTTTAAGCAAACAAGGTCATTGTGATCTTAGTAATCTTATTCCTGTCCACTAAACATCCAAAAATCACAGTAAACGCTGGCAGCCGGGATGTGATAACAGAGGCTTATTTAATTCAGTCTTCATGTAGTAACATTCATGTATCCTTATTGTAATTTTTGGGGCAAAGAGTTAGCCCTGACAACACTGTTCTTAAATAGCGTAACGGATGGTCTTCAAGAACTGATTCCTTAGTATAGAATGGGGGTCCCAAAGCTAAAAAGCTAAGCGATTCAAACACAGCCATTCAAAATCCTATCTGCAGGACTGGAGAACCAATGTACTTTGGAACCAGACATACAAGCATTGAAATAGCCATGAAGAATTCTGGGATATTAAGACAGATGGTAACACCAATGAGATCTGAAGAAGTGCAAAACAAGTTGGGTGGTTGCATTGCAAAACACAGACGACATCCAATTTGAATTCTCACGGGCAGAGGCATGCAGGGGTAGCCATTTCTGCACTGGGCTACAGCTCTGTAGGTGGATGAATGATTCAAGATTGGTTGTGTTGGAGATGATACTCAGTGGCTGTTTAGCCTTCGTCAGGGGTAAGAATTGGTTCCATTGGAAATAATCAAAATCATTAAATGTGGAAAAACCTTAATAATATCCTCTGTATTGCTTTCTTGTTTTGTTTTCTGTGCCGGACATGGACCAAATGTGCTTATTAGCGGACATCATGAATATCACCCATATTGATCACACCCCCAAGAGAAATCATGCTAAACAGCTGCCGAAGAAATACTTCAGTGCCACTGCGCCTTCCCAAAAGACAATGACCCTAAACAAAATGCTGTAGTGGTTTCAGCTCAGTTTTCAGACTTAGGGCCGTGACTCATTGTGACCACGTACCAAGCAATTCTGGGACCATCTATATGGAAATCACAATGGCTTTGGGCCAAGTTAGTCACCCTTATCATTATTTGACAGCTCCTTCAACTGCTTCCCTTGTAACAATGAAAATGAAGCACTGTGGCCTGCGGGACTGTTGTCTTTCCCATCAGAGAACAGTTTTTAGAATTTGGCTTCAAACCTGCCTGACTGGAGATATGTTTTTTCTTTTTTTTTTAACTCCATTTTACACAATTAAATGAGCTTTCTCTTAAACAGGGTGTAGGCAGAAGTGCATATATATACCACTGCACTAATCTTTAACTGAAACCAGCAGTGAGGATTATCTGTGCAAGGGGGTGTCTTTGGTGTACTGACAATTTAGCTTACAACATAGAAAACAAGAAGCACACCTTCTTGTTTTCCAAGTCATTGCTTGTTTCAAAGATTTGTATTAATTAAAGGGGAACTCCACCGAAAATCCATAATCCACAATCTATTCATTCTAATATAGAACAACCTAAGAAATTATGGATTTTTGGTAGAGTTCCCCTTTAAGTTAATAGAAACAATGAGACCTGGCATTTCAGAACAATTCCCTTCACACTAGGGATTCAATTTACCAAGTATTACAAAACTGAATGGGATTTTTATTGAAATGTTATTTGTGAAGGCACTAACTGTCACAGTATTTATATATGTGAAATAACAAATCACCTTGGTTTTGACTACGTTTGATTGTCTGCTTTTACATTTTCTGTCAACAAATGTGCGTTTAATGCAGGCCTCAGTATATTATTATATATTTTTTCTTACTCAGGGCACAATATATCACATTATTTTTACATGTAATTACCCATTTATACTGCAGCAATCTAGGTACACTCCCTTGCTCAAGGTTTCAACAGCAGTGTCCCCCACCTGGGATTGAACCCACGACCCTCCACTCAGGAGTACAGAGCCCTGACCACTCCACACTGCTGCTATGTATTCTATAAACTACCAAATGAAACTGTTGTTTCTGACTCTGCTGTCTATATTATTTCCTTCATAAAATTTCTTTAAAGATATCCTTACATTTACCTCTCAGCATTACTATACCAAGTAATGCAATTACACACAGGTGGTGGCGGGTAATTGGGCAATTTTCTAGTATTTCTAAATGACAGTGAAGTTCACGCTCATGCTACTGCCGAATGTCTTGTTCTTATGCCAGACATACATTCAAGTGAACGGCAAGTAATGATTTTGATAGGACTTGACAGCTAGGTGCGGGAAAGTCATTCTAATCTGGTATTCATGAAGTCAATGGTAATGTTTCCTGCCTACCTTAGGTTCCATTGTCTGCAAAGAGAAGAGGAGGCATAGATCTCACAAGTTCCTGTGTCTGCGGGTCGGGAGACCCATGCGGAAAACCTTCGTCTCCCATGCAAGCGCGACCATGCAGCAGTATGCACAGAGGGACAGGAAGCACGAGTACTGGTTTGCAGTCCCTCAGGAAAGGTACGGCTGAACTGTGTCATAAAAACAGCTCTTACTCCTCAATAGGTTATTCCCATAAACCACCACAAGTGCGTTCTTTTAAACAATATGATTCATTCCTTCTGGATTTTAAAGTGATGATAAATGATTGTTATGGATGACTGCAGACAACAAGTAATACTACAGTATCCAGTACCAGTACCCATTTTTATTTTTGTTGGTTTCATAAACTAATCCTGAACAACCCTGCCCTACCTGAAATAGTCCAAGACGAATGCCAATCTGGGTCTGTGCCATCAGCCCAATGATATACATGTTGACTACATTTGTAATAAATTAGTGTATTTGACTGTTTTTGCCCTGGATTAAAACAATGAATGTATTACCTATGGCCGAAATGTAAATACATTATTTTTACTTTTTAATAGAAGGTAACGAAGGGTGTCTTATTTCTATAATAGCGTGACCACCAGTGTTATTTAATATGCCTTTAGGTTAATGATATATTGAATATATATATATATATATATATATATATATATATATATAGCAATACGAATGCATATGAAACAGTACAATGAAGAAGCCATCTCTGGTCCATGTTCCATTTCTAGTTTTGGTTTTATTTAATCCTGACTCTTCAGGCTCAATGTCAAAACTATTAGTTGGGTTTGAAGTGTTTAATTACAGTATAGCACAACACAACTGGAAGATGCAGTGATTATGTAACTGAATATAGCATACATGAAATGATGAATGTCACATTGGTTTGTCTTGTAAGTGGTGTTTTGCTTGTTGTGAGTAGGTCTGTTTTCAAATGAGGTTTGTATCAATCAGCTTATTCAGAAAGATGTTACCAGGAAATAAAATCACATTTAGAAAATCTATTGAAATTCTATCCCAGCAGTTTAGTCTACCTTGTTCAAACAACTTTATCAAATTAGGATTCGGCCCACATCGTTGTTTTATTTAATTATTTTCTTAATTTTATTTACCGAAATCCGAGTAAATGAACATGACATTGTAACTATGGTCTGTTCTGCACACAGTGCTGCTATTGTTGCTTTAAATTGAAAGCGAAACCAGAAAACGAAAAGCTCACGAATGTCCCTTATTTGCTTAAAAATATTTGAATATTTTGAAGTAGTTTAAATCGTATTAATTCCCCAACTTCCTATGTTCTGTGGCCTTTCCTGCTATTGGTGTTGTCCTGGGAAAATACACTTCTTCATTACAGCTTGTTTTCTGTCCTATACAGAATCCATTAATACAGTAATCAGAGAGATTTACAAATGAGTAGTGTACCCACAATTGTAAGACCTCATACATAAAGCCATGTCCTGTGTGGCCTAATGATAACAAAAATAACACATTTTCCTGCTTGTGTTTTCATATTCATTTATTTTTACAATTTATATTCTGGGTCATTAGCTACCTGAGGCTCTTGAATACATACTTTTTATTTTGTTTACAGGAAACCAGAAACAAATTCAAATGAAAAATGGTGTCCCTGGTGTGGGCATTCACCTTAAAAGCTCCCCTTCCCTGTCAGGCTGGTTTTTGTACACTGCCCCATCATCTTACAGAGTAGTGGCATCCTGGGCAGCGCAGGGAGCTTTTATTTAAGAATGGGAATTAGAGGCGCTGCGGGCGGTCTCTCTTTCCTTGATGTGTATAGGAACTCATGGCGAATGCTTTCTGCTGTATGCCCGAGTTGACTGATGACCTAGAAGATGTGCATGAAATTTCTACACAATAGTGAGTGTGCGGGAGGGAGGGGTTGGACTAGTAAAAGGAAAAAGATGTTTTAGTGAATCTGTAGTGCAACAGACATGAAACTGAAGTCACAGATTGGCTTTCAGACAGAACCCCACTGCTCTCACATGGTCTGTTTTATTATGTGGCGTTTATAAAATAGTTTCTCATGTAGATTATATGGGGTATTTATTATTATTATTTTTTTTTGGTTAAACGTACCTTTAATTATACACTCACCTAAAGGATTATTAGGAACACCTGTTCAATTTGTCATTAATGCAATTATCTAACCAACCAATCACATGGCAGTTGCTTCAATGCATTTAGGGGTGTGGTCCTGGTCAAGACAATCTCCTGAACTCCAAACTGAATGTCAGAATGGGAAAGAAAGGTGATTTAAGCAATTTTGAGCGTGGCATGGTTGTTGGTGCCAGACGGGCCGGTCTGAGTATTTCACAATCTGCTCAGTTACTGGGATTTTCACGCACAACCATTTCTAGGGTTTACAAAGAATGGTGTGAAAAGGGAAAAACATCCAGTATGCGGCAGTCCTGTGGGCGAAAATGCCTTGTTGATGCTAGAGGTCAGAGGAGAATGGGCCGACTGATTCAAGCTGATAGAAGAGCAACTTTGACTGACATAACCACTCGTTACAACCGAGGTATGCAGCAAAGCATTTGTGAAGCCACAACACGTACAACCTTGAGGCGGATGGGCTACAACAGCAGAAGACCCCACCGGGTACCACTCATCTCCGCTACAAATAGGAAAAAGAGGCTACAATTTGCACAAGCTCACCAAAATTGGACAGTTGAAGACTGGAAAAATGTTGCCTGGTCTGATGAGTCTCGATTTCTGTTGAGACATTCAGATGGTAGAGTCAGAATTTGGCGTAAACAGAATGAGAACATGGATCCATCATGCCTTGTTACCACTGTACAGGCTGGTGGTGGTGGTGTAATGGTGTGGGGGATGTTTTCTTGGCACACTTTAGGCCCCTTAGTGCCAATTGGGCATCGTTTAAATGCCACAGCCTACCTGAGCATTGTTTCTGACCATGTCCATCCCTTTATGACCACCATGTACCCATCCTCTGATGGCTACTTCCAGCAGGATAATGCACCATGTCACAAAGGTCGAATCATTTCAAATTGGTTTCTTGAACATGACAATGAGTTCACTGTACTAAACTGGCCCCCACAGTCACCAGATCTCAACCCAATAGAGCATCTTTGGGATGTGGTGGAACGGGAGCTTTGTGCCCTGGATGTGCATCCCACAAATCTCCATCAACTGCAAGATGCTATCCTATCAATATGGGCCAACATTTCTAAAGAATGCTTTCAGCACCTTGTTGAATCAATGCCACGTAGAATTAAGGCAGTTCTGAAGGCGAAAGGGGGTCAAACACAGTATTAGTATGGTGTTCCTAATAATCCTTTAGGTGAGTGTATGTCTACACTACACTAATATATATATATACTAAATAATAAATACTTCAAGAAAAAGATAACAATAAAACTGGTATGTATTTTGTGGTTAATTTAATGTTTAAGTTAATGACATAGTACAATGTGTATCTTTGTGTGTGTTGTTTCATTTGACCATACACACCAGTATAAAACATTTACTTAATTGTAGTTTAAACCAATGTAACATTACCTTTCAGCAGAGATCTGGCCTTAACATGTAGTTTTGTCACAGAGATTTAAATGTAATGTTTGCAAAGATATTGAATGTACTGTGATGAAAATATCACCGTGCAGGTACATGCACCTGTGTTTGACATTGTTTATAACTGAGAGGTTGATGACCTGAAATGTAATGTTTATAGAAGGGAAAGCATTTTGATTTTGTCAGAATAAAGGCCCTGACCAAATCTAAACCCACCAACAAAAATGTCAATATCAAACACAGTATCAGGCTTTTTTTTAATTCAGCTTTTGTTATATTATTGTATTCATATTAGTATATATGTTTTTATGTGTAACTGCCAAGTGACTCAGTCCCCTGACAAGTTGAATTTCCTGAAAATAAAAAAAGAAACAAAAATCGGTAGCAAAGCAATGAATCAAAAGACTTTCTAGAAGGCCAAGTTTGACACGTTCTCTGTGCTGCCACTCTTGCATTTTGCATAAAGGTCAGTTCGATGACTGATACCCTGCTCTGTGACCATTTTGTCTGCTTTTTTGTCTCTTTTCCCCTAGGACGGACCATTTGTATGTGTTCTTCATACAGTGGAGCCCAGATATGTATGGGGAAGGAGCTGGAGGCTTGGGCAGAGAGCCGGGGTTCATGGTTGTTAAAAAGAATGAGGAATCGGAAGCAGGAGAGGAAGCACTAGCAAATGAAGCAACAGCTAAAGAATGGGAGGTAGGTGCTGGGAGATTGAGATTTTCATTTTAACATTCACTTTTTCTCCTCCTGTTTTGATATTTAATGTCACTTATTGGTGTAGTTAAGGTATCATACGTATTTAACAGTATGATATTGATTCGTCAGCCTCTGTCCTGTGTCAGTAAAAAGAGTCTTCCACTGTGAGTTTAAAGTGTTTTTTTGTCAGTTTTATAAGGCTGTGAGTGACAGATCGGTGTCTTTGTCGCAAATGTATGAGTGTGTGCGTGTAATTCTGTCTTTTAAATGTTTTATTTATTTTACTCTACCTTCGAACTATAACTTTTTGCATGCAGGAAGATAAAGTAAATTGTCGTTTCTATGTAGCAAATGCTTTCTTTGTCAGATTCAACTTTGTCAGTGCTTTCACTAATACAAGAGCTAGTATATTTTTGCATGTATCTCAACTGTTTTCTGTTACATAAAGAAAGCATTATATCTGTATACATGTATATATCTTCTTTTGCTCTAAATAGATATATTTTGTGGCATGCATGAACGCTTTTTATGTTTGTCAGTGTTCATTAAATCTCTTGTTTAAGTGTTTTTTGTTTCCTAAATCCATAAGGGCATTATATCAAATGCAAGGATTCACTAAACGGTATGTAATAAAGTCCTGTTACTTACCAGTCTATATGGTATGCTCTTAAAAGGTATGTGGAATGTGAAGATTTCATTCATATGAGGCAAGTACTAAAGATCAGTTTAAAACAGGACTGCCAGAACTAATATTTTTCCCGGGGGGACTTCAACAGGTTCTTAATGTCTCAATTCCCTGCTTTACCAAAATCTTTTTGTTCCTGAACACATAACCTTTTTAAAAATACACTAGCCACACTGCTAAATCATCTGTCTCAGAATTCCACTTCCACTCATGCTGGAAAATCGACATATGTCGCTTGCAATTTATTATTTAAACTATTTTTTAATTAACAGTTTATCCCCCTGATGTAACAGCATACTGAATAGTTTTACCACAAAATACTATACACTCTGCCTTCTTTTTACTACAATAAATAAATGTCTGACAAATTATGTCATGAAAGAAGAAGGAAAAAAAAAAAAGCATTCCAACCCTTACAAGGTATCTCTAAGTTTGGGGAAAATAAGATATTGGTAATCCAGGGATCAAGAAAAACAAACAATTCTTTACTCTCCGCCACATAATTTTTTGCTTCCAAACTTTTGACCTACAGTGCAGTTGTGGATTTTATTTGGAACTGATTAATAAAGAGGTCTTGAGGTCACATTTGCACCATAAGAGGGAACATTTGTATCCCCAGGCTGTGGTTTTGGCAACCCTGGATTAAGCTGTTTGTGTTGGTGATCTGTAATCTTTATTTTACAATCTTTATAATACTTTGTTTTCCAATATCACATTCTTTTCCCATGTAAGATTGAAAATCTGCCATTTTGAGCAGTGAAAACTCAAGACGTGCTAAAATACAGAACTGCTTAAAACTTTGAACACGAGCAAGAAAAATGTGTTGTCTTAAATATTTGGTCCACATAAATTGTATTAAATAGTAGGATTTGTATATTTCCAGACATAATACGATATGTATCTTATTAAAATCATACGTTTTCAAATCAGCAAACCCAAAAATACCAGAATGTTCCAGTTTACCCCATTAATGCCCCCACAGTCCTTGCAAGGTTCTCAGCAGCCTTCAGTATAAATATTAAGCCTGGCAGGTACTGCCGTGTTTTTGTCTGTTTTGTTTTGTGCTTGGTGTTGTGTCTCTAAGTGAAGCTGGTCGTTTTAATACTACAGGGTTCTGTATACCAAGTTTTTACTGAAATTTGAGCCAAATCATCATTTGTATCCCCCTACAATGTACTCTTCTCAGATCCAGTGAAAGTACCAAAACAGTCTTACCCATCTGGGAACAGCTTGTGAGTTGTGTATTTAATAGGGATAACAGAGTGCATCTGTAGCCATGATAGACTGAAAGGCAGCAAATAGCTGGACATTAGAGACTCTCTCAGGACCAGGGGTATGAAATTGATACAGGACATGAAGGATTTGATATGTGAGCTGTGGCTTGAATTTAAATATTAATGCAAATAAATGATGTAGGAAACAAAGTGGACTGATTTGTTCTCATAGGGCTCACAGACCTGGAAAAGCCACATGATCTTGTGATTTGAATAAGTAAAGCTGCTGTTCGATATCCCATGGTCCTAGGAGTAAACATGACTTTTAAACAACACTTCATTTTAAATTAACAATGTGATGCTTTGAGATTTTTTTCCCCCTAAGAAAAAAATACTTAAGTGTCATATTGAAGTGAATAGGGAATCCTGTATTTATCCTTATCTAATTATAATGTCATCCTGTTATACAGGCCATTAGGGTATATATAGAGGAATGTGTAACATATTCATGGAGTGAAGGCTGTACTGAATGTGTTTTACTGTCTGGTATTGTAAACAGTCAGAATATGTATGTGTTTTAGGAGGTCAAACGTGTTTGGACCTGTTTTCCCCATTAGATGTTCTAAAGAAAGTATTAATAGTTATTTTAAAATAACAGCTATTTAGTTATTTGTTTACTTACTTAATTAATTAATCATGGGATATACTATAGGGTTAATATTTGAATACAATTGTAGCTGCATGTCTCGAATAATACATTTGTTTTGCTTCACATGAGATGTGAAGATGAGATACAGAATTAAAAAACTTAATTTGTAGTGTACATTTATTTTAAATACATTATGGAATATATACATATATAGATATAATATTCCTATTTATAAACACTTTGATTTTATCTTCAGTTTTAATTAATTAAAATCTACCACAAAACGCAGAGGGTTTTTTCCCTTAATTGCGGCGGAATGCAGACCAACAGATTGAGACCTGGCCGGGTGCAATTTTCACGCTATTGATTGCGATGCTTCGGGAGTGACATCCTTAACCTTCAACACAGTATTGATGTGGCTAGTGTTTAACTCGTTCTTTTAAATATTTCAAATTAATGTTACATAATATGTAATGTAGTGACATTGAAGATTATTATCGTAAATTTGCTTGCGATTCACGCGATTATGATACTAAAGAAGTTACACGCTAAAGCTTGGTAAGAGGAACAATAACAGACACTGTCTCTTTAAATCCCAGACATCTCCGTCCTGGTCGCTCTTGATAAGAGGATGTCCCGCCTTAAGGAACATGGTAGACCAATCAGAATAGAGATCATTCACACTGCGCCTTCCGATTGGCCGCTTGCCGTGTCGTAGAATGATTTGCTGGAAACCTGAGAGAGCTTGTTATTTGGGGTGGCCGGTGCGGGTGTTTTTGTCTTCGTGTGTCGGTGTGTGTGGACGGACCTGGCGAAGCTGAAATGTAACTGTCACGGATACATTTGAACCCGAATGAGACATGTTTTTTTCCAGAGGCATGAAGGAAGGAAAGCAGCTGACGGCTAAATACACCTATGCTGTGGTAATGTGCATTTGCTTGGCTAGTTCCAGTAGCTGCGGTGTTGCGTGCTGACGGAAGGGTTCCAGTTTGGGAAAGTTTGCCTTGTCGCCGCGGCGCTGTGTCAATATTGGCTCCATTCACAGTTTGTGTGGCAGCACTGAAGTCAGCTGGCGCTGCCTGATGCTGGGTGTAATGTTCCCTGCAATATAGCAGTCCGGTTCGTCTGGTTTAGACAATCTAGGTGCCTGCAACACCTAAATACCTCCAAGAGGAAGCAGAATGAATCCCTTTCTTTTTCGTTTTTGTTCGTTTTTATTTTTTTCCAATTCCCTTTTTTTTTTTTTGCTGTAAAATATAAAAACCACAAAAACGTAAACCAATTAATCTTCCAACTTGTTAAACACAGTTATATAGCCTACATGTATGAATAGTGCTTATTGTTCTCAAGGTACCACAAATACAAGATCTATCATTCAAGATGCACAGGCAGAAAATGTAGATGAAATGTAGCCTACATATAAAAGCCTAGGGTAGCACAAACATTGACAAGTTATTGGGTTTATAATAATGAATGTATGATGGATCAGTTCAATTAAAAATAACATCTTTATCCTTAAAATAAGATTGAGCTCAATTCCATATTTCCGTAAACACAGAGTATGTATTTAAATGTATAGCAAGCTCTTTACAGATGAATAAGGACAAACACCGTATTCTTCCACAATGCCAATAGTTCATCTGTTTTCAAGACACAACTGACGATCAGATGTACATCAGTGCAGTATAATGTAAGTCAATTATACCTCAAAGTTGTAGCCCAGGTGTTACTGATGATAAACTGTATTAATACCTACACCTGCGTTGATCCAGTGTCTGTCGATTTGGTCTTGCATTTGTGCATCAGTTTCTGCAGTTTAAATGGGTCTTTAATGCACGTCTCATCTGCCGGCTCAGGCTTTGCTGCTCAAGACATCACCACATGCTGGATGTCTAATAAAACCCACAATAATCGCCCTTTCAAAGTCTATAGCCAAAAATCTATAATCCCACCGCTTTTGATTGCTTTTAGCATCAGTTATGCTGTACCACCAAAAATGTAAAGCATACGTGGTCAAATAAGTAATGTACAATACAGTTGTTTATCTGTTTAAATACACTTCATACACCATGATGTCCTTGTGATTAAAATCAGACTTACACATTGTTGAAAGTGCATTGTTTGCCCTATGCTGCCTTCTTTTTACTTGTATGTCAGCAGTTACTATTTTATTTGAGGGTCACAGACATATAGCCTGTCTACTCCAACTAGCTAATAATATTGACCACTACTTAAATGTAACGATATAGGCTACAGTAGTCTTGATTCAGATGATTTCCTATAGTCAGTACAGTTTTTGTTTGCCTAGCACTTGGTCCTAACTGTGAGTCAGTCTGGACAATAGAAAAGCTGTTTATGAGGACAGCATGCTGAAGTCAGCCATGGCAAACCATTCAAAACATTTACTTGCGCAGATCAAATTATATGGAAAAAAGTTGGGAAATGAATGAGTTATGATAGGCTGTTAATCAAGATCCATGATTTGTCAGTCTTAAGATGGCAGTTTCTGTTTTTTGTGGTATCCGAGGTCTTCGAGTGGGGGAGCTGTTCTTTATTGTGAGGTTTGGTTCATCAGTTGGTCAGTTTCAACAATGTGCATACATTTTGGTACACATTTTAGTTTGTGAATTCATAATGATAAAATAATGGGGGGTTTGCAACATTTGACACACCGTCAATCAAGAATGACAAACATGTAATGTCCTCAATCTTGTTCAATTAAGCTGCCCACAAATGCTCATAAGTTGTCAACATAGAAACTGTTCACTTTTACCTTCATGTTAACCTCTGCATATTTAATACATGTATCTTACTTATTTAACACTTGGTTTGGCTTAGTTATCTGCTGTACACATAGGTCTAATATTTGAACAAGCCAAATCAATACCATTAAGTATGTGTCCAAAAAGGATTTGGACAAGGGCAGCAAGTAATTGGTTTCTTCCCCTAGTCTTGGAGATGCAAATTTAGAGAACATTGTTTACTGAATACAAGATATGCAATAAACTTACCATCCTTCACAAATGTTCTCAGCCTATGCTGAATCATGCAAAGTTTACCTTGCTTATGCATTACTTGTAAAATAGATAGTTACTGTGTCCGTTGCATTTGCATATTATGAATGTACTTGCTAATGAAAGCACAATCATAATTCTTGCAATGTTGCGTTTGTATGCCAGCTACAGGAAATCCAAAAACAAATTTGTTCTGTGGTAACTAAGATTGTATTGGATTTGTGATTTATTACAGTGGGTTACATGGGAGCAATATCTTTGTTTCTTTTGTCCTGCCATGGTGGGCTTGCCTCAAGTGTGCTAGCTTATATTGAGAGTGTTGTGAATTTGACACAGTTCTTTTTACACTAAACCTATGTCACTTACATCGCATTATATGGCTACTTATAAAGTCCAGTTGTTGCATCACATTCCTGCAAGGCATCTGGACAGCTCACTGCATGACCTGTTTTCTACAGGTCTCTCGGACTGATAAAGAAGAGTTAATCAGGACATTTTCAAATAGTCGCCTGCATGTTGTTCAATTAAATGGAGGCAACGTGTTCCAGCAGTGGCATGGATGCCTGAGCTTATGTCCATCCAGAAACTCAAAGCGATTTTCCACTAATGTAACAATTTTCACGTGATTACAAAATTAATTGAAAACTGAGAGAACCTTATGATTATGGTAATTGATACAAATCGATGCCCCTGGTCTTTGAATGAAGAACCAAGCTTAACACATCATACCTTTGTTTGACCCCAGTCCTGGCTGTTAAGATCAGTTGGCAGTTTTCAGCTCTTACGCATGGCAGACGACTTACCATACAGTATCCTCTCCGAATCGATGTTGACAGTGCTCTACACAAATTATACATGCTGTGACCGAAGGGGGAATGCTAGCACTGGAATCTACATTAAATTAGTTATCGGTTTGTAAATGAGATCTCATCTTTTAGTTTTCATTGAAGAAATCCTATTTCCTAATAGGAGCTGCAGAACTGAGTGTCAGTGAGTCAGACACATCACTCCCTCCCTCCCTCTGCACTGTGCTCTTCCCATCCCCTGCTCTTCATCCTGTTTCTCCACTGCTGTACTACCCTCGCTTTCCTCCGTGATCAAGCAGCATTATTCTCTTCCTGTCTCTGTATTCAGGTAGTGTCAGTGGCTGAGTATCACCGCAGGATCGATGCTCTTAACACTGAAGATCTGCGCTCTCTCTGCAGACGTCTCAAGGTGCCCCCTTCAGTAGTTAAAACCCATTCACCCGAGACTGATGTTCGCTTCCAGTACACTGTAGTGTTTCTGTCTGGGGCAAGTCCCACACCCAGTGGGCTTGTCTATAGGTGCCTCATTACACACACAAAAAAAAAAAGAAGAAAAAAAACATTTTGCAGAAAATTCCATCATTTTCTGAAGAGGTGGTGAACTTGCTGTGATTTTGCTGTTTTTGTTTTTCCCCCCTGCAATGTTCGGAAAACATTTAACCCTAGCAATGCACAATACACAACACATTATTTTTAGGGATCTCCAGTCAGTTAGTTCACTCTACTTGATCAGGTTTTTAATTTTGGACCCCTTGATATTGAATCCAATCTACTGGCACTGGTAGGGTTAAAATCGAAAATCTGGGTGTACCTGGGTGATTTTTCTTTTTCTTAATGTCTCGCATCAAACCACAAATGAGGAATTTTCTGTTAGTCATCTTAGTGACGCCCCACAAACTGTGCTCACATTACACCAGCTTCTGTCGTGATGAGGAGCGCCTTTCACATTTCCTGTTCATTTTGGAAGTGGGAGGGGGGAAGTGGAAGTGTTTTGTTTTGACCTGTTGTGGGATTGTTTGCTGAAGACAATGCAGGTAATTCGACAAGGATGAAGTAACTCGAGTGCATTAAGGCTATCATGCCTACCACACAAATGCATTTTATTTAGGCCACACTTTACGGTGTCACAAATGGTTGCTGATTTCTTAATAGACCAAATTACAAAAGAACAGAATGGATTCAATCACATTTCTGCTTTTTCTTCAGCTAATATCCTCTTCCTACTAACAGTGTGAATTTCCAGAATGCTCTTGATTACTGTAGGCTAATTGTAGACAAAAGGATTTAACCATGGAAGTAATGCAAATATCCAAGTCTGACTAATAAAACTAGGTATTTTAAAAGATGTGAAGAAATAAACTAATTTGGATTTGTTTGTGTTAGAAATATTAGCAGTCTTGGTTCATTTGAATGACTTAATATTTTCAAATCAAATACAAACATCTTGGATATTTGGTTTTGTTTTCAGAACCATTTCACCTTCCCTGGTTTAGTTAAACAAATCTGAGTGCTTCCAATGGTGTAGAGCTGTTATATATTAGCGGTTTTCTAGTTAATTGATGCTGAGTGTAGACCAATCCTGGGCCCATGATTTAGTGTCCCTGGTAGCACCATCCTGCTCTGTGTATGAAAACCCTTGTATTGAAGTCATGGCATTCATCGGGATTACGTTGTGAGCTACAAAGTTAAAAGTTGGGGACATTGCTCACCCCAGATCTCATTAGTTCTGAAGATTAAAGTGATGTTTAGAACACATTGCTTAAACGTAAGGAATCACCTTTAATTTCTGTCCATTTTCAAGCAAGCTAACTTTGTGTGTTTCAGTCCTGCCCTTTTGCCCATTCTCCTACCTTTGCAATGATGTACTAATGCTGCACTTTATCTTACTAGATCACTACAAAGGAGGAAGTCAATTCCAAACATGGTACTTCTATGAAGACTGATTTGGAACCGGACACATTTAGACCGAATCTCAGTGAGTCCAGTGACCTCCTTCAACCAGAACAGATCGAAAAGGTAACCTTTTTCTCACCCCCTACACCATGTTCCCTTTCTCTGTGCCGTTTTGTGTATTTCAGCACAGTGGGGGAGGGGAAATGAGACAAAACCCAGGTTCACTCGAATTGTACATCAATGCATTAGGGCTGCTATATCTACATTTCAGGACATTTATGTTATGGTTTTATTCAGTTGTATTTAATTCTTTTAAACTGATTATCAAAATAAATGTAATTGTCCAAATTCCAGTTACAGATGCTTTTGAAGTTTAGGCTTTTGTAAATAAATAAAAAAAATTCTGTGCTGTAACATTTTGACATCAAGTAGCAATCAGTTACCTATTTCACACAGCAGTTTGACTTGTAGTTTCCAAGCACTTACTGATTATTTTGTCCAGCGTATAATACATCTCTGATTGTGATTATCAGGGTTGGTTTTCAAAGGATTATGTTCTAGGCAGGAAATGGAGGTTGGCTATTGTTTCCTATTCTATAGTAAATACCAGGTTGGGAAAAGTATTTGATGAATGATTATGCTGTTCCATACACAATCTGGCACTTAATTACTGTTCTGTAATGGAAGTGCTGCATTAGACAAACTCAAGTCAGACACATTATGTGTGAGAAAAATAATTTGACTGTATTGTGTATTTGACTGGTGCCATTTTCACATTTGTTTATTCTGAAAATCAAGACATAAGAAATAAGTGATGGGCTGAGATAAATAAACAGCTGGCTTTAAAGTTTTTGATTTGTTTTTTTGAACAAATAGCAGTTGCTGTTAAAATGTTTAGTTGAGGACAATTTCATTATTACAGTGAAAAGAATGATGGTGTACAGCTTAATAAATCAAATGTATGGTTAAATGATTTCAAATCAACAGAAAAAACTACAAAAAGTTGGTCAATCAACCATTAACAGAAGAGCATCTTGTTTCTGCACACCTTAAAATCTAGGTTGCTGTTAAAAAGACTTCAATTTCTTTTCACAAACATGTAAATAAAGTAACATTTCTGTTTATTTCAATGCAACAAAGATAATGGTTTACAAAATGTGATGAAGGCATGTATCAAGAACGCTTTTCACATCTAACTGTGTTGTGGTTGTTTCTTGTGTATTTTGGCAGAGCATTTTTGTGCTCAATCGTCTTTGTGGACAAAATGTTATTCAATGATGAAAAACATGATGAAACTTATTCAGATTACCTGGTGACAATGTGAGGATAAATATATATTTGCGTAGGTCATTATTATTAAAATGTCTGTATTTGGCTGCTGTTTGTATATAAGGCAACTTAGAGGGTTTACCAGAATTGTACTTCCCTGCTTTTTGTGTGTGTATGATGGGTGTGTGTGTATAATGGCTGTGTGTGTACATATACACACACCCATATTATTACATTAACATTTGAGCCCAAAGTAGTCTGTTTGGGATGTTTATTATATGCCTGGGTTATTCTGATGTATCTCTTTTTTCACTTGGGAAGTCTCAATACATTTTTGCTAAAAACCAAAATATCCCACTATACTTAAACGAAAAGGGATGTTTACCTGAATATGGCTAGACAGCAGCTATAAACCAAGCACTACGAGGACTGTGCAAATGTGTTGGTCGACTAATACCTTGATACATTTGAACTCCTTTAGATGTGCAACTAGGTAGCTTGTGTTACATTTTATTTGATTTAATATCATTCAACCATGGGAATAAATGAATGACATAATTAAGCTACTTAGTCTGCATCTTCTATTTGGGTTCTGTCTATTTGAAAACCTTTACAAAATTAGACCGTCTGAAGATCATTTTTTGCTGTGGATGAATTCAGTTTTGTGTGATCCCAGGGATGCGCTCTGTGAAATAAGTACAGGGCATAATTACTTCAAAGCAACTGTTGATGTTTTGTACAGGAATCTCAAAGCTTGGATTGGTTTGTGAAGGCACATGTACAAGGGGATGTCTGTTATCAGGCCTTATTTATTACAATCTTTTTTCTTTCCTACACAGCTGGCTAAGCATCTTCCACCCAGAACTATTGGATATCCGTGGACACTGGCTTTCAGCACTGCCAAACATGGCATGAGCATAAAGTCACTATATAGAGCAATGGCAGGCCAAGACACGCCTGTATTGATGGTCATAAAAGATAGTGATGGGCAGGTAAGGATATCATTCCCAGAGAGTTAAGTGAATGATCCAGGGATAATCTGAGATGCATGTATGGATAGACAGAAAACAAGTATGCACAACTACTAAGACAAACACAAGCAAATCTTACCCATTGAAACCTAGCTAGATTTTCAAATGGCTTAATGTACTGGGGGGTATTGATATTTTAATGGCTTCAAGTGCTTTTTACTAAGTTCTGTAAAGGTAGTAGAGGGGAGCCACCCGTCATGCACTTTTGAAATTAATATAAATCGGTAAACGAGAGGAAACAATAAATGCATTTGTCATTTACTCAGTGCTGTTGCGTGTTTATTAGTTTTTGTTTTCTGTTATTTCCGCAGATCTTTGGTGCATTAGCATCAGATCCTTTCAAAGTTAGTGATGGATTCTATGGCACCGGAGAAACATTTCTTTTCACTTTCTGTCCGGAATTTGAGGTGACTATACCGAGATGTTCTCTGGCTGAAACAAAGGAGCAAAATGTTAATTTGTTGATTCCATTTCTTAAATCAATCATTTTGAATCATATAGGTTTTCATTTAGAACATGGGTTCCCAATGTTTTGTGATGGAGGGCCAATTTCCCAAGGTTGCAGGAGATGGGGGGGCCGCAGTACAAAATGAACCACCGATTTTATTTCCTATACATTTCTGTTAGGGAACATTTATTAACTTTGTTTTATTATTTTCACGCAAGTTACATGTGCAGTTTGTAACAGAAAATGTTCATGAAGTGTATAAATATAGTAAATCTTCAGTAAAGGGGGGGTTGAAGGTTGGCTTTGGGGGGCCGCACCAAACATTCTAGAGGGCCGCATTTGGCCCCCGGGCTGCACTTTGGGAACCCCTGATTTAGAACATGTTATTTTTTAACTCTGTTTGACTCGTGTTACAACCAACTAGGAATTTGTCAAAGCTATTATTGCAATAAATTTCAACAGGCAAACAAAGTGTGTGTGTGACCCAAAACAAGCTGGAGAAACTCCAGGATGATGCCTTTCTATCACTGTTCATATTATGAAAGGAGAGGTTTTGTTTTTCCAGGTATTTAAATGGACAGGAGACAACATGTTCTTTATAAAAGGAGATATGGACTCTTTAGCTTTTGGTGGAGGAGGGTAAGTTACTGATGTATTTGAGAGGTTTCCTTTTCATTGGATTTATATTTGTTCTGGTATTATTGCACCTGTGTGGTAATCTAGAGTAATTTATTAGCATGTGATTGTTTCTTCAAATGTATATAGTGGGTAATGAATCCCAGACCCACCCTAAATATGAATGTTTCATGGCTTTTGTTTTGTCTGTTTGTTTTGTTAGTACATATGTGTCAAATACAAAATACCACAAGGCATTGCATTAGTGAGTTTATGTGGAGTTCAGAGTCCATGTGTGATTCATAACTATATAACCCTTCTGCTATGATTTCCGCTAGACCTAAGTTAATAAACTCATTGAAGTGGTACAGTGATAATAAAAGTGACTGTTCAAGTTTCTGTTTTGGTAGCAGATGTGTCAGGGTTGTCTGTAGGTGACCAAGCTTGTATGTGCCTGGACATGTGTTCTGTGGATGCATGTGCAGAGGACTGTGCTAAATGTCTCTTTTGTGTTCCTGTGTTTAGGGGAGAATTTGGATTATGGTTAGATGGAGATCTGTATCATGGAAGAAGTCACTCGTGCAAAACCTTTGGCAACCATACGCTTTCCAAGAAGGAAGACTTCTACGTACAAGACATTGAAATCTGGTGTTTTGAATAACCAAACTAGATTCTAATGAAGAAATCGGTCATCCCTAAAGCAGTGGTGTCCCAAACCTGACTATGCATCACCTCAGCTCCTAGGAAGCCAGATATTAAAGCATATCTCTGTGCTTTTAATTGATACCTAATGCCTCCATTGCTACAAGCTACGTTGTCCAAAAAAATAAATGAAACACTTTTTGTTTTACCCTGCTTATAAACATGTGAAATGGTAAATAACATGTAATTTGCTGATTTGGGTCTGGTTGGATTAAGAATGAAGAACACTAGTGTAGGTGGTTTTGATAGTTCAGGTTTGGGACTGAAATGGGTGACCTTGTTAGGCCAGGGAACTGGACTGCTCCAGATGTCAAAAGATACAATTCAGGACAGAGAATCTGTGTGTACAGATAATCTCCGATCAAATCCACTTCTGGCCTCAAAGGCAGTCTGGAAGGATGAACTGATTTCCTGAGGAATCAACTGCACTTGTCAAGAAGGACTGTGACCCATTACCATGAAGTACCCGACCCTTGAGTGAAGTTTCCATACCACAATTCAACTGGGAAGAAGTATAGAATACTGTATAATAGTCCTCCTGCGTTCACTGTCATAGCACACCATCTCCAAACACATAGCTAGTATCTGGATACCCATATGTGTGATGTTCTGTCAAGTGGGTGTATGTGTGAGTTCAGCAAACACCAACTCTACACAAGAGTAGTGTGTTTGCAGTAGATTTGTGAATATGCAAATTACTGTCAGGTGACCTCAGAAATCCAAACCGACAGGCACGCTGACGAGAGAGAGCTGCAGAGGAGTGATGTGAAATGCAAAAGTTTGTTCTAGGTATGAATAGAAAAGCCAGAGTTGAGGATTGTTTTACAAGAATACATATATATATATATATATATATATATATATATATTGCTGTTCTACGTGTGACAGTGACCTTTATTTGTGCTGATATTTCAGCTGTTACAAATATATAATGTATATTACCCTGTAAATTAATGTTAAAATAGTAGATTTGTTCCTATATATATATATATATATATATATATATATATATATATATATATATATATGAAGTGTGGATTGGTGATTTGCTAATAGCACTTTAATCTAGAAGTTTAAAAGCAGAAGGCCAGGTTCTTAGGCATAATTAAAAGTAGCTGTACAGTTCTTTTCTTTGGTTAGTTCATACAGATGTTAACTGTTTATAGAAAGCTTGCTGCTATGGTATAAAAAGGGCAAATGTAATGTTCTGTATTCCAAAAATAAAACACTCAGAAAATAAATAAATAAAATGCTGAATGTTGAAGAAAAATACAGGGCATCATCTTTTCCTCTTAATGTTTTGCGTCTAGTCCTGTGACTTTGTTAGTGTGTAGACGGGTGTTTACAGACTGATAGAGCTCTTGCAGTTGTAAATACAATCTAACAGCAGCTTTCCTCCCCCTCCCCTCCTTTTGGTCTTCCACAACAGTATTATTGTCCTTGTGGAGTCAAAAATAATAAAACAATCCTGAAATGGACTACGATGTAATAGTGATGTATAGTAAGAAGAAATAAATTATTGTAACCTGGGAATTGTCTGGATCAGTGGTCTTATTTCCTGAAAACTGGATCATTTCAAGTTCTTTTCATGAAGCCTATATTTATCTTGGAACCTGGTTTTATTCCTTTATTTTCATGGAAAGTTTGTGCTCATATTTTTAAGTATGGGGGGGTGTGCTCTGAGAAGCAGTGTATTGAGATTTGACCCTATCTGCATACACTGGTTAATGCAGAGGATTCCTTCATATTAAACTGTATTAAAAACCCTGCCATTCACCAAATAGCAACTCCTTTCATCCAATTCTCAATTTCTTCTAAGAACTTCATAAAACCAGTTTTGTTCTTTGGCAGATCGTTATCTTGTCTGAATAATATAAATGCACTTGCACACTGGTGTGAAATGTAATGTGAATGTAAGGAATAAAAAAACTATTTGTCTTCTGTTATTTATGCACACACACACACACATTTCCGATTGTTTTTATTTTTTTCTTCAGGAAACTATGAGCATGACATAATTCTGAAATGCAACTTGGACTGGTAGGGTCTTGGAGGTGGCTGATGGCTCTGTGGAAAATCTTGAGCATGTTCTGATCTTGCTGGCCACAAACTGTCATATCTTCACAATCAAAGTATTGATCTACCAGCCGAGCCCTTTGTGGACACATCACACATTAATATGCACTGTGGGTCAGCAGAACTTCTAGACAGACCAGCACACCGTACAGCCTGAAGATCTTATATCTGCACTGCAGACCTGCTTATATACATATACATGCTTTGCTCTGTGTGACCATTGATCATGAAAACTGCCCAGACTGGAGTGCAGGGTTTCCAGAATCATTCAATTGTAATCTCTGAAGGAATGGTGAGTTTCTTACAAGTTCCACATTAGTCTGTCAGGCAAAATCCTGACTCCTGTTCAAGAAGAAAATTGCACAACTTTACTAACTCACTAAAGTGAAAAAGCTAAACAAAAATACTGAAGTGACTAAGTCATAAAATCAGGGAATTGGCCAGCAAAATACAACTAACCTTTAAACAAAAGTTTTAAAAAGGATGTTGCAAAAAGAGTCTGACATTGAGGAAAACTTAAACCATATGTCAGAAATAATGTTCAAATGTTCAAAGCTAGCAGTCAATTTAGAATATTAAATCTTGTTAATATTTGAATGATTTTTGATTTTCTCTTCATCATAAATTCTAACCAGGTAGAAAGTGTTGAGACAATATAAAAAATAAAGAACATGACAACAAAAGAAGTCCTGCATATTTTCAGTGAAGATGTCTAAAGTAGATGGCATTTTAAATGACTTGCATTTCATTGCTCCAATAATGTGAAACAAAGTCAAAGCAAACATCTTAATGGGCAATACATTGATGTGTGAGGGAATGGGAAGGGATGAGTAATTGGACTATTGGGAGATATATAAATAGAACTAAGCCAATTGGATGAAATATAATACACCTTATATACTATAAACTAATCTGTGACTAACTATAATTTGAACTCTTTATTTATAAAGTCGAGCTCCAGTGTATTCACTGTTTTGGCTGCAGGCTCATCAAGCAGCTGCAGACACAGGATACACAGCAATATTTGGATAACTGGCGCCCCCTGCCGTCAGCACAGCAGAAAAACCGTGAACAGCACCTGGTATTCCCAGACGCCTCCCAACCAAGTACTGACTAGGATGAGCTTCCAAGATCAGGCTGTTTCAGGGTGGTGTGCCATAAGCAGTGACATGTTGCTCTAACACGTGCTAATGTACTTAATGAACCTGTCTGTCAGAGTTCAAAAGAAGACATTGGTTATTTATTAATGTATGTATATATTCATTAATTTTATGATGTGTTTATTTATTAGTACTTGCTGTCTCTCTCTCCCTCCGCTTCGCACAGTCTTAAACAACAGTGATGGTCACACAATAACTATTCCCTCCAAGGAACTGACACCCAAACATTCACCTCAGTTCTCAAATGTGTACGTCTCTGTAATGTGTTTCTCATGCTCTATGAGAGAATATTAATGTGAATGTAAACATAGGGCCATGGCTGTATCAATGTGAAGACACACAATTTTGATAATTG
Source organism: Amia ocellicauda (assembly GCF_036373705.1). Taxonomy (NCBI): domain Eukaryota; kingdom Metazoa; phylum Chordata; class Actinopteri; order Amiiformes; family Amiidae; genus Amia; species Amia ocellicauda. The sequence goes on from NC_089867.1 coordinate 4,708,808, forward strand.
ATCTGCTGCACGAGGTTTGAGTGTGCTCCATGTTGTGCTTGGTGTTTAGTAGTTGTTCTTCTTTTAACAGTTTTTCTTGATTGTTTGAACATTATAACCAGGCTTTTGAACTAAAATTTCAAAACAAGAATGTCATTTATCAAAAAGCCCACCCATATCCCTAAACTATAAACACTATTCCCCTGTTTTGACACATGAGTCAGATTTGTTGAACTGTCACTGCAAAACACTACACACAATCCCTTCATTTCTCATTGCCAATACCATGTGGTCATTTAGAAAGCACTAGCATTCAGCATTCAATAAGTCAGCACAGCTTGAACACAATTAGCACACAATTACTTAGGTGGAAACAAGTAATCAAAATTGATCACACACCAATCAGAACCTTCAATAGATAGATAAAAGGGCCCAAGCCAGTTCATTCAGTTTTGGAACATTGGATCCAGAGAGACGTGAAGGAAGAGGTCGAGGACACGGCGGCGGCGGCGGAAGAACAACATTAGGGAGTGGAGGAAGAGGTGAAGGAAGAGTATGAGGAGGAGGAGGAGAAGAAGGAGGAGGAGGAGGAGGAGGAGGCAGCAGGGAAGAAGAAGAGCATTAGGGAGTGGAAGAAGAGGTGAAGGAAGAGTATGAGGTGGAGGAGGAGGACAACGACGACAAGCAAGAGGAAGAGGAAGGGGAAGGGCAAGGAGACAAGCAGTCTTGAATGAAATTCGTGCCACTCTAGTTGACCATGTCCTTGTCCATGGTATGACTATGAGGGAGGCTGGGCAACGAGCCAAACTTGAGTCGCTTCACCATTGCCTCGATCATAAGAACCTTCAGGGAGGAAAACGGGTAGGTGTACTTCAGACTGCTCTCTACTGTACCTTTTGAGTGCTGTGCCATTACAACACATGTACTGTAGCTTTTGCGCTATACTAATAAAAAGAAATGCATCAAATTGCCTCCCATACAGATACAGTAATCAGTACTTCAATTTTTGTAGGACACAGAGACGACCACCTGGTGGAGGCAGGCTAAGGCTTTTGTCAGAGGAGCAAGAGAGGGAGCTGGTAAATATGGTCATTGCCAACAATGTAATCCACCTGCGAGAGATTCAAAGGAGTGTGATTGAAGACAATCCCCAATTTCGAGGGATAAATGCCATCAGCGTCTCCACAATTGATTGAATCATCCGAAAGCACAGGATCCGGATGAAACGGGCCTTCCGCGTCCCTTTCAAACGAAACTGTCCAAGTGAAAGACCAACGTCTGGAATATGTTCAGGTATGAGTTTTTATATTGTATGAAGTGTTTTGTACCATCGCAGTATAGCAGTACAGCAGTTTATACTGTAGCACAAAGTACATATGGTGGTCTGCCATTTGTGCCCTCTTGAACTGTGTTTCAGGGTAGTCATTTACTCTACTGTTTCATGTGTTTTGCAGAGAATCTTTGAGAAGGCCAGCCTGTTCCCCATGAGATTTTGTTGATGAGGCTGGACCTTATAACTTTACCAAAAGAAGGAGAAGGAACATAATTGGCCATAATTGTTGTGAATGTCCCTGGCCAGCGAGGAGGGAACATCACTATGTGCACGGCCATCAGCCAGCGAGGGGTACTCCACCGCCATGCCATTCTTGGACCCTATAACACTATGCTCCTCCTTGGTTTCCTTGATGGTCTAAGAGTGTGTATTCCAGCTTGACCAGAGGGAGCCAGCAGAACCAGAGCAGCCTCGCTACGTTGTTGTTTGGGATAACGTCCGTTTCCATCGCTCTGCTCTGGTTTGTGACTGGTTTACCAATAACCCAAGGTTTTACAACATCTTTCTGCCTGCATACTCTCCCATTCTAAACCTGATGGAGGAGTTTTTTTTGGCATGGCGGTGGAAAGTGTATGACTGAGAACCTCGCATCAAGTGTTCACCTCCTCCAGGCCATGGGGGAAGCCTGCCTAGACATTTCAGTTGATGTGTGCCAGGCGTGGATCAGGCAAACGAGGATTTTTCCCCTGCTGCCTGGCTAGGGCCAATATACCCTGTGATGTTGATGAGATTCTCTGGCCTGTGCCAGACCAAAGACAGGATGCTGGGGTAGAATAATTTTGTATTGTACTGTACAGTACATTAAGGAATAAAAAATCTGCAAATGTACAGACGGAAGTATGCACATCCAGCACATTAGACCATTATATTTAATATTTGTTTAAATTAAACAGTTTAACTACATGTAAATATATTTAGTCAAATAAAGTTTACTTATTAATCCTGTAATCTGTTTGTTAATTTACTTATTATTGTAAAACATGGGGTGCCAATACTAATGTCTAGAACTCGACAGACTTATTAGAACAAAGCACCACTGCGTTCTCCTTAAACTCTTCAATGTGACTCCATTTTATCATGGGGAAAATAAATTGTGAAACATTTTGACAGTTTCTTATTTAATCTTCCCATCTGTTATCTGTTCATCTTCTAGGTCAATTGTCATTTGTTGGGCGCCATTGTATAGCTTCCTTTGTCCATCTTTGTTCTGTCCTTCCTGCAATGTGTCCAGTCCATTGCCATTTTAACATGTTCACGTTTTCGATGATATCACATATTTTAGTTTAATCTCAAATCCCTTCATTTCATTTTATCTCTTCTTGTTAGTCCAAGCATGGATCTGTCCATACTTCGTGTGGTTTTTACATTCAGTTTCAGAGCCATAAGTGAGCATTGGTAGTATGCATTGATTGATTACTTTTCTCAGGCAAATGGGTTGATTTTCCTTTCAATAGCATGCAGTTTCTTCTAAGTGTACTCCATCCCATTTTCGCTCATTTAATTTCTTCCAGAAGATCTCCATGTTTGTTGATTTATGGTCCAAGGTAGACATAACCTTTGACTTCTTCAAGCACCTTTTCATCTACCACGTCACTCCCATGCTTCCTGGCATACTCCTGACATGCTTCAGATGGTACTTTTTGAGTAACGGCTTCTTCTTCCTGGCAACCCATCCTGGGTGTATTCCTGCCTTGCGCCCTATGCTTGCCGGGTTCGGCTCTGGCTTCCCGCGACCCTCACCAGGATAAGCGGTTTCGAAAATGGATGGATGGCTTCTTTCTTGATATAGCTGACAAGTGCACCATTACTCCACTCCTGGCCACTGAACTCCAGCTCCTTCATAGTGATTGTTGGCCTCTTTGTGGCTCCTCTCTCAAGTCTCCTTGTTTGAGCTCTGAGTTTTGAGGGACGGTCTTTTCTTGGCAGTGCCTGGGTGGTGAGATGTAGCTTCCACTTCGTGATTATTGATCCAACTGTGCTCACTGGGATATCCAATCAATTGGATATTATTTTGTACCCTTTTTCTAATCTATGCATTTCTATTACTTTATCTTAAACACCTGTAGAATGGTCATTCATCTTTATTTTCCTTCAGATTCACATTCGCACCAGTGATCCTTCAAAAGTGGGGGTTTTATTCAGAAAATGTGAAAGAAATTGTAATGGTTAACAGGTGGAGGCCAACGGTGAGGTAATTGTGTCCTCATTAGGGAAATTTCTTTCATCTGTGTAATCTGGGAGCTTCCACAGCATGGGTTGATTTCATTTTTCAGTTCACCATATTTCAGTTTTAAAATTTTCTTACGAATATTTCCCAACATAAAACCAATGTCACCTTACAATAATTGATTTTGTCTTTCAGTGTTTGAAAATAAAATATATATACACACACACACACACACTGAACAAAAATATAAATGCAAAATGGAAAGTGTTGGTGCCATGTTTCAAGAGCTGAAATGAAAGATCCCAGAAATTTTCCATTCACACAAAAAGTTTATTTCTCTTCAATTTTGTACACAAATTTGTTTACATCCCTGTCAGTGAGCATTTCTTCTTTGCCAAGATAATCCATTAACCTGACCGGTGTGGCAGATCAAGAAGCTGATAAAACAGCATGATCATTGCACAGGTGCAAATTGTGCTGGGGACAATAAAAGGCCACTCTGAAATGTCACACAACACAATGCAACAAATGTCTCAAGTTTTGAGGGAGCAATGCTGACTGCAAGAACATCCACCTGAGCTGTTGACAGATAATTTAATGTTAATCATAAGCCGCCTACAACATAGTTCTAGATAATTTGGCCAACAGGCCTCACAACCACAGACCATGTGTTACCAGGCCAGTCCTGGACAGCTGATGAAACTGTGGGTTTGTACAACCAAAGAAGTTCTGCACAAAGTGTCAGAAAGATTCTGAAAATGAATTATAGAAGAAAAGTTGTAATGGCTGCACAGCACCACATGAGGGCTCAGACTAAACAGAGTACAATTTCAGAACAGACTTTACCAAATTATTAAAAATGCTAAATTGCAAAATAAACAGGTCACATAAATTGTGGCAGGCTATGGATTATTTTTAACTGAATATAAATTCAGAATATTGATTTGATGTATGTATGTATGTATGTATGTATGTATGTATGTATGTATATAACCCTTTAATGTTATTAACTCTGGAAAACTAGAAGTAAAATCAATAAAATATAATTTTGCTTTCAGCAGACCTCCAATAAAAGGCTACTATTATCCGGGACTTAGAAATTCATGAATGTTGACATTGCCCCTGAGCTTTATTAGGAGACATGCAGTTAGGTCCATAAATATTTGGACAGTGACACAATTGTCATCATTTTGGCTCTGTACACCACCACAATGGATTTGAAAGGAAACAAGATGTCCTTTAAGTGCAGACTTTACATCCAAATTGGGTTAATGGTGTAGGAATTACACCCATTTTTATATGTGGTCCCCCCAATATTAGGGGCTCAAAAGTATTTGGACAAACTAACATAATCATGAATTAAATTGTGAGTTTTGCCATGTCTCTGATTGGTTTGTTTTGATTTCTCAGATTTCTTGATGGCTTGTTTCACTCGCAGTGGCAGCTCTTTGGATTTCATATTGAGGATTAACAGCAACAGATTCCAAATGCAAAAGCCACACTTCAAATCAAATCTAGACCTTTTATCTGCTTACCTGTAATTGAGCTAATGAGGGAGTAACACACACCTGGCCATGGAACAGCTGACACAGCTGAGCAGCCAATTAGGGTCCAATTACTTTTGAGCCCCTAAACTTGGGGGGACCACATATATGTAATTCCTACATCGTTCACCCAATTTGAATGTAACTACCTTCAAATTAAAGATGAAAGTCTACAGTTAAAGCACATCTTGTTTCCTTTCAAATCCATTGTGGTGCCATACAGAGCCAAAATGATGACAATTGTGTCACTGTCCAAATATTTATGGACCTAACTGCATGTCTCCTAATAAAGCTCAGGGGCAATGTCAACATTTATTGACTGTATATCAAACAATACAAAATTGTTATGTAACCAATCACTATATATAATTAAAATAATTCAGAAATTTAAGATTGAAGTGAAGTATTTATTTAAAATTTAAATGTTTTGTTTGCAAAGCCCATATTTAGGATTTAGATAAATATTTATTCTAACAGAAACTATTAATATTAATTTTCAAAGAAAGATTTAGCATTTAAGTTTTTATTTTACTAAACGTGGAGAAAAAAGCTTATTATTATTATTATTATTATTATTATTATTATTATTATTATTATTATTATTTACTAAATCTGGAAAAACAAATTTAAGTTAAATCTGTGAAAAAAGACATGAAATGTGCACCCAATACATAGACACAAACATTTATAATAGTATCAAGGAGGATTTAATTTCAGAGACAACATATTTTGTAGTTCCAGATTGTTTAAAATTCAAAAAATACTTAAAAAGGATAATTAATTGCTTCTCAAAGTTGCCATACACCCACAATACTGAAGGAGAAATTGACTTGAAATTATGAGAGCTGAGTGTAAAATGAGAGTTGAGAGGGAATGGGAAATTTGGGAATAGATTATTGAAATTATTTAATCTCATTATTTCATTCACATTATAGGATTATGATTAAGATTATTACAAATGTGTTATATTTATTAGAGGGGATTCAGAAAAATTAATATAATCATTTTAAATCAGTAGCTGATAGGCAAAGAAATAAATATGCATCAGTATTATAGTAATCATTGATACCTAAATTAACTTTTATTGAGCTCTTTTATATGCTTGTTATGTTATTAGCTGAATTGTATGACATTCATTGAGTATTAGAACAACTATAATTGTTCTGTTTGTTACATAAAAGATGATTCAGATAAGCCATTGTTGAATGGTTATGAAGACTTAACTTTGTTCACTGAAAAGAAGCTTGTCAATTTGAGTAAATAAAAAGTATACTGAAACAATTTTGGGAGGTAAACCAAAAAACTGCCTTGTGGACAGAACTATTCATCTTCAGTGTAAAAGTATTTTTGAAAACTCAAAGTCCAATAAATTTGATCTCTGCTCCTTTGCCAGACAGAGGTCTATGTATCAATGTTTGTAAATCAGTTTCACACCGTTTAAACGTGACATGAACATGCAGTCATTGACATCAATGTCATATACATCTCATTGCATTAAATGCCTTCACTAAATCTGCATGTAAGTTTTGGCATTTGATTTTTATACTGTAAATATACAAAACATATATTTTTTTCTGCATTCATTTAAAAATCATCCTTGTACATAAAATCAAATCTAACATGAATTAAGGCATAAATCACTTGCTGGCATCCACAACAGTGCTGTATTGGTGTACCTGTATGAATTATGCAACCAGAATGCATCTGATGGGATTTCCATGGGAAGCAAGATGCTTTGGATGGCCTGAAAGCTGCAGTATTCAAACATCAATAAAGCAACTTTTTTAAAGCAAATTTCATGTAGGATCACATTCTGTCTTTCCAGGTTTTCTCTAGTGGTTATTCCTGCTTTACAAAGTTTTAAACATTGAAACCCACAGCATAAAGATTTTGCTGTTAGGCCTAGACCAAGGTTAAGGCTAGGTCCAGGTTATTTGTTCCAGGAACAACTGCTACACAGCAAAATCAGGGTGTGCAAAACCCCTCCTATCAACTCCTATTTATCTCAGTTGAACACCACTGACATCACACCCCAGCAGATATAGTCGGTTGTAAAGAATGTAGGTTTAAATTTTAGAATTGTATAGTATCTTACCATGGCATGGTGAGTTTCCCTTTTTTAACTGCAGTCTGCGGAGATATTGACAAACAAAATTCTAAATGTTATCTGTATAAGATGTAATTTTCTTAATATTAAGACTTATTATCTGGATAATTTCCAACTCATAAATGATCTTTATCACGAATTTTGCACGGCTTCATTTGTATTATTGTACAATCACTTGCTAATGCTTATTTATCTATTTTGAGTGGATTGATTATTATTTCCTGCACTATTTGGTTTGTTTAAATATTATATATACACTGATCAGCCATAACATTATGACCACTGACAGGTGAAGTGAATAACACTGATAATCTCGTTATCATGGCACCTGTCAGTGGGTGGGATATATTAGGCAGCAAGTGAACATTTTGTCCTGAAAGTTGATGTGTTATAAGCAGGGAAAATGGGCAAGCATAAGGATCTGAGTGACTTTGACAAGGGCCAAATTGTGATGGCCAGATGACTGGGTCAGAGCATCGCCAAAACTGCAGCTCTTGTGGGGTGTTCCCCCGTTCTGCAGTGGTCAGTACCCATCAGAAGTGGTCCAAGGAAGGAAAAGCGGTGAACCGGCGACAGGGTCATGGGCGGCCAAGGCTCATTGATGCACGTGGGAAGCGAAGGCTGGCCCGTGTGGTCCGATTCAACAGACGAGCTACTGTAGCTCAAATTGCTGAAGTTCATGCTAGTTCTGATAGAAATGTGTCAGAACACACAGTGCATCGCAGTTTGTTGCGTATGGGGCTGCGTAGACGCACACCAGACAGGGTGCCCATGCCCTGTCCACTGCTGAAAGCGCCTACAATGGGCATGTGAGTATCAGAACTGGACCACGGAGCAATGGAAGAAGGTGGCCTGGTCTGATGAATCACGAGTTCAAGGTGTTGTCCCCAGATCTCAATCCAATCCACCATCTGTGGGATGTGCTGGACAAACAAGTCCGATCCATGGAGGCCCCACCTCGCAACTTACAGGACTTAAAGGATCTGCTGCTAACGTCTTTGTGCCAGATACCACAGCACACCTTCAGAGGTCTAGTGGAGTCCATGCCTCAACGGGTCAGGGCTGTTTTGGCAGCAAAAAGGGGGACCTACACAATATTAGGCATGTTGTTATGGCTGATCGGAGTATCTTAAAAGCATCCGTGTACTGCAGCGTCTTCACTCCCATGAGGTGCTGGCACAAATAAAGCAAAATATATATACTACTGTATCTTCATCTGGGCTATAAATACCTAATAAGTGAGAGTGTGGCTACAAAATCATTTTTTCATTACATAATTATAAAATGTGATGTTGTCCTTACGCACGCCATCTTAAAAACTTGTGTTTTATATAAAGTGTAAACATCACCATGGACATGATTTCGGGACCTTTTTGAATATACAATTATTTATATCATAAAGTGAATAATAAAGTTAATATGTAAAATAAAATCACATTTAATTACGCATATTAATTCAAAACTGCTGTGAGGTTCACCCACGCATTGTCTTTTTAATGTATTTATTTGTCTTTTAATTTACAATGATACAGTATTGGATATTGCTGTGCCTCATAAATGAACTTCTCCTCGCGCTGTTTGTTATGGGGCACATGCGTATACTGTGCGAGTTTCCACATGGGTTTACATCACTTCTGATTGGTCAGATTCTTTCCAGTCGCAGCAAAATAATCAAGAAAGTAAACCATTTAAATCTGAGCGATGCTAATTTTCTTTAAAGCAGTGTGGAGGCTCCCATTGAAATACAGGCAGTGCTACCATTTCCGCTCATCCAGTGTGAAGCACCAACAGACTTTATAATAATTTCTGACGCAGGACAAGTGCTTTAGAAGGATGCGATTCTTACTAATTTCATGAAACTGTTAAGGTCAGAGACATGAACCAAATTCAGGAGACTGTAGCTAATCTCATTCCAGGCCCGGTGGCAGGATCACATCTCTGGATAAATGCCATGATCAGTTACCTGCTTGATCATTAATGCTAATTGTTCATTCCATCCACAGAAAGCAAAGTACATTTTACCTTTCGTCCAAAATTGCTGAGCATGAAATACGTGTGCATTTTGTGGGATAAAATGTGAATTATGTTCACGAAATGTGAATTATATTAACGAAATATGCGGGCATGGCCGGGATCTGGACCTCTGGTTCGGCGGTGGGCGCGGCCGGCATCTGGACAGCTTCATCTGTTCCCACAATGAAAGCCGAGCCACTCAACATGAGACCAAAATTAATAAAAGTTTCCAGGGTCCAGTCACATTTGCCACTAGGTAGCAAGAGTGATATGGTCTCGTCCAGTCCGCAACGAAAAAGGTCCTCAAGAGCGACATCATCGAAGTTTACTTCCTCTATAGACCGGTTTCCCTGGCATATGTTGAAGAGGAGAACTTCTGGGTCCATGTTGAAGGTGGCAAAGTTTTCTGTCACGATTACCCTCTGGGAGCCCGGGAACAGGGGTCCCAAGTGCAGTGCTGGTCGTGGGATCATCAGACTGGAAAACGGCAAACAGACAATCGAGTAACAGACGGAGTCGTGGTCAGGAAAACAGGCAGGAAGTCAAGGGAACAAGGCAGGTAAAGGCCTTGAGGGAACAAGACTAGAAGAGGCACTGGGACAAGGCTAGGGATTGCAGTTGGAACTGACAAAACTTCACCCCGACTGAGGGAACTGAGGGGATTATAAAGGGAAGCAAGAACTGGGAAGGCAGGTGCAGGGCCAAAGGAAGCAGAGGTAAGAAACAAGCGTGCACATGAGTGAGAAGAATGTGAATGGAATGCTAGATATTAGAGAACAGTGAGAGGTAAAGAAAGACAGGGAAACAGTGGCCTCTAGAGGTGATAGAGGGTATAGACTAGGAACCATGACAGTCTCATTCTCCAACAATCAGTAACAGAAGACATTTTATCCTCCCCACCTACACATTAAATGACTAGGAGTGAAGGTGTGGAGGAAAGAGAAATACAAACTAAACAGTATTTTCCTCCACACTGTTGTCAAATTATTTATTAAGGCTTTTATCAACCTATATTTTATTGTGCTACTAATTTATTTTACATATTCTGAATATTTAGTATTATTGTTATAATTCTGTGAAAAAGTGTTATATAACTAACACAGACACACCAGATTGAGAGATGCTGATGGTAAGACACGGATATTGATTTGAAATCCAGGAGGAAAACAACTGTTTGACTGCTGTGTGAGCTAAAGCAGGCAAGGGGGAGGGCTTACCTGAGTGACAGCACTGAGGGGCCTATCAGCAGCTTTGATATGAGGCTTTCATAAAATCCAATGTAAGCATTATTTACCCATAGATCCCTTTGGCTGTTATTCTCGACTTTACATATAACAAGCATGCAGGGGGTCAGAAATATTTTACTTAAATCCACTTTTTTGTTTGGATCTGTAGGGATTGGCAAAAGAAGATTCTAATCATAATTATTCTCATCATAGTGTACCCTATGGTGATTTCTGAAAAATAAGGTGTGAGATATACAGTACTCATGAAATGTGTAATTTGTACACTACATGTATGTATGAAACTTAAAGAAACTAAGTTCTAGACTAGACAATATCAAAATCTTGACCGCAAAGTACAAATAAACTAATTCTGCATATATAATAGAAGCCACTACTACATATACATTAAAATGGCACATGACACAGGCTTAGAACTTGCGATTTGATTTGTTTGACTGGTCTAGGCCTAAGTGACATTTTACTATTAGAATTCCATACATATTGAATGCAGGTTGAGCTGATTAATTTCAGCAGCCATAACATGTTTTCCTTAAATTATTAACTTTACTTCAGTTTAATTAGTCTAATTTCAGTTTACACAAATACTGATTAATAAAGCAAGAACTTATTGTACACAATTCAAAATCTACTGGCATTTGTTTTTGGGTGAAGAAAGAAAGTGAGGAATAATTACCTATTTGTATACTGAAATATTCAACGAAAAGCTTTATGGTTTTGTTTTTTAAATATCATGTTATTACGAGCTTCAGTCAACATGATTGACTAGACACTAAACAATCAAAACCAAAGTACTACAACTAAGCTATAAAGTGACTTACTTCTTCATCTCTACATAGATATTGGAAATTGATTTCTTTACAGGTTGAACATGGCTGGCACTGATGCACACCACACATCTGGGCTGAGGGAGAGCAGAGATTCAGTGAAGCAAAATCACATTAATACATATTATGTACTGTAATAACACTGACATGTGTAAAATGATTAAGTCATCTCAAGTCAGAGTGGTCAACATGAATAAAAGACCACTTCCACTGTACACACACACATGATTCACCCCTACTGGATTGTAATGATTCTTTAGAAAGATTTGCTGTCATCTTACATGTATTACAGCTGAATATACAGCCACCCGTAGAGCAACTGATGTCCCGAAAGATGTACCTAGCAAAGCCACTCGATCACTGGCTACCTGTGGATGGTCCTGAAGGATGGTGAAGGCTGTCTGATGCAAAAACAAGTGAAACAGTTACAATATATCACATAATTATCATAAACTTTGATCCCTGAAAAATAAATGTACTCCAATTCCCTTGTATGTGACATCACTTATCAATCACTGGGTCTTTGTACCATGATGCTCAATTAGCTTTGCTGTGTTCGAAGAAATCCTGCCCTCCTCATGGAGAACCCAAGCTCAACATGGGACAGAGTGGTCCCTGTCCTTACAGAACAATTGCCATTTTATATCTTAAAAAAATATTTACCTCAAAATACTCATATTCAAGAGAGGGGTCGTTGTCAGGAGATTTTGCTATGACTTTACGTAGAATAATAGTCCAAAGCCAGAGACATGTAGCCATGAGATGCAAGGAGAGCAGAGTGGTACTCAACCAGCCCTCCGCCACCCCACAAGTCCAGAACCACAGGAAACGGGCCAGGACCTGCCAGGACATTTCTATCACTCTGTGACCAAATGTTCAAATAATAAAATAAACATGCCAATAGCAGATTAATTATTGTAATTATTATTCATTACCTGGTGGCACAAAGAGAGTTCCTCGTACTCCACCCTGCCTGATGTCAGTCCTGCGGACGGCTGGTGCCATGTATGAGCACTCAGTAACAGCACAGGCCAGAGCAGATGCCTCTATGAATCCATCCCCGATGTGCCCTCTATACACAGCAATGCGCACAACCACTGGGGTGCACACATCTGTCTTTCGAACCCTGAAGAAGTGCGTAAAAGTAATGATAGGAAGAACAGTTTTATAAACATGAAAACGCTGCCTTTTCATGAAAGTCACATTCCCTGTAACCAATGAAATAAGAGTAAAGACAGTTTAACCATTTGATTGGCTATAAAGTCCCAGAAAAAACACACTCTGATACCTGAACCCGATATCGAGTGATCACCTGATACAAGAACCGAGTGACTCCTGATACCTGATATTAAATTCGAGTGACTCCTGATATTAAATTCGAGTGACACCTGACATTAAATTGGAATGATGCATGAGAACTGACATAAAATAAGCATGAAGCTTGATGCCAAATAAGACTGACAGCCGATGGGTGATATCAAATATGAGTGATAACTGAGGGCTGAACACTAAACTTACTGAGGCCTGATCGCAAAACTAAGTGATGCATGACAACTGACGCTGAGGAGTGAGTATGTCCTAATATGGACACTGTACAACAATGTCATCAGTGCATGTAACGGGTTCGCTCTATACCCTGTTGATGTCTGCAGCTCACTAAACATCCTCGGAAACGTTGAACCAATCATATTGCAAAGATGATGATTACTACCTTCCCTGTAGTTTTGATTACTGTCCCAGAGCGCAAAGCATGCAGTCAGAATACTTGTATGATTTTAGTTTTCACATACAGTATTTTGAGATATTGATTATGTAATGTTTGTATTCCTGGTGTCATCAATGTCATTTTGCCACTTTTGCTGACTTTGAGGCATAATGTTAAAAATTCCGCAGATTGAGATTAGATTTAGATTGAGAAATTCATCAAACATTGATGCTTTCATAATTTCTCAATGTGATTTTGCACAGTACAGTAGATATGCTTCATTGTTATATTAGTTGTTTCTTCAACATCTGCCAGTTTTCCTAAACATTTTTAGAAAAAAAAAATAGAAATTGATGATCAAACATTGCTGTTAATGTAATTTTGTGCATACACTGAGGATCATATTTCAATAAACCTACAGTAAATATTCCAAAACCAAAAATGTACTTATACATAATTGGACTATTTTGAGATATTGGCACTACCAATTTGGCAGTATGATAATGTCCCCAGATTTCATTATCATTAAATATTGATCATATTAATTACTTATTTAATACTTAGTTGTCTTCTGTAAATCTGGCCAGGTTACAGTATTATACAATTTACAGATACTTAATAATATACTATATAATAATACAGTAAACTGCAGTATCGTAGGTCTATAATTTGGGTGAAATGCATATAGTTTTGATTAAATTAACCACATGAGAAATAATATACTGCAATTCCATTATTTTTATGTGTTCAATATATAACGTTTTACAATGTTTGAGTTAAATACTTACTATAAAAGCCGTGTAATGTCTCACTGTTTATTTAAACCCTTGACTCCACAGCACCTCCCGACCCCAAACAGACACGAACTGAACAAATACAGACGTCCTGTTTTCTGAGTAAAACCGAAAGTAAAAATGAAATTAGAAATATGTGTATAGTCGCCATTTTTTTAATTTATTTAAGTACGATAAATGTTGATGGAGTTAGGTGCCTGCTCAACGTAAGACACTTAATTTTAAATACAATATGTAGGTTTAAATCAACAATAGAAAGTTGCTTACTTTTATTTTTAAAGACATTTTGTTTTGAAAATGTCCGGCATAAAACTTAAAATTAGAAATCGAACGACTAAATTGACCGATTAAACCACATTGTCTGCCTATATCATAAATGTGATTTTTATTTTGTAAGTTGAAGGTTTCAAGTATGTAACAATGGTTTAATAAACAACATCAGATCTCGAGTGAAGTTCACCATGACAGACACCATTTCCGCAACTGGAGCCACATTACTGCGTCACATTATAATCTTCATTATTTCACGAGTGTCTAACATTAGTAACGATATTCAATGTATCATATTAGCTGCTCCATTGCATTCTTTTCTCTGCTATTCCCACCCATTAAAATAGTGTGACAATAATGTTCATAATTATGGATGCATTGGCTTAATCTAATAAAACACAGTGAACCACAGTGATCGGTGTATGCTGCTTGTTGCTGTGTGATCAGTGTGTGTCTCACTGTGTCTGTGCTGTGTGTGTCCAGGTCCACTGATCCGCATCTGGACTCCTCTGTCAGCTGCTGAGGAGGGGAGCTGCCTCTGAGATGAGTCTCTCTGGGGAGCCTGAGGCTCAGGATGGAGCCATGGGCCCCGAGACCAAGAGGTGAGAGGAGATGCGAGGGGGGGGCAGAGGGTCTCTGAGTGTATAGGGTACCTGTCAGTCTGATACATAGAGCAGGGCTTCTCAAACTGGTGATCCGTGAGCTGGACCGGTAAAGTGAATAGTCTAGATTTAAAAGCCCTTACAGTTTTATAAAGTAACAAGACTAAATTGATTCTTCATATAGTTGTACAGATCACAAAACCGCAAACAGTACAGCTGGCACTTTCCTTCTGTTCAGTTTGGCTTTTTGCAGTAGGGTCTTTTCTAGTTATTGCCTGCACGTTTCTAAAATAATAAAATCAAGATGTCCGTGCAATCAGTAGACTATTGTGAAGAATAAAAGCGTGGTTGGCTGCAATAAAGCGAACCCGTCACGTGACATACTTGGTAGCCCAGTCCTGCCCTGAGTGCATTCAGTTATAGCGCTTCAAAAGAAAAAGCGCGTCTAAATCTGTGACCAATGCTAAGACAAAAGTACCATAATCATGATAAGTGATAATCGGACTAAGTCATTTAACTACTATGAAATTAAAGTAATGGTGATTTTTTTTTTTATCGAACTGAATCATTGTATTAAACAATCGTAATGTTATATCAGGTTTACAGTTTATTAAGAATGAAATTTAAATATGTACATAATTAAGACGAAACAGTAACAATATAACATGATAGGGATTTTCGTTTTCACAACTGGTATTCTTTAAGTAATCTTTAATTAAAATAAGTGTCGACTCATTTTGTTTTTATTTTAGCTTGTCTGCAACTTACCTTGAATTTGGATGATTATAACTTGTTTGGATCTACACTGGTCAATATGATCAGAATCACGTTTAATATGATAAAGTTTTCATTATTGAATAAACACATTTGGCTATACGTGTTGTATTTATATGAACCTCCTTTGATTGGAATTTGGATCATTTCAAGGGTTGATCCCCCCAAACTGGATACGTTTATTAATGTATTTTCAGTAGTTTACAATTAGGATTAAACATACATTATTACATTTTGTGCACCCGAGATTGCTAATGTGAGGGGTAAAGCTATATTTTCATATAGTGACGGAACATGCGACTTTGATGCCATATCTCTCAAGATCTGTTGTAATGCATGAGAGTGAACGCGAATATAAAAGTGAACTATTCAAGTTTTAACTTCGACTTATACATTTGCTGGACACATCTGAAGACTATAGCAAATATGGATATTCAGATTTTGTTTTGTGAAAGTTACTTCACGCTGGCGAATGATTTAATGCAGAATTGACATTGCATTATGGTAACAACAGTATATTAATTTATATATAATAATTATTATAATATATTTATAATAAGACAATGCATGTTTATGTATGTGTAACACTGGGGAGACCTGATTCATAAACGGGTCGTTTTCGTTCATTTAAATACGTAAAATAAAGTTAAAAATAATACAGGGCGATTAAATATATGCAAATCATTTAAACATATCTCATTTAAATCATTTAGAGATATCTGCAAATCATTTAGCGATATCTGCAAATGACTTCCTGTATGTAGCCCAAGATGATCACTTCCTGTTAACTTGTTCATTCATTTCTATGTAACTGAATAAGGAAACAGGAAGTGATAATCTCAGCCAAAATGCAGGAAGTCATTTGACGATATCGCTAAATGATTTGCAGATATCTCTAAATGAACAGGATGTTATTTGAAGATATCGCTAAATGATTTAAAGATGATATCTTTAAATGATTTGTAGATATATCTAAATGATTTGCAGATATCTTTAAATGATTTAGAGATATCTGCAAATCATTTAGAGATATCTTTAAAAAGCACCTTATTTAGATATCTCTACATCGTTTGCAGATATCTCTAAATCATTTATAGATATCTTTAAATAATTTAGAGATATCTTTAAATATTTGAAGATATCTTTAAATGCATTTAGAGATATCTCTAAATGATAATTTGGCTTGCCTTAATTGACCTAACATAGCAATATACCATTCAATTAAGTAATTAAGACCTAGGTTGGAACAAAAACCAGAATGGGCAGGGGGTACTCCAGGACCGGTTTGAAAACCCCTGACTTAAATAAAAGTTGTTGGATATAACAAAGTTCGAAACCTTCCGTAAAAGACGAGACTGAAGTTGGCTTCTTATTCGCGGCTTCTTATTCGCGCAACTTCCTATGGCACACATTTCTTTATTGCATATTTAGCAATGAGATTAACGGGTTAATTCACGTTGGGCCACTGATGTCTCTGCTGATTGTTGACGATGGGCATTTTCTCTACCAGGTGCCAGTCTGTGGGGGGCATTTTTGTGGCATGGTTTGGGTCCACTTGTCCCCTTAGAGGGAAGGGCCACTGCAAATCATTACGAAGCTATTCTGAGTATTCACCTTTATCCTATGGTGAAACATTTCTATCCTAGTGGTAGTGGTCTCTTCCAGGATGACAATGCCCCCATCCACAGGGTACGAGGGCTCACTGAATGGTTTGATGAGGATGAAAATGATGTGACTCATATGCTATTGGCTTCTCAGTCACCATATCTCAACCCAATTGAACACCTATGGGAGATTTTGGACCGACGTGTTAGACAGCGCTCTCCTCTTTTTATACCAGTACTTTTACTTCTATTTCAGTAAAATTTCATCAAAGTAAGAGTACTTCTTTGAGTAGGATTTTTCAGTACTCTTTCCACCTCTGGTTTTCAAGCATATATTGTTAAACTGGATCTGATTATTAATTTCAATTCACAGGCTGATCCCTGATGCCTTTGGTGCAATAAACTTATTTATGAAAGGAAAATATCCCCCCCACAATGTTTTAATGCTATTTCCACAGTAACACATATTATCAAAAACTCAAAGGGGATTCAATTCAACTAAATGAAGGGAAAAAGGGCAGGGGGTAGGTGGGTGCTGCTGAATAAATGCTATAACTGCAATAATCAAAACCAGTGTTGTTTTGTATTTTGTAAACAAAATGTTTGAGGAACATACACCTGGCTCAGTAGCAGAGCCACACAGAGGGTCTGCGGTGCACTGTCTGTCAATGCATAACTGATGTGCAGTCCTAATTAATCAACCCTTGCCAACAGAACCTGTAACGCTCAAATTAATAATCATCTGTTTGATTTAAAGAATTGTTAATTTCTATTAATTCATTCTCGCCAAAAAGCTTGACTTATTAAGATCGCTCCCACCCCTACTAGGTCTGCTGTGAACAGCGCCGTCATTGTTGGGGGCATGTCCGCTGTCATGTCATTGGCAGATTAAATATATTCAGACTCTAAACCAGCTAACTTCAAGTTAACCTGTCTGGGAGCAGGTTTAAGATGCTGTACATGATGCCCTGTTAACAGAGCTGGCTGAACTTTGATCTTGCTTAGGAGAACGGAAAATCCAGAGTTTATACCAAGTTATCCTGAAATTGGTCTGTGATGACCACGGTGTGACACTATAGGAAGCGTCCGGTGTGAAAGCCCCTTAAAACTTACATGACACTATTTGACCTACGAGTGTGTGGTTATGTGTGTGTGTCAGCTACATACTACTAGTGCTGGATTTCAGTAGAGGAGGATGGCAGAAACATGGGATTTAAACAGAGAAATTAAAATGTAATGTGTATAGTGTGTGCAGTCAGACTCTCGCTTGGATTGAAACCAGAATCCCAGGACAGCGCTGAGTGTCTCATCCACACAGTCCCAAACAGAGCTACAGATCTGCTGTGTCAAAGGACTGGTCCTATGCCATGGGGGGTGAATGCCCTTATGAGGCCTAAAGAGGATGTCATGTCTGTATCAGACTTGTTTCTGTACTGTGAGCCCTGTCACATGTGCGTGTGCAATAACACAACTCTTCTAATTCAAAAACACACCAGATTGCTTAACATGTGAGTCTGAGTTTCTTTTATGTAGATAGATTAAACATTGTTTTAAAACTGCTTTCATTTGCTGTGTATTTAGTTTAATGTGAGTGTATTTCTAGCTAACCTGTTGTACAGCTTTTGTTTTTTAGCAATAACAGTAATGCAAGTGATCCTGTCTGTCTGTGTTGGTATGAGAGTTTCAGCAGTGCCAAATGTTGTGCTTTAAGTGACAGATTGAAACGGTCAGGCGGGTTTACAGCAGCAGTCCTTCACATTGTCATCACGGTGGGCTTGCTGTATTATTGAGGCACTGCATTGTTATCCTCTAATTTGACCCGATTGACCAGCTGTGTAGAGGGAGGTTACATTAAGGCCTGTGTCCATGTGTGTTCACAGTTTCCCACTGGAGAGAGCAGACTCACCGGTGCCCAGCTGTATGTCCTTGAAGAGTGAGAAGTCAATGAGTCGCCCTGTTAGATTCAGTCAAGACCCCTGCCCCCCTGACACAAGGTGAGGTTTGAGTTTATATTGTAAATCTGTATCTTCCAGTACTGAGCAATGGGAGAGTGTACTGGGCGCCCCGTGGTGCACTGTTGCTCATTGTTTAGACATGAACATATCAGTGGGTACTGTGTATGTGGCTTCAGGATCTGTGTAAAAGACTCAGAATAACAGTGTTGTCACTGATGATCCTGTGGCACTTTCTGAAAGAGTGGCCATCATGATGATCTGACCATATCCCCTTTGAAGATTGAACAGTGGGCCGATATTCAACTCTCCAACACTACATTGTTCTTGTCTTGACTGGTGATATAATTAAAAATTAGGGCTGTCAAACGATTAATTATTTTAATTGTAATTAATCAAAATGTTTCAATACTGAATCACGATTTATGGCATATTTAATCGCATGTTAAAATGACAAAACTTTCACTTCATACAGAATGGGTGTAAAATAATCCCAAGGAAATACTTAAATCCAATCTTGTTTTAAAAACAATTCCAACAATCTAGTCATGTTTTGCTTCATATAAATGAATTGAATAAGGTCCCCTGTAAATGCAATTAGATCATCAGATTCATTTAACTAAACTGAAAAAGTGAGTAAAGTTCAATGAAAATCTGCTCTGCATCTTAAGCCGAGGGCACACCAGTGTACAATTTGCTAGAAAACGTGGAATGAAACGTGTTGCTTCTACTGTACATTTTTGCTTCTGCTTTCAGAGGACAGAATTTGACATTTTTTAGAGAGTGTAGATCGAATGTTTATGGGTAGACATTAGACAATGATATCATTACCAATTACATATTAAACTAAACTAATTCCGCAACAATTCACCTTGTCAGATGTTTACCAACTAGGATTGATAATATAATTATAATACGTAGATTTGCTTCTACAACATCAAAAGTAGTTTTATAATGTTGCAAGGAACTAAGTTGCTCAAAAATGTAGGATCCACAATGTGTAGAATGGTGTCCACTCAGCTTCATAGATTTTGGAAGGCATAGGCTCAATATAGGAACTAAAACCACAGTACTGCAGGTCTAGGGAATCCTACCCTGGATGTTTTTTTGTCCCAGGATTTTGGCGTTGTTGTTTTCTTAATCCCGGGGTCTCGGGAACCCGGGATTAAAAGAGCTCCACAGCTAACACACACATAGTATTACGTTACTACAATGTTGTGTGTTAGTTTAGTCATAATTATAAGACGACCAATAGCAACAATGAAAAGATCAAAAGTATTAGCCTACTGTTTTCTTGAATACATTAACGTTTTTATTAAAGAGGAACAAATTATTATACTAAGTATAATGTAGGCTATAACCTACCCTATAATATATATATATTGAGCCATAAAACATATGTACTGGAATATGACATGCTTTTTATGTAACAATCAAGAAAAAAATAAAGTTTAAGGCATCAGTTTAGACAAATGCGTATTTGTATTCAATACAGCCACAAGCACTACACTACTACTAATACTACTACACTAAAACACACTGAGCAGTTAAACATTATGTACAACAGGCCTGTGTTGTTTTGCTTTGTTTATTATTTGTTTCGTAATATAGCAATTAGGGGAAAAGAAGAAGAAAAACGAAGAGAGGTCAAGGAGTCAATTGTCTCGTGTTTTAGATGAGTGCGTGGCTTTGTGCACAGAACGCCTGTAGCTAAAATGTGCTTTCGGACTCCGCGTTGGTTTGGTGGAGTGGACATCAGAAAGTTATATATTAATTGCAGGTACAGTGCCCGTCCCCCACCGCTTTCAAAGAGGATCAATTCTGTTTTGATGCAGTTCATCAAATGTGACGATGCTGCTGCTGTAGGAGCTGCTGCTGCGTCGCTCATGCACTCCAGCCAACTTTAGCTGCTCCTTTAAAGTTAGAGGCAGCGATGCCTCTCAGTAGCGCCGTCCTTCTGCTGCTGATCAGCTGAACTTGGGCTGCAATCTGCGGGTGGTTTTACTTCAGCTTCAAATTTTGAGCAGATGAGGAGCCTCTGTATTAATTTATGTACTTCTCTTTTTTTATAAATAGCTTTCAAGACGGAGTCCAAGAATTACTGTGCCGTCACATTTTTCATTAACCAGTCCCGTGATCTCTGGCATTTCATGTTTTCAATCCCGGTATTTAGGGACTCTACAATTGTCCGGGATCCTTAACACATCGAATCAATGTAGACATGACACTGTTTGACCTACGGGTGTGTGGTTATGTCTGTGTGTCATCTTCATACTAGTGCTGGATTTCAGTAGAGGAGGATGGCAGAAACATGGGATTGAAACAAAGCAATTAAAATGTAATGCGTATAGTGTGTGCAGTCAGACTCTCGCTTGGACTGAAACCAGAGTCCCGGGACAGCGCTGAGTGTCTCATCCACACAGTCCCAAACAGAGCTACAGATCTGCTGTGCCAAAGTACTGGTCCTATGCTATGGGGGGGTGAATGCCCTTATGAGGCCTAGGAAGGATGTCATGTCTGTACTGTGAGCCCTGTCACATGTGCGTGTGCAATAACACATCTTTTCAATTTCAAAAACATACCAGAATGCTAAACATGTGAGTCTGATTTTCTTTCATATGGTTAGAAAAAAATACTTTTGAAACTGTTTTAATTTGCTGTGTATTTAGGTAAATGTGAGTGTATTTCTAGCTAACCTGTTGTTCAGGGTTTGTGTTTTTAGCAATAACATTAATGCAAGTGATCCTGTCTGTCTGTGTTGGTATGAGAGTTTCAGCAGTGCCAAATGTTGTGCTTTAAGTGACAGATTGAAACGGTCAGGCGGGTTTACAGCAGCAGTCCTTCACATTGTCATCACGGTGGGCTTGCTGTATTATTGAGGCACTGCATTGTTATCGTCTAATTTGACCCGATTGACCAGCTGTGTAGAGGGAGGTTACATTAAGGCCTGTGTCCATGTGTGTTCACAGTTTCCCACTGGAGAGAGCAGACTCACCGGTGCCCAGCTGTATGTCCTTGAAGAGTGAGAACTCAATGAATCGTCCGGTTAGATTCAGTCAAGACCCCTGCCCCCCTGACGCAAGGTGAGGTTTGAGTTTATATTGTAAATCTGTATCTTCCAGTACTGAGCAATGGGAGAGTGTTCTGGGCGCCCCGTGGTGCACTGTTGCTCATTGTTTAGACATGAACATATCAGTGGGTACTGTGTATGTGGCTTCAGGATCTGTGTAAAAGACTCAGAATAACAGTGTTGTCACTGATGATCCTGTGGCACTTTCTGAAAGAGTGGCCATCATGATGATCTGACCATATCCCCTTTGAAGATTGAACAGTGGGCCGATATTCAACTCTCCAACACTACATTGTTCTTGTCTTGACTGGTGATATAATTAAAAATTAGGGCTGTCAAACGATTAATTATTTTAATTGTAATTAATCAAAATGTTTCAATACTGAATCACGATTTATGGCATATTTAATCGCATGTTAAAATGACAAAACTTTCACTTCATACAGAATGGGTGTAAAATAATCCCAAGGAAATACTTAAATCCAATCTTGTTTTAAAAACAATTCCAACAATCTAGTCATGTTTTGCTTCATATAAATGAATTGAATAAGGTCCCCTGTAAATGCAATTAGATCATCAGATTCATTTAACTAAACTGAAAAAGTGAGTAAAGTTCAATGAAAATCTGCTCTGCATCTTAAGCCGAGGGCACACCAGTGTACAATTTGCTAGAAAACGTGGAATGAAACGTGTTGCTTCTACTGTACATTTTTGCTTCTGCTTTCAGAGGACAGAATTTGACATTTTTTAGAGAGTGTAGATCGAATGTTTATGGGTAGACATTAGACAATGATATTATTACCAATTACATATTAAACTAAACTAATTCCGCAACAATTCACCTTGTCAGATGTTTACCAACTAGGATTGATAATATAATTATAATACGTAGATTTGCTTCTACAACATCAAAAGTAGTTTTATAATGTTGCAAGGAACTAAGTTGCTCAAAAATGTAGGATCCACAATGTGTAGAATGGTGTCCACTCAGCTTCATAGATTTTGGAAGGCATAGGCTCAATATAGGAACTAAAACCACAGTACTGCAGGTCTAGGGAATCCTACCCTGGATGTTTTTTTGTCCCAGGATTTTGGCGTTGTTGTTTTCTTAATCCCGGGGTCTCGGGAACCCGGGATTAAAAGAGCTCCACAGCTAACACACACATAGTATTACGTTACTACAATGTTGTGTGTTAGTTTAGTCATAATTATAAGACGACCAATAGCAACAATGAAAAGATCAAAAGTATTAGCCTACTGTTTTCTTGAATACATTAACGTTTTTATTAAAGAGGAACAAATTATTATACTAAGTATAATGTAGGCTATAACCTACCCTATAATATATATATTGAGCCATAAAACATATGTACTGGAATATGACATGCTTTTTATGTAACAATCAAGAAAAAAATAAAGTTTAAGGCATCAGTTTAGACAAATGCATATTTGTATTCAATACAGCCACAAGCACTACACTACTACTAATACTACTACACTAAAACACACTGAGCAGTTAAACATTATGTACAACAGGCCTGTGTTGTTTTGCTTTGTTTATTATTTGTTTCTTAATATAGCAATTAGGGGAAAAGAAGAAGAAAAACGAAGAGAGGTCAAGGAGTCAATTGTCTCGTGTTTTAGATGAGTGCGTGGCTTTGTGCACAGAACGCCTGTAGCTAAAATGTGCTTTCGGACTCCGCGTTGGTTTGGTGGAGTGGACATCAGAAAGTTATATATTAATTGCAGGTACAGTGCCCGTCCCCCACCGCTTTCAAACAGGATCAATTCTGTTTTGATGCAGTTCATCAAATGTGACGATGCTGCTGCTGTAGGAGCTGCTGCTGCGTCGCTCATGCACTCCAGCCAACTTTAGCTGCTCCTTTAAAGTTAGAGGCAGCGATGCCTCTCAGTAGCGCCGTCCTTCTGCTGCTGATCAGCTGAACTTGGGCTGCAATCTGCGGGTGGTTTTACTTCAGCTTCAAATTTTGAGCAGATGAGGAGCCTCTGTATTAATTTATGTACTTCTCTTTTTTTATAAATAGCTTTCAAGACGGAGTCCAAGAATTACTGTGCCGTCACATTTTTCATTAACCAGTCCCGTGATCTCTGGCATTTCATGTTTTCAATCCCGGTATTTAGGGACTCTACAATTGTCCGGGATCCTTAACACATCGAATCAATGTAGACATGACACTGTTTGACCTACGGGTGTGTGGTTATATCTGTGTGTCATCTTCATACTAGTGCTGGATTTCAGTAGAGGAGGATGGCAGAAACATGGGATTGAAACAGAGCAATTAAAATGTAATGCGTATAGTGTGTGCAGTCAGACTCTCGCTTGGACTGAAACCAGAGTCCCGGGACAGCGCTGAGTGTCTCATCCACACAGTCCCAAACAGAGCTACAGATCTGCTGTGCCAAAGTACTGGTCCTATGCTATGGGGGGGTGAATGCCCTTATGAGGCCTAGGAAGGATGTCATGTCTGTACTGTGAGCCCTGTCACATGTGCGTGTGCAATAACACATCTTTTCAATTTCAAAAACATACCAGAATGCTAAACATGTGAGTCTGATTTTCTTTCATATGGTTAGAAAAAAATACTTTTGAAACTGTTTTAATTTGCTGTGTATTTAGGTAAATGTGAGTGTATTTCTAGCTAACCTGTTGTTCAGGGTTTGTGTTTTTAGCAATAACATTAATGCAAGTGATCCTGTCTGTCTGTGTTGGTATGAGAGTTTCAGCAGTGCCAAATGTTGTGCTTTAAGTGACAGATTGAAACGGTCAGGCGGGTTTACAGCAGCAGTCCTTCACATTGTCATCACGGTGGGCTTGCTGTATTATTGAGGCACTGCATTGTTATCGTCTAATTTGACCCGATTGACCAGCTGTGTAGAGGGAGGTTACATTAAGGCCTGTGTCCATGTGTGTTCACAGTTTCCCACTGGAGAGAGCAGACTCACCGGTGCCCAGCTGTATGTCCTTGAAGAGTGAGAACTCAATGAATCGTCCGGTTAGATTCAGTCAAGACCCCTGCCCCCCTGACGCAAGGTGAGTTTTGAGTTTATATTGTACATCTGTATCTTCCAGTACTGAGCAATGGGAGAGTGTTCTAGGCGCCCCGTGGTGCACTGTTGCTCATTGTTTAGACATGAACATATCAGTGGGTACTGTGTATGTGGCTTCAGGATCTGTGTAAAAGACTCAGAATAACAGTGTTGTCACTGATGATCCTGTGGCACTTTCTGAAAGAGTGGCCATCATGATGATCTGACCATATCCCCTTTGAAGATTGAACAGTGGGCCGATATTCAACTCTCCAACACTACATTGTTCTTGTCTTGACTGGTGATATAATTAAAAATTAGGGCTGTCAAACGATTAATTATTTTAATTGTAATTAATCAAAATGTTTCAATACTGAATCACGATTTATGGCATATTTAATCGCATGTTAAAATGACAAAACTTTCACTTCATACAGAATGGGTGTAAAATAATCCCAAGGAAATACTTAAATCCAATCTTGTTTTAAAAACAATTCCAACAATCTAGTCATGTTTTGCTTCATATAAATGAATTGAATAAGGTCCCCTGTAAATGCAATTAGATCATCAGATTCATTTAACTAAACTGAAAAAGTGAGTAAAG
Organism: Amia ocellicauda; assembly: GCF_036373705.1. NCBI lineage: Eukaryota > Metazoa > Chordata > Actinopteri > Amiiformes > Amiidae > Amia > Amia ocellicauda. The sequence continues at coordinate 4,734,445 of NC_089867.1, forward strand.
TTCAATGAAAATCTGCTCTGCATCTTAAGCCGAGGGCACACCAGTGTACAATTTGCTAGAAAACGTGGAATGAAACGTGTTGCTTCTACTGTACATTTTTGCTTCTGCTTTCAGAGGACAGAATTTGACATTTTTTAGAGAGTGTAGATCGAATGTTTATGGGTAGACATTAGACAATGATATTATTACCAATTACATATTAAACTAAACTAATTCCGCAACAATTCACCTTGTCAGATGTTTACCAACTAGGATTGATAATATAATTATAATACGTAGATTTGCTTCTACAACATCAAAAGTAGTTTTATAATGTTGCAAGGAACTAAGTTGCTCAAAAATGTAGGATCCACAATGTGTAGAATGGTGTCCACTCAGCTTCATAGATTTTGGAAGGCATAGGCTCAATATAGGAACTAAAACCACAGTACTGCAGGTCTAGGGAATCCTACCCTGGATGTTTTTTTGTCCCAGGATTTTGGCGTTGTTGTTTTCTTAATCCCGGGGTCTCGGGAACCCGGGATTAAAAGAGCTCCACAGCTAACACACACATAGTATTACGTTACTACAATGTTGTGTGTTAGTTTAGTCATAATTATAAGACGACCAATAGCAACAATGAAAAGATCAAAAGTATTAGCCTACTGTTTTCTTGAATACATTAACGTTTTTATTAAAGAGGAACAAATTATTATACTAAGTATAATGTAGGCTATAACCTACCCTATAATATATATATATTGAGCCATAAAACATATGTACTGGAATATGACATGCTTTTTATGTAACAATCAAGAAAAAAATAAAGTTTAAGGCATCAGTTTAGACAAATGCGTATTTGTATTCAATACAGCCACAAGCACTACACTACTACTAATACTACTACACTAAAACACACTGAGCAGTTAAACATTATGTACAACAGGCCTGTGTTGTTTTGCTTTGTTTATTATTTGTTTCTTAATATAGCAATTAGGGGAAAAGAAGAAGAAAAACGAAGAGAGGTCAAGGAGTCAATTGTCTCGTGTTTTAGATGAGTGCGTGGCTTTGTGCACAGAACGCCTGTAGCTAAAATGTGCTTTCGGACTCCGCGTTGGTTTGGTGGAGTGGACATCAGAAAGTTATATATTAATTGCAGGTACAGTGCCCGTCCCCCACCGCTTTCAAAGAGGATCAATTCTGTTTTGATGCAGTTCATCAAATGTGACGATGCTGCTGCTGTAGGAGCTGCTGCTGCGTCGCTCATGCACTCCAGCCAACTTTAGCTGCTCCTTTAAAGTTAGAGGCAGCGATGCCTCTCAGTAGCGCCGTCCTTCTGCTGCTGATCAGCTGAACTTGGGCTGCAATCTGCGGGTGGTTTTACTTCAGCTTCAAATTTTGAGCAGATGAGGAGCCTCTGTATTAATTTATGTACTTCTCTTTTTTTATAAATAGCTTTCAAGACGGAGTCCAAGAATTACTGTGCCGTCACATTTTTCATTAACCAGTCCCGTGATCTCTGGCATTTCATGTTTTCAGTCCCGGTATTTAGGGACTCTACAATTGTCCGGGATCCTTAACACATCGAATCAATGTAGACATGACACTGTTTGACCTACGGGTGTGTGGTTATGTCTGTGTGTCATCTTCATACTAGTGCTGGATTTCAGTAGAGGAGGATGGCAGAAACATGGGATTGAAACAGAGCAATTAAAATGTAATGCGTATAGTGTGTGCAGTCAGACTCTCGCTTGGACTGAAACCAGAGTCCCGGGACAGCGCTGAGTGTCTCATCCACACAGTCCCAAACAGAGCTACAGATCTGCTGTGCCAAAGTACTGGTCCTATGCTATGGGGGGGTGAATGCCCTTATGAGGCCTAGGAAGGATGTCATGTCTGTACTGTGAGCCCTGTCACATGTGCGTGTGCAATAACACATCTTTTCAATTTCAAAAACATACCAGAATGCTAAACATGTGAGTCTGATTTTCTTTCATATGGTTAGAAAAAAATACTTTTGAAACTGTTTTAATTTGCTGTGTATTTAGGTAAATGTGAGTGTATTTCTAGCTAACCTGTTGTTCAGGGTTTGTGTTTTTAGCAATAACATTAATGCAAGTGATCCTGTCTGTCTGTGTTGGTATGAGAGTTTCAGCAGTGCCAAATGTTGTGCTTTAAGTGACAGATTGAAACGGTCAGGCGGGTTTACAGCAGCAGTCCTTCACATTGTCATCACGGTGGGCTTGCTGTATTATTGAGGCACTGCATTGTTATCGTCTAATTTGACCCGATTGACCAGCTGTGTAGAGGGAGGTTACATTAAGGCCTGTGTCCATGTGTGTTCACAGTTTCCCACTGGAGAGAGCAGACTCACCGGTGCCCAGCTGTATGTCCTTGAAGAGTGAGAACTCAATGAATCGTCCGGTTAGATTCAGTCAAGACCCCTGCCCCCCTGACGCAAGGTGAGGTTTGAGTTTATATTGTACATCTGTATCTTCCAGTACTGAGCAATGGGAGAGTGTTCTGGGCGCCCCGTGGTGCACTGTTGCTCATTGTTTAGACATGAACATATCAGTGGGTACTGTGTATGTGGCTTCAGGATCTGTGTAAAAGACTCAGAATAACAGTGTTGTCACTGATGATCCTGTGGCACTTTCTGAAAGAGTGGCCATCATGATGATCTGACCATATCCCCTTTGAAGATTGAACATTGGGCCGATATTCAACTCTCCAACACTACATTGTTCTTTTCTAATAATGTATCACATTTATGGCATATTTAACAGGGCTGCCCCCTAATAGTTGATCAAACGTTAGTCGATCAGGAAAGTCTTGGTCGTCCAAGTTTTGATTGGTTGGTTGCAGAAAAATAAACTCCAAAGGAAGTGGCGAAGTCAAGCGGGCAGTGACAGACATGTGACACATCTGGTCCATGCAGTAATTAATTATGTCAGGCAGGAATTCCAAAGTTTGGGATTATTTTGAGAGGGTAAAGGATGACTCCAATAAGGTGACATGCAAACTCTGCATGCAAACGTTCGCCTATCATTCATCGACCTCAAACATGGCTTATCATTTGAAACATGTAAGTAGCTACTTTGAATGGTCTCTCATTCTAACTTTAGATAACCTAGATAAATACGCACTATTAGGCTTATCCAAGTGTTTGTGGGGAAGTTAAATTAGTACCTCGCTTACTGCATGTTTAACTTAATATGCATTTCTGTCTATAGGCGCATTCACTATACTGTGGAGATGACAAGTCAGCCTCAACTTCATATTTAAAGCCGGCATTGACTCATAAAACATTAGTTATGAGACCCTCTTTAACCGAGATAAGAAAGAGAGATATTACAGACAAAATAGCAGATATTATTGCACTTGACATGAGACCAATCATCATTGTCAGCTGTGAAGGTTTCAAGCAAATTATCGAATTCCTTGAGCCAGAGTGATACCAATATTTGTTTGAAGATACCAATACTAATTTTAGTATCACGACACTGCCAGGATACCACCAGAAAAGATTACAAACAAAACAGAAATAAAACAAATTGAGTTCCTCGTAACTTTGAAATACTTTTATCAATCAAAAGTTATCAAATAGGCTCTAGTTGTTTCACTATTGGTAGTTTTTTGTTATGTTTATTGAAAGAAACACAATGTCCACATTTGTGTTTGTTTGTTAAAGCTAGCTGTGTGTGAGATTTTGAGATGTTTTCTTTATTGTCGTTTTGGTGGATTTAAATCCTTTCCTTTACTTTCCAACTGCATAATTTTCAGGTATACTCAACCTAAACACTGTTTCTTTAGTATTTCTGTCCTGCAACTGCTACAGTGCTGTATAACTGAACTCCATGCTCTTTAGTAGCTGATTTAATAATGTGCTCAGAATTGAACTACAGAAAACTAGTGCAGTAGTTACTGTTTTAATGTGCAATCTTGCCCTCGCTGTTGCCACTGTTCTTTCAATAATAATCGGGCAGTTTGCTTCATGAAATTCTGTGTTATTCACAGATCCTGCTAGTGGTACTGTATGTAATATAAATAACAAAACAATATAATTCACTAGCATCATCTATACAAATAAAATCAATGGAAATCATGTTTTAGTTCTTATTGTTATGTACATAAAGGAAAAAGCTTCATAATTTTACAATCCTGCAGTTTGACTTCTGCAACCAGGTCCAAAAGTCGATCTGATAAATGTTTAAACAAATTGGATGTATTGCCTTGTTTTGCCTGAATATCTTTTAGACATTTTTTGCATTTTGTCTTTCTGTTGTCATTTGCATGGCCCTCTTCAGTGCACAAGAAACTACATAGTTGTTGTTGTTGTTTTTCATAAATTAAGGAACATTTTGGTTGCTTCTGTACAGGTTGAATAGAGAGGCTCTGGAAAAAATGGATCTTTCATGATTTAGCTCTCGTTAAAGTTACCTCTGCTCACAAGTTGAGAATCCCCAATACTCATGAAGAATGGGTGAGCTCTTCTGTCAAGGTGCTGTGTCAATTCAGAGCATTTCGAGTAATGTACAAATAATTCCCTACCACCTGATGTGTGATGACGTACAGATCACATATTCTGCACAGAATCTGCTCATTGAACTCGCCCATTGATTCTGTCGCCATACGCGGCGCAAGGACAGATGTTGAAAACTTAAGGTGAACTCGTTTTTTTTCATTTTTTCCATTTCCCTTGGCGGGGCGGTAGGTTACCTTAGTGGGGCGGCTCACCCCGCCAACATAATGGTAGGGGAAACAATGAGACTGATGTATTGAATAGTATGTGCAGTGGTGTAGTCTAGTATGAAGTAGTGGGCATGCTGTCAATTTACCAAGCCCCCCTCCTCCCCATGCCTGCCCCCAGCCATGCCTCCTCCTGCAAATGAGCATGGGCACATGTAACAGGGCTCATTATGTATAAGAACACGTTAAAAAGTGGCTTTACTCCTCCGAAAAATCAGTGGGAGACCTGGGTTTTTGGTGTAGCGGATTTAACACTCTGCTGGGTGGAGCCGCTGTAGAGTTCTCGGAGTGGCGCCTGTGGTGTGTGGCTCGAAGCAACCAGGTTTGGTTTGACAACTTTATTTGACAACCCATTGGAATTTCAAGCCTGCATGTAAGATACAAAGGTATATTAGTAACAAATCCAATTTCAATTTCAATTTTATTGTAAGACACTGACAATGTACATATAGATTCATGGTATATGACCTTTACGAGGTTTTCGTAACACTTTAAAAAACACTTTGTGAAATCTGTTAGTTTCCCTGGGTAAGAGCTTCTGCTAATTAATAAATAGATAGATAAAGAAAAAGAATACCAAATATAGTATAGTAGTATGTTTTATAAACTCTATGGATTTATTTTATTATTGATCAGAACTGGATATTAAAAACAAATTCTGATTTCTGTATTAAATTATATACTAAATTAATAACTTGGAGAGGATTTATCTAACACCTGGTTATGTGAAGTAGAAACGAAATACAAATCATCATGTAGTAAAATGCAGAACTGTCATCACAAATAATTCCATGCAGACAGATGAACTTGCATGGGAATAATACAGTTCTATTACTGACAAATGACTGACTGACCTGATCTCTTCAATTCACTCAGCGCATTTACACAACGGTGGCTGGAGAGCAGTGATGTGGAAACGCCGGCTCACAGCTATGCCAGGCCTGGACACGTGACCTGTGATCTGTGCACTGAGAGGAAGAGCAGAGCTGTGAAATCCTGTCTGACCTGCACTGCCTCCTACTGTGAGACACACGTGCGGCAGCACTACACAGCGCCAGCCCTGCAGACACACAGACTGGAGGACACGACTGCAGACCTGGAGCCCAGACTGTGCCAGCAGCACCGCAGAGCTCTGGAGGTGTTCTGTCTCACTGACCAGAGCTGGATCTGCAGCCTGTGTGCAGTGCAGGAGCACAGGAGCCATAATATTGATGTGGATCAGGTAGGCAGCTCCAGTCACTCACCTGCAATAGGACATCAGAACTCCTCTATATATGTAGTGTTTCTGTGTGACTGACATTGTAATTCTGCTGGTTTGGAGCTTCTCTCTGACTGCCATTGCAGGGTTTATTAAGGTGATGGTGCTGTTAACATTTTCAGTTGGTTGCACCAGCAGATGATTTGTCGCACCAAGGGCAGGACCAGGGCAGGACCAAGGCAGGGGGGGCGGGCCACAACAATATATTTTTGCAGCTAAATTATGACGCTTTAGGGGACGGACTAGCTTCACTGTCAAGCAGCTGAATAAGCAGCACACCTGGCAAACTCTGCGTCGGTATCTCGTCAGCACCAATCCCACCCCCCACCCCCCCTTGAGCACTTTGTCAACACTGTGCCACCCCCAGAATAACTACTGGACCCCTCCCACCCCATTTCAAATTTTCTGGCAAGCCGGTAATATGTTACAGAACAGCAGCATCATTATTTCAAGGAATTACACATTATAATAAATGAATATGAATCACAACCTTCAGCATGTCCACATACCGGCAGAAAGTATTGAGTGAAAAATAAATAATTTTTAAATTCCATGCTTGAAGGAATTCCACACACTGCAGCATCACTGAAAACTGTCACTCCTTTTGCCCCCTGCCCAACCCAAATTACATTTTGTAAATACTTTGTAATGGACAGATTATTTGTTTTGTTTTGTTGGGGTTAGATGAAGATTAGATTTCAGAGCCTCTGTGTATTTGTTTTTGTTTTTTGGTTCGTGCTTTTGTTTTGCTTTGTGCTGAATTAAACTCGGCCCCTACGAAGGAATCAGTCTCTTGTTTGTGGTTGTTCTGCTGGTATGTTCATTGCTGTGTGAGTCTGAAAAAGCTTATTCTATCAATCTGTCTTTCTAGTGAAGAACCCAGTCTGGATGCATAGATGGTAAATGTATTTATTTAACATGCCAGGCCTGGGAGGGGCCCGACATGGAAGCACTCTACCTCAGCAGAGACTTATTGAACAGCACAAGTGGACAGCCTTATATAAATTGCAGGACATGTGGTTCTGTGACCAGGGTCTGTAACTGGGGGTTTGCCAGAGTGTTATCTTGAGGTCAGATTTCTGACCCTTGTAATGTTCATGGGAAGAGGTGTGGCATCCAAAGAACAGATGTCTTCCTTTGATATACTAGGAAAGGTCCGATCCCACGGATCTTATTTAACAACTGTCAATCGCTCATTAACAAAAACATTTCCTGCCTATCTGGAGAAAAGATTAAGTCCACAGACTTTTAACAAACAACTGTGGGCCCGCTCTCTCTGCAGTTTGATCTTTTCTATTATTGACAGGAATGTCCAGAGGGTATGCCCTGAACAACTTGCAAAATGGTTGTTGCTAGCTTAATACATTTACTTTGCTTGGTCTGCATATTATTATTAATATAAAACATAATACAGTTTATATAAAACTTTAATAACGGCTCTTCACTAGTAATTTAATTGTCAATCAATTAATAAATGGATAAATATTTGTAAAAATAAAATAGTGATCATTTAAATACATATAAGCACAGTTATTATATTTTACATGTATATGCTTGTAGAAATGCTAAACACTTAATGTCTGAAATATTAATAATAATACGCGGAGAACAGATAAGCGCCTGAAAAAAAACTCTCACTGATTCTGAGAAATTACTAGACTGACTTCATTCTCTTGATCATGACAACGCGAGACAGATTTGACATTTGAGCGTCCACACTGCCAGGATCAAATCCTAGCAATGCATTTGATCCGGATCTTTACCATCTCCCCGAGAGGTACATTTTATCCGATTGCTGAGCGTTTACACTGCCATTTCTGAGCAGGATCAAATGCTACTGATGCATTTGATCCAGATCAGAAATGGTAGTGTAAACGCACCTATTTTCAAGGCTCTTTAATGCGAATTCAGGCAGAAACCAGAGGCGAAGGCAAAATTCAGAGTGGACTGGCTGGGCAAGCGCCCCAGGTTTCTCCCCAGAAACCCAAGCTGCCCGACTTCGGTTTTTGCCTTTTCCCCGCACTTGGGTCCTATCCTTCCCAAGTCTGTCTTACTGTGACAGATGTGACACCTTACTCTAAAGAGATTTTTTATAAATCATGTGATTTGAGATGGTATAAAGACCCCCCCACCCAAGCTGTCAGTTTATTAGATGAACTACAGACATGAGCATAAACTATGCTCACATAAGTTTATCAGTGATATAATCAATAAAGATACTACCCAGTTTATTTAATGCAGGAGTTTAATGAGATTATAAATATGAACTGTGTAATTTTACTTAAGTACCACTGTTGTACTGTTTTGCTGTTAGTCCTCTTGAATCATTAATAGTAGACCCTGTCTCTGCTGTCTCTGTCCAGGCTGTGAGGAAAGCTGTGACTGTGCTGTCAGATCATCCTGAGGATTTCCACCCAGCAGGATTCCTGAACACAGAGACGCCCAGAACAGGTGAGCGTCTCAGAGATCATACAGCTTTGTTCCTGTAGTGAACTGAATTAACTGATTCAGGTCATGCAGGTGTGTGGTCTGGTTCAGTAGACTTAATAGCTGTAATTCTGTCTTTATCTATTTATTTTTCTGTTTAATGTTTTTGTTTTCTTTTTTCTTTAAACCAATATGTTCATTAATACCTCAAGCTTTCGGAACACGCTTGGAGGTAAAATATCAGTCAGTTTCACTAGTTGTGTTAAGTGAGCAGCTAATAACCAGCTAACAACATAGTTTAATGATTGAAATACCACAAATGGTTAAAGTGTCACGTACAAAATGAGGGGACATTCTGCTGACGAGTACCATTCCAGATTGATCACTTTTGTCCCAGGGCTTGTGGAAAAGGACATTTCACTAAAATACGATGGTGCTCCAGAAATTGCTGAAAAATATGCAAGGATTCTGTTCTGAGCTCTGTCTGATTGCGATGTATGTTAAGGGACTGGTGCATCTGAAACAGTGGTTTGAAAGTGCTACATTTAGAATCCACCAAATGTAATAAAGTTGAGGAATGAATGAATGCATACCAAACACAGACATCATGATAAAGAAACTGTTTAAGCCTTCAGTGAAGCTGCTGAAATACTGACTGATTACTAGAATTTGGATCATTACAAAAACATGTTTTATTGATCCAGATGACAAGATTCTGAAGGCAATAAAAAGTTAACTTTAAAATCCTTCAAACTCTGAATGTTCATCATCAGTGTCACCAAATTACTTGTCGGCTTCTGTGACGACATCAGCATACACATCGTCCTCATCAGCTGTTATCATCTTATCTTATAAATATCAATACAATAGGATACATTAGTTTGAAACAAGATACATACACCAATCAGCCATTATGCCCGCTGACAGTGAATAACACTGATAATCTCGCTATCATGGCACCTGTCAGTGGGTGGGATATATTAGGCAGCAAGTGAACATTTTGTCCTCAAAGTTGATGTGTTAGAAGCAGAAAAAAAGGGCAAGCGTAAGGATCTGAGCAACTTTGACAAGGGTCAAATTGTGATGGCTAGACGACTGGGTCAGAGCATCTCCAAAACTGCAGCTCTTGTGGGGTGTTCCCGGTCTGCAGTGGTCAGTACCTATCAAAAGTGGTCCAAGGAAGGAAAAGCGGTGAACCCGCAACAGGGTCATGGGTGGCCAAGGCTCATTGATGCACGTGGGGAGCGAAGGCTGGCCCGTGTGGTCCGATCCAACAGACGAGCTACTGTAGCTCAAATTGCTGAAAAAGTTCATGCTGGTTCTGATAGAAAGGTGTCAGAACACACAGTGCATCGCAGTTTGTTGCGTATGGGGCTGCGTAGCCACAGACCAGTCAGGGTGCCCATGCTGACCCCTGTCCACTGCCAAAAGCATGATTGGTGTATGTATGCACAGAGAAATTGGATTATGCAGGTATTACTGATTATTATTTTTCTAAACAATACAGACAGATGTTCTGTTCATGTGGACTATAGTATCCAAGTATTTTTAGGTATTTGGTGTCACAGAATAAAGACTCCTGTTGAAATTTGGGTTCGGAGTTAACCAAAACACTTTATTATTCCAGCAATTGCAGGGAGAGAAATCAGAAGGCAGTCTGACAGAGTTTATACAGACAGTCACTCACACAAACACAATTCAAAGACATTCCTTTATTGTTGCAGAAGACAATGGAAGCTTACAGCTGCAGGCTGAAGGACATGTTTACTGGCACTGTGCAATTAGGCAGATATGTTTCCCCTAAACTGTATCACTCATCTGTCAACCCCTCTCCTACCCGTCTGCTGTACTTATCTTGACAAGAAACATCTGAGGCTTATCGGCTTTAATTCAACATTGGTTATTTGGTGCTTCATATCTGTTGTCATCTCTTACACATTCAGACTGTTTATTATTTCAGACCTTAAAACATAGAAAAAAGTATCCTATGCTCAGTGAATATCCAGTGTCTATATGATTGTTCATTGATTGTGTATGTGTTTCTGTACAGAACACCGACAATGTGCATTTAAACTCTCAATTATTCTGTTTTTCAGTTTTAATTAGACTTTTTATTTAAAATAAATGCTATTAAATTACTGAAAGCTATAACAAATTTATAATTCAATGTATTAAAACAATCACATAGTTTGAGTGTAATGTATATTCTTTCCTTGTTGTTTTACAGATGGATCACTGAAAACAGTACAAGTGAAGCATAAATCCATCCTGAAGAAGAGGTTTGAATGCATCTTTGAAGGTGTAGCTGAGCCAGGGAAGCGCACCCTCCTCAATAGTATTTACACAGAGCTCTACATCACAGAGGGCGACAATGGAGAGGTCAATAATGAACACGAGGTGAGGCAGATTGAGATGGCAACCAAGAAGAAACATACACAGGAGACTCCAATCAAATGCAATGACATTTTTAAACCCTTACCTGACCAGAACACATCTGTCAGAACTGTGCTGACGAAGGGGATTGCTGGCATTGGAAAAACAGTGTCTGTGCAAAAGTTCATCCTTGACTGGGCAAATGGAGAAGCTAATCAGGATATTCACTTCATAATCTTTCTGCCTTTTCGTGGCCTGAATTTGATGAGGAAAGAAAGATATAATCTGATGGAACTTCTTTGCTACTACCACCCTGAACTGAGAGAGGCTGGAGATCTCGAGTCTGGTAAATACACAGTTTTGATCATCTTTGATGGCCTGGATGAGAGCCGTCTTTCCTTGGATTTCCAGAACAATCAGATGTGCCATGATGTGACTCAGTCAATGTCTGTGGATGTGTTGCTGACAAACCTCATCAGGGGAAATCTGCTTCCCTCTGCTCTCCTCTGGATCACCTCCCGGCCAGCAGCGGCCAGTCGGATCCCTGCCGAGTGCATCCACCAGGTGACGGAGGTACGAGGGTTCAATGATGAGCAGAAAGAGGAGTACTTTAGGAAGAGAGTCAGTGATCAGAACCTGGCCAGGGCCATTATCACACACATCAAGTCATCAAGGAGCCTCCACATCATGTGCCACATACCAGTCTTCTGCTGGATCTCAGCCACTGTTCTGGAGCGAATGTTGGGAGAGGCGAACGGTGGAGTCATCCCAACTACTCTGACTGGAATGTACACACACTTCCTGCTCCTTCTGATCAGTATCAAGAATAAGAAGTATCTTTGTGGAAATGAGGAAAGCACACAGATCCTGTTAGAGTCAGAGAAGGACAATTTCCTGAAACTGTGCAAGTTGGCCTTTAAACACCTTCAAAATGGCAACCTGATTTTTTATAAAGAAGACTTAAGAGAGTGTGACATTGATGTAAGTGAAGCTTCAGTGTACTCGGGGGTTTGCACAGAGATATTTAAAGAGGAATCAGCAATATTCACACAAAAGGTGTATTGCTTTGTGCATCTGAGCATTCAGGAATATCTTGCTGCTGTACATGTCTTTTTTGCACATAAAAATGAAAATCGAAATGTACTTAACAAAATGCATAAATATTTAAAAAGAGTGAAATTGTCAGACATGTACAAGAGTGCAGTGGGTCAGGCTTTACAGAGTAAGAATGGACACCTGGATGTTTTCCTCCGTTTCCTTCTCGGCATCTCAATGGACTCCAATCAGACTCTCTTACAAGGCCTCCTGACACACAGCACCACAAGAGGAGGACGGCTGTCAAGGACAATCAGAAGCTGGAGGAGAAGATCATTGACAGAGCCAGAGAGTGTTTCCCAGAGCATCCAGGACACAGCTGATTACATTAAGAAGATGATTAAGAAGAATCCATCTCCAGAGAGATGCATCAATCTATTCCACTGTTTAAATGAACTGAATGATAATTCTCTAGTGGAAGAAATCAAGAGCTTCCTGAGCTCAGGAAGTGATTCAGGAAGAAAGCTCTCATCTGAACAGTGGTCAGCACTGGTGTTTGTGCTGCTGACGTCAGAAGAGTCGTTAGATGAGTTTGACTTAAAGAAGTTCAGTAGAACAGAAGAAGGCTGTCTGAAGCTGCTGCCAGTCATCAGGAGATCTAGAAGAGCTATGTAAGTGTTGGTGTTAACCTGTCGTTATCTCACAGAGTGCTTTGATTCAGCTGAATCATATACTTCATAAACAGAAATTTTCTTATTCTGTACAATTAAGGTACAGAACTAAATTAGACAAACATAAATAGTGAAAATTTACTTACATTAGCTCTTTACAAACAAATAAAAGATAATAAAGCTTGTAAACATTTGTTCACATTCAAAATGTCAGGCTGATGTAAATAAATAAATAAGGAAACAAAAGCAATATTCCTTTATGACTATTCAGAACATATTCAATAATTTCCATTCAAAGTAACTAAAAAGAGTTCAAGAGGCAATAAACACTGATTCACAGCCTAACTTGATTTAAAATAGTGCCAGAATCAGTGGACATTACAGATAGTCCATTGGCTTTAAGCTGTATCGTTAGGTTCGTTCCTGTAACCTAGGGTCCAAAAACTAACTCTTGTAAAATATTCTAATCATACTATTTAATAGAGAATCTCAAAGTTCTCTGCATGATTTATGCCAGTTTGTTTTTAAATTCCGACTACAATGTTTAACTATATTTATTGACTCATCACACTCAAAACATATGGGTAGAATCACTGTGCCTGCACACTAGCCAATCAGAGAGCTGTATTGATCAAATTTTCGCGTATAGGGGCGGCATCAGAGCAAAGATGGCTGCCTGCATGGGAGAGCGTGACTCTCCTAAACAACAAGGAAAACACTAGCAGGGTTGCCAGATTGGGGGGATTCCCCACATTTATGCGTGGAAACCAAAGCCATGGGGGAAAATGATATCAAAAGGGGCAAAAAGTAAAAAACTGGAGGGTTCTTTTGCTCATTAAAATTTTCCCACAGTGCGCTCATGACATTTTAAAATATTAAGCCTGCCATCAAACAGTGATGATGGACTGCTCCACTTGCCAATTATATTGGGTTCTGTAGTTAAGCAACAGCCTGACTGCGTTCTCTTCAGTTGTGTGTTGTGCAAGTTGCTAGGCAACGAATTTGTGTGTATTTCAACAGTTACGCTTTGTTGTAGTATACACTAAACAGCAAAATAAAACAATTCCTGAGTTTGCATTATAAAACACTGTATAAGTCAGTTATTTAACCATAACAAATAGTATTTGCCTACATCCACAAATAAACACAACTTTACTGTATCACATACAGTAGATGCTATTTGCAGAATTTGTCTCTTGATTCACCAAATCATTCTTCCACTATATGTATATTTAATAGTAATCACCATACATTAAAAAAATATACATTTATAGGGCAAACAGACATTTAAATAATAAAACAGTAATTACAAAAAAAATAATTGTATTCACTCAAGTGAACTTATTATATTCAAGTTTTGTTTTTCTTCATACATTTTACTGTTTCAATTTTTTCTCAGCAAGTGGCTGTATTAAATAAAACACCTGTTGAATCAATCTTCTACTTTCAAAATAAAATTTGAACAGGATAAATGCACACACTTTAAAATACAATATACAGTGAGGGAAAAAAGTATTTGATCCCCTGCTGATTTTGTACGTTTGCCCACTGACAAATAAATTATCAGTCTATAATTTTAATGGTAGGTGTATTTTAACAGTGAGAGACAGAATAACAACAAAAAAATCCAGAAAAACGCATTTCAAAAAAGTTATAAATTGATTTGCATGTTAATGAGGGAAATAAGTATTTGACCCCTTCGACTTAGTACTTGGTGGCAAAATCCTTGTTGGCAATCACAGAGGTCAGACGTATTTTGTCCCACTCATCTTTGGAGATCCGCTCCAAGTCATTAAGGTTTCGAGGCTGATGTTTGGCAACTCGAACCTTCAGCTCCCTCCACAGATTTTCTATGGGATTAAGGTCTGGAGACTGGCTAGGCCACTCCAGGACCTAATGTGCTTCTTCTTGAGCCACTCCTTTGTTGCCTTGGCTGTGTGTTTTGGGTCATTGTCATGCTGGAATACCCATCCACGACCCATTTTCAATGACCTGGCTGAATGAAGGAGGTTCTCACCCACGATTTGACGGTACATGGCCCTGTCCATCGTCCCTTTGATGCGTTGCAGTTGTCCTGTCCCCTTAGCAGAAAAACACCCCCAAAACATAATGTTTCCAACTCCATGTTTGACGGTGGGGATGGTGTTCTTGGGGTCATTCCTCCTCCTCCAAAGACGGCAAGTTGAGTTGATGCTAAAGAGCTCGATTTTGGTCTCATCTGACCACAACACTTTCCCCAGTTCTCCTCTGAATCATTCAGATGTTGGCAAACTTCAGACAGGCCTGTACATGTGCTTTCTTGAGCAGGGGGACCTTGCGGGCGCTGCAGGATTTCAGTCCTTCACGGCGTAGTGTGTTACCAATTGTTTTCTTGGTGACTATGGTCCCAGCTGCCTTGAGATCATTAACAAGATCCTCCCGTGTAGTTCTGGGCTGATTCCTCACTGTTCTCATGATCATTGAAACTCCATGAGATGAGATCTTGCATGGAGCCCCAGACCGAGGGAGACTGACAGTTATTTTGTGTTTCATCCATTTGTGAATAATCGCACCAACTGTTGTCACCTTCTCACCAAGCTGTTTGGCGATGGTCTTGTAGCCCATTCCAGCCTTGTGTAGGTCTACAATCTTGTCCCTGACATCCTTGGACAGCTCTTTGGTCTTGGCCATGGTGGAGAGTTTGGAATCTGATTGATTGATTGCTTCTGTGGACAGGTGTCTTTTATACAGGTAGCGAGCTGAGATTAGGAGCACTCCCTTTAAGAGAGTGCTCCTAATCTCAGCTCGTTACCTGTATAAAAGACACCTGGGAGCCAGAAATCTTGCTGATTGATAGGGGGTCAAATACTTATTTCCCTCATTAACATGCAAATCAATGTATCACTTTTTTGAAATGCGTTTTTCTGGATTTTTTTGTTGTTATTCTGTCTCTCACTGTTAAAATACACCTACCATTAAAATTATAGACTGATCATTTCTTTTCCAGTGGGCAAACGTACAAAATCAGCAGGGGATCAAATACTTTTTTCCCTCACTGTATGTGCAATCCACCTTTGGCTTTAAGCATCATGACTTAACAACCTTTCATACTGCATGTCAATTTAAATTCATACTTAAATGCATACCTTCTCAAGATGACATAAAAAGACTATTAAATTCACCTGGTCAGCAGCCTGTTATTGTTACATTTCCTGGGACAGAAACCTGAATCGTTAAGACAGCCTTTTATTACAGTTACATTAGTTAAGATTTGCAGTATTATATCAAGTTAATATTCATGAATGGGGCATTTATGGCCCATATACATTAGTATGGCAATACTGTATAGGCAATTCCTCTCTAATAAGGGTATTAGGGGGGACATTTTTGGAAATAGGGGAAATTGGCTCCCCACTGGGGGGAATTTCAGAGTAGCATCTGACAACCCGGAACACAAGAAACACTTTGATTATACGTGTATCATACATGTCAACAGAGTGGTTAATGAAGGAGTACAGCCTCTTACAGCAGTACGGTGGAGTAAAGTACTCAAAAGCACACTGACATGGATAGAATTGGATGGAGTTGACCGGACATTAGCTGAAGTGGAATGTAAAGACTAGTCACTAGTGCATCACTCTTGTCAGCTTGTGTACATGGGTTGCGTTACCTCGCACAGACTATCCTCATTCTGCACAGAATATGACCATTTATTCGATGAAGGCTCAGACTGTCCGCAGTCAGTGTGAAGGAAAACTGTTTACAGGTAGGGAACAAAGTGTTTCAGAGAGAGATGGGGAGCAGGGGGTGTGTTTAAAATAGGGCTATAGCACAATTATTGACATGTTATATTTTACAACATAAAACAGTTTATACATTATGTTTTATTAAACTCTAAATTTGAAATGCATCTTTTACTTTTTAAAGACCACAAGTACTGCAATACAAATAATGCCAGGAGGGGAGGTGTTCATGCCCAAAGGCAAAGGTTTCATGCTCTCCACTTTGTCAATATGTGGATTGGAAGTCTAAATCTGAATTGTATTGAACTCATGATTAAGATAATTGATAGTGTGGATTTATAAAGATAGTTAGAATGATTAATAGATTAGCAGGCAGTTTATTTAAAGCTTTAAACAAATATAGGTAGAAGACGGCAAAGTATGATGAAGTTTCAATTCTGCCTTTGAGATATTACACAAAGTGTACTTTTACGTTTGGTTTATATTGTAAGTAAAAGATAAGCCTCCCTGGCATTTTGGCATTTGATAGAAAATACTAAGGTCTATAGGACCTTCAAAAATCATCTTGTGAACTGAAGAGATAGTAAAGTTATGGGTTCATGAAAAGCGGTTAAATTTATATATACACTCACCTAAAGGATTATTAGGAACACCATACTAATACTGTGTTTGACCCCCTTTCGCCTTCAGAACTGCCTTAATTCTACGTGGCATTGATTCAACAAGGTGTTGAAAGCCTTCTTTAGAAATGTTGGCCCATATTGATAGGATAGCATCTTGCAGTTGATGGAGATTTGTGGGATGCACATCCAGGGCACGAAGCTCCCGTTCCACCACATCCCAAAGATGCTCTATTGGGTTGAGATCTGGTGACTGTGGGGGCCAGTTTAGTACAGTGAACTCATTGTCATGTTCAAGAAACCAATTTGAAATAATTCGACCTTTGTGACATGGTGCATTATCCTGCTGGAAGTAGCCATCAGAGGATGGGTACATGGTGGTCATAAAGGGATGGACATGGTCAGAAACAATGCTCAGGTAGGCCGTGGCATTTAAACGATGCCCAATTGGCACTAAGGGGCCTAAAGTGTGCCAAGAAAACATCCCCCACACCATTACACCACCACCACCAGCCTGTACAGTGGTAACAAGACATGATGGATCCATGTTCTCATTCTGTTTACGCCAAATTCTGACTCTAACATCTGAATGTCTCAACAGAAATCGAGACTCATCAGACCAGGCAACATTTTTCCGGTCTTCAACTGTCCAATTTTGGTGAACTTGTGCAAATTTTAGCCTCTTTTTCCTATTTGTAGTGGAGATGAGTGGTACCCGGTGGGGTCTTCTGCTGTTGTAGCCCATCCGCCTCAAGGTTGTACGTGTTGTGGCTTCACAAATGCATTGCTGCATACCTCGGTTGTAACGAGTGGTTATTTCAGTCAAAGTTGCTCTTCTATCAGCTTGAATCAGTCGGCCCATTGCATTAATAATTGCATTAATGAGAAATTGAACAGGTGTTCCTAATAATCCTTTAGGTGAGTGTATATATTTTAACCAAAAGTACGACGTTTGATGTTGTATTACTGAAATAATATGAGATCAAGAAACCATTGAGAGAAAGTAGTCCCCATGTTGGTGGAATGGAACCATATTTCAAGGCACATTCTGAATTACAGTTTATGGCCTAAGAATCAAATTGTAAGAAACCATTCTATACTTGGGCTACATTTGATTTAGAAACAGATAAGCAAATGCACTTGCATATTTACACATAAGGAAAGCACCTGAGATGGGAGAGCGACTGAAGTTGAAGTAATGATTGAAGCAACAGCTCATCGACATTGTATTTCAGTCTTAACAAAACATGAATCACCAAGCGGTAATCCTAGTGCACAGCAGCTGCTCACAACCGCAACCTACTCACAAAACCCCAGAGGATCTGCAGTGGCTTTCCCATACACTGTCCTGTCTCTCAGCCTAGACAACAACAAAAAAATAGCCATCTCCCACCTCAGGTGTTCTCATACAAGTAAACAAAGTCACTGCTCCTGTTGGATTTGATTGATGCTGTGCAGGCACCTGTTGGCCCCTGCCCCCCAAGTAACTGTGTTCCAGTAGAGAGTGACCCGCTGTATGTGTGGGGCTGTGCAGGTCCCTGTCGCTCCTGCCCCCCTTCTTTTGTCAATTTCATTCAGTAGAGCTTTGCACTGCGGCCCCTGTTCCTATCTCCTTTGGTCTGGGCATGCAGGCCTGCAAAACTTCTGATTTCATCTTCCCATATTCTATGAGTCCCTCTTGGTCTTTTTCCATCTCTTAGATTTTATTCTATAGCTGCTTCAGTCCATCTTTGACCTGTTATAGCACTGTATCCTGCGTACTAGTATATGGAAATGAATAATAATACGTGTGTAAATGGAACATGATTATGCAATTGTGGGAAATGCAGTCTAAGGGCTCCTCTGATGTCTACATGCAATTATCACATTTTGGGGATATATATATGACGATAACAGCCTCCGCTCAGATCTTTGATCTGCACAAATCAAATGGCTTAACCCACCCCAACACAGTATTGCTGCCGGGTACAAAGTATCATTATAGGAGAAGCCAAGGACTTGTGAGCGATAAAATAATACACATTATGATCTGATCTGCAATTGCTGTATTGGCTTGTTGGCCAGTTTGTGACGAGCGGATCGATATTTGACCGGTTCGCTAATAAATATGGACCGGATTGGGGAATTTGAATCGGTGCTGTCGTATCTCAAGCAGCTGGACCGGCGCATTGATTTGAATCAGTGAATCGTTACACCCCTAGAGAGAATACTCCATAGTAGAGAAATATGCTGTACCTTAGAATAACTGACAATCTCCAGACTAATTGTGTTACACAGTCAGGGTCAGGCTGCTGATGAGCACAATGATGATGAAGCTGAACTACCCAGAGGAGAGACCTAGAGGAAATACTCAATTACATTTCTTCTTTTTCTCCTTCTTACATCACAACTTGGGCTTGACAAATTACTGAACTCTGTGCTCGTATTCATAAAGCATCTGAGAGTGAGAAATCAGTCCAAAGTGCCTGGAATATCTGAGAGTGACGTCAATGTGATCCTACTTTTACTCTTAGGAGTAAGAGCTATTCATAAAGATTCGTTAGAATTAAAAGTACTCCTAACTCAACTGATATTTAGGAGACCTCATGAGGTCCACTAACTAGTTCAAAGTTGGGAGACGGCAGCAATGAGAAGACGGCATCAGCGCAGCTTCCGTGAAAGGAGAGAGACATGTCATAGCGGTGTGATGATGAAGAGTTATTGCGGCGATATAGACTGAACAGAAATTGATATTGTTTGTTACTGAACGAGTCAGCAATGCAGTTTCTTCCGCCACTGTCAGAAATGCAACACTGTCAGCATTTGATTTGTCAGCATGATCCCCCCTCCCCCAAATGTATTGCTGAGGTTAATTCAGTGTTTTCCAAATGTATCTGGAACAATAAAAAACCTAGAATTCGTCTAGCGACTTTGCAACGCCCTAAATCCGCTGGGGGTCTTGCGTTACCAACTTTTCAACTTCATTATTGGGCTTTCCAGCTCAGGGCTGGGATGATGTGGTTGCATCCAGAAACACCAGCCTCTTGGCGTTCCATTGAAGAGACTTTAGTCAAACCCTGTCCTTTACAGGATCTCCCTTTCACTGGTCTAATGCACTAATATGTCTGTCTGCGCATGGGCACTATTATTAGCAATACATTACAAATTTGGAATAAAGTTGATTGATTTTGTCACACACCCACTGGTCTGCATACACTGTCTCCTATTTGGCAGAATGTCTCTCTGCTAACTGGATTACAACCTTTTGTCTATTCTCCTTGGTCTACATGTAATTATCATATATTGGGGGATATCTTTGCTGATAATGGCCTCCGCTCCTCTCAGGACTTAAAAGAGTACTACTCTCCTCCAGGCTTCTCTTTCTTTTTGTACTTCAGGCTTCGCTCATCCCTGTGGGCACATGGGCTTCCCTGGGATGCTCCTTTGCGTTCTCATCCTTTGGCAGATTTATTTTGTAGCTCTCCTGGATCAGGGCTTGTCTCTCATATATTTAACAAATTGTTAGTCTACAATATTAAGACCCTTCCAATTATGTCCATTTGGGACAGGGAGTTAAGTACGATTGCTGTTATGCCTGACTGGAGCACTATTTGGGAAAATATCTTTACTTC
Organism: Amia ocellicauda; assembly: GCF_036373705.1. NCBI lineage: Eukaryota > Metazoa > Chordata > Actinopteri > Amiiformes > Amiidae > Amia > Amia ocellicauda. Next base: position 4,754,890 of record NC_089867.1, read on the forward strand.
ATCCAAGAATGTGGCTCATCAGCTCATTCACTTCAAATTGGCTCACAAATTCAAAGCTACTCCTCTCATGAAGTTTCACATGAAAATGAGTGCAGACCCTCTAAGCCGGGCTTATGTCTGGGAGAGACAGGTACCTATTGGGATGACGGTGGCCAAGAAAACTATTCTGAACGGATGGGTGAACCGTCTGTTTCATTCTCTTCTATATGGCTTGATTGCTTTTGTGATATTATTATTTTAGAAAGAGACACAGCTTGACTACACTCAGCCTCTGCAGGGACTTTGGCTGCATGGGACTCTGCTGTTGACAGTGTTACACAGCTATTTGAAGTTTATTTTAATGATTTTAAAACCGCTGAGAGGGAGGGGCATTGGGGAGGGAGGTTAAATAAAAAGTATTGTTTGTATTGTTAATGTTTGTTTCTATCAACAATAAAAAACATGTGTATAAAAAGAAAACAGTGTTACGCTCAGCTGCTGCTCTTCTGTTGGAGCCTCCAGTTCTGTTAGTACAAACAAACTCCATGAATGTTTCTAAAGGTCTAGGAAAAATACAAGATAACCAACGTGTCTCCTTTCCTCTCCAGGCTGTCAGGCTGTGGGATCACAGAGGAAGGCTGTGCAGCCCTGACCTCAGCTCTCTGTTCAAACCCCTCAACTCTGAGAGAGCTGGATCTGAGCTACAATCGCCCAGGGGACTCAGGAGTGACAAAGCTCTCTGCTGGACTGAGGGATCCCAACTGTAAACTAGAGAAACTGCTGTAAGTAGAGGCTGTGTGATTGTGTGATGGTTCAACTACAGGCTGTTGGGGGTGATAGGCTCCCATGGAGAGAATTAGGGGTGTGTTACATTTCCTCTCTGACGAATCGATAAGCATCTAGTGCATCTAGATAGACTGTATCTTTACGATACAGGAATGATACGTTTAGACAAATGAATGATTTGATACGATTCAATTCATCTTTGGGTCAGTTTGATGCGATACAGTAGGTTTCGTTTCAATACAATGCGATTTGGTTCAAAATGGTTGGATTTAGATATACATTTAAAATTAAAAGTCACATTATCCAACTAAGGGATAGAAACGTACAAACTGGCTAATTCCCATGCAATCATCATGGCAGCCAATTTAACAGATAGCAAAGTACGACTCTACAAAAGTACATTTTGAGGTTCTCAAAGGGAGGAAAAGATTGAATAGCTGTAGGACTAGAAGATTTCAACCCTGAAGATTTCATTTTTAATTGACGTTGCAATCAACGTTTTGGCTTAATCTGAATGAATTGTCTTTGTTTCTTCTCAGATCGGTATTAGTATTTTTTTCGATTATTATTGTATTGAACACAATTGTGTTTTAAATAAAACCGCAGTGTATCAAACTGTACATTTAATTGAGGTAAGTGTGTGCATGTGTGATTGTGTGTGTGTGTGTAAGGGCTGTAGGGATATATTTTAATGTTTTGGGGTGAATAGTAGACGGTTTTAAAAAACAAAGTTGAAATCAAAGCAAAACAGATAGGAATGAACGCAAAATCACTGTGGTATTTTTGCTATAAGCGTGATAATAGGAGACGCGCCTGTCCATTTCCCAGTCTTTTTGCCCGAGTTGTCAGTCAGTCTGTTTCCAGTGATTCCAGTGCAGAGACGCAGCGTGAGCCGGGGACTCACAGCACAGAGCCGAGCAGCCATTCTGTGCGTGTGATTTATATGGGATTTTTGTGTGTTTTATTCCCAGTTACCAACATTTTACAATTAAAATGGAGATGTCTCAGATTGTTATTTTGCATAGATATAAACTTACTAAATGCAAATTGGTAAAGTTGCTCTATGTTGTAATTCGTTATTTATTCCTCAATACATCCGTATGAAGATCCATAGACTAGTATGGATTAGTTTTCAGCAACACCATCCCATTTCTTTGTAAACCCACCTTGTACTTGTTCACCGGCCAATCGTACACATGCAATGCAAGACAGACAGGTGTCTCTGATCTTTGATCTGCACAAATCACATGGCTTAATCCACCCCCACACTGTATTGCTGCCGGGTCCAAAGTATCATTATAGGAGAAGCCAAGGACTTGTGAGCGATAAAATAATACACATTATGATCTGATGTGCAATTGCTGTATCGGTTTGTTGGCCAGTTTGTGACGAGCGGATCGATATTTGACCGGTTTGCTAATAAATATGGACCGGATTGGGGAATTTGAATCGGTGCTGTCGTATCTCAAGCAGCTGGACCGGCGCATTGATTTGAATCAGTGAATCGTTACACCCCTAGAGAGAATACTCCATAGTAGAGAAATATGCTGTACCTTAGAATAACTGACAATCTCCAGACTAATTGTGTTACACAGTCAGGGTCAGGCTGCTGATGAGCACAATGATGATGAAGCTGAACTACCCAGAGGAGAGACCTAGAGGAAATGCTCAATTACATTTCTTCTTCTTCTCCTTCTTACACCCCAACTTGGGCTTGACAAAGTACTGAACTCTGTGCTCGTATTCATAAAGCATCTGAGAGTGAGAAATCAGTCCAAAGTGCCTGGAATATCTGAGAGTGACGTCAATGTGATCCTACTTTTACTCTTAGGAGTAAGAGCTATTCATAAAGATTCGTTAGAATTAAAAGTACTCCTAACTCAACTGATATTTAGGAGACCTCATGAGGTCCACTAACTAGTTCAAAGTTGGGAGACGGCAACAATGAGAAGACGGCATCAGCGCAGCTTCCGTGAAAGGAGAGAGACATGTTATAGCGGTGTGATGATGAAGAGTTATTGCGGCGATATAGACTGAACAGAAATTGATATTGTTTGTTACTGAACGAGTCAGCAATGCAGTTTCTTCCGCCACTGTCAGAAATGCAACACTGTCAGCATGATCCCCCCTCCCCCAAATGTATTGCTGAGGTTAATTCAGTGTTTTCCAAATGTATCTGGAACAATAAAAAACCTAGAATTCGTCTAGCGACTTTGCAACGCCCTAAATCCGCTGGGGGTCTTGCGTTACCAACTTTTCAACTTCATTATTGGGCTTTCCAGCTCAGGGCTGGGATGATGTGGTTGCATCCAGAAACACCAGCCTCTTGGCGTTCCATTGAAGAGACTTTAGTCAAACCCTGTCCTTTACAGGATCTCCCTTTCACTGGTCTAATGCACTAATATGTCTGTCTGCGCATGGGCACTATTATTAGCAATACATTACAAATTTGGAATAAAGTTGATTGATTTTGTCACACACCCACTGGTCTGCATACACTGTCTCCTATTTGGCAGAATGTCTCTCTGCTAACTGGATTACAACCTTTTGTCTATTCTCCTTGGTCTACATGCAATTATCATATATTGGGGGATATCTTTGCTGATAATGGCCTCCGCTCCTCTCAGGACTTAAAAGAGTACTACTCTCCTCCAGGCTTCTCTTTCTTTTTGTACTTCAGGCTTCGCTCATCCCTGTGGGCACATGGGCTTCCCTGGGATGCTCCTTTGCGTTCTCATCCTTTGGCAGATTTATTTTGTAGCTCTCCTGGATCAGGGCTTGTCTCTCACATATTTTACAAATTGTTAGTCTACAATATTAAGACCCTTCCAATTATGTCCATTTGGGACAGGGAGTTAAGTACGATTGCTGTTATGCCTGACTGGAGCACTATTTGGGAAAATATCTTTACTTCATCCAAGAATGTGGCTCATCAACTCATTCACTTCAAATTGGCTCACAAATTCAAAGCTACTCCTCTCATGAAGTTTCACATGAAAATGAGTGCAGACCCTCTAAGCCGGGCTTATGTCTGGGAGAGACAGGTACCTATTGGGATGACGGTGGCCAAGAAAACTATTCTGAACGGATGGGTGAACCGTCTGTTTCATTCTCTTCTATATGGCTTGATTGCTTTTGTGATATTATTATTTTAGAAAGAGACACAGCTTGACTACACTCAGCCTCTGCAGGGACTTTGGCTGCATGGGACTCTGCTGTTGACAGTGTTACACAGCTATTTGAAGTTTATTTTAATGATTTTAAAACCGCTGAGAGGGAGGGGCATTGGGGAGGGAGGTTAAATAAAAAGTATTGTTTGTATTGTTAATGTTTGTTTCTATCAACAATAAAAAACATGTGTATAAAAAGAAAACAGTGTTACGCTCAGCTGCTGCTCTTCTGTTGGAGCCTCCAGTTCTGTTAGTACAAACAAACTCCATGAATGTTTCTAAAGGTCTAGGAAAAATACAAGATAACCAACGTGTCTCCTTTCCTCTCCAGGCTGTCAGGCTGTGGGATCGCAGAGGAAGGCTGTGCAGCCCTGACCTCAGCTCTCTGTTCAAACCCCTCAACTCTGAGAGAGCTGGATCTGAGCTACAATCGCCCAGGGGACTCAGGAGTGACAGAGCTCTCTGCTGGACTGAGGGATCCCAACTGTAAACTAGAGAAACTGCTGTAAGTAGAGGCTGTGTGATTGTGTGATGGTTCAACTACAGACTGTTGGGGGTGATAGGCTCCCATGGAGAGAATTAGGGGTGTGTTACATTTCCTCTCTGACGAATCGATAAGCATCTAGTGCATCTAGATAGACTGTATCTTTACGATACAGGAAAGATACGTTTAGACAAATGAATGATTTGATACGATTCGATTCAGCTTTGGGTCAGTTTGATGCGATACAGTAGGTTTCGTTTCAATACAATGTGATTTGGTTCAAAATGGTTGGATTTAGATATACATTTAAAATTAAAAGTCACATTATCCAACTAAGGGATAGAAACGTACAAACTGGCTAATTCCTATGCAATCATCATGGCAGCCAATTTAACAGATAGCAAAGTACGACTCTACAAAAGTACATTTTGAGCTTCTCAAAGGGAGGAAAAGATTGAATAGCTGTAGGACTAGAAGATTTCAACCCTGAAGATTTCATTTTTAATTGACGTTGCAATCAACGTTTTGGCTTAATCTGAATGAATTGTCTTTGTTTCTTCTCAGATCGGTATTAGTATTTTTTTCGATTATTATTGTATTGAACACAATTGTGTTTTAAATAAAACCGCAGTGTATCAAACTGTACATTTAATTGAGGTAAGTGTGTGCATGTGTGATTGTGTGTGTGTGTAAGGGCTGTAGGGATATATTTTAATGTTTTGGGGTGAATAGTAGACGGTTTTAAAAAACAAAGTTGAAATCAAAGCAAAACAGATAGGAATGAACGCAAATCACTGTGGTATTTTTGCTATAAGCGTGATAATAGGAGACGCGCCTGTCCATTTCCCAGTCTTTTTGCCCGAGTTGTCAGTCAGTCTGTTTCCAGTGATTCCAGTGCAGAGACGCAGCGTGAGCCGGGGACTCACAGCACAGAGCTGAGCAGCCATTCTGTGCGTGTGATTTATATGGGATTTTTGTGTGTTTTATTCCCAGTTACCAACATTTTACAATTAAAATGGAGATGTCTCAGATTGTTATTTTGCATAGATATAAACTTACTAAATGCAAATTGGTAAAGTTGCTCTATGTTGTAATTCGTTATTTATTCCTCAATACATCCGTATGAAGATCCATAGACTAGTATGGATTAGTTTTCAGCAACACCATCCCATTTCTTTGTAAACCCACCTTGTACTTGTTCACCGGCCAATCATACACATGCAATGCAAGACAGACAGGTGTCTCTGATCTTTGATCTGCACAAATCAAATGGCTTAATCCACCCCCACACTGTATTGCTGCCGGGTCCAAAGTATCATTATAGGAGAAGCCAAGGACTTGTGAGCGATAAAATAATACACATTATGATCTGATGTGCAATTGCTGTATCGGTTTGTTGGCCAGTTTGTGACGAGCGGATCGATATTTGACCGGTTTGCTAATAAATATGGACCGGATTGGGGAATTTGAATCGGTGCTGTCGTATCTCAAGCAGCTGGACCGGCGCATTGATTTGAATCAGTGAATTGTTACACCCCTAGAGAGAATACTCCATAGTAGAGAAATATGCTGTACCTTAGAATAACTGACAATCTCCAGACTAATTGTGTTACACAGTCAGGGTCAGGCTGCTGATGAGCACAATGATGATGAAGCTGAACTACCCAGAGGAGAGACCTAGAGGAAATGCTCAATTACATTTCTTCTTTTTCTCCTTCTTACATCACAACTTGGGCTTGACAAATTACTGAACTCTGTGCTCGTATTCATAAAGCATCTGAGAGTGAGAAATCAGTCCAAAGTGCCTGGAATATCTGAGAGTGACGTCAATGTGATCCTACTTTTACTCTTAGGAGTAAGAGCTATTCATAAAGATTCGTTAGAATTAAAAGTACTCCTAACTCAACTGATATTTAGGAGACCTCATGAGGTCCACTAACTAGTTCAAAGTTGGGAGACGGCAGCAATGAGAAGACGGCATCAGCGCAGCTTCCGTGAAAGGAGAGAGACATGTTATAGCGGTGTGATGATGAAGAGTTATTGCAGCGATATAGACTGAACAGAAATTGATATTGTTTGTTACTGAACGAGTCAGCAATGCAGTTTCTTCCGCCACTGTCAGAAATGCAACACTGTCAGCATTTGATTTGTCAGCATGATCCCCCCTCCCCCAAATGTATTGCTGAGGTTAATTCAGTGTTTTCCAAATGTATCTGGAACAATAAAAAACCTAGAATTCGTCTAGCGACTTTGCAACGCCCTAAATCCGCTGGGGGTCTTGCGTTACCAACTTTTCAACTTCATTATTGGGCTTTCCAGCTCAGGGCTGGGATGATGTGGTTGCATCCAGAAACACCAGCCTCTTGGCGTTCCATTGAAGAGACTTTAGTCAAACCCTGTCCTTTACAGGATCTCCCTTTCACTGGTCTAATGCACTAATATGTCTGTCTGCGCATGGGCACTATTATTAGCAATACATTACAAATTTGGAATAAAGTTGATTGATTTTGTCACACACCCACTGGTCTGCATACACTGTCTCCTATTTGGCAGAATGTCTCTCTGCTAACTGGATCACAACCTTTTGTCTATTCTCCTTGGTCTACATGCAATTATCATATATTGGGGGATATCTTTGCTGATATTGGCCTCCGCTCCTCTCAGGACTTAAAAGAGTACTACTCTCCTCCAGGCTTCTCTTTCTTTTTGTACTTCAGGCTTCGCTCATCCCTGTGGGCACATGGGCTTCTCTGGGATGCTCCTTTGCGTTCTCATCCTTTGGCAGATTTATTTTGTAGCTCTCCTGGATCAGAGCTTGTCTCTCACATATTTTACAAATTGTTAGTCTACAATATTAAGACCCTTCCAATTATGTCCATTTGGGACAGGGAGTTAAGTACGATTGCTGTTATGCCTGACTGGAGCACTATTTGGGAAAATATCTTTACTTCATCCAAGAATGTGGCTCATCAGCTCATTCACTTCAAATTGGCTCACAAATTCAAAGCTACTCCTCTCATGAAGTTTCACATGAAAATGAGTGCAGACCCTCTAAGCCGGGCTTATGTCTGGGAGAGACAGGTACCTATTGGGATGACGGTGGCCAAGAAAACTATTCTGAACGGATGGGTGAACCGTCTGTTTCATTCTCTTCTATATGGCTTGATTGCTTTTGTGATATTATTATTTTAGAAAGAGACACAGCTTGACTACACTCAGCCTCTGCAGGGACTTTGGCTGCATGGGACTCTGCTGTTGACAGTGTTACACAGCTATTTGAAGTTTATTTTAATGATTTTAAAACCGCTGAGAGGGAGGGGCATTGGGGAGGGAGGTTAAATAAAAAGTATTGTTTGTATTGTTAATGTTTGTTTCTATCAACAATAAAAAACATGTGTATAAAAAGAAAACAGTGTTACGCTCAGCTGCTGCTCTTCTGTTGGAGCCTCCAGTTCTGTTAGTACAAACAAACTCCATGAATGTTTCTAAAGGTCTAGGAAAAATACAAGATAACCAACATGTCTCCTTTCCTCTCCAGGCTGTCAGGCTGTGGGATCGCAGAGCAAGGCTGTGCAGCCCTGACCTCAGCTCTCTGTTCAAACCCCTCAACTCTGAGAGAGCTGGATCTGAGCTCCAATCGCCCAGGGGACTCAGGAGTTACAAAGCTCTCTGCTGGACTGAGGGATCCCAACTGTAAACTAGAGAAACTGCTGTAAGTAGAGGCTGTGTGATTGTGTGATGGTTCAACTACAGGCTGTTGGGGGTGATAGGCTCCCATGGAGAGAATTAGGGGTGTGTTACATTTCCTCTCTGACGAATCGATAAGCATCTAGTGCATCTAGATAGACTGTATCTTTACGATACAGGAAAGATACGTTTAGACAAATGAATGATTTGATACGATTCGATTCAGCTTTGGGTCAGTTTGATGCGATACAGTAGGTTTCGTTTCAATACAATGCGATTTGGTTCAAAATGGTTGGATTTAGATATACATTTAAAATTAAAAGTCACATTATCCAACTAAGGGATAGAAACGTACAAACTGGCTAATTCCCATGCAATCATCATGGCAGCCAATTTAACAGATAGCAAAGTATGACTCTACAAAAGTACATTTTGCGCTTCTCAAAGGGAGGAAAAGATTGAATAGCTGTAGGACTAGAAGATTTCAACCCTGAAGATTTCATTTTTAATTGACATTGCAATCAACGTTTTGGCTTAATCTGAATGAATTGTCTTTGTTTCTTCTCAGATCGGTATTAGTATTTTTTTCGATTATTATTGTATTGAACACAATTGTGTTTTAAATAAAACCGCAGTGTATCAAACTGTACATTTAATTGAGGTAAGTGTGTGCATGTGTGATTGTGTGTGTGTGTAAGGGCTGTAGGGATATATTTTAATGTTTTGGGGTGAATAGTAGACGGTTTTAAAAAACAAAGTTGAAATCAAAGCAAAACAGATAGGAATGAACGCAAAATCACTGTGGTATTTTTGCTATAAGCGTGATAATAGGAGACGCGCCTGTCCATTTCCCAGTCTTTTTGCCCGAGTTGTCAGTCAGTCTGTTTCCAGTGATTCCAGTGCAGAGACGCAGCGTGAGCCGGGGACTCACAGCACAGAGCCGAGCAGCCATTCTGTGCGTGTGATTTATATGGGATTTTTGTGTGTTTTATTCCCAGTTACCAACATTTTACAATTAAAATGGAGATGTCTCAGATTGTTATTTTGCATAGATATAAACTTACTAAATGCAAATTGGTAAAGTTGCTCTATGTTGTAATTCGTTATTTATTCCTCAATACATCCGTATGAAGATCCATAGACTAGTATGGATTAGTTTTCAGCAACACCATCCCATTTCTTTGTAAACCCACCTTGTACTTGTTCACCGGCCAATCGTACACATGCAATGCAAGACAGACAGGTGTCTCTGATCTTTGATCTGCACAAATCAAATGGCTTAATCCACCCCCACACTGTATTGCTGCCGGGTCCAAAGTATCATTATAGGAGAAGCCAAGGACTTGTGAGCGATAAAATAATACACATTATGATCTGATGTGCAATTGCTGTATCGGTTTGTTGGCCAGTTTGTGACGAGCGGATCGATATTTGACCGGTTTGCTAATAAATATGGACCGGATTGGGGAATTTGAATCGGTGCTGTCGTATCTCAAGCAGCTGGACCGGCGCATTGATTTGAATCAGTGAATTGTTACACCCCTAGAGAGAATACTCTGTAGCTCCCTCCAGTAGTCAACACGAAGCACGAGGTCTTGGTTAAAAAACGGGGTTTTATTTCAACAACATATCATGTCAACCCGTGAGAACTGGGTTGAAAGAGAGAAAAAAAATAAAAGGAAATTATAAATACAATGCATGTATGTATGTCTTGAATACAGTTTGTGCCGTTATAGTTACACACTAGTTAACACAAGCTATGCACATGAAATATATCACAGACAACTGGATACAAAAGAAACATACCTCGTAGGCTGCTTCCTACTTAGGAGGGGCTAAATCTCAAAAGCCTTCTTCCTTGTCTTCTTTTACTCGGATAATATACATTTAGATATCTTTATATTCTTAATATTTACTTAGCTCGGAGAGCTCTTGCGATGCTATGTTTTAGCTCTACACTTCAGATGTTGTGCCCCCTTTAATTACGTGCGGAACACAAGGATGGCGCTAATTAGTTCCGCCTCTACGATATCCTATTAATTTTAGGTAGGAACCAAAAAAATAGTCACAAACTTAACTAAAGCTGAGAGGCAGTTACACTCCCACCAAATCACAAGTGATTTCTCAGAACAGCTTGGAGACACACATACTGCATATAAACTGCACATAATATTAATTTCTAAGTTCTAACTATTTACTTATTATCTTAACTTAAGAACTAGTTGAAAGAGTGACTGGAGGATGCTGGAGTCTTCAGTCTGCTTCCAACAATGTAACTGTCTTATGGATGGGCCTCTCCAAATGAACAGGTTTAGAGATGCGCTTTCCTCTTCCATCCAGAGTTGAATCGCCGATAAGCAACTTGAGCCTTCTCACTCTTCCGTCCTTTCCTGGGTACACTTCAATAACCTTTGCTAACTTCCACTGGTTTCGTGGTGTAGCATCATCTTGCAAAATGACAATATCATTGACCTTAGCGTTTCTGCGGTCTTTGGTCCACTTCTGTCTCTGTTGGAGATTGAGGAGGTATTCCTTTTTCCACCGTGTCCAAAAGTTGTTGGCTAAGAGTTGAACTCTGCGCCATCTTTTACGGAGGTACAGATCTTCCCTGATGAACTTTCCAGGAGGTGGAGAGATGATCGTGGATTTCATGGTCAGGATGTGATTTGGTGTCAAGGGCTCTGGACAGGATGGATCGTTCAGATGATCAGTGGTCAGAGGTCTGCTATTTACAACCGCCATAACTTCATATAGGAACGTTCGTAGTGAGGAGCAGTCAAGTTGTCTGGCTGACTGTTCTAGAATGGACGTCAAGACACTTCTGATAGTGCGAATTTGTCTTTCCCAGACGCCACCCATATGACTTGAAGCTGGGGTGTTCATGATGAACTCACATCTCAGTTCTTTGAGTTCCTCTTGATCCATCTCCTTTAATGCTTGAATGAACTCACGCCTGGCACCAACAAAGTTTGTCCCTTGATCACACCTTATTTGCCGTACTGTTCCACGAATAGCGATGCATGAACGCAGAGCGTTAATGAAGGCATCTGTGGTCAAGTCGTCGAGCATTTCAATATGCACTGCTCTGGAACACATGCAGGTAAGTAAGAGTCCATAACGCTTTAACTCTTTTCTTCCTTCCTTGATGTGGAATGGCCCGAAGCAGTCCATCCCGCAGTAAGTAAATGGAGGGGTTGTTTCCATTCGATCTTCCGGGAGATTTGCCATCCTTTGTTGTTCTGTGCATCTTCTGAACTTCCTGCACGTTGTGCATTTGTAAATATGGGATGACACTGCCCTGCTGCATCCCAGGATCCATATACCATTGGATCGGATCTCATTTATGGTCATTCCCCGTCCCTGATGGTGCACTCTCTCGTGATAGTGCTTGACGAGTAATGCCGACACGTGACTGTCTCTAGGGAGAACAGCTGGATGCTTCACATGTGGATGAAGAGCAGCATGAGTTAAGCGGCCTCCGACTCTGAGGATACCTTGGTCATCCAGGAATGGACCCAACTTGTGTAACTTGTTGGCCTTGTCTTTGATTTGTGAGTTCTTATGACACTGGATGCCCTGTATTTCTTGAGAGAGGGTTGCTTGTTGGACCATCTTGATTATGCTGAGCTCTGCATCTCTCCTTTCCTCTAAACTGGTGCTTTCCCAGGACCTTGGCCTGAGGCCTTTCGCTTCCCTTGCACGCCGCTTTAGTCTGGCTATAGCTTTCACCATTCTTGACCAGTCAGAGAACTTTCGTAGACAATCTAACAGTGACCTTATTTCCTTTGCCAGGGTGTCATGAGCCTGGGCCTTCTTGATCTCTGGATCACTACTTGCAATCTCTCCCACCTTGACTACTTCGCTGGTCAGCTCTTTCTGCCAAAGAAAGCTTGGACCCGTGAACCAGTTGGAAGCTACAAGTTGTTTTGCTGCAAGACCTCTTGAGGCATGATCTGCTGGATTCTCTTCGGAAGCCACATACCTCCATTGCGCAGACTCCGTACTTTGCTTGATGCGTTCCACACGGTTTGCCACGAACACATGAAATCTCCTGGCCTCGTTACTGATGTATCCGAGGACAACCTTTGAATCGGTCCAGAAGAATTCTTGTAGGCAATCTATCTCCAGTTCCCTTTTGAGCATGTCACTGGTGCGGACGGCTACGACTGCTGCTGACAGCTCAAGTCTTGGTATGGTGGTAACCTTAGCAGGGGCTACTCTTGACTTCCCCATTACCAAAGAGCAGTGGACTTCACCTGATGCACTGACTGCTCTGAGGTACGAACACTCGCCATAACCTGACACGCTGGCATCAGAGAAATGATGGAGCTCGTAGCTCTGAACCTTAAAGTTTAATGGAATGTAGCATCTCTGAATCTTTACACCAGCCAGGTTTTGCAGGTCTTGGAGCCAAAACTCCCACAGGGGTCGAAGATCATCAGGTAAGATGTCATCCCAACTGAGCTTGTTATGACACATCTGCTGCAGAATCTGTTTTCCCACCAGGATGAACGGTGCCACAAATCCGAGTGGATCGTATACTGAAGCGACAGTGGATAAAACTCCTCTTCGGGTAAGTGGATTTTCTTTCACAATCACTCTGAACTGGAACTCGTCAGAAGCCACGCACCACTGTATGCCAAGTGCTCTTTCCACGTGTAGCTCTCCCAGGGCCATGTCCAGGTCTTGGGCGGCTTTTGCACATTCTTCTTTGGGGATTGAGGCTAGGACTTTCTTGCTGTTGGAAATGAACTTGTGCAGCCTGAGTTTGCCTTTGTTGCAGAGCTCTCTTGCCTCCTTCACTAACTGAATAGCTTGGCTTTCAGACGCTAAGCTTGACAAGCCGTCATCAACGTAAAAGTTCTTCTGAATGAACTTGATGGTGGCTTCACTGAAGTGTCCGTGTCCTTCGGCTGCGAGGTGCTTGAGTCCATAGTTAGCGCAGCCAGGTGATGAAGCAGCGCCAAACAAGTGGACCTTCATCCGGTAGATGGATGGTTTGGCTTCAAGATTTCCATTCTCCCACCACAGGAATCTTAGGTAATCTTGGTCTTCTGCTTTAACGTGGAACTGGTGGAACATGCGTTCAATGTCACACATGATTGCCACTGGACCTTTCCGGAAACGACACAGAACTCCCACCAAGGTGTTTGTCAGCTCTGGACCGGTCAGGAGATGGTCGTTTAAGGATGTCTCTTGAAATCTCGCCGAACAATCGAAGACAACACGTATCTTCCCAGGCTTTTGGGGATGATACACCCCATGGTGTGGGATGTACCATGCTGGAGCTTTATTGAGGTCTTCTTCTGGGACCCTTTCTGCATCTCCACGTGTTATGATCTCATCCATGAAGGTCTTGTAGTCTTTGTAGTACTGTTTGTTTCTTTTTACTGCTTCGCAGGTGTCTGCTCTGCGACGTGTGTCTTGGTCGGGAATGTCAATGTGCCTTAAATCTTCATAAACAACGTTCAGATTATCTGAGGCATTGCTTATCTTAGTGATGTGGTCACGCAGCAGGTTGTTTGAGCATTGTCCACTCAGCGCTTGTTTGGCATCCTTAGCGATAGCTTTCCACTTCTCGTAGCTCACACTGAAACGGTGTGCAAATCTTCTTACTTGCTGATCGTGCAGTTCTTGGCCCTTTTCCGTAAACCTGCGGACCCTTTGGCTTCTATGTGGCTCTTGTGAGGAAGTGTGGTTATCTCCTGTGCCTTCAGCAGCTTGTGGTTGCATGTCTGCGCAGTGCTGCTGCGCGTCTTCACCTGCACCCTCTTTGTCACTCTCAAAGAAAAGCTCAAACTCTGACATTTTGCTTTAGTTTGGTTTAAATCTAAACTTGTTTTTTAGTTGAGTAAATTACCTTGTTCACAATAATCTAAGTTATGTTTAACTTAGCTTAAGCTCAATTGAGTAGTTGTTTTTAATCTCTGATATGTGAATAGTCAGCCTTTAATTACTTGCAGCTACTGACACTACTTTGGAGAAAAATTACTCTCTGCAGCTAAATTAACTTGCTTTTTCCAAAATAAAAACTGTACTAACTGTACTCAAAGACTAGTAACACTCACTTTGTGATCTATGGAGCTATGGTCTTCTTGCCTGATAACTTGTTATAGTTATATATGGCCTTATTTAAATCTTAAATTACCACAAATGAAATTAAACAAACCAAAAATATTAACTCTTAGTTAAACTTGTACATATACCACATTAAGTAATAACCATTCACTTTTAAGTCTAAATATGACCAATTCTGCCTTACTCTCGGTACTAATAGTTCTTAATATTCACATCCTACTCATCAGTAGACACAATATCAACACAGTAGCAATATCAATCCACTTCAATTTGAGAAAAGGTAAGTAAACAAAACATTAACTAATGGGAAATGCAAAGAAATGTCTCATTCTCTTGCCCAGAACGCTTAATGTCTCTGAATTACAGCTTAATTTGCGTTATGAAACCTGATTCTTCCGTGGGCACTGCCTCTTCTCGCGCTGGAATGAAGGCGCGCACGCGCTGTCATGTGCAGATGTCTTGGCCCGACCACGATTCGCGCTCTCCGTTGCCGTCTTCCTCGCCTACTCATGCGGAGCAGTCGAGTTCTCACTGTAGCTCCCTCCAGTAGTCAACACGAAGCACGAGGTCTTGGTTAAAAAACGGGGTTTTATTTCAACAACATATCATGTCAACCCGTGAGAACTGGGTTGAAAGAGAGAAAAAAAATAAAAGGAAATTATAAATACAATGCATGTATGTATGTCTTGAATACAGTTTGTGCCGTTATAGTTACACACTAGTTAACACAAGCTATGCACATGAAATATATCACAGACAACTGGATACAAAAGAAACATACCTCGTAGGCTGCTTCCTACTTAGGAGGGGCTAAATCTCAAAAGCCTTCTTCCTTGTCTTCTTTTACTCGGATAATATACATTTAGATATCTTTATATTCTTAATATTTACTTAGCTCGGAGAGCTCTTGCGATGCTATGTTTTAGCTCTACACTTCAGATGTTGTGCCCCCTTTAATTACGTGCGGAACACAAGGATGGCGCTAATTAGTTCCGCCTCTACGATATCCTATTAATTTTAGGTAGGAACCAAAAAAATAGTCACAAACTTAACTAAAGCTGAGAGGCAGTTACATACTCCATAGTAGAGAAATATGCTGTACCTTAGAATAACTGACAATCTCCAGACTAATTGTGTTACACAGTCAGGGTCAGGCTGCTGATGAGCACAATGATGATGAAGCTGAACTACCCAGAGGAGAGACCTAGAGGAAATGCTCAATTACATTTCTTCTTTTTCTCCTTCTTACATCCCAACTTGGGCTTGACAAATTACTGAACTCTGTGCTCGTATTCATAAAGCATCTGAGAGTGAGAAATCAGTCCAAAGTGCCTGGAATATCTGAGAGTGACGTCAATGTGATCCTACTTTTACTCTTAGGAGTAAGAGCTATTCATAAAGATTCGTTAGAATTAAAAGTACTCCTAACTCAACTGATATTTAGGAGACCTCATGAGGTCCACTAACTAGTTCAAAGTTGGGAGACGGCAGCAATGAGAAGACGGCATCAGCGCAGCTTCCGTGAAAGGAGAGAGACATGTTATAGCGGTGTGATGATGAAGAGTTATTGCGGCGATATAGACTGAACAGAAATTGATATTGTTTGTTACTGAACGAGTCAGCAATGCAGTTTCTTCCGCCACTGTCAGAAATGCAACACTGTCAGCATGATCCCCCCTCCCCCAAATGTATTGCTGAGGTTAATTCAGTGTTTTCCAAATGTATCTGGAACAATAAAAAACCTAGAATTCGTCTAGCGACTTTGCAACGCCCTAAATCCGCTGGGGGTCTTGCGTTACCAACTTTTCAACTTCATTATTGGGCTTTCCAGCTCAGGGCTGGGATGATGTGGTTGCATCCAGAAACACCAGCCTCTTGGCGTTCCATTGAAGAGACTTTAGTCAAACCCTGTCCTTTACAGGATCTCCCTTTCACTGGTCTAATGCACTAATATGTCTGTCTGCGCATGGGCACTATTATTAGCAATACATTACAAATTTGGAATAAAGTTGATTGATTTTGTCACACACCCACTGGTCTGCATACACTGTCTCCTATTTGGCAGAATGTCTCTCTGCTAACTGGATCACAACCTTTTGTCTATTCTCCTTGGTCTACATGCAATTATCATATATTGGGGGATATCTTTGCTGATAATGGCCTCCGCTCCTCTCAGGACTTAAAAGAGTACTACTCTCCTCCAGGCTTCTCTTTCTTTTTGTACTTCAGGCTTCGCTCATCCCTGTGGGTGCATGGGCTTCCCTGGGATGCTCCTTTGCGTTCTCATCCTTTGGCAGATTTATTTTGTAGCTCTCCTGGATCAGAGCTTGTCTCTCATATATTTTACAAATTGTTAGTCTACAATATTAAGACCCTTCCAATTATGTCCATTTGGGACAGGGAGTTAAGTACGATTGCTGTTATGCCTGACTGGAGCACTATTTGGGAAAATATCTTTACTTCATCCAAGAATGTGGCTCATCAGCTCATTCACTTCAAATTGGCTCACAAATTCAAAGCTACTCCTCTGAGGAAGTTTCAGATGAAAATGAGTGCAGACCCTCTAAGCCAGGCTTGTGTCTGGCAGTGACAGGTTACTTATTTCCATTTGTTCTGGGAGTGGGTGTGGAGGTGCCTCTCTCTGCTGAAGTCCTCCTACTGGCTGATGATTCCAAATTAGTCTTAACATCACATTCTAGAAAGCTGCCCTTGACAGGGATGACGCCGGCTAAGAAAACTATTCTGAAGGGATGGGTGAACCGTCTATTTCATTCTCTTCTATATGGCTTGATTCCTTTTGTGATATTATTATTTTAGAAAGATCCACAGCTTGACTACACTCAGCCTCTGCATGGACTGTGGCTGCATGGGACTCTGCTGTTGACAGTGTTACACAGCTATTTGAAGTTTATTTTAATGATTTTAAAACCTCTGAGAGGGAGGGGCATTGGGGAGGGAGGTTAAATAAAAAGTATTGTTTGTATTGTTAATGTTTGTTTCTATCAACAATAAAAAACATGTGTATTAAAAGAAAACAGTGTTACGCTCAGCTGCTGCTCTTCTGTTGGAGCCTCCAGTTCTGTTAGTACAAACAAACTCCATGAATGTTTCTAAAGGTCTAGGAAAAATACCACATAAACAACGTGTCTCCTTTCCTCTCCAGGCTGTCAGGCTGTGGGATCGCAGAGCGAGGCTGTGCAGCCCTGACCTCAGCTCTCTGTTCAAACCCCTCAACTCTGAGAGAGCTGGATCTGAGCTCCAATCGCCCAGGGGACTCAGGAGTGACAATGCTCTCTGCCGGACTGAGGGATCCCAACTGGAAACTAGAGAAACTGCTGTAAGTAGAGGCTGTGTGATTGTGTGATGGTTCAACTACAGGCTGTTGGGGGTGATAGGCTCCCATGGAGAGAATTAGGGGTGTGTTACATTTCCTCTCTGACGAATCGATAAGCATCTAGTGCATCTAGATAGACTGTATCTTTACGATACAGGAAAGATACGTTTAGACAAATGAATGATTTGATACGATTCGATTCAGCTTTGGGTCAGTTTGATGCGATACAGTAGGTTTCGTTTCAATACAATGCGATTTGGTTCAAAATGGTTGGATTTAGATATACATTTAAAATTAAAAGTCACATTATCCAACTAAGGGATAGAAACGTACAAACTGGCTAATTCCCATGCAATCATCATGGCAGCCAATTTAACAGATAGCAAAGTACGACTCTACAAAAGTACATTTTGAGCTTCTCAAAGGGAGGAAAAGATTGAATAGCTGTAGGACTAGAAGATTTCAACCCTGAAGATTTCATTTTTAATTGACGTTGCAATCAACGTTTTGGCTTAATCTGAATGAATTGTCTTTGTTTCTTCTCAGATCGGTATTAGTATTTTTTTCGATTATTATTGTATTGAACACAATTGTGTTTTAAATAAAACCGCAGTGTATCAAACTGTACATTTAATTGAGGTAAGTGTGTGCATGTGTGATTGTGTGTGTGTGTAAGGGCTGTAGGGATATATTTTAATTTTTTGGGGTGAATAGTAGACGGTTTTAAAAAACAAAGTTGAAATCAAAGCAAAACAGATAGGAATGAACGCAAAATCACTGTGGTATTTTTGCTATAAGCGTGATAATAGGAGACGCGCCTGTCCATTTCCCAGTCTTTTTGCCCGAGTTGTCAGTCAGTCTGTTTCCAGTGATTCCAGTGCAGAGACGCAGCGTGAGCCGGGGACTCACAGCACAGAGCCGAGCAGCCATTCTGTGCGTGTGATTTATATGGGATTTTTGTGTGTTTTATTCCCAGTTACCAACATTTTACAATTAAAATGGAGATGTCTCAGATTGTTATTTTGCATAGATATAAACTTACTAAATGCAAATTGGTAAAGTTGCTCTATGTTGTAATTCGTTATTTATTCCTCAATACATCCGTATGAAGATCCATAGACTAGTATGGATTAGTTTTCAGCAACACCATCCCATTTCTTTGTAAACCCACCTTGTACTTGTTCACCGGCCAATCGTACACATGCAATGCAAGACAGACAGGTGTCTCTGATCTTTGATCTGCACAAATCAAATGGCTTATTCCACCCCCACACTGTATTGCTGCCGGGTCCAAAGTATCATTATAGGAGAAGCCAAGGACTTGTGAGCGATAAAATAATACACATTATGATCTGATGTGCAATTGCTGTATCGGTTTGTTGGCCAGTTTGTGACGAGCGGATCGATATTTGACCGGTTTGATAATAAATATGGACCGGATTGGGGAATTTGAATCGGTGCTGTCGTATCTCAAGCAGCTGGACCGGCGCATTGATTTGAATCAGTGAATCGTTACACCCCTAGAGAGAATACTCCATAGTAGAGAAATATGCTGTACCTTAGAATAACTGACAATCTCCAGACTAATTGTGTTACACAGTCAGGGTCAGGCTGCTGATGAGCACAATGATGGATGAAGCTGAACTACCCAGAGGAGAGACCTAGAGGAAATGCTCAATTACATTTCTTCTTTTTCTCCTTCTTACATCCCAACTTGGGCTTGACAAATTACTGAACTCTGTGCTCGTATTCATAAAGCATCTGAGAGTGAGAAATCAGTCCAAAGTGCCTGGAATATCTGAGAGTGACGTCAATGTGATCCTACTTTTACTCTTAGGAGTAAGAGCTATTCATAAAGATTCGTTATAATTAAAAGTACTCCTAACTCAACTGATATTTAGGAGACCTCATGAGGTCCACTAACTAGTTCAAAGTTGGGAGACGGCAGCAATGAGAAGACGGCATCAGCGCAGCTTCCGTGAAAGGAGAGAGACATGTTATAGCGGTGTGATGATGAAGAGTTATTGCGGCGATATAGACTGAACAGAAATTGATATTGTTTGTTACTGAACGAGTCAGCAATGCAGTTTCTTCCGCCACTGTCAGAAATGCAACACTATCAGCATTTGATTTGTCAGCATGATCCCCCCTCCCCCAAATGTATTGCTGAGGTTAATTCAGTGTTTTCCAAATGTATCTGGAACAATAAAAAACCTAGAATTCGTCTAGCGACTTTGCAACGCCCTAAATCCGCTGGGGGTCTTGCGTTACCAACTTTTCAACTTCATTATTGGGCTTTCCAGCTCAGGGCTGGGATGATGTGGTTGCATCCAGAAACACCAGCCTCTTGGTGTTCCATTGAAGAGACTTTAGTCAAACCCTGTCCTTTACAGGATCTCCCTTTCACTGGTCTAATGCACTAATATGTCTGTCTGCGCATGGGCACTATTATTAGCAATACATTACAAATTTGGAATAAAGTTGATTGATTTTGTCACACACCCACTGGTCTGCATACACTGTCTCCTATTTGGCAGAATGTCTCTCTGCTAACTGGATTACAACCTTTTGTCTATTCTCCTTGGTCTACATGCAATTATCATATATTGGGGGATATCTTTGCTGATAATGGCCTCCGCTCCTCTCAGGACTTAAAAGAGTACAACTCTCCTCCAGGCTTCTCTTTCTTTTTGTACTTCAGGCTTCGCTCATCCCTGTGGGCACATGGGCTTCCCTGGGATGCTCCTTTGCGTTCTCATCCTTTGGCAGATTTATTTTGTAGCTCTCCTGGATCAGGGCTTGTCTCTCACATATTTTACAAATTGTTAGTCTACAATATTAAGACCCTTCCAAATATGTCCATTTGGGACAGGGAGTTAAGTACGATTGCTGTTATGCCTGACTGGAGCACTATTTGGGAAAATATCTTTACTTCATCCAAGAATGTGGCTCATCAGCTCATTCACTTCAAATTGGCTCACAAATTCAAAGCTACTCCTCTGAGGAAGTTTCAGATGAAAATGAGTGCAGACCCTCTAAGCCAGGCTTGTGTCTGGCAGTGACAGGTTACTTATTTCCATTTGTTCTGGGAGTGGGTGTGGAGGTGCCTCTCTCTGCTGAAGTCCTCCTACTGGCTGATGATTCCAAATTAGTCTTAACATCACATTCTAGAAAGCTGCCCTTGACAGGGATGACGCCGGCCAAGAAAACTATTCTGAAGGGATGGGTGAACCGTCTATTTCATTCTCTTCTATATGGCTTGATTGCTTTTGTGATATTATTATTTTAGAAAGATCCACAGCTTGACTACACTCAGCCTCTGCAGGGACTTTGGCTGCATGGGACTCTGCTGTTGACAGTGTTACACAGCTATCTGAAGTTTATTTTAATGATTTTAAAACCGCTGAGAGGGAGGGGCATTGGGGAGGGAGGTTAAATAAAAAGTATGGTTTGTACTGTTAATGTCTGTTTCTATAAACAATAAAAAACATGTGTATTAAAAGAAAACAGTGTGACGCTCAGCTGCTGCTCTTCTGTTGGAGCCTCCAGTTCTGTTAGTACAAACAAACTCCATGAATGTTTCTAAAGGTCTAGGAAAAATACCACATAAACAACGTGTCTCCTTTCCTCTCCAGGCTGTCAGGCTGTGGGATCACAGAGCAAGGCTGTGCAGCCCTGACCTCAGCTCTCTGTTCAAACCCCTCAACTCTGAGAGAGCTGGATCTGAGCTCCAATCGCCCAGGGGACTCAGGAGTGACAAAGCTCTCTGCCGGACTGAGGGATCCCAACTGGAAACTAGAGAAACTGCTGTAAGTAGAGGCTGTGTGATTGTGTGATGGTTCAACTACAGGCTGTTGGGGGTGATAGGCTCCCATGGAGAGAATTAGGGGTGTGTTACATTTCCTCTCTGACGATTCGATACGCATCTAGTGCACTTAGATACACTGTATCTTTACGATACAGGAAAGATACGTTTAGACAAATGAATGATTTGATACGATTCGATTTAGCTTTGGGTCAATTTGATTCAATACACTAGGTTTCGTTTCGATACAATGCAATTTGGTTCAATATGGTTGGATTTAGAAATTAATTTTAAATAATTAAATTCACATCATCCAACTAAGGGATAGAAACATACAAACTGTCTAATTCTCATGGAATCATCATGGCAGCCAATTTAACAGATAGCAAAGTACGACTCTACAAAAGTACATTTTGAGCTTCTCAAAGGGAGAAAAAGATTGAATAGCTGTAGGACTAGAAGATTTCAACCCTGAAGATTTCATTTTTAATTGACGTTGCAATCAACGTTTTGGCTTAATCTGAATGAATTGTCTTTGTTTCTTCTCAGATCGGTATTAGTATTTTTTTCGATTATTATTGTATTGAACACAATTGTGTTTTAAATAAAACCGCAGTGTATCAAACTGTACATTCAATTGAGGTAAGTGTGTGCATGTGTGATTGTGTGTGTGTGTAAGGGCTGTAGGGATATATTTTAATTTTTTGGGGTGAATAGTAGACGGTTTTAAAAAACAAAGTTGAAATCAAAGCAAAACAGATAGGAATGATCGCAAAATCACTGTGGTATTTTTGCTATAAGCGTGATAATAGGAGACGCGCCTGTCCATTTCCCAGTCTTTTTGCCCGAGTTGTCAGTCAGTCTGTTTCCAGTGATTCCAGTGCAGAGACGCAGCGTGAGCCGGGGACTCACAGCACAGAGCCGAGCAGCCATTCTGTGCGTGTGATTTATATGGGATTTTTGTGTGTTTTATTCCCAGTTACCAACATTTTACAATTAAAATGGAGATGTCTCAGATTGTTATTTTGCATAGATATAAACTTACTAAATGCAAATTGGTAAAGTTGCTCTATGTTGTAATTCGTTATTTATTCCTCAATACATCCGTATGAAGATCCATAGACTAGTATGGATTAGTTTTCAGCAACACCATCCCATTTCTTTGTAAACCCACCTTGTACTTGTTCACCAGCCAATCGTACACATGCAATGCAAGACAGACAGGTGTCTCTGATCTTTGATCTGCACAAATCAAATGGCTTAATCCACCCCCACACAGTATTGCTGCCGGGTCCAAAGTATCATTATAGGAGAAGCCAAGGACTTGTGAGCGATAAAATAATACACATTATGATCTGATGTGCAATTGCTGTATCGGTTTGTTGGCCAGTTTGTGACGAGCGGATCGATATTTGACCGGTTTGCTAATAAATATGGACCGGATTGGGGAATTTGAATCGGTGCTGTCGTATCTCAAGCAGCTGGACCGGCGCATTGATTTGAATCAGTGAATTGTTACACCCCTAGAGAGAATACTCCATAGTAGAGAAATATGCTGTACCTTAGAATAACTGACAATCTCCAGACTAATTGTGTTACACAGTCAGGGTCAGGCTGCTGATGAGCACAATGATGGATGAAGCTGAACTACCCAGAAGAGAGACCTAGAGGAAATGCTCAATTACATTTCTTCTTTTTCTCCTTCTTACATCCCAACTTGGGCTTGACAAATTACTGAACTCTGTGCTCGTATTCATAAAGCATCTGAGAGTGAGAAATCAGTCCAAAGTGCCTGGAATATCTGAGAGTGACGTCAATTTGATCCTACTTTTACTCTTAAGAGTAAGAGGTATTCATAAAGATTCTTTGGAATTAAAAGTACTCCTAACTAATATTTAGGAGACCTCATGAGGTCCACTAACTAGTTCAAAGTTGGGAGACGGCAGCAATGAGAAGACGGCATACAGCGGTGTGCTGATGATGAGTTATTGCGGCGATATACACTACCGGTCAAAAGTTTTAGAACACCCTCATTTTTCAAGTTTTTATTGAAATTTAAACACTGTTTTTAAGTACAGTTTCCTACACCATCAATAAGCGCTTGGAATCTGGAGGAAGGTCTGGCAGACCCAAAGCCACAACAGAATCAGAAGACACATTTCTGAGATTCAACAGCTTGCGTGATAGGCGGCTCACAGGACAACAGCTTCAAGTACAGCTTAACACTGGTCAAAGTAAGCAATATCAGTTTCAACTGTGAAGAGAAGACTTCGAGCTGCAAGTTTGACAGTTCAAGTGGTAGTAAGAATGCCATTGCTAAGATGGCCAAATAAGAAAAAGAGGCTTGCCTGGGTCATGAAACACAACCAGTGGACTACTGAAGACTGGAAGAAGGTCTTATGGACCACTTAATCAAAATTTGAAATCTTTGGTTCATCACACAGGGTTTTTGTACGTCATCGAGTAGGCGATAGGATGGTTCCTCAGTGTGTGACACCAACTGTCAAACATGGAGGAGGAAGCGTGATGGTCTGGGGCTCTTTTGCTGGATCCAGAGTCGGCAACTTGCGCAGAGTGAGTGGCACTCTGAACCAAAACGGCTACCACAGCATTTTGCAGCGCCACGCAATACCCTCTGGTATATGCCTAGTTGGTCAGGGGTTCATCCTACAGCAAGATAATGACCCAAAACATGGGATGAACTGGACAGAAGGGTGAAAGAAAAAGTAACCTACAAGTGCAACACATTTGTGGGAACTTCTGCAACAGTGTTGGGAAGAACTTTCTGAACAATAATTGATTTCCATTGTAGATAGAGTACATTGAGACATTAAACTCTGGAAAAATGTAGGTGTTCTAGAACTTTTGAAATTGTGAAAGTGTAAATCTCTTCATGAATATACCCCAGTGTTTCCACCTGTGGACAATTTCCTATGTAAGGAAGGAACTCAAGGATAAATAGTGTTCAATTTAAGATGTTTTATGATTTTTTTTATGATTTTGATTATGAATGTGAAATAAATCTAGCATTTTAAGTCCATTACGTCCTCGTAATGAAGGAATGAGGGGGAAACAATTATTATTTTGTGTGAAATGAATAACAAATAAAACTGAAGTTTTTCCTATGATTTTGGATCCTACTCCCAGCTAAAAGTAGGTGTAAGAGACTTTATGACTCACTTCTAATTTTACTCCTAAACTAACTTTTAGCGTGATTCCTAGGAGTAATACTGAGATGTTTTATGCATACGGGCCCAGATCACTGCATTGCCCTCTGTGTTCCTTCAGGAGGGACAAAGGGACAATAGATAAATCCTACATATGCTGCCAAAGACACACTGTTTAGCACAGCCAGCCCAGACTCCCCACAGTGTCTCTGTCACACTAATAGGAGGATTTAATCCAGATAGAGCAGCTCACACCCTGAACCTGCAGCACCTGAGCTGCCACAGTCGCTTGTGTCCAGAGACACAATTTCTCCACAGCTGACTGCTCGCCCCTCTCCCCCGAGGGCTCCCGGTAACAGCTGACAAAGGCATCGGCTCATCCAGCCTATTGGACACAGCTGGCACTCAGCGCAGTGCTCTTACTGGCTGTGGAGTCAGAGGCAGAGAAGAGACAGAGGAGCATTCAGATAGAGGTGGAGGAGGAACTGAGATCATCTCATTCCTTACAATCATTTTATACTGTATTCTGGGTCAGCATTCATTTTTGTTTCCACAGACCCTAACTGATCTAAATCTGAATTCTAATTAATTTTAAGAATCATTACACATAGGAGAACAAACATGTTCTTCATGTAATTTACTGCATTTTAAATGACCAATATAGTTTTCGTAAGCAGATGTCCCTATGTTCTCTCTCTCCACAGACTGGGCAGCTGTAATCTCACAGAGCGATCGTGTGCAGCTCTGGCCTCAGCTCTCAGGGCAGACCACTCCCAGCTGAGAGAGCTGGAGCTGAGAGACAACGACCTGGGGGATTCAGGAGTGAAGCTGCTCTCTGCTGGGCTGCAGGATCCCAACTGTAAACTACAGAGACTGGGGTGAGGAACACTGCGCTGTGCACTGAGGAGCAAGTAAAGAAACTCAATATGTCATTCATAGAGACCACTCGGTGCAGTTTTTATTTTCTTCAGTATAATATAATCTTGAGTCTGTGTACATTTCTGCCTTGGAAACAGACACATGTTGAACATATGTTCAATCCAGACCTCTCTGTTGTGCTGTACTCTCCTACAGACACCGCTAGACAGCTGAAATGACCAATATGTCCTCAAGACTATTCATATTTACATGGAATTCATTTCTATTCATATTTAGTCATTCATCTAAAACACCTTTTGAAATGTTATCAATTACCCTTCAATTAAGTATTATATATGAGGTCAGACAATACGTTCTGCCCTGGGTGTCTCTCTACACTGAAGAAATTACTTTGAGTTTCCACAGAAAGTGATGTAACAGACTCATTATAGGAAAGTGTAAGGTGCAATATTGAATATATTTTTGGATCAACCTTGGCTCAACTGATCAGGGGCCCTGAACCTGTAATAATGTTGGATGTTATTAATTGTGGTGGGAAAAAGTTTTGGAGTCGGGAGTTCTAATCAGAATTTATTACGTGCACGGGAGGAACAGCGCAACACAGAACTCAAAGGATTTTAGGCTAGCATGACACTGTTCCCCAAAAGTTTTAAGATAGAACAAAGCTTTAATACCCCCTCTGGGACATACGCCCAAGGGGCCTTAACATATTATAATCAGTGTCTGAATGGTCATTTCTAATAACTAGCAGTGATTTCATTGGCATCCTAAACTAAGCCTTCCCATATCATCAATATTATAATCAAC
Organism: Amia ocellicauda; assembly: GCF_036373705.1. Taxonomy (NCBI): domain Eukaryota; kingdom Metazoa; phylum Chordata; class Actinopteri; order Amiiformes; family Amiidae; genus Amia; species Amia ocellicauda. The sequence goes on from NC_089867.1 coordinate 4,781,066, forward strand.
ACTCATGAATAATAATCATTAACCTCTGAATTGCCAGTTCCATTGGAAGGTAATTTGCAGATAATACGTTGCAAGAAAGGAATGTGAGCTGCTGATAACCAAGTTAGGACAGCACACCAAGGACAAAGGCAGGATAGGATTTCTATATTTTCCCCCACATAAATACACTCCATTCTTGACGTTTATCGGAACGACTGTAGGTTTGTCTGAATCATGTCACTTTTATTGTTGAAGGCAAAGTTATTGAAAGTTGGATGGGATCTACATGGCATTGATGAAGTATTGTGGTAGTTGTGTTACTAGCTGTGGTAGACCATGTGTTAGGTGTTAAGTATTATAATCATTAATGGAACTAAAAAACCCTGAAACAGGATCAACGCTGGGGCACCAGTAGTCATGACAGCCAGCTCCCTCAACAACTCTGTTCTATTGACCACATTCATCTTCCTTATATACCCTTTCCTTCAATGGCCCCTGCCTTAGACCAAACCATTACCTCATATAAGGGAAATAAGGAGAAAAGGACATTCAAAATCATACATACAGTAAGAGAAAAATAAATACAAATACAAACAGGGTTGGGAGCAGGGGATAAAATTAACTTTCTTGGCAACTAGCCACTGTGTCTGGTAGAAGGAAAAAACTTACCAGCTACTTGGTATTTTTACCAGCCAAAGGCAAACATCACCAGAAATACACGGGGTGTATAAATGTGTGGTGAACATGACATTTATTCAGGTAATTAATCAATCACAATAACAAAAGCTAATCCCACACCTGTATAGACTCTTAGACAGGTGTGTATGAGGGAAAGGGATCTGGATAGAAAAAACATGCTCCCACACACTGTTTCTACTTGCAAGTGTTATGAGGTCTTTGACCAAAACACTGCATTCTATTGATTTATAACATTTGCTAGTAGAGACTGTACAGGAGCATCTTTTTTAAATTAATCAATCACATATGAAATAACATGGCAGCTAATGGGGATCTGTATAAACACACTAAACTAACACATGAGAAGGGATGTTATATGGTCACACACTGTCGCTCTTCATACTCCTCTTCCTCTTCACTGCTACTCCCTTCTCTGGGTTTCCGCACAGTCATTAAAAGTCATTACATTTCGAAGTCTTCTTAAGGCCCTTAAAAGTCATTAAAATTCATTTTATCATTAAAAGTTATTGTTTATAAGCTACAATGTAAAAGTCTATTTCTCTCTCTCATCTGCACTCTGACCACTGCTCTCACAGCAGCACACAACCTGAACACCAGTTTTATCAGTTGAGAGTGCCAGAGAGAGGTCCTTTGGACTGGATAAAAAATATAATCTATAGGGATGATGACAGACAGTAACGTCCTATCCATTGGTCAATACCGCAGGCCAGCAAAGACACAATCCAAACAAACCAGGCTGAGAGTGAAGACAGAGACCAGAAGAGTCATCAGTAAATAGTCAGTAAACATGTTCAAAATAATCTCATGATCAGAGATAAATCTCCATAACAGTCTTTCCTGTCTGAGTGATGTGTGGTGACTGCAGAGCTGAGAGAGTGTCTCCTTCTCCCCACAGGCTGTCAGGTTGTCAAGTCTCAGAGGAAGGCTGTGCAGCCGTGGCCTCAGCTCTGCGCTCAAACCCCTCAACTCTGAGAGAGCTGGATCTGAGCTACAATCACCCAGGGGATTCAGGAGTGATGCTGCTCTCTGCTGGACTGGAGGATCCCAACTGTAAACTAGAGAAACTGCTGTAAGTAGAGGCTGTGTGATTGTGTGAATAGTCATCCTCTGACTGTGGTTTCTCAGCTATGCTCCTCTCCCCTGCTCTCACCCTGTCTCTCCCTCTCCTCTCATTAGTCCTCCTCACACCTATTGTCTGTCACAGCTCTGTGCTTGTGTAATATCATCTACTGTCTCTTAACAGACAGACTGGAAGTGGGAGTCCCAGAGCTGCTCTGTGGTTTAGTCTTGATAAATCTATCATACTGGCAAAATGAAAACTGTCACACTGTAGAAATGGAAAGTGTGCATCATAGTCTGTAATTCATTCCTTTGTCCTGTGTTTCATCACGTCAGGGTTCTCTGTGCTCAGTTTATGATGCTGGATTAAAAACGACCAGAAAATGTAATGTAATCATATTAAACATTTTGGTTTCTTACAGCATCGATCACAGTGGAGAGAACAGGATCAAACCAGGGCCTCAGAAATGTAAGTCTGTTTGGATTCAGGAATCAAATTCATCCTAAAATACTCATTCAGAAGGGAAAAATTGACTAACAGAAAGAGAGAGAGAATGAGAAAAGGGCAGAGAGGATGGGAAAAGAGTGGGTAACTTTGAACTTTCTCTCTCACCATCTGCCCTCTTCTCTTCCCTGTCTCTCCCTCTGTCCTCCTCTCTCAGCTCCTTGTCTCCACTACCATTCCTCTCCTTCATCTCTGTCTCCATGGCTGAACACATACAGTCCACTATGGTGTTTACCACTGGGTTCCCGCACACAATTAAACATCATTACATTTCAAATTATTTTTTAAAGGCCTTAAAAGTCATTAAAATTAATGCTGTTGTCATTAAAAGTAATTGTTTATAAGTTACAATGTAAAAGTCTTATCAGCTCAGAGTCCCAGAACTGACAGAGGTCATTTGGATTGGCTAGAAAGTGATAGAGTCATGGTCTGTGATTGGGTAACAAAATATCTCTAAGGTTGATCACAGACCACAGTAATGTCCTTTCCAATGGTCAATACCATGCCTATGTTCTACGCAATGTAAACAAAGCGCACACGGTTCTTTTCAGCAGAATCTCAGCTATGCAGCTAAAACAGAGCATGTCTCTATCACAAATCATTTCTCCATAAATTAATAGTGTGTAATTGATTATTCCTTATCTAACACAACAACTTTGTTAAATAAACATTAGTCGATGTAAAAATACCTTCCTATTAGAAGATGTATGGAAATGACATAATAACAGCAGCAATAAGCAGACCTGTCAACTCTCACGAACTCTCACATTATTATTGTTTCCCGATATTGTCACATCTTCAAATTAACTATAAAGGACTATTTGTTTATAAAGGAATATTTATCAATTACAGCTGTAACTGACTGACCAATGTGTTTTTTCTTTTTTAATTTGTATTAATTACATTTTAATTCAATAATAGCTTAGCAATGTGAACTAGAATGCCTTAATATTTGCATCTTTGTGGCAATGTTTTCCGGTATACAAAATGTATTAGACCCATCTATCTAGCTAATTTATACAATCTACTTAACTAAATGATTTACTTTTCCACATTTCCAAACCACACTCAACATACTGACTGCTGGTCTGCGTTCAGAAACATACCTGTGTGTTCAAGTTTCAGTGAATACAAAATAAATAGCAATAGCTGGCTGTGTGTGTAGCCTAATATTAATGTGTTTGTTTTATTTATTTATTTATTTATTTTATTTCAGGAAATGTACACATTGAGACCAAGGCCGCATTTACAAGGGGGTCCTGGGATACAAACAAACAGTCAACACATTAATGAATGTGTGGTACAACAGTCCAAATAATAAAACAATAAAATTATCATTAAATCAGTTAACTTGCCCTTTTTACAATGCAGAAGAATGTCGTGTTAAGTAATTGCTTGATGACATGTTTAAAACCAGATAAGGATAGTCCATCAGATTCTCTCTTCAGAGTGTTGGGAAAATAATTCCTTTGAGAAATCTTTGATAGCCGATGTGCAAAAGACAGTTCTCCCTTGCATGTACGCAACCTCAGGACAACCAGACTATCAGTATCACTAGACTGTAAATGATATGTGTTGCTATTCTTTATCACCAAAGTATACAAACATGCAGGGACCAAACCATTGATAACCTTAACCTGTTGCACTCCTCTTTTCTGTCATTGCTAGTGTCGCAGAAGGGTGTTTGGCTTTCAGGTGGGTTAATATACAGCTGTAGATTTGTGGTAGTTTAATTGCACTGCATATATTATACACTTAACAGTGTTTTCATTTACTTTGTCAAAGTATTTCCATGTAGAACTTCTCTGTGAGGAAGCCATTGGTCACATTCTTGTAGCACAGATTTCTGCAGATATGCGCAGATCTGCAGAATTCCACCAATTGTGCATATATGGACTTTGTCAATGTAACTATTATAATCCTAGAACACTTTGATCCAGGTCATAAAGTCAGTAATTATGACTATGAAAAGTAATTAAAAGTCATTATTTTTCCACATCCTTAACCGGCAGGAACCATGTACTAGGACTGTGTCACTGCATTGTTGTTTGTCAGATACTGTATTCTAACTGATTGATATTAACAATATTAACCACAGCAGAGTGTTTGACTAATGATGTAGGTCTGTAATTCAGACTCCTGTCTGAACTCCAGCTCTTGTAGATGCCTTCTGTGCAAGACCAGTAATTAGAGAAGTGTCTTACTTCTGTGCAAGGATGTCCAGGTGGTCAGTGTAAAAGTAACTCAAACAACAGGTGGTGATGACAAAAAAAAGAAATTAACAAAACAAAAACAATCAATAAACAATTCTTTTAAACTACATAATCCACTATTTTTGCAAATTAATTTAAGGATCTTGTCGTTTCCCCACTCTCTCCTTGAATGAGCTCTGTGCCGAGTTTATATCCATTTTAGGTTCTGTAGCCCCTCCCATGAGCTCTACCATTACTACATGTCATAGCTAAACAAATAAATTAATAAGTAATAACAATTACACCCCCTTATACTGCATTCAAATATAGTAAAATACATATAAAACGTTTCTGGGCAACACAATATCCTTTCAAGCAAACATATATATTCAAATATATAATATAGGTTGACTCCTCTGTTGGCTTGGTCATGCGCCCTCCCTGCTGGCCCTTTAATGCTGGTTACTATGTGTGCATTTTCCCACTGCAAACAGCTGCATCAGCTGGCTGACTGCGTGTCCAGGCTTTGTTACACAAAGTACGTTTTCAAACCTTTTTGTTTTAACCCTTAGCAGCTATCAATGTTATTTTAATGCTTGTATGCACCCAGTAATTAAGATAACAAGCGCTCCTTTTGTTAAAATCATTTAAACCGGCAACTACAGCATCAAATAAAGAAATACATACATGCATATTTGAAACATTTCCCCGTTCTTCCCAAATTGGGTTGAGATCTGGTGACTCTGTGAAGGCCATAGCATATGATTCACATCATTTTCAAACTCATCAAACCATTCAGTGGCCCTTTGTGCCCTGTGGATGGGGGCATTGTCATCCTGGAAGAGACCACTCCCATCAGGATAGAAATATTTCACCATAGGATAAAGGTGATCACTCAGAATGACTTTGTAATGATTTGCAGTGACCCTTTCCTCTAAGGGGACAAGTGGACCCAAACCATGCCAGGAAAATGCCCCCCCACAGCATCACAGTCTGTACCGTTTTCTTGGTGTCACCACACATGCACTCGCCCACTTGTCGAGAACACTAGCCAGTTGAGCGTTTGTGTGACTGAATCACCTGCCATTCGTGCCCCAATAATGAAAGTAGATTCTTTCCTCTTGCCGTCTTGATCCACAATCGAGGTCAACTGGGCCTCCTCAGCATTTTATACATGCCACAGAGCATGATATGATGTTAATTGCTTAATTGTATCATGCAGTACACCTGTTTGGAGGCATCTGCATTCATTATGTTCCTCCACTCATTTATTCAGGTTTTTCCTTTAATTTGTCACTGGTCTGTATATACAATCCAACCACAGACTCCCAGCCCTGACAGGAGCCATCTGTCACACTGACATTATTATTAGTTTTATTAATATTACCCTCTCTGCCTCATTCTCCCTCTTTCCTCGCTTTCCCTCTCCCTACATCTGTGCTCTTCTTTCCCTCCTCCCAAACCCACTATTTTTTTCTTCTGTCCCTTCCTATCCTCTCTCCCTTTGTCCTTTCTGTCTCTCCTGTTCTTCTCTTCACCAGTGTTTGACAGGTGTTTTACATATGTTTAATTTTTAAGATAAAAAATTGTAATTATTCCCCATTATCCCTCTCCTCTCAGACTCAAATTATTCTCAACTCTCTGTTTTCTTGTTTCTAACTGTAATGACTCGGGTCACAGGAACAGCCGGGGGACTGGAGGACTCAGGTGCGGGCAAAAGGCAGGTCAATAACAGGTGTGGGTTGACCACTGGTGAACAGGGCAATGAAGGCAAAACAACAAAGGGTTGTCGTTATATCAGGCATAGGGTTAGTCGATCAGGCAGAAGGAATAACAAAGGGAATCTGGAAAATGTGGTCTCAAAAAACAGGCAAGGGTCAGTAAACACTATTAGTCAAAACACTAATCAGAATACAGGCTCGGAAATGTCAAGAGGCCGGAGGTCTTCAGTTGAGCTGGTTTATTCCACACAGAGCTCTGAGTCACAAGCACACTGACTCCACAGAGTGAAGCTGCATCTAATATACTGTACAGGCTTCATGGAACATATCGTATGTTCATATTTCTCCCAAATGCTATTACCCACCACTGTCCTCCCTCAATCCTCCCCCTGAGTCAGCACTGTCCACATCCTCCACAGAACAGCATCCTTCTGCACGTGTTCTCCTCACTGTCAGCACATTGAACTGTCCATCTGCTTGCAAAGCCCACGTTACAGGAGGGTGAATGTCCAGGATCGATCCTGTGTCCGTGTGTCTGTCGGCAATAGAGCTGGAGAGAGACGTTATTCAACATTTCTTTAGCTCATAGTTTCCTTTATTAATGTTACACTCATTTTCCAGAGTCTTCACAAGCCTCACCCCTCCATCAACCTCTCCTCTATCCCTCCTTCCTCTCCATCTACCTCCCCTTCTCACCTATCAACCTTCTCTCCCTTCCTCCTCCCCATCTACCTTCTCTCCCTCTCTTCCTCACCCCCTACATCTACCTTAACCTTTTCCCCATCCATCCTGTCCTATCTTTCATCCCTCCATCTCACTTCCCCTCCTTTTCCTGAATCTCTCCATCTCTCTCTTCACCCTGCCTTTCCTCTCCACTTCCCTCCCCTGCCTCTCTCTCTACCCACCCTGCCGGCCTGCATCATCTCCGTCTACCTCCTCACTTGATCTCTCCTCCTCCCTGCCTCTCCTCTCTTCCTTGCATTTTCCCTTATCACTTCTCCTTCCTCTCATGTTTTGCTCCTGCTTTTCCTATCTTCACCACCTTCACCTCACCTTTCGTGTTCTCCCCCTACCTTTCCCTTCTTCACCCCCCACTCCATTTCCTCTATCCTCACTCAGTTCCTATTCTCCATCTTCTTTTTTAATTATTATTATTATTATTATTATTATTATTATTATTATTATTATCATTGTTACTGGACTCCAGTTGTGCTCCAGTTGATTCCAGTGCTGATGTTCTCTCTTCTCTCCTCCCTCTTGTCTGCAGATGCCTGTCGACTCACACTGGACCCCAACACAGCGCACAGTCGCCTGTCTCTGTCTGAGGGGAACAGAAAGGCCACACGGGGGACAGTGCAGCCACACCCTGATCACCCAGAGAGATTTGACTACTATATCCAAGTGCTGTGCAGAGAGGGTCTGACTGGTCGCTGTTACTGGGAGGCTGAGTGGAGTGGGGAGTAGGGTTATATAGGCATCACATATAAAGGAATCAGCAGGAAAGGAGGCAGTGCTGACTGTCGCCTTGGACACAGTGACAAGTCCTGGAGTTTGTGCTGCAGGGGTTCCAGTTGCTCAGCCCGGCACAATAACAATCGCATTGCCATACTTGCCCCCGCCCCCCCCAGAGTAGGAGTGTATCTGGACTGGCCAGCCGGCACTCTGTCATTTTACAGCGTCTCCTCTGACACACTGACCCTCCTGCACACCTTCCACAGCACATTCACGGAGCCCCTCTATCCAGGGTTTGGGGTTTATGACTCTGGCTCCAGTGTGTCCCTGTGTCAGCTGGAGTAGCTGCTGTGTCCTGTAAGAGCCTCTGTCTGCAGCCTGTCTGTCCTCTGCGCTCCTCAGTACAGTGAGTGACACTGTGTTGTAACAGTCACCTGCGCAGCTGCAGTGTCCTCCCAGAGGAGTTATTACTGACCAATGAAAACACTGACACAGCGAGTAGAGATGATGTCAGAGGTGAATATAAATATACAATTAGCAACCTGTTAGTGTGTTTCACTGAAGTGTGTTTTGTAATTGAACAGATGTCTTTTGTCTGAACTCTATACCTCTGTGCAATTGTAATTTTATTGTAATCACAACCATGTCATTTAGTGTTTGTTTTTAGGAATTACTATCACAAATGAATATGAATGAAGCTCAAACATTCTCAATGTATTGCAATTGTCTAATTGGTGTTAAAGATACATTCTCACATGATTGCTTTCCATCTGTAACTCATTTGTATATCTTTAAAGCATGTGTTGTGTTTCCATATTCCTGATGAAAACACGCAAGTGCCGAAACATCAGATTTTAATAAATAAACGTATTATTGGGGGATTGTACTCCTCACTCCTGTCAGTGTCTTACAGTGGAACACTGTGTTGCACTGAGTGTTACTGTGTGTCAGTGTGTGTTACTGTGGGTCAGTGTGGATGCTCTGGGTCAGTATGTGTTACTGTGGGTCAGTGTGTGGTACTGTGAGTCAGTTCGAATTACTGTGTCATTGTGGACATAGTGGGTCAGTGTGTGTTCCTGAGTGTCAGTGTGGACGCTGTGTGTCAGTGTGTGTTACTGTGGGTCATTGTGGATGCAGTGGGTCAGTGTGTGTCAGTGTGTGTTACTGTGTGTCAGGGTGGACACTGTGGGTCAGTGTGTTTTACTGAGTTTCAGTGTGTGTTCCTGAGTGTCAGTGTGGACGCTGTGGGGCTGTTTGTGTTATTGTGGGTGTAGCGTAGCTACAGACCAAAAATAGTCGATCGCAACTTTTAAGTTCTGAACAAAACATGAAAAACTTAGATTTTATTACAAACTGTAATACATTTAAGGGAAAACAAAGAAATGAAATTTGGTAATTGAAATCAGAGCTGGATCAGTAAACACGTGTCTCGTTGATTTCTTTCTTATTATTTCTATTGTTCTTCCAGTCTCTCATATCTCCTTTCTGTTACAACAAAGACTCCTGAGAACTGTAGTCTTGCAGTACTAAAATAAAGTTACAACAAGCTCCAGCCTGATGAACTTAGTTCATCCCTAGTTAATTTCCAGACAGTACAAAAGCTGAATCGGGACAAGGTACCCGAGGGTAAACGAAGGGAGCTGGATCTGACTTGGCCATCGCGTCCATGAAACAGGTCCACGACTCTTCCAGTTTTCCACATCTGCCTCGGCAGTTTGTCCTCAGTGATGAGAGGTACATCTCCCACATTCAGTATGCTAGGTTTTGCTGTGCTGCTACTGCGCGCTGACTTTAGATCCAGAAAATACTCCTATCTCCAGCGGGTCCAGAAGCTGTTCACAAGTCTGTGTCGGTACTTTCCATCTCCGCCACATCTCTTCCCTGTTGGGGTTGGGTAGTTGATTGGCTGCTGGGAGACTCTGAGATGGTAATGAGGTGAGTCGCTGCCCAGTGAGGAAATGTGCAGGAGTCGTTGTGGTTCGTCAACCTCATTGTGAAAAAGGTCAATGGTCTGGAATTCAGAATTGTGCTCAGCTCTTCGAAGTTCAGGGAGGCCTTCCCCAGAATCTTCTTCAGACACGTCTTGACTGATCTGACTCGTCTCTCCCAGAATCCACCCCACCATGCTGCACGCTCCACAATGAATTTCCAAGCACTGCCCTCAGAAATGAAATTCCTTCATTGATTTCCATAGCTGTTTCAGATCTAGATTAGCTCTCTTAAAGGTCTTTGCGTTGTCAGAATATATCGTCTTACAGTGTCCCCGTCTAGCTATAAATCTTCTCAAGGCTAACAGGACATTGTCACTTGTCTGGTCAGACACAAGCTCCAGATGTATGGCCCTAGTCACAGCACAGGTGAATAAAGCAATGCATGACTTTCTTGTGCTTGCATTCACCTTAACATAAAGCGGCCCAGCAAAGTCCACGCCTGTAACCTCAAAGGGTGGAGCTTCTGTGACTCTGTCCCTTGGTAAGGTAGCTGTCTCCTGCTGTCCAGCTTTTACACTGAGTCTTCTGTAGATCAAGCATTTGGAGATGATGGACTTAGTCAGCTGTCTTGCTCTTATGACCCAGAATCTCTCTCTCAGCTGCACTATAGTGTCTCGCAGGCCGGAATGCATTACTCTTTCATGTTGGTGTTGCACTAAAATTTCTGAAAATCTGTGGGATAATAGCCAGGGGTGTTGTTGTCTGGCACTGAAATCTGACTTCTGCAGTCGTCCTCCCACACTCAGTAGTCTGTGTTCATCCACGAATGGCCTCAACTCTCTGATCTTGGAGTCCTTGTTCACAGACTGCCCTGCTTTCAGAAGCTTTAGCTCTCTGCTGACACCCTGGTGTTGGGTTACCTGAACCCAATATCTTTCAGCTTCTAACAGTTCTTCTGTAGATAGCTCTCTCCATTTTTTTCTCCCTTGTGTGCATGTTGTAAATGAATCTCTTCACCCATGCGGTTATGAAACACTGTCTTTAATTTACTATACTTTTCCAGTTCTAGTGCTGGTGTAATTGAAACTCAATCTCTGCTACCGAGTTGTTCAGTGACCTGGTACTGTACTCTGAGCTCTTCATTTGTACGTCCCTTTTCTCACAATTGTTAAAGTGTGTCTCCCCCCTCAGGCTGACCAGCTCCAGGCTCCAGACCACAGTCGGGTAAACCTTGTCTCACCAACACTGGACCGCCAGCACTCGCAGTTCCAATCTGGCCGCTCTGCTTCCTTGTCCCGTGCAGTTTGCAGTCGGCAGTCTCTCTCTTTGTCTCTGTCTCTGTCTCTGTCTCTGTCTCCCAATGTCTGCTGCCTTCCTGTCACTCCCTTCACCACACAGCCAAGGTTCTCACAGTCTGGGAGCTCTAATCAATCTGAGTGAGAGCAGGTGAAATAGCGCTTCAGGTAGGCAGCTGGATGCCGTTAAAGTCAAAGCAGCTGCGTCTCGTTAGGTGCTAAAGAAAACTTGTGAAAATGTTCAACTAAAGCACCCATGAATATTAAATAAATCAGTGAAATGAGGAACAAGAAAGTAACTTAAACAAATCAAGAAAATAAGTGAATAATCAACACAATAGTGCAATCAAAACCAAAACAAAGAAACAAATCAATATAAGGAATATAATTAGTGTACATATAAGGCACCTCCCGTGACACTAACAGAACATTTTGCCATGTAAATAAAATGTTGATGTCATTCTCTACAAACCACTCCTGAATCTGACCCCCAAAACTATCCACTTTATGACAGTACCAACATAAATGCTCTATTGATTCGTCCTCCTCCCTGCATAGTCTACACTCTGGTGATTGTGGAAGGCCCCATATAGTAAGTGCTTTTTGTGTTGCTAGAATACTGTGTAGTCATTTGTATTGAAATAATGAAGAGCCTAATATTACTTTGTACATTAGGTTAAAGGCCTGATTCCAAGGAATGGGGATATTAAATATCTCCTACCAACTATTTTGAACTCCATATGGTATTGAAGCTATTAAATACTATGAGTATATGTCTTTATTATTATTATTATTATTATTATTATTATTATTATTATTATTATTATTATTATTATTAAAGCCATTTCATGTTTCTTATATGTGGGATACAGACTAATTCTGTATCTATACTTTTAGAAATATTTTGCTTCCATTTGTTTGGTAAAGCTGCCATTATTTGGTTATGTTTGAATGGGACATACCTTACCATAGACACATGTTAATTGTTCAGATGACATGCAATTACCCATAATCTGTTGATGCCTTTCTTCTCTATCTTCTGGAGGATAAAATTAAACTTGTAACCAACTCTGAATAGCCTGATTTAGGATGGGAGATGATTGAATAGTGATCCATTGTCTATGAGACTGTAGTGTTTGGTTTTCATTTGTATAAAAGGAAAGACTACTTTTGAACATGGGATCTGCTTCTCTCAAAACATTACTCAAGAACCAGTTGGGGTTATAATACTTTTTTTATTTTATTAATGTAGCTTTAAGAGAAATATTAAATGCTTTTAAAATAACTGTAATCCACTAAGTTCGTACTTACTGAAAACGGCACAATTAGTTTTATCTAGTTTTCCATTCCATAAAAACAGTATTCATATTCATATTCTTCTAAGACTGATTCTACCATCGAAGGTAATGACATAAATAAATATGTAAATCGTGATACAATAAGTCAATTTATAATAGTAACTTTTCCATAGGCAGTAACATTTGAATCTTACTATGGCTGCAAAATCTTATTGAGTTCAGTTTTCTAATTGTAATTCACTGTTATTAATGCCTTATATATGAATCTATATGAATTCCTAGTATGTCCACTGGGCCATCAGTCCATTTTATTGGCAAACTACAAGGTCATGTAAAGTTTGTATCTGTAAGTGACCCTATAGGTAATATACTGCATTTATCATAACTGGGCTTTAGTCCAGAAAGGCAGGAGAATTGATCAAGATCTTGAATTAGATCATTCAAGGAATTTTCACCAGGGTGCAGAAAGAAACTGCAGACATCTGCATACATTGAAACTTTAGCTGTTAAACCATAGATATTTAATCCTTTGATATTATTGTTCGATCTAATCTTAACTGCCAACATTTCAATAGCTATAATACATAAATATGGGGAGAGAGGACAACCTTGTGTAGCATAAGGTACACTTATAAATTTCAGCTAAAGAAGTGAATTTAAGTTTCACCTTATCAAGAATCCTAGAATCTTGTAGAACTCAATTTCTGCAATTAATTGGACACAGACACCAATTCCAAAGATATAAATTCTCAAACGTATTAAAAACAAAGATAAAATATAGCACTTCACTAGTTATACAAAAAGGGAAAACTAATTAAAATTCACTCAAGATCAACAAATCAAAGACAAATCACTTCCGTGACCAAATCAAAGAATATGGAATCGCATATGATAACACAAAACGTTACACAAAATTACAAACACATTGACTACAATACCGGTTAGTAAGACAAAGGTGAGTCTCTCATTAGTATTGTTATTCGGACATTAAATAACTATGCAGGTTAGTATTTATGTCAAATAACTTCTCGTTATATATATATCAGTCTCAGTTACATTTGGGTGCCGAGAAAGATCCTATCATTTCTTGTTACCACAATTCTCCCTAATTGATTACTGTTCAATGATTAAGGATAGGCAGGGCCACCTATAATCTAGTATCTATTAACGTGTGTCAGTTTCAGACTAAACAGTTAAACTGGAATGAGAAGATATTTCTCGGCGTTGACAGGTTTTCTTTCTAAAATTATCAACAAAACAGTTTAATGCAGCACTCATTTATATTTAAGAAAATACGAAATGATATTACACATTCTAAAGTTTATGCCTCACAGAATAATATTTCTAATTGATTTCTCAAATGTCATGAATAATAAACTCCAAACTGTTAAACTTATCTAAACTTCGTCACAGAGAGGCCTCTCTGCCTTCGGGCTCAAATAAAAGCACACGGCACGAAGTTCCATGGGGTGGGATGAGGTCTGTGTGGTTTGGAACAAAGGCAGTTCGGTTCGGCTTTGTCCAATAACTAACTGTTCAATAGTTGGGGTTTTGAGTCTTTTCCAAACAGATTTTCCAATGGTTTGAAGGCTCCAAGGGTGTGCACAGGATGTCTTCTTGGCAAGCAGGGATTTCCACTGTAGTTACTTGAAGACAAAGTCTTTGAGGAAAGCAGGGCCCTGTTAGTTTCCAAGGGTCAAGTTCTTAAGACTCAATAGCTATTTAAATGACTGAACACTTCTGTATTACAGTCAACTTAGTCAATTGTCCAGCTGTATGAACTCCACTGATCAGATGGGTACAAGCGGGCAGGCGCAGGTTCTAAAGTTCTTTACTTAATAAAGTTCTTTAAAGAATTCTTCATACGGCTCAATCTCCTTCTCCCAGTTAAACTCTTCTGTTGCCGGCAAAGACTTGGTTGGTTTCCGGTTCCGGTTCTGGCAACAGAGCTAAGTTGAATTGAGGCAGCGAGTTATTGATCAGATGAGAGAGAAAGAGAAAGTGCTGTGTGCTACTTTTTATGCCTGATAGATAATAGGTGATTGGTTCTTGAGTTTGCAAGATTGGATTTGTGCCAGCCCTCAGTATCCTATTGGGGGAGGCTCGATTCATGCCATGATGCCAATCCATACCATCTTTTGGAAATGCCGGTCTCGCCCGCTTCAAAGGGTTTTATTACCTCCACGCCCTATTCCCCAGACATTTTCACAGCAGGGATTCCAAGCCATTTGGCCTGTTCTAGGTGAGCCGACTCCCAAAATTGTCACTTTGACGTAGAACAGTTCATGGGTCAATGAGCTCAGGAATTCTGGTAACTTTGGGGGAGAAGTCTTCTTCAGATCAGAGCTCCAGCTCAGGGTTAGAATGCTCTTATGACAATACACCCCCCCCCTCTTAATGCTACACATGATTTATTCCTCTATCTAAATAAAAATGTTCTGAAAAGTGTCTATTATTAATAATATTACATTTGGGTTTGTTATATAACACCTTTACCCACTTTCGATCACAATTTCCAACCATATTTACTGATGTCTTTCCCATAGATCTAAATGCAGATGTAACTTTAGTCACTGTTCCTATTTAAACACTAGCCAGTTGAGCGTTTTTGTGACTGAAGCTCCTGCCATTCGTGCCCCAATAATAACCCCCCTTTTCCAAAGTCACTTAAATCCTTTCCTCCTGCCATCTTGATCCAAAATCAAGGTCAACTGGGCCTGCTCAGCATTTTTATACATGCCACAGAGCATGTTAATTGCTTAATTGTATAATGCAGTACACCTGTTTGGAGGCATCTGCATGACAGTCTTTCTAAACAGTATATATTATTTCTATCATTTCAAGGCTATCATCTATAAGGCTCTGCATTCTGTTGTTGCTCGGCATCTTGTTGTTTAACACAAGTTGCTATGTTAGCATCCTTGATCAAGAGGTTATTCATTCATTATGTAGTAAGTAATTTAAATGTCTCTTGTTAATCAGTTACAATCTGCTTAGTAAGCATGTTTACATCAATCAAGTCCTCTCTGTCTTGTATACAACCAATAAATTCCAAATGTAACTAGAAAATTGAGACTTTCCATGTCAGGCTCCCTGCAGCTGCCGGAATAAAGAATTAGCCTTCAACTACACACAGCAAGTCTTGTCCTGCTTTCTGCTACTCTTCAGTTGGCATTATGAACAGGATCCTGTCATCGGACTCTCCTGAAATCCCTGGTTGCGGACAAACTGATAAGGGTGAGTTTGTTTTATACCACCCTATAATATAGAGTTTGTTGCTGGGGATTTCAAGTTAGTTCAAGCAGGAAAAATATGTTTTGAATAGAAGAGTGTGAGACTATTGTGTGTTTTAGAAGGTATTGATTGAACCTAGGTATTGTAGCACTTCAGGGGTTTCCAGGCCATGGCGGGGAGCGGGGAGTCAAACTACACTGCAACGACTTTACTGCATCACTAAAAGGCCTAGACCTAGGCTTCAGAATTGCTACACTATCCCCCTCAATATGAATGTGTCCTCATGCTACTCTCACATGTCCCCCCCTGGAGATGGATCTCTGCAGTCGTTACTCATTGCTGTGCTCCAGTTCCTTCATCTACCCACTCTGAGATGGTCAGACACAGGTTCGGCACACACTTCTGACAGCAGTGTAATGCTTGGGGGAGGTTTTTCACAAAATAGCCCCAACTCATTTTTGCAGGCCAAACAACAACTTGCTTTATTTAATATTCAGAACACTACACACAACTCTCAGGTACTGCTCACACACTCTGCCCCGTCCTTCCACTTCCTCTTCACTTTTATCCCTTCTCCATGCCTCTCCCCAACACACCACCTTTACCCCATTAACCCCTTATTGGGTGTGGTGCCACTCTACAGTATATTCATCACGTATAGGGAAAATAAAAAGAGAATTAACCACAATTCCTGTTCACAACAGGGAAATAATCCTTATGAATTAGTAAATACTGATCTTATTAATAACATTTAATAATAATGTTTAATTAATAATGTTTTCTGTAAATCTGTCCAGGTTACACTAATAATGAATGATAATGAATAATATATTATTACATAATAATAATGTCATAGTCTATAATTGGGTGAAATGCATAGCCTATAGTTTTGATTAAACAAACCACTCGACAATATACTGCAATTACATATTGTTTGTTTGTGTTCAATATATACAGTTTTAATGGAATACATTTAATCAGTTTAAATCTGTACACTGATGTCTTTTCCCTTCATTTGCGCAATGTTCACATTTCTACCACCATCTCTCAAACAATCGCGCATGCAAAAATAATCGGAATTTGGAAATACTGGTTTAAAACATTTTGTTTTAATTAATTACTACAAAACCCTTGTAATGTCACTGTGTATTTAAGCCCTTTATTCCACAGCGCCTCCCCCGCCAAACAGGACACGAACTGAACTACTTAACTTAAAAACAAAACCAAAACCAAAAACAGGTTTATCCAGTTTTTCAAGAATCCCTGAATAACATTCATCTTTCTTTGAGTGAAATTGAAAGTAAAGCTAAAAGGTAGAGACAATTATACTGTTGCCATTAAACAAGCTGAGGAGACGGAATATTGGATTCCCTGTAGTAAATCAATAATCCGGTAAGTACTTTAAATATTCAAATTGTACAAAAATGTTGATGGCTCTGGAGTCTGGTCAATGTAAGACACTTGATTTTAAAGACAATACACAGGTTTAAATCAACAATAGAAAGGTCTCTGTGTGCGAACATTTGTTCTTTTGAAAATGTCCGTCATAAAACTTAAAATAAGCAATCAACCGGCTAAACTGACCGAATAAACCATACTAACTGCATATATAATAACCTTTTTTTTTAAGTTGACGGTTTTAAATATATTACAATTGTTTAATAAAGGAGATCGTATGAAGTTTAGCACGGACCTTCTTTCCGTGTCTTAGCTGAATTATTTCACTATAGTCAGTCTAATGTTTTTAAGATAACATTAGTAGGCCGATATTCAAGGTCTCAGGAGCCAGTCTCATCCAGCGGGAGCATTTTCTGTCACCGCATTTGTTTTATTGTGACAGATCTCACGCATTGACGTTTTGAAAACTTGAGAGCTATAGGTGCATTATTGTGATTCATGCTGCTTGTTGTTGTGTGATCAGTGTGTGTCTCACTGTGTCTGTGCTGTGTGTGTCCAGGTCCACTGATCCGCATCTGGACTCCTCTGTCAGCTGCTGAGGAGGGGAGCTGCCTCTGAGATGAGTCTCTCTGGGGAGCCTGAGGCTCAGGATGGAGCCATGGGCCCCGAGACCAAGAGGTGAGAGGAGATGCGAGGGGCAGAGGGTCTCTGAGTGTATAGGGTACCTGTCAGTCTGAAAGAGCATCTACAGGACCTTGAGAAAGTACTCCTTTTCACCAGTTTGTTGTCTGAGATTCAGAATTTGAAATAGATTTAAATTTGGGTTTTTCCCACTGATCTACAAAGCCTTGAACACCATGTCAAATCAAAAGAAAAATCCCAAAAGAAAATCAAACACTGCACACCAGCCAGTTAACACCACCCCCACCGTAAAGCATGTTGGTGGTAGCATCATGTTATGGGGATGCTTTTCAGCAGCAGGGACTGGCAGTGTTGTCAGGATCGATGGGAGAACGAATACAGAGAAATCCTGGATGTAAACCTTTGCCCCTCTGCCAAAAAACTGCAAAGGAAGATCATATTTCAACAGGTTAATGATCCAAATCACACAGCCAGAGCAACACTGGAGTGGCTTAAAATGAAGAAGATAGATGTCCTTTAGTGGGCCAGTCAGTGTCCCATCGAAAATATGTGGCAAGACCTCAAAATTGGTCTTCATCAACATTCCCCAATTAACTTGATGAAGCTTTAGGCAAATATTACTCCATCATGGTGTGCAAAGTTAAGAGACTTATTCGTGTAATAGCTGCCAGAGGTGGTTCAACCAAGTGTTGACCTAGGGGGATGAATACTTAATAAATTATCACATTTCAGTTTTTTATTTTGTTATTATTTTTGTTTATTATTTCTTTCTTTTTGGGTGGGACTCACAAAGAAGAACATGTGACTCACAAATACAAATTCCCAGTCTAATGCATGCAAATTCCAGGCTTAAATGTGTATAACAATCTAGGGGTTGAATACTTTTTCAAAGCACTGTAATTGAATGTGGTGGAATGAGTGTTTATCATTCAGTGTCTAAGTGAGGGTCTATTTCTTCGTGCTGAGCATCATTCAACACGTGTGTGTGTTTGCCCTGGTTAGTTTACACTGACTGGCAACAGCCTCATAAATAAATGGTTTTCTACACACTCACACAAATAGACAGAATTACTCTGTCAATAGGTATCTATGCAGTCACACATCATAAACTGAAGCACAGAAAGTTCAATTTGTAAACAAGTGTTATTTAAGATTGAGTTCTTGCACTGATAATTTATTCAAGTATCTACATCTACAGTACATTTAAGGTGTAAATCATGGTCTTTGTGTTGATATAGTGTAAGGTTTACACTATTCTTCCAAATCAATTCGATCATGTAAACATTTTAAACTTGCCAATTGATGGCGGATGTCAAACACCAGCACATGCTCCTTCAGGGTTTCAGGATGTGTTGTCTTACTTCCTTTAAAGCAGAAAAACTATAAAATCACCGGATTTGTCTTCCTCACATATGACTGCAACTATGAAAAATGTACACTACCGGTCAAACGTTTTTCAAAACACCTAACATTTTCCAGTTTTTATTGAAATGTACTCCATTTAATGTCTCAATGTACTCTGAAATTAAGGCATAGAACAAATAAACATCTGGAGAACATAAGAAATTTTACAAATGAGAGGAGGCCATTCGACCCATCGTGCTCATTTGGTGATCCTTAATATCTAAGTGATCCAAGAACACTATCCAGTCTATTTTTAAATGTTCAGCTTCAACCACATCGCTGTTGAGTTTGTTCCAGATTGTGACAACTCTCTGTGTGAAGAAGTGTCTCCTGTTTTCCGTCTTGAATGCCTAATTTCCATTTGTGTCCCCGGGTGCGTGTGTCCCTGCTGATCTGTAAAAGCTCCTCTGGTTTGATGTGGTCGATGCCCTTCATGATTGTGAACTTGAATCAAGTCCCCACGTAGTCTCCTGTGTTCCAGGGTGAAAAGGTTCAGGTCCCTCAGTCTCTCAGTAGGACTTTCCCTTCAGACCTGGAATAAGTCTGGTTCCTCTCCTCTGAACTGCCTCTAGAGCAGCGATATCTTTCTTGAAGTGTGGAGCCCAGAACTGTACACAGTATCCAGATGAGCTCTAACTAGTGCATTGTACAGTCTGAACATCACTGCCCTTGTTCTCAATTCTACACTTTTGACAATATACCCTAACATTGTGTTTGCCTTTTTTATTGCTTCCCCACATTGTTTGGATGGAGAAAGTGAGGAGTCCACTTAGACTCCTTGGTCTTTCTCATGCGTTACTTCATCTAGTTCTGTTCCTCCCATAGTGTAATTATAGTGGACATTTTTATTACCTGCATGTAATACCTTGCACTTGTCCACATTGAATTTCATCTGCCACAACTTCATACTATCCAAGTCCCTTTGAATATCCTGTGCTGCTGAGATTGTATCTGCTGAGCCACCTATTTTAGTATCATCTGCAAATTTGACAAGTTTGCTAACTGTCCCAGAGTCCAGATCATTAATATAGATTAGAAAAAGCAAAGGCCCTAGTACTGATCCCTGTGGAACTCCACTAACAACCTCACTCCAGTTAGAAGCGACTCCTCTAATCGACACCCTCAGTTTCCTATACATCAACCAGTTCATAATCCATCTACTTACTTTACCCTGAATGCCTACAGCTTCCAATTTGATGATCAGTCTTTGGTGTGGAACCTAATCAAAAGCTTTTTGAAAATCTAAGTATATCATGTCATATGCTTTCACATGATCTACAGCTGCAGTTGCATGTTCAGAAAATTCTAACAAATTAGTAAGACATGATCTGCCTCGTCTAAACCCATGTTGATTATCTCCAAGAATATGGTTTTCATTAAGATGCTCCTCTATTTTCTGTCTAATCATTTAATCCAACATTTTACAGGTGATGCAGGCGAGACTGATTGATCTGTAATTTCCTGGCTCAGTTTTGTCCCTTTCTTGTGGATTGGTATGACATTTGCCGTCTTTCAGTCAGTCAGCACATCCCCTGTTCTAAGTGTCATTTGGAATAATTGAGTTAGCGGCCTATAAATAATTTCCCTCATTTCTTTAAGTACTGTTGGAAATTGAATAATTTTGTTTAACAAGATGTAACCCCTTAAATAACTACCACATTTATCATAATACGAGATCCTTGTCTAACGTTTGGATGGGATAGTTGATACGTTGTTATCGATTTGTGTGAACGACACCCCAAAACATTGTCAAATGGTGCGAGTCCAGCGTTTGGCGAGAAACGGCACCGAAAGTGTTCAGATTGGAATGTCGCAGCAGAGCGGACACACTGTTCTGCGCATTTCACTGCCACCCGTCACGTCAGTTTTACTGCGCTATATAAGATTTGTAATACTAAGAAAAATAGATACTGCGATTTAGAAACACCGGGGATCATTTTAAGTGAAGCACATGAAAGAAAATATATCAGACTATCCAAACTATTTGATTATTATCGCATAAAAGGAATGGAGGTGTAGAGTTGTAACCTGGTCGGGTTTCAGCTTCTGTGTCCCTGTGCCAATTTGGGTAACACGCCGAGGTAAATATAGTTTTATTTTCGGTGGAAAAGCCTTGTTTAGTTTTTTCGTATGCAAATGCAAAACGCGATTGCTTATACGATTTCTATCATATTACCAAAAAAACTTGAATTCATGATATATCGGGGTATTATTATTGTTGTTTATGTGAATGATCTGAGAATATAGCAGCCAGCTCTGCCATTCCAAATTTCAAATGCCGCATATCTAACAAAGCGAGTGTCATCAAACCTGGTCAGGAAAATCAAAGCAACTGCCAAGTACAACTGCGAGCAGTGAAACTCTGATACAACTTTGGGAACTGCATGATTAATGCACATATACAATGTATGTAAAGTAGTATAAACGTGTATTGCATTAGAAACCCCCTCCCCCGTCAGATCGAAAATAAATGGGAACTTTTCTTATTTTGAATTAACGGATTATTCAGATGATTTAATGGAGTACAGAGTCTGGCATTATTTTCAATTCGTAATTGTTGACGCATAAGTTATTCGTTTTAGTGTAGGTATGTCACATTTACTTAAATGATCAATTTTGAAGTAAATCAACCCACTACAGTCAAACTCGTTTGCAGTTCTGTATTAATGATGAGTGCTAAACGAGTCTCTCTCCCTCAAAGATAAACTACATTATCAGTGAAATCAAAAAGGGATGAAAGCAGCCAGAGTTATGGGACTTGGGAACTTGGGTTTCCCAAAGAGCTTGGTGTTATTACATGTTTTGTGATTATCAAAACAAGTGCCGATCAGTTCATGGTTAAACCTGAAGAGCTAAAGTTTGAACAAGTCCTGCAGCGGACATCTACACTCACCTAAAGGATTATTAGGAACACCTGTTCAATTTCTCATTAATGCAATTATCTAATCAACCAATCACATGGCAGTTGCTTCAATGCATTTAGGGGTGTGGTCCTGGTCAAGACAATCTCCTGAACTCCAAACTGAATGTCTGAATGGGAAAGAAAGGTGATGTAAGCAATTTTGAGCGTGGCATGGTTGTTGGTGCCAGACGGGCCGGTCTGAGTATTTCACAATCTGCTCAGTTACTGGGATTTTCACGCACAACCATTTCAAGGGTTTACAAAGAATGGTGTGAAAAGGGAAAAACATCCAGTATGCGGCAGTCCTGTGGGCGAAAATGCCTTGTTGATGCTAGAGGTCAGAGGAGAATGGGCCGACTGATTCAAGCTGATAGAAGAGCAACTTTGACTGAAATAACCACTCGTTACAACCGAGGTATGCAGCAATGCATTTGTGAAGCCACAACACGTACAACCTTGAGGCGGATGGGCTACAACAGCAGAAGACCCCACCGGGTACCACTCATCTCCACTACAAATAGGAAAAAGAGGCTACAATTTGCACAAGCTCACCAAAATTGGACAGTTGAAGACTGGAAAAATGTTGCCTGGTCTGATGAGTCTCGATTTCTGTTGAGACATTCAGATGGTAGAGTCAGAATTTGGCGTAAACAGAATGAGAACATGGATCCATCATGCCTTGTTACCACTGTGCAGGCTGGTGGTGGTGGTGTAATGGTGTGGGGGATGTTTTCTTGGCACACTTTAGGCCCCTTAGTGCCAATTGGGCATCATTTAAATGCCACGGCCTACCTGAGCATTGTTTCTGACCATGTCCATCCCTTTATGACCACCATGTACCCATCCTCTGATGGCTACTTCCAGCAGGATAATGCACCATGTCACAAAGGTCGAATCATTTCAAATTGGTTTCTTGAACATGACAATGAGTTCACTGTACTAAACTGGACCCACAGTCACCAGATCTCAACCCAATAGAGCATCTTTGGGATGTGGTGGAACGGGAGCTTCGTGCCCTGGATGTGCATCCCACAAATCTCCATCAACTGCAAGATGCTATCCTATCAATATGGGCCAACATTTCTAAAGAATGCTTTCAGCACCTTGTTGAATCAATGCCACGTAGAATTAAGGCAGTTCTGAAGGCGAAAGGGGGTCAAACACAGTATTAGTATGGTGTTCCTAATAATCCTTTAGGTGAGTGTATATTGTTCTGCTGTGTACTATAATGATTTCAGTTAGTATTATGGCTTATGTCACTGTATATTACAACAAGGAATGCATTTAGAAAGGTCTTATTTGTAATATAAATAAGAAACGTTTGTGAAAATGTAATTATGAGGAAAGATCCTGTCCACACAATGCATGCAAAAGAGTCCAAAGTTCTCACAAATGACCATTACATTTATGTATTTAAAAAAATAATAATCAGCTCACGAAGCTCATTTTAAAGTTCTCCAGACATTACAAACAGGCGAGGCGGTTACGAGTAATTAAGTTTCAAACGATTTAAGTTATTTAATCAAAGGGCATTAAAACGAGCTCTGTGAGCTGCGCTATCCATGCACTGATAAAAGCATGAGCTGTGAAACGTCTGGTTGTGTTTTTAAACACAAGAGCACCCTTTGCACTTCAAGATCTGATTTTTTCTTTTTTAATAAATAAAGGTAATTTCTCATGGTTTTGATTGCATTTTTACATGCAGTGTGTGGACAGGATCCTTCCTATTATAATCAAATAAGACCTCCACGCAGCTGCGGTACAATATCATGTTTTTTGCTTCCAATTTTGTATGAGATGGATAAGAAATCCTTCGCTCAAGTTTTTTCAAGGATAATCTTTATATGAATGTATACATCAATAAACTATATACAGTGCACTAACATACAAACTGCATGTCCTACGTTACTTGTTTCCGAAATCTTTCATATGCCCGTTTCCACTGGCGCCCGGGCGCTTAAACGGGTGTTTCCACTGCCGAGGGAAAATGGCGGTTCGTGTTCGAAAAAAATATTTTCCTGAAACATACGGCGTATGTTGTATTTCAAACCTTGTGAATTACAGAGATTAAAGGTCTGTTTAAAAACTGAAAGTAGACAGGTACGACCACCTCCCATATCAGTGGCAACACAGGCGTTTTATGTTCAGACTAGCAGCACACGTGTTACAGTAAACAAACTAGCGATGGGTCGTTCGCGAACGAGCTGGCTCGCATATCAGAAGAGTCTAATCTATTTATAAAAATATATAAAAAATAAGATGAATAATGAAAAGATTTAAATGTATAGAATTAACTAATTCAAAAAACAACAAAAATAATAATAATATAGGCCTAAATGCTCAAGCGCATTCTCGCTTGTTGTTCCTGTCAATCAGACCCCGCAGTGTCAACCAATGAAAAGATGTGAGAGGGAGGGCCCAGCCAACTCACTGTCACACACTTAGCAGCCGAAGGGAGAGAGGAGGGACAGTTGTGAAAACAACAGCTGGAAAATGATGATATGGTGCAATTTTCTATTATTATGCTGTTCAGATTGTATTCGTTTTGAATTGTTACATTTATATGCACTTTGTTTATATACATTAAAAAAGTTATACTTTAAATATACATGTGTAATAGCATCCTTCTATTTTACATTTATTTCAATTTGTGGGATGCTGCATGAAGACCCCAGTCTTGATGCACAGATGATAACATGTATTTATTTAACATGCCTGGCCTGGAAGGGCCTGACATGGAAGCTCTCCAGCAGAGACTCTCTGAACAGCAGAAGTGAACAGCTTTTAGACTGTGGTAGAAGAAAGTTTTGGTGTCGGGAGTTCTAATCAGAATTTATTACGTGCACGGGAAGAACAAGTCACACACAACTCAAAAGATTTAAGGCTAGCATAACACTGCTCTTCAAAAGTTTTAAGACGGAACAAAGCTTTTATACCCCCTCTGGGGTTACACCCAAGGGGCCTTAACATTTTACAAACAGTGTCTGAATGGTCATTTCTAAAAACTAGCAGTGATTTCATTGGCATCCTAAACTAAGCCTTCCCATCTTATCAATATTATAATCAGTACTCATGAATAATAATCATTAACCTCTACATTGCCAATTACATTAAAAGGTAATTTGCAGTTAATACGTTGCAAGAAAGGAATGTGAACTGCTGATAACCAATTGAGGAGTAACATCACACCAAGCACAAAGGCAGAATATGATTTCTATATTTTTCCCCCACAATATGATGCATGACATGTGGGTCTGTGGGCAGGTCAGTCACAGGTTTCCCAGAGTGTTGTCCTGAGGTCAAATTTATGACCCTTGTAATGTTCATGGTAGTCTTCCTCGGGAGAGGTGTGGGATCCAAAGAACAGATGTCTTTCTTTGATATACACTGGGGAGGTTTGATCCCACGGGTCTTCATTCAACAACTGTCAATCAATCATTAACAAGGACAGTTCCTGCCAATTTGGGGGAAGCAATTTAAGTCCACAAACAGACTTTTAACAAACAGATGTGGGCCCTCGCAGTTTGATCTTTTCTGTTATTGACAGGAATGTCTAGAGGGTATGCCCTGAACAACTGCCTTAGTGGTTGTTGCTAGCTTAATACATTTACTTTGCTTGGTCTGCATATTATTATTAATATAAAACATAATACAGTTTATATAAAAAATTAATAAAGGCTCTTCACTGCAGTTTTGCAAAGTGTTATTTATTTTTCTTTGATATGGTGCAATTCTATTATGCTGTTCAGATTGTATTCGTTGTAACGCCATATTTTTTTAAAGAGCCGTTTGGGAGCCAAAACAGCTGGCTCTTTTTGGTGAGCTGAGCCGAACGAGCCGGCTCACTGAAAAGAGCCGGAATGCCCATCACTAAAACAAACCTATTTTTGTCAAAAGTCCTGACTTCAGGTACAAAACGCCTTCATTAGAGGTGTCCGTGAAACCACCATTTGGGCTTCAGCTTTTAGAGAAGGGGAGGGACAGAAAATCTCGGTGCCGCTGCGCCCTGACAGGCGCTGCTCACTATCACTCAATAGGACAAGATGGCTTTTCACACCAATATGCAGAGAAAAAGCCTTTAGTTTAGACACAGCTTTTTGTTTACTGTATGTGAGGTGTTTTTTATTACTAATATACTGTATGTAGTATTTGGATCGGCTGTTTCTTTATTTTTTTGTTAATAGTAGTAATGTGAAAACAGCGCACATTGTAACCTCTTCACGGAGAGCTTCTACACTCTATGATAAACGCTGTTAGGTTAAGCTGACAAACCCCTCTGGTAGCCTTAAAAGGGCACCAAATCCGTGTGCTTCTCTTTAATCCCATGTGTACTCTTCACTGTTGTGTTGTCTGCCAAGTGTTTGGTATCCCATGAAAGCTGAGACTCTCAGCTTTTCAACGATTTTCATTCTCTGGTTTTTATATGCATTCTGAAATGGGGGGGGGGGTGTAATTTGAATAAGGCACAGGAGACTGTTTTAAGTAAAGGTTTATCTTTTGTTCCAACTAATGGCCTTAATGCATTTAAATTGAAAGTGGATTGTTATACGTTTTTTAGACAATTGCAAATTAAACATTATTTTGATACTAAAAAACATATTGTGACTGAATTAAATCAACTTTTTTCCCAGTAGGGACACAAAATGCAATGTTAAGTACATTTAGTAGATTAGTGGAAAGTTATATAGCTAGAATTCTAAACAAATGTCCAACATCTAGGTATCACAATGTTAGTCAAATGGAAAGAAAAGCTATTCAAGATTTGAGAGAAAACAATGAAATAATAATTAAATCTGCAGATAAAGGAAGGGCTATTATTCAGAATACTAAGGATTATGTTTGTGAAATAATGCGACAATGAAATAATACCGGGTTTTATAAATTATTAACTGCTGATCCAATTGTACAATTAAAACAAGAAAGGGACATTATCCTTCAAAATGCATTGGAAAGCAACTTAATTAATAAAAATCAATTTAAGTTCATGAAAGTAGAATTTCCTATAACACCAGTGTTTTACACGTTACCAAAAATACATAAGAATCCTATAAAACCGCCTGGTAGGCCCATAGTATCGGGTAATGGGTCCATCTCTGAGCCATTAAGTCAATTTGAAGGTTATTTTATTAAAGAACTCATTAAACTCATCTGTCCGAGACTCGAGACGTAATTAAGTTGCTTTCCAATTGTTTAGCTCCTCCACAATCTGTTCTTGTTTCTTTTGATGTTGAAAGTTTGTACACAAATATTCCACATGGAGGTGGTTTGGAGGCATTATCATATTATTTTGAACCCCAAAAAGATGAAATTCCTATGAATTTTATATAAAAAATAACGGAATTTGTCTTGAAGTCCAACTACTTCTTGTTCAGTAACAAGTATTATTTATAAACTCAGGGTACAGCCACGGGTTCGTCATTTGCCCCAAACTATGCAAATTTATATTTGGGCTATTGGGAAAAACAATATATTGATGATAATTCCTCCAGTCCACTATTACAAAATGTTTACTTTTGTAAAAGATATATTGATGATATAATTTTACTATGGACTGGTTCTGTTGATGATTTGATGGGGTTTAGCAATTATATTAACAATACTTATCCCACTTTGAAATTCACTATGGAATATAGTCAAACTGAATTGCATTTTTTTTATTTGAATATCTCTATAAATACTGGTGGTACATTTAATACGTCAATTTTTTGAAAACCCACTGACCGAAATACGATTTTACATGCTGAGAGTGATCATCCACAACATATGATCAAAAATATACCCTATGGTCAATTCATACGTCTTAAAAGAATATGTGGCAATGAGTCTGATTATGAATGTAAAGCTATAGATCTAATATTAATAAAATGAAGCTTTTAAAACGAGAACCCCCTTTGGAAGCGTCAAAAACTAGATTGTCAATGGAACAAGGTATTACTTTTGTAAGTGAACATAATTATTTGTCTAATACTATTCAACATATAATTTTAAAACATTGGAAGATGCTGGAATGTGATCCTCAGCTAAAATCCTTTTCTACCTCTCCTATAGATTTTATTTGAAGCGTGGCAGCAATGTAAAGGGTAGAGTTGTTTCCTCGATGTATAGGTCACCTATGCCGAGCGGGAACTGGTTAAAAGATGAACTGAAAGGGAATTATTCTTGTGGCAGATGCACTCATTGTTCTAATCCATACACCACTAAATATTTTACACATCCACATTCAGGACATAAATACTCAATTCAGGATTTTATCAATTGCAACTCTACTCATGTAATTTATATGCTCAAATGTCCTTGTGGGCTAACATATATAGGACAAACTAGAGAATTTTTAATGTATGCATATCAGAACATAAAGCTGCTATTTGCAATAATAATATGGACAATGCTATAGCCAGACATTATACATTTTTTTATCATGGATCAGCATCTAGTTTGAAATTTGTGGCAATTGAAAAAATAGAAGTTCCATTAATGGGAAGGAATATAATTAAACGTTTGTTACAGTGTTAAACCCTCTACGCCAAAAGACCAGCTCTCCCACCGCGGGAGGTTTAACCCTGTACTACTTTTTTACTGAGGAGTTACGTAACTTTGTAACGTGCTCTTTATAACCCGAATGAGCACCGTTACATATGGACAGAACACTGCCAAATAATGCTTAAGAGGGTGTAGTAACACAGTATATAACTCTGAAATGTACATTATTTTTAAGTTTTTGGTAACCTCAACTTTTTTTTTTTAACCTTTGTACCATTTCAGGTTATTCACTGGACTTGAACTGCTTAAATCTCAATACAAACTGGACAAATGGGGGGGTGTTCTAAAAGTTTTGACCAGTAGTGTCTTTGAATATTCTTTTGAACCACATTATCCGAATAGCCATTAGAGATTCTCTCAACACTGTCTCCATATTTGCATATTTGAGTAGTCTCCTCTGCGTATCGTTTCCTACACTAAAGTTATGACACTGTCTACACAGCACTGAAGGAGGCGTGGGGTGTGAAAGCCCCTTAAAACGTCTAATCTACCTAGACATTACACTATTTAAATGAAGGCCTGTGTCCATGTGTGTTCACAGGGTCCCACTGGAGAGAGCAGAGTCACTGGTGCCCAGCTGTGTGTCCATGAGGAGTGAGAACTCAATGATTCACCCAATTAACTTCAGACAAGACCCCTTCCCCCCTGACCCAAGGTGAGGTTACAGTTTATATTGTACATCCATATGTACCAGTACTGAGAAATGGGAGTGTGTTCTGGGCGCCTCGTGTTGCATTGTTGATCTGTGTTTAGACATGATAATATCAGTGGGTATTGTGTATGTGGCTTTGGGATCTGTATAAAAGACTAAAAGATTGAACAGTACCCTGATATACAATTTTCCAACACAGGGCTGGCTCCTGTCATAGGGGTGCAGACTGGTGAACAAACTTGTTTACTTGTAAAAGGAGTATTACAAATGCTGAACTTAACAGCACTGTCTGCAGAATGAAGCTCTGGGGCTTCCACCCATGTGCTGCTCAGTGCAATGTTGACAACGTAAGTGCAGAATGACGTAAGTCGTGGCATGACTGAGCAGCCAGCATTGCAATTCAAGACAGTTCACACACGTAATCACAGAGAATAAGAATGAAAAGATAATCAAAACTGTCAGGTGCACAGGGGTGAAAAAAGAAAAGAGGAAGAGGGAAAATATCCTTTCAAAATATTGGTCCACCTTCCTCTGTCACAAAAATGTTTTGGACGCAATAAAAAGGTAAATGGATGTTTAATATTATGTTTTATCTAAATACTGATTAAGTTTAATGATGATTAAATGATTAGAAAGTAGTTATTTAAATGAATTCCACTGTCTACCAAAGGGGTTTGTGACGTCCTCTAGGACCAAAGGAAAGGATCCAAGTGCAGGCTTTTAGAGTTGAAGCAGATAATCCAATAAGAGCAAAACGAGAGAGCATAAACAGGGACAGTCCAGGTCAAACGATCAAGCGAACAGGCTAGTAGGGAGATCCAAAAGGGGTAAACGAGAGAAGGAAATACACAGGAAGGCAATCAAGACTGTTTATTAGGTTTAAGTATTTTACATTTACTTTAATAAAAACAATTCAATTTTTTTAATACTTATGATTAAAAACATTTAAAATATCAGTCCTTAAAATCACTTAAAAAAATTTAAAATCTGTGATTTAACAAAGAACAAAACAATTAACTTCAAATTAAACGTGCTCAAATCAACAAAACAAACGTGATAAAAGCAAAAACTGCTCACCAAAAAAAGAGTCAAATACATTGAAAATAACTGAAAATGCATTGAACAAATTAAAGAAACAATTAAAAAGGAAAAAATAAAAAACAAACAAAAAAGGTCCAATGCATTTTAAATTAAACCCAAAACGGTCAATGTATTTGACAACAAAATATAACAAAACTATTCCAAAACCCTAAACAATGTGATTTAAAAGTAACTAAATCTTTAAAAACAATTAAGATTCGTTTTTAAAATCTTTTCTAAAATCAATCATCCGTAAAATCTTTAAAAGATCTTGGACTCGGGAGGAAGGCAATCAAGAAACAAGGCTTAGAAATGATCCAGGAGAGAATGCAAGACTTCGCAATGAATCTAGGAAACAGGGGTTTTAGTACTGTGAAGGAGAGAGGGATTGAACAAGGTGAATGAAGGATTGACCAATGATAGGAGAGGAGGACAGAACAGGTGCACCTGGTAGGGAAGAATGTGGAAAGACTGGTTTGACTGGATAAAGGAAAGGAGAAGCACTAAACTAGTATTCGGGAGAGGGAGACCTCTGGTGGTGAACTAAGGTAGAAACAGGGGAGACCGTGACAGGGTTACTGGCTCATTCTTTTTAAGATGCTTTAACCTGGTTTTGCTGAAAGTTTCATTCAGTTATCTTTAATTTTAATGGAGATATGAGCTTTTTAAAGTGTTTTCGAACACAGTTTTTGTTCAACTTAAATGGTAAGTCAATGGAAGAAAATAGTAGAATTATCTGAATGTTAAGTGGCGATAATGTCCTTAATTGTGTGCTGAATTTATGAACATGTGATCACATTTATAACTGTGATGTTTTGACTGTATTTAGTGACTATTTAATTAACCAGCTTTATGTCTTTGTATGTTAAGATACCTGCATTTAAAATGAAGGGTCTTATTTAAATAAAGTTGATGATGAAATATGAATAATAATTTGAAAATCAATTTAAGTACAATCTTACAAAAAGTGATTTCCATTGCATTCTTTTTGAGATGGTATATTTAAAATTCTGCCATACACACACATACTACACACACAGAGCTAATAATTTAGCCATTGTTTTTAGTATCAGTGCTAGTGTGTGTGTTATTAGTATTGTTATTATTTATTATTCTTAGTAGTAGTATATGAAACACAATATCACTATTTACAGCAATAAACAAAGCAAATTGTTGTAACTATAAGAAATTAATGCAATATTGAAATCTTTTTTTCGAGGTGGGGCACCATCCCCAAATCTCGCCTAGGGCGGCAAAACTGACAGAGCCGGCCCTGCTCCAACACTACAGTGTTATTTTCTTGAATGGTGATATCATTTAAAATAAAATCTTTTTTAAATGTTCATGAATGTGCCTGAGCCCTAATGGAAAAATTACAGTTAAGTCCACCATAAAAGTACCTACGTGTACTGTAAATATGCACAGTATACTTCTAGTGTGACAATCTGTACTTGTTCCAAAAGGGAAAGCATGGCAGTGTTGGAAGGGGGGCTCAGGGCTGGTCAGCAGGATGGATAGCACAGCGCACTGTCTGTTCCTCAGAGCAGCTTCTCTCTTCACCAAATAAGAACATGTCTCTTTGGTAAAAACAATGGGATTGACAGGATTATCTTAACAATTGTGATGGAAGAAAGTTTTGGAGTCGGGAGTTCTAATCAGAATTTATTACGTGCACGGGAGGAACAGCGCAACAAACTTGTGAGGCGGGTGAAGAATGTAGCCATTGCAGTAACTGTGGACATACTGAAGCAGGGACATAGGTCAGGCACGTAGTTCAGTCGGGAGGCATCGGGTAGGTGGGCAGTGCCTGCTAGATCTGTGCCATGATGTCCAATCGTATAGGTGCTACAAGACAAGCCAGCGATAATATAGGATCTGTGGAAACATTGTCGGAGCTGAATAACCAAGATAAAGCATCTGCCTTGGTGTTTTTGGAACCTGGCTGGTAAGCGAAGGTAAAATTTAATCTCTTGAAGAATAGTGCCCATCGAGCCTGTCAGTTATTGAGCCTTTTTGTGGAACATATGTACTCCAGATTGCAGTGGTCTGTGAGAACAAGGAAATGGTGGTGAGCGCCCTCCAGTCAGTGTCGCCGCTCCTCCAACGCCAGTTTGATGGCCAGTAATTCTCGATTCCCGATGTCATAATTCCTCTTGGCAGTGGACAATATCCTAGAAAAAAAGGCACAAGGGAAGAGCTTTTGAGGTTGGCCATGGCGTTGTGACAACACTGCCCTGACACCAGATTCCGAAGCGTCAACCTCCGTGACAAAGTGAAGCGAGGGGTCTGAATGCTTTAATATGGGCGCTGTGGTGAAGAGGGTCTTCAGATGCATGAATATTGTCAATGTAAACAATGACAAAACTGTTCAGGTATTCACTCAGGACGTTATTAACAAAAGCTTGAAACACTGAGGGGGTATTGGCCAATCCGAAGGGCATAACAAGGTATTTGTCCACTGCTTGTCAAAAAGATGGTTTCCACTCATCCCCCTTACAGACTCTAATCAGGTTGCAGGCACTGTGAAGGTCCAGTTTGGTAAAAAAGCGTGCGCCCCAGACTTTTTCCAGCACAGCTGGCACCAGGGGAAGAGGGTATCTGTATTTAATGGTGATGTCGTTCAGACCCTGGTAATCAATGCAGGGTTGCAATCCTCCATTCTTCTTAGACACAAAGAAAAAACTGGCAGCAGCAGGAGAGGTGGATGGCCGAATGATTCCCAGTTCTAAGGCTTCCTGAATGTATTCGTCCATTGCTTTGGACTCTGGAATAGACAGGGGATTTACGTGTCCTCTGGGTGAGGCTGACCCTGGCAGCAATTCAATGGCACAGTCTCCTGGTCTTTGAGATGGTAAACAAGCCGCTGTGGATTTATTGAAGACTGCAGAGAGGTCTTTGTATTCAAAAAGACAGATGAAAGGCGAAGAAAGGAGAGGACTTTCAACATGTGTGGCTCCACACGGGATAGACAGGCATCTGGAAATGCAAGGTGATCCCCACTTGATGATTTCGCCTTTGGCCCAGGAAATGGTTGGATTGTGATGAGTTAACCAAGGGAGTCCCAAAATGACCTCTGGACTGGGGGAATCAATAACGAGAAGAGAGTTTTCCTCCTGATGAAGGATGCCGATTTGCATGGTGAGGGTCTTGGTTTGGTGAGAAACACGGCTGGAACATATTGGTTGATTGTTTACAGCCTTTACTTGGAGTGGAGGTATGCAGGGGATGAGGGGAATGCCCAGTTGCTCTATCGTTGTTCGGTGGAAGAAATTGCCGGCAGATCCAGAGTCAAGTAAAGCAGATACAGACACAGTGTTATTATCCCACCTGGGCTCGACACAAATCTCACTCTGAGCCATAGTAAAAAGTGGACACTGTCCTGTACTCACTGAGAAAGTGGAAGATGAGCTGGTACGAACAGGGCAAGTGTCTTGGAAATGTCCTTCATGGCCACAATACAAGCACAGACGTAGATTAACTCTCCTCTGACGTTCCGGGGTCGTCAGCTGAGTGTGCCCCAGTTGCATCGGCTCATCATGGTCTGGGCTGGACAGTGACGGTTGCGGGAACCTGGTGGACTGAAGAGGAAAGGTGGTAGTTGGACGTCTCCTTCTAGCCCGGAGATGATCCAGACAAACAGCCATTTGGATAATTCCCTTCTGAATCTGACCAGCAAGGCACTCTCATTCCACCCACTGCCTGCAGCCAAGGTACGAAAGTGGAGGGCATAATCGGCTGCCGAGGAGGTGCCCTGTCTGAGGGAAAACAGTTGTTCGTCCCCTCAGCCCTTCCCTCTGCCGGGTGGTTAAACATGTCCTAGAAATGGGACAGGAAGACCCTGAGGGAACACGTGACGGCACCTCACTGATTCCACACTGCAGATGCCCATTGCAAAGCTTTCCCAGTCAGGAGGGTGATGATGATCTCTAAAGTGTTGATTGTGTAAACTCTACCTTAGGGGGTTCCTAGGACAGACCACACAGAACAGGGTCCTGCATGGCTTGTCCCCATTGTACCCAAAATAATTGAGTATAATACTTTCCTGCCCCCTTGTCGTGTGCCCACGACCTGAATAAAAAAGAAGAAAGACTCATACTATAATTAGTACATTAATACATCCTTGGAATAGAGTCCATTCATTTTGTATTTAAACATTTGGTTGTGGCCTCCCTCCTATTGGAAGAGACAAAGTTAATGTCATTATTTATTTGTCTTTTTTCACAATATGATTTTACCTGAGGCCAATATTCCCAGTGCGCCCCTCCCTCCTGTCCATCCATAGACACTGTCTACAGTGGACAAGGATGGTGGGCTATTGGCTACGTGCACTGAGGCAGTGTGGGATAGGAGGAACCAAGGAGGGGAACAGGAATAGTGAAAAACATTTCCCTCGCTTCGGTCTGAGTCCTACAGCCAGAGAATGTCCTAACCAGTGAAATGATTGGAAAGACCATTTAATTTGATAAGCCATGTAATTTGGGTGGGGAACCTGTGGGATGAATGTGAGGGTTAGTTGTCATTGCTGGCTCCTGCCTGTGGAGACAGATACAAAAGGAGTTATAATGAAAGTCTTCTATTATAACATGATAGAAACATTTATAACATTTACAAAGTCAGTCACAAAGTTGCCCTCTCTCTCAACTCGTATGTATTTTTTCACAGACCTTGGAATTAATTCTTCATCCTCTTTCATTTCCAGAAAACCTGTGTTCTGAAAGCGGTAGCACTTTCCTTTCCCACAAAACAAATTCCTTCTTCAGCTACCCAAGCCTTCAACTTCCTCAAACCTTCAAATCTTCCCTATTCCTTGCTAAACAGTTATTTATCTAAGTAAGTTATTTATCAACATATGTCATACATATATCATACCATTTTACTATATGATTATTCTATTATATCTAATGATTCCCAAATCTAAAAAACCTTCACAGAGCAATTGCTGTTTCCTCGGATTGCTGTTTCTATATATGTCTCTGTATATATTGCTCTAATACATTTTATTCATATATTATTTATTTGTAACCCCTAGTTCCAATTATAATATATTTCCCTCTATTTTATTCTTCTTTTTCTTGCTTTTAAACCAACTCCTCTGATCAGATGGCTTGCCATTCCAATCCTGTTCATGATTCCATAACAGATAATCCACCACCGATTTGTCCTTCCCAGTTTGACATCGTGTCCCAGTCTTTCCTGTATTCTATCACCTGACTGCAAAATATGCAATCCACTTCATGCTACACGAGTAATACCTTTAACAATGACAGCTGTAATTGCCTTAACACCCAACTCGCAAACCCATATTACCCAAGTCACACTTTGTTAATATAATACGCATATTACATCAATACACTATGAACTGTAGTACTGCAAGGAAAACAAAAAACCTCACATTCCAGTGGCATTCGCTGGTCAGCTTGGGCACCTGCAATCACACTGCAGTCTCTGTATCCCAACTGCAGTGCCTAAACCGCACACTGCAGTGAATACAATAGCCACCATATGACCTCACCAATTCCCACAGGATTTTGGCGCCTAGGGCAAAAGCCCTGAAACCCGGGACCATTTAACTTGGAAACAAAGAAAATCTCTTGACTTATTCCACTCTTTATTCTTGATACCTGTACAGAACACTAATGTACAGGGTGCTATTGAAAATCCTAAACTCACCCTTTGTTTTGTTCTGTACTGGCACCAAAGTCTGGGACACCGAAGCCACCATCCTGTTTGTGATGCCAATTGAAGAGTCGCAGAAATCCAGAGAGAGATGCACCTCCAATCAAAAGGTTTTTATTACATATAGCTGCATGGAGGAGGTTCGAGAGACAATCTCAAGAACAGTCTTAGAGAAGTTACAAACTACAGGCACTTTTATGCAGACCAGACAGGAGAGAAAGATAACAGGCTCACATGTCTGTCCCATGATGAGCGGAAGCTCAGTTTCTACCTGATAACTGCTCAGGAAGACCTATATATGGCTAAACCGGGGAAAATTAATGCATACGTAATGTTTAATATAAGGGGGGTTTGTACAATGTATCCAGCCGAAATTGCTGGTGAAAACTGTTTCTTATCAGACCCTGTTCTTCTAGATATCAGGGTTGAACTATAGCACAATACAATAGCACAGTAAGACCGTGAGACAGTGACATTGTTCCCACAGACACACAGGGAAAGAAATGCGGTTCAACCGCAACAAACCCAAGTGTGGCAGAGTATTGTATCAAGAGTGAGTTCTGAAAGCCCCTTAAAACATCTGACACTATTTAACCCACGGGTGTGTGGTTATGTCTGTGTGTCATCTACATACTAGTGTTGGATTTCAGTAGAGGAGGATGGCAGAAACATAGGATTTAAACAGAGAAATTAAAATGTGTGTAGTGTGTGTAGTCAGACTCCTGCTTGGAGTCCCCGGGACACAGCTGAGTGTCTCATTCACACAGTCCCAAACAGAGCAACAGATCCACTGTGCCAGAAGACTGGTCCTCTGCCATGGGGGGTTGAATGCCCTATCAGGCCTAGAGAGGATGTCATGACTGTAACAGACTTGTTTCTGTACTGTGAGCCCTGTCACATGTGCGTGTGCAATAACACAGCTTTTCTTTTTCAAAAACACACCAGATTGCTCAACATGTGAGTCTGAGTTTGTGTCATATGGATAGAAAAAAAATAATCTGAAACTGTTTTAATTTGCTGTGTATTTAGTTAAATGACAATGTATTCCTAGCTAACCTGTTGTACAGCCTTTGTTTTTAGCAATAACAGTAAAGCAAGTGATCCTGTCTGTCTGTGTTGGTATGAGAGTTTCAGCAGTGCCAAATGTTGTGCTTTAAGTGACAGATTGAAATGGTCAGGCTGGTTTACAGCAGCAGTCCTTCACATTGTCATCATGGTGGGCTTGCTGTATTATTGAGGCACTGCATTGTTATCCTCTAATTTGAGCCAATTGTCCAGCTGTGTAGACAGAGGTTAAATGATGGCCTGTGTCCATGTGTGTTCACAGGGTCCCACTGGAGAGAGCAGAGTCACTGGTGCCCAGCTGTGTGTCCATGAGGAGTGAGAACTCAATGATTCACCCAATTAACTTCAGACAAGACCCCTTCCCCCCTGACCCAAGGTGAGGTTACAGTTTATATTGTACATCCATATGTACCAGTACTGAGAAATGGGAGTGTGTTCTGGGTGCCTCATGTTGCATTGTTGCTCATTATTTAGACATGACAATGTCAGTGGGTATTGTGTATGTGGCTTTGGGATCCGTGTAAAAGACTCAGAATAACAGTGTTGTCACTGATGATCCTGTGGCACTTTTTGAAAGAGTGGCCATCATGATGTTCTGACCATATCCCCTTTGAAGATTTGAAGAAAAATCACAATTACCAAAACAAAATGTCAGGTAACAAGTTCTCTGACAATCTGGACATCTTGTCTAACAGAACACATACAGGCTTGTCTAAAATAATGGTTGTTAGATCCTTAGAATACCTCAATCAAATGAGTCATGCTTTATTTTTTAGTACAAATGTGATTCCACTCATTTGTCTTTTAAGCCTGCCCAGATCCTGGAGAATAGCAAAGTCCAAGTTCTTTTTTAAGTCCTCATATCCATTCTACACTATAGGTAATCACAGAATATTGCCACATGTATTTTCAGTTGGAAGAAGGTCATTGCTGTAAATAAATTCAATAGATGGCTTAGTGTTCCATCCTAGAGTCGGAGGATACTCTGTTCCTGTTGCAAAAACCAGGATTTCTTCTAGTGAACTCCAGTTTCCCTTTCTGCAATAAAAACAAAAACATTTTTAAAGATATTAAGTGACTGTGATTCAAAACATTATTCCAAAAGATGAACATTGACAGACTGGAGAGACATTTACCTTGATTACAGTGAATATCAGTGCAATATTTTCTGTAAACATTATATACACCGATCAGCCATAACATTATTACCACCTGCCTAATATTGTGTAGGTCCCCCTTTTGCTGCCAAAACAGCCCTGAGCCATCGAGGCATGGACTCCACTAGACCTCTGAAGGTGTGCTGTGGTATCTGACACCAAGACGTTAGCAGCAGATCCTTTAAGTCTTGTAAGTTGCGAGGTGGGGCCTCCATGGATCGGACTTGTTTGTCCAGCACATCCCACAGATGCTCGATTGGATTGAGATCTGGGGAATTTGGAGGTCAAGTCAACACCTTGAACTCGTGATTCATCAGACCAGGCCACCTTCCCCCATTGCTCCGTGGTCCAGTTCTGATGCTCGCGTGCCCATTGTTGGCGCTTTCAGCAGTGGACAGGGGTCAGCATGGGCACCCTGACTGGTCTGCGGCTACGCAGCCCCAAACGCAACAAACTGCGATGCACTGTGTGTTCTGTCACCTTTCTATCAGAACCAGCATTAACTTTTTCAGAAATTTGAGCTACAGTAGCTCGTCTGTTGGATCAGACCACACGGGCCAGCATTCGCTCCCCACATGCACCAGTGAGCCTTGGCCACCCTTGGCCGCCCATGACCCTGTTCACCGCTTTTCCTTCCTTGGACCACTTTTGACAGGTACAGACCACTGCAGACCAGGAACACCCGACAAGAGCTGCAGTTTTGGAGATGCTCTGACCCATACATACACTCACCTAAAGGATTATTAGGAACACCTGTTCAATTTCTCATTAATGCAATTATCTAACCAACCAATCACATGGCAGTTGCTTCAATGTATTTAGGGGTGTGGTCCTGGTCAAGACAATCTCCTGAACTCCAAACTGAATGTCTGAATGGGAAAGAAAGGTGATTTAAGCAATTTTGAGCGTGGCATGGTTGTTGGTGCCAGACGGACCGGTCTGAGTATTTCACAGTCTGCTCAGTTACTGGGATTTTCACGCACAACCATTTCTAGGGTTTACAAAGAATGGTGTGAAAAGGGAAAAACATCCAGTATGCGGCAGTCCTGTGGGCGAAAATGCCTTGTTGATGCTAGAGGTCAGAGGAGAATGGGCCGACTGATTCAAGCTGATAGAAGAGGAACTTTGACTGAAATAACCACTCATTACAACCGAGGTATGCAGCAAAGCATTTGTGAAGCCACAACACGTATAACCTTGAGGCGGATGGGCTACAACAGCAGAAGACCCCACCGGGTACCACTCATCTCCACTACAAATAGGAAAACGAGGCTACAATTTGCACAAGCTCACCAAAATTGGACAGTTGAAGACTGGAAAAATGTTGCCTGGTCTGATGAGTCTCGATTTCTGTTGAGACATTCAGATGGTAGAGTCAGAATTTGGCGTAAACAGAATGAGAACATGGATCCATCATGCCTTGTTACCACTGTGCAGGCTGGTGGTGGTGGTGTAATGGTGTGGGGGATGTTTTCTTGGCACACTTTAGGCCCCTTAGTGCCAATTGTGCATCGTTTAAATGCCACGGCCTAGCTGAGCATTGTTTCTGACCATGTCCATCCCTTTATGACCACCATGTACCCATCCTCTGATGGCTACTTCCAGCAGGATAATGCACCATGTCACAAAGGTCGAATCATTTCAAATTGGTTTCTTGAACATGACAATGAGTTCACTGTATTAAACTGGCCCCCACAGTCACCAGATCTCAACCCAATAGAGCATCTTTGGGATGTGGTGGCACGGGAGCTTTGTGCCCTGGATGTGCATCCCACAAATCTCCATCAACTGCAAGATGCTATCCTATCAATATGGGCCAACATTTCTAAAGAATGCTTTCAGCACCTTGTTGAATCAATGCCACATAGAATTAAGGCAGTTCTGAAGGCGAAAGGGGGTCAAACACAGTATTAGTATGGTGTTCCTAATAATCCTTTAGGTGAGTGTATGTTCATTATTAGAAAGTGTCAACAAATATACACTGATCAGCCATAACATTATGACCACTGACAGGTGAAGTGAATAACGCTGATAATCTCGTTATCATGGCACCTGTCAGTGGGTGGGATATATTAGGCAGCAAGTGAACATTTTGTCCTCAAAGTTGATGTGTTAGAAGCAGGAAAAATGGGCAAGCGTAAGGATCTGAACGACTTTGACAAGGGCCAAATTGTGATGGCTAGACGACTGGGTCAGAGGATCTCCAAAACTGCAGCTGTTTAAAAAAATGTTCAGGTATATATTACATATGTAAATGTAAAAACTAATTTATTCAGATCCACAATGTGTCACCTCTCCTGTTTGACATTCCCTTGTTATACTTCCCCCTGTATCCACTAGATGTCACCTTTGCTCCTTTTCTCTAGTATTACCTGTCAATTATTGAATTATTGCTTCTCCCCACCTGCACTAATCACCTCACCTGACCCTTGTTTCCCTGCCCTACATCCTCTCTATATAATCCCTTCACATCCTCCATTTCTGGCAAAGTGTTGTTTATGCTCCCATATCAATTCCAAGCTTTTTGTCTTTGTTGCCTTTATATTACCGACCTTTGCTACTCCTTCACGACTCCCGATTACCTTCTCTGCATTGTTTGCCTGATCCCAGACCTCTCGCCTGCCTCTTTGGCCAAGCCTCTCGGATTTCACTTTGACACTATTGTTTACCGGCCACTGACTTCTGATCTGTCCTCGGATTCCCCTCGCTCTGCATCTGGGTCCCCTACAGAGGGTTTTTCCTGCATAGAGGAATTTTTGGCGCCCCCCAGAGAGGTTTTAGCAAGCGCCAAAGGAAAATCACCAACGCGAAAATTATAAGAATTGAAAAGAAAATAGCATTCCATGTCCTGTTACCCGAATCCTGTCCCTCATTGGCCAGCGGATCTGTCATTGTCCTACAGGGCAAGGCTGTAGCTTTCCAGTGATTCCAGACACGCCCATATCCGAGCAGTTAGGCTGTGCTCAGCTGTGTGTTTGTGTGAGAGCTCACAGAGCGCACATAGGGAAGACAGAATAGATGCGAATCACAGACCGAGCAGAAAGACGCGATTCAGCAAGAAAAACAAATGCAAAGTAGAAAAATGGAATCTAACACAAAAAATAAAACGCCTTACCCTTCGAAAACAAATCACAGATGCTGAGTCTGACAGTGCTAGAATAAAACGTCATGGCAGCATGCTGGCTGGGATGAGTTACTGCATCACAATAGCCAGGAGCTCTTGTAAAGAATAGCCTGTGTCTATGTAATGCCTGAAGTGACAATATTTAAAAGCCAGATGTTTGGAATCCCTGTTTATTATAATTTTTTACTTGTATATAGTTATTCTGGCTGTTGGTAGTCTAATATACTACCATGGCCTTGTCAGATCCTTTTATTTAGTTAATGAAAAGAGGAGGGTGAAATGCTCTGAAGCAGGATCCCAACCCCACACCCCAGACCCCTCTCACTCAAACTCACTCCCCTCCCCCCTTCCAATGTTGGAATACATTATTTTTTTTTAAACAGGTTTGTTAATGGGGTTTCATTTAATCAAGCATGATAGACATTTTTGATTATCAAATGGTCAGAAATAACAAGAAAATGCATAGATTTCTGTCATAAGGTAACTCATTGCCTTTACTGTACGTGGACCGATCATGCTTACTGTCGTGCATAGTCACCCCCCAAAGGCCTATTCTGAGCCAGGAAAAACCCTGCTACCTACGGTAGCCTCCACATTACACAATGTGATTCAGATATCAAACAAAGCACATGTTCCTTATTTGCAGCCCCTCCACTTGAATACAACTTAGAGTCACTATTTAAACATTAAAGAGAACACATTGAAAAGAAACAAAAAATAATTATAATAATACAATATGTATACAAATATATACAATGATGAGGCCTGCAGAACAGCATTCTTTTGAGCATATCTGCCTCTCGCAAATCAGTTCATTATTTATTTTGAGCTGAACTTTTGTCTTTGAGCACTTTTAATAATTATCCTGTAACTACATCTGTGTTTCTGACTGCCCTCCTCCTTGGAGCTTGTTTCAGCTTGTTTCAGCTCATTTGCACTTATTGTGTTTTCTGTTCATTACACTTATGTTGTAAGTCGCCCTGGATAAGGGCGTCTAGAAATAAAAATAATAAAAATAACACTTTAAAAAACACTTTGTGAAATCTGTAAGTTGCCCTGGATAAGGGCATCTGCTAATAAATAAATAGATATATAGATATAGATCCCGCTGCCCCCTGTAGTCGCCTCACAGACCACAGGGTGGGAACTGCTGATCCAGACCCTCAGAACCAGCTTCTGTAGAAAGTCATAGCACTTGGATTTAAAGTTATTTTTCTGTAATAAATTATATTCTAAAATAATAACTTAGACGATTTATTTAACAGCTGGTTATGTGTTATGAAGTGGAAACAAAATACAAATCATCATGCAGTGAAATGCAGAACTGTCATCACTAATAATTCCATGCAGACAGTGAAGTTGCATGGGAATAATACAGTAATACTGACAATAATAATAATAATAATACTGACAAATGACTGACTGACCTGATCTCTTCAATTCTCTCAGCGCATTTACACAACGGTGGCTGGAGAGCAGTGATGTGGAAACGCCGGCTCACAGCTACGCCAGGCCTGGACACGTGACCTGTGATCTGTGCACTGGGAGGAAGAGCAGAGCTGTGAAATCCTGTCTGACCTGCGCTGCCTCCTACTGTGAGACACACGTGCGGCAGCACTACACAGCGCCAGCCCTGCAGACACACAGACTGGAGGACACGACTGGACACCTGGAGCGCAGACTGTGCCAGCAGCACCGCAGAGCTCTGGAGGTGTTCTGTCACACTGACCAGAGCTGGATTTGTCTCCTGTGTGCAGTGCAGGAGCACAGGAGCCATATTATTGATGTGGATCAGGTAGGCAGCTCCAGTCACTCACCTGCAATAGGACATCAAAACTCCTCTATATATGTAGTGTTTTTGTGTGACTGACATTGTAATTCTGCTGGTTTGGAGCTTCTCTCTGACTGCCATTGCAGGGTTTATTAAGGTGAGACTTTTTGTTCAGCTGGTTGAACTCAGTTCTTCAGTTGACAGAACTCAAATGCAAACTTGATACCCAAGTATTGTGTTTTTAGTTTGAGAACAAGCATTATTCTTCTATTAGTTTGTTTTGTTAGTTAGATCATGAAAAAATATATAAATAAATAATTGTAGCGTAAGGTACACTTAAAGAAGTGAATTTATAGTATCACCTTATCACGAATCCTGGAATCTTGTAGAACTCAATTTCTGTAATAATTGGACGCAGACACCAATTCCAAAGATATAAATTGTCAAATTTATTCAAAAACAAAGACTAAATGTAGCACTACACTAATTATACAAAAGGGAAAAATGAATTAAAATTCAACTCTAGATTAACAAATCAAAGATAAATCACTTCCGTGACCAAAATCAAGGGAACGCATATGATATCACACAAACCATTAAACAAAAAAGGTTATAAACACATTGACTACAATACCGGTTAGTAAGATGAAGGTGAGACTCTCATTAGTATTGTTAGTCGGACATTAAATAACTACGCAGGTTAGTATTTATGTCAGGTAACTTCTTGTTATATATATATCAGTCTCATTTACGTTTAGGTGCCGAGAAAGATCTTATTATTACTTGTTACCACAATTTCCCTTAACTGATTATTATTCAATGATTAAGGATAGGCAGGGTCACCTATAATCTAGTGTCTATTAACGTGTGTCAATTTCAGACTAAACAGTTAAACAGGAATGAGAAGATATTTCTCGGTGTTGACAGGTTTTATTCCTAAAATTGTCAAACAAAACAGTTTAATGCAGCACACATTTATATTTAAGCAAAACTAAATGATATTACACATTCTAGAGTTATTCTTTATTATTAATAAAGTCCTTTAAAAGAATTCTTCGTATGGCTCAATCTCCTTCTCCCAGTTTAACTCTTCTGTTGCCGGCAAAGACTTAGTTGGTTTCTGGTTCCGGTTCGGGCAACAGAGCTACAGGTTGAGCTGCGGCAGCGAGTTACTGGTTCAGGTGAGAGAGCGAGAGAGAGATGCCATGCGCTACCCTTTATACGTCCTGTCAGATCAATAGATGATTGGTTCTTGAGTTTGTGAGATTGGATTTCGGTTTCAGCCCCCAGTGTCCTATTGGAGGGGGGCTTGATTTATTACTGATGTCAATCCATGCCATCTTTTGGAAATGCCAGTTGGCCCGGGTTCGTAGTTCTCTGTTGGGATTTCGGCTCTCATCCATTTCAAAGATTTTTTATTACCTACAGGCCCTCTTCCGCAGACATCTCACAGCAGGGATTCCAAGCTATTTGGCCCATTCTTGGTGCCATCCTCCCAAGACTGTGACCAGTTCACACGTTGATGATCCAAGGAAATCTGATAACTTTGGGGGGATAGGTCTTCTTTAGATCAGTGCTTCAGCTCAGAGCTAT
Source organism: Amia ocellicauda (assembly GCF_036373705.1). Lineage (NCBI taxonomy): Eukaryota > Metazoa > Chordata > Actinopteri > Amiiformes > Amiidae > Amia > Amia ocellicauda. The sequence goes on from NC_089867.1 coordinate 4,825,435, forward strand.
GAATGCTCTTATCAAAATACACCCCACACTTAATGCTACATCATACATTTTCTATAAATATGCAATTTATCAACACATACAGTTATCCCTCAAGATACGCGAGAGTCGCATTCCTTGGAAACATTGTGTAGCAAGAATAGTACAACTCGTGGAGTAGGGCTCTAGACTAACTTTTTTCACTGGTGGCGCTGGTGCTGCTAACATTTTCAGTTGGTAGCACCAGCACATGATTTGTCGCACCAAGGGCAGGACCAGGGCAGGACCAGGGCAGGGGGGGCGGGCCACAACAATATATTTTTGAAGCAAAATTATGACGCTTTAGGGGACGGACTAGCTTCACTATCAAGCAGCTGAATAAGTGGCACACCTGGCAAACTCTGCGTTGGCATCTCGTCAGCACCAGTCCCACCCCCCACCCCCCCTTCGGCACTTTGTCAACACTGTGCCACCCCAGAATAACTACTGGACCCCTCCCACCCCATTTCAAATTTTCTGGCAAGCCGGTAATATGTTACAGAACAGCAGCATCATTATTTCAAGGAATTACACATTATAATAAATGAATACGAATCACAACCTTCAGCATGTCCACATACCGGCAGAAAGTATTGAGTGAAAAATAAATACTTTTTAAATTCCATGCTTGAAGCAATTCCACACACTGAAGCATCACTGAAAACTTCTGCCCCCTGCCCAACCCAAATTACATTTTGTAAATACTTTGTAATGGACAGATTATGTTGTTTTGTTTTGTTGGGGTTAGATGAAGACTTCATTTCAGAGCCTTTGTTTTGTGCTTTTGTTTTGCTTTGTGCTGATTTAAACGTGGCCCCTGATAAGGAATCGGTGTCTCTCTCTTGCTTGTGGTTGTTCTACCGGTATGTTCATTGCTGTGTGAGTCTGAAAAAGCTTATTCTATGAATCTGTCTTTCTAGTAATTTAATTATCAATCAATTAATAAATCAATATATATTTGTAAAAATTGTACTGATCATTTAAATACATATAAGCACAGTTATTATATTTTACACTTATATGCTTGTAGACTGAATACTAAATTTCAAAAATGTTGGAACTTCGAGAGAAGTTAAGTGCCTGAACATGACTTTATTCTCTCGATCATGACAACATGAGACACATTTGACATTTGAGCGTCCACTCTATGCTACCTATTCATTTGATCCAGATCAGAAATGGCAGTGTAAACGCACCTAATATCAAGGCTCTTTAATGCGAAATTCAAGCAGAAGCCAGAGGCGAAGATGTTACTTCAAATTCAGAGTGGACTGGCTTGGCAAGCGCTCCAGGTGTCTCCCCAGAAACCCAAGCTACACATGACTGCGTTTGTGGTCTGCGCAGCTTGGGCAAAGAGAGACCGAATGTATGGTGACGCTTCACTTTCTTGATTGCTCTTGGATGCTTTGAAACAATTTTAATGTTTTGGAGTTACACATTTCTGAGAAGACAGTGAGAGAAATACTTTGTAATTTTGAAATAATTTAAAATCTATTAAATTTAAATTATTGGTGCACTTTGTGTTTGGTTCTTGTATTTGTGACTCTTTGGTGCCCTATATTTTTCTTTATTTCTGTGTTGTGTAATTAAATTAGTCATACATTAAAGGAGTTGAAATGTTTTAGTAAAACCTACTTAATCATCTTAACTCCTTGCATTTATTTTTCAGATTTATGTATGCATTTTAAATTAAACAAAATGAGAAGGTTGTCCCAGTAAACATATTTCTCGTTTAATTTTAGATTTATTTCAAGTCTTTAAAATAATATCTTGCCAGCTCCCTGTGCCCTGGAATGGACTCATGTAAACATTGAGAACAAACATGTGGTTGCCTATGTTGGAATCTCACTTCTCATGATTTATAATAATCCCTTATATAACACTCGCTGCCTAACAGAGGTCGCCCCTGCCATTTCCCGGTCTCTCCTCCTCATTATTGAATGATCAGTCCCTATCTCTCAGTTCTCACTGCACCTGTTCCTCGTTCCCCACTCATCAGCCCCTTGTATTTATAGCCCTTTGTTTCCAACCATCATGCAAAGTCATTGTTTGCTTTAGTGCTATATTTCTGAGCGTGTTATTTCTTGTTAGCCTCTTCATGTATCGGACCTCTGACTTTCCGTTTCTACCTACTATCCTTGATTCTCCTGTCTTAGTCTGTTTGCCTGATCCCAGATCCTATGCCTATTTCCCCGACAACGCCTTTGGATTGCTCACACACCTGTTTGCCGACCCTTGACCTTCTGTCCCACTTCGGTTTTCACCTTTTCCCCGCACTTGGGTCCTATCCTCCCCAAGTGTGTTTAACCATGACAGATGTGACACCTTATTCTAAAGCAGGGGTTCTCAAACTCTTACGACTCACGACTCAATTTTCAAACATGAAAACTGTTGCGACGCCAACACTATATGTATTAGCTATTTGCCGACAATAGTCCAGTCCAGGGTGGGGGGGTAGGCGCGGGCAAATTGTGGTCCGGGAAGGCAGATGCACAAATGAAGTGTGGTCCGGGGGAGGGGAGTGCTGGCGAGGTGCGGTCATTTGTTTCATGTCAGGTGACCCCATGTTTGAGAAGTGATCTAAAGTGATTTTTTATAAAACATGGGATTTGAGATGGTATAAAGACCCACCCCCACCCAGGCTGTCAGTTTATCAGATGATCTACAGAAATGAGCATAAACTATGCTCACGTAAGTTTATCAGTGATACAATCTTCAAAGATACTATCCCAGTTTATTTAATGCATAAATTTAATGAGATTATAAATATAAACTGTGTAATTTTACTTAAGTACCACTGTTGTACTGTTTTGCTGTTAGCCCTCTTGAATCATTAATAGTAGACCCTGTCTCTGCTGTCTCTGTCCAGGCTGTGAGGAAAGCTGTGACTGTGCTGTCAGATCATCCTGAGGATTTCCACCCAGCAGGATTCCTGAACACAGAGATGCCCAGAACAGGTGAGCGTCTCAGAGATCCTCCAGCTTTGTTCCTGTAGTGAACTGAATTAACTGATTCAGGTCATGCAGTGTGTGGTCTGGTTCAGTAGACTTAATAGCTGTAGTTCCATCTTTATCTATTTATTTTTTTGTTTAGTATTTTTGTTTTCTTTTAAACCAATATGTTAATTGATACTTCTAGTTTGGATTTTCAGTTTCACCGTTTGTGTTAATTGAGTAGCTACAGTGAGGGAAAAAAGTATTTGATCCTCTGCTGATTTTGTACGTTTACCCACTGACAAAGAAATGATCAGTCTATAATTTTAATGGTAGGTGTATTTTAACAGTGAGAGACAGAATAACAACAAAAAAATCCAGTAAAACGCATTTAAAAAAAGTTATAAATTGATTTGCATGTTAATGAGGGAAATAAGTATTTGACCCCTTCGACTTAGTACTTGGTGGCAAAACCCTTGTTGGCAATCACAGAGGTCAAACGTTTCTTGTAGTTGGCCACCAGGTTTGCACACATCTCAGGAGGGATTTTGTCCCACTCCTCTTTGCAGATACTCATAAAGTCATAAAGGTTTCGAGGCTGACGTTTGGCAACTCGAACCTTCAGCTCCCTCCACAGATTTTCTATGGGATTAAGGTCTGGAGACTGGCTAGGCCACTCCAGGACCTTAATGTGCTTCTTCTTGAGCCACTCCTTTGTTGCCTTGGCTGTGTGTTTTGGGTCATTGTCATGCTGGAATACCCATCCACGACCCATTTTCAATGCCCTGGCTGAGGGAAGGAGGTTCTCACCCAAGATTTGACGGTACATGGCCCCGTCCATCATCCCTTTGATGCGGTGCAGTTGTCCTGTCCCCTTAGCAGAAAAACACCCCCAAAGCATAATGTTTCCACCTCCATGTTTGACGGTGGGGATGGTGTTCTTGGGGTCATTCCTAATCCTCCAAACACAGCGAGTTGAGTTGATGCCAATGAGCTCGATTTTGATCTCATCTGACCACAACACTTTCAACCAGTTCTCCTCTGAATCATTCAGATGTTCACTGGCAAACTGTACATGTGCTTTCTTGAGCAGGGGGACCTTGCGGGCGCTGCAGGATTTCAGTCCTTCACGGCGTAGTGTGTTACCAATTGTTTTCTTGGTGACTATGGTCCCAGCTGCCTTGAGATCATTAACAAGATCCTCCCGTGTAGTTCTGGATTGATTCCTCACCGTTCTCATGATCATTGAAACTCCACGAGGTGAGATCTTGCATGGAGCCCCAGACCAAGGGAGACTGACAGTTATTTTGTGTTTCTTCCATTTGCGAATAATCACACCAACTGTTGTCACCTTCTCACCAAGCTGCTTGGCGATGGTCTTGTAGCCCATTCCAGCCTTGTGTAGGTCTACAATCTTGTCCCTGACATCCTTGGACAGCTCTTTGGTCTTGGCCATGGTGGAGAGTTTGGAATCTGATTGATTGATTGCTTCTGTGGACAGGTGTCTTTTATACAGGTAACGATCTGAGATTAGGAGCACTCCCTTTAAGAGAGTGCTCCTAATCTCAGCTCATTATATGTATAAAAGACACCTGGGAGCCAGAAATCTTGCTGATTGATAGGGGATCAAATACTTATTTCCCTAATTAACAAGCAAATCAATTTATAACTTTTTAATGTGTTTATATAAATGCGTTTTTCTGGATTTTTTTGTTGTTATTGTGTCTCTCACTGTTAAAATACACCTACCATTAAAATTATAGACTGATCATTTCTTTGTCAGTGAGCAAATGTACAAAATCAGCAGGGGATCAAATACTTTTTCCCTCAGTGTAATAACCAGCTAACAACATAGTGTAGTGATTGAAATACCACAAAGTGTCATATACAAAATGAAGGGACACTCTGCCGCTTAGTACCTTTCCAGATTAATCACTTTTGATCCAGGGCTTGTGGAAAAGGACATTTCCCTAAAATGCGATGGTGCTCCAGAAATTCCTGAAAATACCTGTCTGATTGTGATGTAAGTTAAGGGACTAGTGCACCTGAAACAGTGGTTTGAAAGTGCTACATTTAGAATCCACCAAATGTAATAAAATTGAGGAATGAATGAATGCATACCAAGCACAGACATCACGATAAAGAAACTGTTTAAGCCTTCAGTGAAGCTGCTGAAAGACTGACTGATTACTAGAATCTGGATCATTACAAAAACATGTTTTATTGATCCAGATCACAAGATTCTGAAGGCAATAAAAAGTTAACTTTATAATCCTTTAATTGCTGAATCTTCATCTTCGCTGTTGCCAAATTATTTGTCGTCACAGAAGCCAACTCACACATCAGCATGTATATCATCCTCATCAGCTTTCATAATTATAAATATCAATACAATAGTATCATTAGTTTGAAACTAGATACATATATTGAATAAATAAAATGAGTTAGGATAATGCTAGTTAGCTGTTATACCAACATAGCCACGATAGCATAGGGTGAATGCCAGTAACGTTTCTTTAGCATTTTTGCTTCCTCCACACATAAGCCAAACTTTCCTTTTAGGGCAAATTTTTGGGAATACATTTCTCAGCTTATAAGCAATTATATACGGTACAATTTAAAAATGTCCAAAGCTATAATTTTAATATAATTTATTCAATTTAAAGTTTAACCCACAGTAAACAACACAGAATTGTAATTATATGTATGCACAGACAAGTTAGATTTTGCCGGTATTACTTGCCTATCTATTAAATGTCTAAACAATACAGACAGGTTTTCTGTTCATGTGGGCTATAGTATCAAAGTATTTTTAGGTATTTGATGTTGCAGAATACAGACTCCTGTTGAAATTTGGGTTCAGAGTTATCCAAAGCACTTTATTATTCTAGCAATTGCAGGGAGATGAATCAGAAGGCAGTCTGACAGAGTTTCCCCTGACAGGTCAAGTCTGTAGTTTATACAGTTTATGCAGTTTATACAGACAGACACTCACATAAACACGATTCATAGACATTCCTTTATCATTGCAGAAGACAACGGAAGCTTACAGCTGCAGGCTGAAGGATATGTTTACTGGCACTGTGCAATTAGGCAGATATATTCCACCAGAGCCCGCTCCTTCTCATCCTTGGCCCCTAAATGGTGGAGTCCTTGACCTCCTTCCAGTGCTTACTCAAGACTCATCTTTTCAGACAGTACTTGTAATATTAGTCCTTTAATCCCCTGTAAGATAGCACTTCACAGCATTTTATCATGCTTCTTGCGTTACTAATACTTGTATTATTGATTGATTTTCCCCTTGCTCCGTTTCTCATAGCCCTTGACTGTGACCCTACATCTTGACAGCACTTAGCTTTTACCGTCCAGGATGTATGACCTCACTTAGTGTACTTACCTGTGTAAATTGGAAGTTGTAAAATGTATTATTCCTTGAATTGCTTTGTATAATGTAAATTTGAATTTGTAATGTTTGATGCCTTGTACTTAATTGTATTCTTGGATAAGGACGTCTGCCAAGAAATAAAAATAATAATAATATATTTTCTCTAAATTGTATCACTCATCTATCAACCCCTTTCCTACCTGTCTGCTGTACTTATCTTGACAAGAAACCTCCGAGGCCTATCTACTTTAATTCAACATTGGGTATTTGATGCTCTTTCATCTCTTTTGTCATCTCTTACACATTCATACAGTTTCCATATCTATCTTAAAGTTACACTGCAATATTACAATACAGCATCAAATAAATACGTTTGTTCAGCAGAAGTCCATTAGTGTATTCAGTTTTTGTCAGGTCTCCACCCTTGTCTGTTATTCCACTGTCTGTATGATTGTTCATTGATTGTGTATCTGTTTCTGTACAGAACATCGGCAATGTGCATTTAAACTCTCTATTCTTCTGGTTATCAGCTTTAATTTGACTTTTTATTTAAAATAAATAATATTAAATTACTGAAAGCATAATTAATTAATATGTATTCTTTCCTTGTTGTTTTACAGATGGATCACTGAAAACAGTCCAAGTGAAGCATAAATCCATCCTGAAGAAAAGGTTTGAATGCATCTTTGAAGGCGTAGCTGAGTCAGGGAAGCGCACCCTCCTCAATAGTATTTACACAGAGCTCTACATCACAGAGGGTGACAGTGTAAAGGTCAATAATGAACATGAGGTGAGGCAGATTGAGATGGCAATCAAGAAGAAACACACACAGGAGACTCCAATCAAATGCAATGACATTTTTAAACCCTTATCTGGGCAAGAAAAACTGTCAGAACAAATCAGAACTGTGTTGACGAAGGGGATTGCTGGCATTGGAAAAACAGTGTCTGTGCAAAAGTTCATCCTTGACTGGGCAACTGGAGAAGCTAATCAGGATATTCACTTCATATTCTTTCTGCCTTTTCGTGGCCTGAATTTGATGAGGAAAGAAAGATATAATCTGATTGAACTTCTGTGCTACTACCACCCTGAACTGAAAGAGGCTGGAGATCTTGAGTCTGGTAAATACACAGTTTTGATCATCTTTGATGGCCTGGATGAGAGCCGTCTTTCCTTGGATTTCCAGAACAATCAGATGTGTCATGATGTGACACAGTCAATGTCTGTGGATGTGTTGCTGACAAACCTCATCAGGGGAAATCTGCTTCCCTCTGCTCTCCTCTGGATAACCTCCCGGCCAGCAGCGGCCAGTCGGATCCCTGCCGAGTGCGTCCACCAGGTGACGGAGGTTCGAGGGTTCAATGATGAGCAGAAAGAGGAGTACTTTAGGAAGAGAGTCAGTGATCAGAACCTGGCCAGGGCCATTATCACACACATCAAGTCATCAAGGAGCCTCCACATCATGTGCCACATACCAGTCTTCTGCTGGATCTCAGCCACTGTTCTGCAGCGAATGTTGGGAGAGGCGAGCAGTGGAGTCATCCCAACTACTCTGACTGGAATGTACACACACTTCCTGCTCCTTCTGATCAGTATCAAGAATAAGAAGTATCTTTGTGGAACTGAGGAAAGCACACAGAACCTGTTAGAGTCAGAGAAGGACAATATCCTGAAACTGTGCAAGTTGGCCTTTAAACACCTTCAAAATGGCAATCTGATTTTTTATAAAGAAGACTTAAGAGAGTGCGACATTGATGTCAGTGAAGCTTCAGTGTGCTCTGGGGTGTGCACAGAGATATTTAAAGAGGAATCAGCAATATTCAAGCAAAAAGTGTATTGCTTTGTACACCTGAGCATTCAGGAATATCTTGCTGCTTTGCATGTCTTTTTCTCATATAAAAATGAAAATCTAAATCTATTTAACAAAAAGCATACAAATGACAAGACAGTGAAATTGTCAGACTTGTACAAGAGTGCAGTGGATGAGGCTTTACAGAGTAAGAATGGACACCTGGATCTTTTCCTCCGTTTCCTTCTGGGCATCTCAATGGAGTCCAATCAGACTCTCTTACGAGGCCTCCTGACACACAGCAGCTCACACAGAGAACTACTGACACCGACACACAGCAGCTCATGGAGAGGATGGCTGTTAAGCACAATCAGCAGCTCGTGGAGTGAATTTTTGACAGAGCCAAAGAGCATTTCCCAGAGCATCCAGGACACAGCTGATTACATTAAGAAGATGATTAAGAAGGATAAGTCTCCAGAGAGATGCATCAATCTGTTCCACTGTTTAAATGAACTAAATGATAATTCTCTAGTGGAGGAAATCAAGAGCTTCCTTAGCTCAGGAAGTCATTCAGGAAGAAAGCTCTCATCTGAACAGTGGTCAGCACTGGTGTTTGTGCTGCTGACGTCAGAAGAGTCGTTAGATGAGTTTGACTTGAGGAAGTTCAGCGGAACAGAAGAAGGCTGTGTGAAGCTGCTGCCAGTCATCAGGAGATCTAGAAGAGCTGTGTAAGTGTTGGTGTTATCCTGTCGTTATCTCACAGAGTGCTTTGATTCAGTTGAATCATATACCTCATAAACAAAGTTTATTATTCTGTACAATTAAGGTATAACACTAAATTAGACAGATGTAAATAGCAAAAATATACTAACATTAGTTATTTAGAAAGATAGAAAAGGTTGTAAACATTTGTTCACATTCAAAATGTCAAGGTGATGTAAGTAGAGAAATAAGGAAACAAAAACAATATTCCTAGGACATATTCAATAATTTCCATTCAAAGTAACCAAAGAGGCAATAAACACTGATTCACAGATTAACTTGATTTAAAATAGTGCCAGTGGACAATACAGATAGTCCATTGGCTGTAAGATGTATTGTTTAGGTTCGTTCTTGTAATCGGGTGTCCAAAAACCTATTTAAAATTGTATAATTTAAAACTTAAAATATTCTATACTATTTCATGGTGAATCTCAAAGTTCTCTGCATGATTTCTGCCATTTTATTTTTAAATTCCAACTACAATGTTGAACTATATTTACCGACTCCTCACACTGAAAATGTACGGGTAGAATCACTGCACCCGCACTCTAGCCAATCAGAGGGCTGTTTTTATCGAGTTCTCATGTAGAGGGGCGGGATCAGAGCAAAGATGGCTGCACCCGTGGGAGAGGATGACTCTCCTAAACAAAAAGGAAAACAAAATAAATACTCTGATTTATACGTGTATCATACATGTCAACAGAGTGGTGAATGAAGGAGTACAGCCTCTTTTTATTTATTTATTTATTTATTTATTTATTTATTTATTTATTAACAGACGCCCTTATCCAGGGCGACTTCCAAAATATAAGCGCAATACAAAGTGCAAAAATACAGTGCAGTAAAAGGTATAAAACTGGAGGAAGGGGAGTGGAGAGGAGGCAAGGTTAGTCTTCTGGCACTGGAAGACTGCAGCAGTCTGGGGTGGATGTATGGAGGGTCTGCAGGTAACTTGGTGCAGTCTGTTCGAGGCAGCGCTAGATGAGGGTCAGTGTCTTGAACTGAATTGCGTGCCGCTATCGGATGCCAGTGGAGGGAGCGGAGCAGTGGAGTAGCGTGTGCGAAACAGGGCAGAGAGAATACCAGACGAGCCGCAGAGTTCTGGATGAGCTGGAGCGGCGGGTAGTGGATGCAGGCAGGCCGGCCAGGAGGGAGTTGCAGTAGTGCAGGCGGGAGAGGACCAGGGACTGGACGAGCAGCTGAGACGAGAACTTGGTGAGGAAGGGACGGATTCAATGTATGTTGCTCAGGAAGAATCTGCAGGTGCGTGTCAGTGTGGTGATGTGCTGAGTGTAGGAGAGCGCAGTACAATCACAAATGCCAGCGTTGGAGGTAAAAACTGGGACTTGTGGTTGAGCAGGACGAGCCACCGTATCTTGTCTCACTGCACTTTACAATGAAGACTCGCTGTCTGCAAACTGCAGACTTCCCTGTAGACCACACGGGACAGAATGAAGGCCGTGTTTATGCTTGTTTATTATCTTTAAGTGTTGCTTTTGTCTTTTAGATGTTATTGTTTGAATATAATCACTTTGAGATGAATTGTTTTTATAATTTCTGCTTTATGATTTATATTTCATTTATTGTTAAATGCATTGCTATCTGTGAGGCACTCTGCTCTTGTTAAAAATATATATACAAGTGTTTAATGATTATTGTCTACAGTTAAAGGCATGTTGTACTCTAATTTAGAGTGTGTGCTGCACACTATTGAGAATATTGAGCTGAAGCTTGACTTTACAAAATTAAATCGCAAATCGAATCGCAATCGCAATATCTGTCAGAAAAATCGCAATTAGATATTGTAGAACCGTCTCAGAAATAAGTGGAGAAGTCGCGGAGATAAAGCAAATAGAACTTTAATCAGGCCGGATCGGAAGCCCCACGTCAGGAATAATTCCTTCAGTGAGAACTTAATGTTTACAAACATGAGTACAACTTTATAGGAAAAATGACGTAACATCTTATGGCTGTTCATCCAATCAGAAGATACAGGTCCAGGTCCGTTTACGATCTGTCCTCCCGTGAAGAGGTGATGGATACAAAAAGCAGATGTCTGTCTTTGATGTGCACTAGGAAGATGCGATCCCACGGTCGTCATTTACCTAGTGTCAATCGCCCATTAACAGAAACAATTTCTGCCTATCTTGAAAAACGATTAAGTCATAAACAAATTCTCAGCAGACATCTGTAGGCTATTTCAGCACTGCATAATCTTTCATTACTGACAGGAGATTCTAACAAACCAACCTTGTTGACCCTTTACTTGTCCTGCTAAATCTAATCTGCTCAGTCTGTATACAAACTACTTCTAATGCTAGTATTAATATAAAACATTATATAATTATCACAAAACACTTTCTTCAACATCCTATACAGAGTCTTCAGATATTTTCCCCAAATTACCCAGCCCTAATTCCTACTAAATGTGCTTCGCTTTCAGGTGAATTGTATAACAGAACTTTTAGACTTGCAGAACTGAAGATAGACATTTGAAAAGGGAAATATATTAATTCGATTCCCCATTGAACCAGCACATTTTTAATTATATTAGAAAGCTTCGCCCGCAAAGGGTTAAGATTACTTTCAAAGAAAATATAAAACCGAACAATAGCCTATATACATCAATATTAATAAGTTGTGATTATAAATACATTGCATACACCTGTAAGCAGACCTAATGCATAACTGGTTTGTTTGAGCAGATTTGTTTACTTCCCGGCATGCATTTTGTTCAGGCCTCCTTTTCGCCCGCATATGTGAACACACTTAGGCCTCCTAAAACTGCAAATGTGAACGGTTTCTCAAAAAAAAAAGCAGGACTAAATTTGATGTGGCCCAGGGCTGGCCTAATAAGTGTGAAAGGGGTCATAGACAACAAAGTACGATTAAAGCGTTCTACTTGTTCGTTGCCCTGGGGATGGTAATGGTGTGGTCCTTGATTTTGTTACCTTACAGTGTTGTGGTAGTCAAGAGAACAACTGATTTTCAAACTCACCTCCGTGGTCATGTTGTATACATTTTGGAAATCCAAACCTCAGAATAAAGTAATTCAAGACTTAGTCAGTTAGTCTTTCCTGTCTTGTTTCTCGTTGGATAGTCTTGTACAAATCATGTGAAGTGGTCAGTTATGACGAGAATATACTTGTATCCTCCCTTGTTCTTTTCTAAGTGGAGGAAGTCAATGAAAATCAATTTTAATGGTTCTGTTGTTTGGATTGAGACCATGGGAGCTTTAGTGATTCGGTTAGACTTTTTGTTTTAAGCACTGACAAACATTAGTAACCTGGGGCCGGTTGCATAAACATAGACAAAGTCTTTGTCTTATAGTATGATAATAAGTCCTACTAACGATATACACTCAGTTAAGAACGTTGCATAAAACCAGTCTTTCCTTAGAAATTATAATCAATTATGGCGGACATTTCTCTAAAACAGCGATGATCACAGTTAACTGAGAATCTATGCTAGTTATTGAAATATAATGTAGAGAAATGTATCAAATGTGCAAGGATGAAAGCTGGCTGTGCGATCTTGCATTTATATGTGATGTTACTGAGCATCTTAACACCTTAAACGTGAAGAGAGATGTATGACAGTGTGAAAGCATTTCAGTTAAATTACGTTTATGGGAGAAGCAAATACAGCAAGGAAATATTTTCCATTTCCCGACTTGCCAAGCCATCTCTGATTCTCTCACAAACGTCACTATTCCAAGCACTGGATTCGCTGCAAAACTGAACTTGTTGTGTAAAGAGTTTTATTCTTCTTGGATTTTAACAAACAGCAATTCAGTTTTCATCCTTTCTCCAACCTATTTGGTGTTGATGTGAACAATGCTCCAGAGGACATCCACATGGAATTGATCAAAATTGCAATGCAATGACACACTTAAGGTGAAGTTCAATTCCGTTGGTGCTGCAGAGTTTTACCCCTCATTACCAGTCATGGTACAACAGACCCGCCTGCACACTACACAAGTCCTCTCTTGTGTTTGGAAGCACATACCTGTGCGAACAGCTTTTTTTAACAGATGAAGCTCAACAAATCCCCCAAAACTTCACGACTGGCATCTACACTCCATATGAAGATCACTTTAGCACAAGACATTACACCGGACATTGACAGTGTTTTGAATAAAGTATAATGCTAACTAATTAAATTGAGAGTTTTGCGAATTTTGTTCAAATGATAGTGAATTATAAATAGGGACGAGCAAATATTTATGCGGCCCTCGAATGAAACTTGAAATGAGCATATGGCCCGTGGTGAAATTGAGTTTGACACCCCAGGGTTAGAACTCTGGTGATGATGACCTCTGTTGGTGAGTAGAAGAAGTGTGGGAGAAAACCATGACACAAGGCTACAAAATAATATCAAAACCTACATTAAAGGATATATGTATCTGCAGGGCTGGAGCAACTATCACTGCGAAATACTGTATCCCGGTATCAAAACAAGTCAATTTCCCATCGACAACCCAGCTCTATCATTGTTTCCCTTCCTGCGGGGGGCGGATTGGTTTTACATCGCTCTATCAAATGTAACAAATGTAAGTGATACATTAATTTGCAAGTCCGTAAACTTTGAAGCTGTCTAAATCTGTTGCAAACTGACAAAAACGACATAAAAACATAACTAATCATTCTGGAAGTTGCATAACCCTCCCCCCGGCAAATAATTAATTGACCCACGATCATTAAAATGAAATGAAAATGTTAATGCAAATGCACAATTTGATTTTGTGATATTTATAAGCTTTACATTTATATGTGAAATCCTTGTTCTTAGACACTTAGTTTGTACACATGTAGGCTATGGCTTCACCCTCCTGGCTGCACAATTTTATTATTATTGCACCAGACTGTAATACATTAAAATGTACTGTTGATTTTCTACCAATGTGTGCAGTTATGTGAAAACTTGCATGTTGCCTGTTAAAAAAATACAACCAGGTATTTTCATTATAATTAATACACAGAGTAAACACAACAGAAAAGCTTGAATTGGATTAATCATTTTAATACTTCATGATAGTGGTAATAATGTTAAACTTCTGTGCTGTGTACAGTACAACTATGTTAATAGGACTGACATCCTATGGTGAACTAACATAGATAAGCTAGTGTGATGCTCTGCTACCTGTGTGTGATGAGACACCAGCAGAGTTCAGGCACAGAGCTGGCAAGTCTTCAGAGACACAGTGAACATTTTTAAAATTAATCAATCCTTACAATTAGATCTCCAGAACTTGATCAAGTAAATAAACACTCCACAAAGAGTCCATACCATCTCCACTCCACAATCAGGCTATTTTTTAATATCATGTTCTAAAGGAGAAGCCAACCGTTGTCTTGAATCTGCACTTAAATTAGTAAATGTAAAACTACATGGACCTGTATCTGAAAGATTTAATTCAAATTGAGATGTCATGCTTCTCATGCTGGATGTGTGTATTCATGTAAGATGAATTGCATCAACAGTGTGACGCTTAGAATCATGTGACTGTCCCATGTCGATGGCAGCTCTGATCTATGTGTTTGTGACCCTGGCGAGTTCAGCACCCCTCTGACAGAGATTCAGGGGTTTCGCTAGACCTTATTTAGGGAGGCTTCAGCCCCCCTGTATTTTCTCTCAGCCCCCCTAAAAATAATGTGATTATGAAGTAACGGTGCAGTCAAGCAGGCCGACAAAAAACGTCAGCCGCCCCTTGTATTTTCTCTCTGCCCCCCTAAAAATAATACAAAAAAGAATCCAAGAATGAAGTAGTAACTCCACAAAACAGTCACTCTGTATAGCACCCCTAGTGCTTGTGTGTTAACTGGCTGTGATGTCTGCAGAGTCTCCTCTGGAAAGAGGAACTAGACAAGGCTGCCCTCTTAGCCCTCTCCTCTTTGCTATTTCATTGGAGCCTTTCACACAAGCATTCAGGCAAAGCTCTGTGTTGACTCCTATAGACATTCAGGGCACTAGGCATCATATCTCTCTCTATGCAAACAATGTGCTGCTATATCTCCCAGATCTATCCAATTCCCTTCAAATGCATTATACTTGTTACATTTTTGTGCTTCCTTTTCTATTAACTGGTCAAAATCTGTCATCCTTCCTTTAAATGTAACTGCAACAGATCCACCACTTCTGTCTCTGGCACCAACAATTACATGTGGAAATAGCCTTACTTACCTGGGAATTAAAATTTACAAAAACTTGTCACTCATCAAGAAAGAAAACTTTGGTAGTATGTTATCTAAACTAGAGATCACTCTTCATGGCTGAATATCGGTAATTAAAATTAATGTTTTGCCGCATATCAATTTGTTATTTTCTATGTTGCCACATTGTGGTTAATTCAATGTGTTCCAAATTTTTCAGGAACAATTAAAAAAAACTAGAATTCGTGTAGCAACTTTGCAATGCCCTAAATCTGCTGGTGGTCTTGCATTACCAAATGTTCAACTTTATTATTGGGCTTTCCAGCTGAGTGCTGTGATGATGTGGTTGCATACGGAAACACCAGCCTCTTGGCGTTCCATATAAGATATCCTGGATCAGGGCTTGTCTCTCGCATATATAAGAAATTGTTAGTGTATCAAGACCCTTCCGGTTATGTCCATTTGTGACAGGGAGTTAAGTACAATTCCTGTTACCCATGACTGGAGCAGTATTTGGGAAAATATCTTTTCTTCATGCAAAAATGTGGCTCATCAGCTCATTCATTTCAATTCAGCTCACAATTTCTATGCTACTCCTCTCAGGAAGTTTCAGATGAAAATGAGTGCAGACCCTCTAAGCCAGGCTTGTGTCTGGGAGTGACAGGTACTTATTTCCATGTGTTCTGGGAGTGGGTGTGGAGGTGCCTCTCTTTCCTGAGGTCCTCCTACTGGCTGATGATTCCAAATTAGTCTTAACATCACATTCCAGGAAGCTGCTCCTGGCAGGGTGGTCAGGAAAAGTATTCTGAAGGGATGGGTGGAACAGTCTTTTTGATTTTCTTCTATATGGCTTGATTACTTTTGTGATATTATTATTATATTAACCTCTCCAGGCTGTCAGGCTGTGGGATCACAGAGGAAGGCTGTGCAGCCCTGACCTCAGCTCTCTGTTCAAACCCCTCAACTCTGAGAGAGCTGGATCTGAGCTACAATCGCCCAGGGGACTCAGGAGTGACAAAGCTCTCTGCTGGACTGAGGGATCCCAACTGTAAACTAGAGAAACTGCTGTAAGTGGGGAGAGTGTGATTGTGTGATAGTGTGACGGTTAAACTACAGGCTGTGAGGGGAGATAGGCTCCCATGGAGAGAATACTCCATGGTAGTGAAATATGCTGTACCTTAGTACCCCCCTTAAAGCGACAACACCACTATGCAGCCCCTGTGCACTAATATCACTCCATGTTAACAGATACACAATAATGGTGGGGACAGAAGACCCTCTGTTTAGCAGATTCAGCCCAGACTCCCCACAGCGCCTCTGTTACACTAATAGGAGGATTTAATCCAGATGGAGCAGCTCACACCCTGAACCTGCAGCACCTGAGCTGCCACAGTCGCTTGTGTTCAGAGACCCAATTTCTCCACAGCTGACTTCTAGCCCCTCTCCCAGGAGGGCTCCCGGCAACAGCTGACAAAGGCATTGGCTCATCCAGCCTATTGGACACAGCTGTGTAGTTAGAGGCAGAGAAGAGACAGAGGAACAAACTTGTTCTTAATGTAATTTTGAAAAACTTTCACTGCGTTTAAATTAACACATGGTGTTAAAATATATATTTTTTTTAAATAGAAAGCTTTGAATATGAAATAGGGCAGGTTTTCCATTATACAGATAGGGAGAAAAGCCCCAGCAGAACTCTGTGTTACTCCCATAATACATTGCGGCTCAAAGACGGAAGAAAACAGGGAGTTGACATAATCTATCTTGTTTAAATAGAGGATCTTTGCTTATACTCGGAACCTAGCGCTTCGGTCGCGCACAGAGCAGAGAACAGCGATCAGAGACTGCTGACCAATAGCAGTGCTTCAGTGAGCGGCAAAACAGGAAATGCAGTCTAAGGGCTTCTCTGATGTCTACATGCAATTATCATATATTGGGGAAATCTTTGACGATAATGCCCTCTGCTCCTTTCAGGTCTTGAAAGAATACTACTCTCTTCCAGGCACATGGGCTTCCCTGGGATGCTCCTTTGCATTCTCATCCTTTGGCAGATTTATTTTGTAGCTCTCCTGGATCAGGGCTTGTCTCTCACATATATAAGAAATTGTTAGTCTACAATATCAAGACCCTTCTGATCATGCCCATTTGGGACAGGGAGTTAAGTACGATTGCTGTTATCCCTGACTGGAGCAGTATTTTGGAAAATATCTTTACTTCATCCAAAAATCTGACAGCAGTTCATTTACTTTTATTTGGCTCACACATTCTATGCTACTCCTCTCATGAAGTTTCAGACGAAAATGAGTGCAGCCCCTTTGTGCCAGGCTTGTGACTGGGAGTGACAGGGACCTATTTATATGTGTTCTGAGAGTGCGCAAAGGTTGCTACTCTTTGGCGATTTGTGGTCTCTGTTATGGGTCCTCTTCTGGGTGTGGAGGTGCCTCTCTCTCCTGAGGTTCTCCTACTGGCTGATGATTCCAAATTAGTCTTAAGATCACATTCCAGGAAGCTGCTCCTGGCAGGGATGACTGGTTTATGTTTATTTGACGGATTTTAAAACCGCTGAGAGGGAGGGGCATTGGGGAAGGAGGTTAAAACAAATATATTGTTTGTATTGTTAATGTCTGTTTCTATCAATAAAAAAAACATTTGTTCAAAAAATAAGAGTGTGATGCTCAGCTGCTACTCTTCTGTATGGAGCCTCCATTTCTGTTAGTACAAACAAACATCATAACTAAAGGTCGAGGAAAAATGCATGATAATGATAGATTGTGTATGCAACCCCAGTTATCTGAAAAAGGAAGCACTGCCCAAGGGGGAGGGGTTTCTGCGCACTTCCGCGGGAACCCGATCGAAACATCACTCTATCAAAGCTGCCATTGACCCTGCGCTCATCACTCAGAACAGGTCCCTTCCCACTTCCTGTTCTATAAAACGTGACGTCTGCGCAGGTTCATCCTCTTTTGCCGGGAGCTTGGACCGCGCGACCTTGCAACCCTTGGGCAGTGCTTCCTATCCTATCGTTATCTTTCAAGTCGGAAGCACTGCCCAAGGGGGAGGGGTTACTTTATAACAAAACCGTCGCAAGGGAGGAGGCAGCGAGCTGATAAGGGAGCCTGCCCCGAGGTGCACCGCTAGGGGACCTCGGCAACACAACTCCAGACAGTAACCTCAGGGGCCCCGTAGGGCCGCATCTGAGCCGCCCAGGAGCGAGGACCGTAGTCACGCTCTACCGGGAACTGTCTGCAATCAGCATATACAAAGCGGGGCTACAGAGGTTAACTCTTACGCCCTCCGCTTACAAGAGCAAGGCTGGCTGCTCTACTAGTGCAGCTAGGAGCGAGGCCGTAATCTACTTGCACAATGTCTGGCGCGGGCAATCAAGCACTTGTGCGTCCTCCGCGCAATATCATGGCAGTGGACCCCTGATCCAATAGGAGCGGGGCCACAGACCCAATGAGAAAAATACAATATAATACATAGCTGGCTAGTCAACAGAGTAGCCGAGCTGAACAATACACAATACATATATATCGCGTGACAGCAAGACCTTCATGCTGTCAGCGCACAGCACAAGAGCATCCAACTCAACTAAACAGTACAGAGTGGAAGAGCTCCATTGTGCTGACAATTTAGATTTCGTACAATTAACTATATACACCACGGGGCGCAGGAACGAAGTCATGCGCCGCCCATGGAACACAGGAGCAGTTGACGCCTGCTGGTTAGACCGGCTAACGCAAGGCAACATTAGCTCTGTGTTAACAAATTAACTATATACACAGCGAGGCAGCGAACTCAAGTGCCGTCAGCTGGGAACAGTGGCAGTAAACTCCATTCTACAATTTTAGAATGGAGCCACAGTCCTGCTGTTTAACACATAATACATATATACACATATATACATCACGGGGTGCAGGAGCTGGCTCATGCACCACACGTGGAACACAGGAGCAGTTGACACTTGTCGAATAGCGCAGCTAATGCAGGACAACTACAGCTCTACCGTGCGAATAAATGACCTATGTACACAGCGGGGCACTGGAGAACTCAAGTGCCCTCCGCTGGAGGACAACAGCAGCGGTCCCCTGCTCTATGGCATAATACAGCCAGAGCGGGCCACAGACCTGCTGACCAATACACAGAGCAGGGTACAGGCCAAACTCATGCACCACCGCAACACAATTACAATGAATTAACTATATACAGGGCGGCCTCTTAAGGCAACATGCCTGTAGGCCACACGACAAGCCCCTGGAACACATCAACAGGGCTGTCTGTACATCCAGGAGCAGCTGTGAAAGCTCGCGTGGGTGCTCAACTGGAAGGCATAGTCTGGTGGAAGGGAAAGACACGGTTCACTAGCTCCCTCAGGATGCACTTACAGGGGCAGACTGGGAGAGGAAAGGCAGGAGCCAGAGCCTGCAGGCTACTGGGGCTCGACTACAGCCAAAACTGGGTTCCCAATGGAAGGGACCAGTCCCGTCACATCCAACCTGTAGAACCGGGCAAATGTAAGCGGCGAGGCCCAAGCTGCAGCCGCACAAATGTCTGCCAAGGGGGCACCTTGAAAAAGGGCCCACGATGTGGCAACGCCTCGAGTCGAGTGGGCCACCAGGTGATCAGGCACCGGGGTCCTGGTGGACTCGTAGGCCATGGTAATGGTGTCCACAATCCAATGCGAAAGGCGCTGCTTTGAAAGCGCCTGGCCCTGTGTCCGGGCTCCATAAGACACAAACAGTTGGTCTGAGCGCCGAATATCCTTAGTGCATTCCAAATAGCACCTGAGGGCCCGCACAGGGCAGAGCAGGTGAAGCCGTCTCTCTTGCTCTGAAGCGAAGGGTGGAGGATGAAAAACCATCAACTCAATAGGCCTGTTGACATGGAATGGAGACAGCACTTTCGGGAGGAACGCAGGGTTAGGCCGTAGTGTGACCCTGGAGCCATCTCCCGCAAAACGGACACACGATGGGTGTACGGACAGGGCGTGTAACTCGCTCACGCGTTTTGCAGAGGTGATTGCCAGCAAAAACGCAGTCTTAAATGACACCAGCTTCAGCTCAGCTGAGTTCAGTGGCTCAAATGGGGCTTGGGAAAGTGCATCCAGCACTACATCAAGGCGCCATGCGGGCAGTGAAAGGGTTTGAGGAGGCCGTAGCCGTCGAGCTCCCTTCAGAAACTGCACAGACAGAAAATGAGACCCAGGAGGCTCGCCATCAATCCAAACATGACATGTCGAGATGGCCGCCAGATACACTTTGAGCGTGGATGGGGACTTGCCCTGGTCCAACAGCTCTTGTAGAAATTGCAATATGACCCCGATGGGGCAATTAATTGTGTCTTGACCGCTGTTTTGGCACCAGGTGCTAAACTTCCGCCAGCGGTAGGAATACTGCGACCTCGTAGAGGGAGCTCTCGCCGACTGAATAGTGGCAACTACCGCGTCCGACAGACCCCAGGCAATCAATCGCTCCTGCTCAGGGGCCAGGCCCAGAGCTGGAGGAGGCCCGGATTGGGGTGCCAAAGCGTGCCCTGCACCTGGGACAATAAGTCCGCTCTTACTGGGAGCTGCCAAGGCTCTCCGTGGAGGAGGGCGATCAGGTCCGCGAACCAGAATCTGTGAGGCCACCGCGGGGCTATCAGCAGAACTGTCGCTCGTTCTCTCCTGACCTTCTCCAGGAGCACCGGGAGAAGGGGGAACAGTGGGAACGCGTAAAGGAGACAGCGCGGCCACTTGTGAGCTAGCACGTCGATCCCTAGGGTTCCTGAGCGGTCTTGGACGGAGAACCATAGTGGGCAGTGTGTGGCCTCTGCCGAGGCAAAGAGATCCACGTCCGCCCTGCCGAACCGGCTCCACAGTTGTTGTACAACAAGCGGGTGGAGGCGCCATTCCGAGACCAGGGGGCCTCCCAGAGAGAGGAGGTCCGCCGCCGTGTTGGACAGGCCTGGGAGGTGAACTGCTCTGATGGAGTGGAACCGTGGTTGCGCCCACAGAAGCAGACAGCGTGCTAGACAGTACAGTCTGCGCGACCGGAGACCTCCTTGCCTGTTGATATAGGCAACCACCGCTGTGTTGTCCGTCCGGACCAGCACGTGTCTGTCCCGCAGGACTGGCAGGAAATGAGACAGTCCAAGGAGTACTGCTTGTAACTCCAGGATGTTGATATGGAGGGCCCGTGTGGGCTCTGTCCACCTGCCTCGGACTCCACGTCCGTCGCAGACTGCTCCCCAACCCTGCTTGGAGGTGTCTGTCGTCATGACTGCTCGGTGGTAAACTGGGCCCAGGGGCACACCGTCAAATTGTGAGGGCTCCGCCACCAACGGAGCGCCTTCCAGCACGCCGGATTGACTGTGACTCGGCATGCTCGATCGTGGCGAGGGTGCATCCTGAGAGACCTGAACCACCACTGCAATGTAGAAACTTCCTGTGCGCCTGTGCAATGGGGATGTGAAAGTAAGCATCTTTCAGATCCACCGTGGTGAACCAGTCGCCGGGCTTGATGGCCTGAGACATGGTGCGCAGGTTGAGCATCTTGAAGCGCAGCACCTTGAGGTGGCGGTTCAGGTACCTCAGATCCAAGATGGGGCAGAAACCGCCATCTTTCTTGGGCACAAGGAAGTATGGGGAATAATATCCCTCGTGCTGCCCCGGCGGGGGCACTTCGCGGATTACTCGCTTCTCCAAGAGAGCGTCGATTTCGACGCGAAGCGCCGCACACTGCAACGGGTCCCTCACTTGCGTCCACACCACGCCCTGGAAGGGGGGTGGACATGTCTGAAATTGCAGTGAATAGCCAACTGATATAATTTGGAGCACCCAAGAGTCTTGGGTGCAGTGTTGCCAATTGGAGAGTTGCTGGGGGGTGTAAAGGTGGGCCAGAGGCTGCTGGAACGCCTCAGGGACGGGGCTCAGGTGGTGGAGGAGGCGGGGTTGGGCCGGTTCCCCTCCTACCACGAGCTGCCATGGGCCGCCGGGGGCCAGGGCGGTGAGCCTGGGGGGGCGCCTGCCTGCCAGTGAGACGCTGGCGGAGATCGGCAGGTGGGCAGGGCTGTGACCTGGGTTGTGGTCCGGCCTGTGGCCTGGGCTGTGGCCTGGGAGCCGCGGTCGGGGGGCCTCCCCGCTCGTGAGCTGCCGCAGACGGCCTGTGTTGCTGAGCCTGAGGTGCCACCGGGTACACTCGGGCCAGCTGCAGGGACTGCTCCCTCTCCTGGAGGGTGCGCGAGATCATCTCCTCCACAGAGGGGCCAAAAGTAAAGCCCGGCGAAATAGGGGCGTCCATGAGGCGAGTCCTGTCTGCCTCAGGGACCAGCTGTGCCTGAGACAGCCAAAACTGGCGGCACGCCGCCACAATGGCTGCCAAGGATTGCCCTGTCGCCCTTGCCCCCTGGCGCATCACTGTGACCAGCTGATGCGGTGATGGGTGATGCGCCATGTTGCTCCGAGGGTTCTGCCAGCTGGGCCACATACAAGGCCAGCAGGCTCTCCGTATTTCAGAGAGCGCATCACGCTGACCCCTCTCAAATCTGGAACGCGGCGGGGCAGGATCAGAGGGCCAGAGGAGCTGAAGAGACGCCACAGCCCTCTGAATAACTGCCCAGAACTCCCTGTCCTGTCCCGTGGGAGCAGGAGGGGCATCCACGCTCAACGGAGGAGGAGGGGTGGAAGCGACCAGTGTCCGGTAAGATGGCGGACTTCCGGTCGCGCCGTGTCGGTGCCCAGACAGACGGGGCATAAGACTTCCCCACTCCAGGCGGGCAAGGTGCGGTGGCCGCAGGCGGCACAGTGGCGGGGGTGAGAGGAGCTCATCGCCGAACGCGGAGCGCACACGCGCGTGCACAGGGAAACGTGCAGCAGAGGCGCCGATCAGTGTTTGCACCAGGGGCACACAACAAGTGGAGCGCCTAGCGGGCCTGCCGCTTTAAGTGCGTCTCCACCAGGCAACGTTTATATACACAGGGGCGCTGCAACGCCAACCACACGCAAACCTTGCTGTTGCCGGACTGAACACTGTGTATAGCCAACACCAGGTGCTGGAATACAAGCACCGCGTAGGCCCGTAGGATTAACCACACCATGTGTGCCGGGGTTTCCGGGGACACCGGGTGACGCGGAGTCCGGGGTCCACGGGGCCGAGGGGATCTAAAACCAAGGCACGCACGCACGGACTGGGAGGGCTAGCAGTGCTCGTTCTCGGCGAACCGAGAGAGCAAGATCTCCTACAGCCGCTGCCGCGGGCTGTAGTGTGGGTGCAAGCTGCCGCTGCTAACGCTCCTGCTGTGGAGGAAAAAGCCCTGTGGACAAAAAACCAACACAGCAAGCAGTCGGAATATATATAGCACTATATAACCACGACTATTATTTTTAAAAGGCTCTTCTTGTGAATGAAACTGAAACCGAAAGCGCAGCCGGACCTCCGGTGCGCGGACGGGACAGAATCGGGATTAGCTATCAATAATAACTAAACACACACAAGACAGAGACGATGTGTAGCGAAAACGGTGGTGAACAACACTATGAAGTGAGCCAGCCAGTCGAAATACGCAGTTTGAATGTTTATTACAAACACAGACACAGAGAGCTTACATTCCTGAGTCAAGCGAAGAGGCAAAAGAGGATGAACCTGCGCAGACGTCACGTTTTATAGAACAGGAAGTGGGAAGGGTCCTGTTCTGAGTGACGAGCGCAGGGGCCAATGGCAGCTTTGATAGAGTGACGTTTCGATCGGGTTCCCGCGGAAGTGCGCACAAACCCCTCCCCCTTGGGCAGTGCTTCCGACTTGAAAGATAACCAACATATCTCCTTTCCCCTCCAGGCTGTCAGGCTGTGGGATCACAGAGGAAGGCTGTGCAGCCCTGGCTTCAGCTCTCTGTTCAAACCCCTCAACTCTGAGAGAGCTGGATCTGAGCTCCAATCGCCCAGGGGACTCAGGAGTGACGCTGCTCTCTGCTGGACTGAGGGATCCCAACTGTAAACTAGAGAAACTACTGTAAGTGGAGACTGTGTGATTGTGTGACAGTGTGATGGTTAAACTACAGGCTGTTATGGGAGATAGTCTCCCATGGAGAGAATACTCCATGGTAGAGAAATATGCTGTAGCTTAGAATAGCTTACAATCTCCAGACACATTGTCTTACACAGTCAGCAGTCAGGCTGCTGACGAGCTCAATGATGATGAAGCTCAACTACCCAAAGGAGAGGCCTAGAGGAAATGTCAGAAATGCAGCATTGTCAGCAGAGATACAGGTGGTGACAATGTTTAGGGCTATATGAAATCTGTTTTATTACCTAGAATTTTCGGATTAAAGTTTTCCTGATTTCAGATTTTTCAGTTTTTGTTTTTTAATGAAGGGGGAGATGGGGTGAATAACGTGTTTGATAAGTTTGTACTTTGTTTTCGAAGTTCAAGCAGCCATTTTTATTCATAAAGCTGTGGGAAACAGAAACATTAATAACAGAATTACACTGCTAAAAACAATGTAAAACAATGCATTAGCATACTGTATGTATATACACCGATCAGCCATAACATTATGACCACCCGCCTAATATTGTGTAGGTCCCCCTTTTGCCACCAAAACAGCCCTGACCCGTCGAGGCATGGACTCCACTAGACCTCTGAAGGTGTGCTGTGGTATCTGGCACCAAGACGTTAGCAGCAGATCCTTTAAGACCTGTAAGTTGCGAGGTGGGGCCTCCATGGATTGGACTTGTTTGTCCAGCACATCCCACAGATGCTTGATTGGATTGAGATCTGAAGAATTCAACACCTTGAACTCATTGTTGTGTTCCTCAAACCATTCCTGAACCATTTTTGCTTTGTGGCAGGGCGCATTATCCTGCTGTAAGAGGCGAATGCCATCAGGGAATACCATTTCCATGAAAGGGTGTACATGGTCAGCAACAATGCTTAGGTAGGTGGTACATGTCAATGTAACATCCACATGAATGGCAGGACCCAAGGTTTCCCAGCAGAACATTTTCCAAAGCATCACACTGCCTCCGCCGGCTTCCCTTCTTCCCATAGTGCATCCTGGTGCCATGTGTTCTCCAGGTAAGCAACGCACACGCACCCGGCCATCCACGTGACGTAAAAGACAAGGTGATTCATCAGACCAGGCCACCTTCTTCCATTGCTCCGTGGTCCAGTTCTGATGCTCATGTGCCCATTGTAAGCGCTTTCGGTAGTGGATAGGGGTCAGCATGGGCACCCTGACTGGTCTGCAGCCCCATACGCAACAAACTGCGATGCACTGTGTGTTCTGACACCTTTCTGTCAGAACCAGCATTAACTTTTTCAGCAATTTGAGCTACAGTAGCTCGTCTGTTGGATCGGACCACACGGGTCAGCCTTCGCTTCCCACGTGCATCAGAGAGCCTTGGCCACCCATGACCCTGTTGCCAGTTCACCGCTTTTCCTTCCTTGGACCACTTTTGATAGGTACTGACCACTGCAGACTGGGAACACCCCACAAGAGCTGTAGTTTTGGAGATGCTCTGACCCAGTCGTCTAGCCATCACAATTTGGCCCTTGTCAAAGTCGCTCAGATCCTTACACTCGCCCATTTTTCCAGCTTCTAACACATCACCTTTGAGGATAAAATGTTCACTTGCTGCCTAATATATCCCACCCACTGACAGGTGCCATGATAATGAGATTATCAGTGTTATTCACTTCAAATGTCAGTGGTCATAATGTTATGGCTCATCGGTGTATATATATAGGCTAATGCATTGTCATGTGCTATAAATATAAGACAATTGCATTTGAAATCATTTGTTTGCAGTGCTTCCAAGAAACCGCATTCAGGAAGAGTCCGGCATTGACAGTGGAACACAAAAGATCCCATAAATAAATAAAGTTACATTTTTTTTAAGTAAAAAAATAGCTGTAAAATGAATGAAAAATGCTCCACTCATACACAGGCAGTGACAAATGTATGTTAACTTTAATTTGTATTTTATTAAATACAGAAAGTGTCTGAAATAGCGAATCAGTGTCAAACCCTTCATGAATATACCCCAGTGCTTCCACCTGTGTTCTGTGAAAATGAGCTAAAAGTCTTTCCTATGATTAGATCCTACTCCCAGTTAAAAGTAGGTGTAAGAGACTTTATGACTGACTTCTACCTCCTACTCTGAGCAAGGAGTAATCTTACTCCTAATCTAACTTTTAATAAATAGTAAAAAGAGTAATTCTGAGATGTTTTATGCATATGTGCTCCTTCAGGAAGAACAAAGTTACAATAGATGTGTCCTACACATTAGGGTTGGCCTTGCACCGGCTCCGGAGCCTGGATCTGGAGCGGAGCTAGACAGTTTTTGTTAGTTGTGCTCCGGAGCCAGAGCGGAGCTGGAGCTGGCATTGCTGGAGCTGGACCTGAGGTCATGGAGCTGCTCCACTCATTCCCCCCCTCCATTAAACTCACCCAGATATTAAGTCCAGTTTTCTTGAATTAACAAAATATGTAACTTCATACAGTGAGGGAAAAAAGTATTTGATCCCCTGCTGATTTTGTACGTTTGCCCACTGACAAAGAAATGATCAGTCTATAATTTTAATGGTAGGTGTATTTTAACAGTGAGAGACACAATAACAACAAAAAAATCCAGAAAAACGCATTTCAAAAAAGTTATAAATTGATTTGCATGTTAATGAGGGAAATAAGTATTTGACCCCTTCGACTTAGTACTTGGTGGCAAAACCCTTGTTGGCAATCACAGAGGTCAGACGTTTCTTGTAGTTGGCCACCAGGTTTGCACACATCTCAGGAGGGATTTTGTCCCACTCCTCTTTGCAGATCCTCATAAAGTCATAAAGGTTTCGAGGCTGACGTTTGGCAACTCGAACCTTCAGCTCCCTTCACAGATTTTCTATGGGATTAAGGTCTGGAGACTGGCTAGGCCACTCCAGGACCTAATGTGCTTCTTCTTGAGCCACTCCTTTGTTGCCTTGGCTGTGTGTTTTGGGTCATTGTCATGCTGGAATACCCATCCACGACCCATTTTCAATGCCCTGGCTGAGGGAAGGAGGTTCTCACCCAAGATTTGACGGTACATGGCCCCGTCCATCGCCCCTTTGATGCGGTGCAGTTGTCTTGTCCCCTTAGCAGAAAAACACCCCCAAAGCATAATGTTTCCACCTTCATGTTTGACGGTGGGGATGGTGTTCTTGGGGTCATTCCTCCTCCTCCAAACACGGCGAGTTGAGTTGATGCCAATGAGCTCGATTTTGGTCTCATCTGACCACAACACTTTCCCCAGTTCTCCTCTGAATCATTCAGATGTTCACTGGCAAACTTCAGACGGGCCTGTACATGTGCTTTCTTGAGCAGGGGGACCTTGCGGACGCTGCAGGATTTCAGTCCTTCACAGCGTAGTGTGTTACCAATTGTTTTCTTGGTGACTATGGTCCCAGCTGCCTTGAGATCATTAACAAGATCCTCCCATGTAGTTCTGGGCTGATTCCTCACCGTTCTCATGATCATTGAAACTCCACGAGGTGAGATCTTGCATGGAGCCCCAGACCGAGGGAGACTGACAGTTATTTTGTGTTTCCTCCATTTGCGAATAATCGCACCAACTGTTGTCACCTTCTCACCAAGCTGCTTGGCAATGGTCTTGTAGCCCATTCCAGCCTTGTGTAGGTCTACAATCTTGTCCCTGACATCCTTGGACAGCTCTTTGGTCTTGGCCATGGTGGAGAGTTTGGAATCTGATTGATTGATTGCTTCTGTGGACAGGTGTCTTTTATACAGGTAACGAGCTGACATTAGGAGCACTCCCTTTAAGAGAGTGCTCCTAATCTCAGCTCGTTACCTGTATAAAAGACACCTGGGAGCCAGAAATCTTGCTGATTGATAGGGGATCAAATACTTATTTCCCTCATTAACATGCAAATCAATTTATAACTTTTTTGAAATGCGTTTTTCTGGATTTTTTTGTTGTTATTGTGTCTCTCACTGTTAAAATACACCTACCATTAAAATTATAGACTGATCATTTCTTTGTCAGTGGGCAAACGTACAAAATCAGCAGGGGATCAAATACTTTTTTCCCTCACTGTAGGTATAGCTGTGTGTTGGCGGTTATAAAATAAATTCAGTTCTCACTCCATCTATTAGTACATAATACATTATTTTTTATTAATTGTAATTATATGACCCCTTCACTTTCTCACTCTGTTCAAGAAGTGATTCTGTAAGTCAATTTTAACTGTAAAGTTTTAAGTATTTCCAAATAATTTTATTCCAACCAAATTCTTAATCTGCCTCAATTAACCTCATTTTATAGCCATCTCAAATGCTATCCTGACTATTTTGTCCAAAAGTTGGTTGCCAGGGAGTGCCCCCTGCACCTTGTTTGCCACTTTTGAGATACGAAAATACCTGACCCGGAAATGTCAATCTACAGGGGGTGCTGGCAAATAGACAACGATGGGGGACTTCTTCCAAAAATACTGGACAGAGGGTCAAAGTACATACACTACATGGCCAAAAGTATGTGGACACCTGCTTGTCAAACATCTCATTACAAAATCATTGGTTTTAATATGGAGTTGGTCCCCCTTTGATGCAATAACAGCCTCCACTCTTCTGGGAAGGCTTTCCACTAGATGGTGGAACATTGTTTAGGGGATTTGCTTCCATTCAGCCACAAGAACATTAGTGAGGTTGGGCACTGATGTTGGGTGAATAGGTCTGGCTCACAGTCAGCGTTCCAGTTCATCACATAGGTGGGATGGGGTTGAGGTCAGGGCTCTGTGCAGGCCAGTCAAGTTCTTCCACACCAATCTCAACAAACTATTTCTGTATGGACCTCACTTTGTGCACGGGTTGTCATGCTGAAACAGGAAAGGGCCTTCCCCAAACTGCTGATACAAATTTGGAATTGCAAAATCATCTAGAATGTCACTGTAGGCTGTAGCATTAAGATCTCCCTTCAGTGGGACTAAGGGGCCGAGACCTGAGACCATTATTCCTCCTCCAAACTTTACAGTTGGTCCATGCATCCGTGCAGGTAGCTTTCTCCTGGCATTCGCCAAGCACAGATTCCTCCATCGGACTGCCAGATGGTGAAGCGTGATTCATCACTCCAGAGATCGCATTTCCATTGCTCCCGGGTCAAATGATGGCGAGCTTAACACCACTCCAGCCGACGCTTGACATTGCGAATTAAGATCTTAGGCTTGTGCGGCTGCTCGGCCATGGAAACCAATTTCGTGAAGCTCCCAACAAACAGTTATTCTGCTGACGTTGCTTCCAGAGGTAGTTTGGCACTCGGAAGTGATTGTTGCAACCAACAAAATAATATTTTTATGCCCTACATATTTCAACACTCAACAGCCCCTTTCTGTGAGTTCACGGCTGAGCTGTTGTTGCTCCTAGACATTTTCTCTTAACAATAACAGCACTTACAGTTCACCAGGGAAGCTCTAGCAGGGCAGATATTTGACAAACTGACCTGTTGGAAAGGTAGCATCCTATGATGGTGCCACGTTGAAAGTCATTGAGCTCTCAGTAAAGTTAATTCTACAGCCAATGCTTGTCTAAGGAGATTGCTGTGTGGCTTGATTTTACAGTGGCTCTAAAAAGTATTCACCACCTTGGACTTTTCCACATGTCTTACAACATGAAATCAGAATCTATTTAATCAGGAGTTTTTGCCACTGATCAACACAGAAAATGTCCATAATGTCAAAGTGAAAAATATGATCTGCATTTTTTTCTAAATTAATTACAAATACAAAACAGAAAATAATTGAATGCATAAGTATTCCCTCCTTCAGTCAATATTTGGTAGAGGCACCTTTGACAGCAACTACAGCCATGAGTCTACATGTATAAGTCTCTACCAGCTTTGCACATCTGGACACAGCAATGTTTGCCCATTCGTCTTTGCAAAATTGCTCACGCTCCATCAAGTTGGATGGGGACCTTTGGTGAACAGCAATTTTCAACTCTTTCCACATATTCTCAATTGGATTGTGGTCCGGGCTTTGACTGGGCCACTCCAGGACATTGACCTTTTTATTTTTAAGCCACTCCAGTGTGACTTTGGCTGTATGTTTGGGGTCATTGCCCTGCTGGAAGATTAATCTTCTCTCAAGTCCCAGGTCTCTTGCAGACTTCAGGAGGTTTTCTTACAGGATTTCTCTGTACTTTGCTGCATCCATTTTGTGTAATGCTGCCATCACCATGCTTCACAGTAGGGATGGTGTTCTCAGGATGATGTGAGGTGTTAGGCTTGCACCAAATGTAGTGCTTAGCTTTGAGGCCAGAAAGCTCTGTTTTGGTCTCATCAGACCATATAATCT
Organism: Amia ocellicauda; assembly: GCF_036373705.1. Taxonomy (NCBI): domain Eukaryota; kingdom Metazoa; phylum Chordata; class Actinopteri; order Amiiformes; family Amiidae; genus Amia; species Amia ocellicauda. Next base: position 4,855,782 of record NC_089867.1, read on the forward strand.
TCCTCTACTTGGTCTCAGGGGTGTCCACATACTGTTGGACAAATAATGGACAGTCCGCTAAAATAGTGGTCGGTTGGCAACCCTAATTCCCGCAGACATCTTTACAATTTTTAACTTTTTCATGTTTGAATGGTTAAACAGATAATATTAATATTTTGCTTTTGTTAAACAGTTATTTACATAAAAGAAGTAAAAAAGGAAACGTTATAAATAATGATCCCATCCTAGTTTACACTGTTTTTGTGGCTCCAGAGCTGGAGCTGGTTAAAAACAGCTGGAGCTGAAGCAGCAGTGTGGAGCTGTACCGGAGCCACTCAAGAGCTGGAGCTGGGGCTGCTGGAGTCGGCCTGGAGCTGGAGCAGAGGGTCTCCATCAGCTCCGGAGCCCGCCTGGAGCTGGAGCTGAACCTCTGGAGCCACTCCAGAGCTGGAGCCAGCAAACCCGGAGCACTGCCAACCCTACTACACATACTGCCAAAGACGCACTGTTTAACACAGCCAGCCCAGACTCCCCACATCGCCTCTGTCACACTAATAGGAGGATTTAATCCAGATGGAGCAGCTCACACCCTGAACCTGCAGCACCTGAGCTGCCACAGTTGCTTGTGTTCAGAGTTCTCCTCAGCTGACTTCTAGCCCCTCTCCCCCGAGGGCTCCCAGCAACAGCTGACAAAGGCATTGGCTCATCCAGCCTATTGGACACAGCTGTGTAGTTAGAGGCAGAGAAGAGACAGAGGAACAAAAGTGTTCTTAATGTAATTTTGAAAAACTTTCACTGTGTTTTAAATTACCAAAACAGTTTTTGTAAGCAGATGTCCTGATGTTCTCTCTCTCCACAGGCTGGGCAGCTGTAATCTCACTGAGCGGTCGTGTGCAGCTCTGGCCTCAGCTCTCAGGGCAGACCACTCCCAGCTGAGAGAGCTGGAGCTGAGAGACAACGACCTGGGGGATTCAGGAGTGAAGCTGCTCTCTGCTGGGCTGCAGGATCCCAACTGTAAACTACAGAGACTGGGGTGAGGAACACTGCAAGAAACTCAATATGTCATTGTTAGAGCCCACTCTGTGTAATTTTTATGTTCTTCAGTATACATATAATTTTCTGACTGGACAAGTAACTGTTGCCCTTGAGTCCGTGTCCATTTCTGCCCTGGAAACACACATTTTGAACATATGGTCAATCCAGACCTCTCTGTTGTACTGTACTCTCCTACAGACACCGCTAGACAACTGAAATGACCAGTCCTCAAGACTATCCATAATTACATGGAATTAATTTCTACTGAAATTTAGTTTGTCATTAGTCTAAAACACTGTTTGAAATGTTATCAATTACCCTTCAATTAAGAATGATATATGAGGTCAGACAATCCATTCGGCCCTGGGTCTCTCTCTGCACTGAAGAAATGACTTTGAGTTTCCACAGAAAGTGATGTAACAGACTCATTATAGGAAAGTGTAAGGTACTCATTCAAATATATAATATTACTGAATAAAATTTAAACATTACTGGATTTAAATTTGTTATCTGAAAAGAAAAGGTGCAATATTGAATATCTTTTTGTATCAACCTTGGCTCACTGATCAGGGGATCTGAACCTGTAATAATGTTGGATGTTATTAATACACTCTATTCTTGGCGTTTATTGGAACAACTGTAGGTTTGTCTGAATCATGTAGTTTTTATTGTTGAAGGTAAAGTTATTGAAAGTTGGATGGGATCTACGTGGCATTGATGAAATATTGCGGTAGTTGTGTTACTAGCTGTGGTAGGCCATGTGTTTGGTGTTAAGTATTATGATCATCGATGGAACTGAAAAATAAAACCACAAAACCCTAAAACAGGATCAATGTTGGGGCTCCAGCACTCATGACAGTCATCTCCCTCAACAGCTCTGTTCTACTGACCACATTCATCTTCCTTATATACCCTTTCCTTCAATTTCATATAATGGAAATAAGGGAAAACGGTCATTCAAAAAAATACTTTAAGAGCAAAATAAATACAAATACAAAGAATGTACTCTCCAAACAGAACAATATCTGTAGCACCGGGAGTATTATGGTATTTGGAGCTGCATAAAAACCCTGAGAAAAATGGCCTCTGTAATAGCCTCCTTATCCTCATCAAACATGGCCACCCAAATTCCCTCACAAAACAACCAAATGTAATATTTCTCCCGTTGTGCGCACTGCCATTGTATTTCTGCTCACTCCCTTTCAACATGACATAACATTTAGGTCTATTGGTGCTTTGTTTAAACTCATGTTATAAGAGTACACACAGCGACCACTATACTCATCAGGACTACAGCGCTCTCACAAAAATCACAGCACTTGGTATAGCTCAGCAAATTACTTCAGTTTAAATAAATAAATATAATGATCACATGAAACCTATACATTACAAGAAATGTAAGAAACTGAAGTTCTTCATTTCTATAATGCATTTATATTGGAATGAATACAGAAATGTGCATTAGGAAAGAAACCTATATTATACAAACACCATTTTTATTTTCAAAACAACAGTTTTCAAAATTACCCTGGCTTATAAACACTTAAAAAAAAATCAGTATACAAATCCCCAGAATGTTCTTTTTAAAATACAAACCACCACAGATGTTTAATAATAACTGTTCAAGAGATATCATCAGTTTTGTAAGGAGCACACCTGTCTAGAAGCAAAACTACAGGCAAAACAACAAAAACAAAACTAAACAAATCGACCAGTCGGGTTGTGCTGTGTTGAATAAATATCAATATAAAAGCATCTTTTAATATACAGATTATTATTTTTGTTGTTATTACAAGGGTTGTCACGATACTAGAATTTTGAACTTTGATGCGATACCAATTCAGTTTCACGATTCTCGATACCAATTTGATACCATGCAAAAAAATAATCATAATAATATTCTGAACACACAACATATATTAACATTCCTTTCATTAATATAAACAATCTTCACTCAAAATGAAATGGGCCAGAGCAGTATTATAAATATCTTAGTATTAATAAAACTTTGTCCAGAATTCAATAACCATTCAAACATTTTCTTGAGAACAATAGAGTGCAGGTAGTTAACACTCACACAGGCACATTCATGTTTTAATGCATTATTATTGCTTAGATATATAATGTATTGCAAGTGTTCCATATGGAAATTTAATGTCCTTTTATTTGATATACAGAACATGCATGTAACACACACCAGTCATTATACAGAAAAAAAAAATACATTAAATAAGTGCTTGCTACACAGTCTTGAGCCATCATTGATTTGTTAAGTGTTTATTAGACTGTTATTATTATTATTATTATTATTATTATTATTATTATTATTATTATTATTATTTCTTGGCAGATGCCCAACATGTAACAAAAACAACCCTGTTTCAAAATCTGCATTGATGTACGCAGCTGTAATAGACAGACTGAGCCATTTCAAAGCATTTTCATGTTGCATAAGATATTGTATTTTAATTTCATGCTATTTTTATAACTGGTTGTTTGTTTTTTTAATTGTATGTTTGCCAACATATGTGCATACCAATTTCTACACCAGTTTACACAGTTTATTAGTTTTTTTCATGTTGATGTAACCTATACGTATTTTGGAAAAATAAGAAAATGCATGCACATTTGAGTCAATCTTTTAGTCCATTTGAGATTTTATTTTAATTAATGTGAGTGTAGTTAGGCCAGCATGATAAATAATAGAAATACAAGCTATTCTTACAATTGCAACACAAATGATCCTTAATACCATTTCCCTTAATCCTCAGTGCTGGCAGGTGACTGTAGTGATGGTTCCAGCTGGACACAGTGTAGCTAGACTACTGAACCTAATGTAGGGACAGCCAGACCAGACTGAGAGTGAAGACAGAGACCTGAAGAGTCGTCAGTAAATAGTCAGTAAACATGTTCAAGATAATCTCATGCTCAGAGATAAATCTCCACAGTCTTTCCTGCCAGACAGTCTGAGTGATTTGTGGTGACTGCAGAGCTGAGCGAGTGAGAGAGTGTCTCCTTCTCCCCACAGCCTGTCTCTCAGTCGAGTCTCAGAGGAAGGCTGTGCAGCCGTGGCCTCAGCTCTGCGCTCAAACCCCTCAACTCTGAGAGAGCTGGATCTGAGCTCCAATCACCCAGGGGACTCAGGAGTGACGCTGCTCTCTGCTGGACTGGAGGATCCCAACTGTAAACTAGAGAAACTGCTGTAAGTAGAGGCTGTGTGATTGTGTGAATATTCATCCACTGACTGTGGTTTCTCAGCTCTGCTCCTCTCCCCTGCTCTCACCCTGTCTCTCCCTCTCCTCTCATTAGTCCTCCTCACACCTATTGTCTGTCACAGCTCTGTGTTTGTGTAATATCATTCCCTGTCTCTTAACAGACAGACTGGAAGTGGGAGTCCCAGAGCTGCTCTGTGGTTTAGTCTTGATAAATCATCATACTGGTAGAATGAAAACTGTCACACTGTAGAAATGAAAAGTGTGCATCACAGTCTGTATTTCATTACTTTGTCCTGTGTTTCATCACATCAGTGTTCTTTGTGCTCTGTTTATGATGCAGGATTAAAAACGACCAGAAAATGTAATGTAATCATATTCAAAATGTTGATTTCTTACAGCGTCGACCACAGTGGAAAGAACAGGATCAAACCAGGGCCTCGGAAATGTAAGTCTGTTTGGACTGAGGAATCAAATACATCCCAAAATACTAATTCAGAAAGAGAAAAATAGACTCCGAGAGAGAGAATGAGAAAAGGGCAAGAGAATGGGAATAGATTGGGATGAAAAGTAACTTTGAACTTTCTCTCTCACCATCTGCCCTCTTCTCTTCCCTGTCTCTCCTTCATCTCTGTCTCCATGGCTGAACACATACAGTCCACTCTGGTGTTAATCAGGACTGTGTCACTACACTGTTATTTGTCAGATACGGCTGTTGACAAATTTTGACAGTGTCATTCATTTAAAAAAGACTGGAGACACGGTGTGAGGGAGGCGGGGCAGGTGTGCAAGGAGGGTGAGGTGACACAGTGATCCGCACAGAGAGAAGGTCAACACACACGGACGTGCACATGTACAGGTCACGTCTGTGTAGCGCAGATCTGCGCTGCTCCACCAATGGGATCAGTGGATTCCTGCAGATCTGTGCAGGACTGTGGAAATCTGCGCAACAAGAACACGATCTAAAGCCGATGCTGTGCGGACAAACACAGAGAGCGGAGAGAAAGATGTGTGTGAAGACATGGCTGGGGAGGCGAGGGCAACATCCTGTCTAATGTGAGAGCTGGAGGTGAGCGACACACAGGCTCTATCCATCCCACAGTATGATCAGCGCATTGTAGGGATCGATATTTTGCGCAGACCTGGGTCAATTACAGAAACTAATTGGTATTTGTATTTGAAAATATTATTTCCCCTGTATTAGAGTATTTTTAAATAACCTCCGCCGAAACAACCATTGGTATTTGAAGCATTTTAATAAATACGTATGACAATCGTATTCTCCTGTCATGTTTATTCTTCTGTTTATTTTCTCTTCTTCAGTCAGCTCGGCCCTAATTGGCTGCTGATCACGTCACTGTCCACGATCGGTGCCGATCGAGTCGTAAATATTAAACATGATTAATAAAATCGTAGCGGCTCCGACCATCTTACGATCGGATCGCAGGGCAGCGGCGCATCAGCCCGTCTCTCACTGCACGACCATCGGCAGCGGGACCCCGACCAGCTGCTTGTGACGATCAGTGCCGATCTGTCGTGCAAATCGCTCTCAAATCGGGCTTAAAATCGTGTAGTCTGACCTAAGCATAACTAGCTAATGCTGGGGTTATGCGCGATGATTTTAAGCCCGAGTATCTGTAATTGACCCAGGTATGCGCTATATATCGACCCCTACAATGCGATGCTCACACTGGGATGGATAGAGCTGTGACTGGTGCTCAGCTGCAGCTCTCTCTCACGGCCATGTCTTCACACTCATCCTCTTTTCTCTGCGCTTTGTGTGTTTCTCCGACACACGAACACGAATAGCAACAGCAGTTTGTTGTCTTGTTCTTGTTGCACAGATCTTCAGAAATCCACTGGTCCCACTGGTGGAGCAGCGCAGATCTGCGCATAACTGCGGACATCTGCACTTCACGAACGTGTCCTGTAAATGTCCACGTCCGTGTGTGTTTCTTCTCTCTGCGCGGATCACTGTGCGTCCGGACGCCGGTTAACTTGCTGGTGCTGGACGCGTCCGTAAGCGTCCGTCCCACTGAGGACATGATTCACTTTCAGAAGCGGAGCTGTGCGCTGGACTGTAGACACAGGGAAGAGATCAGATACATTGTGTCGGAAGATATAATCTCAAGTGACGTGTGTGATCATGACAAATTACAGTTTCATTAGATTGGATTTCACAGGACCGGTGCAGTGACTGACTAGTTAAAATAAACTGAAGGATAATAATCGGATCGGTAGGAGCCGATGTTATTAATATTGTATGAATAACTGGCCGGTGTTCAGGCTGTGTTGTGTGAATGTGTGCAGGACAATCCGCAGAGACAGTCAGTGTGAAGGGAACACGATTTAGTTAACGTGTCCATTTTCAAGTTAATGAATAAATAAATACAGCAGATGTTGTTTTCCCTCTAAAATATTAAGGACTGGTTTAATAAATGCGTCCATAAACGCACGTTTCATACTGACTGTGACAGGCTGACTGTCCCGAAGGAATAAACAGACAAGAATTTGCCCCCAGCACTTTATTATATGGAGCCTCTTCTCACACTGACATTACTATTAGTTGTATTAATATTACCCTCTCTGCCTCATTCTCCCTCTTTCCTCACATTCCCTCTCCCTGTAGTTGTGCTCTTCTTTCCCTCCTCCCAAACCCACCTTTCTTCATCAGTGTGTAGATAGGTGTTTTACATACGTTTAATTTTTAAGATAATTCATGGTAATTATTCCCCATTACCTCTCTCAGACTAAAATTATTCTCAACTCTGTTGTCTTGTTTCTAATTTCCCCTCTCTTCCCTCTCCTCTCTTTCCTCTGTCCCTGCAGTCTCTGTCTGTCTGCTCCTCTCTCTTCTCCCAGTTTTCCTCTCTCAATATTCTTCCGTGGCATGACTATGTGGGTAATGTGAGCAGATAGAGATACAGTGCAAGTCTCTCTCCTCATACTCTCCCCACTGTCCCAGTTGAATTTTAACAGTGGGACAAGTTTTGTACACTGTACACAGATACACACAGGACAGTTACAGACAGGTAAAAAGTGCTGACTTAATGTTTGGCCATTCCTGTTTGTGTAAATAATACAAAAGACAAATTAAATAACTGGAAATACTGCAGCAGTAATTCTTCCACCTCCTACTGTAATAACAACAGAGCCTGTATCCCCAGTAGGAGACTCAAGAATAGTCTTTATTTCAGCTGCATCTACATGTCCAAAAAGGCAAGTTCAGCCTCTTTCCCCATTCAAGTCCCTGGGACTGAAGACACGCCCACACAATGACAAAAATAGAATGTTATACAATGTATCAAATAATAATAATGTTATTAACACTAGAACTGCAACAACTGCCACACCCACACAATGTGCGTCTCCTTTATAAAACAGCTGTGTGATGAAAATGAAAAACAATAGTTGGGGAAAACTTTAGATTTGAACTTTTTAGATATGACCATCACAACATTTTCAGGTCAGAAACATTGCATTTACATTGAACATTTAAGTGTTATTCTTGTTTTTTCTAAATTAATGCATATACATAAACATGAGAAAAACAATAATAAACTAAATTTTACAAAATAATCTGTATAAATCTGTATGCACATACCTAAGCAGACCTATACAATTATAAAACATAAATAATGAGTTATAAAAATAGCATAAAACTAAAATATAACATTTTATGGAACGTGAAGTGCTTTGAAATGGCTCCATCGCTATACATCCTTCAATGCAGAAAATGCACTTTTCAACACTAGTACAGTGCCTTTTGCAACAGGGCTGTTTGTGTTGCATTTAGCAGCCTGGCAGTGTCTTTATTCCATGTGCCCGTGGGCAGCGCTGGGTGAGGGGCATCTTCTCAGTCCTGTATAGATATTGAACTGTAGAGCCAGCAGCAGTCTAATAAACACTACACCAGCCAGCCTGTCGCTCAGCCCTGCACCTGATACAAAATAATTAGCATCATGATCAAACAGGTGACTGATCTAATTATTGATCCAGAGACCTGGGTTTGCAACAAGATCAAGATTGAATTCCAAGGAAAGTTAGAAACTTGCTGAGCCGATCAGAACAGGCAGATGAGAGCTATATCAGATGCAAACCTCCTAATAAAATAAATAATGATAATAATATATGAATATATGATGTGTCGAAAATTAAAAATTAAAAAACACAATTATAACTCTTTCACATTGACAAATTTTATTACAAAGCCCAATTAAAACCTTTTTAAGGCTATAGTGTGGGCGGATGTTTGGGCAGATATTCGTCCCTCTAGTCCTCTAGGAACATGCCTGCACAGGCTGATAATCAGCCCTGTAGTACTCTGGGGGTGAAGTAATAACACATTTAAAAAACTTCATCTTACAATGCACCTGCCACAGTGGCTGGTAGATAAAGCAAAGTTACCGGCCACAGAGAAAAACTACCCGTATTTGGTGTCAATTTCCCACCTTGAGGACTAACTATTCTTCACTCCCCCAGCTCTCTTCTACCCTACTCCCCCCTCTCTCTCTATCTCTCTCTCTCTCTCTCCCCTCAGTCTCTCCTTCTCCCTTCTCTTTCCATCTGCCCCCTACCCCTCTTCACTTCCCTTTTCCTTTTCCACTCTTGTCCCTCAACCCCATCTCTTTCCCTCTCCCTTCTCCCTCTAGCCCTACACCTTCCCTCCTTCTCTCTTTCCCTCTGAACTACCCTACTGTATTAAATGTGCTGTCAGTCTGGCCAGGGACGGGAGTTTATCTATTCAAAATTACCGCTTTCAAATGAGCTCTTTACTTTCTCCTCTGAAAGGATATCAACCTGAAAAGCACCATTTGCTCCTATAATTTCCACAATGTGATCAGGAGACGTCTTCTCTCTAGTCTTCCTGGTGTGCACTGTTACAGTATAGGGAAACTTTTGATCATGAAAGGAGGCAGTAATCTGATTATCTGTTCTCCTCTTCCCTCTCCCTCTATCATTCTTATAGTGTGATCCCTCCCTTTCAGCATAAGCGCCTCCCTCCTTCCTCTTTTGTTCTGTTACTCCTCTCCTCTCTTCCCTTCATCCCAGTCCTCTCCCTCTCTCCTCTTCTCTGTTCTGCTCCACACTCTCTAGTGGGACAACATTTAATCTTTCATTTGATCTGTCATTCAGCTTCATTACATATTGATGACAATGAAACATCAGTGTGTTGCTTATTGTTGCTACATACCAGTACAATCATCAAATAAGAGAGAAGGTCAGAGGCACCACTACCACTCTCCCTCACCCTTCTCCTCTCCCTCTGCCCTTCTCCTTTATTATTATTACCCAATTTCTTAGCAGACACTCTTATCCAGGGTGACTTACAATTGTTACATTATATCTAGGGCCCTGAGAAAATCTAGGCTTTTTTTTTTTTCACGGAAGGTTCGCGGGTAAAGTATAATTTTTCACGGACTATGCACAGAACTAATACAAAGTGTACGAAGTGTATTTTTATTTAACCACAAAAAATAATATGGAAAGATTCTGACCTTGAACTTTAGATGGCAGATGGCGCTAATCTCCACTTTTAAGTATGTCCTCTGTGGTGGATGTTGTTTTTCAGTTCCTGTTAGTTAGAAAAAAACGCAGTGATTGAACTTGAATTAAACTTATGAAAACTTGAACATTTTAAAAAGATTCTTCAGAAAATAACTACATACAGTCCAGGAAATGTCAATTTGGACTCTGCAGACCTCCAAAAAACAGAGAAAGATCACTGCTGCATTCCATTGCAATTCATTCCAATTCAGTTCTGCACTGCTGGGTAAAGCCTGGTATGGAATCCAACGGTAGGCTGTCCACGTTTAGAATGAACAGTTGTACAGGATCAAACACCCTTACTGCTTTGAGGTACTTGTGTGCTGGCTGGGTGAAACGGGGTGTTTTTTCACAATATTTCTTGTTGAAGTAGCTGTTCAATTTATCTGAAACTTCAGTGAATGTTCAAATGCACTGACTTTGAATCGCTTCATCATTGCTGTGTTGCTCCCCTTGAAGTGCTTAGTAACTTAATTACATCAGCAACTTTGTTGTATGCTTGATGAACACTAATCTCACGGCTTTCAAACCATTTGATTAAATCAACAAGCTTTTTTCCATTCTGGGCAATCAGGTCAAGTTGGATTTGTAATGTCGCAGGACTATCAAGCAGACTTTTCAGCTCATTTAAAGCTGCAGTGTTTGGTGTAATCTAAATTTCCTCTGTCACAAACTTGTGGTAAAATTTCAGGTACCAGCTCCCCATCTCGTTTGAACTAGTTCAGGTGGCAGTTTAGCAGGAAGAGCTTGGATGGCACTTTGCAGATGCCGTTTAAAATTGAACTTTTGGCTCGGACAGTGCTTGAACTCCTTTTTGACACTTGCAACGAGTCTGTCAACCTCTGGGAAATTGTTTCTCCAAATATCACTGGCCATAGCTACAATGTGAGCATTGCAGATAAGATGAACGGAGTTAGGCAGTAATCCCTTAAGCACTTGATTGTATGCTTTGGACATGTAGGACGCATTGTCAGAAATCCACTTCAAACTTATTCATGCACTTCACAGCAGCCTGTGCAACTGTATTGTAATTAACAGCCTGTAGGTAAACTGTATCAGCAAGGACAGTTTTCAATTCTGAGTGAGATTCACCGTTTAGTCATTGCAAAACAATCAACACATATAAGACAAACTGATCTTGGGCATTAGTTCATTTGTCCGTGACTACAGACACAAAGCCAGACTGCTTCAACAATTCCTTAATCTCCTGCATTAGACACTCTGCAACTTTAGGTAAGTATTCATGTCTCAGCTGGCTGGATGATGGAATCGCACCACCATTTGATACATTCCATCTGAAAAAATCACAAAGCCTTTGGTTGTCTAGTTTTTCCAGGGGGATATTTGCACAAACAAATTCCTCTGTCAGATCAAAATTTAGGGAGTTTTGTTGTTCTTGGTTTTCGGTTTGTTTCTTTGCAAGAGCTGCAGTTGCTGTATTGGATTCAATTTTGGCATTTTATTTTGGTGAATATTGGAATCCAGATGCCGGTCAACAGACTATTTTCTGTAGTGATCTACAGTTAACGTTACAGGAGGTACAGAAGAGCTTACCTCTGTGGCTATGCAAGACTCCTGTTGGATATTGCATTGCACGATCGACTGCAGACACGTTTTTTGCTTTTTTGAGACATCCATTTTGTAATTGTGTTAATTTAGTGTACAGTGGTCCCGCTTAGAATTCAAAAGACACATGACAAGAACAACTTTTCTACGCTGCAGTGTCAAAGTCACATGACCACAAGGGCTACTCTAGGCTGCACTGCTGTACGCAGTATGTATGTAACTTACTGTGAGTGCAGAGCTTGTAGGTAAAGCGTGTTAATATGAAATAACTTGTATATAAATGGAAATAGAACAAAAATGCGGTACATTTTTTAACACAATAAAAATATAAATAAATGCAGTGTTTGGCTGATTTCACGATTTCCGCAAAATCAAGATTTTCTCAGGGCCTTGATTATGTCACATTTCTTTTACCCATTGATACAGCTGGGAATTTACTGGAGCTATTTAGGTACAGTACCTTGCTCAAGGGTACAATAGCAGTGTCCCCCACCTGGGATTGAACCCACAACCCTCCCCTCCAGAGTCCACTAATCCACACTACTGTCCTTTCTAACCATCCCATTTCCTTTCTCCTTCCCCATGCTCCCCTCCTCCTCTCTCACACTGACACTCCTCTCACCCTCAAATTCCTTCTTTTTTTTTCCCCTACCCATCTCACTCTCTACCACTCATCTTTCCATCTCTTCCATTATCTTTCACCCTTTCATCTTTCCTCTACATTCCTCTCCATTCCTCCATTTCTTGCTTCTTTACTGTGGTGTCCTTCCTCTCTCTCCCTCCCCCAATATCCATCTCCCTTCTCTACACCAGTGTTTCCCAACCCTGGTCCTGGAGTAACCCCTACCCTGCTGGTTTTTGTTCCAACTGAGCTCTCAATTACTTAATTAAGCCCTTAATTGAAGTAATAATTTCTTAAATCAGAGCCTTTTAAGTATTTTAAACAGTATGGGGTTTAAGTTCAGTATAACATTGTATAAGGAACGTATTATCTTATTAAGGAACCAACTTTCTTTAAAAAAAGTAAAATGTAACCAAATCATTACATCAATTAAGCAATGAAGAGCTCGGCTGGAACAAAACCCAGCAGGGTAGGGGGTACTCCAGGACCAGGGTTGGGAACCACTGCTCTACACTATTCTCTTCTTTCTCTGCTCTCCCTTCTACCACCCTTGTCTCTCCCTCCATCTGCAATCCTTTCGCTTCTCCCTCTCTCATTTCTCTCCCACTGTTTTTCACATTCATCTCTTGTCCCCTTGCCTGCTCATTCTTTCCCTTTACTCCTACATCCTCATTCTCTCCATTTCCTGTCTCCCTGCTCTCCTCTCTCCATTGCTCTCAATCCTCCTCCCCTCTTTGGTTTCTCCTTCTTCCAAACATTTTATTTCCTGTCTGATACCTCCTCTGTTTACTCTTACTGATACCTTTACTCTCTTCATTCCATCTACCTCTCCCACCTCTCCTCTCTATCTACCCCTCCTCCCTCCTGTCCATCTCCATCTCACCTCTCCTCTATCCATCTAACTACTCCCTTTCCCCTTCTTTTATTGTACCTCTTCACATTCTCTTCCCTATATATCCTTCCCACCCTCTCATGATCCCCCATCTCCTTTCATCCACCTCTCTCTATTTACACCTCACTCCTCACTCTCCCTCTCTTTTCTCCCCCTTTCCGTCAGTCTAGTGTAGAGGCACACAATTAGCACAGACCCCCCAAGAGGCCGGAGGTCCTCAGTTGATCTGGTTTATTCCACACAGAGCTCTGAGTCACAAGCACACTGACTCCACAGAGTGAAGCTGCATCTAATATACTGTACAGGCTTCATGGAACATGTCGTATGTTAGTGGTTTCCCCACCAATGCTATTCCCCACCACTGTCCTCCCTCAATCCTCCCCCTGAGTCAGCACTGTCCACATCCTCCACAGAACAGCATCCTTCTGCACGTGTTCTCCTCGCTGTCAGCACATTGAACTGTCCATCTGTTTGCAAAGCCCACATTACAGGAGGGGGAATGTCCAGGATCGGTCCTGTGTCCGTGTGTCTGTCTATGAGGATTTGTCCTCAGGCTGCAATATTAATGCTGCAGAGAGAAGTTACTCAACATTTCTTCAGCTCATACTTTCCTTTATTAATGTTAAACTCATTTTCAAGACCTTTCACTAGCCTCACCCCTCCATCAACTTCTCCTCTCTCCTTCCTTCCTCTCCATCTACCTCCTTTTTGCTCCTGTCTATCAACTTCCTCTCCTTCACTCCTCCCTGTCTACCTCTTTTCCATCCCCCTGTCAAATCTCTCCATCTCTCTCTTCTCCCTGCCTTTCCCCTCTACTTACCTCCCCTCTCTCTCTACCCATCCTGCCGGCCTGCATCGTCTCCGTCTACCTCCTCACTCGATTTCTCCTCCTCCTTGCCTCTCTTCTCTTCCCTGCATTGTCCCTCATCACTTCTCCTTCCTCTCCTATTTTCCCTTCTTCACCCCCGACTCCATTTCCTCTGTTCTCACTGTTCCTCCTCTTCTCCATCTTCTTTTTTATTATTATTATCATTTTTATTATGACTGGACTCCAGTTGTGCTCCAGTTGATTCTAGTGCTAATGTTCTCTCTTCTCTCCTCCCTCTTGTCTGCAGATGCCTGTCGACTCACACTGGACCCCAACACAGCGCACAGACACCTGTCTCTGTCTGAGGGGAACAGAAAGGCCACACGGGGGACAGAGGAGCAGCCACACCCTGATCACCCAGAGAGATTTGACTGCTGGCCCCAAGTGCTGTGCAGAGAGGGTCTGACTGGCCGCTGTTACTGGGAGGCTGAGTGGAGTGGGGAGTGGGGTTATATAGGCATCACATATAAAGGAATCAGCAGGAAAGGAGGCAGTGCTGACTGTCGCCTTGGACACAATGACAAGTCCTGGAGTTTGTACTGCAGGGGTTCCAGTTGCTCAGCCCGGCACAATATCAATCGCACTGTTATAGCTGTGTGTCCCCACAGAGTAGGAGTGTATCTGGACTGGCCAGCCGGCACTCTGTCATTTTACAGCGTCTCCTCTGACACACTGACCCTCCTGCACACCTTCCACAGCACATTCACTGAGCCCCTCTATCCAGGGTTTGGGGTTTATGACTCTCACTCCAGTGTGTCCCTGTGTCAGCTGGAGTAGCTGCTGTGTCCTGTAAGAGCCTCTGTCTGCAGCCTGTCTGTCCTCTGCGCTCCTCAGTACAGTGCGTGACACTGTGTTGTAACAGTCACCTGCGCAGCTGCAGTGTCCTCCCAGAGGAGTTATTACTGACCAATGAAAACACTGACACAGCGAGTAGAGATGATGTCAGAGGTGAATATAAATATACAATTAGCAACCTGTTAGTGTGTTTCACTGAAGTGTGTTTTGTAATTGAACAGATGTCTTTTGTCTGAACTCTATACCTCTTTGTAATTGTACACTCACCTAAAGGATTATTAGGAACACCTGTTCAATTTCTCATTAATGCAATTATCTAACCAACCAATCACATGGCAGTTGCTTCAATGCATTTAGGGGTGTGGTCCTGGTCAAGACAATCTCCTGAACTCCAAACTGAATGTCTGAATGGGAAAGAAAGGTGATTTAAGCAACTTTGAGCGTGGCATGGTTGTTGGTGCCAGACGGGCCGGTCTGAGTATTTCACAATCTGCTCAGTTACTGGGATTTTCACGCACAACCATTTCTAGGGTTTACAAAGAATGGTGTGAAAAGGGAAAAACATCCAGTATGCGGCAGTCCTGTGGGCGAAAATGCCTTGTTGATGCTAGAGGTCAGAGGAGAATGGGCCGACTGATTCAAGCTGATAGAAGAGCAACTTTGACTGAAATAACCACTTGTTACAACCGAGGTATGCAGCAAAGCATTTGTGAAGCCACAACACGTACAACCTTGAGGCGGATGGGCTACAACAGCAGAAGACCCCACCGGGTACCACTCATCTCCACTACAAATAGGAAAAAGAGGCTACAATTTGCACAAGCTCACCAAAATTGGACAGTTGAAGACTGGAAAAATGTTGCCTGGTCTGATGAGTCTCGATTTCTGTTGAGACATTCAGATGGTAGAGTCAGAATTTGGCGTAAACAGAATGAGAACATGGATCCATCATGCCTTGTTACCACTGTGCAGGCTGGTGGTGGTGGTGTAATGGTGTGGGGGATGTTTTCTTGGCACACTTTAGGCCCCTTAATGCCAATTGGGCATCGTTTAAATGCCACGGCCTACCTGAGCATTGTTTCTGACCATGTCCATCCCTTTATGACCACCATGTACCCATCCTCTGATGGCTACTTCCAGCAGGATAATGCACCATGTCATAAAGGTCGAATCATTTCAAATTGGTTTCTTGAACATGACAATGAGTTCACTGTACTAAACTGGCCCCCACAGTCACCAGATCTCAACCCAATAGAGCATCTTTGGGATGTGGTGGAACGTGAGCTTCGTGCCCTGGATGTGCATCCCACAAATCTCCATCAACTGCAAGATGCTATCCTATCAATATGGGCCAACATTTCTAAAGAATGCTTTCAGCACCTTGTTGAATCAATGCCACGTAGAATTAAGGCAGTTCTGAAGGCGAAAGGGGGTCAAACACAGTATTAGTATGGTGTTCCTAATAATCCTTTAGGTGAGTGTAATTCTATTGTAATCACAACCATGTAATTTAGTGTTTGTTTTTAGGAATTACTATCACAAATGAATATGAATGAAGCTGAAACATTCTCAATGTATTGCAATTATCTAATTGGTGTTAAAGATACATTCTCACATGATTGCTTTCCATCTGTAACTGATTTGTATATAAAGCACGTGTTGTGTTTCCTTATTCCTGATGAAGACATGCAAGTGCTGAATCGTCGGATTTTAATAAATATATTTTGGGGGATTGTACTCCGATTGTCGTCTTCACTTCTGTCATTGTGGATGCTGTGTGTCATTGTGTGTTACTGTGGGTCAGTGTGGATCAGTGTATATTACTGTGTGTCAGTGTGTGTTACTGTGGGTCAGTGTGTGTTACTGTTTGTCAGTGTGGACGCTGTGTGTCAGTGTGTGTTACTGTGGGTCAGTGTGGATCAGTGTATATTACTGTGGGTCAGTGTGTGTTACTGTTTGTCAGTGTGTACGCTGTGTGTCAGTGTGTTACAGTGGGTCAGTTTGTAATACTGTGGGTCAGTGTGTGTCCATGTGAATGCTCCCTCATCATCTTGTGGATGTGCCTCTTCATATTGCTTCACATGATGTCGAATGGTGACTGCAAGCAGAAAGGGACTCAGTGAAGCTCCAAACATGACTCTTCATTCGGAGAACATGCAGCTGCTTTTCATTGTGCTAATTGTGCTGCCTTTCAGGCTGCGATGTCTGCAGAGAAGCCTTTGTGATGTCTGCCATGAAAGCGATTCAGTGCTGTCGAAATTTGATCAAGACAGAGGATTAAAATTCGGTCCCGTTAGCAAACTTCATGTGATGAGCACGAACACAATTCTCAGATTGGTTTTAGCTTTAGCTTGTCTCAAGACAGCGTGATGAGGTAAGTAATAGGTCACATTCCAGTTGGCTTCATTGAATGTGTCCTTTGCAGCTACTTCCTACATGATGCCTTGTTCGAGATATTCTTGAGTCACTCCATTGTACCTGTCATACAGCATTGCGTCCGTCCTAAACTTTCTCTGTAGGCTGTCAAACCTTTTCTTCATTCAGCAGCACATCTGTACCAGCTTCTGACCTCAGATCTCACTCTCCAGCAATGCCAAGCGACTCCAGCTCCCAAAATGCTTGCAGTTATTTCTTCATTGAGGCTGCAATACATAATCTCAACACCCTGGGTCATTATGCTTTAGACTGGTCCTTGCACAGTTCATCCGAACACGCTCTCAAGAGCTGCTAGAGCTCCTGCCAGCCTCTCCACCCTGCCTGACACAACCTGCCAATAACTATCTCCCCTGATGAGCACTGTGAGTTCAGAATCTTGTTTACTTCCTTCAGGGAAGTCTGGTAGCTGCAGCCCTTTCCTTTCTAGTTCTTGGCTTAAATGCTCACCTGGTACCTTCATCATGGCCGTGCAGCCATGTGGCGTCTCCAGCGCCTCTATTTCCACTCTCTGTCTTCCATCACGGATGTTATTAAGGATTAATTTAACAGACAATACTTGCATTTAGTCAATACTTGAGTGTCTGAGCTAATTGTGTGCAGGTTGATCGTCTCTTCTCTTATTACAGGCATCTAGCAGACAACGCACCACCCTTCTGTCAGCAGGGCCTTCTGCCCAGGCCTTGGCTTCTGGTAGCTTGTCTTCACAGGGACATCACTTGGAATGACATGATTTGACAGCCTCACTTGTGCTACTGGGAACAGAATTAGCTATTTCACTTTCATTACACACACTTTTGTAACGTCTCCTTCCACAGATAGGACATACAGCACCTTTAACCCTTCAGAATTTGGCTTTATGTCTGTGTCCTTAGCACACAAAGCATCTTCCAATTTTTTCAGTTTTTCCTTCTGTCTGCTACACTAAATTCAGAACAATTTTCTGACTTGTGGTCCAGCCTTTCACAGAATATGCAGTTGTCGCTTGGTTTTGGGCTGGCTGTGTGTAATGCAGCTGCAGGTGGAACACCAGGTCAGGGGCGTCGCAAGGGGGTAGGCATCCTAGGCATCACCATCAGGAATTATTTTGCCTGGTGCCCCCACATGCCCTAGAATCGCCTCTGCACCAGGTCTGTTTGCCCTTTGCTCAAAATATGCACCTTGTTTCTGGAGAGGTTTCAGATTAATCTGAGTTTCTTTATGTGCATTGTTTACTTTAGACAAACTCGAGGCTCTCTCTTTACTATCCACATCCTTCGTAAATAAAGTCATGAGCTCTGGCACCTTCCATTCTTCATCGATTTCTTTCTTGTGACTTAACTCAAGAGTGATGTCATCAGGGATCTTCTGCAGTAAAATAGGACACAGCAAACTGCCATACATGCTTGAAACCACACCCATTGCCTTTAAACTGCATATCTGGATCTTGCACTCATCATACAGCTGACATAAGGCTGCCATCTCGTAAGATTTCCTTACTGGAGTTAAGATTAACAGTTTATTCATGTAAGCATTGATTATAAGATCCTTGCATCCAAATCTGCTTTGGAGAATTTCTACTACTACATATCATAGTGTGCATCTGACAAGGCAAGCCCAGCGACCACAGTGGCTGCTGATCCACCCAAATACGATTTTAGGGATTCCTGATTCTCATTTTCCTCTTCTGTTAAGATCCTTGGCAACTGTAGTCCTGCAGGACCTAAATAAAGTTACAACATGGTCAGTGTGTGTTGCTGTGGGTCAGTGTGTGTTACTGTGTCTCACTGTGGACACTGTGTGTCAGTGTGTGTTACAGTGTTCTTGTTTACCTACCCAAGTCTTTTTTTTTTCGCCCCCCCACCCACCTTCAGGAGGAGAACTTTATTATTTAAAAACATAAGAAAGTTTACAAACGAGAGGAAGCCATTCAACCCATCATGCTCGTTTTGTGTCCATTAATAACTGAGTGATCCAAGGATCCTATCCAGTCAATTTTTAAATGTTCCCAAATTTTCAGCTCAGCTTCAACCACATCGCTGAGGAGTTTGTTTCAGATTGTCACGAGTCTCTGTGTGAAGAAGTGTCTCCTGTTTTCTGTCTTGAATATCTTGAAGCCCAATTTCCATTTGTGTCCCCAGGTGTGCCTGCTGATCCGAAAAACCTCCTCTGGTTTGATGTGGATGATGCCTTTCATGATTTTGAAGACTTGGATCAATTCCCCACATAGTCTCCTCTGTTCCAGGGTGAAAAGGTTCAGTTCCTCAGTCTCTCAGTAGGACTTTCCCTTCAGACCTAGAATAAGTCTGGTTGCTCTCCTCTGAACTGCCTCTAGAGCAGCGATATCTGTCTTGAAGTGTGGAGCCCAGAACTGTACACAGTATCCAGATGAGCTCTAACTAGTGCATTGTACAGTCTGAACATCACTGCCCTTGTGCTCAATTCTACACTTTTGACAATATACCCTAACATTCTGTTTGCCTTTTTTATTGCTTGCCCACATTGTTTGGATGGAGAAAGTGAGGAGTCCACATAGACTCCTAGGTCTTTCTCATGCGTTACTTCCTCTAGTTCTATCCCTCCCATAGTGTAATTATAGTGGACATTTTTGTTACCTGCATGTAATACCTTGCACTTGTCCACATTGAATTTCATCTGCCAGGTGTCGGCCCACAACTGAATATTACTGAAGTCCCTTTGAATAGCTTGTGCTGCCGAGATTGTATCTGCTGAGTCACCTATTTTAGTATCATCTGCAAATTTGACAAGTTTGCTAACTTTCCCTGAGTCCAGATCATTAATATAGATTAGAAAAAGCAAAGGCCCTAGTACTGATCCCTGTGGAGCTCCACTAACAACCTCACTCCAGTTAGAAGCAACTCCTCTAATCGACACCCTCAATTTCCTATACATCAACCAGTTCATAATCCATCTACTTACATTACCCTGAATGCCTACAGCTTCCAATTTGAGGATCAGTCTTTGGTGTGGAACCTTATCAAAAGCTTTTTGAAAATCTAAGTATATCATATCATATGCTTTCACATGATCTACAGCTGCAGTTGCATGTTCAAAAAATTAGAATAGATTAGTAAGACATGAGCTGCCTCATCTAAACCCATGTTGGTTGTCTCAAAGAATATGGTTATCCTTCGAGTTGAGAAACCGCCCAGAGGTGGGGGAAGAGGCTATGCAGCTACTTATGGGAACTCTCTGAATTTAAGTTTATCAAAGCTGCCTACTGGACCTGAGAGGTGTGTCCACCCCAGCAGACCCCCTCTTCCATCTGCTATAATTAGTGGGACACACACCCCCATTCTTCCCTTTTTTGCCATTCATGACTGGGACTCGATCCACGGATCCATGAGCATTAAAAACTATTTACATATAGACATTCATTGTCTTATTAAATTGTATTGCTGTGTCTAACCCCCCTTTATCAGCAGGGTTTCTTTCCACAGCAATCTGTTTTTCTTTTCAGGCAACTGAGCACGGGTAAGAAAAAAAGAAAAAGTCCGCTTAGGCCTCCTCGGTCCCCGGACTCCTGCCGATCCGTAGCCTATTTTCTATGTATTTATTTATTTTCCTAAAACTGCCTGTCAAAATGTGTTCCTGTCTCCAATGTATTTACTTATTCATTTTAAAGAGTAAGAATAAAATATATTACATGGTTAAAAATGCATCTTTAATAAAAAAAATAAGTCAGACTGTCCTGAAGTGCAAATTGCCAATTCCCACAACAGCACTAACAGACAGCTTCGCATAACAGAGGCCCATTGGCAGATTAATGATTTCCGACATTGATTATGCCCTGATTCTGATTGGTGCCCTGATGAATAGCTCTGAGTGTTTTGATCTTTTAACTCAGTCGTGCATTTATGTAATTCATCTCTCCCTGTGACTTGTGCCAGATCGTTCATACGGCTTCATGAGGCAGCTGCATTCTTCTCCCTGTTATCATTTCAAAAGGTGTAAAAGCCGTGGCTCTTGAAGGGGTGGCCTTAATTCTCATCATGCAGTTTGGCACCTGTGTCCTGCAGGAGAAGCCCTGTCTCTCTCTCTATCTGTGTGAGAGTGTGTGATTGTGTGTGTGTGACTCTTTCATTGCAGACTGGGCCCTCTGACTGGCTGCAGTGTGATTTGTGTCGTGTCCAAGATCACGAAGTGACAACGAACTATATTTGCAAATACTAGTTCATTGGGCAGTAGAGCCCTAATTGATCAGAATAGATGAACACAGACACAGGTTCAAATAAATACTAAATTACACATTTTATTAAAGTAACAAAACTAGTAGGAGACAAAAAAGTAATTAGAACATTTGCTTCATTGAATTTTAGTTCATTTCTGAAAGGAGTGATGCTGTGTTACAGCATTTCCCAATTGTTTAAACACTAGAAGTGGAACTTGAGGCACAATGACCAAAACCTGCAACTCATTTACCAGAACCACACACCAAACCTGCAATACTACTGGCACACTTTCTGCTTTCCAGCAGCAGCAGCAGCAGCAGCCCCCTTTCCCGTAGCTCTCGTCTGTAACCCTACATCTTGACAGCACTTGGCTTTCACCATCCAGGATGTAGGAAGTCACTTACTGTACTTGTGTAAATTGGAATTTGTAAAATGTATTTTGAATTGCTGTTTTAGCTAAATTGAATTTGTAATGATTGATGCATTGTACTTCACTATATTTTTGCACTTTGTTTGCACTTATGTTGTAAGTCACCCTGGATAAGGGCATCTGCCAAGAAAAAATAAAAAATAAAAAATAATAATAGTATTAACAACAAAACAAAGACAACACGACAAACCCAAGGTATTGGCAGCAGCCTCCCTATTACTCTTTTGTGTGTGTGTGTGTGTGTGTGTGTGTGTGTGTGTGTGTGTGTATATATACACGTGTATGTATGTATATACAGGGGCCAAAAGTGTGCCAAGAAAACATCCCCCACACCATTACACCACCACCACCAGCCTGCACAGTGGTAACAAGGCATGATGGATCCATGTTCTCATTCTGTTTACGCCAAATTCTGACTCTACCATCTGAATGTCTCAACAGAAATCGAGACTCATCAGACCAGGCAACATTTTTCCAGTCTTCAACTGTCCAATTTTGGTGAGCTTGTGCAAATTGTAGCCTCTTTTTCCTATTTGTAGTGGAGATGAGTGGTACCCGGTGGGGTCTTCTGCTGTTGTAGCCCATCCGCCTCAAGGTTGTACGTGTTGTGGCTTCACAAATGCATTGCTGCATACCTCGGTTGTAACGAGTGGTTATTTCAGTCAAAGTTGCTCTTCTATCAGCTTGAATCAGTCGCCCCATTCTCCTCTGACCTCTAGCATCAACAAGGCATTTTCGCCCACAGGACTGCCGCATACTGGATGTTTTTCCCTTTTCACACCATTCTTTGTAAACCCTAGAAATGGTTGTGCGTGAAAATCCCAGTAACTGAGCAGATTGTGAAATACTCAGACCGGCCCGTCTGGCACCACCAACCATGCCACGCTCAAAATTGCTTAAATCACCTTTCTTTCCCATTCAGACATTCAGTTTGGAGTTCAGGAGATTGTCTTGACCAGGACCACACCCCTAAATGCATTGAAGCAACTGCCATGTGATTGGTTGGTTAGATAATTGCATTAATGACAAATTGAACAGGTGTTCCTAATAATCCTTTAGGTGACTGTATAAGCCATTTCTAATATGTCCATAATATAATGTATTTTAAACCTTGAGGATGATAGCTTGATGCTAAACATACAATTCACATCATTTTCATACTCATCAAACCATTCAGTGAACCCTTGTGCCCTGTGGATGGGGGCATTGTCATCCTGGAAGAGACCACACCCATCCGGATAGAAATGTTTCACCATAGGAAAAAAGTGATCACTCAGAATAATTTCTAATTATTTGCAGTGACCCTTCTCTCTAAGGTGACAAGTGGACGCAAACCATGCCAGGAAAATGCCCCCCACAACATAACAGAGTCTCCGGACCCCCTCACTGTAGGGGTCAAGCAGTCAGGCCTGTCCCGTTCTCTTGGTGTCGCCATACATGCACTCACCCACTTGTCGAGAATATGGTAAAGGATGACTCATCTGACCATATCACTTTTTCCACATCTCTGTAGATCAGTGCCTATGGTTTTTGCATTTGTCTTTGTAATGAGGGGTTTATGCACTGCAACCCTACTATAATATCCCTCTGATACTGCTGATAGTCTGATCACGTCCTGCATTTACATTCTCAGTCACCTGGGAAAGAGTTGCTCTTCTGTTTTTCCTTACATATCACAGTAATGCACAAGCATCACGGTCATCGAATGTCCACTGATATCTTATGATGACACTGATGCATTATGAACAGGATCCTGTCATCGGACTCTCCTGAAATCCCTGGTTGCGGACAAACTGATAAGGGTGAGTTTGTTTTATACCACCCTATAATATAGAGTTTGTTGCTGGGGATTTCAAGTTAGTTCAAGCAGGAAAACTATGTTTTGAATGGAAGAGTGTGAGACTATTGTGTGTTTTAGAAGGCATTGATTGAACCCAGGTATTGTAGCACTTCAGGGGTTTCTGGGCCACGGCGGGGAGCAGGGAGCCAAACCACACTCCAACGACTTCAGTGCTTCAATAAAAGGCATAGACCTAGGCTTCAGAATCGCTTCACTACCCCCCTCAGTATTAATGTGTCCACGTGCTACTCTCACATGACCCCCCTGGAGATGGATCTCTGCAGGTTTGGTACTCATTGCTGTGCTCCTGGTCCTTCATCTCCCCATGCTGAGATGGTCCGACACAGGTTCGGCACACACTTCTGACACCAGTGTAACACTTGGGGGAGGTTTTCCACAAAATAGCCACAACTCATTTTTGCAGGCCAAACAACAACTTGCTTTATTTAAAATTCACAACACTACGCACAACTCTCAGGTACTGCTCACACACTCTGCCCCGTCCTTTCACTTCCTCTTCCCTTTAATGCCTTCTCTGTGCCTGTGCTGGAAGAAAGATTTGGAGTCGTCAGTTCTAATCAGAATTTATTACGTGCACGGGAAAAAATAGCAGAACATGGCAAAAGAAAGTATTAAACAAGTATAATGCTGTATTTCCAAACTTTTCAAGGAATTACTAAGCTTATATATCCATTATGGGACATACCCTCAAGGGGTTTGACATTTTACAAACAGTGTCTGATGGGACTTCGAAATAACTATGATAGTAATTTCATTGGCATTCTAAAATAAGCCTACCAATCAATATTATTACAATTATTACCAATGAATAATTATTATTATCCTCTAAATTGCCAGCTAGATTTGGAAGGTCATTTGCAGATTACAAAGATAGGTCTGAAACAATTAAACTTTAATAAGAAACAAGTAGAGAATGTAAGTTGCTGATTATGTAAAAAGAGTAACGTAATGAGAAGTTAAAAAATAACAGGTTCTCATAATTCATTGGAAAGAATGCAGGCAAATTAATAGTTACTTGCCAGAAACCTCCAGGGTCACAGCACACAAAGCACAAATATATATTTTCTTCCACATGCCTCTGCCAACACAACACCTTTACCCCCATTTAACCCCTTATTGGGTGCGGTGCCACTCTACAGTATCATCACGACGTATAGTGAATATAAAAAAGGAAATTAACCACAATTCCTGTTCACAACAGGGAACTAATCCTTATTAATTAGTAAATACTGATCTTATTAATTACATTTAATACTTAGTTGTTTTCTATAGATCTGGTCAGGTTACACTAATACAATTTGCAGATAATTACTAATATATTACATAATAATACAGTAAACTGCAATTTCTATAATTGGGTGAAATGCATAGCCTATATTACACAAACCACTGGACAATATACTGCAATTCGATATTGTTTGTTTGTGTTCAATATATACAGTTTTAATGGAATACATATAATCAGTTTAAATCTGTACACTGATCTCTTTTCCCTTCATTAACGCAATGTTCACATTTCAACCGCCATCTCAAACAATCACGCATGCAAAAATAATCATTCATTGACATTAATTATCTATTTTGATACAAAATGTACAATTTAGAATTACTGGTTTAAAATATTTGTTTTAATTCATTTCTACAAAACCCTTGTAATGTCACTGTGTATTTAAATCCTTTATTCCACAGCACCTTCCCCCCAAACTTACGAACTTAAAACCAAAAACAGGTTTATCCAGTTTTTCAAGAATCCCTGAATAACATTCATCTTTCTTTGAGTGAAATTGAAAGTAAAGCTAAAAGGTAGAGACAATTATACTGTTGCCATTAAACAAGCTGAGGAGACGGAATATTGGATTCCCTGTAGTAAATCAATAATCCGGTAAGTACTTTAAATATTCAAATTGTACAAAAATGTTGATGGCTCTGGAGTCTGGTCAATGTAAGACACTTGATTTTAAAGACAATACACAGGTTTAAATCAACAATAGAAAGGTCTCTGTGTGCGAACATTTGTTCTTTTGAAAATCTCTGGCATAAAACTTAAAATAACCAATCAACCGGCTAAACTGACTGAATAAACCATACTAATATATATATAATATATAATAGTTTTTTTTTTTTTTTTAAGTTGACGGTTTCAAATATATTACAATTGTTTAATAATGGAGATCCTATGAAGTTCAGCACGGACCTTCTTTCCATTTAATATCTTAATTATTTCATTATAGTCAGTCCAATGTTTTTAAGATAACATTAGTAGGCCAATATTCAAGATTTCATGACCCCATCTCATGCCAGCTGGAGCATTTTCTGTCACTGCATTTGTTTTATTGTGACAATTCTTACGTATTGACATTTTGAAAACTTGAGAGCTATGCATTGAGGTGCATTATTGTGATTTACACCAATCAGCCATAACATTATGACCACTGACAGGTGAAGTGAATAACACTGTTATCATGGCACCTGTCAGTGGGTGGGCAGCAAGTGAACATTTTGTCTTCAAAGTTGATGTGTTAGAAGCAGGAAAAATGGGCAAGCGTAAGGATCTGAGCGACTTTGACAGGCCAAATTGTGATGGCTAGATGACTGGGTCAGAGCATCTCTAAAACTGCAGCTCTTGTGGGGTGTTTGCAGTGGTCAGTACCTATCAAAAGTGGTCCAAGGAAGGAAAAGCGGTGAACCAGCGACAGGGTCATGGGCGGTCAAGGCTCACTGATGCACGTGGGGAGCAAAGGCTGTCAGAATACACAGTGCATCTCAATTTGTTGCGTATGGGGCTGCATAGCCGCAGACCAGTCAGGGTGCCCATGCTGACTCCTGTACACTGCCGAAAGCGCCTACAATGGGCACATGAGCATCAGAACTGGACCATGGAGCAATGGAGGAAGGTGGCCTGGTCTGATGAATCACAAGTTCAAGGTGTTGAAATTCCCCAGATCTCAATCCAATCGAGCATCTGTGGGATGTGCTGGACAAACAAGTCCGATCCATGGAGGACCCACCTCGCAACTTACAGGACTTAAAGGATCTGCTGCTAACATCTTGGTGCCAGATACCACAGCACACCTTCAGAGGTCTAGTGGAGTCCATGCTACGACGGGTCAGGGCTGTTTTGACGGCAAAAGGGGGACCTACACAATATTAGGCAGGTGGTCATAATGTTATGGCTGATCGGTGTATGCTGCTTGTTGTTGTGTGATCAGTGTGTGTCTCACTGTGTCTGTGCTGTGTGTGTCCAGGTCCACTGATCCGCATCTGGACTCCTCTGTCAGCTGCTGAGGAGGGGAGCTGCCTCTGAGATGAGTCTCTCTGGGGAGCCTGAGGCTCAGGATGGAGCCATGGGCCCCGAGACCAAGAGGTGAGAGGAGATGCGAGGGGCAGAGGGTCTCTGAGTGTATAGGGTACCTGTCAGTCTGAAAGAGCATCTACAGGGCTTGAGAAAGTATTAACCCCTGACACTTTTTCACCATTTTGTTCAGAATTTGACATTGATCAAATTCGTTTTATTCCACTTATCTACAAAGCTTCAAGCACCATGTCAAATCAAAAGAAAAAATCCAAAAGCTTTCAACAATTTACTAAAAATAATATCAAATAAAAAAGGTACCCATACCATTTGTAATTGCAAGCCTAAATTTTCTCAGGTGTGATATAGTACCTCAATAAGTCACAATTTGTTGATGGACTTCGTCTGTGTAAGACATTAGTGGATCACCTGCTTTAGATTAATCGGTGAGGATAAATATCACTCTGTACAGTCTCATAGTATGGCTGAGACTTTCAAAAGAAATAATCAAAATGTAGACGAAAGAACATTCTAAGCAAGTCATGGATGTGATTATAAAGAAGCACAAATCTGGGAAAGGGTACAAAACCATTTAAAAGACATTGAACATCCCTCGGGGCTCAGTGCAGTCCATTGTACAGTACCACAAAACTGCCTAGATCAGGCCACCTCTCTAAACTTAGTTGCCGGACAGGGCGATTCTTAACGAAACTACATTGTGGCTAACTATGACTCCGAAACCCCATTCACACTGAAACAATTGCCGGCAGGTCTGTGTGAATGTGTTATTGCCGGCAATGTGTCTGTGACTGGAGCAGGAAACGAATTGCCGGCAAATCTAGCATCAAGTCCTTGCGTGTCAACGCAGTGCGTCAGATAACTGATGTGACCAATCAGAATAGGGGCGCATTTTTTAGACCACAATACAAGGTTAAGCCACCTTTGACCAAGAACTTGTGACCGTAACTAGAAACGGAGCGGGTCCTTAGAAATGGCAGAAGTTTAAAATAATATAGTCGCAGCAATTCTGAGTATTATTGATAAACCAACAGGTTGGCGTATGTAATGCTAACTATTGTCACACATATGACAGATGTTATATACCAATACATCATGCAAAATATATTCTCTATACACTGGGTTCGTTTAAAACGAAATCGGTTCGGTTCGTTTGCTGTGACAATGTATCAGTCTGTGCGCTGCTGTTCACTGTCTTGTGTACAAACTGCTCAGCTTGTAAGTCGGGGTCGTTTTCATGATTCACGTCCGTGTTTTCTCAGGACTCCGATATTGCAATAGTCAAGTGAGCTCGGTTCCTTTTGTATTAATAAAACACCGGATATTTACATTTTACATGATTAGTGCACAAGAAATGGCAGCATAAGGCGTACAATAACAAATATATATGATGGCAATAAAGTAACTACATGCATAACACATTTGACAGTCTACTTCTGATACAACCGAATAAGTACACGGGTGCATTCACGTTGTGCAGGATGTGCGCAGAACTGACAGGTGTTACGATGAATTCAGTGACCGCTAGGATTCTCGTGAATTGGTGGATGTGCGCATGCGCCGGCAGCAATCCCCGCTATCTGCCTACGGGAGCGCGTCATCACTCGCCCGCGGCGCAAAGCGCGTCATTGTCCATAGCGCATGCGCAATGCTGCAAACAGAGCGAGATTAGCGATTCTGCACGGCGCATAGTTATCTTTGTGCAATTGTGCATGCTGAATGGATTGTTTAGAAACAACAGCAACTACACAAATTGGCTATTGAGATGTGTTTATATTATTTACACTTACTATATGATGTAAGTATATGTACCCTTACTGTAGGTTATCGATCTTTATATGCGTCGTTAAAGTTGCACTTCTTAGTACTGACGTTATTCACACGCTCCCGTAGGCAGATAGCGGGGAAATTGCTGCCGGCGCATGCGCGCATCCACCAGTTCACAAGAATCCTAGCGGTCACTGAATTCGTCGTAACACATGCAAAGCAATTCAGTTTCACAATCTGTGAAGATTGCCTGTATCATTAACACATCCAATATTTAAACACACTCTATGCAGTTATGCAGAACACAACAATATGCTGCTATACCTGTGAATATTATAATCAGTGCACTTTGCGCTGCCGAATGGTGATTGTTTTGCCTATATAAAAACATACAATAACACAGTGTGACGTCCCCTAAATATCCATCTAGGAGTAGTTAACTGCTACTGCCATACCTTTAAACATATAGTGCTACTTTATATAATACATTAAATGAAGGGTTTTTATACAAATTAGTTATTTCTGACACTTATTTTCTCACAAAAACAAAAGTACAAATAAGCCACAAAATGATTGAAAAATGACTTGCTCACACGCAGCATCTTAAGATAAAATTGTACGCTCCGATATATTAACTTTAATTTGCGTCATATTCCATTTAGGAAAAAATGACAAATACCTTTGTAACATTATATTACTGTAATTTAGCTGACACCCTTATCCAGAGCAACTTACATTTGTACCCATTTATACAGCTGGGTATTTTACTGGAGCAATCTTTAGTACTTTGTTCAAGGGTACAACAGCACTGTCATGAGTCTAGAGCCCTAACTGCTACACCAGTATTTCAACAGGTTAATGATCCAAAGCACACGACCAGAGCAACACTGGAGTGGCTTAAAATGAAGAAGATAGATGTCCCATCGAAAATATGTGGCAAGACCTCAGAATTGGTCTTCATCACTGTTAAAGTACAACCACTTCACCAGAAGTAAACCCTGCAGGTTCCCTGGACTAGGATAACCCCTGGACTAGAATAACCCAGTGCCTTCAGTACAGGATGGTGGATCCTCCACAGGAGACGAGCTCGGGAAGAAAAAAGTCACCGACACAATGCCAGAACATTTGTCTTCAGTTTATTTCTGCCACAGCACACAGTTTTATACATGTCCGAAGTCCGTTTCGGGGCAGGATGTATTACAGATTTAGTTGCTAGGCAGACATGGAATGTGTCCGATATCATAACTCCTAACACACTCGAGAGTTTCGGTTGACATGTCTGCATGGTTTGCCTAGCAGTAGATGATGTGGGACTCATCTTATTTTTGGATTGTCTGAAGAGCAGCATGTATATTATTTATGTTGTCAGCTCTGAGCTGTTCCTCAAAATATAATATAAATATAGGGAGATTGTTGTTTGACATTTCCAAAATAGAGGTGAGGGGGTGGCCGTGAGTTCAAGGGTATAGACTTTCACAGAAATAGTTATGCGCGAGTATGTTATTTATGTTATTTCTGCAATAATGACAAATTTCAGCCCCCCTTGCCACGGCAACGTTTCCAGTGAGATATGACAATGTTAACTCTGCAACTTCTGTTAAAGGCTAATCCTACAATAAGAATACAATAAGAAGACAATGAGTTACATGGTTACAGTAGGTTAAATAATCAGTATGCCTACCAAACTTAATTATCCTCAACAGTTAGTATATGAATATGTTATATAAAAATCCTTGTACTCTGTTCTCCCAACATGCAGAGTATTATACAGTGGGTATATACAATACATAGGGGGCAATTTTACCCCAACAGTTGCCCTCTTTAGTGAAACATGAACATGTTACATTAATTCCGTAAAATTGCGTTAGATATAAAAATACATTTTGGACATGTTAATCACAAAGTAAGCCCTCTTGATCAGATTCTGTAAACACAGCAGTTTCCACCACCTCTGAGGCTTTATTTCCTTGTCATACGTTTGATCTTTTAGAGGCACAGTTCTCATTCCATGGTCCCAGTAGGTAATTTGAAGAAACTACTTCTTCTTGAAGTAGTATTGTCCTTCAGGGTATCCCAAAATTTGTTAATGTCTCTGGTGATTGTTCTTTCATTGTGATCCATCGGCGCTCATCAAGTGGCCGACAAGACCGAGACGATTTCCAGTGTTCATTACGTGTTATTTCGTCATTGTTTCAGCAGTTGAGCCCGGTGGGCATCGAAGCGCTTAGGGTTCAGAGCGTCCATCGATGAAGACACCAAGCAAGCCAAACATTTTTGTAAACACGCACATATACAGGGAACAAGGCACAATAAGAGCAAAATTATAATTATGCAGGGTACAGCAACACTTGATCAACACAAAACAAACAGAGAAAAATGAATATTCCAAGAATAAAAGCAGTCCTTGGGCTTATAAGAGCACCAAGGCTTCCTAGGAAGCCACTTATCCAGCTCCACAGAGACCACTCCGGGGTCTGGTGAATTTTAGTTACTTAGTTACTTCTCTACGAATGTGATCTGTAAGATCATGAATCTGTTCAGAGTTGTCAGGTATATAGGTGCAACATTCTTTACCAATGAGCGCACACAACCTCCACTTGCTATCAGAGAGAAATCTTTTAAAACAAGTTAGTGCATATGGCAACCATTTCAGCTGTTACGTTATCAACAGCAGTTTTATCAGACATCTTCAACTGTGAGAGGGATGGGGATCATGATATATTCTAGTCTTTTAGTAAACTGATAGGACAGTTGGAGATCAGTGTTCTCTCTCGTCAGGGAGGTGGAGCGGCTGTTGTCCCGCTGTGGGACAGTGGTTGAGTTGTTGGCATTCAATCGAGCTGGATCGCTCCAGTAGAGCTGTCAGAGCAATGATCAGAAGGGTGAGGCCGACCCCAGCCATCATCAGAATTCAGTGCTGTTTCTCGATTGGGGTTGTAGGTGTTTGTTCCGGTCAGGTGGCTTTGTCGTCGCTGTCGAATCCTCAGTCGTATTTGATCAGTGTAAGTGTCAGTGTCAATATGTGGAAGGGGAGAGGTTACCAGCACATCACCCGATATTTGTGGACTCGTGCGTCCAGCTGCTCCTTGTGGGCAACTGCTCCGACCCTGCTCTGGTCTCTTTATCTGGAGGTTGATGATGATGTCAGCTGCTTCTGGACTGATTTCCTCAGTCAGCGATAATCCCATTTGCTGGGCACTGAAGATTACCTTTTCCCAGGCTGTTATGGCACAGACAATTGTCCTGCAGACAGCAAGGAAGAGGATCCAGGAGAAAGGGAGAGCATCCCTCTGGTCTCCACCAGTGTTGTTTCACTTTGGCACTACACAGCTGTGTGGGTGGTCAGGAGCACCTGGTAGGGCCCTGTCCGCCTGGGCTTTGATGTACACTTAGTCACTTGGCTGAAATGGGTGACAGTCCTGCTGGGCTGGTCAGCTTTTACCTGTGAATGGACAGCTTCGAATTCATGTGTTAGACCCATACAAGCCAGGGAAGGGGTGTACATGCGGCAACCTTGCCTTAGAAGATATTTGAGCTCTCTTATGGAAGGTGCAGTGGCCAGTTGCAATTTCCTGGAGCTTTAACGGTGCATCTCAGATTGTTTTTTGTCCTGTCCGAGTCATAAGGGTCAAATATCAGTTTCATTCGGATACGATGCGTAATGTGCATATCAGATATGTTCATAAGATCTCATTAATATCAGTAGTCATTACAGCCACTCCTTAGACAATATAGTTAATAATTATTAGGTCAATATTTACAGTTATCAATTATTATTGTTTCAGTTTGTTTTACAACACTCCCATAAACATACATTTGTAATTATATTCACAGTATTAGGAACAATACCTTGTCTCATCCAGTGCTTTCATTTTTTATTATTGTTTTCTTTTATTTATTATTCTTATCAACATCAGTGTTATTATTATTAAAATACAACCATTACTATCTCTCTCTTTCTCTCACTCAGGCTGCTTGTCTGCCAGGGGGAGCAGAGCTCACAGACACCGTCACTTTTCCCCTTCCTATTCGGGGGGGTTTGGCTTTCCTATTTCTTCAGTCTGCTTGATATTTTCTGAACCTGATAACTGCCAAACAGTTTCATAACTGTTTTAATCTTACTATGACTGTCTCATTGAATTATTTATAAAACATTGCAGTAATTTACATCAAGTAAATTCCATATTTTCCTTCGTATTCTCTTTCAGTTACCTTCCGAACCTCGTGTGCTTAAAACAGCAACACATTATTATTACTTTTCAGACCAAACTCCTCTTCCAGCTTCTCAAGCCCTATCACTCTCAATCTCTCATCAACTTACTCAAACCCTCACTCAACTTACTCAAACCCTCGTCAACTTTGGTTAACATTGCTCAGCATGCTAACAGTTATTCTTTCTCCTATTAATGTTTTACAAGAAATGTATTCAGGGTTTATTATCAATATGTGTTATTTATATTCATACAGATTTACTCCATTATTCGTTTATTGAAGTAATATATTTACCTAACAAAATATTAGCCAATAGGCCATTGATCTCAATAATGATTCCCATATTCCTAGGAAAC
Source organism: Amia ocellicauda (assembly GCF_036373705.1). NCBI lineage: Eukaryota > Metazoa > Chordata > Actinopteri > Amiiformes > Amiidae > Amia > Amia ocellicauda. The sequence continues at coordinate 4,888,839 of NC_089867.1, forward strand.
CTTCTCCAAATTGTTGCAGTCTCTTCCGATTCATAATTCTTTTATTTTGTTGTTACACAATGTTTTTACTTTTGTTTCTATTTTTCTAAAATCTAATCTAATATATGATTGTTTCACTTCCTTTCCATTCTTACTTGTCTCCTTTAAAAATAGTTTATATTACTTGAGCTCACTAATTCTGTATGTGTAATCTTATACTTCTGTGGTATCTTATCCTTTTCCTACATCACTCATCCTAAACCCATATTCTACGTTAACTTGTATATCAGGTATTATATGCTATAACAATAACTAAACTTTTATTTTTTTTTACATTTTGTTTACATTCTCCTGCTTTCACAAGCTGTTGGGGCTGCACCAGGCTCCCTTCTAGCCTTTCCTTTAATTTGACATTACAGAGCTTGTCCATAACATGATGTTTAACAAACAAATTCTGGTTCTTCTTGTGAAGACACCATGACTATTTATTTATTACTATTATTGATCGTTTATTCATTGTACATTTTGTATTACTTTAACATTTTTCTTATAATAGAATCATATTCTTTCATTCTTATTTCTGATGCCTGAGGCACTCTGTATAGAGTCAAACATCCTCGTGGTCAGAGCCTTATAATTCTGTATTAATCTCTTGTTACATTTTTAAATATAAATGTAAGACAATTCAGATATCCGATCTGTGGCATGTGGTATTGACCCTGCAGTGTCTCAAACAGCCCTTACAACTTATTTATGATGGTATTTATGTATTTATGAAGTTTCTTATTATGTAGATTAAATGTCAAATAATCCCACTTGATTATTTCACTACCTCCGTTTTTCTTGATCCATTGTGAGCAAGGTTATCTCATAATTCATATTATTCTGAAAAAGACTTATGGAAACTTTGTCAGTTTTATCTTATGTTTCCTTGATTCCACCAATCCTGGTACTCCAACAGAGACCATTATTATTATATATTTCTTTCCATTTGTCTTTGGGACATTTGACTTAGACCAGATTGTATTTTGCAGTTTTCTTTTTTCTAATCTTCAGATGCCACACATCAGCACAGCGCAATATTACAGTACCATATGTTGGTACTCCATGCTCCGAAGAGCCCTTTAGTCCATGTATTCAGTAGCTCTCAGTTACAGCACCTAAAGCATAGAGTCTACTTACTCACCTATTTCCTAATTGTAACAGCCCTCTAGTCCAATATACATCAGTCAGTCAGCAGCTCTTAGTTACAGCACTAGGGCATTTAGAGTCTACTGCCTAACTGGAACAGCCCTCTAGTCCATCATGTTTTGGATACAGCAGTTCTTAGGGTACAGCACAAAGGCGAAAAGAGACTACTCACCAAATGTATCCCGGACGAGCCCCCAAATTGTTAAAGCACAACCACTTCACCAGAAGTAAACCCTGCAGGTTCCCTGGACTAGGATAACCCCTGGACTAGGATAACCCAGCGCCTTCAGTACAGGATGGTGGATCCTCCACAGGAGACGAGCTCGGGAAGAAAAAAGTCATCATTTTCATTTCAGGGCAGGACGTATTACAGATTTAGTTGCTAGGCAGACATTGAATGTGTCTGATATCATAACTCCTAACACACTCGAGAGTTTCAGTTGACATGTCTGCACGGTTTTCCTAGCAGTAGATGACATGGAACTCATCTTATTTCTGGTTTGTCTGAAGAGCAGCATGTATATTGTTTATGTTGTCAGCTCTGAGCTGTTCCTCAAAATATAATATAAATATAGGGAGATTGTGGTTTGACATTTCCAAAATAGAGGGGATGACCGTGAGTTCAGGTTTCTAGACTTTCACAGAAATAGTTATGCGCGAGTATGTTATTTGTTATTTCTGCAATTATGACAAATTTCAGCCCCCCTTGCCACAGCAACGTTTCCAGTGAGATATGACAATGTTAACTCTGCAACTTCTGTTAAAGGCTCCCAACATGCAGAGTATTATACAGTGGGTATATACAATACATAGGGGGCAATTTTACCCCAAAAATCACTGTTCGCCAATTAACTTGATGCAGCTTTAGGCAAATATTGCTCCATCATGGTGTACAAAGTTAATAGAGACTTATCTGAAAAAATGTGTCTGTAATAGCTACCAGAGGTGGTTCAACCAAGTGTTGACCTAGGGGGATTAACACTTAATCACATTTTTTTTTATTATTATTTTATAGTGTACTATTTTATATCCTTTTGGGTGGGACTGTGAAGAAGAATGTGTGACTCACAGATCAAAATTCCCAATGTAATGCATCCAAATCCCAGGCTTAAATGTGTATAACAATTTGGGGGTTGAATACTTTTTCAAGGCACTGTAATTGAATGTGGTGCAATGAGTGTTTATCATTCAGGGTCTAAGTGAGGGTCTGTTTCTTCATGCTGACCATCATTCAACACATTTGTGTGTGTGTGTGTGTGTGTGTGTTTGCCCTGGTTAGTTTACACTGACTGGCAACAGCCTCATAGATAAATGGTGTTCTACACACTCACACAAATAGACAGAATTAATTATGCAGTCATAGTTACCTATTGACAACAGTGTATTTTAAGATTGAATACTTGCACTGACAATGCAATGAAGTCTCTAATTCTACAGCACATTTAAGGCCAGGGTTGGAATTACGGGGGGGATTGGGGGTGTTGACCCCCCGAATTAAGACTTGGACCCCCCGGAAAGAGGCAAAAATAGAAGTGTAACGTAAAAAGCGGTCCCCTGTTCTCATGGTTACTGACCGTCAACCACCCCTCCTGCTCTCACAGCTTTTGACCCCCCCCCCACCCCACTCTCACAGTCACACCATCACCCGCCACCGCTCGAATCATTTCGATCATGTAAACATTTTAAACTTGCCAATTAATGGCGGATGTCAAATGCCAGCATGTGCTCCTTCAGGGTGTCATAACTTCCTGGAAAACAGAAAAACTATAAAATCACTGGATTTGTTTTCCTCGCATATGACTGTCACTATCAAATATGGATGTCTTCGAATACACTATTGGACCCGATTATTCGAATAGCCATTAGAGATTCTCGCAACACTGTTTCCATTTTTGAGTAGTCTACTCTGCAGTTCCTACACTAAAGCTGTCCACACTACGTCTACACAGCCTGTGACATGGGGTGCAGACTGAAAGCAGCGTGAATGGTGAACTGGTCTGCAGTGCAAGGAGGCGTCCGGTGTGAGAGCCCCTAAAAACTTTGAATCTATGTAGACATGACACTATTTCTGTCAACTACTTTCTAGTGTTGGATTTCAGATTTAAACAGAGAAAATAAAATGTAAAGTGTGTAGTGTGTGCAATCAGACTCCCGCTTGGACAGAAACCAGATTCCCGGGACAGCGCTGAGTGTCTCATCCACACAGTGCCAATAGAGCTACAGATCCACTGTGCCAGAAGACTGGTCCTCAGCCATAGGGGGTTGAATGCCCTATCAGGCCTAGAGAGGATGTCATGCCTGTCACATGTGTGTGTGCATTAACACAACTTTTATTTTTCAAAAACACACAAGATTGCTCAACATGTGAGTCTGAGTTTCTGTTATGTGGATAGATAAAAAATAATTTTGAAACTGCTTTAATTTGCTGTGTATTTAGTTAAATGATAATGTATTTCTAGCTAACCTGTTGTTCAGGGTTTGTGTTTTTAGCAATAACAGTAATGCAAGTGATCCTGTCTGTCTGTGTTGGGATGAGAGTTTCAGCAGTGCCAAATGTTGTGCTTTTAGTGACAGATTGAAAAGGTCAGGATGGTTTACAGCAGCAGTCCTTCACATTGTCATCACGGTGGGCTTGCTGTATTATTGAGGCACTGCATTGTTATCCTGTAATTTGACCAGATTGTCCAGCTGTGTAGACAGAGGTTACATGAAGGCCTGTGTCCGTGTGTGTTCACAGGGTCCCACTGGAGAGAGCAGACTCACCGGTGCCCAGCTGTATGTCCTTGAAGAGTGAGAACTCAATGAATCACCCTGTTAGATTCAGTCAAGACCCCTGCCCTCCTGGCACAAGGTGAGGTTTGAGTTTATATTGTAAATCTGTATCTTCCAGTACTGAGCAATGGGAGTGTGTTCTGGGCACCCCGTGGTGCACTGTTGCTCATTGTTTAGACATGAACATATCAGTGGGTATTGTGTATGTGGCTTCAGGATCTGTGTAAAAGACTCAGAATAACAGTGTTGTCACTGATGATTGTGTGGCACTTTCTGAAAGAGTGGTCATCATGAGGTTCTGACCATATCCCCTTTGAAGATTGAACAGTGGCCTGATATACAACTCTCCAACACACGACTGGCTCCTGACATAGGCCTTGGGTGCCATCTGTCATAGGGGCGCAGACTGGCGATAAAAAAAATTAACCACATCAACAACACTGCGCAAGTGTATATCCTAGGAAACCAAACATACCATAATTACATACATAATTACATGTAAACTTAGTATTACAAATGCTGAACTTAACCACACTATCTGCAGAATGAAGCTCTGGGGCTTCCAATCATGCACTGCTCAATGCAAAGTTGACAACGTACGTGTGGAATGATGAGAGGATGTAAGTCGTGGCATGACTGAGCAGCCAGCATTGCAATGCAAGACAGTTCACACAAGTAATCACAGAGAATAACAATGAAAAGATCATTAGATCTGTCAGGTGCATAGGGGTGAAATAGAAAGCAGGAGAAATCTCAAAACAGAGGTGTGTCATAATGACTGTTTAGGCTAGTTTATCTATTCTAGGTTTGACAAAATGTATGCGATTAGTGGCCAGCAGAATGACCAGCAGCCCTGTCTCCAGCAGAACTGTGTGCTACTTGCCCATGCACAGAGGATGATCCCAGGTCTCTGTTGCCTTTCGTGGCTTTGTTTCTCTGTGATTCCTGGCTATAATGTAGGATAAATCACCTCTACTGCCTCTCTTTAGAGTATTTTATTCTGTCAACTCTGTCATAGTTTGCGCTTCCTTTCAAAATATCGGTCCATTTCCACCTTCCTCTGTCACAAATAAGTTTTGGACAATAAAAAGGTAAATGGACTGTGACAGCTGTGAAAAACTGAGCAGCGCCCAGCCGGTCCAGCAACTCATCCACACGGGGCATCAGATAGGCATCAAACCTAGACACTGCATTGAGCTCCCTATAATCAACGTAGAACCTAGTGCTGCTGTCAGGCTTTGGCACCAAGACTATAGGGCTGCACCACTCTGACTGTGACTTCTCAATGACTCCCAGGTCCAACACCTTCTGCGCTTCTGCATTAACAGCCTGCTTTTTGTAATAGGGGGTGCGATAGGGTTTTACACACACGCAGGTGTCTGGTGCTGTGTGAATATGGTGTTCAATGAGAGGTGAGCCCGGGTCGGTGAGAAAAGACATGCTGGAAGCGGCATAATAAAGAGCGAACCTGCCGTTTCTGGGTGTTTGTTAAATTGGGATCAATGCGAACCTCAGAAACCACAGGCTCAGACTCTTTACTCCTCTCGCCACTTCTTCAGCATGTTAAGATGGTATATTTGCATTTCTCTCCGACGGTCCGGGCGACACACCTCATAATCGACATCCCCTAAACAGCGTGTGACCACAAAGGATCCCTGCCACTTAGCCAGCAGCTTAGATGTTAAAGTTGGGACTACCAGTACCTTGTCACACCAGTATCTTGTCCCCTGGTGTGAACGATTGCAACCGGGCTCCCATGTTGTACAAGCGCTGTTGTCGCTCCTGGGCCTGTAAGAGATTCGACTGTGCGATTTTCCCCAGTGCCAATAGCTGATCTCTGAGGTCCAGGACGTGCTGTACCATAGAGGTCCGGGAGGGGGCGGTAGCCTCCCAGTCCTCCTTTATTAAATCGAGGATGCCCCTCGGCTGCCTCCCGTATAGCAGCTCAAAGGGAGAGAAGCCAGTGGACGCCTGGGGCACCTCGTGTACAGCGAACGGCAGGGGCAGCAATAACTTGTCCCAGTCCCGAGCGTCTGTGCTCACAAACTTACAAATCATGTTCTTCAGTGTTTTATTAAAGCGCTCCACTAGGCCATCTGTCTGGGGATGATAGATTGAGGTCCTAATGGACTTTATTCCCAGCAGCCTACAGAGGTCTCGCATCACGCGTGACATGAAGGGAGTGCCCTGATCTGTCAGGATTTCCTTTGGGATCCCCAACCGAGTGAAGACCTTAAACAGCTCCTCGGCGATCCTAGTCGCTGACATTGTCTGTAGAGCGATCGTCGCCGGGTACCGAGTGGCATAATCCACTATTACTAGCACAGATCGATACCCCGCGGAGTTTTTCTCTAACGGATTGATCAAGTCCATCCCAATGCGCTCAAATGGTATCTCCATGAGAGGCAGCGGTACCAGTGGAGCTCTTCGTACCGCACTGGCATTGGTCTTCTGGCACTCTGGACAGGCAGCACACCACCTTTCTACCTCCTTTTTGATGCCTGACCAGAAGAATCGGTCCGTTATCGGGCTTAAGGTCTTGTCATGACCCAGGTGACTCGCCATAGGTACTTTGTGTGCAGAGAGAAACACAAAGCGCCTGTGCAAACGTGGTACCAGCAATTGTTTCGTGACCAGGTCCCCCCCACGATTTTTGGCTACTCTATATAATACATCTTTTTCGATGTGGAACTGGGAATATGAGTGCAACCGTCCACAACTGTGACCTAATCATATAACTGACCCAGGGCATCATCCCGGAACTGGTCTAGAGCGAAATCGGAAACCCAGGAGAAGAAGGGATCCGGGGCTGCGCCAGAGGTGTCGGTGGAGAAAGGAGAGAGCTGGAGTCCCAGAACTCGTTCCATCCCCCGGGTCCAACAGAGTACTGTCAGCTACTGAGCGACTGTCAGAGGGAAGGCTGTCCCCGCCCCGCTCATCGCCAGTAACCACCAAGGGTGATCGGCCCCCAGAGCCACGTCCCAACTGTGCCCCAGCCAAATCAGACAGCGAGAGCCTAGGATCTTTGATATTGGATAGAAATTCAGACCAATCCTGCCATGGGACCACCGGGAATGGCAAACAAGGGGCGAGCCCCAAGTTAATCTTATACATTTCCCCACCAATCATCATAGTCACCTGGGCCATGGGGTACCAGTGTATGTCCCCATGAATACACTATATAGCCACTTTAGTGCCTCGCCTGCCGGTGCCCCGGGGAGCCAGGCCATCCTGAACCAGCGTCTTGCTACATTCGGAGTCCAAGAGGGCCTTGACTTAACATTACCCGATTCTTACTGGTACCGTGGAGCCTTTTGCTGAACCGGGGTGGGCCAAATAAACAGGGTGCTCCGGGCAGTCAGGGGTTGCAGACTCAGTCCTCGCTCTCATTGGTTAGCTCCCTACCCTAGGGAGGGAGTGAGATTAAATAGAGAAGGCACAGCTGCCGCTGACGTCACAGTGCTCATTGCCTGCAGCTGTGAGTCCGCAGCCTGTTTTCGAGGGAGTGGACAACACAGCTGTGGCACATGAGCACCTAATCAGCTGGCGTCAGCAGCAGCCATGCCGTGCCAGCCTTTCACATGGACGTTTAATATTATTTTTTGTCTAAATAATGATTAAATTTAATGGTGATTAGAAAGTACTTGAAATCCACTGTCTACCAAAGGGGTTACTGGCTCATTCTTTTTAAGATGCTTTAACCTGGTTTTGCTGAAAGTTTCATTAAATTATCTTTAATTTATGTTATGTTTTTGACAATAGGTTTTGTTCAACTTCAATGGTAAATCAATGGAATAAAATAGTAGAATTATCTGAGTGTTAATTGGCAATAATTTCCTTAATTGTGTGCTGCATTTATGAACGTGTGTTCACGTTTATAACTGTGTTGATATTTTGACTGTATTTAGTGAATATTTCATTAACCATCTTTGTATGTAGGCCTAATGTTAAGCATAATGCTTTAAAAATGAAGGGTCTTATTTAAATAAAGTTGATGATGATGAAATATGAATAATAGGTAGCCTATAATTTGAAAATCTATTTAAGTACAATCTTACAAAAAGTGATTTCCATTGCATTCTTTTTGAAGATATATTGAAAATGCTGCCTTATATATAGCTCTGGAAAAAATTAAGAGACCACTCCAAGTTCAGAAATCAATGTTAAGTGGTCTCAATGTTTCCCAGAGCTTTCCAGAGCATAAAAACAATGGGATTGAAAGTGATTATCGTGACAAGCAAATAGGAATAAACTTTTGATAAATTCCTCCTGGATTGTAGGAGGACAACCAGTTTTGAGCATTTTTTAACAGACAAGGTTTCCATAAAATGTAGGATAAGTTAAGGCCCTCTTGTCTATTGTAGCCAAAACAAAAAGGAGACTGGCAACACAAAGGCTATGGCAATGGAGGCATCCAGGTCTGCTGATGACCTAACGATGGTCACTGTCTCAGCTTGGAGGGGGTCGTTGCTTCTTGATGCAATTTCTACACTTTGGAGCTGCTGCTCTTGGTTCCTAAAAGACAGCAACAAACCCAAGTGTGGCAGAATATTGTATCAGGAGTCAGTTCTGAAGTGTTCTGTATAGTATCTGCATGTATCTGTTTCCAGTGTGCATTGTGTCAAGCCTCCCAGTTTGCACTACTTATGTAAACATGTACATAAGAACATCAGAAAAAAAGAAAGTGTACAAACAAGAGGAGGCCATTCCACCCATCATGCTCATTTGGTGTCCATTAGTATCTAAGTGATCCAAGTATCCTATCTAGTCTGTTTTTAAATGTTCCCAAATGTTCAGCTTCAACCACATCGCTTGGGAGTTTGTTCCAGATTGTGACAACTCTCTGTGTGAAGAAGTGTCTCCCATTTTCTGACTTGAATGCCTTGAATCCCAATTTCAATTTGTGTTCCCGGGTCCGTGTGACTCTGCAGATCTGGAAAAGCTCCTCTGGTTTGATGTGGTCGATGCCATTCATGATTTTGAAGACTTGGATCAAGTCCCCACGTAGTCTCCTCTGTTCCAGGGTGAAAAGGTTCAGTTCCTCAGTCTCTCAGTAGGACATTCCCTTCAGACCTGGAATAAGTCTGGTTGCTCTCCTCTGAACTGCCTCTAGAGCAGCGATATCTGTCTTGAAGTGTGGAGCCCAGAACTGTACACAGTATCCAGATGAGCTCTAACTAGTGCATTGTACAGTCTGAACATTACTGCCTTTGTTCTCAATTCTACACTTTTGACAATATACCCTAGCATTCTGTTTGCCTTTTTTATTGCTTCCCCATATTGCTTGGATGGAGAAAGTGAGGAGTCCACATAGACTCCTAAGTCTTTCTCATGCGTTACTTCATCTAGATCTGTACCTCCCATAGTGTAATTATAGTGGACATTTTTGTTACCTTGCACTTGTCCACATTGAATTTCATCTGCCAGGTGTCGGCCCACAACTGAATACTATCGAAGTCCCTCTGAATAGCCTGTGCTGCCAAGATTGTATCTGCTGAGCCACCTATTTTAGTATCATCTACAAATTTTACAAGTTTGCTAACTATCCCAGAGTCCAGATCATTAATATAGATTAGAAAAAGCAAATGCCCTAGTACTGATCCCTGTGGAACTCCACTAACAACCTCACTCCAGTTAGAAGTGACTCCTCTAATTGACACCCTCTGCTTCCTATACATCAACCAGTTCATAATCCATCTACTTACATTACCCTGAATGCCTACAGCTTCCAATTTGATGATCAGTCTTTGGTGTGGAACCTTATCAAAAGCTTTCTGAAAATCTAAGTATATCATATCATATGCTTTCACCTGATCTACAGCTGCAGTTGCATGTTCAAAAAATTCTAACAAATTAGTAAGACGTGATCTGCCTCGTCTAAACCCATGTTGACTATCTCCAAGAATATGTTTTTCATTTTGATGCTAATTTTTTCCAACATTTTACAGGTGATGCAGGTGAGACTGATTGGTCTGTAATTTCCTGGCTCGGTTTTGTCCCCTTTCTTGTGGATTGGTATGACATTTGCTGTCAGTTGATGTCATTTGGAATATCACCCTGGATAAGAGCGTCTGCTAAATGACAAATAATGTAATGTAATGTTTGACTAGACTGATTGTCAACCTGTGGCATGTCATCTGTTTTTTCTTTTGTAAAAACCTCTGTGAAATACTCATTTAGAACATTTGCCACATCTTGTTCGTTTTCCAAGATACCTCCATTTTTGCCCTTTATCTGTTTCACTTCCTCCTTTATTGACCGCCTGCTGTTGTAATATTGAAAAAAGCTCTTTGCATTGGTTTTAGCTCCAAGAGCTATGTTTCTTTCTATTTCCCTCTTTGCTTTCCTGATCCTTTTCTTAAGATCTCTTTGCAGCTCAACATATTCTACATATTTTGTTTGGTCACCATCCCTTTTGTATGCGCTATACAACATTTTCTTTCTCTTTATATTTTTTTGCATACCTCTATTAAACCATTTTGGCCAGTGTTTTTTGGTCCTCAATTTGCTGTGAGGATATTATTTTCTTTCCCGCTGCCCCCTGTAGTCGCCTCACAGACCACAGGGTGGGAACTGCTGGTCCAGACCCTCAGAACCAGCTTCTGTAGAAAGTCATAGCACTTGGATTTAAAGATATTTTTCTGTATTCTGTATTAAATTATATACTAAAATAATAATTTAGAGGATGTATTTACCATCTGGTTATGTATTATGAAGTGGAAACAAAATACAAATTTTCATGCAGTAAAATGCAGAACTGTCATCACTAATAATTACATGCAGACAGTGAAGTTGCATGGGAATAATAGTTGTGCACCAATACAATTCTATTACTGACAAATGACTGACCTGATCTCTTCAATTCACTCAGCGCATTTACACAATGGTGGCTGGAGAGCAGTGATGTGGAAACGCCGGCTCACAGCTACGCCAGGCCTGGACACGTGACCTGTGATCTGTGCACTGGGAAGAAGAGCAGAGCTGTGAAATCCTGTCTGACCTGCGCTGCCTCCTACTGTGAGACACACGTGCGGCAGCACTACACAGCGCCAGCCCTGCAGACACACAGACTGGAGGACACGACTGTAGACCTGGAGTCCAGACTGTGCCAACAGCATCGCAGAGCTCTGGAGGTGTTCTGTCACACTGACCAGAGCTGGATCTGCAGCCTGTGTGCAGTGCAGGAGCACAGGAGCCATGATACTGATGTGGATCAGGTAGGCAGCGCCAGTCACTCACCTGCAATAGGAGAGCAGAACTGTACTGAATATGTACTGTTTCTGTGTGACTGACATTGTAATTCTGCTGGTTAGGAGCTTCTCTCTGACTGCCATTGCAGGGCTTATTAAAGTGAGAATTTTTGTTCATCTGGTTGAACTCAGTTCTTTAGTTGACAGAACCCAAATGAAGATTTTTTTTTTCCACCTAATGCAAACTTGATACCAAGTGCTGTGTTTTTAGTTTGAGACATTATTCTTCCATTGGTTTGTTTTGTTAGTAAGATCATGAAAAAATATATAAATAAATCATACATTTTCTACAAATACGCAATTTATAAACACATACAGTTATCCCTCAAGGTACGCAAGAGTTGCATTCCTGGGAAACATTGCATAGGCAAGAATAGCACAACTTGGAGAGCAGGGCTCTAATAGACTAACTTTTTCCACTGGTGGCGCTGGTGTTACTAACATTTTCAGCTGGTGGCACCAGCACATGATTTGTCACACCAAGGGTAGGACAAACAAAATATTTTTTCAGCTAAATTATGACGCTTTAAGGGACGGACTAGCTTCACTGTCAAGCAGCTGAATAAGCGGCACACCTGGCAAACTCTGCATCTGCATCTCGTCAGCACCAATCCCACTCCACACCCCCTCTTCGGCACTTTGTCAACACTGTGCCACCCCAGAATAACTACTGGACCCCTCCCACCCCATTTCAAATGTTCTGGCAAGCAGGTAATTTGTTTAACAGCAGCATCATTATTTCAAGGAATTACACATTATAATAAATTTATACGAAACATAACCTTCAGCATGTCCACATACCGGCAGAAATTACATTTTGTAAATACTTTGTAATGGAAAGATTATTTTGTTTTGTTGGGGTTAGATGAAGATTTCATTTCAGGAATCGGTGTCTCTTTCTTGTTTGTGGTTGTTCTACCGGTATGTTTATTGCTGTGTGAGTCTGGAAAAGCTTATTCTATTAATCTGTCTTTCTAGTAATTTAATTGTCAATCAATTAATAAATCAATAAATATTTGTTAAACAATTTAGTGATCATTTAAATACATATAAGCACAGTTATTATTATATTTTACACATATCCCTGTAGACTAAAAACTAAATGTCTGAGATATTAATAATAATACCCAGAGAAAATAAATTATGAATAAAACTCTGAACGCCTGAATAAAACTCTCTCACTGATTCTGAGAAATTACTAGACTGACTTCATTCTCTCAATCATGACAACATGAGACACATTTGACATTTGAGCGTCCACACTGCCAGAAATGAATCCTACTGATGGAGTAGTGGTTATGGCTCTGGACTCATAACTCAAAGATTGTGGGTTCAAATCCTGGGTTGAGGAGCTGCTGTTGTACTGTTGAGCAAGGTGCTTCAGCTAGTAGAATACCCAGCTGTATAAATGGGTACAAATGTAAGTTGCCCTGGATAAGGTCTGCTGAGTTATTATTAATTTTAGATTTATATCAAGTCTTTAGTAAAATAATATCTTGCCAGCTCCCTGCACTCAATAAACATTGAGAACAAACGTGTGGTTGCGTATGTACAGGAATCTCACATCTCATGATTTATAATAATCCCTCATGTAACACTCCCTGCCTAACAGTTCCCAAAATCACCAAAGAGGTCGCCCCTGCCATTTCCCAGTCTCTCCTCCTCATTATTGAATGATCAGTCCCTGTCTCTCAGTTCTCACCGCACCTGCTCCTCATTCCCCACTCATTAGCCCCTTGTTATTTATAGCCCTTTGTTTCCAACCATCGATGCAAAGTCATTGTTTTCTTTAGTGCTACATTTCTGAGCATGCGATTTCTTGTTAGCGTCCTCATGTATCAGACCTCTGCCTTTCCATGTTTCAACCTACGCTCCTTGATTCTCCTGCCTTAGTCTGTTTGCCTGATCCCCGACCCTATTGCCCTCACGCACCTGTTTGCCGGCTCTTGACCTTCAGTCCGACTTCGGTTTTCGCCTTTTCCCCGCACTTGGGTCCTATCCTCCCCTAGTCTGTCTTTCCATGACAGAAGTGAACCCTTACAAGAGATTTTTTATAAATCATGGGATTTGAGATGGTATAAAGACCACCCCCGACCCCGAACTACAGAAATGAGCATAAACTATGCTCACATAAGTTTATCAGTGATATAATCTATAGATACTATTCCAATTTATTTAATGCATGAGTTTAATGAGATTATACATATGAACGGTGTAATTTTACTTAACTACCACTGTTGTAGTGTTTTGCTGTTAGCTCTCTTGAATCATTAATAGTAGACTCTGTCTCTGCTGTCTCTGTCCAGGCTGTGAGGAAAGCTGTGACTGTGCTGTCAGATCATCCTGAGGATTTCCACCCAGCAGGATTCCTGAACACAGAGATGCCCAGAACAGGTGAGCGTCTCAGAGATCATACAGCTTTGTTCCTGTAGTGGACTGAACTGATTCAGGTCATGCAGGTGTGTGGTCTCGCCAAATTTCTCGTGTAAGTTGGCTTCTGTGATGACATCAGCATATACATCATACTCATCAGCTTTCATAATTTTGTATTATAAATATCAATACAATTGGATACATTATTTTCATTAGTTTGAAACTAGATACATATTTTGAAGAAATAAAATGATTTAGGTTAATGCTAGTTAGCTGTTATACCAACATAGCCCTGATAGTATAGGGTGAATGCATCTCTTCAGCATTTTTGCTTCCTCCATGCACTTTCCTTTTAGGGATAAATTTGGGAATACATTTCTCATCTTATAAGCAATTATATAAGGTACTCCAACAATTAATAACAACACAGATTTGTAATTATATGTATGCATAGACAAATTGGATTATGCCGGTATTACTTGCCTATCTATTATCTGTCTAAACAATATAGACAGATTTTCTGTTCATGTGGGCTATAGTATCAAAGTATTTTTAGCTATTTAGTGTCACAGAATAAAGACTCCTGTTCAGATTTGGGTTCAGAGTTATCCAAAGCACTTTATTATTCAAGCAATTGCAGGGAGATGAATCAGAAGGCAGTCTGACAGAGTTTCCCCTGACAGGACAGGGTCTCTCTGCACACAGGCAGGACTGAGCAGTTTATACAGACAGTCACTCTCATAAACATGATTCAAAGACATTCCTGTGTCGTTGCAGAAGACAATGCAAAAGACAAAGCTTACAGCTGCAGGCTGAAGGACATGTTTACTGTCACTGTGCAATTAGGCAGATATATTCTCCTAAACTGTATCACTCATCTATCAACCCCTCTCCTACCCGTCTGCTGTACTTATCTTGACAAGAAACATCTGAGGCCTATCGGCTTTAATTCAACATTGGTTAGGTGGAGCTTTTTCATCTCTTTAGTCATCTCTTACACATTCACACTGTTTGCATATCTCTCTTGTTGTAGCATACCATTATTTCTGAACTATAACATAGAAAAATGTATCCAATGCTCAGTGAATCTCAGGACAGAACAAACATCTTAATGATACACTGCAATATTACAATTCAGCATCAAATAAATACGTTTGTTCAGTAGAAGTCCATAAGTGTATTCAGTTTTTGTCAGGTCTTTAACCTTTTCTGTTTTTCCAGTGTCTGTATGATTTGTATCTGTATCATTGATTGTGTATCTGTTTCTGTACAGAACACCAACAATGTGCATTTAAACTCTCCATTCTTCTGTTTGTCACTTTTAATTAGACTTTTTATTTAAAATAAATGCTATTAAATTACTGAAAGTTTAAGCATAATCCATTCATGCTTTTCTTTTTATAATTCAATGTATTAAAACAATCACAGAGTTTGAGTTTAATATATATTCTTTCCTTGTTCTTTTACAGATGGATCACTGAAAACAGTCCAAGTGAAGCATAAATCCATCCTGAAGAAGAGGTTTGAATGTATCTTTGAAGGCGTAGCTGAGTCAGGGAAGCGCACCCTCCTCAATAGTATTTACACAGAGCTCTACATCACAGAGGGCAACAGTGGAGAGGTCAATAATGAACACGAGGTGAGGCAGATTGAGATGGCAAGCAAGAAGAAACACACCCAAGAGACTCCAATCAAATGCAATGATGTTTTTAAACCCTTACCTGGCCAAGAAAAACTGTCAGAACAAATCAGAACTGTGTTGACGAAGGGGATTGCTGGCATTGGAAAAACAGTGTCTGTGCAAAAGTTCATCCTTGACTGGGCAACTGGAGAAGCTAATCAGGATATTCACTTCATAATCTTTCTGCCTTTTCTTGGCCTGAATTTGATGAGGAAAGAAAGATATAATCTGATAGAACTTCTTTGCTACTACCACCCTGAACTGAGAGAGGCTGGAGATCTCGAGTCTGGTAAATACACAGTTTTGATCATCTTTGATGGCCTGGATGAGAGCCATCTTTCCTTGGATTTCCAGAACAATCAGATGTGCCATGATGTGACACAGTCAATGTCTGTGGATGTGTTACTGACAAACCTCATCAGAGGAAATCTGCTTCCCTCTGCCCTCCTCTGGATAACCTCCCGGCCAGCAGCGGCCAGTCAGATCCCTGCCGAGTGCATCCACCAGGTGACGGAGGTTCGAGGGTTCAATGATGAGCAGAAAGAGGAGTACTTTAGGAAGAGAGTCAGTGATCAGAACCTGGCCAGCGCCATTATCACTCACATCAAGTCATCAAGGAGCCTCCACATCATGTGCCACATACCAGTCTTCTGCTGGATTTCAGCCACTGTTCTGGAGCAAATGTTGGGAGAGGCGAGCGGTGGAGTCATCCCAACTACTCTGACTGGAATGTACACACACTTCCTGCTCCTTCTGATCAGTATCAAGAATAAGAAGTATCTTTGTGGAACTGAGGAAAGCACACAGAACCTGTTAGAGTCAGAGAAGGACAATATCCTGAAACTGTGCAAGTTGGCCTTTAAACACCTTCAAAATGGCAACCTGATTTTTTATAAAGAAGACTTAAGAGAGTGTGACATTGATGTAAGTGAAGCTTCAGTGTACTCGGGGGTTTGCACAGAGATATTTAAAGAGGAATCAGCAATATTCACACAAAAGGTGTATTGCTTTGTGCATCTGAGCATTCAGGAATATCTTGCTGCTGTACATGTCTTTTTTGCACATAAAAATGAAAATCGAAATGTACTTAACAAAATGCATAAATATTTAAAAAGAGTGAAATTGTCAGACATGTACAAGAGTGCAGTGGGTCAGGCTTTACAGAGTAAGAATGGACACCTGGATGTTTTCCTCCGTTTCCTTCTCGGCATCTCAATGGACTCCAATCAGACTCTCTTACGAGGCCTCCTGACACACAGCACCACAAGAGGAGGACGGCTGTCAAGGACAATCAAAAGCTGGAGGAGAAGATCATTGACAGAGCCAGAGAGTGTTTCCCAGAGCATCCAGGACACAGCTGATTACATTAAGAAGATGATTAAGAAGAATCCATCTCCAGAGAGATGCATCAATCTATTCCACTGTTTAAATGAACTGAATGATAATTCTCTAGTGGAAGAAATCAAGAGCTTCCTGAGCTCAGGAAGTGATTCAGGAAGAAAGCTCTCATCTGAACAGTGGTCAGCACTGGTGTTTGTGCTGCTGACATCAGAAGAGTCGTTAGATGACTTTGACTTAAAGAAGTTCAGTAGAACAGAAGAAGGCTGTGTGAAGCTGCTGCCAGTCATCAGGAGATCTAGAAGAGCTATGTAAGTGTTGGTGTTATCCTGTTGTTATCTCACAGAGTGCTTTGATTCAGTTGAATCATATACCTCATAAACAGAATGTTTCTTATTCTGTACAATTTATGTGCAAAACTACATTAGACAAACGTAAATAGTGAAAATATACTAACATTAGCTCTTTACAAACAGATAAAAGATAGAAAAGCTTGTAAACATTTGTTCACATTCAAAATGTCAGGCTGATGTAAATAGATAAATAAGGAAACAAAAGCAATATTCCTTTAGCACTATTCAGAACATATTCAATCATCTCCATTCAAAGTAACTAAAAAGAGTTCAAGAGGCAATAAACACTGATTCACAGACTAACTTGATTTAAAATAGTGCCAGAATCAGTGGGCAGTACAGATAGCCCATTGGATGTAAGCTGTATCGTTTAGGTTCGTTCCTGTAATTGGAGGTCCAAAAACTAACGCTTGTAAAATATTCTATTCATACTACTTAATGGTGAATCTCAAAGTTCTCTGCATGATTTCTTCCAGTTTGTTTTTGAATTCTGACTATAACTATATTTACTGACTCCTCACACTCAAAATGTATGGGTTGAATCACTGTGCCCATGCTCTAGCCAATCAGAGCTGTATTGATCAGAGCAAAGATGGCTGATGGCTACTCTTAGGAGTAAAAGTAGGGCTGGCGATATGGCAAATAAATTCACTATATATATATACACTCACCTAAAGGATTATTAGGAACACCATACTAATACTGTGTTTGACCCCCTTTCGCCTTCAGAACTGCCTTAATTCTACGTGGCATTGATTCAACAAGGTGCTGAAAGCATTCTTTAGAAATGTTGGCCCATATTGATAGGATAGCATCTTGCAGTTGATGGAGATTTGTGGGATGCACATCCAGGGCACGAAGCTCCCGTTCCACCACATCCCAAAGATGCTCTATTGGGTTGAGATCTGGTGACTGTGGGGGCCAGTTTAGTACAGTGAACTCATTGTCATGTTCAAGAAACCAATTTGAAATGATTCGACCTTTGTGACATGGTGCATTATCCTGCTGGAAGTAGCCATCAGATGATGGGTACATGGTGGTCATAAAGGGATGGACATGGTCAGAAACAATGCTCAGGTAGGCCGTGGCATTTAAACGATGCCCAATTGGCACTAAGGGGCCTAAAGTGTGCCAAGAAAACATCCCCCACACCATTACACCACCACCACCAATCTGCACAGTGGTAACAAGGCATGATGGATCCATGTTCTCATTCTGTTTACGCCAAATTCTGACTCTACCATCTGAATGTCTCAACAGAAATCGAGACTCATCAGACCAGGCAACATTTTTCCAGTCTTCAACTGTCCAATTTGGTGAGCTTGTGCAAATTGTAGCCTCTTTTTCCTATTTGTAGTGGAGATGAGTGGTACCCGGTGGGGTCTTCTGCTGTTGTAGCCCATCTGCCTCAAGGTTGTACGTGTTGTGGCTTCACAAATGCTTTGCTGCATACCTCGGTTGTAACGAGTGGTTATTTCAGTCAAAGTTGCTCTTCTATCAGCTTGAATCAGTCGGCCCATTCTCCTCTGACCTCTAGCATCAACAAGGCATTTTCGCCCACAGGACTGCCGCATACTGGATGTTTTTCCCTTTTCACACCATTCTTTGTAAACCCTAGAAATGGTTGTGCGTGAAAATCCCAGTAACTGAGCAGATTGTGAAATACTCAGACCGGCCCGTCTGGCACCAACAACCATGCCACGCTCAAAATTGCTTAAATCACCTTTCTTTCCCATTCAGACATTCAGTTTGGAGTTCAGGAGATTGTCTTGACCAGGACCACACCCCTAAATGCATTGAAGCAACTGCCATGTGATTGGTTGGTTAGATAATTGCATTAATGAGAAATTGAACAGGTGTTCCTAATAATCCTTTAGGTGAGTGTATATATATATATATATATATATATATACATATATAATCACAATATTAATCAGATGTTTAAAATGTTTCTTATTTCTTGTCAGAAATGGAGGAACACACAAATAGAATTAAAATTAATCTTTTGCATTATAACTGTTAGCCTAATGGCACATCACAGTTGAAGTTGGGATAGTTGTTGTCTTACAAGTTATAAGCAAGAAAGACAAGTCTGTCTACGGTCTCTGGCTTTAAATCTGTACTATGGCAGGTCACTATTGCCCTGTTACCACTAACAGACACGTACAAATGCTTAAACAGGTGTTTCCACTGGTTTAATAGTCTGGACGCGTCTGATTTTGTGGCCGGTTAACTATCTGCTGCCGACGTGGCCATCAGCGTCCGTCACCCACTGAGGAAATACTTCTCTTTCAGAAGCGGAGATGTGTGCTGGACTTGCAGACAGACAGGGAAGAGATCAGATACATTATGTCGGAAGATATAATCTCAAGTTCCGTGTGGGATCACGAAGAAATTACAGTTTTATTAGCAGCATAGAGTGAGATCCACGTACAGAAACAATGACTGCTTACACTTAATATCAGTGCATTAAAAACTTGGATTTCACAGGACCGGTGCAGTGCCTGACTAGTTAAAATCAACTGAAGGATAATAATCTGATCGGTAGGAGCCGATGTTATTAATATTGTATGAACAGCTGGCCGGTGTTTCCGGCTGTGTTGTGTGAATGTGTGCAGGACAATCCGCAGAGACAGTCAGTGTGAAGGTGAACACGATTAAGTTAACGTGTCCATTTACAAGATAAAATAATGAATAAATAAATACAGCAGATCTGCGTTTTAAAACATTAAGGACTGGTTTAATAAATGTGTCCATAAATCCATAAATGCCATTACTGAAACGTGCACACTTTAGTTAAATTAACCTGCTATATTGTATCTGTATGATTAATCGTGAAACGTGTGTATTTTGTTTCAACTGTAACTTGCCCTGGTTAAGGACGTCTGCTAAGTAAATTAGAAATAATACGGCAAAAAGTATTGTTTGTAGTTACAAATCTGTATTAAGAGTAATAAGTTAAGGGAGTCAAGTTGTGCCATTTAAAATACATATCTACTAGCACATATTTTGATGATGATTACAATAATAATAATAATAATAATAATAATAATAATAATAATAATAATAATAAATAGCAAATATTTATTTTATTGTTGCACATGGAAAAGTTATCTTACGGTAACATGACTAAATATAAAATTGTCTATACACATTTAGCTATTTCTAATTAACAGAAACGTGTATTTATTATGCTGTTTACAATCATGTAGAGCAGAAAGAATAAAATAGACACAAAAGTCCTTTCCACGTCAGGCTGTGTTGCTCGTAGTGTTGTTCTGTGTCTGTTTTTAACACAAACACAAACCAAACCCACAGTCGCTCTGCTCCTCCCACAACAGGGACGGACTTCACAACGGCCTGGTTTTCCAAAAAAAGCTCTGGGACTCTGGCACGGCATGGCACGGCACGGACTCAATATCTGATTATTTTTAACACAAATTAAAAAAAAAAAAATTGCTGCACAATGACGCATAGTGAGCCGTATTCTAACCTAAACTGTCGTGAAAATTAGCTAAAAGCTTTTCAAATGATTGGATCCTACTCCCAGCTAAAAGTAGGTGTAACAGACTTTATGACTGACTTCTACCTCCTACTCTGAGCGAGGAGTAATTTTACTCCTAAACTCACTTTTAGTGTGATTCCTAGGAGTAATTCTGAGATGTTTTATGCATACGGGCCCAGCTCACTGGATTGCCTTCTGTGCTTATTTAGGAGGGACAATGGGACAATGGATGCGTCTTACACATGCTGCCAAACACACTGTTTAGCACAGTCAACCCAGACTCCCCACAGCGTCTCTGTCACACTAATAGGAGGATTTAATCCAGATGGAGCAGCTCACACCCTGAACCTGCAGCACCTGAGCTGCCACAGTCACTTGTGTTGGGGAGGTGGGGGGGAGGGGTTCTGGCGAAGCGTGGTCCGGGGGTTGGACAGCTGCCGTGGTGTGGTCCAAGTACCAAGCTGTGTAACGCAGCATGGATAGGGGGAGGGGAGATTGCGACAAATAGGCACATCCCTGCTGCATGGGCCTACGTACCCACAAGACGCGCAGCCTCCCCCCCACTCAGGGTCCCCTGAATCGTCATCACCCCTCCCCCCCTCCACCATGCCGCTGCACATAGGTGAACAAACGTGTTCTTAATGTAATTTTCAAAAACTTTTACTGCGTTTTAAATTAACAAAAAGTTTTTGTAAGCAGATGTCCTGATGTTCTCTCTCTCCACAGGCTGGGCAGCTGTAATCTCACAGAGGGGTCGTGTGCAGCTCTGGCCTCAGCTCTCAGGGCAGACCACTCCCAGCTGAGAGAGCTGGAGCTGAGAGACAACGACCTGGGGGATTCAGGAGTAAAGCTGCTCTCTGCTGGGCTGCAGGATCCCAACTGTAAACTACAGAGACTGGGGTGAGGAACACTGCGCTGTGCACTGAGGAGCAAGTAAAGAAGCTCAATATGTCATTCATAGAGACCACTCTGTGTTGTTTTTATTTTCTTCAGTATAATATAATCTTCTGACAAGACAAGTAACTGTTGCTCTTGAGTCTGTGTGCATTTCTCCTCTGGAAACAGACACATTTTGAATATATGCTCAATCCAGAACTCTCTCTGTTGTGCTGTACTCTCCTACAGACACCGCTAGACAGCTGAAATGACCAATATGTTCTCAAGACTATTCATATTTACATGGAATTCATTTCTATTCAAATTTAGTTTGTCGTTAGTCTAAAACACCCTTTGCAATGTTATCAATTACCCTTCAATTAAGTATTATATATGAAGTCAGACAATACATTCTGCCCTGGGTCTCTCTCTGCACTGAAGAAAAGACTTTCCACAGAAAGTGATTTATCAGACTCATTATAAGAAAGTGTAAGGTACTCATTCAAATATATAATATTACTGAATATAATTTAAACATTACTGGATGTAAATTGTTATCTGAAAAGAAAAGAAAGGTGCAATATTTTATATATTTTTGAATCAACCTTGGCTCATTGATCAAGGGACCTGAACCTGTTATAATATCAGATGTTATTAATACACTCCATTTTTGACGTTTATCCGAACAACTGTAGCTTTGTCTGAATCATGTTGTTTTTATTCTTGACGGGATCTACATGGCATTGATTAAATTGTGGTAGTTGTGTTACTCTGTTCTACTGACCACATTCATCTTCCTCTTCCTTTCCTTCAATGGCCCCTGCCTTAGCACAAGCCATTTCCCCATATAAGGGAAATAAGGGGAAAGGGTCATTCAAAATCATACATACCGAAGAGCAAAATAAATACAAGTACAGAGAATCTACTCTCGAAACAGAGAAAAATATATTTGGCCTACTGGGAGCATTTTGGTATTTGGAGCTGCATAAAAACCCTAAGAAAAATTGCCTCTGTAATACCCTCCTTATCCTCACCAAACATGGCCCCCCAAATTCCCTCACAAAACAACCAAGGATACATTTAATATTTCTCCCCTTGTGTGCACTGCCATTTTATTTCTGCTCTCCTCACTCCCTTTTAATGTGACATACCATTTAGGTGTATTGGTGCTGTGTTTTAACTCCTGTTATAACAGTACACAATAACAGTCAAACCATTCAAATAGTCAGTTACTGTTTTAACCCTCAGAGTACTGAACTCACAGCGACCGCTCTACTCATCAGCACTACAGTGCTCTCACACAAATCACAGCGCTTGGTATAGCACAGCAAATTACTTCATTTTACATAAATAAATATAATGATCATATGAAACCTATACATCACAAGAAACGTAATACACTGAAGTTTTATATATATATATATATATATATATATATATAAATAATATGAAATAATTCAATAATGTTAATTATTAAAAGGGTCATTTTTGCTTGAGACTCAAGCCTGCCTGAATAAACCAAAAGCTTTAATGTTTCTTATTTATTGTCAGAAATGGAGGAACACACAAATAGAATTAAAATTAATCTTTTGCATTATAACTGTTAGCCTAATGGCACATCACAGTTGAAGTTGGGATAGTTGTTGTCTTACAAGTTATAAGCAAGAAAGACAAGTCTGTCTACGGTCTCTGGCTTTAAATCTGTACTATGGCAGGTCACTATTGCCCTGTTTCCACTAACAGACACGTACAAATGCTTAAACAGGTGTTTCCACTGGTTTAATAGTCTGGACGCGTCTGATTTTGTGGCCGGTTAACTATCTGCTGCCGACGTGGCCATCAGCGTCCGTCACCCACTGAGGAAATACTTCTCTTTCAGAAGCGGAGATGTGTGCTGGACTTGCAGACAGACAGGGAAGAGATCAGATACATTATGTCGGAAGATATAATCTCAAGTGCCGTGTGGGATCACGAAGAAATTATAGTTTTATTAGCAGCATAGAGTGAGATCCACGTACAGAAACAATGACTGCTTACACTTAATATCAGTGCATTAAAAACTTGGATTTCACAGGACCGGTGCAGTGCCTGACTAGTTAAAATCAACTGAAGGATAATAATCTGATCGGTAGGAGCCGATGTTATTAATAGTGTATGAATAACTGGCCGGTGTTCAGGCTGTGTTGTGTGAATGGTGTGCAGGACAATCCGCAGAGACAGTCAGTGTGAAGGTGAACACGATTAAGTTAACGTGTCCATTTACAAGATAAATTAATGAATAAATAAATACAGCAGTTCTGCGTTTTAAAACATTAAGGACTGGTTTAATAAATGCGTCCGTAAGTCCATAAACGCCAAGACTGAAACCTTTAGTTAAATTAACCTGCTATATTGTAGCTGCTGTTACTGTATGATTAATCGTGAAACGTGTGTATTTTGTTTCAACTGTAACTTGCCCTGGTTAAGGACGTCTGCTAAGTAAATTAGAAATAATACGGCAAAAAGTATTATTTGTAGTTACAAATCTGTATTAAGAGTAATAAGTTAAGGGAGTCAAGTTGTGCCATTTAAAATACATATCTACTAGCACATATTTTGATGATGATTACAATAATAATAATAAATAGCAAATATTTATTTTATTGTTGCACATGGAAAAGTTATCTTACGGTAACATGACTAAATATAAAATTGTCTATACACGTTTAGCTATTTCTAATTAACAGAAACGTGTATTTATTATGCTGTTTACAATCATGTAGAGCAGAAAGAATAAAATAGACACAAAAGTCCTTTCCACGTCAGGCTGTGTTGCTCGTAGTGTTGTTCTGTGTCTGTTTTTAACACAAACACAAACCAAACCCACAGTCGCTCTGCTCCTCCCACAACAGGGACGGACTTCACAACGGCCTGGTTTTCCAAAAAAAGCTCTGGGACTCTGGCACGGCATGGCACGGCACGGACGCCTAAGCCAGTGGAACCTAGTGGGCGTATACCTCTCCACGTGCATATTGTCAATGCTCCACACGTTCCTGCTGCGTCACAGAGGTGAATTGGACTGCTGTACCGACTTATTCTATATCTACATTATTGTAAATTAATCTAAACTTTTTATATCGTTATTGAGAGAAGTAATTACCTTCATTAATTATTGATATCGATGTATCGCCCAGCACTAAGTAAAAGCTATTCATAAAGATTCTTTAGAATTAAAAATACTCGACCAATATTTAGGAGTCCACTAACTAGTTAGAGGCCCGTAGCCAGCCTAGTGGACCTTTTTGCAGTTTTTCCCCTCAGTTTGTATTTAATTATGAGGTTCAAATACTAAATTTCTGACACAGAGGAACACACATCACACATATGCAGGGTAAAAACCTTCTGAATCGGTCACTTTAGCTAGCTATTTCCACTGGATGGATAATGGTCAGAATTTACTGTGTTCTTCCTTGACCCATGCTACACCCCTCTACTGAGTTTTGTGAAAATCGGTCTTGTAGTTTTTGCGTAATCCTGCCAGACACACAAGTGAAAACATTAGCTACCTTCTGCTCCTGTGGGGTTGACAACTGTTAGCTAGCACGTAGCTAGCGTTAGCGATCTCAACTGTTAGGTTAGGCAGTATATATAACAACCTTACCCTGTTTGGCAGTCTTTGTTCAATATAATGTCTTCAATATTCTGCGACAATGATGCTGCTGCCTGCTTTCTCTTCCGTCTCTCCTGCTCTTTTCGCCCCATTCTCACTATCCAGCTGGATGTCGTTGGCCTCACAGATTTTGCTAAGAGTGCATAACATCAGTTACTGCGCATGTAATACTCCTGTAAAGGATGATAGTAGATGAATACAAAAAAACGGACTTAAATTCTGGACCTTCAGCAGTGAGGGCGGGGGGGGGTCGTTCGAAGTACCCGATCCCCCCCTGTCTACAGGCATGAATTAAGAGTTGGAGATGGCAGCAATGAAAAGACAGCGTCGCCACAGCTTCAGTGAAAGGAGAGACGTGTTACAGGGGTGTGATGATCAAGAGTTATTGCGACGATATAAACTGAACACAAATTGACACTGTTTCTTACTGAACGAGTCAGCAATGCAGTTTTGTCCGCCACTGTCAGAAATTCATCACTGTCAGCAGAGATACAGGTAGTGACAATGTTGCGGTGTCTGGCCTCAGGGAAAATGCAACAATGTAGCAGTGATGATCAAACCATAATAGCATGAACAGCATCCGAGATCGTCCGACAGTTTGATTTCCCCACCACTGCGGCAATATCCCCAAAACAAGACACATTCATAATCGATGATTATGCTTATATAATCAATGCTAGCCTAATCAATTCATAATCATTGCTAGCCCATATTCATCAAGGGTTTTACATTACACCTATTCTATATCTGATAATTTTTAACTCAAATTAAAAAAAAAAATTGCTGCACAATGACGCACAGTGAGCCGTATTCTAACCTAAACTGTCGTGAAAATTAGCTAAAAGCTTTTCAAATGATTGGATCCTACTCCCAGCTAAAAGTAGGTGTAACAGACTTTATGACTGACTTCTACCTCCTACTCTGAGCGGGGAGTAATTTTACTCCTAAACTCACTTTTAGCGTGATTCCTAGGAATAATTCTGAGATGTTTTATGCATACGGGCCCAGCTCACTGGATTGCCTTCTGTGCTTATTTAGGAGGGACAATGGGACAATGGATGTGTCTTACACATGCTGCCAAACACACTGTTTAGCACAGCCAGCCCTGACTCCGCACAGCGCCTCTGTCACACTAATAGGAGGATTTAATCCAGATGGAGCAGCTCACACCCTGAACCTGCAGCACCTGAGCTGCCACAGTCACTTGTGTTGGGGAGGTGGGGGGGGGGGGTTCTGGCGAAGCGTGGTCCGGGGGTTGGACAGCTGCCGTGGTGTGGTCCAAGTACCAAGCTGTGTAACGCAGCATGGATAGGGGGAGGGGAGATTGCGACAAATAGGCACATCCCTGCTGCATGGGCCTACGTACCCACAAGACGCGCAGCCTCCCCCCCACTCAGGGTCCCCTGAATCGTCATCACCCCTCCCCCCCTCCACCATGCCGCTGCACATAGGTGAACAAACGTGTTCTTAATGTAATTTTCAAAAACTTTTACTGCGTTTTAAATTAACAAAAAGTTTTTGTAAGCAGATGTCCTGATGTTCTCTCTCTCCACAGGCTGGGCAGCTGTAATCTCACAGAGCGGTCGTGTGCAGCTCTGGCCTCAGCTCTCAGGGCAGACCACTCCCAGCTGAGAGAGCTGGAGCTGAGAGACAACGACCTGGGGGATTCAGGAGTGAAGCTGCTCTCTGCTGGGCTGCAGGATCCCAACTGTAAACTACAGAGACTGGGGTGAGGAACACTGCGCTGTGCACTGAGGAGCAAGTCAAGAAACTCAATATGTCATTCATAGAGACCACTCTGTGTTGTTTTTATTTTCTTCAGTATAATATAATCTTCTGACAAGACAAGTAACTGTTGCTCTTGAGTCTGTGTGCATTTCTCCTCTGGAAACAGACACATTTTGAATATATGCTCAATCCAGAACTCTCTCTGTTGTGCTGTACTCTCCTACAGACACCGCTAGACAGCTGAAATGACCAATATGTTCTCAAGACTATTCATATTTACATGGAATTCATTTCTATTCAAATTTTGTTTGTCGTTAGTCTAAAACACCCTTTGCAATGTTATCAATTACCCTTCAATTAAGTATTATATATGAAGTCAGACAATACATTCTGCCCTGGGTCTCTCTCTGCACTGAAGAAAAGACTTTCCACAGAAAGTGATTTATCAGACTCATTATAAGAAAGTGTAAGGTACTCATTCAAATATATAATATTACTGAATATAATTTAAACATTACTGGATGTAAATTGTTATCTGAAAAGAAAAGAAAGGTGCAATATTTTATATATTTTTGAATCAACCTTGGCTCATTGATCAAGGGACCTGAACCTGTTATAATATCAGATGTTATTAATACACTCCATTTTTGACGTTTATCCGAACAACTGTAGCTTTGTCTGAATCATGTTGTTTTTATTCTTGACGGGATCTACATGGCATTGATTAAATTGTGGTAGTTGTGTTACTCTGTTCTACTGACCACATTCATCTTCCTCTTCCTTTCCTTCAATGGCCCCTGCCTTAGCACAAGCCATTTCCCCATATAAGGGAAATAAGGGGAAAGGGTCATTCAAAATCATACATACCGAAGAGCAAAATAAATACAAGTACAGAGAATCTACTCTCGAAACAGAGAAAAATATATTTGGTCTACTGGGAGTATTTTGGTATTTGGAGCTGCATAAAAACCCTAAGAAAAATTGCCTCTGTAATACCCTCCTTATCCTCACCAAACATGGCCCCCCAAATTCCCTCACAAAACAACCAAGGATACATTTAATATTTCTCCCCTTGTGTGCACTGCCATTTTATTTCTGCTCTCCTCACTCCCTTTTAATGTGACATACCATTTAGGTGTATTGGTGCTGTGTTTTAACTCCTGTTATAACAGTACACAATAACAGTCAAACCATTCAAATAGTCAGTTACTGTTTTAACCCTCAGAGTACTGAACTCACAGCGACCGCTCTACTCATCAGCACTACAGTGCTCTCACACAAATCACAGCGCTTGGTATAGCGCAGCAAATTACTTCATTTTACATAAATAAATATAATGATCATATGAAACCTATACATCACAAGAAACGTAATACACTGAAGTTTTCCAGACTTTCAATAATGTGTTTCTTTTTGGAATAAATACAGAAATGTGCATTAGCAAAGAAACCTGTTATACAGACACCATTTTTTTTTTCTCAAAACAATGCTGTTTTCAAAATTAACCCGGCTCATAAACACTTAAAAATATAAATAAATAAATAAATAAATATATATATATATATATATATATATATATATATATATATATATATATATATATATATATATATATATATATATATATACGGATCCCCAGAATGTTCTTCTTTAAATTCAAAAACACACAGATGTTTACAAATAATTGTTCAACAGATATCATCAGTTTTGCTAAAAGTGCACCTGTCTAGAAACTCGTCAGAACTACAGGCAAAACAACAAAAACTAAACAAATCGGTCGTTGGGTTAAGCTGTGTTGAATAAATATAAAAGCATATTTAAATGTACTTATTATTATTGTTGTTGTTGTCATTATTACTACCAGTAATATTTAATCATAACAATAATAAGTACATTGCTTACTTTGCATTGATTTTAAACACGTGTGTTCGACTCGGTGCAGATGTGATCTTTCTTCTCTGCTGAGAAATCAGATGGTCGGGTTTGCTGTGTTGAATACATCTCAAGACTATTACTTCTGTGTATTTCTTAATCTTAGCATTTTTCTTTTGTGTCAATTCTGTAATTTGGGTTGAAAAGGGGATTCTGACATTGAGGTTGACCAGCTGAAATAAACTAGAAACTTCTTAATCTGTACCTTCACCCCCTCGCATCTGCATTCTCGCGATAAACTTCTGTCTCCCCCTCTTCTGCTGTCATAACTGTCTGCAACACTGAACAATGTGCCCAATTAAAAGATTACAATACTAAAACAATTGCTTAATTAAGTTTTATTGTCCTTGGAAGCAGTGAAATGTTCAAAACATCCCTCACTTGACTCCTTTTAAAAGTGCTCTCATGCAGTGAGTACTTTCAGTGTACCGCCATTTTTCCTATCTCCTCTTTTTTTTGCAAACTTTTCTTTATCTGAATAACTCGATTAATCATCAGAGTAATCAACAGAATACTCGATTACCAAAATAGTCATTATTGACAGCCCTACATATCACCATTTTCAGTGTTTACATTTAGATTTCAAGACCCGGGCCACCATTAGCTGACGAGAAAATCGCAATTTCCGATTATACCCTAAGTCACCCATCCAAATGTTTGCAGTTACAGAAAATCCTGGGGATGACTCTGATGTGTGTGTGTGTGTGTGTGTGTGTGTGTGTGTGTATATATATATATATATATATTTGTGTGTGTGTGTATTGTAACGACTTGGGACTCAAACCCCATTCTCCTGCGCCACAATGCAGCGATCTTACCTCATCACCAAAAGGCCCATGCCTCTTAGTGAGGCTTGAGATCACTACAATATATTTGTTGTGCTGCACCACAGTGTTGATCTGCAGAGAGAAGAGACTGACAGGATTTGTTTAGTTCCTGATGTGTCCAGGGTCATACTACAGGGTTATATAGATTTGTTTTAAATTATTTCCTGCTGTTTATCTGAATTGCTTTAAATCTGCATGCACATTGGAGTACATTTTTGTTGTCCATCTGAGATTATATTTCCCTTAATGTGAGAGTAGTTAGGCCAGCATGATAGAAATACAAGCTGCTCTTACAGTTGCAACACAACTGAGCCTGAACACTATTTCCCTTAATCCTCAGTACTGGCAGGTGACTGTAGTGATGGTTACAGTTGGACACAGTGTAGCTAGACTACTGGCACTAATGTAGGGACAGCCAGACCAGACTGAGAGTGAAGACGGAGAACGGAAGAGTCGTCAATAAACGTTCATGATAATCTCATGCTCAGAGATAAATAGACTGCCTGAGTGATTTGTGGTGACTGCAGAGCTGAGCGAGTGAGAGAGTGTCTCCTTCTCCCCACAGGCTGTCTCTCTGTCAAGTCTCAGAGGAAGGCTGTGCAGCCGTGGCCTCGGCTCTGCGCTCAAACCCCTCAACTCTGAGAGAGCTGGATCTGAGCTACAATCACCCAGGGGACTCAGGAGTGACGCTGCTCTCTGCTGGACTGAGGGATCCCAAGTGTAAACTAGAGAAACTGCTGTATGTAGAGGCTGTGTGATTGTGTGAATATTCATCCACTGACTGTGGTTTCTCAGCTCTGCTCCTCTCCCCTGCTCTCCCCCTGTCTCTCCCTCTCCTCTCATTAGTCCTCCTCACACCTGTTGTCTGTCACAGCTCTGTGTTTGTTTAATATCATTCTCTGTCTCTTAACAGACAGACTGGAAGTGGGAGTCCCAGAGCTGCTCTGTGGTTTAGTCTTGATAAATCCATCATACTGACAAAATGAAAACTATCACACTGTAAAAATTAAGTGTGCATCATAGACTGTATTTCATTCCTTTGTCCTGTTTTTCATCAAGTCAGTGTTCTCTGTGGTCCGTTTAAGATGCAGGATTAAAAACAACCAGAAAATGTCATGTAATCATTTAAATTTTTTTTATTTCTTACAGAGTCGACCACAGTGGAGAGAACAGGATCAAACCAGGACCTCAGAAATGTAAGTCTGTTTGGACTGAGGAATCAAAATGCATCCCAAAATACTAATTCAGAAGAGAAAAATAGACTCAGAGAGAGAAAATGAGAAAAGGGCAAGAAAATGGGAATAGATTGGGATGAAAAGTAACTTTGAATTTTCTCTCTCACCATCTGCCCTCACTCTTTCCCTGTCTCTCCCTGTTGTTGTCATTAAAAGTCATTGTTTATAAGCTATAATGTAAAATGTCTGTTTCTCTCCATCATCTGCGTTCTGACCAGTGTGTTTTCTGGTCATAGGTGAAATACAAAATGTATTAGACTATCTATCTACTTAACTAAGCAATTTACTTTTCCACATTTCCAGACCACACTCAACAGATTTAGTTGGGAAACATACCTGTGCATTCAAGTTCCAGTGAATACAAAATAAATTGCAATAGCTGGCTGTGTATGTAGCTTAATAATATTGTAGCGATCTGGGACTGGGGGGGTGGTGCATGTTCGTGTGTGTTGGGTTCTGTGCATTGGGGATGGGTTGTTTGCATGTTAGTTAGTTTAGTGGGGTTTCGAGGTTAAAGGTTGGCTGTGCGCGGGAACACGGGAGGCGCCGTGATTGGGGAGACAGTCACTGGGCCAGAAGACATAAATAGGGGTGCCCGTTTCCCACCAGGGGAGAGGTAGCAGAGTGAGGAGTGGAGTAGAATCGGGAGTGTGCGAGTGTCACGGTCTCTCAAGGAGGACCGCAGGCCACTGGAGTTAAGGACCCAGGTGCAACGCTAGTAGAGGCAGCTGACTGGACAAAAGGGCTAAACGAGGACGTAGTCGTGGTCACGGGCGATGGTCAATAACAAGAAGGCTGAGTGAGAGACCGGAGCGCAAGAGAGAGGGAGGGAGGGAGAAAGGACTGCGTGAGAGAGAGAGAGAGAGAGAGAGAGAGAGAGAGAGAGAGAGAGAGAGAGAGGAACTAGGAGAACAAGGAACTAGGCTTGGTGACACAGGTAGAACTGACGACACTTTGCAAAGAGTGAGGGCAGTGAAGGGTTTATGAATGGAAGCAGAAACTGGGAAGGCAGGTACAGGGCCAATGGGAACAGAAGAAAGGAACAGGAGTGCACATGGGTTTGGAGGAATGTTAATTGGAAAAGTGACAAAGGAAAGCAGTGAAGGGAGAAAGAAAAGGCAAGGGAACAGTGGCGGCCTCTAGTGGGGAAAGAGGGTCAGGGCTAAGGAACTGTGACAGCGAGAGTGTGGAGGGTAGTGAGTGAGGCTGTCCTCCAGCCTGATTGTGTTCAATAAAAGTTCCTGTTCTGATTACCCTGCGTCCTCTCCATCATTGCTGCCTTAATGGTGAAGTCCAACAGCAATATGGCAAACAAAAAGCCTGTATCGTTACAATATTAATGTGTTTGTTTATTTTATGTATTTATTTCACCAGGAAATGTACCCATTTGCGACTGAGGCCTCATTTACAAGGGGGTCCTTGGAAACAAACAAACAGTCAACACATTAATGAATATGTGGTACAACATTCCAAATACTAAAACAATAAACTAAATATAAAATGATCATTCAATCAGTTAACTTGCCCTATTTACAAAGCAGAAGCATGTCGTGTTAATTGCCTGATGACATGTTTAAAACCAGATAAGGATAGTCCATCAAGTTCTCTCTTCAGAATGTTGGGGAAATAATTCCTTTGAGAAGTCTTTGATAGCTGATATGCAAGACAGTTCTCCCTTGCATGTATGCGTTGCTATTCTTTACCACCAAAATATACAAATATGCAGGGACCAAACCATTGATAACCTTAACCTGTTTTGGTGCTCTTTTTTCTGTCATTGTAAGTGTCGCAGAATGGTGTTTAGCTTTTAGGTGGGTTAACATACCAGCAGTAGATTTGTGTATATTAATTGCACTTCACATATTATACACTTAACAGTATCTTCATTTACTTTGTCAAAGTATTTCCATGCAGAAATTCTCTGTGAGGAAGCCATTGGTTGCATTCTTGTAGCATAGATTTCTCAAATTCCACTGCTTGTGCATATATGGACTTTGTCAATGCAACTATTATAATCCAAAACACTTTGTTGCAGGTCATTCAAAAGTCAGTAATTATGACAGAATTTTTTTTTAAAGTTGTAATTTTTCCACATCCTTAGACGCCTTCTGTTTAAGACCAGTAATTAGAGAAATGTCTAACTTCTGTGTAAGGATGTCCAGGTGGTCAGTGGTGGCCAACAACATGTGGTGATGACAAAAAAAATCAAATCATTAACAAAACAAAAACAATCAATAGAGAATTATTTTAAACTATTCACTAATAAAGATATTTTTGCAAATTAACTTTGAAACACACTGAGGATCTTGTCCTATCACCACTCTCTCCTTGAATGAGCTCTGTGCTGAGCTTATATCCATTTAAGGTTCTGTAGTTCCTCCCATAAGCTACCACTACCACTACCAAGGCCCAGAGCTAAACAAATAAATAAATAAGTACGTCCCCTTATATTGCATTCAAATATAGTAAAATACAAAATAAAACGTTTCTGGGCAACACTTACTGCATCAGCTGCCTGACTGCGTGTCCAGGCTCTCAGTTACACAAAGTATGTTTTCAACCATTTTTGTTTTAACCCTTAGCAGGTTAGGAATCGATGTTATTATAATGCCTGTGTGCACCCAGAAATTAAGATAACAAGTGCTCGTTTTGCTTTTATCATTTAAACCGGCAATTACAGCATCAAATAAAGAAATAAATACATGCACATTTGAAACATTTCCCCATTTTTCCTGATTATGCTACAACAATGTCTATTTACACAGTAAACACTGATGTCCATAAGTTACATTAATTTCCGTGCAGCCCCGTATATACAGACAGGTGACAAATTAAAGGACAAAACAAAATAAAGTGTCTCAGTAAGGTGTTGGGCCACCACGAGCTGCCAGAACAGCTTCAATGCTCTTGGCACAGATTCTACGAGTCTCTGGACTCTACTGGAGGGATGAACACCATTCTTCCAAAAGATATTCCCTCATTGGTGTTTTGATGGTGGTAGACAGCGCTGTCTAACACGTCGGTCCAAAATCTCCCATAGGTGTTCAATTGGGTTGAGATCTGTTGACTGCGAAGGCCATAGCCTCATCAAACCATTCAGTGAGCCCTCGTGCCCTGTGGATGGGGGCATTGTCATCCTGTAAGAGTCCACTCCAATCAGGATAGAAATGTGTCACCATAGGATAAAGATGATCACTCAGAATAACTTTGTAATGATTTGCAGTGACCCTTCACTCTAAGGGGACAAGTGGACCCAAACCATGCCAGGAAAATGCCTCCCACAGCATAACAGAGCCTCCGGACCCCCTCACTGTAGGGGTCCTGCAGTCAGGCCTGTTCCGTTCTCTTGGTGTCCCACACATGCACTCGCCCACTTTTCGAGAACACGAGCCAGTTGAGCGTCTTTGTGACTGAAGCTCCTGAAGCTTTGTCCCCCAATAATGCCCCCCTCTTACAAAGTCACTTAGATCCTTTCCTCTTGCCATCTTGATCCAAAATTGAGGTCAGCTGAGCCTGCTCAGCATTTTATACATGCCACAGAGCATGATAGGATGTTAATTACTTAATTGTACCATGCAGTACACCTGTTTGGAGGCATCTGCATTCGTTATGTTCCTCCACTAATTTATTCAGGTTTTCCCTTTAATTTGTCACCCTTCTGTATATACAATCCAACCACACACCCACCAGCCCCCAGCCCTGACAGGAGCCATCTGTCACACTGACATTATTATTATTATTCTCTTTCCTCGCATTCCCTCTCCCTGCAGATGTGCTCTTCTTTCCCTTCTCCCAAACCCACTATTTTCTTCTGTCCTTTCCTCTCCTCTCTCCCTCTCTCCTTTCTCTCTCTCCTGTTCTTCTCTTCACCAGTATGTAGACAGGTGTTTTACATATGTTTAATTGTGTAAGTGTAATTATTCCCCATTATGCCTCTCCTCTCAGACTCAAATTATTCTCAACTCTCTGTTTTCTTGTTTCTAACTGTGATGACTCGGGTCATAGGAACAGCTGGGGGACTGGAGGACTCAGGTGCGGGCAAAAGACAGGTCAATAACAGTTGTGGGTCGAATACCAGTGAACAGGGCAATGCAGGCAAAACAAGACACCTTGGTCATTATATCAGGCGTAGGGTTGGTCGATCGGTCAGAAGGAATAACAAAGGGAATCTGGAAAACGTGGTCTCATAAAACAGGCAAGGGTCAGTAAACACTATTAGTCAAAACACTAATCAGAATACAGGCTCGGAAATGTTGCTAAATGCAGACAAGACTTTGCGATAAAGGTATAGCTGGATGGGGTTTAAACACACAGAGGTGATGGGCAGAGAAACAGGAGATAGGTTAAGGTAATTATTCAATAATGAGGAAAAAAGGCAAGGAGAACAGAAGGGAAAACTGGGACTGGGGCGGCATGTAGTGGAGGACTTGGGAATGAAGCTGTGGGCATGACACTAACTTACTCTCTCTTCCTTCACCCTCTCCTCTCTCTGTCTGTCTAACCCTAACCCTCTCCTCCTTCTCCTTTGTCCCTGCAGTCTCTGTCCCTATGTCCCTCTCTCTTCTCCCATTTTTTCTCTCTCAATATTCTTCCTTGCATGACTACACGGCAAATGTGAGCAGATAGAGATACAGTGCAGGTGTCTCTTTCTACTCATACCCCCCCCCCATATTTCATATTGAAATACTCATTTCAATATCAGTTCAGTATCCCCCACACCAAATTATGAAATAAATACATTATTAATACAAACATAAAAACATGCAGAGTTATCTTTAGACTTGAGCTCTTTACTTTCTCCTCTGAAAGGATGTCAATCTGAAATGCGCCATGTGCTCCTATCATTCCCCCAGTGGGATCAGGAGACGTCTTCTCTCTAGTCTTCCTGGTGTGCACTGTTACAGTACAGGGAAACTGCACAGCACAGCTGCCAGTCAGTGTGTTTCAGAGCCACATGGTCTGTATTGTTCAGCTCCTCATCAGCACTTCTCATCATGAAGGGAGGCACTTATCTGATCTGTTCTTCTCTTTCCCTCTCCCTCTATCCTTCCCATTGTGTGCTCCCTCCCGCTCAGCCTAAGCTCCTCCCTCCTTCCTCTTTTTCCTATCACCCCTCTCCTCTCTTCCCTCCATCCTAGTCTTCTCTCCCTCTCTCCTCTTCTCTCTCCTCTTCTCTGTTCTGCTCCACACTCTCTAGTGGTAAATAGTTAATCATTAATTCGATCTGTCCTTCAGCTTCCCAAACATTCACATATTGATGACAATAAAATGTCAGTGTGTTGCTTATTGTTGCTACATACCAGTACAATCCTCAAATAAGAGAGAAGGTCAGAGGCACCACTACCACACTCCTCTCCCTCTCCTCACCCTCACCCTCTCCACTCTCTCCCTCTCTGCCTCTCCTTCAACACTCTCTCCCTCTCTCATGTCTCCCTCCTCACCATCACCACTCTTCTTTCTCCCTCTCCCTCTCCTATTCCTCCCCTCTTATTGTTTACTGTGTCCCCTTCTTGCTTTCTCTCTGCAGCTTCCTTGTTTCTTTCTCAGTTCCCATCTCTCTCCCTCTTTCCCTCTCAATAGTTTCACCTTTCCTTTCTTTCCTTTCTTTAATCATCTCTTCTCCTCCTCTCTCCCTCTATACTCTGCACCTCTTCCTCTCCTCTCACCCTCATATTCCCTACTTTTTCTTCCCCTACCCTTCTCACTCTACCACTCATCATTCCATCTCTTCCTTTACCTTTCATCCTCTCCCTCTTTCCTCTATATTCCTCCCCATTCCTCAATTTCTTACTTCTGTACTCTGGTGTCCCTCCTCTCCCCCTCCCCCCAATATGTCCATCTTCCTTCTCTACACTATTCCCTTCTTTCTCCGCTCTCCTCTCTGCGACCCGTCTCTCCCTCCATCTGCAAATCCTTTCCCTTCTCCCTCTCTCATTTCTACCCCAGTTTTTCACATTCACCCCTTCTCTCCTTGCCTGCTCTCCTGTCTCGTTCTTTCCCTTTATTTCTAAATACTCATTCTCTGTTTCCTGTCTCCCCGGTCATCCATCCTGTCCTCTTTCATCCCTCCATCTCTCCACCTTTTCTACCCTCCCTTCTCAGCTCTCACTTTCCTCCTTTTCCTGAATATCTCCATCTCTCTGTCCCTGCCTTTCCCCTCTACTTACCTCCCCTCCCTCTCTCTCTACCCACCCTACCAGCCTGCATCGTCTCCGTCTATCTCCTCACTCAATCTCTCCTCCTCCCTGCCTCTCCTCTCTTCCCTGCATTTTCCCTCATCACTTCTCCTTCCTCTCCTGCTTTTCCTATCTTCACCACCTTCACATCTCCTTTCATCTTGTCCCCCTACCTTTCCCTTCTTCACCCCCCACTCCATTTCCTCTATTCTCACTGTTCATCTTCTCCCTCTGTTTTGATTATTATTATTATTATTATTATTATTATTATTATTATTATTATTATTATTATTACTGGACTCCAGTTGTGCTCCAGTTGATTCCAGTGCTAATGTTCTCTCTTCTCTCCTCCCTCTTGTCTGCAGATGCCTGTCGACTCACACTGGACCCCAACACAGCGCACAGTCGCCTGTCTCTGTCTGAGGGGAACAGAAAGGCCACACGGGGGACGGTGGATCAGCCACACCCTGATCACCCAGAGAGATTTGACGGCTATATCCAAGTGCTCTGCACAGAGGGTCTGACTGGCCGCTGTTACTGGGAGGCTGAGTGGAGTGGGGAGTGGGCTGATATAGGAGTCTCATATAAAGGAATCAGCAGGAAAGGAGGTGGTGATGACTGTGGCCTTGGAAACAATGACAAGTCCTGGAGTTTGTACTGCAGGAGTTGCAGTTGCACAGCCCGGCACAATAACAATCGCATTGCCATACCTGTCCCCCCCCGCCACAGAGTAGGAGTGTATCTGGACTGGCCAGCCGGCACTCTGTCATTTTACAGCATCTCCTCTGACACACTGACCCTCCTGCACACCTTCCACAGCACATTCACTGAGCCCCTCTATCCAGGGTTTGGGATTTATGGCTCTCACTCCAGTGTGTCCCTGTGTCAGCTGGAGTAGCTGCTGTGTCCTGTAAGAGCCTCTGTCTGCAGCCTGTCTGTCCTCTGAGCTCCTCAGTACAGTGCGTGACACTGTGTTGTAACAGTCACCTGCGCATCAGCTGCACAGCAGCACTGTCCTCCCAGAGGTGTTAATACTGACCAATGAAAACACTGACACAGCGAGTCAGCTGGAGGGACAGGCAGCGACAGCAGGACGACAGATGTGTCCATTCAGACACACAGGGTTTATGGTGCGGAGATGATGTCAGAGGGGAATATAAATATACAATTAATAAAATGTTAGTGTGTTTCACTGAAGAGTGTTTTTTAATTGAACAGATGTCTTTTAACTGAACTCTATACCTCTTTGTAATTGTAATTTTATTGTAATCATTTAGTGTTTGTTTTTAGGAATTACTAACATGAATTGTCAGCACTGTGGAGTAGTGTTTAGGGCTCTAGACTTATAACTGGAAGGCTGCGCATTCAAACGCTGGGTGGGGCAGTGCTGCACTTAGATTGCTCCTGTAAAATGCCCAGCTGTATAAATGGGTATAAATGTAAGTTGCACTGCACTGGTAAGTTTCCCTTCCAGTCAAAGAGTATAAATACCCCCTCATCAACACTTCATTCTCTTGCATCATTGAAGCACTCCGCCACACACCTGTCAGCCTATTGCTCTGCTCTCCTGCCTTTCACCCGGACGATTGCTTACGCCAATGGATTCTTCACCATGGATTCGTCACCTTTCTCCACCTGGAACCTGAGTTCCTCCATCGCCTTCTCACCTTGCCGTGCCCCCGATCCTCTGCATGTCTCTACCTCCGGATCCTTCGGCACCGGGAGCCCAATTCTTGGTTCTTCCCCCGCTGTCCAGCTCCGGTCCCAGCTTCGTTCTCCTGCCCTCGGACCTCCACTGTCTCTTTCCCGCTTTTACTTCCTTGGCTCCAGAGGACTGGATCATCATTCGCCTGCCCGGGTTTTTTGCAATTCCAGCATTCTCGACGTCTTCCCCTGCCTCAGGTCTTTTCCTCCACACAGGTACACTCACTGACACTCGGCCTGTGCGCCCCCCGCCCCCACCCCCACCCCCACCACCTGGACACCAGCCATCCCCTCCTGATGACGTTTTAATCCTTCCTTCGGCCCAGCCCCCCCAGCTTGCTTAATAATATTTAAAAAAACGTCCCTTCCCTCCTCCCACGGTGACTCCTGCTCACTGTCCTCCACCGCCACTGTTTTACATGCTTTCTTGCTTTTCTTTGTTCCTGTCCTGCATCCTTGTCTCTGGCTTCCCCCTGCTTGCTTCCCCCCCTCGCTGTGGCTGTGGTGCTGTGGCTGTGGTGCTCTTGGCCCCATGCAGACCATTGACCCCCCTCCCACAGCCCCCATGCGGCCCTCTCTCTTCCCCTCTCCTGCAGCCCATTTTGGCTTCCGCCGTCTCCCTACCCTCCCGCAGCCCTGCATGGTGCTCTCTCCGCCTATTGCCCTGCCTGCCACCACCCACAACCATTACATTATATTACATTATTTGTCATTTAGCAGACAACGCTTGCCGCACTGACCCTAGTTGCCCCGAACTGCTCCGTCTGTTCTTCTCTCCCTCACTCCCCATGCTGCCCCTCGTGCTCCTTCTTACCTCAATGCATCGTGCGGTCTTCTCGGAACATCTCGCTTTTTGGGGTTCCAATTAAAAAAACATTAACCTGCACAACTGGCCAATACCACGGTCGGGAGCCAGGTCCGGACCATTATTCCCATAGCCAAGAGAATAAGCCAAATCAGGTCACATTCCCCCTTCCCCCAACACAAATCGGTGATGTGAAACAGTGTGTTTTACTGTGGGTCAGAGTGAATGCTGTGGGTCAGTGTGTGTTACTGTCAGTCAGTATGTATAACTGTCATTGTGCATTTCTGTGTGTCAGTGTGGACACTGTGTTTCTGTGAGGGGGTAGATTTCGATCTGGCTGGCAGAATTACTAAAGATAAATGACTACGCCACCTATTGTTTTAATTGAGCACTAGGATTCAAACTTCCAATATGAATAAAAAAAGTGAAATCACAGGTTCTTTTACCTGGGGTCCACAGCATAGATCTGTAACACAGAGAATCAAAAGGGGGGCACAATTATTTTATGATGATGATTATTATAGTTTAAAACGAGTCTTAAAGTCAAAAAAATATTAAAAGCCAAGGCAATCCAAAAGTTAAAATACACAGCACTGCCCAAAAAAATACAGTCTCTGCAACAGGAACAAAACCCACTCCCCCAAAAATGGTCCAGTCCACTGCTAGAGTCAGAAGGGTTGGCTTGTATCCAGATACAAATGCGATCTCAGCTCACAGTTCAACAAGTACCTCCAGTGTCCATAGAAAGCTTAAGTTATTAAAAGAAAACCATGTTAAAACCCAGTTATAGACTCAAACTTCCAATATGAATAAAAAAAATAAAGGGAAATCACAGGGGTCCACAGCATATATCTGCAACACCGAGAATCAAATGGGAGCACAATTGTTTTATTATGAGGATTCTTATAGTTTAAAACAAGTCTTAAAAACAATAAAAAAAGTCCAAAAAATATTAAAAGCCAAGGCAATCCAAAAGTTAAAACCCACAGCACTCCCCAAAATAATACAGTCTCTGGAACAAAACTTACTCCCACAAAACAATGTTAAAACCCAGTTATAGCAGCAGGGATAGCAGCAGGCAGGGGGAGAAAATCTACATACTTTCAAATTATTTTGGTGTATGGTCCGAATAGGGCCATCTTTCCCTTCTGGCCTGATCTTATACACAGGGTGATTGGGTGCTAAAGGGGCAACAACAATTTATAGCCTACTATCCCAGTAGGGGGCCCAACTTATCTTTGTCCCTTCTCCGAAAATGGACTCGGGCACCTGGTAATAAGGGGGCCTCTTTACCCCGACTGTCATACAGTCGCTTCCCTTTTTCTTGACTTTGTCTAGAAGCCTTCTCAACCTGTTCATAGGCACAAGCTAATCTCTTATGCTGAATTTGTACCCCCCCCCCCCCACCACCAGTACTATTCTGTGAAGCAGGAACAGTCGCCATTACCATATCTACAGGGAGGCGTGAATGTCTACCAAAAAAAAAAAAATGGAGCATAACCATAACTATGGCCTGCATTATTGTAGGCATGTACCACTTCTGGTAAGTGTTCCTCCCACTTATGCTGCTGGTCTTCCTCCAAGGTGCCTAAAAGACTCAAAAGCATTTTATTAAAACGTTCACACATCCCATTCCCTTGGGGGTGATAAGCAGTAGTACGGCTTTTCATACATCCATAGAGCCCACACAAATTCTTTACCAGCGCAGACTCAAACCCAGCCCCTCGGTCAGTCAATATACAATATACAATACTCTAGCTGTGGTAAGAGCCATCTGATCTCATGTGGGAACAGCCCATGCGAATCTAGAAAATAAATCAGTCATTACCAACACATAAGGCTTGGCATCATTCGGGCGACCCAAGAAAAGATAGTCTAGTGCAACCACTTCCATAGGGGGAAGAGCATCTAATGGGGTTCAGGGGGACTCCTACCTCCGGCCCAGTCTTACACAGGCTACAGCAAGGGCACTCTCCAACCCAGTCTTGCATCTCTTCTCTCATTCGGGGTCATTCGAAACTTCTACACAGAGTAGACGGTCTTCTCCCAGCTCAAGTGTCCCGAGGCCTGATGGTACTCTTCCCATATAGCCCGAGTCCGTCCTGAGGGTGCCACAATCTGTTGGTGATCCTCTCCAATGGAAGGGTCATGCCACCTTCAGATCAGCAGATCATTCACTAAGCCGAAACGCTTCCATTCCCTTAGCAATCGCTGGCAAGTGAGCGATGCAGTCTGGCGCTAACTAACCGGAGGCAACTTCTGTGACGTCACCTGGTCAATAATCCACAAGAGGTCTGGATCCCGTCTTTGCCATTCCTTCCAATGAGGCACACCCCATCCCACTCCTTGGACATGGTCTAACTCTTCTCCTGCAGGGCAAACCTGGACCAGACAGGCTTCCATCTGTGCATCTTGGGACATCCTAGCAAGTACATCAGCATTTTGATTGGTCAATCCTGGGCGATATTTTATTTCATAATTATAATTGGCTAACTGCGCCACCCAGCGTTGCTCTACAGCTCCTAAATTCGCAGTCTTCAGATGGACCAAAGGGTAATTATCAGTGCAAACAGTCAAAGTTGCTCCCCACAGATAATCCTTAAACTTCTCTGAAACAGCCCATTTGAGAGCAAGCAATGCCAATTTAAAAGAACTATTGTTCTGATCATTACGCTCAGCAGGGTGTAGGCTCCGACTAGCATATGCGATCACTCTCTCCTTTCCTTCCTGGACTTGAGAGTACTGCCCATAGCCCTCCCAGGCTAGCATCTGTATATACATGGAAAGGCTGGCTAAACTCTGCAGAGGCCAACAAAGGGGGAGATGTTAAAGCAGATTTCAAGGCATCAAATGCTACCTGACATTCCTGGGTCCAAATAATTGGGGCAGTCTTCTTCCCAGATGCTGTGCCCACTAAAAGGGCATTAAGTGGGGTAGCCAGTTTAGAAAAACCTGGAACAAACCGTCAATAATATCCTGACAATCCCAGGAACGACCACTTGTCTCACAGTCTTTGGGGGCTCCCAATCTCGGATTACTACAAGTTTCTCTGGATCGGGAGAAACTCCTTCATGACTCACCACGTGACCCAAATACTTGGCTTCCTGTTGGAAGAAATTACATTTACATAACTGCAATTTCAAACCATATTGTGCCAAACGTTGAAACACCCTCTTCAAGTGTTGTAAATGGGAGTCTAAATCAGATGAATATACAATTATGTCATCTAAGTAGATCAGCAAAGAGTCACATACCTGATCCCCCAGGCAGCGTTGCATTAAGCACTGAAAAGTTGCAGGCGCATTACACAACCCGAACAGCATATGGTCAAATTCAAACGGGCCAAGTGGAGTGGTGAAAGCAGTTTTTTCACGATCTTGTGGAGCCATCTCCACTTGCCAATATCCACTGG
This sequence comes from Amia ocellicauda, assembly GCF_036373705.1. Taxonomy (NCBI): domain Eukaryota; kingdom Metazoa; phylum Chordata; class Actinopteri; order Amiiformes; family Amiidae; genus Amia; species Amia ocellicauda. The sequence continues at coordinate 4,931,625 of NC_089867.1, forward strand.
CAAGGTCAAGGGTCGAGTACCACCGGGCCTGCTTTAGACTGGTAAGGGACTCTTCTATGCATGGTAGTGGGTGCATCTTTATGCGTCAATGCATTTTAATCGACACAGAATCTCCAACTACCATCCTTCTTCCAGACTAAAACCACAGGTGCAGCCCAGGGACTTGAACTCTCTCGCACTACTCCACGATCTAGCATATCAGCCAACAATATGCTTAACTCCTGGTACAGGGCTGGGGGAATAGGCCGGGGAGGTTCCCTGATGGGAGGGGCACTGCCAGTGGGGATTTGATTAAATACTGCATCAGTGCAGCCGAAATCTTTGTCATGAGCAGCAAACACTGATGAACATCTTGCCACCAGTTCATCCCATCTCTGCTGCTGGGACGGATCCAAGCCATCCACTTGAACCTTCATTTCCTCTATCTTCTGTTGGCATCTGGATCCTCCGAACATCCACTTCTAGGACTCCAGCTCGAACCTCCTCCAAGTGGACATCGTGGTCACTCCACACTTCATGGGGCTCTATGTGGGTAACAGCCACAATTAGTAATGAAGACTGGATAGGGGTGAGGGTTCTGTACATGCACTGGCACCTTCCCCTGCTGAACTATGGCCAATGTATGGCAAACCTCAAATGCAGCATCTTTTGAAGCTGGTTCAACCAACACACAGCAGGTCCGATTAGTGTAAACCAGAGATTCTTACCCACAGTCTTCTCGCTGTTGGGAGGGAGCTCTACTGGATTTCGATTAGCCAGCCTCCCCTGGCCCAATTTCCCCATGATTCCATCTCTCAACGGCCACACTTCGACACACTCCCAGGGTACATCTCAAGGGTGCTTCTTCTGGGTTGCTAGACCAGTCAGTCCCCTGAAAAACCTCTTCCCAACAAGCAGAAAACACATTCATCCCAAGTATGCCTACTTCAATTCCAATACATTTATCGTCTACAATCAGTACTCCCTTCTTCACCTGCACACCCCTCACCACCAAGTCAAGGACCACGTAACCCTCACAAGGGATCTTCAACCCATTCGCTGCCCGTAGAGTAAGCCATTGAAGACCTCTTCCAGTTGGCGATCTCCCAAACACTTCTGAAAGAAAGACTGGCTAAACAAGGTCACCTGTGAGCCTGCATCTACCAAACATGGCATTTTAACTCCATACATCTCTCCACTTCTACTTGTGGACAATTTCCTATAATAGAGGGCCATAATCCAACCCCACTTGGGGTTGTCTCCTCAGCTACTTGCCCTACAGTAGCTGAGCGTTGGAGTTTAAAGCTGGATTCCTACGGGCTCTAGGGCATTGCCTGCCTATATGGCCACTCTATGGCAGTCCCCTAGCATCCCACTGCCATCTTGGGACAGTTGTTCTCTGGGGCTGTACAAGGGGAGTAATTGTAGGAACAATAGGGGTAGAGTCACAAGTTATCTGGGAAGGAGAAGTAGAAAGTTGTCTGCAGACTTCTTCCACAATGGACTTAGTGAGTAGCAGTCTGGCTCTGTACTTCTTTCAATAAGTCACTGCACATGTGCTGTTTCCACTGCTCCAGATCACCCAATGGTCTTGATGAAGGCACAGAGTGTTGAGTGGCATAACACAGACCCTCCTCTTTATTTGGGGATCCCAGGTCTTCTTCCAGATATCATTCTCTCAGGTCCACCAGGAGACCGGACATTGCAGGAGTTCTCCTCACCTGCCTTTTCAATTCCTGTTGTATAATGCTTTCTTGCAGGCCTCCCAGAAATTTCTCTCACAGGACATCATTAAGAGCCACTCCTTCAGAGTCCCGGCGCCATTACCTATTAAACAATTCCCGGAGCCGGAGAGCAAAAGATCCCACCTGTTCCCCACGGCGCTGTCTACAAATAAATAAAACATACATGTAAATTGGCCACTGGTTCTCGGTCGCCATATAAACCTCGCAGCACTGTTAATACCTGTGCACTAGTAGCCCACTCTGCCGGTCCTAAAAATCAGCACCTCCCACTTTGCATCACCATCTAGAGTGTTTAAAATAAAATCGATTTTTTTGCTCTTCATTTAAACCTTGTAGTCTAAGCATAGCCTGAATTTGGATTTCCCCATTCCCCAAAATTAAGTTCACTACAAATCCCTTTAAATTTTGGAACCCAAGGGGAACCCATAAATAAATGCATTACCATAGCTGCTGGCATGCTTGGGGGCATTACTTCTGGTGCTCCTTGTTCATCCATGTTGCAACTTTGCTGTGGAAACCCAGATCCTGCCATCTACTGCCAAATGTGAGGGGGTAGATTTCGATCTGGCTGGCAGGAAAACTAAAGATGAATGACTACACCACCTAGTGTTTTAATTGCGCACTAGGACTCAAACTTCCAATAGGAATAAAGTCCAAAAAATATTAAAAGCCAAGACAATCCAAAAGTTAAAACCAACAGCACTCCCCAAAATAATACAGTCTCTGGAACAAAACTTACTCCCACAAAACAATGTTAAAACCCAATTATAGCAGCAGGGATAGCAGCAGGCAGGGGTATACAAAAATGCATATAAAAAAAGATAACCAAATACAAAAATGTGCGTCTCTTGAAACCTCCTAGTTTCAGTTCCGGTTTCTCTCGTTCGCTCTCGGCATTCTCTCCGTCTTTGTTTCTCCGTTTCTTTTCCCCTCTCCTTTCTCCCCTGCCCGTCCTCTGCTATTCCCTCTGTTCGTTGCAATCCCCGCTTCTCTTCGGTCGTGCTCTCCCCTCTCCAGTTGAGCAAGCCCTTTTTTAAAAGGGTCAATAATTATGTAATTAAAAGACGCAAGAAGGCTTGGAGTGGAATGCGGTAGTTAATACTTAACAAGGCATTTAATGCAATCAATCAATAAACAAAACTCGTGCACAACCAAAAAAGTCATAGGTGTATAGATCACAAAATCACGTGTCAAAAGATAGTCAAACAAACGTGTTAAATGTATATAAACAAATACGTGTAATAAATATAAAGCTAAACAAAATAAATAAAACCAAGCTAATTAAGTATTAATGTCACATGGGTGACATTACTGGGGGTCATTGTGTGTTACTTTTTGTCAGTATGTATTATATGGGGTGCCGTTCAGGAAATAATTACTGGTTTGCGGAAATATACATTGGTTCAGTTATATATATATAAAATGGATTCCACATAATATATTCATACCAATACATATTTCTAAACCGATGTATATTTCTGAACCAATACATACGGGAGTCCTATATGAACAGTATTTAACACAACGGTTCTCTGTCCTTGTGCTATTCTGTTAAGGAAGTAGATATTTTTATATTATATATTATATTATCATTTAAAAAAAACGTTATTCTCCTCCACACTCAAAAGGTAGTTTGAGTAATTGTTTTTTTTTTAAAAAAAGGGAAGCCATTAACTCAAGACATGCTGATCTATACGGATGTGTATTAGAGGTGTGTGGCTTATTATTATTATATATTTATTATATTATATATTATAATTCGGGAACATTTAAAAACAGACTGGATAGGATCCTTAGATGACTTAGTTACTGGACACCAGACGAGCACGGTGGGTCGAATGGCCTCTTCTCGTTTGCTTCCTTATGTTCTAAATATCCAACCGGTTTATAAATTTGTTTAAGCTCATTTATGTTCTTTGAAGTAATTGAGGGCTCAGTTTGAACATGAAGCAAAATATACTGTATTTTCCCTACACAATGTGAACCACTGCCTTGATTATCCCGGATACATAATAGTATGGTTTATTAATGTTACTTTATAAAAAATCCTAACGACCAGACTTAACTGGTTGGAATAAACAGTAAAGGTGTGGTGAATTAGTTCTCTTGGTGTTCGTATTCAATTCCCATTGTGTTCGTTACAATGTTTCACTCTCGTTAATGGCTGCTTACTTGTGGACTTCAAAAGAAAATAAACAATGTATCATTATTTTACAGCTGTTGACTCCGTCTCATGAAGACACATGCACACAAATAATTACCACATGCACAAGTATTTTGTCGCCTGGATAAGGACGTCTGTCAGTAAATAAATACTAATAATTGTAAGAACAGCAGATTTATATTGCATCTAAAAACGCACATGTATACTGGCGGCACTGTATGGCAGCTGGAGAAGAACTAGGATATACTGAAGATAATTATCTTGCCTATCAATTATTATTAGGGCTGCCTCGATTAATCGGGTCTATTAATCAACTAATGATTTCGTTAGACGATCAATATTTTCTCAATTTAATGGTGCAGATTTTGTATTAAATGTTTTCTTCATTAAAATGACTGGTGATTGGAGCCAAAACCCCTCGTTTTAACCGATACCGCTTTAAACGCTGTGAAAGGCAAACGACCGAATACAACTAGCACAAATTTAGAAGTATATTTAAATGAGAACATGAACATAAAACATTAAAATGATTGATATAAATAACATCAAATCTCTTTTTTTGTTCTAAACGGGTACATTGCACAGCTGTCAAAACAAATCAAACAAGTGTTTATTTGTGGCGTAATCGCTCAGTGGCCACTCAATCTCATAGTTGTTAGAAGACACTTATAATGCTGTCCAATGCGTGTGGTTTTTAAGCGCATCAAAGACTGTAGACAGGTGAGGTAGACATTGAGACTTGGAAATATGTTGATATATTTTGAGGTTTACAAGCCGCTAAATGGAAAACTCCAGTCTAGATAGATTCAAACTGGAATCGGAAGGAAACATTGAAGACAAAACACATGTTTTCTGTTTCATTTGCAAGCGATGCCTTTCTTACAAGTTCGTTTTAAAATACCCATGCATAACCAAAACAATCAAATGAACCGATAATTACATTCGTAATTAACATGATACATTAAACTAAGTAATGTGCTCCCCCATTGATCAGTTAACCCGTTATACCATAGAAGTTCCCTCTCTCAGTCTCTGCAATGATACATGTCTAAACTATCTAAAAATGTATTTCACCTCATCCATTTCAATTTTAGTATGTTTAATTTTTTTTATTTAAGATAACAATATTCCAATACATTTAAGCGTCTGCGTCTACGAATATGAATATAAAAGACTGCAACGTCATATGCCTATACTTAGCGCTCAAACTGCCAGAGCCAGACTGTTATGCGGTTCCATCACAAAAACACGGCCGTTAAACCTCGCGGGTCCTGAGCGAAGTGAGGACCCGCATCAAAGCAGACTCGCTACACACTGCATTAGTGGACACTTTAAAGGGTCAAATATTAAATGTTTTTTTTAGTACATGTTCAAAAGGCATACAGTAATATTATGAGAAGAGTCAAATCGTACTATGGTGTCTGTCGCAGTGCGTGTCTGAAAATCAGAACCGATATATATATATATTTCTGAACCGACATATTTTTATGAAAAAAACAACAACACTTCAATATGCATAGCACATCTGCCTCCCATTGGTTATCGCCGACCTCCGTCATTGCGCGCTCGCTGCTCATTTGCATAAAGTTGCACATGCGCAACTCTCACTGTCGCCGCCGGGAGATTTTGTGTCCGAGCGGAGCCCCGCCCCCTGTTGCCGGGAGTCGCGGCTCTCATTGGAAATGAATGGGAGCGAGTCGCTCTGTCGCGCTAGCTGGCGGGCAGTGTGACGCACCTTGAGCGACTTGCGAGTTGAGCGAGCGGGCAGTGTGCACGTAGGGTATGACTATCTATATGACTATCAACTATGTCAACACACCGGGCAGGGCAGGCACCTTAATCCGCCCAAGCGTTATGAGGAAACTAGAGAAGTTTACTAATCGTCTGCTTGTATTTCATTGCCATGATTCATCCCCACCCAGTCACACATCATGTGACAAATAGCTCCAGTGCGCAGTCGCGCTTCGTTAAACAGTGGCGTCCATAATGAGTAAACTAGCTACCAGCTAAAACTCCATCCGTCCAACGACGGACTGATATTATGATATGCGTTTCTTTCATATCAGTTTGTGTAGGGTTGAAATGCATGTTAAAATGATGAGGTACTACTATATATTTTTATTTTCATTGCAAGATTATCCAAGCAGAGGCCGGTAACATTTGCCGTGTTTACTCTATTTACTGACGCAGACGAAAATGAAAAGACTATCAATTAAAGTTCAGCTTTGGGGAGGGAAGCAACAGGGAACAACGAGAGGAGACTGAGAGAAAGAAAAAGAGAAGATGATGGAGATGAGAGAGGAAGAACAGGTACTACCCACTGTGCCCAAAATATGATTAGCATTATGTTACTGTGCTGTTTAACACAAACAAAAACTGACCTGATCTCATTCAAACAATGTAGGCTAATACCACAGGGAAATGTGTTCTTTGATAATTACAGTGAAGCCTATAGGTTCAAATAATTGGGTAAATTATTTGTATTACACTTTGGCAGGAGACACAAAGAAAGGGACAGGCAGTGTGCTACTGCACATTGACATGTTTTTAAATCTATTAAACCAACATCTTAAAATGCACATATGTCAATCGGGGAAATCAATATCTTCGCCTCCCAACCCCACTGGCAAACTTAGTTTTTGGACCACGGACATATGTGCATTTTAAGACGTTGGATAATAGCTTTAAAACCATGTAGGTATTATACCTGATGACTCCTAGTGCCATAATTTCATATTAAATAGGTGTGTAGAATAAATAATGTTTGTGAAAGTAATGTAATAAGCCTCTGTATTGTTCTGATGTCATATACATTAATATATTGAAATCAATACTGGTAAACCTGCAATTTAATATCACCATGCCTCTCCAATAGAGAATATTAAATGTAGGTTACTTATACAGTGGTGTATCTTACCATGTGTGCTTTGCAATGTCATCAAAAAGCACTTGAATTAATGTTGCACGCAAGTGAGACTTCTTTCCTTTTACATTATTGATCCTTCCTCTGTGAAGCATCAAGTACTTCTGGTGGGAATACTGGAAGAGGGAATACAAACATTTCTAGAGCGAATAAAACGATTCTTAAAAATAGTCGTCACAAAACTATAACTGAATAGTTTTCGATACCTGCCCAGGATCATCACGATCAGCCAGTTTCTAAGAAATATGTCATTCTAGTAACATCACGTACCGTTTTTATGCTAGGAAATAGACTGTGTCCATTTTCTGAATAATGGTTGGTTTCATAATTAGGTCTGTAAAATAAATCTCACCAACATCTTGTAACTTAGTATTAACTTAAAGTCAGGCCGTATATGATCACTTTTCACTTTAATACGTTATCCATAGATAGGTAAACAAGATATTGACCTAATGTGTATTGAAAGGGAGTTTACATAGTCGATATTCTAGCTAATTAAGTAGCTTAATTTAACCATGTTAATACAAATTATAATAAAAAAAAACTTAAATATAACGCTGTTCATACTTACCTCAGAAATTAGAAGCTCTTCACTCAATGGCAGCCTCGTGCAAATTCTGTTGACCGCTCTTGTCCATCCGCAGAGAAACCCATCTGGACCAATGAGAGCAGGGCAGCTGCGGACAGTCTGCACACGGGTTCTATATAGCGCCTCTCTCAGCCAATGGTTCTATAAATATGGGCAAAGCACCCTTCGGTGCCATATAGAACCCCAAAGAACCATTTTTTCTAAGAGTGTGTGCTACACTAGAAAACGTTTTGCAGTGCGCATGAGGCATGACGTGCACCTGCTTGTGGGAACACTGCAAAACGTTTTCTTCCCAACGCATTAGCCAATGAATCAGTACTATTATGTTGTGTAACTACGTATCGGGACTGCCCCGTAACTGTCACTGAAGATGTTTGTTAGACTGTATAAAGGCTGTGTGAAACTTTCAATAAACGGAAGATAAACGATTGGACTACTTCTGTGTCTGTGCATTTCTCTTCCCGAGCGCTCGTCTCCTGCTGAACAGTCTCCCCTGTAGCTGAAACGCTGACTGGCCTGACTGCCTGATTCACTGGGATCCGAAGGGTTGCTTCAACTGTACCTTAACACCTCCTCATCTTCGTCCCTCACATTCATTTTGCTTTCTCTCTTTTCCCCTTCACTCATTTCCTCATCTTCTGGATTCTTCCAGTCTTCTGGTCTCTCTTGCTCCTCCTGTCCACTCTTGAGCATTTTCTTTTTGAAAAAGTTGGAAATATCTCCCTTTTTACTTTTTCTTTTCATTTTTATAGCCCAATTCTGACCTACAGTAGTAAATTAATCTGGTTAAAATGCATTTATATAAATACAATGTACTAGGACCACAACGAGACAATTAAATAGCATACAATATAAATGTATAAAATGGATAAAAGCATTATCCTCATTGTCAGTTGTAAGATTATACAGTCCCCGCGCAACAGCAGCAAACACGTTGCTTGAACGTTATGAATTCAAACTAAATATTGCAGTTTAACACTGCAAAACGGTGCATCTCAGCTCATTTTTTCTTTACTATGGACTGTATATAAAACAAAAATATATACAGCATCTAGAAAAAGGTAATTAAAAGGCAAAGTGCTCCTACAAATCACCTCTTGATGATGAACTTTAAGTTATAGCTAGCACCAACGTTTTATACTTTTGGCTAACATTGTTACGTGCTCTCTCGGGTGAATCACCCTTTTCATGGGCTACATGCAATGACTGCATTCATTACTAATTTAATTTAGCATTACATTTGTGTGTGTTTGGTAGAACTTCAAATGGAGAAACATATCTTTATGTTTTGATACAGCGTAGCTCCAATACTGACGGACGTGATGTGAGGGAACCCCACTGTGCCCATTTGGCGCAGTGCCATAGCTAAGTTTTTGGGGGGCCTAAGGGGGGAATTTACACTTACAGATTTTCTTTACCTTTGTTTTTTGTTTCAGTTGTTTATGAATATAATGACGAACTTTTTCTTACAGTAACCGTGCCCGCTCGATCAATTGGCAAGTCGCTGAGCCCTGCCCACTGTCCGCTCTGGGGGGGTGGTGTCTTATTTTTAAACTAGCAAGTAGAAATGAGAAGGCACTTCCGTGTGCAGAGCACATCTGCCTGCCATTGGTTATTATTATTATTTTTTATTTCTTGGCAGACGCCCTTATCCAGGGCGACTTACAACATAAGTGCAAACAAAGTGCAAAAATACAGAGAAGTACAAGGCATCAATCATTACAAATTCAACTTAGCTAAAACATAGCAATTCAACATAATACATTTTACAAATTCCAATTTACAATGTACACAAGTACAGTAAGAGACTTCCTACATCCTGGACGGTGAAAGCTAAGTGCTGTCAAGATGTAGGGTTACAGACGAGGGCTACGGTAAAGGGAGCAAGGAGGAAAACAATCAAGAACGCGAGGAGCATCTAGCAGGGATAGAGGACTAATATTACAAGTGCTGTCGGAAGAGATGTGTCTTGACTAAGCGCAGGAATGAGGTCAAGGACTCTGCTGTTTTGACTTCAGTGGGCAGGTCGTTCCACCACTTAGGGGCCAGGGATGAGAAGGAGCAGCTCTGGAGGAAGGAGAGTGGAGAGGAGGCAGAGTTAGCCTTCTGGCACTGGAGGAGCACAGTGGTCTGGAGGGGATGTATGGAGAGACGAGTGACTGAAGGTAGCTTGGTGCATTGTGGTCGAGACAGCGGTAGGTGAGGGTCAAAGCCTTGAACTGAATGCGTACCGCTATCGGGAGCCAGTGGAGGGAGCGGAGCAGTGGAGTAGCGTGTGCAAATCGTGGCAGAGAGAATACCAGACGAGCCGCAGAGTTCTGGATGAACTGGAGTGGGCGGGTAGTGGATGCAGGCAGGCCGGCCAGGAGGGAGTTGCAGTAGTCCAGGCAGGAGATGACCAGTGAGTTGAGTAGGCGGTGAGAAAGAGACGGATCCGGCGTATGTTGCTCAGGAAGAATCTGCAGGTGCGTGTCAGCGTGGTGATGTGCTGGGAGTAGGAGAGCGCAGGATCGAGGGTGACTCCTAGATTTTTAGTGGAAGAAGAAGGAGAGAGTGTGGTGGATTCCAAGGGGATCGAGATGGGGAGGTCAGCAGAAGGTGAGGAAGAGTGGGGGAAAAAGAGGAGATCCGATTTGGAGAGGTTGAGCTTGAGTTGGTGTGAGTGCATCCAGGCAGAAATGGCAGACAAGCAAGAAGATGCGTGAGGGGATGAGAGGGTCAGAAGAGGGAAAAGACAGGAAGATCTGGGCATCATCAGCGTATAAGTGGTAGGAGAAACCATGTGAAGCGATGAGGGGGCCCAGGGAGCGAGTGTAGAGAGAGAACAGGAGCGGGCCCAGGACGGAGCCTTGGGGAACGCCTGTGAGGAGAGGTTGGGGGGTGGATGAGGAGCCTCGCCATGTCACTTGGTAGGACCGGTCGCTGAGGTAGGAGGAGAACCAGGTGAGAGCAGTCCCAGAGATCCCAAGGTCAGCGAGGCAGGAGAGTAGGATGGTTGTGGCCGAACTCCGTCACTGCTGCTCGCTGTTAATTAGCATAAAGTCGAACTTTGCTCAACTCTCCACTGTTGCTGCCGCCGGGAGATTTTGGCTGCGTACTTGCTCCCTACACCCTTCGACAAGCGTACGCTTTGCGTGACGTTGTGCACTTGAGTGAGGAGGGTGTAGGGTGTAGGTGAAACTAAAAGTGCTCAATGGGACACACTTCAGCGCCAGCGGGTTGGTTTTTCATGTTTGATTTGTGCTTTTATTTTATTTTTTTGAATTAATGAGGGAATATTTTGCCACCACAATTGCAGTTCAGTCAATTGTTGATTAACAATTAATCTTATTTTTTTGGTTATTATAAGTGTTGTGGTTTTGGCTTCTGTTTGCTGGTAATTAGGCAGCTGTACTCCCCCCTTGACAGGAGAGCTGGGATCCAGGTGGAGGCTGGGGAGGGAATTCAAACACACAGCAGGCGGCGCTGTTTGAGACGATCTTAAATAGACTATTCTTGTCATTCAGTGACAGTTCTGATTCTGTGTTAGTGACGTGGGACAGTGCCATGTCTAAATGCCAAATATATTATATTCGCACCATTGTTGTAGCAAGATTGTGTAACCCATGTATGAATTTAAGCTTTGTGTATCGCTCCAGAGAGGCCAGGTGCAGTAGTTGTATGTAGCTGAGTTTTAGAAAAACATTTTCATCCAAGGCCATAGAGAGAACATAAGACAAAGGAGAGTGTGACAAAGTTTGGGGCACCTCATTGATGTCAAGCAGTTACCCAGCAACCAAAGGGAGTCCTCTTGTATATGATAGTATGTTCTTTAGAAAAACTTTAGATGTGTCTTGCCGACTGACCAAGATTCGTTGTAGCTGAATAAACTATTTTGTTATTATTTCAGCTAAATTGGGCCCTGAGTATTCCTTGTCTGCCTATCTATTGAGGGAGGAAAATTACAGCTGCCTAACCAAGTAAAAACACCTTTTAAACAATTATCCAAGAAAATTGAGAAATATAACTTTGTGGATTTAAAAATAAACAGTAAGTTCTTGTTTTTTTTAATAACATTACATAACTCTTAAAAACATAAACATCAGCAATTACCCAGTAAGCTTTTCAAAATGAAAATCAGAAATAGAGATTATACATGGCGGTACTGCTTTCATTTTTCAGATTTATTCAAAATTCCCACCAAAAATCTCTCCATAATAAAAATGCAGTACTGGTAAGTATAACTCTGTTTGATCTGTATGTGATTTTAAGGATGCACTTATTATGTAAGCATATAATGAAACCCTGTTTGATATCTTCAGGTTTTATAAATGGAATTTCTAGGTGTTTCAATAAGCATATGATTTATCCCCACATTATTCATAATTCACCTTCTTTTTTTTCTGTACCAACAGAAAATAGGGGGCACTTATTTAAATAGTCATAGGTTAAATACAGGTTTAAATACATTTAAAAAATAACTGTACATTGGAATTTTCAAAGTTTTCTTTGTGTTTTTTTTTACAACCACCTAAGGTTTTATTCAGCATTACCTATTAAACCATTATTGTGACTTAAAATAATTATGTTAACCAAGGGATTAAGTTTTGGTCAATTTCTTGGTCTGGGTAGGTAATTTATGCATCAATACATCAATTTATGCCTTGGTTTTAGGATGCATACTATGCCATTTACTGAGTGGCTGATTGTATTAAGATGCAAAACTCTCATACGAAATTTGAACAATGAAAGACTAATACAATTTGCATATGATCCAGATAACAACAGAAAAAAACAGGTTGCAAATGAGTGGTACCTTGGTCTAGGGTAACTAATCAATCCCAGAATATCACCTAGTCATTCTTCACAGGACCTGAGAAAACCAGCTTCAGTTACATGGGACATCACAAGCTGTTTTTCCTAATGACCCATGACTACGTAGAGAATTGCCTCCTATTTTCTGAACTAAATGCATAGGCTCTGAATTTCCTCTTTTGTTCTTGTTACCAGTGTATTTATAGGTCTGCTGATGCTTAACTCATCATCCAACCCCTTTGAAGAACCTTCTTGTTCACAATATTGAGCTCTAGTGTGTATTTTCATTTGACAGCTGCACAGATATTTAGGGAAGCCGGGTGATGTCCACTCTGAGAAGCATTCTGTTACCTTCTCCATGTGGTTTCTTCTGTAAGTGCTGGACAGGGTACTGTGTTCCACACCAACACCGAACTCTAAGCAGAGATGGTACAGACAGAAGACCCCCTTGACGATACCTCACTTAGATGCAGATAATTGAAAAACACTTTACTACTCTACTTTTTTTCTTTTATTTGGAATGTTTTGTGTTTTTATTGAGCATAAACTTCAAGCTGTATTTTCAGGCAAAGTGTTGAGCCAAAAAGGGTATCTTCAGAAAGATGATCTTGACCAGTGATTTAATTAATTCACCAGAAGTAATGTTAAAGAAATAAACCTGTCACATTGTTTAGCCCAGTTGATTGTTTTAAACTCAACATCACTTCAATGAGAAAACGGCCCTAATTAGAATTCTCCGCTCTAGTTGTGGCTACCTGAAGCATTGCTTTGTCATCATACAGGTCAGGGATGTTTTTTAGAAGGCCTCTCCATATCCTGATGTCATTGAGCACAACACTCATTCCTCCTCCAGTCAATGGGTGTCTCATATTGTAGGTGTCTCCCAAAAGAAGGACCCCTACGAAATGAAAGCAACAGATGAGTCTTTGTGTAATTAAAGTATTCAGATCCAAACCCTATGTTCACACTTGGGTGGGAAAGAAATTAAATATTTGTCAATCTCCTGCCCCCGTGACACCTGAGGATTTATTTTCTGTACCTGGTTTGTTCACAGGTGAGGGAGGCAGGAAGCTCGCCGGCATGGTCCTCAGACGGTCACTCTGCAGTGCAATGAGGAAAGGCTCTTGTAAGTGCTCTGCAAAGGAACATGGGAAACACAGGCAGCAAAAATCATCTTTACAAATCCACCCAGATTACAGAGGACATGAGCAATTTTTTTTTTTTTTTATGCAACAAATCAAAACTGCTTTAGGGGGAAACCCACTCGCTAGATTTCATCGTTGTGGCCATTTGTCCTAGTTCCTTTACCGGGCAGCTGTGGTTGTATCTTCTCAGCCATGTACTCAATTATGTTCTTTGGCATTTCCCCTCTGATATCCACCAGAACCCTAGTTTCAGAGGATGAGATCTGGTATATGAGAACTGGGCTGGGGTTGGCTAGAACAAGTTCGGCGTGATGTGGCTTGAACTGTGGAGAGTTCTGAAAATTAAGGATAGAAATGATTACTCAAAGGTCTACGTTCATAGAACAAAACATGTAGAGCAGGACAGCAGCCGTTTAGTCCAGTTCTGCTCCACTTGCTTTCATTATGCAGCCAACAAAATGAGACGAGACGCGCATTTTCCCAGGGACTACTTTTTCCTAATCTTGGATAAACAGCCATCTGCTACCAGTGTAAGAGGAGCGTGAATTTTCTGTAAAACAAAATATACTCATTCATTCATTAATTCATCCATTTTCTGTATTGCCGCACGGCCATGCCGGTGGAAACTGTCTTCGGTACAGCATGATTAAAGAGAAATTAGCTCTATTACACAAGAAACATGATATATAAACATCACATGAAACACAAATTTACCAGCAGCAATGAGATAACTTAAATAAGGTACTGTGGGACGAAGCCCATGTGACACCAACATAAACAACACTTAACAAATAAATAAACAAATAATTAAATAATTGCTTTGCCCTTTACTGAATCCCTGTGACACTCCCATCCTCTTCTTGCAGGTTTTTCATGGTGCCTTCAATGAATTTAACTGAGAAATCATAATTTGCAGTCAATAAGAAGTAGAAACTCAAAGACCCACTTATTTAAAATCATTTTGCAGAATTTCAAAATTCCTAAAAACTTTTTCAGTTTGCTCAGGAAAAACAAGAAAATTGGGTACACATTTTCTATTACATAAAATAAGAACCCAGCAGCATGATTTTACTTACATAAAATATAATAAGTGAATGGCAGAGTGTTTGGCTGAAGTTTTTTTTTTTTAACTTGGCCTGTTATAATGATATAATGTGTGAAATAATTTGCTCTCTCTGTCGTGAATGACGTAGCCGTTCACTGTGTGCACGTCAACCCCTTCCACTAAGCCTGCCACACAACGAGGAGGAATTAGGAGAAGCAACACAGCAGCCTTCACACAAGGGGCAAAGTGAATCTGTGCACAGTGCCCTTCTTCAATTTGATCAAGGCTGATTCAGGCTTTTATTATTATAATTTTTAATAAAGCGGACATATTCATAAATTGAGGCTAAAGGTTAAACAAAATAATGCAGTAATATATGCTGAGCTGTGGTGCAATGTTTTAATGAATTAATTCAATAAAATCCAATTAAACAATTATAATATTGTTGAATAAATGTTGAACTACTGCCACTCCAATTGATATCCTTGACCCAGGCGGTGAGCACATGGTCAGAATGTCAAAGAGGGCAGGAGGGAAGGGCTCCAGTTGAATTGCACACAGACCTCGGATAAGATGAGCAACTCTGGCCAACCCTGGCTGGACTGGGATTACTACAATGCCTTCTGGTTTTAGTTTTTCCAAACCAGACCACAATTCTTAAGTGATTCAAAGTCAACATTACCACATGTTCAAGGTATTCAATGACTGGAGATTTAGAGAAGCCTGGGAAATCTCCAGGATTTTAACTCTTTAGGAACCAGGTTGGCCACCAGTGTTCTAGTCTCTCTGTGAGATGTTCAGGGCTTGCTTACTTTCCAGACCCAGCTCCTTCAAGGCACGATACCCTCCCGGCTGCAGCAACTTCGCAGAAGTTGATTCTGACTTTTTTCTCAGAATATAACCCCACCGCAAGCCCCCTCTTTAAAGGAGAGAAGAGAAAATAACATTCTGTATGTGACCCTTATATGCTTCGATAGAATGTGGCTTTGAAGACAAAAACAGACGTATTTGCCAATTTATTAAAAAATGCTTAATTGCAAGTTAAACGGGACATCAATTGTGGGGGCCTATGGAATATTTTTAACAGAATTTAAATTCAGAATATTTACTTGATGTATGTATGTATGTATGTATGTATTTACACAACCTACCATTTAATGTTATAAACTCTGGAAAACTAGAACAAAATCATTACAATATTGCAACATCTGTCTTTTGGTTTTAGCAGACCTCAGCAGAAAGGGCTAGTATTATCCAGGACCTAGACATTTGGGAATGTTGGCATTGCCCCTGAGCTTTATAAGATGACATTTATCAAACAATAGAAAATTTAAGTTAAATATTTATTGCAAATTTAAATGTTTAGTTTGCAAAGCCCATATTTAGGATTTAGTTAAATATTTAGTCTAATGGCAAATATGTATTTTTCAAAACAAGATTTAGCATGTAAGTTTTTATTTTACAAAATGTGCAAAAAAAAAAAGTTAAATCTGTGAAAAAAGATGTCCCATATATAACGACATTAACATTTTAAATAGTATCAAGCAGGATTTAACATATTGTGTAGTTTCAAAAACTGCTTATAAAGGAGAATGCCTTGCTCCTCATAGTTGCCACACACCCACAATACTGAGGCAGAAATGGACTTAAAGTGATAATGTTAGCACCCTGTCTGGCACCTCCACTGTTCCCCACCAGAGGTCGCCAGTGCCTCTTCCATACCAGCCTCCTCTCCCAGCTCCCCGCATCACAGCACTCAGTTTATTTACCATGCACTTGCATCCCATTTTCCAGGTCCTCTGCTTCCCTATTTAAACCCATCCCTGACTCTCAGCATTTGTGAAGTTTTGCTTTGCTGTTAGCTATAACTCTGAGCAGTTTCCTTGTTTATGATCGCCCCTTCCTAGTGTCACGGGCGGGGCGTTATTGGCCATTAGCATTAATTGATCTTTTATTATTTATTACTTATTATCACTCTTTTCATTAAATTATTGTATTGTGCACCGTGTTTATTATTCACGATTGTTTTATTTACGAAGTATGTTCTTTTTACTTCCTTATTGTTTCTACTTTATGGTTAATGTGGTAATTGGGTTGTTATTGGTTTCATTGATTAATTGAGAGAGAGAGAGAGAGAGAGAGAGAGAGAGAGAGAGAGAGAGAGAGAGAGAGAGAGATGAATGGCGAAGATTACTCCAAGCGCGCAGGTTACAGAGCGTTAAGTACCCGGTTGTATTTCTTTAGGAATAATTAGGCCGTGGAGGTTGAATTTTCTTAAGACTTTGAGATCTCCTCTGCCGGTGTACTTTGTGGAGAGGGTTCCCTGTCCAGAGGTTAGAGACTTACCTGTTGTGATTTACTTTTTTGAGGCAGACGGGTGACTGCGGGATAGAAAATGCATTCATTAATCACATTTGAATTCGTGCAATTTGTGATTTGATAATATTTGTTCCTACCTGCAGTTGTTGGGGTCCCAGCCGACAGGAAGGGTATTCTTCCGTGTGGTGTCACTTCTTGTGAACAGAAAAGACTTTAAAACCTTGTCGTTGCTTCTGTATTTTATATTGGGAACTTGGGTTTTATTTATTCTATTCAGTCTTATTTTCTTGTGTTATTCTGGGTAGGGTTTTTAGTGTTTTGTGCCCATTTTATTAAAGGCATTTTAAGATGGGGTTTTAGAATTGCATGTATGCTAAATTCCTAAGGTTCTGTGCTAGTACAGTCTTCATGCCCTGTTCTAGCTAAATATAATTTCACAAAGTAACAATTTGCCTTCCGTGTGGTGGGGTCCTGGGGTCCGGTTGAGCTGCCCAGGGAGAGAACTGACGGGTGAACGAGGTCCTCTCTCGTTAAACAGAAGAGGTGGCGTGGTCGTGAGTGTGTCGCCCCTACGCACCCCATAGGCGGTGACACTACGACCCCCCTTCTGGATTTGCCTTTGAAACGCCTGTCTTATTCTGAACCGTTGCCTGTGGGCCTCTACCTCGCCTTTTGCCTTCTCTTAGTCTGCCCTGTCTTGCCGGTACTTGACCCCAGCCTGTCTCTGATCTCTTCTCCTCACCCCACACCTGGGTCCTCTGTGCACCCGAGCTGCACAGCCCTGACACACAACAGCTGAGTGTAAAATGAGAGTTGAGAGGGAATGAGAGTCTTTGACAATATTTATTTTGAGGGGTAATAAAATCATTACAGGGGTGTTATATTTAGTAGAGGGGATTCACAAAAACTAATAATTTTTAGATCAGTAGCTGATTGTCAAAGAAAAGAAAATAAGCATCAGATATTATAGTAAAGCAAAATCATTGATCACTTTAAGCTCCTTTAAGCTCCTTTATGCTTTTATAAATTGGTAGATAGTGTTGTTGAAATGTGGTTGGACTACAGCCTTTATATTAATGCAGCCCAATTTGATTCTGTGATACAATGCAATGTTATACAGTCTACCTGTCTGACCTGTTTACACTCGCGGAGCCAGAGGGGTGTCCGGGGTGGCACTTGAAATCCATTAACTTGGTTAGATTTTTGTACTTGAACTCAAAATGAACAATTGTTATTAACAATCTGTTTACGTTACTCAAAAGATAACAACAATTTGCAGATGGCCTGTTTGCTATCGTAAAGGTGTAAGAAATCAGTTAGCCGAGTTACTGCAGAGTAGGGCTAGCCATGATCTAACTAGTAACTTAGGCTGGTAGTTGATTTTAAGTTACAATTATGATAATTGGGATTTATAATTAAGATTGAGATTGGATGCTTAGATGTAAATATAGACTGTCTTGTATGGTATGTCAAATTGCAGTTTTTTTTTTTTTTTTTGTACATTTATCTTTTTGTAAATAAACTGAAATTTATGTAACGCACGAATGCTATCTTGTCTCCCTGGTGCTTGACCTTTATTTTCTGAATATATTTTGGATGTTCAAAACTTACAGACCCAGGTTATATATTAATGAAAACTGAGTGACCCAAGTCTCTCGTGTGTGAGCGAGAGATTGAGCTGCAGCTCCGAGGTAGAGATCCTGACTAATCCTAGTATGTTAAAGAGTTCTCGTTTGGTCCAAAAGGGTCACTTCACTATCTGCCACATTGGAGAACTCCGGGTTAAGTGAATTATCACTTCTACCTCTAATCAGAAATCTTAGGATTCATTCATGCTCCTTAGATGCCAGGTTAGGTTTAAACCCTAATTTTCTGTTATGGTCTATGGACCCCCTGAAGTAGCCTTGGCCACCCCATGTATAAAACGCTAGTTCTGCCACTGCCTGTTTAGTGTAAAAGTATTTTTGACAACTCAAAATCCAATAAGTATGATCTGTCCTCCTTTGCCAGACAGGTCTATGTAACAGTGGTTGTAAATCAGTTTCACACCGTTAAACGTGTCACTTAAAGCACAGCATTACAACTAACTGACATGAACATGCAGTCATTGACATCAATGTCATATACATCTCACTGCATTAAATGCCTTCACTAAATCTGCATATAAGTTTTGGAATTTCATTTTTGTACTGTAAATATACAAACCCCATTTCTCCATTCATTTAAAAATCATCCTTGTACATATCAGATTTTGATACCACTCGCATCACACCCAACATACATAGTCTGTATTTTATTAAGAATGTAGGTTTGAACTTTAGAATTGTATAATATTTTGATGAGCCAGTCGGCACTGTCACTTATTTAATTGGCTCTTATTAACCCTAATTGGACTGAGCATTGCGACCAATCACGGGATGTCATATCGGGAGGAGATGGTGATATAAGCAGTGCTCGGAAGACACACGGGAGACTTTCTACAGTTAGCATTGTTGGTGTTGGTCTGTGTGCAGATAATAGGCGGCGGCTTGTTTGAGCGGAGCTGTCCAGAGAAGGGAAGTTGTCTGGCTCTATTTTAAATCTATATGTGTTTATATTTGTTTGTGGGATTATGTGCAATTGTGTGTAAATTGACATAATGCTTTTAATCAATCTGTGTAACGGGGCCAAGTGATTGATTAATTGGATGGTGCTTGATCCTATTAGCTATATTATAATCAATTGATCTAAAACAACAATTAACCTATTTCTGGTTTGTTGTGAATTTTGGCTTTATAGTGAAGAGTTTGTATTTTTTTTTTTTTTATAGTTGGAATTGTGGTTACCTATATAGGTGTTTTATTGTATGGTTTATCTGACCTTTTATATT
This sequence comes from Amia ocellicauda, assembly GCF_036373705.1. Taxonomy (NCBI): domain Eukaryota; kingdom Metazoa; phylum Chordata; class Actinopteri; order Amiiformes; family Amiidae; genus Amia; species Amia ocellicauda. The sequence goes on from NC_089867.1 coordinate 4,951,197, forward strand.
GTGGTTCCTTTTCACTTACATTGGCTTTTATTGTATGGTTTATTTTAGTATTTCTATGAAGGTTAATTGCTGTTGGATTATAACAATTGGTTTTATGTATGAGGACTGATTTGAGGGAGAAATGAACTGAACTATTTAATGGATATTTACTTTTTATGGATTGTTTAGTGATACTGTGATCGTTATTCTAGTTGCCTAAATTGCACATTGTGTACCCAGCTTATTTAATTGTTTATTAAAAATACTTTGTTATATATTTCCTCATGGCATTTCACTCTCCCTTCACATAAATAGCTCCAGCTTCCAGGGTTATTTGACTGGACCATCCCAGTGAAATAAAGGTGGTGGCAGATACAGGCTACTCTGTCAAATACAGTTAGAACACAACCTTACTAGGACAGGTTTCGTTACAATATCCTACCATCTCTACTGTGAGATTTCCTTTTTTGATTACGGTGTGCAGAGATATAGATGAAAAATATTCTAAATGTTATCTGTATAAGATGTACATTTTCTGACCAAGACTTATTTTGACCAGAACAGACACAAGACAACGAGGTAAATTTAAACAGTGTGTGTATATGTTGTATAATTAAAACTGTAAACAAATGTATTTATTACTTTTTAGTAGGTAGATTTTTTTTTTATTATTATATTATTAAGGTGTCTGACTATTTCATTGACAACACAGACGATACAGCATGTTCTGTGATAATAAAATGCTAATTAATAGATCAACTTTATGCCTGTGAAATCAGTGACCCCAGACAATGACATCATATATGTGAACTATTTTAATTTAGGATGACCTCTGACTGCTTTTGAATATGTAGAAAGCTGTGCATTAATCGTTGTTAACTGTTTGGCGTGTTAAACCACTGAGCACAACGCTGACCCATACATTTCTGCTAAAACCATTTTTGAAAATACAGATGCTGAAATCTTAGAAATTGACAAACATGTTATTTGTGAAACAAACGAGAGATTTGCAGTGAAACTACTTTTTTTTTTTTTTTTCTCCTTCACAATCGTACATGATTTGTTAGTCTGGTTTCGCTTTATCACTCTGTTTGCAGGCAGTGTTGAAGACGCTCTTCTCAAAGGTTTGGAAACTTTTAAAATATTTCTAACATCGCTACTGATAGAGGTGTGTTCTTCTATCTATGCTGTGAAAACGCAAGATCCAGATCAAATAGATCTGAATTTGTTTGGGAATGCCATTTCTCTGAGAGTTTGGAGGGTGATGAACAGGACTTGTCCATGCTGCTCAATGGAGCTACAGGACTGTGTGCTGAAGCCGGTGGACGTGGCGAGTGGCAGGACATCCTCAACGCTGTGGCATCCTCTTCACAATTCCTTTCAACACTAGTGTGCCCATGGATACATATCTTATAATTATATACAATTTTGATGATTAAAACAGAAAGTAATTATTAGTAAGGAACTTTCTGTCTCTTTACACCCCAGCTTTCACACAGGGGGTGAATGGGGTGGCCAAAGAGGGGGCAGTGATTTTTTTTTTTTTTTTGGGGTGGCACACAGTAAAATACTAAATCGTGACAGAAAGGGTTAACAGCAGTAGAAATCTGCCCCCTGCACTAAGCCAGAGCAAGATAACACATCTTTGAAGAAAGAGGGTTAACAGTATATCCATTTCACTTCCTGTTTATATTTTATGTTTGAATGAAAGTGCAATACTTGGTAGATGTATTTTCCAAACATTTTGTGGTTTAAAAAAAAATCCAGTCCATTAGAAAACAATGAGAGTGGTATGCTGTATTGCAAATAACTAAAATCAGGTAAATAAATAAATAAAAATGCTCAAGTGAAATAACATGTATAATCATGTTAAGATGACAATTCTCTGCATCCATTAAAGCTAAAGCTATTATTGGCTAATTCACAGTGGCTAAAAGAAGGCTTACAATAGTTTTATCCTTCGGTTACCATGACTCTTGGCAAAGTGATCAACAAAATCATCCACATTAAGAGTTTTAGCCCTTTTTGACTCAATACTTAAAACCCCAAGATTGCCGAGACGATCATCAGTCATGGTAGATCTCGGGTCATTTTTGATAAGCTTTAGTCTTGAAAAACTGAGTTCACAAGCTACAGCACTAACTGGGATGGAGACTGCAATTTAAACAACTTAAAGAGTTCATGAAACACTTATTTGAATGGTTCATTAAACACAGCAACACAACTATACTTCCTGGCTTTGGCATGCCAATTTAGATTTTCCTGTCCATTATTTTTTCGAACTGGTGTATCTCATGCCCTAGGTCTTCCAGATTGCATCCATATATCTCCACAAATGCAAATAGATCCTCCTTTAGACAAAATGTTTTGCTGGTGGGTTTCAAAGCCTGAATGCCCTTCATGATATCACATTTTCGTTTTTAAAAAGGTCTTTTGATCTCACTCAAAATTGTCTAGCACATGAAAGAAAAACTCCCTTTGAAAAGAGTCCTTTTTTTATATTTTATATTTATAAATAACTCGTTATAGGGGCAAAACATATATATATATTTAAATAGTTTTCCTCAGTTTATCCAAGTGTGTAACCTACCTGAAAATGTGCGGCTTTCCACACTGAGTCCTGAACGCAGAATGGCAGTGGCCCAGAGAGTGCCTCATCCTCCTTTTTTTTTTTTTTTTTTTTTTTTTTTTTTTACATTTTTAGATGAGACAAAAACATTGGCATCTAGCAATTATGTGAATTGAGGGTAGAAAAAGTTAATGATCATAATATATGTGTGAGTGTGAACTGGGGAGCATAGAACTATATCACAAAAAGAAGACTGGTAAAAAAAAATACACAAATAGGTAAACTATTTAGGTTTTAGTAGTCCATTGATTTCTCACAGGCAAGTAGGAAACCACATTTTTGACTCGGGAGCCCTTAAAAGGAAAGTGAAATGAGAGCATGAAAATTCAAGTGCTAGAGTGTTTATATATAAATATTTGCAGGGGTGCAGTGGTATACATGTCTCTGCTACCTTTCTTTTTTTGTGTGGATCATTACAATGTATTGATAAGATTGAAGTGTGGGGCCAACTATGTAACATGGAGTGGATTGGGTTTTACACATTTATTGGTGAAATTGGTTGTGCACTTTCTTTTGGATACACAGAGTTAAAAGAAATTTCTTGTTTATGATTATATTATGATTATTATTGGTGTGAAATTGAGTGTTTGTGGTTTCATGTGTTTATAATCCTTAGGTGTTTTTATTTCTAACCTGGGTCTTGCAGTGAAAAGGGTGGACCCCTCTTTTATAGAATCATATTGTTTAAGGTAAATTTCAATATATTCATACACAATAACAATACATCAACAGATTTGAACCTTCATTTGTTCCATCTGTTGAGTCGCCCTCTTGGAACTTAAACTAAAGTAGAATACAAAGGTCCGTAATAAACACAAACCCCTCCCTGTACATTTTATTACACCAGAAACAGGACACGACCTTAACTACAGTACTTTCTTCTTTCTTTGAGTGAAATCGAAAGTAAAGTTAGGAAAATGAATACAGTTGCCAGCATTAAACAGGCTGAGGAGATGGAATAAAGGATTTCGTAGCGAAAATTCAATAATCCGTAAGTAGTTTAAATATTCCAGATCAATAATGATTGCTTTAGGATCCCGGTCAACAGATGACATTTTAAATACAATACGCAGGTGTAAATCAACAATAGAAAGTTCTGTGTGTGCCTACTTTTCGATTTTAATTGAGACATTTGTTCTATTGAAAATGTCTGGCATAAATCTTAAAATAAGCAATCAAACGACTAAGCAGACTGATGAAGCCATGTTACCTGCCTAAAAACAGTTGAAGTTTAATAAGTTCACTACAGACCTTATTTTCAGAAGTGCCACCAGAACTGCTGTCATAGTTATACAGCTTAATTATTTCATGGGTCAGTCTTATGTTTTTAACATTACATTAGTAGGCCATTGTATTATATTATAATATTCATTGTTTCATGTTCAGTGCTTTTTTCTGCTCTACTCATTGTTTAAAACATTTATTTAAAAGTAAAATACTTTCTTAAATGTAATTATGGGTACACTTGATTAATCTAATAAACACAGTGAACCTAGCCTATGTTACACAGGCACTGCTGTGATTGATTTATGCTGCTTGTTGCTGTGTGATCAGTGTGTGTCTCACTGTGTCTGTGCTGTGTGTGTCCAGGTCCACTGATCCGGATCTGGACTCCTCTGTCAGCTGCTGAGGAGGGGAGCTGCCTCTGAGATGAGTCTCTCTGGGGAGCCTGAGGCTCAGGATGGAGCCATGGGCCCCGAGACCAAGAGGTGAGAGGGTCTCTGAATGTATGAGGGTACCAGTCAGTCAGATTGAGCATCTACAGGGCCTTGAAAAAGTAGTGAGCTCCACATTTTTATTTTATTTTATTTTTATCATTTTGTTGTCTTAGATTCAGAATTTGAAATAGATTAAATTAGGGGTATGAATACAAATTTCTGTGTGTTTGCCCTGGTTAGTTTACACTGACTGGCAACAGCCTCATAGATAAATGGTGTTCTACACACTCACACAAATAGACAGAATTACTCTGTCAATAGGTATCTATGCAGTCACACATCATAAACTGAAGCACAGAAAGTTCAATTTGTAAACAACAATGTTCTTTAAGATTGAGTACTTGCACTGACAATGTATACAAGTATCTAATTGTACAGCACATTTAAGGCGTAAATCATGGTCTTTGTGTTGCTATAGTGTGTAAGTAAGGTTTACATTATTCTTTCTTATCAATTTGATCATGTAAGTAATTTTTCTAATGTTAACATTTTAAACTTGCCAATTAATGGCAGATGTTAAATGCCAGCATGTGCTCCTTTAGGGTTTCGGGATGTGTTGTGTCATAACTTCCTGGAAAACAGAAAAACTATAAAATCACTGGATTTGTCTTCCTTTCATAGGACTACAACTATCAAAAATGTATGTCTTCGAATATTCTATTGAACCCGATTTATTCCAATAGCCATTAGAGATTCTCTCAACACTGTCTCCATATTTGAGTAGTCTACCCTAGTTCCTACACTAAAGCTGTCCTCACTACGTCTACACAGCCTGTGACGTGGGGTGTGGACTGAAAGCAGCGTGAACGGTGAACTGGTCTGCAGTGCAAGGAGGCGTCGTGAGAGCCCCTAACAACTTTTAATCTACATAGACATGACACTGTTTCTGTCATCTACATACTAGTGCTGGATTTCAGAAGAGGAGGATGGCAGAAACATGGGATTTAAACAAAGAAATTAAAATGTAATGTGTGTAGTCAGACTCCTGCTTGGACTGAAACTGGCATCCAGGGACAGCACTGAGTTTCTCATCCACACAGTCCCAAACAGAGCAACAGATCCGCTGTGCCAGAAGACTGGTCCTCTGCCATGTGGGGGTGAATGCCCTATCAGGCCTAGAGAGGATGTCATGACTGTAACAGACTTGTTTCTGTACTGTGAGCAATAACACAGCTTTTCTTATTCAAAAACACAGCAAAACATGTGAGTCTGAGTTTGTTTCAAATGGATAGAAAACAATACATTTCAAACGGTTTTAATTGGCTGTGTATTTAGTTAAATGATAATGTATTCCTAACTAACCTGTTGTACAGCCTTTGTTTTTAGCAATAACAGTAATGCAAGTGATCCTGTCTGTCTGTGTTGGTATGAGAGTTTCAGCAGTGCCAAATGTTGTGCTTTAAGTGACAGATTGAAACGGTCAGGCGGGTTTACGTGGGCTTGCTGTATTATTGAGGCACTGCATTGTTATCCTCTAATTTGACCCGATTGACCAGCTGTGTAGACAGAGGTTAAATGACGGCCTGTGTCCATGTGTGTTCACAGCGTCCCACTGGAGAGAGCAGAGTCACCGGTGCCCAGCTGTGTGTCCATGAGGAGTGAGGACTCAATGGATCACCCATTTCACTTCAGTAAGGATGCCTTCCCCCCTGACCCAAGGTGAGGTTACAGTTTATATTGTACATCCATATCTGCCAGTACTGAGAAATGGGAGAGTATTCTGGGCACCCCGTGGTGCACTGTTGCTCATTGTTTAGACATGACAATATCAGTGGGTACTGTGTATGTGGCTTCAGGATCTGTGTAAAAGACTCAGAATAACAGTGTTGTCACTGATGATCCTGTGGCACTTTTTGATAGAGTGGCCATCATGATGTTCTGACCATATCCCCTTTGAAGATTTGAAGAAAAATCACAATTAGCAAAACAAAATGTATTGTAATAAGTTCAGAAGAGGGAAAAGACAGGAAGATCTGGGCATCATCAGCGTAGAAGTGGTAGGAGAAACCATGGGAAGTGATGAGGGGGCCCAGGGAGCAAGTGTAGAGAGAGAACAGGAGCGGGCCCAGGATGGAGCCTTGGGGAACGCCTGTGAGGAGAGGTTGGGGGGTGGATGAGGAGCCTCGCCATGTCACTTGGTAGGACCGGTCACTGAGGTAGGAGGAGAACCAGGTGAGAGCAGTCCCAGAGATCCCAAGGTCAGCGAGGCAAGAGAGGAGGATGGAGTGATCAACGGATCAACTTAGTATTTAAAATATCTGGTCAAAGTCTGGCCAGCAACCAGGTTTGGTTTGACAGCTTTATTGTGATGTCCCATCAGAATTAAAACCGGCATGTACAACCCCAATTCCGAAAAAGTTGGGACAGTATGGAAAATGCTAATAAAAACAAAGAGGAGTGATTGTACTTTGACTTGTATTTAAACAAAAAATGTATACAAACTAGGTATTTGATGTTTTACCTAATCAAGGTAAACATTTATTTTGAAATTGATGCATGCAACACATTCCAAAAAAGTTGGGACAGGGGCAATTTAGGACTAATAGCGATGTGACAAGATGAAAAACGAAGTTGTTGTGAAACAGGTGACGCAATTGTGTAATCATAGTATAAAAGGTGCCCCCAAAAAAGGCCTAGTCCTTCAAGAGCAAGGATAGGTCAAGGCTCGCCAATCTGCCAACAGATGCGTAAGAGAATAATCCAACACTTTGAGGGACATCATTCCCCAAAGACAAATCGGTTGGATTTTGGGCATTTCACCTTCTACAGTGCACAATATAATTTAAAAGATTCAAGGAATCCAGTCAAATCTCGGTGCATAAAGGGCAAGGCCAAAAACCACTTCTGAATACGCGTGATCTCCGATCCCTCAGATGACTCAGTGTCTTAAAAACTGTCATGAGTCTGTAATGGATATCCTGACATGGGCTCAGGAATACTTTGGTAAACCTTTGTCAGTCAACACTATTCACCGCTGCATCCACAGATGCAATTTAAGGCTTTATTATGCAAAGCAGAAGCCATACATCAACACTGTCCAGAAGCGCCACTGACTTCTCTGGGCTCGGTCTCATCTGAGATGGACAGTATCACAGGGGAATCGTGTTTTGTGGTCCGATGAGTCAACTTTTCAAATAGTTTTAGGACAAAAACAGCTGTTGTGTTCTCCAGGCCAAAGAAGAAAAGGACCATCCAAGGTGTTATCAGCTTCAGGTCCAAAAGCCAGTGTCTGTCATGGTATGGGGGTGTGTCAGTGCCCATGGCATGGGTAACTTGCACATCTGTGAGGGCACCATTAATGCAGAAAGATATGTACACATTTTGGCACAACATATGCTGCCATCCAGATGTCATCTTTTCCAGGGACGTCCCTGCATTTTCCAGCAGGACAACGCCAAGCGACATTCTGCCCGGATTACATGGTTGCATGAGCAGAGAGTGCGGGTGCTAGCATGGCCTGCCTGCAGTCCTGACCTGTCTCCGATGGCACATGAAGAGCAAAATAAGGCAACAAAGGTGCTGTACAGTTGCGCAGCTGAAGAAATGCATAATGGATGAATGGGGGAAAATTCCGCTTGCTAAACTTAACCAACTGGTGTCTTCAGTTCCCAAACGCTTAATAAGTGTCATTAAAAGAAAAGGTGATGTTACACAGTGGTAAACAGCTGACTGTCCCAACCTTTTTGGAGTGTGTTGCAGTCATCAGATTTGAAATGAGTGTGTATTTTCAAAAATAAATTAAATTCACAAATGACTCTTGTTTTTTTGCATTTTCCATACTGTTCCAACTTTTTCGGAATTGGGGTTGTAAGATACAAAGGTATATTAGGAAGAAATACAATTTCAATTTCAATTATATTGTAGGACAATGACAATGTAAATATAGATTCATGGTATATGACCTTTCTGTGACTGAGCCCTGCTGATTCTGCATTGGTTTAGAAATATGACTGGATTGAGAACATATTTATATAATCCTTTATAGTGTATAATACTCGCTAAGCAGACTGCCTTATTTTGGAACAAAATGCTTGACAAAGATATTTTCCAACTGACAAACCTTATTAAATCTAGTTCATGGATGAATGGCGTAGTGTCTGAAGATGGAGTTCCTTTCTGTAGACGCTGCAGAACACACCTCAGACACCAGCACCCTGTAATTTATGTAGACATCTCAAAAGTAACTTATTGGTACAGATATTCCATGCTTTACTCGACCCATTATGCACGGATTCGTTATAGTGATTAATTTAAATTAATAAAAAAGTTAAAATCATTACAATATACAATGTAACGCCTTACATAATAGATGACAGCTGTTTAAAAAAATGTCAGGTATATATTACATCTCTAAATGTAAGAACAAATGTATTCAAATCCACAATGTGATTCAAATATCAAACAAAGCACAAGTTCCTTATCTGCTGCCCTTCCTCTTGAATATCATTAAGAGTCACTATTTAAACAATAAAGAGAACATGCTCAAAAGAAACTAAAAATAAATATAATAATACAAAATGTATAAAAATGTATAAAATGACGAGGCCTGCAGCACAGCATTCTTTTGAACGTATGTGCCTTTCGCAAATCAGTGACATCCCTTACTTTTAAATCATTATTATACAGTTAATTATTTATTTTGAGCCGGAGCTCAACTTGTGTCTTTGAGCAATCTTAATAATTTTCCTGTAACTACCTCTGTGCTTCTGACTGCCCTCCTCCTTGGCGCACACCAGGGATGGGACCCTGTTATATTCTGCACTTGTTTCAGCTCATTTGCACTTATTGTGTTTTCTGTTTGTAACACTTTAAAAAACACTTTGTGAAATCTGTAAGTTGCCCTGGATAAGGGCATCTGCTAATAAATGTTGTGGTTAGGGCTCTGGACTCATAACTGGAAGGTTGTGGGTTCAAATCCTGGGTGGGGCAGTGCTGTTGTCCCCTTGAGCAAGGTATTTCACTTAGATTATTCCAGTAAAATGACTAGCTGTGTAAATAGGTACAAAAGTAAGTTGCCCTGGATAAGAGTGTCTGCTAAATGACAAGTAATGTAATAAACAGACAGATATATCTAAAGATAAATAATAGTAAATAAAGTACAGTAGTACTCTATGAAATTATTGTTTTATTTGAAAGTATATGCCCTTGCTGTGAGGATATTATTTTCTTTCCCGCTGCCCCCTGTAGTCGCCTCACAGACAACAGGGTGGGAACCGCTGGTCCAGACCCTCAGAACCAGCTTCTGTAGAAAGTCATAGCATTTGGATTTAAAGTTATTTTTCTGTTTTCTGTATTAAATTATATACTACAATAATAACTTAGAGGATTTATTTACCATCTGGTTATGTGTTATGTGAAACAAATGCAGAACTGTCATCACTAATAATTCCATGCAGACAGATGAAGTTGCATGGGAATAATAGTTGTGCACCAATACAGTTCTATTACTGACAAATGACTGACCTGATCTCTTCAATTCACTCAGCGCATTTACACAACGGTGGCTGGAGAGCAGTGACTACACAGCACCAGCCCTGCAGACACACAGACTGGAGGACACGACTGCAGACCTGGAGCCCAGACTGTGCCAGCAGCACCGCAGAGCTCTGGAGATGTTCTGTCACACTGACCAGAGCTGGATCTGCAGCCTGTGTGCAGTGCAGGAGCACAGGAGCCATGATACTGATGTGGATCAGGTAGGCAGCTCCAGTCAGTCACCTGCAATAGGACATCAGAACTCCTCTATATATGTAGTGTTTCTGTGTGATTTCTGAATTTCAAATTCTGCTGTTTTGTAGCCATGTGTCCAAGCTGTGAGGAAAGCTGTGACTGTGCTGTCAGATCATCCTGAGGATTTCCACCCAGCAGGATTCCTGAACACAGAGACACCCAGAACAGGTGAGCGTCTCAGAGATCCTCCAGCTTTATTCCTGTAGTGAACTGAACTAACTGATTCAGGTCATGCAGGTGTGTGGTCTGGTTCAGTAGACTTAATTGCTGTAGTTCCATCTTTATCTATTTATTTTTTTAGATTATGGTTTTGTTTTCTTTAAACAACACTCATGGTTACAAATGCACAAGTGGAGAACTATAATGATGGGGGCGAATTGATGCGGGGACCAATTGTCACGGGACGAATTGTCTGCTCCCGCTCTGGACACGTCTGGCTCAATTCTACATAAAAACATAAACAAAAAATAACTGTAAACTATAAGGCATTCAAAAAGCCATATTCATGTTTATAACTGTATTCTTAATTGTCAGAATTGACCACTTTTTAAATAGTTATGTGAAAGTTCAGTTTTTTCCTGTAGCCATCTGTGGCTAATTCAGTGTCCTATTAATAATACACACACAAAAACAACTAATTTCGGTTTCTTAATGAAACTGGCTCACTGAAGAAAAATACAATGCGAAGAAAAATGTGAACACTTCTGTTTTTCACTTCTGACAAATTAGTTGCAAATTGTAATACATTCGTTACATAATGAATTAACCAACTGGCTATATATTGTCATTTACATTCACTTTAAACCATTTCATGATACAGAAAATAAAAAGCCTATCATTGACATTTTAAAAATATTATTTTGAAAACAACCACAGTTAGTGTGTCATACATGCAACCATTTAAGTACATTTAATCACCAGTACATACAATATTTTAATAATAGTCGTGAAGTGAACTTACTTTCCAGTGGCTCTTCGCTCTTCAGTCTGAGGTGAGGTGCCTTTTCTCATGGTCTGGAGGAAAAGTGCTCAAACACGTTCAAATAATGAAGCCGGAGAAAATGTTGACAGTTTCAAATATATTTATTATGATTATTATTCATACGTATGATATTTTAAAGTTGTATCGGTCAATGTATTAAAACAAGTTGCACAGATATCGTATCTGTCAGCATTTAGTCAGACATGATCCACCTCGCAGACGTAACTGCTGTCCAACCATGCCAACCATATGCCGCCGTTGGCAATACGTCACTCCACCAACCATACTGCTGTCCAAACATGTCAACCATATGCTGACGTCGGCTCAACGTCCTGTGCTATCTGGGGTTACATTCTTCTTACTGATAAAAAAACACACCCTGGTCTAATTTGTAATTTGCGATTAGCAGTCAATGTGTTATTTCGTTTATTATAAGTAAACTATTTGTCAGTGAGTGTCCTGTTAAAAATGGGACGATTTACTCCAGTAATGCTGTATTCAGTGCAGCGAGTTCATACACATTGTGACAAATAAAACCAGGAGTACAGAACAAAAGGTGCCTGCTGGTGTTTTATTTTGGCTTTTCAGCAAATGCACAATAACAGAGAAATAAAACAAAATATCCTCCTCACAGATGTACATGCTCAAAAAATACAACTAAAACTAAAACAAAACCGTGAGTGATGTGCTTCCTCATTGCATTATTTGCGGAGAGTGCATTTCCTACTGCAAGTTAAATATCTAAATAAGGAGATAATTTTAATCTACTTAATTTACATCATATATAGATCTATAATATCAACATAAAAACATCAACAAAATGCCAGCTAAAAGGCATACACTAAATAAACTGGTAATGGTTAGAGATGTAAATAATAGATATTTAACTGTAATAAACATTTATTTTGTGTGATTGTACCCCCAGTGTTCAATTATTTATTTAATATATTGTTACTGTTTAACAAAAAAAATAACTAACCGACTCAATTCAGGTATTTAAAGTTATATACCTATTTTCCCCACATTTCCTTCAGGGATGAACAGAGTTGCTTGAACACTGTAGGAATCAAATTTTAAGCATGTTTAAAACCGGACGGCAGAGCATTTTAGAACGTATTGCTCAAAAGGTTAATAAAGTTGAGGGACTCATAAATGCATACCAAGGACAGACATCACCATAAACAAACCTTCAGTGAAGCTGCCAAAAGACATCCTTAAAGAACATTGTTTTATTGAGTCAGCTCCCAAGTTTCTGATGGCAATAAAAAAGTTGACTTTAAAATCCTTCAAACTCAGACGGAATCTTCATCATCGGTGTCGCCAAATTACTTGGGAAAGTCGGCTATTGTGAAATAATTGATAATTTTATATAAAAAATATAAATACAATAGGATACATTATTATCATTAGATAAATATTTAATAAATACAATGATTTAGTTTAATGCTAGTTAGCTGTTATACCAACATAGCCATGATAGTGTAGGGTGAATGTCAGTAAGATTTCTTCTTCACCGGGACGATTCCCATTCTCCTCATCCATCTGACAGCTCTGGCAAAAAATATTTTTTGAGAAACCCAGTGTAGCTTGAGGCCCCAGCGAGGAACCATTGACATGGTTTTTGTAGCAAGACAGCCAAAGGAAAAGTGTCAAGAACAACATCAAGAGCTTTATATGGCCTTTATTTACCTGACAAATAAACTCAATCAACTGGGAGGCTTCCTAGAAACTCTTGGCTGACTCCTGCATGATAATATGACTGCTACAGTCATTTGCTGTGGCTGTACAACCAAGCCCTTCACTATTCAGACCAGAGTTGTGCCAACAAATTTTCCATCTCAAACTAAATATAGGTAAAACTAAGGTCCCCCACCAGCCAGCTCCTGGACAGATACCAAACAAATCAGTCCTATTTCTTGGAGATGATTGCACAGCCTTTTGATGCTTAAGTAAGCATGTATTTTGTAACCGTGATCTCCGCAGCAGTACCGAACTAGTTTACTGTTATAATCGTTCCAACTCTGCTTCATGGATGTGAGACTTGGGTAACATTCAGTGGACATCTCTGGAAGTTTGAACTGCAGCAGCAGTACTTTCTACATAGGGTATTTAACATCAGATGGGAGGATTGAAGAACTAACATCCGAAGCCCGAAGCCTGAAGCCCACGCCCTCAGTATAGAAACACAGATTTTACATCGTCAACTGCGATGGACAGGCCACTGTGTACGCACACCAGACACTCCCCTACCAAAGCAACTCCTATATGGTCAGGTGAAAGTACGGAAAATAACACTTTAAGGACAATTTGAAAACAAGAAATATAAATTAAACACACAGACTTGGGAGGCCCAAGCTCTGGGCTGAAACATCTGCTGGAAACTGACTTGGGAGACATTGCTGTGTTTTGAGGAAGAATGCATGGCTTCAGCATCCGAAAAATGGAAGATGAGAGAGAACCAACAACTCAAAGTACTGCTTATCCCATCATACACTTATACCTGTGGCATTTGCTGTCATGTTCGTCATTCTAGGATCAGCCTGTACAGTAATCGCAGGACCCACAAAAACAGTACTACTCCAACGAATGACCTGGTGGGAAGATCATCTTCGTTCTCAAGGGATAGCTAAGAATTTTTTGTCTAAACAATACAGACAGATATTCTATTAATGTGGGCTATATTATCAATGTATTATTAGCATTTTAGTGTCGAAGAATAACTTGACTTGAAATTTGACATTTGACATATTATTCCAGCAATTGCAGGGAGAGAAATCAGAAGGCAGTCTGACCAAGTTTCCCCTGGCAGTTAAAAATCTCTCTGCACGCAGGCAGGACTGAGCAGTTTATATGGACAGAAACTCACATAAGTACAATTCAAGGACCTTATCACTGCAAAAAACTAGTTTTACAGCTGCAAACCAAAGGACATATTTACTGTCTCTTTGCAATTAGGCAGATGTATTTCCCCTGAAATGTGTATCATTCATCTATCAACCCCTCTCCTACCCATCTGCTGTACTTATCATTAAAAGAAATATCTTAGGACTATGCATATGTCTATATAATATAAATAGTCTCAGAAGGAATATATGTATGTATTTATTTGGAAAAGTTGGTATGAAAATATATTTTTTATTTATTCTGATTTGTTTTGTTGTCTTAGCAGTAGAAGATGCTGTTGAGACTGGAACGTCTGGAAGCAGTCCATTATTTTCTTTCATTAAATCACAGAATGGAGGTAACGTAGTGGCTCCTCAGATTCATAACTCTACTATCACAGGATCCATTCATATCCATGTGAACAGCTGTGACCCTCCAACTAATAAAGGTAAAGGACCTTGTCATTTTGTAAATATATTTTTTATAATGAGAATATACAAGAACTGATATTGGTCTGTAATTCACCTATTAATTACATTTTGAATTCATGGCATGAAAATAAACACTTGATCCTCGGGGTTTTACATGCATCAAAGTGGTAAAGTAGAAGAAAATGTTGTGTAATCGATGTGAGTGGGGGCTGCACCTTTATCCAAGACGTACGCATTTGGCTTTAACGATATAGCTCCCCATTATAGTGTGTGGGACAACTACTGCAGCTCCCTGCTAGTTCCCAGATGGCACCCGCACCCACCCAATGAACAAGGACAGGGTTTGACATTCTCCATGGCCCACAGTTGTCCCATGACAACACAGCATCCAAAGCATATATACCCTAGTTTCGAGGTTGATCACCAGAGATAAAAATACAAATATCTGTTCTCGGTAGGATTATTAAGACATTATAATTGTGTACAGTGGACTCCAGATAATTGCATAAGTTGGGACCGTCATGACTTTATGCATTTAACCCTCAGAGGAATACTGGGCCGATTTTCGGCCCAAACGTCCGCCCCCACTTTAGCTTTAAAAAGGTTTATATTGGACAATTCTACATAGCAACGAACTGTCTTAACCATTAGCAGAGAGGTTTGTTGTGAATATTAACCAATGATAAAGCTTTTAAAACAAAACAGATTTTTTTAGGGGGGAGAAAAAAATAATGTTCTTAGTGGAGATGGTGAAGATGATGGTGCGCTGTGTTCACTAAACAAGAGTGCTTTTAATGAAGTAAATGAGTGATGCTTCTGAGACCGATAAAACTTAATCAAGCATTTTTTTTAGTATTACAAACTATTATTTGGACACATTGTTCAGTACTGTAGACAGTTATGACATCAATTTTGAATAGGGGGAGGCAGAAGTTTATCATGAGAATGGTAAATGCGAGGGGGTGAAGGTACAGATTAAGTCGTTTCTAATTCATTTCAGGTTGTCAACCTAAATGTCAGAATCCCCTTTTCAACTCAAACTACGTAACTGATACAAAAAAAACCCACTAAGATTGAGAAATACACAGAAGTAGTAGTCTGAGACACAGCAAACCCGACTGGCCATTTTCTCAGCAAAGAAGAAACACACGTGTTTACAATTAATGCAATGTAAGCAATGTAAATGTATTACTTTATTGTTATTATGTAATATTACTGGTACCAAGAACGACAACAACAACAATAATAATTACATTTGAAGATGCTTTCATATTTATTCAATACCGCACAGCCCAACCGGCTGTTTGTTTTTGTTGTTTTGCTGTGTAGTTCTGATGAGCTTCTAGACAGGTGCGCTCCTTACAAAACTGATGATATCTCTTGAACAATTATTTGTAAACATCTGTGTTTTTTTGTATTTTAAAAAGAACATTCTGGGTCTTCGTATATATGATTTTGTTTAAGTGTTTAAAAGCCAGGTAATTTTGAAAATGTATTCATTCAAAAATTTACGAATTATAGAAAGTATGAAAAACTTCAATGTCTTAAGTTTCTTTTGATGTATAGGTTTCATATGATCATTATATTTATTTATGTAAAATGAAGTAATTTGCTAGGCTATACCAAGTGCTGTGATTTGTGTTAGAGCATTTGACACGCAGAGCGCTGTCATCTAAATGCTTTGAGGGTTAAAGCTAGGCTCACACTACACAATTTTAAAATTTTAGCCCAATATTAGTAGTATATAGGCCATATTGCACTCACCTCTTGCCCTATCTGTGCCAGGTTGCAGCGTGTCTCCAGGCTCTCCTTGCCCCCAAGTGAGCCAAGGGCTTCAGTGGTGCCAAAGTTTAAAAGGAGTAACTAGAAACAGAAAACGTGACGGTAAAACAATATTATGGAGCTACACAGTAAGAATGGACAAACTAACAGCCACAATGTCAGATGTACAATTTTGGAACAGGTCTGTGGTAGGCCATGCATCAGGTGATTCGGAGATGGAAGCAGTCTTTGACAAGGGAGTAAAGGTTTCTAGAATACATTTTATTTATTAGTGATTAAACTGTGGAAAAAGCAAGCTCAAGAACAAACAATAAAATGCATCACAGCAAAAGCACTCCAGAATGTTGGTCAAAAGGGGGGGGTAGCAACTCCAATGTTTCCCCAATATAACGCTATTTCTTTGATTCTGTTTGGCACCATATTATATCACAGTACACATCCAAGCAAGCAATAGTAATTGTGTTTAAAACATCACAAGTAGCTAGAGGCAGCAGCAGTTGATATTCAACAATTTGTTCTGCCCCTTCACACTGAGACAAGGTGCTGGTCTGTTGTACTAGAAAACTGTGTTTCATCCCAGGTTCAGGTTAATTGATTATTTTTCCTATCTTTTCATTTATGTATTCATGTTATGGTGCTGTGTTTACACTGCAGCTGTTTTGGCTCAGAACTAAACAACCAGTCTAAATTGAACCTAAACTGATCGAACACTCAACTTTACTGAATTAAAAAGACGTTTTCTTTACATGATAATTTGCAATGTTTTGTTATTTTCTTATTGATAGTCCAAATATTGAGGCGTGTTCCTGTTTTTCAGTGTTTTCATTTGTTATTATTTTTTTACCCAATTTACTCACACCCATGTTCTTCTTTTCCTGCACAGTCCTCGCCACACTGGCCAGGACAGACCCAGAGCCCAGGGAGCCCTGTCCATCCAGGGAGACACCTGGAGCCACAGACCTCGGTGAGATACAACCACGGGGGTAACACAGGCATCTAAACCAGGAGTGTGACCTGTCAATCTACACATATCTCAATCATGAGAGCTATCAGGCATCTTCTTATCTCTGACTTTGTTTCAACATTGGGTATTTGGTGCTTTTTTATCTCTTTTGTCAGCTTTTATAGATTCACACTGTATGCATATCTCTCTTGTTGTAGCATAACATTATTTCTGAACTTTAAATGTAGAAAAATTATTTGTATGTGCAGTAAATATCATGACAGAACAGACATCTTAAAGATCCACTGTAATATTACAATACAGCATCAAGTAATTAAAATAGATTTGTATAGTATAAGTCTATAAGTATATTAATTTTTTTCTGTCAGGTCTCCACCCTTTTGTCTTTTTTTCCAATGTCTGTATGATTGTTCATTGATTGTTTTATCTGTTTCTGTTTATATACAGACAATATGCATTTAAACTCTACATTATTCTGTTCATCAGTTTTAATTAGACTTTATTTAAAAGAAAATAGCTATTACATTACTGAAATACTTAAGCATAATCCATTCATGCTTTCCTTTTTATAATTAAATGTTTTAAAACAATTACAGAGTTTTGGTTTCATTTGTAATTGTAATCTTCCTTGTTGTTTTACAGATGGATCATTGAAAACAGTCATAGTGAAATATAAATCCATCCTGAAGAAGAGGTTTGAATGTATCTTTGAAGGTGTAGCTGAGCGAGGGACGCGCACCCTCCTCAATAGTATTTACACAGAGCTCTACATCACAGAGGGCAACAGTGGAGAGGTCAATAATGAACACGAGGTGAGGCAGATTGAGATGGCAACCAAGAAGAAACACACACAGGAGACTCCAATCAAATGCAATGATGTTTTTAAACCCTTACCTGGCCAAGAAAAACTGTCAGAACAAATCAGAACTGTGTTGACGAAGGGGATTGCTGGCATTGGAAAAACAGTGTCTGTGCAAAAGTTCATCCTTGACTGGGCAAATGGAGAAGCTAATCAGGATATTCACTTCATAATCTTTCTGCCTTTTCGTGGCCTGAATTTGATGAGGAAAGAAAGATATAATCTGATGGAACTTCTTTGCTACTACCACCCTGAACTGAGAGAGGCTGGAGATCTCGAGTCTGGTAAATACACAGTTTTGATCATCTTTGATGGCCTGGATGAGAGCCGTCTTTCCTTGGATTTCCAGAACAATCAGATGTGTCATGATGTGACACAGTCAATGTCTGTGGATGTGTTGCTGACAAACCTCATCAAGGGAAATCTGCTTCCCTCTGCTCTCCTCTGGATCACCTCCCGGCCAGCAGCGGCCAGTCGGATCCCTGCCGAGTGCGTCCACCAGGTAACTGAGGTACGAGGGTTCAATGATGAGCAGAAAGAGGAGTACTTTAGGAAGAGAGTCACTGATCAGAACCTGGCCAGCACCATTATCTCACACATCAAGTCGTCAAGGAGCCTCCACATCATGTGCCACATACCAGTCTTCTGCTGGATCTCAGCCACTGTTCTGCAGCGAATGTTGGGAGAGGCGAGCAGTGGAGTCATCCCAACTACTCTGACTGGAATGTACACACACTTCCTGCTCCTTCTGATCAGTATCAAGAATAAGAAGTATCTTTGTGGAACTGAGGAAAGCACACAGAACCTGTTAGAGTCAGAGAAGGATAATATCCTGAAACTGTCTAAATTAGCCTTTAAACACCTTCAAAATGGCAATCAGATTTTTTATAAAGAAGACTTAAGAGAGTGCGACATTGATGTCAGTGAAGCTACAGTGTACTCGGGGGTTTGCACAGAGATATTTAAAGAGGAATCAGCAATATTCAAGCAAAAAGTGCATTGCTTTGTACACCTGAGCATTCAGGAATATCTTGCTGCTTTGCATGTCTTTTTCTCATATAAAAATAAAAATCTAAATCTATTTAACAAAAAGCATAAAAATGACAAGACAGTGAAATTGTCAGAATTGTACAAGAGTGCAGTGGATGAGGCTTTACAGAGTAAGAATGGACACCTGGATCTTTTCCTCCGTTTCTTTTTCGGCATCTCGATGGAGTCCAATCAGACTCTCTTACGAGGCCTCCTGACACACAGCAGCTCACACAGAGAACTACTGACACAGACACACAGCAGCTCATGGAGAGGATGGATGTCAAGCACAATCAACAGCTGGTGGAGAGGATCAGAGAGCGTTTCACAGAGCATCCAGAAAACAGCTGATTACATAAAGAAGATGATCAGAAAGAGCCGCTCTCCAGAGAGATGCATCAACCTGTTCCACTGTTTAAATGAACTGAATGATAATTCTCTAGTGGAAGAAATCAAGAGCTTCCTGAGCTCAGGAAGTCATTCAGGAAGAAAGCTCTCATCTGAACAGTGGTCAGCACTGGTGTTTGTGCTGCTGACATCAGAAGAGTCGTTAGATGAGTTTGACTTGAGGAAGTTCAGCAGAACAGAAGAAGGCTGTGTGAAGCTGCTGCCAGTCATCAGGAGATCTAGAAGAGCTCTGTAAGTGTTGTTATTAATGTGTCGTTATCTCACAGAGTGCTTTGATCCAGATTAACTATTGTGTCCCAGCGGTAGAGAGGTTTCTCAATAATAATAATAATTATAATAATAATAATAATAATAATAATAGTTATAATAATAATATATATTAACAGAAACTACAATTATATATATAGAAACTGATTTAGTACCAGTGTAGTGATTTGACATGACAGAAGACTGTTCTAGATCAATGCATTCAGTTTTATTCTGATGAAGGCTTAACGCAGCTGGGAATTGCTTTATATCTTCCAATAACTGACAGATTACACATCAGTGCTCACTTTTCACAGTGTTCAATTCTCTGTAGATGCAAATATCAGTCAGGAGTTAGTTTAGTATTTGATATTCATAAGCATAGGCCCTGTTTCATAATATTTCTAGTGAATTTATTTGTTATTTAAAACAAATATATTGCAAAGATCGTCAGTGATGAGATTGACTGTACACACCACCAGGACAGATTAAACATAATTGTTTTTTGATACATTAAACATCACTTAAAATGTCTTCGTTGAACTCTTTCCATCACAAATACTAAGTCAAACTACTTTTTACAAGGTATCAAAGCTTTTGTCTGCTAACTAATGAAAACTCAATAAATGTGATTAGACAAATGTAAATAGTAAAAGAAATCAAGTTAATTTCTGAACAAAACCACACCAAAAATATACTGACATTAGCTCTTTACAAACAAATATAAGAAAGAAAAGCTTGTGACCATTTGTCCACATTCAAAATGCCAGGCTGATGTGAATAGAAAAATAGGGAAATAAAAGCATTTAAAAAAAAAAATATTCAGACATATTCTACTGCATCTAATAGATTAAAAATAATTACAAGGCGTTCAAGAGGCAATAAACACTGACTCAGAGACTAACTTGATTTAAAGTAGTGCCAGAATCACTGGATAAAATCTTCACTTGGGCTACATTCAATTTAGAATCAGACAAGCTAACGCACTTGCATATTTACACATAAGGAGAGCTCCTGAGATGGGAGAGTGACTAAAGTTGTAGTAATGAATGAAGCAATAGCTCATCGACACTGTATTTCAGTCTTAACAGAACAGGAATGCTAGTCCACAACAGCTGCTCACAAACCACAACCTACTCACAAAACCCCAGAGGATCTGCTGCGGCTTTCCCATACACTGTCCTGTCTCTCAGCTTAACCAAAGGAAATAAAAATAGCCATCTCTCAGCTCAGGTGTTCTCATACAACTGAAGGGCCTCTTACAAAGTCACAAGCTCTTTTCACAAAGTCACCAGCCTCCTTACTAATAATACAGGCCAGGAGTGGACTAATCACTGCTGTGTGTGGTAGTCCAATGGGCTACCGAAAGGTAAACTATGGTAGCCCACCACAGATTTTGGTCGTCCACATTTTTAATTTCCATTTAATGCTCCATTAAGTAAATTGTAGACAGATAGAATTACAGGGTGGTAAAATGTTCTCTTTTTCAGATATCCGGTGTTGCATTCAAAAAACTTTCAGGCACACGATTTCTCTCCTGGCTGTCAGTCAGTCACATTTCCTTGTGCACTCAATGCACTGTTATGCATCAGATCCTATTTTCCTATAGAATATTATAGAGTAAATGTAATATATTCTTGACTATGGGATTCTTTACCACCAGGCCCCTGTATACACTCACCTAAAGGATTATTAGGAACACCTGTTCAATTTGTCATTAATGCAATTATCTAACCAACCAATCACATGGCAGTTGCTTCAATGCATTTAGGGGTGTGGTCCTGGTCAAGACAATCTCCTGCACTCCAAACTGAATGTCTGAATGGGAAAGAAAGGTGATTTAAGCAATTTTGAGCGTGGCATGGTTGTTGGTGCCAGACGGGCCGGTCTGAGTATTTCACAATCTGCTCAGTTACTGGGATTTTCACGCACAACCATTTCTAGGGTTTACAAAGAATGGTGTGAAAAGGGAAAAACATCCAGTATGCGGCAGTCCTGTGGGCGAAAATGCCTTGTTGATGCTAGAGGTCAGAGGAGAATGGGCCGACTGATTCAAGCTGATAGAAGAGCAACTTTGACTGAAATAACCACTCGTTACAACCGAGGTATGCAGCAAAGCATTTGTGAAGCCACAACACGTACAACCTTGAGGCGGATGGGCTACAACAGCAGAAGACCCCACCGGGTACCACTCATCTCCACTACAAATAGGAAAAAGAGGCTACAATTTGCACAAGCTCACCAAAATTGGACAGTTGAAGACTGGAAAAATGTTGCCTGGTCTGATGAGTCTCGATTTCTGTTGACATTCAGATGGTAGAGTCAGAATTTGGCGTAAACAGAATGAGAACATGGATCCATCATGCCTTGTTACCACTGTGCAGGCTGGTGGTGGTGGTGTAATGGTGTGGGGGATGTTTTCTTGGCACACTTTAGGCCCCTTAGTGCCAATTGGGCATCGTTTAAATGCCACGGCCTACCTGAGCATTGTTTCTGACCATGTCCATCCCTTTATGACCACCATGTACCCATCCTCTGATGGCTACTTCCAGCAGGATAATGCACCATGTCACAAAGGTCGAATCATTCCAAATTGGTTTCTTGAACATGACAATGAGTTCACTGTACTAAACTGGCCCCCACAGTCACCAGATCTCAACCCAATAGAGCATCTTTGGGATGTGGTGGAACGGGAGCTTCGTGCCCTGGATGTGCATCCCACAAATCTCCATCAACTGCAAGATGCTATCCTATCAATATGGGCCAACATTTCTAAAGAATGCTTTCAGCACCTCGTTGAATCAATGCCATGTAGAATTAAGGCAGTTCTGAAGGCGAAAGGGGGTCAAACACACTATTAGTATGGTGTTCCTAATAATCCTTTAGGTGAGTGTATGTTTCTGTACCTCTTAAATCCATTTGGGGGTGAGGGGGCTCTGACTCCAAACAGTCTACAAGGCTCTTATTCACACTGGTATTAAATCATTACAGACCTCTGATCCGTGCTGGTATTAAATCATTACAGACCTCTGATCCGCGGTGGTATTCAACCTTTACAAAGTGTTCAGATGAGAGACACTTATTCCAGGACACAGGTTCTCAAGACAGACAGAAGGAACTTGAGTCGCTGCTCCTGTTTGTTTATTAAGCTGCAAACAAGGACACAGGTGGACACAAGTAACGGGTCCAATCTGGATAGATGTTTTACACAATTAATAAACAATGTGAGAAAAAAACATTTAATTAATTCAGTGCATTGTGTTGAGTTCTGTTTTTCAGACTATAGCTTGACACAGTTACAGTTTCAGTCAGAGGACAATATAAGGTATTAAGAGCAATTTGTATTTTAAAACTGATTTACAGGCTGGCCCACTGTGGGCTCACTGAGGAATGCTGCACAGTTTCACCATCATCATCATCATGAGTCTTTGTCAATCCACTGCTGGATGAAGGTCTGCCTGTAAAGTTTCTGATTCATCTTCCCATATTCTATGAGTCCCTCTTGGTCTTTTTCCATCTCTTAGATTTTTTTCTAGCAGCTTTAGTCCATTTAGTCCAGTGCTCGTCACTCAGAACAGGTCCCTTCCCACTTCCTGTTCTATAAAACATGATGTCAGTGCAGGTTCGTCCTCTTTTGCCATTTCGCCTGGACTCGAGAACGTGAGCTCTCTGTGTCTGTCTTTGTAATAAACATTCAAACTGCGTATTTCGGCTGGCTGGCTTCACTTCATAGTGTTGATCACCACAGTTTTTCACTACACATCGTCTCTGTCTTGTGTGTGTTTAGTTATTTATAGCTAATCCCGATTCTGTTCCATCCACGCATCGGAGGTCCGGCTGCGCTTTCAGTTTCAGTTTTGTTCACACGAAGAGCCTTTTAAAAACAATAGTCATGTTTATATAGTGCTGGGCCTCCTAGCGGCTACATCACAGACCTTCCCCTTGCAGTGGTGTTTCAGGACTCTCAGGATCCACCTCGCCGCGATTGAGCATGCCGAATCACAGTCACTCACAATTTGACCCTTGATGTGCACCTGGGGCCAGTCTATCACTGAGCAGCCTCCAAGCAATGTTGGGGAGCAGTCTGCGACGGACGTGGAGTCTGAGTCAGGTGGACAGAGAGCGCAAGGGACCGGTCCCTTCCATATCAATGTCCTGGAGTCACAAGCAGTACTCCTTGGACTGTCTCATTTCCTGCCAGTCCTAAGGGACAGCCACGGTTCCGCTCCATCAGAACAGTTCACCTCCCAGGCCTGTCCAATATGGCAGTGGACCTCCTCTCTGGGGAAGGCCCCCCCGGTCTCGGAATGGTACCTCCACCCGCTTGTGATACAGCAACTGTGGAGCCAGTTCGGGTTCGGCAGGGCAGACGTGGATATCTCTGCCTCGGCAGAATCCACACACAGCCCACTATGGTTCTCCGTCCAAGACCACTCAGGAACCCTAGGGATCGATGTGCTAGCCCACATATCGCAGCGCTGTCTCCTTTAAGCGTTCTCACCGTTCCCCATTCTCCCGGTGGTCCTGGTGAAGGTCAGGAGAGAACGAGCGACAGTTGCCATTGAGAGCGAACTTGTTGTCCCAGGTGCAGGGCACACTTTGGCACCCCAATCTGGGCCTCCTCCAGCTCTGGGCCTGGCCCCTGAGCAGAAGCGATTGATTGCCTGTGGTTTGTCAGACGCAGTAGTAGCCACTATTCAGTCGGCGAGATTTCTTACCGCTGGCGGACGTTTAGCACCTAGTGCCAAGACGGCGGTCAAGATCCAATGAATTGCCCCATCAGGGTCATATTACAATTTCTACAGGAGCTGTTGGACCAGGGCAAGTCCCCATCCACACTCAAAGTGTATCTGGCAGCCATCTCCGCATGTCATGTCCGGATTGATGGCGAGCCCCCATGGTCTCATTTCTTGGCTGTGCAGTTTCTGAATGGTGCTCGACGGCTGCGGCCTTCTCGCACCCCTTCACTGCCCGCATGGCGCCTTGATGTAATGCTGGACACACTTTCCCAAGCCCAAGTTGAGCCACTGTTCTCAGCTGAGCTGAAGCTGGTGTCATTTAAGACTGCAATCACCTCTGCAAAATGTGTAAGTGAGTTATACGCCCTGTCCGTACACCCATCGTGTCCATTTTGCGGGAGATGGCTCTAGGGTCACGCTACGGCCTAACCCTGCATTCCTCCCGAAAGTGCTGTCTCCATTGCATGTCAACAGGCCTATTGAGTCAATGGCTTTTCATCCTCCTCCCTTTGCTTCAAAGCAAGAGAGTCGGCTTCACCTGCTCTGCCCTGTGCGGGCCCTCAGGTGATATTTAGAACGCACTAAGGATATTCGGCGCTCAGACCAATTTTTTATGTCTTATGGAGAGCGGACACAGGGGAGAAGTGCTTTCAAAGCAACGCCTCTCACATTGGAATGTGGACACCATTACCATGGCCTACGAGTCCACCGGGACCCCGGTGCCTGAACACTGGGTGGCCCACTCGACTCAAGGCGTTGCCACATCATGGGCCCTTTTTCAATGCATCCCCTTTATTTGGCCGGTTCTAAAGGTTGGACGTGATGGGACCGGTCCCTGCCATTGGGAACCCGGTGATGGCTTGCGGTCGAGCCCCAGTAGCCTACGGGCTCTGGCTCCTGCCTTTCCTCTCCCAGTCTGCCCCTGTTAACGCATCTTGTTGGAGCTATTTGAACCGTGTCTTTCCCTTCCACCGGACTATGCCTTCCAGTGGAGCACCCACGCGAGCTGCTCCTGGACTTCTTCACTCTGTGATAAACGCTGTTTAGGGAACGTTCGACCTCCCTAATATGTGTTAAACGGCAAGATTGTGGCTCCGTTCTGGAAAGGTTAGAATGGAGCTCACTGCTGCTGTTCCCAGCTGTTTGCACTCGAGTTTCGCTAGTAGAGCTGGCGGCCAGCACTTTTGTGGTTGTGTGGGAAGTGCATGAAAAGTTTCCTGCGTTCCACAATGTATATAGTTTTGTTTGTGATGATATTATAGATCTGGTGCGGCCTCACTCTTAGCTGTGCTAGTGGAGCAAGCGGCCACCTCTCCGATGTCCCACGTGTGGTGCATGAGCAGGCTCCTGTGCCCCGTGGTGTATATAGTTCAGTACAACATCTAATTGTCAGCACAATGGAGCTCTTCCACTCTGTACTATTCAGTTGAGTTGGATGCTCCTGTGCTGCACGCTGACAGCATGAATGTCTTGCTGTCACATGATATGTACATATTGTATATTGTTGTTCAGCTCGGCTATTCTGTTGACTAGCCGGCTATGTATTCTGTTGTTTATTATTGGGACTGTGGCCCCGCTCCTATTGGATCAGGGGTCCACTGCCATGATAATGCACGGAGGACGCACAAGTTGCTTGATTGCCCGCACCAGATATTGTGCAAGTAGATAAGGCCTTGGTCCTATCTGCACTAGTAGAGCAGCCAGTCTTACTATTGTGAGCGGAGGGTATAAAAGTTAACCTCTGTAGCCCCGCTCCTGGGCGGCTCAGGTGTAGCCCTAAGGGGCCCCTGAGATTACTGCCCCCTTGGGCAGTGCTTCCGACTTGAAAGATAATGATAGCAACCCTGTTTATCTGAAAAAGGAATTACTACCCAAGGGTTGCAAGGTCACAGTGTGCACTGGAGAGGGCAGTGAGGGAGAAGAGACTGGAGGGGTGGGAAGGGTGGGGGGCAGGCTGTAGAGAGTTGGCTATGAGGGTCAGATATAACAATTGTATTTTTATTTTGGATTGGTTAGCTGTGTACCTATCAATGTCTTGTTGGTGTTCTATGGTATTTTTCTATTTTTGGTTTATTTTTTCTCTGAGTGCTAAGTCCCTATCTCGCTCTGTTTACTTGATCTGTGTTGTTATTGGTTCCTGGAGTGCATTAGTACAAACACACATCGTGACTGTGTCTAAAGGTCTAGGAAAAAGACATGATAACCAATGTGTGTCCTTCCCTCTCCAGGCTGTCAGACTGTGGGATCACAGAGGAAGGCTGTGCAGCCCTGACCTCAGCTCTGCGCTCAAACCCCTCAACTCTGGGAGAGCTGGATCTGAGCTACAATCACCCAGGGGATTCAGGAGTGACACTGCTCTCTGCTGGACTGAGGGATCCCAACTGTAAACTAGAGAAACTGCTGTAAGTAGAGGCCGTGTGATTGTGTGATGCAGTGCTTAATTTGTAAATCAGAAGGTGCCGGAATGCAAAGTGTATATGAGAGTGTTGGGATGACGATGCAGGCGCTGGTCCCGGAACAGAACAGTGCATAATTTGAGAGCATGGGGAGTGACGGTCAAAAACTGTGAGAGCAGGATGGGGGGGGGTGGATGACAACAGTCAAAAAACTGTATGGGGGGGAGGGGCTTCACGATTGCAATCAGTGTTTTGGCTTATTCTGAATAAATTTCAGATCTATAGTAATGTTTTGCAATTATTATTGTATTGAGTACATGTTGTGTGTTTTAAATAAAACCGGTGTGTTAAACTCTCAAATAGTTTCAATTCAGGGTACTGTACATTTAATAGAGGTAAGTATATGCGAGTGTGAGAGTCTGTAGGTTTTTTTTTTTTTTTTAATTTGGTGAATAGTAGAGGCTGTAAAAAAAAAAAAAGTTGAAATCAAAGAAAAGTTTTGTTGCCTGAGTCCTCAGTCAGTCTGTTTCCAGTGGTTGTAGTAGACAGACGCTGCGTGAGCTGGGGACTCACAGTGCAGAGCCGCCGCAGACATTCAGTGCATGTGATTTATATGCATTTTTTGTGTGTTTTAATCACAGTTATAGTCATTTAACGATTAAAATGGATATGATTCAGATTAATATATTTTGCATAAATGCGAAAGTGTAAAGTTGCTCTATGTTGTCCTCCTTTATCATTATTATTATTATTATTATTATTATTATTATTTCTTGGCAGACGCTCTTATCCAGCGTGACTTACAACATAAGTGCAAAACAAAGTGCAAAAATACAGTTCGGTAAAGGCATCAATCATTACAAATTCAATTTACATAAAACAGAGCAATTCAAAATATAATACAATTTACAAATTCCAATTTACAATTTACACAGGCAAGTACAGTAAGTGAGGTCCTACATCCTGGATGGTAAGAGCTAAGTGCTGTCAAGATGTAGGGTCACAGTCGGGCTACGGGAAAGGGAGCAGGGAGGAAACAATCAAAAACGCAAGAAGCATAATAAAAACTGTGAAGTGCTATCTAACAGGGGTTAAAAGGACTAAAATTACAAGTACTGTCTGAAAAGATGTGTCTTGAGTAAGCGCCGGAAGTAGGTCAAGGACTCTGCTGTTTTGACTATGGTGGGCAGGTCGTTCCACCATTTAGAGGCCAGGGATGAGAAGGAGGAAGGGGAGCGGAGAGGAGGTAGAGTTAGTCTTCTGGCACTGGAAGAGCACAGTGGTTTGGAGGGGATGTATGGAGAGACGAGTGTCTGATGGTAACTTGGTGCAGTGTGGTCGAGACAGCGGTAGGTGAGGGTCAATGTCTTGAACTGAATGCGTGCCGGTATTGGAAGCCAGTGGAGGGAGCGGAGCAGTGGGGTAGCGTGTGTGAATCGGAGCAGAGAGAATACCAGACGAGCCACAGAGTTCTGGATGAGCTGGAGCAGGCGGGTAGTAGTTGCAGGCAGGCCGGCCAGTAGGGAGTTGCAGTTATCCAGGCAGGAGAGGACCAGTGACTGGACGAGCAGCTGAATCGAATAGTTGGTGAGGAATGGACGGATTCGTCGTATGTTGCTCTGGAAGAATCTACAGGTGTGTGTCAGCGTGGTGATGTGCTGGGTGTAGGAGAGTGCAGGATCGAGGGTGACTCCTAGATGTTTAGCGGAAGAAGGAGAGAGTGTGGTGGATTCAAAGGGGATCAAGATTGGGAGGTCAGCAGAAGGTGAGGAAGAGTGGTTTTCAGCCTCCTAAAACCTCAATTGTGAACGGGGTCAGAAGAAAAGCCGGACTAAATTTGAGGCGGCCCAGAGCCAGCCTAATACATGTGAACGGTATCCTAGAGATCAAAGACTCAATTCTTAGAGGTGTAGATCACACAGTGTGTTCTAGTGATAAGGAGACCCGCATGGTGTCTTGCCTGCCTGGTGCTCAAGTTGCAGATCTCCCTAAACTAGTAGATGGGCTACTGGCCAAAGCCGGGGGGATTCCACTGGTCATGGTCCACATTGGAACCAATGACATAGGAAAAGGTAGGGCAGAGGTTCTGCAAGACAAAATAAAATAATTAGGACAGAAACTAAAGAGCAGAACCTCCATGGTAGTTTTCTCTGAAATACTTCTGGTACCATGTGCCAGGCCAGGGAGACAGGCAGAGATTAGAAAGTTCAACACATGGTTTAGGTGTAGGGAAAAGGGCTGTAGATTTATCAGACATTGGTCTTCCTTCTGGGATAGATGGGACCTGTACACACCGGACTGTCTACATCTAAACAGAAGGGGGGCTAACGCATTGGGAGAGCGTATGTGCAGAGAAATTGAGAATCATTTAAACTACGAACATGGGGGGCAGGGAGCTCTGACAATGGGAGATGTTCCACTAAAGATAGAAAACAAAGGGAAACTGCTAGTAGGAAAATCCTGAAATGTTTGGACCTCAATGCCAGGAGTATAAGGAACAAGATGTTAGACCTAGAAGCCACAGTGCTGGTGGGTGACTATGATGTTGTAGGAGTGACAAAAACATGACTTAAACAGGGACACTGTGATCACAATATGATTAGCTTTGAGGCATACTTTAAAAAAACAAGGACCAAGTCTGAAACAATGGCTTACAATTTTAGAAAAGCAAACCTTGAAGGTATGAGGCGGTACTTAGAAGAGTTAGACTGGGGCACACTGGATACAGATTCTGTTGAGAATGGATGGTTATCTTTCAAGAATATACTATTAGAAGCACAGGAGAAATTTGTACCAAAACTTAGCAAACTGAGGACCAAAAAACAGTGGCCAAAAAGGTATCATAGAAGTATGCAAAAAAATATTAGGAGAAAGAAAATGTTGTATAGTTGTTATGCACTCACCCAATGTCATGCACCCCACACTTCTCCCACTCGCCACCAGGTCATCATCTCCTGAAATTTGAACAGCACTCCAGACATTCCATTCCTCACCACTGTGTGCGCATGTCCTAGCATTCCCAGTCTCTCATTGGTCCAGCCCTTCCATCCACTCACCACTGCCTTCCTCTGATGCACCTGTGATATATTTAGCTGCACCTCAGCGTGGCCGTACCGGGCCGGGGGGTTTCCACTAGGGCTCAGCTGCACCTCCGCCTGTGCTGGACTAGTTTCAGGAGCGCAGTTTCGTATATCAGCTGAGTCCCTAACTGGTCCGAGGCACGTACTGTGACGTCCTGACGCAGCATGTCTGCATTCTGACATTGTAACTACAGTAATGGCGGACACTCTCGATGCAAGAGATGTGCTACAAACTTTTCCGAAAAAGGACTATGTGTGTTTACCTTGGGAAAATTATTAATCTGGAGCAGATATTAATGCACGGTGGAAAAGTGCCACACAGGATTAATTGCTTGGCACAGAAAAACATTTACGAGTGTTTGAAAAGATCGCGAAAATCCTGCCAGAGAAAGGACTGCAGGACTATACAATGTGCCGTGACGAAATACATTGCTTTTGTTATAAATACATGCAAATATGAAATATTCGTCCTGGATTTAAATTAAATGTCCCAATGTCTTGTAAATTCTCAAAAAATTATTTAAATGGCACGGTTTTTAGCTTCCCCCTTAAAACTGTGTATTAAAATGTTTTAAACAGAGGCTAGTTTTTATGTGATCAATCGCGTGAAGAATCGTATTTTAATTGTATTTGTAATCCCTCATTATCGCTATAACTATATGTCAATTGTAAGCCAAATATAGACGCTTTACCGACTGCAGAAATACAAACCCTACAACCTTAAATTAAGTTGTATTGTCAATTTTAATCGGATCATGATACAGGGAGAAGTAACACGGTTATTTACGATGTGCTGGTAAACAAAATAAATGAAATGTAATTTGTTTTATATATTTTTTAATGTGTCCCAGTTTCTACTTTCAAATATCTTGTATAACTTATACTATAAGTGTGTTAGATATCATAAAAACATTTCAGCCCAAAGTTTATTGCACTTTGGTAGCGGTATTTCAGCCTCCAGTTTAAAACACTAAATCCCAGAATGCCGAGGGTCCCAGATGTGGTTTGACCTTTCGTGTATCACAGTCTCTTCCTAGGGCAGCTGGACCCGACACTGAGTGGAAACGCTGCCAGGTGTAGTTTAGGTGCACAGCTACGGCCCGGCCACGCTGAGGTACAGCTGAACGTGGCCAATGGAAACTGGGTAACACCTCTGGTTATTTCTGTTTGTCAGCCCTGACAATAGCGCATACAAAAGGAATGGAGTCAAAACAAAACACAAACTCCAATGAGATGTTAAGAAAGGGATCAGGAAAGCAAAGAGTGAAATAGAAAATAGCTCTTGGAGCTAAAACTAAAGCAAAGAGCTTTTTTCAACACTACAACAGCAAGAGGTCAATAAAGGAGGAATTGAAACAGATAAATGGCAAAAATTGAAGTATCTTAGAAAACAAACAAGATGTGGCAAATGTTGTAAATGAGTATTTCACAGAGGTTTCTACAAAAGAAAAAATATATAACATGCCAACGGTTAACGTCCAGTCAGGATAATTGAGGAGGAGGTACTACAGGGACTAGAATAATTAAAAACAAACAAATCACCTGGGCCAGATGTTATATTCCCAAGAAATGAGGAAAATTATTTATAGGCCGCTAACTTAAATATTCCAAATGACACTTAGAACAGGGGGTGTGCCAACTGACTGGACGATGGCAAATGTCATACCAATCCACAAGAAAGGGGACAAAACTGAGCCAGGAAATTACAGACCAATCAGTCTCACCTGCATACATCCTGGAGCAACTTTATTAAAACCATATTCTTGGTGATAGTCAACATGGGTTTAGACAAGGCAGATCATGTCTTACTAATTTATTAGAATTTTTGAATTTTTTAAATATGATATACTTAGATTTTCAGAAAGCTTTTGATAAGGTTCCACACCAAAGACTGATCCTCAAATTGGAAGCTGTAGGCATTCAGGGTAATGTAAGTAGATGGATTATGAACTGGTTGATGTATAGGAAACAGAGGGTGTCGATTAGAGGAGTTGCTTCTAACTGGAGTGAGGTTGTTAGTGGAGCTCTACGGGGATCAGTATTAGGACCTGTAATTTCTGTAATCTATATTAATGATCTGAACTCTGAGATAGCAAACTTGTACATTTTTCAGATGATACTAAAATACGTGGCTCAGGAGATACAATCTCGGCAGCACAGTTTAGTCAAAGGGACTTAGATAATATTCAAATTCAATGTGGACAAGTGCAAGGTATTACATGCGGATAATAGAAATGACCACTGTAATTACACTATGGGAGGAACAGAAGTAAAGCATGAGAGACCTACAAGTCTACATGGACTCCTCACTCTCCCCATCCAAACAATGTGGGGAAGCAATTAAAAAGGCAAACAAAATGTAGAATTTAGTGTAGAATTCTCTCTGCTGAAGTCCTCCTACTGGCTGATGATTCCAAATTAGTCTTAACATCACATTCCAGGAAGCTGCTCCTGGCAGGGATGACGGTGGCCAAGAAAACTATTCTGAAGGGATGGGTGAACTGTCTGTTTCATTCTCTTCTATATGGCTTGATTACTTTTGTGATATTATTATTTTAGAAAGATCCACAGCTTGACTACACTCAGCCTCTGCTGGGACTATGGCTGCATGGGACTCTGCTGTTGACAGTGTTACACAGCTATTTGAAGTTTTTTTAATGATTTTAAAACAGGCTGAGAGGGAGGGGCATTGGGGAGGGAGTGTGACGCTCAGCTGCTGTTAGTACAAACACACATCATGAATGTTTCTAAAGGTCTAGTAAAAATACATGATAACCAATGTGTCTCCTTTCCTCTCCAGGCTGTCAGGCTGTGGGATCACAGAGGAAGGCTGTGCAGCCCTGACCTCAGCTCTCTGTTCAAACCCCTCAACTCTGAGAGAGCTGGATCTGAGCTCCAATCGCCCAGGGGACTCAGGAGTGACGCTGCTCTCTGCCGGACTGAGGGATCCCAACTGTAAACTAGAGAAACTGCTGTAAGTAGAGGCTGTGTGATTGTGTGATGTTTCAACTACAGGCTGTTAGGGGAGATAGGCTCCCATGGAGAGAATTAGGGGTGTGTATCTTTTCCCTCTCTGACGATTCGATAGGATACAGGAAAGATACGTTTAGAAAAATGAATGATTTGATATGATTCAATTCAGCTTTGAGTCAGTTCGATGCGATGCAATTTGATTTGATGAGATTCGGTTCAATTCAAAGTGGTTGGATTTAGAAATACATTTTAAATAAATTCACATCATTTTTTGGGGGGTGAATAGTAGACACTGTAAAAAAAAAAAATAATAATAATAAGTTTTTGCTATTAGCATGAAATAGGAGACGTGCCTATCCATCTTTGATTCTTCTTGCCCGAGTTCTCAGTCTGATTCCAGTGATTCCAATGCGAAGACGCTGCGCGAACCAGAGACTCACAGCGCAGAGCCGAGCAGCCACTCGTGTGATTTATATGGGGTGTTTTTGTTTTAATCCCAGTTACAAACGTTTTATGATTAAAAAGGAGATGGTTCAGATTAAGTTTTTTTCCATAAATATAAACTTACTAAATGCATATTTGTAAAGTTGCTTTATGTTGCAATTCGTTATTTATTCTGCAATACATCAGTATGAAGATCCAAATATTAGTTTAGATTAGTTTTCGGCAACACCATCCAATTTCTTTGTAAACCCACCTTGTACTTCTTCACATGCCAATCATACACATGCAAAGCAAGACAGACTGGTGTCTCTGATCTTTGATCTGCACAAATCACATGGCTTAACCCACCCCCAACACTGTATTGCTGCAGGTGTTCTGACAAACTGAGCTTCCCTATCAGGATGAGCTGTCAACTTAAAATCCGAGGTAGCTCATCCTGTCGGACAGAAGGAACCTATCAGAATGGGATACCCTCTGTTTTTCAACACTACTACTGTATTAGAAGCTTTCAAACCCTATGTAGCTCATCTTGTCATCTATGTGTAAATAGCAAATCACTATGAAATAATACGGTCAAAATTTATTTTAAATGTACATAATTATTACCAACAGATTTATGGGCGTGTTCACTGCGCATGCATACTTTCGCTAGGCAGCTCATTCTGAGAAGTAGCTCAGTTTGTCAGAACACCTGTTCAAAAGTATCATTATAGGAGACGCCAAAGACTTGTGAGTGAAAATAATGCACATTATGATCTGATGTGCAATTGCTGTATCGGTTTGTTGGCCAGTTTGTGACGAGCGGATCGATATTTGACCGGTTCGTTAATAAATATGGACCGGATTGGGGAATTTGAATCGGTGCTGTCGTATCTCAAACAGCTGGACTGGCGCATTGATTTGAATCAGTGAATTGTTACACCCCTAGAGAGAATACTCCATAGTAGAGAAATATGCTGTACCTTAGAATAACTGACAATCTCCAGACAAATTATGTTACACAGTCAGGGTCAGGCTGCTGATGAGCACAATGATGATGAAGCTGAACTACCCAGAGGAGAGACCTAGAGGAAATGCTTAATTACATTTATTCTTCTTCTCCTTCTTACACCCCAACTTGGGCTTGACAAAGTACTGAACTCTGTGCTCGTATTCATAAAGCATCTGAGAGTGAGAAATCAGTCCAAAGTGCCTGGAATATCTGAGTGACATCAATTTGCTGCTACTTTTACTTTTAGAAGTTAAAGCTATTCATAAAGATCCTTTAGAATTAAAAATAATCCTAACTCGACCAATATTTCGGAGACCTCACGAGGTCCACTATCTAGTTAGGAGTTGGAGAAAGCAGCAATAAGAAAACGGCATCAGTGCAGCTTCAGTGAAAGGAGAGATGTTACAGCGGTGCGAGGATGAATAGTTATTACGGCGATATAGACTGAACAGAAATTTATATTGTTTGTTACTGAACAAGTCAGCAATGCAGTTTCGTCCGCCACTGCCAGAAATGCAGCACTGTCAGCAGAGATGCAGTGAGGGGAAAAAAGTATTTGATCCCCTGCTGATTTTGTACGTTTGCCCACTGACAAATAAATGATCAGTCTATAATTTTAATGATAGGTGTATTTTAACAAGTGAGAGACAGAATAACAACAACAAAATCCAGAAAAACGCATTTCAAAAAAAGTTATGATTTGATTTGCATGTTAATGAGGGAAATAATTATTTGATCCCCTATTAATCACCAAGATTTCTGGCTCCCAGGTGTCTTTTATACAGGTAACGAGCTGAGATTAGGAGCTCCTAATCTCAGCTCGTTACCTGTATAAAAGACACCTATCCACAGAAGCAATCAATCAATCAGATTCCAAACTCTCCACCATGGCCAAGACCAAAGAGCTGTCCAAGCATGTCAGGGACAAGATTGTAGACCTACACAAGGCTGGAATGGGCTACAAGACCATCGCCAAGCAGCTTGGTGAGCTTGCATGTTAATGAGGGAAATAATTATTTGATCCCCTATTAATCACCAAGATTTCTGGCTCCCAGGTGTCTTTTATACAGGTAACGAGCTGAGATTAGGTGCTCCTAATCTCAGCTCGTTACCTGTATAAAAGACACCTATCCACAGAAGCAATCAATCAATCAGATTCCAAACTCTCCACCATGGCCAAGACCAAAGAGCTGTCCAAGGATGTCAGGGACAAGATTGTAGACCTACACAAGGCTGGAATGGGCTACAAGACCATCGCCAAGCAGCTTGGTGAGAAGGTGACAACAGTTGGTGCGATTATTCGCAAATGGAAGAAACACAAAATAACTGTCAGTCTCCCTCGGTCTGGGGCTCCATGCAAGATCTCACCTCGTGGAGTTGCAATGATCATGAGGACGGTGAGGAATCAGCCCAGAACTACACGGGAGGATCTTGTTAATGATCTCAAGGCAGCTGGGACCATAGTCACCAAGAAAACAATTGGTAACACACTATGCCATGAAGGACTGAAATCCTGCAGCGCCCGCAAGGTCCCCCTGCTCAAGAAAGCACATGTACAGGCCCGTCTGAAGTTTGCTAATGAACATCTGAATGATTCAGAGGAGAACTGGGGAAAGTGTTGTGGTCAGATGAGACCAAAATCGAGCTCTTTGGCATCAACTCAACTCGCCGTGTTTGGAGGAGGAGGAATGACCCCAAGAACACCATCCCCACCGTCAAACATGGAAGTGGAAACATTGTTTTGGGGGTGTTTTTCTGTTAAGGGGACAGGACAACTGCACCGCATCAAAGGGACGATGGACAGGGCCATGTACCGTCAAATCTTGGGTGAGAACCTCCTTCCCTCAGCCAGGGAATTGAAAATGGGTCGTGGATGGGTATTCCAGCATGACAATGACCCAAAACACACAGCCAATGCAACAAAGGAGTGGCTCAAGAAGAAGCACATTAGGTCCTGGAGTGGCCTAGCCAGTCTCCAGACCTTAATCCCATAGAAAATCTGTGGAGGAAGCTGAAGGTTCGAGTTGCCAAACGTCAGCCTCGAAACCTTAATGACTTGGAGAGGATCTGCAAAGAGGAGTGGGACAAAATCCCTCCTGAGATGTGTGCAAACCTGGTGGCCAAGTACAAGAAACATCTGACCTCTGTGATTGCCAACAAGGGTTTTGCCACCAAGTACTAAGTCGAAGGGGTCAAATACTTTTTTCCCTCATTAACATGCAAATCAATTAATAACTTTTTTGAAATGCGTTTTTCTGAATTTTTTTGTTGTTATTCTGTCTCTCACTGTTAAAATACACCTACCATTAAAATTATAGACTGATCATTTCTTTGTCAGTGGGCAAAATTACAAAATCAGCAGGGGATCAAATACTTTTTTCCCTCACTGTACAGGTGTGACAATGTTGCGGTGTCTGGCCACAGGGAAAGTGCAATAATGAAGTGAGGATTTGGGTGCATCATCACAGCCTTCAATAAGCAGAATTTCCCATCAGACCATAATGGCATTAACAGGCCAGAGATCGACCTACAGTTTATTGATTTCCCCACCACTGCATACAATTATCTCCAAAACAATTGTTCAATTTAAGATGTTTTATGTATATTTTATGATTTTGATTATGAATGTGAAATTAATCTAGCATTTAAATTCCATGTAGCACCTTAACGTCCTTGTAATGAAGGAATGAGGGGGAAACACTTATTTTGTGTGAAATGATTAACAAATAAAGGGCTGAGTTGTATAGTTGTCTTTTCACTTGTTTGTCTACATGTGATCTCACGTTATATTCCCTTAAAATGAAGAAAATAGATCAAAATGAGCCATATTCTAACCTAAACTGTCGTGTACATTTGCTAAAAGTTTTTCCTATGATTGGATCCTCCCAGCTAAAAGTAGGTGTAAGAGACATTATGACTTACTTCTACCTCCTACTCTGAGAGAGTAGTAATTGTACTGTTTTATGCATACGGGCACAGATCACTGCATTGCCTTATGTGCTCCTTCAGGAGGGACAAAGGGAAAATAGATGTGTCCTACACATGCTGCCAAAGACACACTGTTTAGCACAGCCAACCCAGACTCCCCACAGCGCCTCTGTCACACTAATAGGAGGATTTAATCCAGATGGAGCAGCTCACACCCTGAACCTGCAGCACCTGAGCTGCCACAGTCGCTTGTGTTCAGAGACCCAAGTTCTCCACAGCTGACTTCCAGCCCCTCTCCCCCGAGGGCTCCCGGTAACAGCTGACAAAGGCATCGGCTCATCCAGCCTATTGGACACAGCTGGCACTCAGCGCAGTGCTCTTACTGGCTGTGGAGTCAGAGGCAGAGAAGAGACAGAGGAGCATTCAGATAGAGGTGGAGGAGGAACTGATATCATCTCATTCATTACAATCATTTTATACTGTATTCTGGGTCAGCATTCATTTTTGTTTCCACAGACCCTGAATGATTTAAACCTGAATTTTCTGATTTAATTTTCAGAATCTTTACACATAGATTAATACATGTGTTCTTAATGTAATTTACTGTGTTTTAAATTAATAAAACAGTTTTTGTAAGCAGATGTCCCTATGTTCTCTCTCTCCACAGGCTGGGCAGCTGTAATCTCACAGAGCGGTCGTGTGCAGCTCTGGCCTCAGCTCTCAGGGCAGACCACTCCCAGCTGAGAGAGCTGGAGCTGAGTGGCAACGACCTGGGGGATTCAGGAGTGAAGCTGCTCTCTGCTGGGCTGCAGGATCCCAACTGTAAACTACAGAGACTGGGGTGAGGAACACTGCGCTGTGCACTGAGGAGCAAGTCAAGAAGCTCAATATGTCATTCATAGAGACCACTCTGTGCAGTTTTTATTTTATTCAGTATAATATAATCTTGAGTCTGTGTGCATTTCTGCCCTGGAAACAGACACATTTTGAACATATGGTCAATCCAGACCTCTCTGTTGTGCTGTACTATCCTACAGACACCGCTAGACAACTGAAATGACCAATATGTCCTCAAGACTATTCATATTTACATGGAATTCATTTCTATTCAAATTTAGTTTGTCGTTTATCTAAAACACCATTTGAAATGTTATCAATTGCCCTTCAATTAAGTATTATATACGAGTTAATATTACTGAATATAATTTAAACATTACTGTATTTAAATTGTTATCTGAAAATACCAGTAAGGTGTAATATTGAATAGCTTTTTGGATCAACCTTGGCTCACTGATCAGGGGACCTGAACCTGTAATAATGTTGGATGTTATTAATACACTCTATTCTTGGCGTTTATTGGAACAACTGTAGGTTTGCCTGAATCATGTAGTTTTATTGTTGAAGGTAAAGTTATTGAAAGTTGGATGAGATCTACGTGGCATTGATGCAATATTGTGGTAGTTGTGTTATTAGCTGTGGTAGGCCGCGTGTTAGGTGTTAAGTATTATGATCTTTGATGGAACTAAAAAACAAAACAAAACCCTAAAACAGGATAAATGTTGGGGCTCCAGCACTCATGACTGCCAGCTCCCTCAACAGCTCTGTTCTACCGACCACATTCATCTTCCTGATATACCCTTTCCTTCAATGACCCTTGCCTTAGACCAAACCATTTCCCCATATAAGGGAAATAAGGGGAAAGGGTCATTCAAAATCATACATACCGTAGAGCAAAATAAATACAGATACAAAGAATGTACTCTCCAAACAGAGATAAATATCTGTGGCCTACTGTGAGCATTTTGGTATTTGAAGCTGCATAAAAACCCTGAGAAAAATTGCCTCTGTAATAGCCTCCTTATCCTCACCAAACATGGCTGCCCAAATTCCCTCACAAAACAACCAAGGGTAAACGTAATATTTCTCCCGTTGTGCACACTGCCATTGTATTTCTGCTCTCACTCCCTTTTAATGTGACATAACATTTAGGTCTATTGGTGCTGTGTTTTAACTCGTGTTATAACAGTACACAATAACAGTCAAACCATTCAAATAGTCAGTTACTGTTTTAACCCTCAGAGTACTGAACTCACAGCGACCACTCTACTCCTCAGGATTACAGCGCTCTCACACAAATCACAGCGCTTGATATAGCGCAGCAAATTACTTAATTTTACATCAATAACTATAATGATCATATGAAACCTATACATCACAAGAAATGTAAGACTGCAGTTTTTCATTCATTCTATAACTATTTTTGGAAAGAATACAGAAATGTGCATTAGCAAAGAAACCTAGTTTATACAGACACCTTTTTATTCTCACAACATTGTTTTCAAAATTAACCTTCAAGAGATGTCATCAGTTTTGCAAGGAGCGCACCTGTCTAGAAACACATAAGAACTACAGGCAAAACAACAAAAACTAAACAAATCGGCTGGTCGGGTTGAGCTGTGTTAAATAAATATAAAAGCATCTTTAAATGTACTTATTCTTGTTGTTGTCATTATTACTACCAGTAATATTTAATCATAACAATAATAAGTACATTGCTTACTTTGCATTGATTTTAAACACGTGTGTTCGACTTGGTGCAGATGTGATCTTTCTTCTCTGCTGAGAAATCGGATGGTCGGGTTTGCTGTGTTGAATACATCTCAAGACTATTACTTCTGTGTATTTCTTAATCTTAGCATTTTTCTTTTGTGTTAATTCTGTAATTTGTGTTGAAAAGGGGATTCTGACATTGAGTTTAACCAGCTGAAATAAACTAGAAACTTCTTAATCTGTACCTTCACCTCGCATTTACATTCTCGTGATAAACTTCTGTCTCCCCCTCTTCTGCTGTCATACCTGTCAACAATACTGAACAATGTGCCCAATTAAAAGTTTACAATACTAAAACAATTGCTTAATTAAGTTTTATTGTTCTCAGAAGCAGTGAAATGTTCAAAACATCCCTCATTTGACTCCCTTAAAAGCATTCTCATGTAGTGAGTACTTTCAGCCCACCACCATTTTTCCTATCTCCGACGAGAAAAAACCTGCTTGTTTTAAAAGCTTTTTGACTGGTTAACACTCACACCAAACCTCTCTGCCATTTGCTTAAGAAACACTAAGGCAATTATTTTTATGTTGAAAAACAAGAAGAATTTTGCAATAAAGCATTTTAATAAATCAGTGTTTTTGCAAACTTTTTATCCGAATATAGTAATTATTAACAGCCCTACCGATCACCATTTTCAGTGTTTACATTAAGATTTCAAGACCCAGGCTGCCATTTTGGTATCTACGATATGGAACTACTGCTTCCGATTGGCTGACGAGAAAATTTAAATCTCATATTATACCCGAAGTTGTCCACCCCCCAGAAATGTTTGCACTTACAGACAATCCTGGGGATGACTCTGCTGTGTATATACATGTGTGTGTGTGTATATATATATATATATATATTTGTGGTGCTGCACCGCAGTGTTGATCCACAGTGAGAAGAGACTGGCAGTATTTATTTAATTCCTGATGTGTCCAGGGTCATACTACAGGGTTATATATATATTTTTTTTTTATTTTATTAGTTCCTGCTGTTGATCTGAACTGCTTCAAATCTGCATGCACATTTGAGTCAATTTTTGTTGTCCATTTGAGATTTCCCTTAATGTGAGAGTAGTTAGGCCAGCATGATAGAAATACAAGCTGCTCTTACATTTGCAACACAATTGAGCCTTAATACCATTTCCCTTAATCCTCAGTGCTGGCAGGTGACTGTAGTGATGATTCCAGCTGGACACAGTGTAGCTAGACTACTGAACCTAATGTAGGGACAGCCAGACCAGACTGAGAGTGAAGACAGAGAACTGAAGAGTCATCAGTAAATAGTCAGTAAACATGTTCAAGATAATCTCATGATCGGAGATAAATCTCCACAGTCTTTCCTGCCAGACAGTCTGAGTGATGTGTGGTGACTGCAGAGCTGAGCGAATGAGAGAGTGTCTCCTTCTCCCCACAGGCTGTCAGGTTGTCAAGTCACAGAGGAAGGCTGTGCAGCCCTGGCCTCAGCTCTGCGCTCAAACCCCTCTACTCTGAGAGAGCTGGATCTGAGCTACAATCACCCAGGGGACTCAGGAGTGACGCTGCTCTCTGCTGGACTGGAGGATCCCAAGTGTAAACTAGAGAAACTGCTGTAAGTAGAGGCTGTGTGACTGTGTGAATATTCATCCTCTGACTGTGGTTTCTCAGCTATGCTCCTCTCCCCTGCTCTCACCCTGTCTCTCCCTCTCCTCTCATTAGTCCTCCTCACACCTGTTGTCTGTCACAGCTCTGTGTTTGTGTAATATCATTCGCTGTCTCTTAACAGACAGACTGGAAGTGGGAGTCCCAGAGCTGCTCTGTGGTTTAGTCTTGATAAATCCATCATACTGACAGAATGAAAATTATCACACTATAGAAATGAAAAGTATGCATCATAGTCGGTATTTCATTCCTTTGTCCTGTGTTTCACCGCGTCAGACCAGAAAATGTCATGAAATCATATTACATATTTTTATTTCTTACAGAGTCAACCACAGTGGAGAGAACAGGATCAAACCAGGGCCTCGGAAATGTAAGTCTGTTTGGACTGAGGAATCAAATCCATCCCAAAATACTAATTCAGAAAGAGAAAAATAGACTGAGAGAGACAATGAGAAAAGGGCAAGAGAATGGGAATAGATTGGGATGAAAAGTAAATTTGAACTTTCTCTCTCACCATCTGCCCTCACTCTTCTCTTCTCTGTCTCTCCCTCTGTCCTCCTCTCTCAGCTCCTTGTCTCCTCTACCATTCCTCTCCTTCATCTCTGTCTCCATGGCTGAACACATACAGTCCAGTGGTGTTTACCACTGGGTTCCTGCATGCCTTTAAAAGTAATTACATGTCAAATTATTTTTAAAGCCCTTAAAAGTCATTAAAATGAATGATGTTGTCATTAAAAGTCAATGTTTATAAGCGATAACAGACCACAGTAACATAATTTCCAATGGTCAATACCATGCCTATGTTCTACACAATGCTATGCAGCTAAAACAGAGCATGTCTCTATCACAAATCATTTCTCCATAAATTAATACTTTGTAA
The DNA here is from genome assembly GCF_036373705.1 of Amia ocellicauda. Lineage (NCBI taxonomy): Eukaryota > Metazoa > Chordata > Actinopteri > Amiiformes > Amiidae > Amia > Amia ocellicauda. The sequence continues at coordinate 4,993,504 of NC_089867.1, forward strand.
TTGATGAATACTTATCTGACACAACAACTTTGTAAAATAAACATTAGTCGATGTAAAAATACCTTCCTATCAGAAATTTATGGAAATGGCATAATTACAGCAGCAATAAGCAGACCTGTCAAATTTCATGGATTCTCGCATTATTATGGTTTCCTGATATTGTCACATCTTCAAATTAACTATAAAGGACTATTTGTTTATGAAGGAATATTTAACAATTACAGCTGAAACTGACAGACCAATATGTTTTTCTTTTTCAACTTGTATTAATTACATTTTAACTCAATAATAGCTTAGCAATGTGAGCTGATACAAAAATATCTTAATATTTGCTTCCTTGTGGCAATGTTTTCCGGTCATAACAGTGAAATACAAAATGTATTAGACCTATCTATCTAGCTAATTTATACAATCTACTTAACTAAACAATTTACTTTCCACATTTCCAAACCACACTCAACATATAGACGGCATTCAGAAACATACCTATGAGTTCAAGTTCCAGTGAATACAAAATAAATAGCAATAGCTGGCTGTGTGTGTAGCTTAATAATATCAATGTGTTTGTTAATTGTATTTATTTCACCAGGAAATGTACACATTGAGACCAAGGCCTCATTTACAAGGAGGTCCTGGGACACCAACAGTCAACACATTAATTAATGTGTGGTACACTAAAATGATCATTAAATCAGTTGAGCTTTTTACAATGCAGAAGCATGTCGTGTTAAGTAATTGCATGATGACATGTTTAAAACCAGATAAGGATAGTCCATCAGATTCTCTCTTCAGAGTGTTGGGAAAATAATTCCTTTGAGAAATCTTTGATAGCCGATGTGCAAAAGACAGTTCTCCCTTGCATGTACGCAACCTCAGGACAACCAGACTATCAGTATCACTAGACTGTAAATGATATGTGTTGCTATTTTTTATCACCAAAGTATACAAACATACAGGGACCAAACCATTGATAACCTTAACCTGTTGCACTTTTCTGTTATTGCTAGTGTCACAGAAGGGTGTTTGGCTTTCAGGTGGGTTAACATACAGTTATAGATTTGTGGTATATTAATTGCACTGCACATATTATACACTTCACAGTGTTTTCATTTACTTTGTCAAAGCAGGGGCACACAAAAAATTAATTAATTTTAAAAAATAGTGGTACATCATCACCATCATAAATGGTTCATATTTAATGCTAAAGTGAAATATGCAACAACGTGCAAGACATTTAAATACAGTGCTGTACAGTGGAACCTCGTGGGGGGCAGTGTCTCAAACCAAAAAGTGCGGGTGGGGGGGTGCCAGTCGGGTCATATAGGGCACAAAAAGGGCAGCGGAAAGAAAATGGGCACCCCTGCCCCCCTGCCCGCCCCTGTGTAAATACACGCATACAAAGCAGCGTCGTTGCAAACTCAAAACGAAACTCAAACGTTTTCCATTTATTTTTTCATTTATGATATAGGCTATATTTATATTTTGAATTCAATATGTATGGCACTAGTTTTATCACATAGCATAATGCACCACGGCTGTGCAACGCACCGCACGGCACCGCCAGAGGCTCTGAGCACACTACACATTTAAATGTCTTTAAAATCACTTTTTGAAAAAAAAAAAAAGTTCGGATCTCTGTTAGTTACAAGTTTTAAAATAATCTTTTCTGAATTTGTATTGTTTGCTTTGCTTTGTTGGCTAACCTAGCTGCTTGATTTCTTGCTTGCTTTGTTGTGTGTGTACTGCACTGCTGTGTTGTATCTGTCTGTTTTGACTGTTGCCTGAGTGTAGCGCCTGGGTATAATAGATCAAATGTATAATAATAATGGAGTTGAGGAGGTAAAGAAAGAAACGGGCTTCATTTGCGGACGCACACGAGTTCAAGTAACGGGAAAGGCGGAGTGCTTTCTGCGGTTTAAATGCATCCAATGTGCCGTCTTTGACAGACAGCTTGTCGGGTCCAGAGGCAGCGGCCTGCAGCGGCCGAGTCTCCATCCTGCCATCGCGGTGCAGCGCGTCTCTCTCTCGCCATGTGAGTGCAGCTGTCTTCAAACTGTCTTCAGTGTCAATTCAGTGTAAACTGCTCCTATACTTCCCACGGGTGTAGCTGCTGCCTCCGCCATCTCTCAAGTTTTAATCGACGATTCATTATATTCAGATTTTAGTCGATTTTAATTATCGACGTTATTTGTAAATTGTTGCAGCCCCGCTGTCCCCGAGTATACTATTGTATCTGCAAGTGTGTTTTAATGACGAGGCATATCGTGCCAAATGAATCGCTGCAACACTGTCATAAACGTAATACACAGGACTTGTAGTTTTCGTTGCCTTCTCGGTTAATTGCGACAATCCACAACCGAACTACATTTCCCACATTTGCAACTGTAATAACAATCAGTGTAAAATATCGTTATAATAATCATGTCAATGTAGTATGTCCTTATAGAGTTCAAATATTGTATGGTGAAACTGTGAATTTCACATTCGCACAACATTTGTAATCGCAAATGCGAGTAAAATGCTCGCACTGTAGAGCCCTGCAAAGTATTTCCATGCAGAACGTCTCTGTGAGGAAGCCATTGCTCGCATTCTTGTAGCGCAGATTTCCGCAGATCTGCGCAGATCTGCAGAATTCCACCGATTGTCGGAAGTTCATCAAAGTATATGGACTTTGTCAATGTAACTATTATAATCCTAGAACACTTTGATCCAGGTCATTAAAAAGTCATTAATTATAACTATGAAAAGTCATTATTTTGCCACATCCTTAACCTGCAGGAACCTTGTACCAGGACTGTCACTACACTGTTATTTGTCAGACACTGTATTCTAACTGATTGATATCCATAATATTAACCACAGCACTGTGTGACTAATGGTGTAGTTCTGTAATTCAGACTCCTGTCGGAAGTTCAGCTCTTGTGGACGCCTTCTGTGCAAGATGAGTAATTAGAGAGGTGTCTTACCTCTGTGTAAGGATATCCAAGTCGTCAGTGTAAAAGTAACTCTAACAACAGGTCGTGATCACAAAAAAACAACTAACAATTAAAAAAACAATAAACAATTATTTTAAACTAGATAATCCACTAATCACGATATATTTGCAAATTAACTTTGAAACACACTGAGGATCTTGTCCTATCCGCACTCTCTCATTGAATGAGCTCTGTGCTGAGCTTATATCCAGTTCAGGTTCTGTTGCTCCTCCCATGAGCTCTACCATTACTAGGTGTCATAGCTAAACAAATAAATAGTAATAACAATTACATCCTCTTATATTGCATTCAAATATAGTAAAATACGTATACAAGGTTTCTGGGCAACACAATGTCCTTTCAAGCAAATACACACACACACACACAATATAGGTTCACCCCTCTATTGACTTGGTCATGCTTGCTCCCTGTTGGCTTCAATGCTCTTGGCACAGATTCTACGAGTTTCTGGACTCTACTGGAGGGATGAACACCATTCTTCCAAAAGATCTTCCCCGATTTGGCGTTTTGATGATGGTGGTGGAGAGCGCTGTCTAACACGTTGGTCCAAAATCTCCCATAGGTGTTCAATTGGGCTGAGATCTGGTGACTGTGAAGGCCATAGCATATGATTCAAATCAATGTCATACTCATCAAACCATTAAGTGAGCCCTCGTGCCCTGTGGATGGGGGCATTGTCATCCTGGAAGAGACCATGCGAGGATTATAAATGTTTCACCATAGGATAAAGGTGATCACTCAGAATTACTTTGTAATGATTTGCAGTGACCCTTCCCTCTAAGAGGACAAGTGGACCCAAACCATGCCAGGAAAATGCCGCCCACAGCATAACAGAGCCTCCGGACCCCCTCACTTTAGGGGTCCAACAGTCAGGCGTGTACTGTTCTCTTGGTGTCACCACACATGCACTCGCCCACTTGTCCAGAGCACTAGCCAGTTGAGCGTCTGTGTGACTGAAGCTCCTGCCATTCGTGCCCCAATAATGACCCTTCTTTAAAAGTCATGTAGATTCTTTCCTCTTGCCGTCTTGATCCAAAATCGAGGTCAACTGTGCCTCCTCAGCATTTTATACATGCCACAGAGCATGATAGGATGTTAATTGCTTAATTGTATCATGTAGTACACTTGTTTGGAGGAATCTGCATTCGTTGTGTTCCTCCACTCATTTATTCAGGTTTTCCCTTTAATTTGTCACTGGTCTGTATATACAATCCAACCACAGACTCCCAGCCCCCAGCCCTGACAGGAGCCATCTGTCACACTGACATTATTATTAGTTTTATTAATATTACCCTCTCTGCCTCATTCTCCCTCTTTCCTCGCTTTCCCTCTCCCTATAGCTACGCTCTTCCTTCCCTCCTCCCAAACCCACTCTTTTCTTCTGTCCTTTCATCTCCTCTCTCCCTCTCTCCTTTCTCTCTCTCTCCTGTTCTTTTCTTCACCAGCGTGTAGACAGGTGTTCTACATGTTTCATTTTTAAGATTAAAAATTGTAATTATTCTCCATTATCCCTCTCCTCTCAGACTCAAATTATTCTCAACTCTCTGTTTTCTTGTTTTTAGCTTTTCTTGACCCCTAACTTGGGTCACAGGAACAGCCAGGGGACTGGAGAACTCGTGTGCGGGCAAAAGGCAGGTCAATAATGGGTGTGGGTCAAATACTGGTGAACAGGGCAATGCAGGCAAAACAAGAAAGCGTTGTCGTTACATCAGGCGTGGGGTTGGTCGATCGGGCAGAAAGAATAACACAGGGAATCCGGAAAACGTGGTCTCATAAAACAGGCAAGGGTCAGTAAACTCTATTAGTCAAAACACTAATCAGAATACAGGCTCAGAAATGTTGCTAAATGCAGACAAGACTTTGCGATAAAGGTATAGCTGGATGGGGTTTAAACACACAGAGGTGATGGGCAGAGAAACAGGAGATAGGTTAAGGTAATTATTCAATAATGAGGAAAAAAGGCAAGGAGAGCAGAAGGGGAAACTGGGACTGGGGTGGCATCTAGTGGAGGACGTGGGAATGAAGCTGTGGGCATGACACTACCTTACCTCTCTTCCCTCCCCCTGTCCTCTGTGTCTGTCTAACCCTAACCCTCTCCTCCTTCTCTGTCTCTGCAGTCTCAGTCCATCTGTCCCTCTCTCTTCTCCCAGTTTTTCCCTGGCATGACTACATGGGTAATGTGAGCAGACAAAGATACAGTGCAGGTCTCTCTTTCTCCTCATACCCCCCACTGTCCCAGTCCAATTCAGAAGAGCTTAAACAGTGTGGCAAGTTTTGACCAAGCATTTACAGTGCAGCAGAACAGTGCAAAAGATATTTAATGTCTCACATTACTGTACACAGATACACACAGGACAGATACAGACAAATTCAAAGTGCTGAGTTAATGTTTGGCCATTCCTATTTGTACATTGGATTGGACTGACAGGATCTGACAAGATACAAAGACAAATTAAATAACTGGAAAGTTACACTGCAGCAGTAATTCCTCCACCTACTACTGTAACAACAACAGAGCCTGTATCCCCAGTAGGAGACTCAAGAATAGTGTTTATTTCAGCTTCATCTACATGTCCAAAAAGGCAAGTTCAGCCTCTTTCCCCATTCAAGTCCCTGGGACTGAAGACACCCCCACACAATGACAAAAATAGAATGTTATACAATGTATCAAATAATAATAATGTTATTAACCTAAATGCTGTACACCTACTGAGCACACAACAGACTCAAATCCCCAGATACACCACAATTCTGTCTCTCATTGTGTGTCGGGGGGTTTTCATCCAGCTGCAGTTTCCATTATTATTATCTCCCTCACTGTCTTCCATTTCCTGTCTCTCTCTCCTCTATTCTGTCTCTACAGAATTCTCTCAATACACACACAAATGAAAGAGCACAGTGAAGCACTATCAGCTGCTGTGTGGAGCACAGAGAATATATTATAGAAGTAAAGTTGTATAAGGAATAAGCACCTCTAACCATTCTCCACTCCCCCAGCCCTCTTCTACCCAACTCCTCTCTCCTCTGTTTTTCAGCCAGACTTTCTGTTGCTTCATTTCTGTTTTGTACTATTTCAATATCAGTTCACTATCCCTCACATAAAATAATGAAATAAATACAGTATTAATACATACATTCTCTCTAGTCTTCCTGGTGTGCACTGTTACAGTACAGGGAAACTGCACAGCACAGCTGCCAGTCAGTGTGTTTCAGAGCCACATGGTCTGTAGTGTTCAGCTCCTCATCAGCGCTTTTCAGCATGAAAGGAGACACTAATCTGATCGCCAGTTCTCCTCTTTCCCTCTCCCTCTGTCCTTCCCATTGTGTGCTCCCTCCCTCTCAGCCTAAGCTCCTCCCTCTCTTCCCTCCATCCCAGTCCTCTCTCCCTCTCTCCTCTGATCTGTCCTTCAGCTTCTCACACTTTCATCACATATTGATGACAATAAAACGTCAGTGTGTTGCTTATTGTTGCTACATACCAGTACAATCATCAAATAAGAGGGAAGGTCAGAGGCACCACTACCACTCTACCTGACCCTTCTCCTTTATTAGTATTACAAAATTTGAGACCCTTATCCAGGGCAACTTACAATTGTTACATTGTATCACATTTTACCCATTTATACAGCTGGGAATTTACTGGAGCAATCTAGGTACTCGACACTACCGTCCTTTCTCTCCCTCACCCTCTACACTCTGCACCCCTTCCTCTCCTCCACTTGTCTCTCCCTCTAACTATCCTATTTCCTTTCTCCTTACCCCTGCTCCCCTCCTCCTCTCTTCCTCACTATCACACTGACACTCCTCTCACCCACTTTCTCTTCCCCATATATCATTCCCACCCTCTCCATGAACCCCCATCTCCATTCATCCACCTCTCTCTATTTACACCTCCTCTCTGTCCCTCTCTTTTCTCCCCCTCTCCGTCAGTCTAGTGTAGAGGCACACAATTAGCACAGACCCCCCAAGAGGCCGGAGGTCCTCAGTTGATCTGGTTTATTCCACACAGAGCTCTGAGTCACAAGCACTCCACAGAGTGAAGCTGCATCTAATATACTGTACAGGCTTCATGGAACATATCGTATGTTCATATTTCTCCCAAATTCTATTCCCCACCACTGTCCTCCCTCAATCCTCCCCCTGAGTCAGCACTGTCCACATCCTCCACAGAACAGCATCCTTCTGCACGTGTTCTCCGCACTGTCAGCACATTAAATTGTCCATCTGTTTGCAAAGCCCACGTTACAGGAGGGTGAATGTCCAGGATCGATCTTGTGTCCGTGTATCTGTCTGTGAGGATTTGTCCTCAGACGGCAATAGAGCTGGAGAGAGACGTTATTCAGCATTTCTTTAGCTCATAGTTTATTAATGTTACACTCATTTTCCAGACCCTTCACAAGCCTCACCCCTCCATCAACCTCTCCTCTCTCCCTCCCTCCTCCCCATCTACCTTCTCTCCCTCTCTTCCTCACCCCCTCCATCTACCTCCATTCCCTCCACCTGTCCATCCTGACAGATCTTCCATCCCTCCATCTCTCCTCCTTTTCTACCCTCCCTTCCCAGCTCACTGCCCTCCTTTTCCTGAATCTCTCCATCTCTCTTCTCCCTGCCTTTCCCCTCTACTTACCTCCCCTCCCTCTCTGTCTACAGTGAGGGAAACAAGTATTTGATCCCCTGCTGATTTTGTACATTTTTCCACTGACAAAGAAATGATCAGTCTATAATTTTAATGGTAGGTGTATTTTGACAGTGAGAGAAAAAATCCAGAAAAATGCATTTCAAAAAAGCTATCAATTGATTTGCATGTTAAAGAGGGAAATAAGTATTTGACCCCTTCGACTTAGTACTTGGTGGCAAAACCCTTGTTGGCAATCACAGAGGTCAGATGTTTCTTGTAGTTGGCCACCAGGTGTGCACACATCTCAGGAGGGATTTTGTCCCACTCCTCTTTGCAGATCCTCTCCAAGTCATTAAGATTTCGAGGCGGACGTTTGGCAACTCGAACCTTCAGCTCCCTCCACAGATTTTCTATGGGATTAAGGTCTGGAGACTGGCTAGGCCACTCCAGGACCTAATGTGCTTCTTCTTGAGCCACTCCTTTGTTGCCTTGGCTGTGTGTTTTGGGTCATTGTCATGCTGGAATACCCATCCACGACCCATTTTCAATGCCCTGGCTGAGGGAAGGAGGTTCTAACCCAAGATGTGAAGGTACATGGCCCCGTCCATCGTCCCTTTGATGCGGTGCAGTTTTCCTGTCCCCTTAGCAGAAAAACATCCCCAAAGCATAATGTTTCCACCTCCATGTTTGACGGTGGGGATGGTGTTCTTGGGGTCACTCCCCCTCCTCCAAACACGGTGAGTTGAGTTGATGCCAAAGAGCTCGATTTTGGTCTCATCTGACCACAACACTTTCACCTAGTTCTCCTCTGAATCATTCAGATGTTCATTGGCAAACTTCAGACGGGCCTGTACATGTGCTTTCTTGAGCAGGGGGACCTTGCGGGCGCTGCAGGATTTCAGTCCTTCACGGCGTACTGTGTTACCAATTGTTTTCTTGGTGACTATGGTTCCAGCTGCCTTGAGATCATTAACAAGATCCTCCCGTGTAGTTCTGGACTGATTCCTCACCGTCCTCTTGATCATTGCAACTCCACGAGGTGAGATCTTGCATGGAGCCCCAGACCGAGGGAGACTGACAGTTATTTTGTGTTTCTTCCATTTGCGAATAATCGCACCAACTGTTGTCACCATCTCACCAAGCTGCTTGGCGATGGTCTTGTAGCCCATTCCAGCCTTGTGTAGGTCTACAATCTTGTCCCTGACATCCTTGGACAGCTCTATAGTCTTGGCCATGGTGTAGAGTTTGGAATCTGATTGATTGATTGCTTCTGTGGACAGGTGTCTTTTATACAGGTAACGAGCTGAGATTAGGAGCACTCCCTTTAAGAGAGTGCTCCTAATCTCAGCTCATTACCTGTATAAAAGACACCTGGGAGCCAGAAATCTTGCTGATTGATAGGGGATCAAATACTTATTTCACTTATTATCATGCAAATCAATTTATAACTTTTTTGAAATGCGTTTTTTTTGTTGTTGTTGTTATTCTGTCTCTCACTGTTAAAATACACCTACCATTAAAATTATAGACTGATCATTTATTTGTCAGTGGGAAAATGTACAAAATCAGCAGGGGATCAAATACTTTTTTCCCTCACTGTACCCACCCCGCATAGTCTCCATCTACCTCCTCACTCCATCTCTTCTCCTCCCGGCCTCTCTATTCCCTGCATTTTCTGTCATCACTTCTCCTTCCTCTCCTGTTTTGCTCCTGCTTTTCCCATCTTCACCACCTTCACCTCTCCTTTCATCTTCTCCCCCTACCTTTCCCTTCTTCACCCCCCACTCCATTTCCTCTATTCTCACTGTTCATCTTCTCCCTCTGTTTTTATTATTATTATTATTATTATTATTATTATTATTATTATTATTATTATTATTATTATTGTTACTGGACTCCAGTTGTGCTCCAGTTGATTCCAGTGCTGATGTTCTCTCTTCTCTCCTCCCTGTTGTCTGCAGATGCCTGTCGACTCACACTGGACCCCAACACAGCGCACAGTCGCCTGTCTCTGTCTGAGGGGAACAGAAAGGCCACACGGGGGACAGAGGATCAGCCACACCCTGATCACCCAGAGAGATTTGACTGCTATATCCAAGTGCTGTGCACAGAGGGTCTGACTGGCCGCTGTTACTGGGAGGCTGAGTGGAGTGGGGAGTGGGGTTATATAGGCGTCACATGTAAAGGAATCGGAAGGAAAGGAAGAGGTGATGACTGTGGCTTTGGACGCAATGATAAGTCCTGGAGTTTGTACTGCAGGGGTTTCAGTTGCTCAGCCCGGCACAATAACAATCACACTGCCATACCTGCCCCTGCCCCCCCCAGAGTAGGAGTGTATCTGGACTGGCCAGCCGGCACTCTGTCGTTTTACAGCGTCTCCTCTGACACATTGACCCTCCTGCACACCTTCCACAGCGCATTCACTGAGCCCCTCTATCCAGGGTTTGGGGTTAATTTCTATGACTCCAGTGTGTTTAGGGTTGACTCCAGTGTGTCCCTGTGTCAGCTGGAGTAGCTGCTGTGTCCAATAAGAGCCTCTGTCTGCAGCCTGTCTGTCCTCTGAGCTCCTCAGTACAGTGAGTGACACTGTGTTGTAACAGTCACCTGTGCAGCCGCACTGTCCTCCCAGAGCAGTTATTACTGACCAATGAAAACACTGACACAGCGAGACAGCTGGAGGGACAGACAGCGACAGCAGGACGACAGATGTGTCCATTCAGACACACAGGGTTTATTGTGTAGAGATGATGTCAGAGGTGAATATAAATATACTATTAACAACCTGTTAGTGTGTTTCTCTGAAGTGTGTTTTGTAATTGAACAGATGTCTTTTGTCTGAACTCTATACCTCTTTGTAATTGTAATTCTATTGTAATTCACAACCATGTAATTTAGTGTTTGTTTGTAGGAATTACAAATCACAAATGAATATGAATAAAGCTCAGACATTCATAATGGATTGCAATTGTCTAATTGGTGTTACAGATATGTTCTCATATGATTGCTTTCCATCTGTAACTCATTTGTATATCTTTAAAGCATGTGTTGTGTTTCCTTATTCCTGATGAAGACACACAAGTGCCGAATTGTCAGATTTTAATAAATATATGTTGAGGGATTGTATTCCAAATGTCTTCTTCACTTCATTCTGTGTGTTTCAGTGCAACAATGTGTGTCAGTGTGTCAGGGTGGACGCTGTGGGTCAGTGTGTGTTACAGTGTGTCCATGTGAATGCTGGGTGTCAGTGTGTGTAACTCTGTGTATGGGTGGACCGTAGACAGAAATCCCAGGGGGGACGGGGGGACGGGGGGACGGACAACCCCCCCATCCTGGGAAAAATATGGCCCCCAACATAATGTAATTTCAATAATATTAATAATACACAATGAAGCAGTTGTGCTGATTATAGATGACTCAATCCACTCAATCGCACCACAGCGATTTAGTTTTATTTTATTTAAAATTGCATACTGTGTGTGACATACTTGTCCATAGCTGTTGTTTGACGAGTTGAGACGCTGACTGAACAATAAATAAGTATTTTTGAAGGATATTTTGGTTGATTTATTTGGGTTATTCTTTGAAGTAGTTATTTCGCTTTTAGCACTGTACTTATTTAGGGCTTTATGTTCTTTTAAAGCTATTGTAGTAGACTCAGGCCAGTGGCACATATTTAATGACTATATAAATGTATCAGAAAAAGTAAAATAAAAATGTCAATTCAATACTGAGACCAACTTTGTGATGGTTCTCAATCGAGATTCTTTTAGATGAGATCGCACCATGCTCATTGTATTCATGAAAACTGCACCCATACACAGTGTACATACTATGTGCTATACATCCTCTTTCGATAACATGCTCACAAGGCATGACATGTGCGTCTGACTGTTGGAACACTGCCAAACCTTTTGTCCAAAAGCATTAGCCAATAAGTCATCTTTTTTATGTTGTGTAACTGAGTATTGAGACTTCCCCGACACCGTGATAGAAGTTGTTTGTTAAACTGTATAAAAGGCTGTGTTGTGCTTACAATAAATTGAAGATAAACCATCTGGCTTTGTGTCTGTGACTTTCCTTCCTGAGCACTCACATCTGCAGAAAGTCTCCCTTGTTGCTGAACGCTGTATGGGTGCCTACTGACCGGTGTGAACTCGAAGGGTTGCTTCAACTCAAGCGTTGTACCTTAACAATTAGTTTACTAAGTGTTGTGGTTTTGGCTCCTGTTGCCAGTAATTAGGCAGTTGTACTGCCCCCTTGACAGGAGAGCCTGGGTTCAGGTGGAGGCGCAGCACTTTTAAAAAATAATATTAAAGTACAATTTGCCGGTAATGTAATACAGTAGTGATTCTGAAGCCTCGCTAAACCCCCCCTGCGTAACAATGTGTTGTTGTATTGTGTCTCAGGGGGATTTTAATTTATATAGTGAGGTTTAAATAATAATTAATCGTTTACTCAAACATAGAAACGGATACATTATCATGTTACTTCACTTTCGACCTGTCCATAGGCCTGCTGTGTTAGAAATGTCGAGTATCCCTGCCCTCCACACGGGACTGCAGAGCCGCTGAAGCGCATTGAGCCTCACCTGACTCTCTGTCCTCTGAGCAGCGCAGCCCAGCAGCGCCATCAGCGCCAGTAATGACAAGATATCACTGCACTGAGTCTTGAGTCTGTCCTGAGCTTTATTGACGGTGTATGTGGGGCTGTTATACTTGCCAACATTGAATGTATAACATATTTAGTGTTATTTATTTATAATGTATACATTAATGTTATTTACACAATTAAAATATCCAGATTTAGACGTTTAACAGATGTTAATTTAAGAAGTGGATTATTCCACAGATGTTTAATGCATAATATGCTGTATATAACTTTTTAAGAAATTAGCATTATCCATTATTTGACATAACTAATTTTCAGAAAAGCATCTTTAGTGTAAATAAGTACAATTCATTACAATTGCATTTTTTATATATTGTACTGTCTTGCATAAATTGTTTGTGATTGTAATTTTGTTGTGTACTGAATAAATTACTTAAGACAGACATCTGCTACATGTTTGCAATATTATAATTATTATGAAGGTTTATCTGTTTACATTGAACTACTACATAGTTTCCTTTATAAAATGTAATATTTAGTTTAGCTTTAATAAGCCAACGTGTTGAGTAAAACTAACATATTGCAGTGTTCATCAAATAACACACTATTTGTGCTAATATTCCTACACAAAACCAACACATCTGAGTAAAACTAACCCATAACTGTGTTAATTAAATAACACATTATTTGTGCTAATATACCTACACACAGCTTGTGTTAACTTTTACACAACATGTGTTGTCTTTAACACATTTGTTCTAAGAGTGTACAGATGGGTGACAAATTAAAGGAAAAACCAACATAAAGTGTCTCAGTAAGGTGTTGGGCACGAGCCGCCAGAACAGCTTCAATGCTCTTGGCACAGATTCTAGAGTCGCTGAACTCTAGTGCAGGGACACATTGAAACAATATAGAAAAATGACATCACTTACAATTTAATCTAGTTTATTTTGTTTTCCAGCACATCGTACATAATCGTGTTGCTTCTCCCTGTATCATGATCCGATTAACATTGACAATACAGCTTAATTTAAGTATCCAGATATTCACCCTTATTATTTATCTGTGGGAGAATGAACTGCGTTGCATTATTAAATACAGTGCGCTGGGTTTAAATCTGTCCTGTGTAGTCACTACATATCTATATCACTTACGGAAGGTCTTTCATCATCCTGAATCAAAATTCAGTACTGGACTGATGGATACCTCTTGAACCTCTCCTACTTCAGTGCAAAAACAAAAATAGCATCTACAGTCTCCATGGATCTCCAGTATGCAGACGACTGTACCATTGTTGCACATTCAAAAGCAGATCTCCAAAAACCTTTAGCCTGTTTCTCTGGGGACTACACAAGTTTCGGACTCAAACTAAATATAGGTAAAACTAAGGTCCCCCACCAGCCAGCTCCTGGATAGATACCTAACAAATCAGTCCTATTTCTTGGAGATGCCTGTACAGTGCCTTTGGACAATTAAGTAAGCATGTATTTTGTAACCGTGATCTCCGCAGCACCACCAAACTAGTTTACTGTTATAATCGTTCCAACTCTGCTCCATGGATGTGAGACTTGGGTAACATTCAGTGGACATCTCTGGAAGTTTGAACTGCAGCAGCAGTACTTTCTACATAGGGTATTTAACATCAGATGGGAGGATTGAAGAACTAACATCCGAAGCCCGAAGCCTGAAGCCCACGCCCTCAGTATAGAAACACAGATTTTACGTCGTCAACTGCGATGGATAGGCCACTGTGTACGCACACCAGACACTCCCCTACCAAAGCAACTCCTATATGGTCAGGTGACAGTATGGAAAATAACACTTTAAGGACAATTTGAAAACAAGAAATATAAATTAAACGCACAGACTTGGGAGGCCCAAGCTCTGGGCTGAAACATCTGCTGGAAACTGACTTGGGAGACATTGCTGTGTTTTGAGGAAGAATGCATGGCTTCAGCATCCGAAAAATGGAAGATGAGAGAGAACCAACATCTCAAAGTACTGCTTATCCCATCATACACTTATACCTGTGGCATTTACTGTCATGTTCGTCATTCTAGGATCAGCCTGTACAGTAATCGCAGGACCCACAAAAACAGTACTACTCCAACGAATGACCTGGTGGGAAGATCATCTTCGTTCTCAAGGGATAGCTAAGAATTTTTTGTCTAAACAATACAGACAGATTTTCTATTAATGTGGGCTATATTATCAATGTATTATTAGCATTTTAGTGTCGAAGAATAACTTGACTTGAAATTTGACATTTGACATATTATTCCAGCAATTGTAGGGAGAGAAATCAGAAGGCAGTCTGACCAAGTTTCCCCTGGCAGTTAAAAATCTCTCTGCACGCAGGCAGGACTGAGCAGTTTATATGGACAGAAACTCACATAAGTACAATTCAAGGACATTATCACTGCAAAAAACTAGTTTTACAGTCTCTTTGCAATTAGGCAGATGTATTTCCCCTGAACTGTGTATCATTCATCTATCAACCCCTCTCCTACCCATCTGCTGTACTTATCATTAAAAGAAATATCTTAGGACTATGCATATGTCTATATAATATAAATAGTCTCAGAAGGAATATATGTATGTATTTATTTGGAAAAGTTGGTATGAAAATATATTTTTTATTTATTCTGATTTGTTTTGTTGTCTGGAAGCAGTCCATTATTTTCTTTCATTAAATCACAGAATGGAGGTAACGTAGTGGCTCCTCAGATTCATAACTCTACTATCACAGGATCCATTCATATCCATGTGAACAGCTGTGACCCTCCAACTAATAAAGGTAAAGGACCTTGTCATTTTGTAAATATATTTTTTATAATGAGAATATACAAGAACTGATATTGATCTGTAATTCACCTATTAATTACATTTTGAATTCATGGCATGAAAATAAACACTTGATCCTCGGGGTTTTACATGCATCAAAGTGGTAAAGTAGAAGAAAATGTTGTGTAATCGATGTGAGTGGGGGCTGCACCTTTATCCAAGACATACGCATTTGGCTTTAACGATATAGCTCCCCATTATAGTGTGTGGGACAACTACTGCAGCTCCCTGCTAGTTCCCAGATGGCACCCGCACCCACCCAATGAACAAGGACAGGGTTTGACATTCTCCATGGCCCACAGTTGTCCCATGACAACACAGCATCCAAAGCATATATACCCTAGTTTAGAGGTTGATCACCAGAGATAAAAATACAAATATCTGTTCTCCATAGGATTATGATGACATTATAATTGTGTACAGTTGTGTATAATTGTGGACTCCAGATAACTACATAAGTTGGGACAGTCATGACTTTATGCATTGAACCCTCAGAGGACTACAGGGCTGATTTTCGGCCCAAACGTCCGCCCCCACTTTAACCTTAAAAACATTAATATTGGACAATTCTACATAGCAACGAACTGTCTTAACCATTAGCAGAGAGGTTTGTTGTGAGTATTAACCAATCATAAAGCTTTTAAAACAAAACAGATTTTGTGTGTAGACACACACGTTTACAATTAATGCAAAGTAAGCAATGTAAATGTATTACTTTATTGTTATTATTTAATATTACTGGTACCAATAACGACAACAACAACAATAATAATTACATTTGAAGATGCTTTTATATATATTCAATACCGCACAGCCCAACCGGCTGTTTTGTTTTTGTTGTTTTGCTGTGTAGTTCTGACGAGCTTCTAGACAGGTGCGCTCCTTGCAAAACTGATGACATCTCTTGAACAATTATTTGTAAACATCTGTGTTTTTTTGTATTTTAAAAAGAACATTCTGGGCCAATATATGATTTTGTTTAAGTGTTTAAAAGCCAGGTTAATTTTGAAAATGATGTTGTGTAAATTAGGTTTCTTTGCTAATGCACATTTCTGTATCCATTCAAAAATTTACAAATTATAGAAAGTATGAAAAACTTCAATGTCTTACATTTCTTGTGATGTATAGGTTTCATATGATCATTATATTTATTTATGTAAAATTAAGTAATTTGCTGCACTATACCAAGTGCTGTGATTTGTGTTAGAGCACTTGACACGCAGAGCGGTCGCTGTCAGCTAAATGCTTTGAGGGTTAAAGCTAGGCTCACACTACACAATTTTACCATTTTAGCCCAATATTATTAGTATATAGGCCATATTGCTCTCACCTCTTGCCCTATCTGTGCCAGGTTGCATCGTGTCTCCAAGCTCTCCTTGCCCCGAAGTGAGCCTGGGGCTTCAGTGGTGCCAGAGTTTCAACTCTCACCTCCTCCTTCAGGCCCCCTGCTCCTGCACTGGCCCCAGCTACACAGAGCAACACGAGACCTGCTGAGCGGCGGCCCCATGTCCCCTCTTCCTCCTCCTAGTCTCCAGACCCATCTCCTCCAAGGCATGGGCACAGGGGCCCCAGCTCTGCCAACAGAGCATGAGATGCTCCCCTTTCAGCTCTCAATGCCAGAATGGACCAGGTCTGCATGATCCTCTCTGCTCAGTCAGCAGCTCAGACAGCATAGCTGCAGCATAGCTGCAATTGTGGTTCTGGCCCCTGAAAGGCGTTGCCTAATGTCAATGGAACTGCCAGATAATGTTGTAGAGATGCTCCAGTCGGCCAGGGCCCCCTTTACCAGAGCCCAATAAAAGTGGTCAGCCTGCCAAAACTTTTGCATAGCCTGAAACGTGGATCCGGTGTCATGCCCCATGTCGACCATCCTGTGCTTCCTGCAACAGTTGCTAGAGGAAGGGAAATCTGCATCCATGCTCAACGTGTATCTGGCTGCTATCTCAGCATGCCACGATAAGATTGACAATGTCTCTCCAGGAGCTCACTTCCTGGTGACCCAATTTCTGAAGGGTGTGAGACGATTGAGACCACAAGGACACAATTCCAGCCTGGGACTTAGTTCTACAAGGGCTTAGCGGAGCTCCCTTTGAGTCCAATTACTCTTTCATGGCGCCTCATTTGAAGACCTGTGTAATGCTGCTACCTGGTCCGGTCAACAGACCTTCACGAGGTTCTACCGTCTCAACGTGGCAGACTGGCTGCGGTACTACAAGCAGCTTGCCCTCAGGCGCTGTGAGGCTCTGTTTTGCTTTCCATAATGGGATTGGGCTCATCAGGTATCAGGACTTGTGACAGCTCTGGTATAGTCTTCCCATTTGGTAATGGCTGTCTTTCGATTTGAAAGGGAACGATAGGTTATTATCATAACCATGGTTTCCTGACAAAGAAAGACAGCCATTACCCTTCAGTGGTCGCTCAGCCAGACAACCTTCTTGACGAAGAAATGGCATGCAGCTGCAGTCAGGAGGATACTTTTCACAGACGCCAGGGGCAGGTCTTCCTCCTGCCAGCAGGGCCCCTATTGGGCAGCTTTGGTACATGTGTTCACTGATTGGCAGGTCAGAAGGCTCTTCCCATTCGGTAATGGCTGTCTTTATTTTTCAGGGAACCGGGGAACATTTTACATAGTTGGGGAAATGCACATTGATGCAATGATTAGGAAGACTGTTAAAAGGAGTAAATAGAAACAGAGAAAGTGATGGTAAAACAATATTATGGAGCTACACAGTAAGAATGGACAAACTAACAGTCACAATGTCAGGTGTACAAGTTTGGAACAGGTCTGTGGTAGACCATGCATCAGATATTTCGGAGATAAAAGCAGTCTTTGACAAGGCAGCAAAGGTTTCTAGAAGAATTTAATTTATTCGTGATTAAACTGTATAAGGAAAAAACAAGCTCAGGAACAAACAATAAAATGCGTCACAACAAAAGCACTCCAGAATGTTGGTCAAAAGGGGGGGGCAGCAACTCCTATAGCAGGATCAAATGTAGGGAAGTATACTTGTTTCCCCAATATAACGCTATTTCTTTGATTCTGTTTGGCATCATATTATATCACAGTACACACCCAAGCAAGCAATAGTAATTGTGTTTAAAACATCACAAGTAGCTAGAGGCAGCAGCAGTTGATATTCAACAATTTGTTCTGCCCCTTCACACTGAGACAAGGTGCTGGTCTGTTGTACTAGAAAACTGTGTTTCATCCCAGGTTCAGGTTAATTGATTATTTTTCCTATTTTTTCATGTATGTATTCATGTTCTGTGTGCTGTGTTTACACTGCAGCTGTTTTGGCTCTGAGCTGAGAGCAGACCTAAACAACCAGTCTAAACTGAACCAAACCAAAGTCTAAACTGATCAAACATTCAACTCTACTGAATTAAAAAGCTGTTTTCATTACATGATAATTTGCAATATTTTATTGTTTTCTTATTGATATTCCAAATATTGAGGTGTGCTTTTTTATCTCTTTTCTCAGCTTTTATAGATTCACACTGTATGCATATCTCTCTTGTTGTAGCATAACATTATTTCTGAACTTTAAATGTAGAAAAATGATTTGTATGTGCAGTAAATATCATGACAGAACAGACATCTTAAAGATACACTGTCATATTACAATACAGCATCAAATAATTAAAATAGATTTGTATAGTATAAGTCTATAAGTATATTAATTTTTTTCTGTCAGGTCTCCACCCTTTTGTCTTTTTTTCCAATGTCTGTATGATTGTTCATTGATTGTTTTATCTGTTTCTGTTTATATACAGACAATATGCATTTAAACTCTACATTATTCTGTTCATCAGTTTTAATTAGACTTTATTTAAAAGAAAATAGCTATTACAGTACTGAATTACTTAAGCACAATCCATTCATGCTTTCCTTTTTATAATTAAATGTTTTAAAACAATTACAGAGTTTTGTAATTGTAATCTTCCTCGTTGTTTTACAGATGGATCATTGAAAACAGTCATAGTGAAATATAAATCCATCCTGAAGAAGAGGTTTGAATGCATCTTTGAAGGTGTAGCTGAGCGAGGGAAGCGCACCCTCCTCAATAGTATTTACACAGAGCTCTACATCACAGAGGGCAACAGTGGAGAGGTCAATAATGAACACGAGGTGAGGCAGATTGAGATGGCAACCAAGAAGAAACACACACAGGAGACTCCAATCAAATGCAATGACGTTTTTAAACCCTTACCTGGCCAAGAAAAACTGTCAGAACAAATCAGAACTGTGCTGACGAAGGGGATTGCTGGCATTGGAAAAACAGTGTCTGTGCAAAAGTTCATCCTTGACTGGGCAACTGGAGAAGCTAATCAGGATATTCACTTCATAATCTTTCTGCCTTTTCGTGGCCTGAATTTGATGAGGAAAGAAAGATATAATCTGATGGAACTTCTTTGCTACTACCACCCTGAACTGAGAGATGCTGGAGATCTCGAGTGTGGTATTATTTATATTATTATTTTTATTTCTTGGCAGACGCCCTTATCCAGGGCGACTTACAACATAAGTGCAAACAAAGTGCAAAAATACAGAGAAGTACAAGGCATCAATCATTACAAATTCAACTTAGCTAAAACATAGCAATTCAAAATAATATATTTTACAAATTCCAATTTACAATTTACACAAGTACAGTAAGAGACTTCCTACATCCTGGACGGTGAAAGCTAAGTGCTGTCAAGATGTAGGGTTACACACGAGGGCTACGGTAAAGGGAGCAAGGAGGAAAACAATCAAGAACGCGAGGAGCATCTAGCAGGGATAGAGGACTAATATTACAAGTGCTGTCGGAAGAGATGCATCTTGAGTAAGCGCAGGAATGAGGTCAAGGACTCTGCTGTTTTGACTTCGGTGGGCAGGTCGTTCCACCACTTAGGGGCCAGGGATGAGAAGGAGTGGCTCTGGAGGAAGGGCAGTGTAGAGGAAGCAGAGTTAGTCTTCTGGCACTGGAGGAGCGCAGTGGTCTGGAGGGGATGTATGGAGAGACGAGTGTCTGAAGGTAGCTTGATGCAGTGTGGTCAAGGCAGCAGTAGGTGAGGGTCAAAGTCTTGAACTGAATGCGTGCCGCTATCGGGAGCCAGTGGAGGGAGCGGAGCAGTGGAGTAGCGTGTGCAAATCGTGGCAGAGAGAATACCAGATGAACCGCAGAGTTCTGGATGAGCTGGAGCGGCGGGTAGTGGATGCAGGCAGGCCGGCCAGGAGGGAGTTGCAGTAGTCCAGGCAGGAGAGGACCAGTGACTGGATGAGTAGCTGAGTTGAGTAGTCGGTGAGAAAGAGACGGATCCGGCGTATGTTGCTCAGGAAGAATCTGCAGGTGCGCGTCAGGAGCGGGCCCAAGACGGAGCCTTGGGGAACGCCTGTGAGGAGAGGTTGGGGGTGGATGAGGAGCCTCGCCATGTCACTTGGTAGGACCAGTCACTGAGGTAGGAAGAGAACCAGGTGAGAGCAGTCCCAGAGATCCCAAGGTCAGCGAGGCAGGAGAGGAGGATGGAGTGATCAACGGTGTCAAATGCTGCAGAGAGGTCAAGGAGGATGAGGACTGAGGAGAGGGAGGCTGCCCGAGCACGGCTGAGGGAGTCAGTGACAGTCAGGAGAGCCGTCTCAGTGGAGTGAGCTGTGCAGAAGCCGGATTGCAGAGGATCAAGGAGTGAGTGTTGGGACAGAAAGTCCGAGAGCTGACGGTGGACCGCCCGCTCGAGAGTCTTGGAGAGGAAGGGAAGTAGGGAGACAGGGCGGTAGTTCTGAGGAGAGGTGGCATCAAGGGTTGGTTTCTTGAGCAGTGGGATGACAGCAGCTTGTTTAAATGCAGAGGAGAAACAGCCAGAGAGGAGGGAGGAGTTGAGGAGGGAGGAGATGAAGGGGAGAAGATCAGGAGCGGTTGCTTGGAAGAGACGAGAAGGGAGAGGGTCCAGGTCGCATGTTGCGTGTCTGTGACGTAGGAGGAGAGCAGAAACTTCAGCATCTGAGAGAGGTGAAAATGAAGAAAAGCTTGGTCAGTGGGAGGTTTCGGTGTGATGGGAGATGAGGGTGGAGTATTGAAGAGGTAAATACACAGTTTTGATCATCTTTGATGGCCTGGATGAGAGCCGTCTTTCCTTGGATCTCCAGAACAATCAGATGTGTCATGATGTGACACAGTCAATGTCTGTGGATGTGTTGCTGACAAACCTCATCAGGGGAAATCTGCTTCCCTCTGCTCTCCTCTGGATAACCTCCCGGCCAGCAGCAGCAAGTCAGATCCCTGCCGAGTGCGTCCACCAGGTGACAGAGGTACGAGGGTTCAATGATGAGCAGAAAGAGGAGTACTTTAGGAAGAGGGTCAGTGATCAGAACCTGGGCAGTACCATTATCACTCACATCAAGTCATCAAGGAGCCTCCACATCATGTGCCACATACCAGTCTTCTGCTGGATCTCAGCCACTGTTCTGGAGCGAATGTTGGGGGAGGCGAGCGGTGGAGTCATCCCAACTACTCTGACTGGAATGTACACACACTTCCTGCTCCTTCTGATCAGTATCAAGAATAAGAAGTATCTTTGTGGAAATGAGGAAAGCACACAGAACCTGTTAGAGTCAGAGAAGGACAATATCCTGAAACTGTGCAAGTTGGCCTTTAAACACCTTCAAAATGGCAATCTGATTTTTTATAAAGAAGACTTAAGAGAGTGCGACATTGATGTCAGTGAAGCTTCAATACTGATGCTGATGTGTGCTTATACAGCACATCACCACAATCAACATTATCAACACATTCAGAACCATCCAGGGTAGTCATTTTAAAATCATCCAAATCGAGATTATGGGACCTAGAGAATAGCATATACTTAGTTTTGTTCACATTTAGCACAAACTTAAGATCCATACATGAATTTTGTAGGAATTTGGAATTTCGACTGCAGGTTTGCAAATGCTTGTGTAAGAGAGGGAGCAGTAGCGTACAGTACTGTGTCATCAGCATAAAATTGAAAATTACAATTTGTCACAGAGTTACAGGTTTCATTAATATACATCGTGAACAATAAAAGACCCAAAATTGAACCCTGGGGATCTTCTTTGTGAACTACATGAAATTCAGATTCAACCTCATCTGTTAAAATTGCATGAGTTAAATCGCAGTGTTTCCTAAATTGTGGGGCATGCAAGGGTTACATTTTGGTCCTTTATTGTTCACTCCATATATTAATAGTAGTTTAATGGGGCACCCACTAAGGTAGGGGGTGTGTGGGGGATTTGGCATTTGACCTTGAACTTGAGTTGAAATCTAGTGGGCATGTTCTGGGTCACCTCTGACCTGTATATTTTTAAGGGGGTGGAGTCGGGGGCACTAAAGAAATATACATTCTGAAGGGAGGGTTTTGGGGCACTTGTTGTTGAATTTGACCAGTCCTCATGGCTGGACTGGTCCTTTCTGAGGTGATGTTACCAAGGCCCCTTTAGGGATGCTGAATGTGCTGAGAGATCTCAATCTGTAGAAGTGCTAGGGGTTGTGGGTAGCCTAAGAGTAACATGCTCTTTTTCCAAACATTATGTATTAGGATCATTCAAAGATCCCAGATATCAACAGTCAAAGTGTAAAATGTTGGAATAAGTCATTTTAAAATACTTAAAATAATGAAAATAGAAATCGGGGGACTAAATAATGAATTAAATAAATAATATAAAACTGTTATGCCTCGTTTCCACTGGCATGTCCATGTCGGGCCAGACGGGGTTTGTAAGAACCTTTGAAAGTCAGGAGACCGAATTAACCTTCAAACATTTAAATGTTCGAAGACAGACGTAAACCTAGCAATTGTTGGAAGTCCATCCACTGTTGTGGACACAACAGGCAGAACGATTGTGGGATTTTTGTGGCTATTTTATTCTATTTGCTTTACATGATTGGAGACAGCGTAATAAATACACGTTTCTGTTAAGAAATATTAGGAAGCATTAATGTGTATAGACAACATTTTATTCAGACACGCATTACCATAAGATAACTTCTCCATGTGCAACAATTAAAATAAATATTTGCTATTTAGTATTATTATTATTATTATTAAGATGTGTGCTAGTAGAGTATTAGTCTTTTAATCTTGACTCCCTTAACTTATTACTCTTACTACAGATTTGTAACTGCAAATTACACTTTTTGCCGTATTATTTTTAATTTACTTTGCAGACATCCTTAACCAGGGCAAGTTATAGATGGAAGAAAATATACACTGTTGCGTAAGGTACACTTATAAATTTCAATTAAAGAAGTGAATTTATAGTATCACCTTATCACGAATCCTGGAATCAATTTCTGTAATAATTGGACGCAGACACCAATTCCAAAGATATAAATTGTCAAATTTATTCAAAAACAAAGACTAAATGTAGCACTACACTAATTATACAAAAGGGAAAAACTAATTAAAATTCAACTCTAGATCAACAAATCAAAGACAAATCACTTCCGTGACCAAATCAAAGACCATGGGATCACATATGATAACACACAAATCGTTAAACAAAAAAGGTTATAAACACATTGACTACAATACCGGTTAGTAAGATGAAGGCGAGACTCTCATTAGTATTGTTAGTCGGACATCAAAAAATTACGCAGGTTAGTATTTATGTCAGGTAACTTCTCGTTATATATATATCAGTCTCATTTATGTTTAGGTGCCGAGAAAGATCCTATCATTACTTGTTAGCACAATTTCCCTTAACTGATTATTATTCAATGATTAAGGATAGGCAGGGCCACCTATAATCTGGTGTCTATTAACTTGTGTCAATTTCAGACTAAACAGTTAAACAGGAATGAGAAGATATTTATCGGCGTTGACAGATTTTATTTCTAAAATTATCAACAAAACAGTTTAATGCAACACACATTTATATTTAAGAAAACTAAATGATATTACACATTCTAGAGTTATGAATCACAGATTAACATTTCTAATTGATTTCTCAAATGTCATGAATGATAAACTCCAAACTGTTAAACTTATCTGAATTTCGTCGCAGAGAGGCCTCTCTGGCTTCGGGCTCAGATAACAGCACACGGCACGAGGTCCGTGTGGTTTGGAACAAAGGCAGTCCAGTTCGGCTTTGTCCAAGAACTTCCACTCAGTCGATGCACCTGGAAGTTGGGGTTTCGCGAATGTAGAGTCTTTTCCAAACAAATTTTCCACTGGTTTGAAGGCTCCAAGGTTGTGCACAAAATCTTCTTTGTAAGCAGGGGTTCCACCGTAGTTACTTGAAGACGAAGTCTTTGAGGAAAGCAGGGCCCTGTTTGTTCCAAGGGTCAAGTTTCTTAAGACTCAAATAGCTATTTAAATGACTGACACTTTCGTATACAGTCGACTTAGTCAATTGTCCAGCTGTAAAACTCCACTGATCAGGTGGGCACAGGCGGTCATGCACAGTCTGTAAAGTTATTTTATTTAATAAAGTCCTTTAAAAGAATTCTTCGTACGGCTCAATCTCCTTCTCCCAGTTTAACTCTTTTGTTGCCGGCAAAGACTTAGTTGGTTTCTGGTTCCGGTTCGGGCAACAGGGCTACAGGTTGAGCTGTGGCAGCGAGTTTCTGGTTCAGGTGAGAGAGAGAGAGAAAGAGACTGTGCGCTGTTCTTTATAGTCTGTCAGATCAATAGGTGATTGGTTCTTGAGTTTTTGAGATTGGATTTCGGTTTCAGCCCCCAGTGTCCTATTGGAGGGGGGCTTGATTTATGACTGATGTCAATCCATGCCATCTTTTGGAAATGTCGGTTGGCCCGGGTTCGTAGCTCTATGTCGGGATTTCGGCTCTCGTCCACTTCAAAGAGTTTTTGTCACCTACAGGCCCCTTTCTCCAGACATCTCATAGCAGGATTCCAAACTATTTGGCCTCTTCTCGGTGCCATCCTCCCCAAAACTGTCACTTTGATGCAAACCAGTTCCAAGCTGATGATCCAAGGAACTCTGATAACTTTTGGCGGGGGGAGAGGTCTTCTTTAGATCAGTGCTTCAGCTCAGAGCTAAAATGCTCTTATCAAAATACACCCAACATAATGCTACAACACGTTTCGCGATTAATCATACAGTAACAGCAGCTACGATATAGCGGGATACAATTTAACGTGTGCACGTTTCAGTGATGGCATTTATGGACTTATGGATGCATTTATGAAAGCAGTCCTTAATGTTTTAGAGGGAAAACTAGATCTGCTGTATTTATTTATTCATTAATTTAACTTGTAAATGGTCACGCGTTAACTAAATTGTGTTCGCCTTCATACTGATTGTCTCTGTGGAGCTGTTATACAACAGACTGCACACCATTCACAGGATGACAGCCTGAAATGCCGTCCAGTTGTTCATAAAATATCATTAAAATCGGCTGCTACTGCTCCGATTATTGTCCTTCATTTTTTTTTTTAACATGTCATGGCACTGCACCGGGGTCCTGTAAAATCTGTGTTCGGCAAGTTTTTAATACACTCTGATAATAATTGTAAGCAGTAATTGTTTCTGTATGTGGACTTCACTCCATGCTGCTAATATAACTGTAATTTCTTCATGAACACACACGACACTTGAGATTCTATCTTCCGAAATAATGTAGCTGATGCATTTCTCTTCCCTGCATGAGCAGGTGGGTTGAAAGGATGTCATATGTGCAAGAGAAAAGCCTGAGCTTTGTTTTGATACAGCTTTCAGGACCGTCACAACACATAACTATTATGTTTAAGTGACTGAACTTTACATCTTTTTATGAGAGAATCCATGTAAAATTAAGTGTCCTTCAAGAAATGTCCAATATATAGCACTTACACATTGGCCTATCTGTAATAACTTTTAAAACTGAAATTTTAAAGTTAAGATGTTTCAGTATCCGAAAACACTGAAAACTCAGGCTGTGTCCCAAATCGCACACTAGCTCCCTCGTCTCATTCCCTTCCCTTGTTGGGGTGGATGTACTGTGGCTGCCATCATAAGGGGTGTCACAATACCTTAGGGCAGTGGTTTTAAATTTTTTTAACCAAGTACCACCCCTGATCAAACCAAAGCATCCAAGTACCACCTACAAGTCACCTTCTCACAGAAAATCTCAATGACTAACATCAGGGGCGGACTGGGACCAAAAAATGGCCCTGGACTTTTACCCAGGGGTGTTTGGCAATGTGCGGTCCAGGTGTGTCTACACAGGCCAACCAGCCCACATGAAAATTGACCGGCCCACCCAACTAAAAAATAGAGCACGCAGTACCGAGGTAGCTAACAGGAATGTAATAGATGTCAAAAACTATTTTTTTTTAAATAGAGAATATGAAAACCTGTCTCAAGCTTTGTTAAACTAATTCAATAAATTACAATTTAAGAATTTACATAGAAAAATAAAAAATAAATAAAATCTGTGCACACAATAAATTAAAGGGTAGTCTGGCGTATCATCTGGGGGCACTCCGCATACCACAGTTTGTGAACCTCTGGCTTAGGGAATGAGTGAAGGAGCCTAACTGAGCTATTTGTGCCTTCCAATGCTCCCTTTGATGGAGAGACCACTACGCGGAAGTGTTTTAGCGCTGAAGTCCCAGAACTCTGTGCGTTAAGGTGGAGACAAGTCAATTGGGAAAATATGGTAGCGGTGGGTGCATATAAATGTAATGTGAATATATCGAGCTAGGCAGTTGTAGATATTGTTAAATAATTTATCAAGGAAATTATAATCTATAGATAATTATAATTTTATTAGCATGTGTACAACATTCCACATCAATCGTACCTGTGGTTTCAGAGAAGAAGACGTTTGAAAATTGTCCAAAATGTGTCACTTAAAACAAACTGGCCACCAGTCCGTCTGACATATGGAGTCCATATTGCATATGGCATCACTCTACACAGCTGTGTATCACTGTGTGAGGTGTATTGTTTGTATAAACTTTTGAAAATCATGGCAGATAAATTATAATAATAATACTATTGAGGCTTCCAGGTGATTCCAGTCAAGAAATGTATGGTTTCAGACTCCTAATCATATAAATCACATAAAGGCACATTTTGACAAAATCGGTTTTCATGGTCAAGTTGTAGAGTTTCAACTCTACAGCAAAGCCCAAGCGATTTTGCACAGATCAGTATATAATATGTCACCATAAGTTACGATTTCACTGAGAGAGAAGAGCACGAAGTCGTGCCCGCCGTGTTGCATCGGTAACATGATATAAACAGGAAGTCACGCACTCGTGATCTCAGTTTGAAATGATTTTAATTTGAAAGAAATAACCCACCACAACAGATTCAGCAACGTCACTGCTGTTGTACCACTGTTCATGTTCATGTATTTATTTGAATACCTTGCATTAGTGTGTTGAGAATCACATTTAAGAATATTTTTTACTTTCACTTTCGGTTTCTCCCTCGCTTTCCTTCATTGTCTGTACAGCTGAAACAACCCTCACTACAAACACATCTCAGTTTACACTATTTGTATTTGCATGCAGAAGTGTCTCTGTGTTTAAAACAATAGTTTCCACTCTAATACTGTTGCAAGTGACTGATAGTGCCTTGTTTTTACGATTTAAATGCCCACGATGGCCGCTTCGTTTTTTCTTCTCTGTGCTCTTTGTGGTATATGCTGCTACCTGTGGTGACAGTGTGTCATTGCAGGCTTAAAATTGAACAAAATTTACTGTAAGTCAAAATCTTTTGTTCATTACTGCCATGTTTTTTTAATTAGAAACTTTTCTTTAAGAATATGTATAGAACACAGTTCAAAGATACTGTATACCAAAGCACACATCAGCCAGTTTAAGGGTTTATGAGAAATCTAGGCTGAAGTGTTTTCAGCATAATCCAAGATGGTTACCATACCGTATGACTTATACATTTTTGGAAATAGCCAAATCAAATATTAACATAAGCGTAGTATGTACTATAAGTCTCATTTCTCAACTCTTTACCGTTCCTGAGAAAACAATGTTTGAAAACTGACATTTCTTGTTTGGTCTACAATCAAGATGGCTGTCAAACCGTGTTACAAGATTTTGTGTCCTATCAACTTGGCTTCATCAACTTTGACAGATCTTTCTTCTAGTTTAATCACTGAAAATGTAAGTTCATTAGGCTATAGTCCTGAATATATCTGCTGTCATAAGTGACATATTGTAGCACAATTTGGAATTTTGCTGATAGGTTTTTCTGGGGTCAATTTCATGCTTCTATAAATATGTGTATTTTGCATATGTGCTTAGTCATTTGCTTGTGGCTGCCATGTTCTTGCACGCAGTCACTTGCCTTTTGCACATTTGATAGATTGCAGTATCTATGTAATTCATGCACAGTTTCAGGGCACTGGGCTTTATCATTCCGGAGTAGTAGCCATTTTCATATTCGCATGCGGATTCATGTTAAATCCAACATTACGGCTAAACCGTGTACCCCACAAACTTCATTCTCTGGTTTTCTCTTCAAGGCAGAGGCATACACACATGTGCAGAGTTTCATGTGTGTACTGCATTCCAGTGTCCAGGAAGTGTGTGACTTGTCTGATGCGGCACGTACGTTTTTTTTCATTGGCCCACAGCACCCATGTTTTTTACTGGGGCAACTCGCCATTAACAACCTTGGTAGTACTCTGTAGTACTGTCATGCATACCAATTTGTGGCACAGTGGGAATAAGTGTCTTGGAGTAGAAGGCATCAAAGCTTGAATCAGAAAACGCAGCCTGGCGGACAAAGCGTGAGACCGAGCAACTTCTGATGAACAAGCGTAACAGTAGGGCATAAGGTATGCATGTGTATGAAGTGGCATATGCATGTGTCCGTTGGCGTTCGATGCTGGAAAATAAATTGTATTGATTATTTGACTTGTCACAATGATATGTATTCCATTGCTTTTCAATTTCTTATATATTCAAGATTTTCTGTAGTTAAGACCATTTACACAGACTTTTCATTCTTTCATTTGTGTTGATTATTCTGATGATTGAGTTATCTGAAAAAAAATAGTTTGCAAAACCTGCTTTATTAAAATGCTTTATTGCAACATTCTTCTTGTTTTTCAATATAAAGTGTCAGTGTGTGTTAAGCAATTTTTTTTTTTTTTGCTTTTAGTGTTTCTTTAACAAATAGGTTTGTTGTGAGTGTTAACCAATCAAAAAGCTTTTAAAACATTTTTTGTAATGCTTTTAAGGGAGTGAAGAGGGATGTTTTGAACATGTACCTGCTTCTGAGACCGATTAAAAGTTAATCAAGCAATTTTTTACTATTGTAAACTTTTAATTGGGCACATTGATTAGTATTGTAGACAGTTCTATGAAAGAGATGTTGACAAGGGGGAGGCAGAAGTTTATCAAGAGAATGTAAATGTGAGGGGGTGAAGGTACAGATTTAAGATGTTTCTAGTTTATTTCAGCTGGCCAACCTAAATGTCAGAATCTCTTTTCAACCCAAATTACAGAACTGACACAGAAGAAAACTGCTAAGATTAAGAAATACATGGAAGTAATAGTCCGAAATTTATTCTACACGGCAAACCCGACTGGCCGATTTCTCAGCAAAGGAGAAAGATCACACCTGCACCATGTTAGATATGCGCGTTTACAATCAATGCAAAGTAAGCAATGTACATTTATTATTGTTGTGATTAAATATTACTGGTCATTATAAGGACAATAATAATAATAATAATAAGTACATTTGAAGATGCTTTTATATTTATTCAACACAACACAGCTTGTTTTGTTTATGTAGTTTTGTGGGGTTTCTAGACAGGTGCTCCTTGCAAAACGGATATCTCTTGAACAGTTATTTGTAAACGTGTTTTTTATTTTGAAAAGAATTCTAGGCAGTACATTTTTATCAAGGATTTTTTGTATTGAATTAATTGAATTACTTGATGAATCATGACAGCCCTAATGACAACAGATGCCTCCAAGCAAGGTTGATGAGCGGTTTTCAATGGACATGGAGCCTGGGTCAGATGGGCAGTGCCTGCACGTGCACTCCACATCAACGCTCTGGAGCTACAGGCTTTGCTCCTTGCACTTCATCACTTCCTGCCAGTCCTATGGGACAGACATGTGTTGGTTTGGATGGACAACACGGTGGTGGTTGCCTATATCAACAGGCAAGGAGGCCTCTGGTTGCACACACTATAACGTCTACCATGCCATCTGCTTCTGTGGGCGCAGCTATGTCTCTGCTCCATCAGAGCAGTTCACCTCCCTGGCCTATCCAACATGGCGGTGGACCTCCTCTGAGCCCCCTGGGTCTCATTTTCTGGCAGTGCAGCTCTTCACTCCCTGCATGGCGCCTTGATGTAGTCCTGGAAGCATTTTCCCAAGCCCCATTTGAACCACTGCAATCATCTAACCTCATCCTAGTGTCACTGAAGACCTTGTTTCTGCTGACAATCACGTCTGCTAAACGTGTTTGTACACCCTTTGTGTGTCCGTTTTGCAGGGGATGCTCCGACCTAACCCTGCGTTCCTCCCAAAAGTGCTCCATTCCATGTAAAAAGACCTATTGAGTTCATGCTCAAAAAACTTATCCACAAAAATGTATTTCCTGGAGTTCAGCCGCCATTTTTAAAAAGCCAGCAGAGACGCAACCAGTGACGAGAGTTTTGATAAAAAATTAGCAAAATCAGCAGCAAACAGTGGTCTGTCGATGACAGAGACACTTGTAATGGGTTGTGGGGCCCGTCACAAGAAAGGGCTGTATGTAGGCGGGGTCTGGTCTTGAAACACACAGTAGGGAGGCAGGCAGAGGGTAAAAACAGGCTTGCTGATGTTTTATTGCTTCCCTAAATGGCAGGCACAGTGTCAAAAAGCAAAACCAAACCTAGCTCTGTCCGAGCACTAACTAAATGTAAACAATCCCTAACTACAAAACAAACAATAACAATAACAGTAAATACCCGGGTCGGTAGAGCCGAACACTGGGCAGACAGAAGCATAAAGGCAGGTTCGTAGTCACAGTCCGTAATCAAAGTTTGTTACTGGTGGGAGGTTGTCAGACAGTCCGGGGTTCAAGAGGGAGAATAGTCCAGGTCCAGAAAAAGGGTCATAAGCCAGTGAACTGTCAACTGTGAACTTTACCCTTCTTTCCCTTACCCTCTTCCCTTCTTTCTCTTGCTCTTCCATGCTCTCGCTCTTGCCTCTCTCCGTTGTCTTCTCACCCTCCTGTGCACCTTGCTACCCCAGCCAAGCATGCACAGGTTCGCTTCCCGCTTCCCGCTCCTTTTATAGGGGAAGTGGTGGGCGGGGCTATGGCTCACACTGTCACACACTTTAGTAACAATATGGTCTCACCAGGTCCACTAACTAGTTAGGAGTCGGCATATGGCAGCAATGAGAGACGACTGAGCTCACCTTCCGTGAAAGGAAAGACGTGTTACAGCAATTTTATGATGATGATTATTAAATGTAATTTAATGTAAACATTTTAAACTTGCCAATTAATGACAGATGTCAAACGCCAGCATGTGCTCCTTCAGGGTTTCGGGATGTGTTGTCATAACTTCCTGGAAAGCAGAAAAACTATAAAATCACTGCAGTTGTCTTCCTCGCATAGGACTGCAACTATCAACAATGTATGTCTTCGAATATTCTATTGAACCTGACTATTTGAATAACCATTGGAGATTCTCTCAACACTGTCTCCATATTTGAGTAGTCTGCCCTGCAGTTCCTACACTAAAGCTGTCCTCACTATGTCTACAAAGCCCATGACGTGGGGTGCAGACTGAAAATAGTGTGAAGGGTGAACTGGTCTGCAGTGCAAGGAGGCGTCCATTGTGAGAGCCCATGAAAACTTCTAATCTATGTAGACATGACACTATTTCTGTCATCTACTTACTAGTGCTGGATTTCAGTAGAGGAGGATGGGAGAAACATGGGATTTATACAGAGAAATCAAAATGTAATGTGTGTAGTGTGTGCAGTCAGACTCCCGCTTGGACTGAAACTGGCATCCCGGGACACCGCTGAATGTCTCATCCACACAGTCCCACTCAGAGCAACAGATCCACTGTGCCAGAAAACTGGTCATCTGCCATGGGGGGTTGAATGTCCTATCAGGCCTAGAGAGGATGTCATGACTGTAACAGACTTGTTTCTATACTATGAGCCCTGTCACACGTGCGTGTGCAGTAAAAACTTTTCTTTATCAAAAACACACCAGATTTGCTCAACATGTGAGTCTGAGTTTCTTTTATATGGATAGAAAAAAAACTGTTTTAATTGTCTGTGTATTTAGTTAAATGATAATGTAGTCCTAGCTAACCTGTTGTTCAGGGTTTGTGTTTTTAGCAATAACAGAAGTGCAAGTGATCCTGTCTGTCTGTGTTGGTATGAGAGTTTCAACACTGCCAAATGTTGTGCTTTAAGTGAAGCAGAAATTGTAGTAGAAATGGCAGTAGAAATGGTCAGGCTGGTTTACAGCAGCAGTCCATCACATTGTCATCATGGTGGGCTTTCTGTATTATTGAGGCACTGCATTGTTATCCTCTAATTTGACCCGATTGTCCAGCTGTGTAGACAGAGGTTAAATGACGGCCTGTGTCCATGTGTGTTCACAGGGTCCCACTGGAGAGAGCAGAGTCACCGGTGCCCAGCTGTGTGTCCATGAGGAGTGAGGACTCAATGGATCACTTCACTTCAGTAAGGATGCCTTCCCCCCTGACCCAAGGTGAGGTTACAGTTTATATTGTACATCCATATCTACCAGTACTGAGCAATGGGAGAGTGTTCTGGGCGCCCCGTGGTGCACTGTTGCTCATTGTTTAGACATGAACATATCAGTGGGTACTGTGTATGTGGCTTCAGGATCTGTGTAAAAGACTCAGAATAACAGTGTTGTCACTGATGATCCTGTGGCACTTTCTGAAAGGGTGGCCATCATGATGTTCTGACCATATCCCCTTTGAAGATTTGAAGAAAAATCACAATTACCAAAACAAAATGTCAGGTAACAAGTTCTCTGACAATCTGGACGTCTTGTCTAACAGAACACATACAGGCTTGTCTAAAATAATGGTTGTTAAGTCCTTAGTATACCACAATAAAACGAGTCATGTTTTATTTTTAAGTACACATGTAAATCCACTCATTTGCCATTTAAGCCTGTCCAGATCCTGGACAAAGTTGAATAGCAAAGCCCATGTTCTTTAAAAGCAAAATCCTCCTATTCATCCTGCACTGCAGGTAATCGCAGAATATTGCCACATGTATTTTCAGTTGGAAAAAGGTTGTTGCTGTAAATAAATTCAATAGATGGCTTAGTGTCCCATCCTAGAGCTGGAGGATAATCTGTTCCTGTGGCAAAAGTCAGGATTTCTTCTAGTGAATCTCCAGTTTCCCCTTCTGCAATAAAACAATAACATTTGTAAGATATTAAGTGACTGTGATTCAAAACATTATTCCAAAAGATTAACATTGACAGACTGGAGAGACCATTTACCTTGATTACAGAGAATATCAGTGCAATATTGTCTGTAAACATTATATATATATATATATATATATATATATATATATTGCTGACACTTTCTAATAATGGGCACAAACCCTAATGAATTCCTTCTGGAGCATCCCTGTAAACCTATCCCCTAATCCTGACCTGAACCACAACTCTATACAATTCATTAGGAACCTCTCCATTGTTAGAAAGTACAACCCAATATTTAATGTAATTAGTTTGTTATGATACAGTTATAATACAATAATCTATATCATCCCAAAATATCCTGATACAGCAAACGAGCCATCTCTATCTGTTTCTTCTCTTTAGAAGCATACACTTAGTATTTTAAATATCCGGTCAAAGTCTAGCCAGCAACCAGGTTTGCTTTGACAGCTTTATTGTGAAGTCCCATCATAATTAAAACCTGCATGTAAGATACACAGGTATATTAGTAACAAATACAATTTCAATTTCAATTATATTGTAAGACACTGACAATGTACATATAGATTCATAGTATATGATCTTTCTGTGACTGAGCCCTACTGATCCTGAATTGGTTTAGAAATATGACTGGATTGAGAACGTATTGATATAATCCTTTATAGTGTATATAATACTCGCTGAGCAGACTGCCTTATTTTGGAACAAAATGCCTGACAAAGATCTTTTCCAACTCACAAACCATATTAAATCTACTTCATGGATGCACTTTGGATATGAGAAATTAAACGGCATAGTGTCTGAAGATGGAGTTCCTTTCTGTAAACGCTGCAGAACACTGCTGTGTGCTTGTGCTGGAAACATGTTACATTTTTTTACACACCTCAGACACCAGCACCCTGTTGATATTCCATGCTTTACTCGACCCACTATGCACGGATTCATTATAATGATTCATTTCATTTTAAAATAAAAATGTAAAAATCATTACAATATCCAATGTTACACCTTGCACAGACATATGACAACTGTTTAAAGAGATGTTCAGATATATATTACGTATGTAAAAGTAAAAACTAGTTTATTAAAATCCACAATGTGATTCAAATATCAAATAAAGCACATTTTCCTTATCTGCAGCCCCTCCACTTGAATACCGTTTAGAGTCACTATTTAAAAAATAAAGAGAACATGTTAAAAAGAAACAAAATATAATTATAATAATACAAATGTATGAAAATGTATTAAATGACAAGGCCTGCAGCACAGCATTCTTTTGAGCATACGTGCCTTTCTCAAATCAGTGACATCCCTTTCTTTCAAATCATTATTATACAGTTCATTATTTATTTTGAGCCGGAGCTCAACTTGTGTCTTTGAGCACTTTTAATAATTTTCCTGTAACTACGTCTGTGCTTCTGACTGCCCTCCTCCTTGGCTCACAGCGGGGATGGGACCCTGTTATATTCTGCACTTGTTTCAGCTCATTTGCACTTACTGTGTTTTCTGTTTGTAACACTTTAAAAAACACTTTGTGAAATCTGTTGCCCTGGGTAAGGGTATCTGCTAATAAATAAATAGATAGATAGATATATAAAGATAAATAATAGTAAATAAAGTACACTAGTACTCTATGACATTATTTTTTTATTTGAAAGTACATGCCCTTGCTGTGAGGATATCATTTTCTTTCCCGTTGCCCCTTGTAGTCGCCTCACAGACCACAGGGTGGGAACTGCTGGTCCACACCCTCAGAACCAGCTTCTATAGAAAGTCATAGCACTTGGATATTTTTCTGTATTCTGTATTAAATTATATACTAAAATAACTTTATGGTTATGTGTTATG
This sequence comes from Amia ocellicauda, assembly GCF_036373705.1. Lineage (NCBI taxonomy): Eukaryota > Metazoa > Chordata > Actinopteri > Amiiformes > Amiidae > Amia > Amia ocellicauda. Next base: position 5,028,806 of record NC_089867.1, read on the forward strand.
AAGTGGAAACAAAATACAAATCATCATGCAGTGAAATGCAGAACTGTCATCATTAATAATTCCATGCAGACAGTGAAGTTGCATGGGAATAATACAGTTCTATTACTGACAAATGACTGACTGACCTGATCTCTTCAATTCACTCAGCGCATTTACACAACGGTGGCTGGAGAGCAGTGATGTGGAAACGACGGCTCACAGCAACGCCAGGCCTGGACACGTGACCTGTGATCTGTGCACTGAGAGGAAGAGCAGAGCTGTGAAATCCTGTCTGACCTGCGCTGCCTCCTACTGTGAGACACGTGTGCGGCAGCACTACACAGTGCCAGCCCTGCAGACACACAGACTGGAGGACACGACTGCAGACCTGGAGCGCAGACTGTGCCAGCAGCACCGCAGAGCTCTGGAGGTGTTCTGTCACACTGACCAGAGCTGGATCTGTCTCCTGTGTGCAGTGCAGGAGCACAGGAGCCATAATATTGATGTGGATCAGGTAGGCAGCTCCAGTCACTCACCTGCAATAGGACATCAAAACTCCTCTATATATGTAGTGTTTCTGTGTGACTGACATTGTAATTCTGCTGGTTTGGAGCTTCTCTCTGACTGCCATTGCAGGGTTTATTAAGGTGAGACTTTTTGTTCAGCTGGTTGAACTCACTTCTTCAGTTGACAAATTAAGATTTTTTTTTCACCAAATGCAAACTTGATACCAAGTGCTGTGTTCTTAGTTTGAGATCAAGCATTATTCTTCTATTGGTTTGTTTTGTTAGTTAGATCATGAAAAAATATATAAATCAATCATACATTTTCTACAAATACGCAGTTTATAAACACATACAGTTATCCCTCAAGATACGGGAGAGATGCATTCCTGGGAAACATTGCGTAGCATTAATAGCACAACTTGTGGAGCAGGGCTCTAGACTAACTTTTTTCACTGGTGGCGCTGGTGCTGCTAACATTTTCAGTTGGTGGCACCAGCACATGATTTGTCGCACCAAGGGCAGGACCAGGGCAGGACCAAGGCAGGGGGGGCGGGCCACAGCAAAATATATTTGCAGCTAAATTATGACGCTTTAAGGAACGGTCTCGCTTCACTGTCAAGCAGCTGAATAAGCAGCACACCTGGCAAACTCTGCGTCGGCATCTCGTCAGCACCAATCTCACCCCCCACCCCCCCTTCAGCACTTTGTCAATGCTGTGCCACCCCCAGAATAACTACTGGACCCCTTCCACCCCATTTCAAATGTTCTGGCAAGCAGGTAATTTGTTACAGAACAGCAGCATCATTATTTCAAGGAATTACACATTATAATAAATGAATACGAATCACAACCTTCAGCATGTCCACATACCGGCAGAAAGTATTGAGAAAAATTCCATGCTTGAAGGAATTCCACATGCTGAAGTGCCCAACCCAAATTACATTTTGAAAATTCTTTGTAATGGACAGTTTTGTTTTGTTAGGGTTAGACAAATACTTCATTTCAGAGCCTCTGTGTATTTGTTTTTGTTGTTTTAGTTCGTGCTTTTTGTTTTGCTTTGTGCTCAATTAAAATCGGCCCCTGTGAAGGAATCAGTGTCTCTCTCTTGCTTGTGGTTGTTCTGCTGGTATGTTCATTGCTGTGTGAGTCTGAAAAAGCTTATTCTATCAATCTGTCTTTCTAGTAATTTAATTGTCAATCAATTCATAAATCAGTAAATATTTGTTAAAAAAGAGTGATCATTTAAATACATATAAGCACAGTTATTATATTTTACACTTAAATGTTTGTAGACTAAATACTAAATGTCTGAAATATTAATAATAATACGAGGAGAAAAGTTAAGCACCTGAACAAACTCTCTCACTGATTCTGAGAAATTACTAGACTGACTTTATTCTTTCAATCATGACAACGTGAGACACATTTGAGCGTCCACACTTGCAGGATCAAATCCTAGCGATGCATTTGATCCGGATCTTTACCATCTCCCTGAGAGGTACATTTGATCCGATTGATGAGCGTTTACACTGCCATTTCTGAGCAGAATCAAATGCTACCGTTGCATTGATCCAGATCAAAAATGGCAGTGTAAACGCACCTAATATCAAGGCTCTTTAATGCGAATTCAGGCAGAAACTGGAGGCGAAGATGTTACTTCACAAAGGCAGTCCATGGGTGGACTGGCTGGGCAAGCGCTCCAGGTGTCTCCCCAGAAACCCAATCTACACATGACTGCGTTTGTGGTCTGCCCTGCTTGGGCAAAGAAAGACCGAACGTATGGTGACGCTTCACTTTCTTGATTGCTCTTGGATGCTTTAAAACTATTTAATGTTTCAGAGTTACACATTTATGAGAAGACAATGAGAGAAACACTTTGTAATTTTGAATTAATTTTAAATCAATTAAATTTAAATTAAATTAGAAGAAGGTTGTCCCAGTTAACATATTTCTAGTTTAATTTTAGATTTATTTCAAGAATTTAATAAAATATTATCTTGTATGCTTTGTACTTCTCTGTATTTTTGCACTTATGTTGTAAATCGCCCTGGATAAGGGCGTCTGCCAAGAAATAAAAAAAATAATAATAAATCTTACACTCCCTGCCTAACAGTTCCCATGATCACCACCAGAGGTCGCCCCTGCCATTTCCCAGTCTCTCCTCATTATTGAATGATCAGTCCCTGTCTCTCAGTTCTCACTGCACCTGTTCCTCATTCCCCACTCATTAACCCCTTGTTATTTATAGTCCTTTGTTTCCAACCATCAATGCAAAGTCATTGTTTGCTTTAGTGCTACATTTCTGAGCATGCTATTTCTTGTTAGCTTCCTCATGTATCGGACCTCTGCCTTCCCTGTTTCGAGCTACGCTCCTTGATTCTCCTGTCTTAGTCTGTTTGCCTGATCCTAGACCATATGCCTGTCTTCCTGACGACGCCTTTGGATTGCCCACACACCTGTTTGCCAACTCTTGACCTTCTGCCCCACTTCGGTTTTCACCTTTTCACTTGGGTCCTATCCTCCCCAAGTGTGTTTTACCATGACAGATGTGACACCTTACTCTAAAGCAGGGGTTCTCAAACTCTTACAAGTGATGACACCATTTTCAAATATGAAAACTGTTGCGACGCCAACACTATATGTATTAGCTATCTGCCGGCAAAGTCCTGTCCAGGGGGGAGGGTGTTGGAGGTGCGGCCATTTGCTTTATAAGTACATTTCGGCCATTCTCTCGCAACCCCATTTGCATGTCAGGTGACCCCAAGTTTGAGAATCGCTGCTCTAAAGTGATTCTTTTTTTATAAATCATGGGATTTGAGATGGTATAAAGACCAACCCCCACCCAGGCTGTCGGTTTATCAGATTATCAGAAATTAGCATAAACTATGCTCACTTAAGTTTATCAGTGATATAATCTATAAAGATACTATTGCAGTTTATTTAATGCATGAGTATAATGAGATTATGAATATGAACTGTGTAAATTTACTTAACTACCACTGTTGTACTGTTTTGCTGTTAGCCCTCTTGAATCATTAATAGTAGACCCTGTCTCTGCTGTCTCTGTCCAGGCTGTGAGGAAAGCTGTGACTGTGCTGTCAGATCATCCTGAGGATTTCCACCCAGCAGGATTCCTGAACACAGAGATGCCCAGAACAGGTGAGCGTCTCAGAGATCCTCCAGCTTTGTTCCTGTAGTGAACTGAACTAACTGATTCAGGTCATGCAGGTGTGTGGTCTGGTTCAGTAGACTTAATATATATAATTCCATCTTCATCTATTTATTTTTTTACTTATAGTTTTTGTTTTCTTTAAACCAATATGTTGATTGATACCCAAAGCTTTCTGAACAAGTTCGGAGTTTCAGTCAGTTTCACTAGTTGTGTTAATTGAGCAGCTAATAACCAGCTAACAACATAGTTTAATGATTGAAATACCACAAATGGTTAAAGTGTCATGTACAAAATCAGGGGACATTCTGCTGACGAGTACCATTCCAGATTGATCACTTTTGTCCCAGGGCTTGTGGAAAAGGACATTTCACTAAAATACGATGGTGCTCCAGAAATTGCTGAAAAATATGCAAGGTGAAAGTGGTACATTTAGAATCCACCAAATGTAATAAAGTTGAGTAATGAATGAATGCATACCAAGCACAGACATCACGATAAAGAACTATGTTTAAACTTTCAGTGAAGTTACTGAAAGACTGACTGATTACTAGAATCCAACTCATGTAAAATGAGTTAGGTTAATGCTACTTAGCCATTATACCAACAACAAACTTTCCTTTTAGGGCTAATTTTTGGGATTTCTCAGATTATAAGCAAATATATACGGTACTCCAACTTTTTTTAAATGTTCAAAGCTATAATTATAATTATAATTGTAATTATAAATTATTCAATATAAAGTTTAACCCAGTGTCACCAACACAGAATTTTATCTTTATGTATGCACAGACAAATTGGATTATGCCGGTATTACTTGCCTATCTATTATATTGTATATTGTCTCAACAATACAGACAGATTTTCTGTTAATGTGGACTATATTATCAAAGTATTTTTAGCTATTTGGTGTCACAGAATAAAGAATAAAGACTCCTGTTGAAATTTGGGTTCAGAGTTATTCAAAGCACTTTATTATTCCAGCAATTGCAGGGAGAGAAATCAGAAGGCAGTCTGACAGAGTTTCCCCTGACAGGTCAAGATCTCTCTGCACACAGGCAGGACTGAGCAGTTTATACAGATAGTCACTCACATAAACACGATTCATAGACATTCCTTTATCGTTGCAAAAACAATGGAAACTTACAGCTGCAGGCTGAAGGACATGCTTACTGGCACTGTGCAATTAGGCAGATATATGTCACAGATGTAGTTGTCTATGCCACCTAGCTTTAAGAGGGCTAGGACCTCTATGGTAGGCTTTACTGCACTACACTCCTTTTGCCCCGTGAACAGGTGTTTCTTTGGTCACTGGTTCTGGCACAGGGCACAGACAGGGAACTCCATTTACAAAGATTTATTAATACTAATACACAGACAATAAAACTGTCCCAGGTGGATTCTGATGGGATCTCGACAGCAGTATAACAAGTTCTGGATGTACAAGTTTTAAAATACACTTAACTCAAACCCAGTATAGAACTTCCATAAACACCCCTCACCCCCGACCCGCCCCTCACAAACTAGCAAAACTAGAAAAATCCAAAACAAAAAAAAGAAAGTTCAAAACCAATATCCCATGAATTCAAATAAAAAAATAAGAGGGAAGAGGAGGGGATGCCAATTAGATAGTCACTCCTTCAACTTGCAGTGTCCATACTTCAAAGTTAAAATCCAGGAGGAAAAGGAGTTCCTTTTCTTTGAGAAAAAAACTTCCAATTGCTCAGTCCACTATAAAAAAAAAGATGAAAAGCTCTATTGATAAAAAGATAAAACTTCATAAAATACTTCCGTTATAATCCTGCTGGTAGACAAAGAGGAAGGCTGTGCAGCCCTGGCCTCAGCTCTCTGTTCAAACCCCTCAACTCTGAGAGAGCTGGATCTGAGCTCCAATCGCCCAGGGGACTCAGGAGTGACGCTGCTCTCTGCCGGACTGAGGGATCCCAACTGTAAACTAGAGAAACTGCTGTAAGTAGAGGCTGTGTGATTGTGTGATGGTTAAACTACAGGCTGTTAGACTCCCATAGAGAGAATATTCCATGTTTGAGAAATGTGCTGTAACTTATTACCCCCCTTAAAGCGACAACACCACTTTTCAGCCCCTGTGCACTAATATCACTCCATGTTAATAGGTACTTAATGTCAATAGTCTAACACAATATAGGTTTTTGGGTCCCCACACATTGTGTAAAAAAATGTTTTTTAAAAAGAAAGCTTTGAATATGAAATGAGGCAGGTTTTGCATTATATAGATCTGGTGATTATTTTCTCCCTAACTCATTGTTATTCCCATAATGCATTGCAGCTCAAAGATGGAAGAAAAGGGGGAATTTACATTATCAATATTGTTTAAATAGAGGATCTTTGCTTATACTTGAAGCCAAAGACTTCTGTCACACACAGAGAGCACAGAGCAGAGACCACTGACCAATAGCAGTGATTCAGTCCTGTGGGTGCGTTCAGAGGTTCAGAGGTCGAACGTCAGAGTTCAGTAGACCATGATCATGTATTTGCAATAGTTTCTGACATTGCATTTACATTTTGTCTGGAAAATGGCTTAAGAGATATGACTTGCTTTTGCAAAGAGGGGCTGTGTTTTACTATTTCCACAAATACATTATCATTTGAATAAAGTCCACCATAAAGCGGGGAAAGTTTTTGAATTGGCTTTTGCATTAACATTTTAATATTGTCTGTGAATGTGCACACTAGTACCTGGAAATGAAAATGCAAATGGGATTTTGGTTTTTACATTTGAATTATATCCCAAATAAAGCATGCATAAATGGAACATGATTATGCAATTGTGGGATTGCATAATGATGTTCCATTTTGCACTAACATTTGAATTAAGTCCTCTATATGCTTCCACACCTGGCTGCATGTAACCTATGAACTTTTTAGTTATTTTGCTATACAAACCGCTTTATTTTATGTTTTGTTTTGGTTCTAGTGTTAAGGACAGTGGCAAGTGATTTTAGTGAGAGTTTTCAATAGAGATAAATAGGAATAGCATGACCAAAGAAAGACAGTCCTCACAATCAAGTGTCTTCCAAGAGGGTGAGCAGCAAAACAGGAAATGCAGTCTGAGGGCTCCTGAGTGACAGTGCTCAGAAGCTTATTGGAAGCTTTGTCCTGCTTTTTCAGCACTTGCTGTTGCATGCAGCAATGTCCAATATTTCCATTAGGAGCTATTTCCACTTTAGATATGTGTGTGTGTGTGTGTATATATATATATATATATATATATATATATATATATATATATATATATATATATATATATATACACTCACCTAAAGGATTATTAGGAACACCTGTTCAATTTCTCATTAATGCAATTATCTAACCAACCAATCACATGGCAGTTGCTTCAATGCATTTAGGGGTGTGGTCCTGGTCAAGACAATCTCCTGAACTCCAAACTGAATGTCTGAATGGGAAAGAAAGGTGATTTAAGCAATTTTGAGCGTGGCATGGTTGTTGGTGCCAGACGGGCCGGTCTGAGTATTTCACAATCTGCTCAGTTACTGGGATTTTCACGCACAACCATTTCTAGGGTTTACAAAGAATGGTGTGAAAAGGGAAAAACATCCAGTAAGCGGCAGTCCTGTGGGCGAAAATGCCTTGTTGATGCTAGAGGTCAGAGGAGAATGGGCCGACTGATTCAAGCTGATAGAAGAGCAACTTTGACTGAAATAACCACTCGTTACAACCGAGGTATGCAGCAAAGCATTTGTGAAGCCACAACACGTACAACCTTGAGGCGGATGGGCTACAACAGCAGAAGACCCCACCGGGTACCACTCATCTCCACTACAAATAGGAAAAAGAGGCTACAATTTGCACAAGTTCACCAAAATTGGACAGTTGAAGACTGGAAAAATGTTGCCTGGTCTGATGAGTCTCGATTTGTGTTGAGACATTCAGATGGTAGAGTCAGAATTTGGCGTAAACAGAATGAGAACATGGATCCATCATGCCTTGTTACCACTGTGCAGGCTGGTGGTGGTGGTGTAATGGTGTGGGGGATGTTTTCTTGGCACACTTTAGGCCCAATTGGGCATCGTTTAAATACCACGGCCTACCTGAGCATTGTTTCTGACCATGTCCATCCCTTTATGACCACCATGTACCCATCCTCTGATGGCTACTTCCAGCAGGATAATGCACCATGTCACAAAGGTCGAATCATTTCAAATTGGTTTCTTGAACATGACAATGAGTTCACTGTACTAAACTGGCCCCCACAGTCACCAGATCTCAACCCAATAGAGCATCTTTGGGATGTGGTGGAACGGGAGCTTCGTGCCCTGGATGTGCATCCCACAAATCTCCATCAACTGCAAGATGCTATCCTATCAATATGGGCCAACATTTCTAAAGAATGCTTTCAGCACCTTGTTGAATCAATGCCACGTAGAATTAAGGCAGTTCTGAAGGCGAAAGGGGGTCAAACACAGTATTAGTATGGTGTTCCTAATAATCCTTTAGGTGAGTGTATATATCAGCGATAAAACCCTGTCTTCTGTTATTATTGTAATTATACCAGCCTGACATTGTGACACTCACTAACATGTGGTCACATGTGTGAATATGTAATGAATGTGTTATTATTTTATTACATTTACAATTCAACACTGCTGTCCTGCCCCTAGCAACCTAACCAGGCACAACAACTTTGGTTGGTTACGATATTTTCACAGTAGGCTACTTCATTCACATGCACAGTTCTGTATCCCATACATAGGTAGCCCCATATATGTCCCGGAGCTCCGTTATATAAGTAACATAACTACTGCGGCGGTGGCGTAATGTTCCGTATATTATGGAGTGGGGGCACAAATGGGGCTACCCAGAGGGCCACCTATGTAGGCTATGGGATACAGAACTGTGCATGAATGAAGTACTGTCTTCATATGGGGAGTGTTACCTTTTGGTCTTCGAGTAGCTGGAGAGCTTCCTCTGGCACTCCCCGCTCTCGGAGGAACTCAATAACGGGCGTGTTCATAACTGCACATAACTGCAAAATAGTTATTGTATGTACCAAATGTAAAACAGAGCACACTTTTTTTTGTATTTTTTCACACATTTAACCTTGTGTATATTTAGTCTAAATATAAATGATAAATGTTAAATGTGGAGTTTGCAAAATAAATGTATAGCTAACATACAAATGCAGTCCCACCCCTCCGGTCAGTCAGCCTCTCACAGCAGTGGGCGGGGCTTCAGTAACCCGTGTAATGTGAGCTGCGTTTCAGTGCATCTTCGGGGCATCAAACAGGGTTGCCAGACTTGGGGAAATCAAAACCATGGGGGAAAACACAGGGGGAAAGGTTTCATGGGGGATTGTATGGGGGGAAATATTTTTCGGATGGGGGATTCAGATTGAAATGGGGGATTAGGGGTTATGATTTCACTTCCTATGCAGACAGTCTTAAAGACAAAGTGGCTGTAGAGTCAGTGAAGGAGAAGTGCAAGGGGGTGCTGGTGCAGATGGCACATCAACTGAAGGCTCAACTGCCATCCAGCATCAATGTACTGGAATAACTAGACATGCTGCACCCAAAAGAGGCATTATCACAAATCAAGAGACCCATCACAGCTATTGCAAGGGAATTCCAGGTGGTATGCCAAGACATAGGTGGAACTGAACAACAGTGGTCCAATTTAACCAACAAGGCCTGGAACAAAACAGCTGATGAGTCATCCTTCTGGTTTGAGGTGTACAATGACAGGGATGCTGCAGGGAACAAGCAGTTTGGTAATGAGCTTGCCCTCACCATGTTAACATGTTATTTTCAATTGCAGCAGTGGATCAAACTTTCAGCACTATCACACTGATGAAAACAAAACTAAGAAACAGACTTTAGTCCAAAACTTTGGAAAGTCTGCTGCAAGTGAAATACTACTTGGAGTGGAATGGACAGGACTGCGGGAGCTTTCATTTCACATTATATCTGTGCAAGGTATACATAATAATAGTCTGAACAAAAACAATGGTATTGTTTATTCACATTTACTTATAGGGGAAAAAGTCTGAAAACAGTGGAAAATGGGGGATTTTTTATACACCAGTAGGGGAATTTTGGGAGAAGTGTCTGGCAACCCTGGCATCAAATTGTCTGATTGTTGTTTCGGGATGGGGTGAGTGGAGCTAGTGGTCACTGATCCACTAAGTGGACACTGGCTCCCAATAAAAACTAAATTTAAAAACATTCACCAAACTGAAGATGCGGTGGGAGGGTCAGGGCAGGGTTTATATACAGTGAGCGGCCAGAAGAGCAGCAGCCCAGGGTTTGTAGTTTAAACTCTGCTTTGAGACACTGGCACACAATCACACCAGCATATTGGATTTATAATAAATAACACACAGTCCTGGTCATCAGTGGTCCACTCAGTGGAATAAGTCTGATTGCTCTCCTCTAAACTACCTCTAGAGCAGCGATATCTTTCTTGAAGTGTGGTGCCCAGAACTGTACACAGTATCCAGATGAGGTCTAACTAGTGCATTGTACAGTCTGAACATCACTGCCCTTGTTTTAAATTATACACTTTTGACAATATACCCTAACATACTGTTTGCCTTTTTTTATTGCTTCCCCACATTGTTTGGATGGAGAGAGTGAGGAGTCCACATAGACTTCTAGGTCTTTCTCATGCATTACTTCATCTAGTTCTGTACCTCCCATAGTGTATAGTGGACATTTTTATTAACAGCATGTAATACCTTGCACTTGTCCACATTGAATTTCATCTGCCAGGTGTCGGCCCACACCTGAATATTATCTAAGTCCCTTTGAATAGCCTGTGCTGCCAGGATTGTATCTTCTGAGCCACCTATTTTAGAATCATCTGCATATTTGTTTGTTAACTATCCCAGAGTCCAAATTATTAATATAGATTAGAAAAAGCAAAGGCCCTAGTACTGATCCCTGTGGAACTCCACTAACAACCTCACTCCAGTTAGAAGTGACTCCTCTAATCGACACCCTCAGTTTCCTATACATCAACCAGTTCATAATCCATCTACTTACATTACCCTGAATGCCTACAGCTTCCAATTTTAGGATCAGTCTTTGGTGTGGAACCTTATCAGACGCTTTTAGAAAATATGTCGTATCATATGCTTTCACATGATCTACAGCTGCAGTTGCATGTGGAAAAAACTCGAATAGATTAGTAAGACATGATCTGCCTCATCTAAACCCATGCTGACTATGTCCAAGAATGTGGTTTTCATTAAGATGCTCCTCTAATAATTTTTCCCAACATTTTACAAGTGAGACTGATTGGTCTGTAATTTCCTGGCTCAGTTTTGTCCTCTTTCTTGTGGATTGGTATGACATTTGCTGTCTTCCAGTCAGTTGGTACATCCCCTGTTCTAAGTGTTATTTGGCATATTTGAGTTAGCGGCCTATAAATAATTTGGAATATAAATAAACTGTTGGAAATATACCATCTGGCCCAGGTGATTTGTTTGTTTTTAATTCTGCTAGTCCCTTTAGTACCTCCTTCTCATTTTTCCTGATCTCTCTTAGGGTTTGACTGGACTGATTGTTAACCTGTGGCATGTTATCAGTTTTTTTTTTTTTTTTGCAAAAACCTCTGTGAAATACTCATTTAGAAAATGTGCTACATCTTGTTAGTTTTCTTAGATACTTCCATTTTTGCCCTTTATCTGTTTCACTTACTCCTTTATTGACCTCTTGCTGTTGTAGTATTGGAAAAAACTCTTTGCATTAGTTTTAGCTCCAAGAGCTATGTTTCATTATATTTCCCTCTTTGCTTTCCTGATCTCTTTGGAGTTCTAGATATTCTTTGTATTTGCCATGCAACATTTTCTTTCTCCTGATATTTTTTTGGATACTTCTATTTAAACATTTTGGTCACTATTTTGTTGTCCTCAGTTTGTTACAAATTTCTCCTGGGCTTCTAATAGTATATTCTTGAAATATAACCATCCATTTTCGACTGAATCTGTATCCAGTGTGCTCCAGTCTAACTCTTCTAAGTGCCACCTCATACCTTCAAGGTTTGCTTTTCTAAAATTGTAGACCATTGTTTTAGTCTTGGTCCTTGTTTTTTTGAAAGAATGCCTCAAAGCTAACCATATTGTGATCACAGTTTCTCTAACTAGTGTCTCTCTAACTCCATCTTGGTCATTTGAAAAGATCAAGTCAATACATACGCTCTCTCTGGTTGGTTCCCTGACAAATTGAGTTAGAAAGCAGTCATTTACCATGTCAACCATTTCTGTTTCTGCTTCTGTAGTCCCAACTGGTCTTTCCCAGTCTGTTTGGGAATTGAAATCCCCCATTATAACAGCCACATCCTTGGTACATGCAGTCCTGATTACAGTGCAACATCTTTCTGAATATCTGAGTTGGGTGGTCTGTAACACACTCCTACCACTAATCCTCCTGCTCTTTTATTCAAAAGTTTAACCCACAAAGATTCTGTTTCATTACTAGGGTCTAACTTGAGTTCTTCTGCCTCAGTGTCATTTCTGACATATAATGCTACCCCACCACCTCTTCGATTTTGCCTGTCTCTCCTAAACTATGTGTATTCTTTCAATTTGTTTTCATCCCCATAATTTTCTGAAAGCCATGTTTCTGTCACTTCTACAACATCATTGTCAAATGCCAGCACTAAGGCTTCTATGTCTAACATCTTGTTCCTTATACTTCTGGCATTCAGGTACAAACATTTCAGGACTTTCCTACTAGCATTGTCCATTAGTTTTCTTTCCTTAGTGGAACATGTCCCATTATCAGAGCTCCCTGCCCCCCTGGTCCCTAGTTTAAATTATTCAAAATTTATCTGCACATATGCTCTCCCAATGGATTAGGCCCCCTTCTGTTACAATGTAGACCGTCCGGTTTGTACACGTCCCATCTATTCCAGAAGAAAGACCAATGTTCCATAAATCTAAAGCCCTCTTCTCAATACCAGAATTTCAGCCACATGTTGAACTTTCTAATCTCTGCCTGTCTCCCTGGCCTGGCACCAGAAGTATTTAGGAGAAAACTACTGTGGAAGTTCTGCTCTTAAAATTTTAGTTTCTTTCTTGCAGAACCTCTGTCCTACATTTGCCTATGTCATTGGTTCCAATGTGGACCATGACCAGTGGATTCCCCATGGCTTTGGCCAGTAGCCCGTCTACTAGTTTAGGGAAATCTGCAACCTGAGCACCAAGCAGGCAAGATACCATGTGGGTCTCCTTATCACTAGAACACACTGTGTGATCTATACCTCTAAGAATCGAGTCTCCTACTATAACTACCTCCCTGTTCTGGGGGGGAGTGGGCACCATGGTGCTCTCGTGCTCAACTGCCCTCCCATCACCCTCTGAGCTGTTACTGTCCAACACGGTGTCCAGCAGTTGGAACCTATTGGGCATTTCTAGCTCTTGGGATGTCTCTATGGGATGTGCACACCCTTCTCTGCGGTTACGACCTATTGTAAACCAGCAGTTCTCTACACTTTCCTGCTCTAAGGTCTCAACTCTCCTAGGTTTTGTCGTGCACACCATCTCTCTCATGGGCGGATTGACCAATTCTTCCGTATCACTAATACAGCGCAGATCAGCAAGCACGGACCTTGATCTCTAGGACTTCAACATGTTGACAACATTCACAAATTAAATCTTCTTGGATGAGTTCACCTTGTTTTGGAATGAATGCTGCCTGGACAATGAAGGAATGCGAGATGGAGGAGTAGTGCGGGTGAAACTTCCCCACAAAGTGACCCCTGTGAATTTGTCCCGAAGAAAGGTGTGACATCATTGATAGTGTGGACATGGTTTGGTTTCAAGACAACTGACACAGAACAGCAGAACGTAATTTGTAGGTTTATTTGTTATCGGCACAGTCTTGAATACAAGTTCACTGAATACTGCTTTAGTCAATGTATTTTGTGTCCTATTATTTTTGTTTTACAAACAGAATAAACTGGTCAGAATAAAATAAAACCACTTTATTTTGTTGCTATTTGTTGACTTTTTTGTTGTAAAAATCAAAACAAAAAAACCTGTCAAAAATGTGAAAAATACCGTGATACAATATTTTGGCCAAATCGCCCAGCCCTCCTTGAAGGCCGGTGATGGCAGTTCTACATGCGTGCTCTAATTGGTCACCTAATGGTGATTCAGGTTATTTCCACAAGCTTCTGATCGCTTCCTAAGTTTAAATCGAACTTCCAAATACCCAAATATGGGGCATGAAAACCTTTAGACATTGTGTACTAAGAAAAACATACATAACTATATGTGATCGATATATATGATATTGACATCCCATAGTCTTTCAGTTTTGGATTGATTTCATGAAAAATATTTAACACATCTGCATTTTCTTTGATAATTCGTCTCAAAGTAACAGTTTATTGAAGGGATGGATAAAACTCAAGAGCAACTGGGTAACTAGTTTTTGCTTTATCCTGCTCAAATTAGTGAGTGTCAAGTGAGGAAATGGACTGCTGTGCATATGTTTTTTTTTTTTTCTCGTTTGTTTTGTACTTTTGTATTTTGAATTTAGTGGTTGGTTGAAAAAGTGGTTTATTAATATTATTTACAATTATTTTACAAAGTGTTTTTGGCTCCTGTTGCCAGTAATTAGGCAGTTGTACTCCCCCCTTGACAGGAGAGCCAGAGTTCAGGTGGAGGCTGTTTGGGGTTTAAATAGACTATTCTTGTCGTTCAGTGACCGTTCTGATTCTGTTTACCAGAGTCTTGCTGTGTGTAGATTATGTGGTTGATGTATTTCTACCATGGCAAACATGGTACTTTTTAGTAAACAAAGAAACATGAAAATTATAGAAGATTTATTATAAATGGAAAACACCTTTTAAACAATTATTCATGAAAATAGAGAAATACAACTTTGCAGATTTAAAAAAGCAGTAACTTCTGGTGAAATATTGTTTAAATAACATTAAGTAACATAAACATCAGCAATTACCCAGTGAACTTTACAAATCAAAAATAGAGATTATACATAGCGGTACTGCTTTTATATTTCAGATTCTTTACAATTTCTCACCAAATATTTCTCCATAATGAGAATGCAGTACTGGTCAGTATAACTCTTTTTGATCTGTATGTGGTTTTAAGGATGCTCTTATTATGTAAGCATATTATGAAACCCCGTCTGATATCTTCAGGTTTTATAAATAGAATTTCTAGTATATGATTTATCCTCACATTATTCGTAATTCACCTTCTTTTGTTTTCCTGTACCAACAGAAAATAGGGGGTACATCTTTATATAGTCATGGGTTTTCACACACATTTAAAAATGTAAGCACACTCATCCTGCAATCTCACTCTCTGCTTTTATCTAAATACAATTAAAAAACACATAAAATAACTACATTGGAATTTATTTACATTGGAACTGGAAGTGTTCTTTTTGTGTCCGTTTTTTTTTTTTTACAATCACCTAAAGTTTTATTCAGCTTTACCTTTTAAACCATTATTGTGACCAATTTCTTGGTCTGGTCCAGTTCATTAACTGGGTCGTTAATTTACGGATCAATACATCAAATTATGCCCTGCTTTTATGATGCATACTATGCCATTTACTGAGTGGCTGATTGTGTTAAGATGCAAAATGTGCACAAAGACATTAATAAAAAGTCAAGGGGAAGGATATCTTTCATTCACAATTTAAACAATTAAAGACTAATACAATTTGCATACAATCCAGATTGCAAAAACAGGTTGCAAATGACAGAGTGCAACCTTGGTCTGCAGTAACTAATCAATACCAGAATATCACCTAGTCATTCTTCACAGGACCTGAGAAAACCAGCATCATTTACATGGGACATCACAAGCTCTTTTTCCAAATGACCCATGACTATGTAGAGAATTGCCTCCTATTTTCTGTACTAAATGCATAGGCTCTGAATGTTACCAGTCTATGTATAGGTCTCTCTGCTGTTGCTTAACTCATCATCCAACCCCTTTGAAGAACCTTCTTGTTCACAATATTGAGCTCTAGTGTGTATTTTCATTTGACAGCTGCACAGATATTTAGGGAAGCCGGGTGATGTCCACTCTGAGAAGCATTCTGTTACCTTCTCCATGTGGTTTCTTCTGTAAGTGCTGGACAGGGTACTGTGTTCCACACCAACACCGAACTCTAAGTAGAGATGGTACAGACAGAAGTCCCCCTTGACGAGTTTCAAAGCGTTAGGCAGAGGTTACAAACTGACAATGGCACACGTTGCATATTTGAAAATGAAGTGAGAGAGAAATCGGCAAACTGTGCAGGTTTCAACCAGAGCTTAAAGTGAATTAGAACACAGCAGGATTAAATCAATTCTGTGGCTGCAGATGAAATCCCTCTTCCAAATGATTATCCTCAACATCTGAAGCATTGCTATGAGATTCTCCATTGTAAGTAGGAGATGTGAAACAATCTGCTTATTGCAGAGCTCAGGAGAGAGGAACCATTCTGAAGATGCATCCGCTTACATTGCAGTGCATAATGCCACCTGCCAAAGTGATTGTGAAAATGTAGAATACATGAAGCAAGTACAAAAACAAAATGGTTACAATTTAGAACACATAAGATCATCCTTCCTCTGTTAACTCAAGTTCTTTTCTATCAAAGGTGGCCCTCCTTTTGTTAGAAGACCAGTTCAACGTATTGAATTCAGAAAGGATGAATCTGATGTTAATATTTAAATCCAAACTTATAATAGCAATGTTCGAAGTATTCCCAGAAAATGATTATTTCCATTCAGCCCCTACACTAATGCTTTTAAAAACAGACATTTTTCATACAGGAATTACAAATTCAGCAGCATAGTGGTTTGGCAAATTTGATATTGTAATTTTTTTTTTGCACTTCATAAGTAACAGGTTGAAACTGACTACAAAATAACCTGTCACACTCTGTGCTAAAAACTTTTAAAAAACAAAAGCAGTCTTCATCAAAACAGCAATGGTCAATTTGATGTCCAATGAGAAAGCAATAATATCCGTCCCCACAACTGAAAAGGTCCTTCGCAGAGATGGCAGAAGCATACATTTTTATTTTGCTACAGTCAGTGGTGCTTGTACTAGACCTAAGCTTTTAGTCCCTTTAATGGTGCCATTGAGCAACACATCAAACATAACACTGTGTCAGTTTCAAAGCGCACATTATTGCCAAAAATAAAGCCACCAGTACTTGCACATGGTTGTCACAAGTTCATAAAAATATAACAAAAATATTTTGAAAACAATTTAGGGTAAGTTATCTGAGTGAAATCGGCCCTCTTCAATGCCACAGTGTTCATTTACACAAACTTCATATAGTCATGACTCCAACATGGCCGCTGACATTCTACTGAATCAATGGAAATTCGAAGGCTTCACGATTACCGTCAGTTGCCATTTTCCCTTTTAACGTAGTGTTCAGTAGACGAGGTATTTCAGTTCAGAGTAGATGAGTGGAAACATGACGGCACATGCCCGGTACAGAATGGCACCGCTGCTGAACAGCGCCCGGGGTTTGGTGAACCAAGACTCGGATTTGAAACTGAAGTAAATGGCATAGAGCGCCACCGCAAAGAAGTGGCCAATCAGAGTCATCGGTTTGGGAGACAACCTGGAGGATAGAAAGTAAACCATGTCAAAGCACAGCGTGTCATGTTTCATATTGTTCCGATGGGAGGGGGCTGCTAATTCTGGGTGTGGGGCGGGCGTTCCATGAGAGAAAAAATTCTCACTTACACTGAGAGCAAACCAATGGGTCCCGAAATGCACTCCCCACCCAGCTTGAAGTAATGGAAGCAGGCTTTTCGGAGCTGGTGAAGGGAATCTGCAAAGAAAGATAAAAATACATAAAAACATTTAATGGAATTTTCCAACACAAATAAACATTTGCCATCTTTGAACTGCCAATGTGAACGGAAGTCGGACTTTGAACCAGCACTGACGTTTCAGACAGGACACAAGTCACTGCCCACCTTCAAATTATTGAAAATGTTTTTTTTTTTTTTTGTATTGTCAAAACACTGCAGCAAATGATTTCACTAATTATGTGCTGACAAGCTTCAATCAAAATGTTTTGATGGTAGTATAAAAACTGTGCAATACTATGACTATATGACAATGCTGAGCAACAGTCTCCACAAGGGTTTTCTGTTTACTGTCCAACAGCGACACCTCTTGGTTGCCCAGCACCTTTATAGTGTTATCAGTGAGCGCAGCTTTGGTCTGCTTGAATAAAACAATACAATTTCAAAACTTAAGATGTGTTATGAATTTTGGAAATAGAGGCATTTAACTAAAACACTGGCCCCAATTGAAATGTTTAGGCTGTATGATTTAGGGGCGAATCTCCCAGCAGTGTTCATGCAGTTGATTATACATACGTGTGAAATACCCTAAGTGTGTGCGAAATAACATTGTTACCAGGAAACAGTTTGCTTACTGTCAGTCGCAGCAAAGAGCTCGTATAGGGCCTGTGCCAACACATTCACAACGAACGAGTGGGACTTCTTCCGGGCCCAGTAGAATTCCTTCTTTGCCTGAAGAGCACAATACAGGATGTCATTGAAAATTAATAGCACCATCTCAATCAACCACACTAAGTAAAATACCTCAGTTAGATGCAGATAATTGAAAAACACTCTACTCTACTTTTTTTCTTTTATTTGGAATGTTTTGTGTTTTTATTGAGCATAAACTTCAAGCTGTATTTTCAGGCAAAGTGTTGAGCCAAAAACAGTGTCTTCAGAAAGATGATCTTGACCAGTGATTTAGTTAATTCACCAGAAGTAATGTTAAAGAAATAAACCTGTCACATTATTTAGCCCAGTTGATTGTTTTAAACTCAACATCACTTCAATGAGAAAACGGCCCTAATTAGAATTCTCCGCTCTAGTTGTGGCTACCTGAAGCATTGCTTTGTCATCATACAGGTCAGGGATGTTTTTTAGAAGGCCTCTCCATATCCTGATGTCATTGAGCACAACACTCATTCCTCCTCCAGTCAATGGGTGTCTCATATTGTAGGCGTCTCCCAAAAGAAGGACCCCTACAAAATGAAAGCAACAGGCGATGAGTCTTTGTGTAATTAAAGTATTCAGATCCAAACCCTATGTTCGCACTGAAATAAAATACTGGTCTATCTCCTGCCCCCTTGACACCTTAGGATTTATTTTCTGTACCTGGTTTGTTCACAGGTGAGGGAGGCAGGAAGCTCGCTGGCATGGTCCTCAGACGGTCATTCTGCAGTGCAATGAGGAAAGGCTCTTGTAAGTGCTCTGCAAAGGAACATGGGAAATGGGAGAATCATCTTTAAAAATCCATCCAAATTACCAACATGACCAAATCAAATGTTTGGATTTTAACAACAAATCAAAACTGCTTTAGGGGGAAACCCACTCGCTAGATTTCATCGTTGTGGCCATTTGTCCTAGTTCCTTTACCTGGCAGCTGTGGTTGTATCTTCTCAGCCATGTACTCAATTATGTTCTTTGGCATTTCCCCTCTGATATCCACCAGAACCCTAGTTTCAGAGGATGAGATCTGGTATATGAGAACTGGGCTGGGGTTGGCTAGAACAAGTTCGGCGTGATGTGGCTTGAACTGTGGAGAGTTCTGAAAACCAAGGATAGAAATGATTACTCAAAGGTCTACGTTCATAGAACAAAACATGTAGTGCAGGACAGCAGCCGTTTAGTCCAGTTCTGCTCCACTTGCCTTCATTATGCAGCCAACAAAATGAGACGAGACGCGCACTTTCCCGGAGATTAAGTTTTTCCTAAACTTGGAAAAACAGCCATCTGCAACCACTGTAAGAGGAGCGTGAATTTCCTGTAAAACAAAATAATATTAATTAATTAATTTGTTCATTTTCTGTATCTCTACACAGCCAAGCCGGTAGAAATTGTCTTTGGTACAACATGATTAAAGAAAACATACAGTACTGTGCAAAGTAGGTGTGAAAAACTGCTGTAAAGAAAGAATGCTTTCAAAAATAGATGTTAATAGATTATATTTATCAATTAACTAAATGCAAAGTGAGTGAACAGAAGAAAAATCTACATCAAATCAATATTTGGTGTGACCACCCTTTGCCTTCAAAACAGCATCAATTCTTCTAGGTACACTTGCACACAGTTTTTGAAGGAACTCGGCAGGTAGGTTGGCCCAAACATCTTGGAGAACTAACCACAGTTTTTCTGTATAGGCAGCCTCTTCTCTTCCTGTAATCCCAGACAGACTCGATGATGTTGAGATCAGGGCTCTGTGGGGGCCACACCATCACTTACAGGACTCCTTGTTCTTCTTTACGCTGAAGATAGTTCTTAATGACTTTCGCTGTATGATTGGGGTCGTTGTCGTGCTGCAGAATATTTTTGGGGTCCATCAGATGCCTCCCTAATGGTGATGGATAAGTATCTGCCTGTACTTCTCAGCATTGAGGAGACCATTAATTCTGACCAAATCCCCAACTCCATTTGCAGAAAAGCAGCCCAAAACTTGCAAGGAACCTCCACCATGCTTCACTGTTGCCTGCAGACACTCATTCGTGTAACACTCTCCAGCCCTTCGGCAAACAAACTGCCTTCTGCTACAGCCAAATATTTCAAATTTGGACTCATCAGTCCAGAGCACCTGCTGCCATTTTTCTGCACCCCAGTTCCTGTGTTTTCATGCATAGTTGAGTTGCTTGGCCTTGTTGCCACATGGAAGGTATGGCTTTTTGGCTACAAGTCTTTCATGAAGGCCACTTCTGACCAGACTTCTCCGGACAGTAGATGGGTATACCAGGGTCCCACTGTTTTCTGCCAATTGTGATCTGATGGCAGTGTTGGACATCTTCCGATAGCAAAGGGAAATAAGCATGATGTATCTTTCATCTGCTGCAATAAGTTTCCTTGTCCGACCACTTGCGTCTACAGTCCTCAGCATTGCCCGTTTCTTTGTGCTTCTTCATAAGAGCTTGGACAGCACATCTGGAAACCCCTGTCTGCCTTGAAATTTCTGCCTGGGAGAGCCCTTGCTGATGCAGTAGAACTACCTTGTGTCTTGTTGCTGTGCTCAGTCTTGCCATGGTGTATGACTTTTGACAGTAAACTGTCTTCAGCACAGTACTTTGCACAGTACTGTACATGACAAAAGAAACATGATAAATAAACATCACATTTAACACAAATTTTCAAGCAGCAATGAGAACTTAAAGTATTGTGGGACGTGTGCTTGATAAAGAAACTGAACTCAACACAATAACAACATTATCATCCAACAGGGTAAATCTTATAATCTTAATCTTAAAAATTATAATCCAACAGTCCCATGTCAATTAATTAATGTGGGTAGTATTCAGATTAAATACACATGCATCTGACATGCACATACTCACATATTTACACCTTTTACAACGTCTAGGTGACATTAATTATAATAGCGAATTTCTTACTTTGATATCCCCAGTTTCTTTGTCCTTGTACTGAATCCCTGTGACGCTCCCATCCTCTTCTTGCAGGTTAGTCACAGTGCCTTCAATGAATTTAACACTGAGAAAATAATTTTCAGTCAATCAGAAGTAAAAACACGAACACTGAAAACTCAAAGACCCACTTATTTTAAATAATTTTGCAGAATTTCAAACTGCCTAAAAAAGTTTTCAGTTTGCTTGGGAAAAACATACACATTTTCTATTCCATAAAATAAGTCAGAAGCCTTATTTTACTTTAATAAAACATAATGAGTGAATTGCAGAGTGTCTGGCTGATGTTTTTTTGTTTGCTTTAACTTGGCCTGTTAAAATGTGTGAAAGACTTTGAAATATTCATGGTAACTTGTCATCTGCACTGTGACGAAGTGCTCTTCAGTGACTCTTTTTTCAGTAACCCTGCTCTTGAGCACCAACCCTGAAACGCTGCCCGAGGACCAGCTCCTTACTTGGGTTGTGCAGAGGCTGTGCGCCGCAGCCCCATGATGAAGCGTCCGTGGTGAAATGCTCTCCCACACTGGACCTGGTTCTCCTCCACCGGGTAGGGAATCTCAACCTCGGCTTTGCTCTCTCTGTCGTGAATGACGTAGCCGTTCACTGTGTGCGCGTCAACCCCTTCCACTGAACCTGCCACACAATGAGGAGGAATTAGGAGAAGCAGCACAGCAACCTTCACACAAGGGGCAAAGTGAATCTGTGCACAGTGCCCTTCTTCAGCACAGGAAGACACTCAGCTGACAAAGCAGGGACAAACACCAATCAAATAAATGTCAATTTGATCAAGGCTGATTAAGGCTTTTATTGTTATAGGTTTTAATAATGCGGACATACACTCACCTAAAGGATTATTAGGAACACCATACTAATACTGTGTTTGACCCCCTTTCGCCTTCAGAACTGCCTTAATTCTACGTGGCATTGATTCAACAAGGTGCTGAAAGCATTCTTTAGAAATGTTGGCCCATATTGATAGGATAGCATCTTGCAGTTGATGGAGATTTGTGGGATGCACATCCAGGGCACGAAGCTCCCGTTCCACCACATCCCAAAGATGCTCTATTGGGTTGAGATCTGGTGACTGTGGGTCCAGTTTAGTACAGTGAACTCATTGTCATGTTCAAGAAACCTATTTGAAATGATTCAACCTTTGTGACATGGTGCATTATCCTGCTGGAAGTAGCCATCAGAGGATGGGTACATGGTGGTCATAAAGGGATGGACATGGTCAGAAACAATGCTCAGGTAGGCCGTGGCATTTAAACGATGCCCAATTGGCACTAAGGGGCCTAAAGTGTGCCAAGAAAACATCCCCCACACCATTACACCACCACCACCAGCCTGCACAGTGGTAACAAGGCATGATGGATCCATGTTCTCATTCTGTTTACGCCAAATTCTGACTCTACCATCTGAATGTCTCAACACAAATCGAGACTCATCAGACCAGGCAACATTTTTCCAGTCTTCAACTGTCCAATTTTGGTGAGCTTGTGCAAATTGTAGCCTCTTTTTCCTATTTGTAGTGGAGATGAGTGGTACCCGGTGGGGTCTTCTGCTGTTGTAGCCCATCTGCCTCAAGGTTGTACGTGTTGTGGCTTCACAAATGCTTTGCTGCATACCTCGGTTGTAACGAGTGGTTATTTCAGTCAAAGTTGCTCTTCTATCAGCTTGAATCAGTCGGCCCATTCTCCTCTGACCTCTAGCATCAACAAGGCATTTTCGCCCACAGGACTGCCGCATACTGGATGTTTTTCCCTTTTCACACCATTCTTTGTAAACCCTAGAAATGGTTGTGCATGAAAATCCCAGTAACTGAGCAGATTGTGAAATACTCAGACCGGCCCGTCTGGCACCAACAACCATGCCACGCTCAAAATTGCTTAAATCACCTTTCTTTCCCATTCAGACATTCAGTTTGGAGTTCAGGAGATTGTCTTGACCAGGACCACACCCCTAAATGCATTGAAGCAACTGCCATGTGATTGGTTGGTTAGATAATTGCATTAATGAGAAATTGAACAGGTGTTCCTAATAATCCTTTAGGTGAGTGTATATCAATAAATTGAGGTTAAAGGTTGAAGAAAATAATGCAGTAATATATTCTGAGCTGTGGTGCGATGTTGCCTTTAACTCATGAATTAAATTAATTCTAATGTTGAATAAATGCTGAACTACTGCCACTCCAATTGATATCCTTGACACAGGCGGTGTGCATACAATCTCAAAGAGGGCAGGAGGGAAGGGCTCCAGTTGAACGGCACTCAGACCTGAGATGAGCTGAGCAACTCTGGCCAACCCTGGTCCTGGAGAACCATAATACCTTCTGTTTTTTGTTTTTTCCAAACTGATAACTTCTTAACTGATTCAGTTACTGGACTTAACAAGTCAACATTACCACATGTTCAAGGTATTCAATGACTGGAGATTTAGAGAAGCCTGGGAAATCTCCAGGATTTTAACTCTTTAGGAACCAGGTTGGCCACCAGTGTTCTAGTCTCTCTGTGAGATGTTCAGGGCTCGCTTACTTTCCAGTCCCAGCTCCTTCAAGGCACGATACCCTCCCGGCTGCAGCAGCTCCCCCACAATCCTGTCTGGCTCCCGCAGGTCCCTCTCGATGACCGTCACCTTCCTGCCGTCCCTGGCTAGAACTGCGGCCATGGCGGAGCCCAGCACCCCCGCTCCTACAATGATGACATCTGGGTCTGGAGAGGTTGAGGAGGCAGACCTTGAGAGACACTCTGAACAGGCTGAATCTTTCACCCCAGCTTTCCTCTGCCTGTGTCGGCCGCTCTGCAGGAATAGAGCAGACACAGAACCTTAACAGAAGCCAATACTTTGTATTATAAATTGCCCCCAGTACAGCAGAACATTTAGGGCTGGTTTAACAGACCCAGATAAGCAGTAGTACTGGATCTCAATTTTATTTTAGGTAAGGCAGTCCAAGGATACAACAAGTCGAGGTCCTTCAAACCAGCTGATTAGGTTTTACTTTGGCCTACCTCTGTGCAAAATGAATCCTTATATGTTCATTATTTGAATTCAAGCTGTTTATTGGAATTCATCTTTGGAACACAAAGCAGTAGATATTGAAGCTTTTATAGACAACTGACATATTAAACCTGCCATTAGAGTACCTTCAACCCGATATCTGAATACTAAGATGTTGAGCTGCTGCTGATTTCCTTGTATTACATAAAGATTATTGGAACAGGCTTTGCATTGTGGGAAGACAGAAATATGGCAGAATTGGATAAAGACATATTTCAGGGTGTTTCTATTGCTGACAATCAAACACAAATAAATGACCATGCAATGACCATGAGCCACCACTAGTACTATTCTGAATCATTGTGCAATATGAATTGAGTTATAAAAGCTAACTAACTAAGCTAATTAACATGCCTTCTTTGGATGCTTTGTATTACATTTAGTTATTGTTTGGATTAATATTTTAAATAGGCCTCTGAACTTTAAACATTGTATTGTATACGTGATGTATGATTTATTGTTTAAATTATCTATTGCGCATGTGTCAGCAATTAGCTACATAAACCGTAACCGTTATATGTTTTTAAAGATGGAAAATATATTAAAGCCTCATACTGTGTTTTGGGGCGTCTGTTTGAGCCTATCCATCTTGGCTACTTCCAGTTAACAGTATTATATTTGATCTCCCAATAAACTGACAGTTGAATTGCTTCTTTATATTGAAAAAAAATATTTTAATAGATAATATTTGTTCTGCTGTTCTAATCATTTGTGCTTTTATGTGATAAATTCACCAATACACCTTAATCCAGAACTGTGGTCAATATTCAGTGGCATTAAGCTGGCATTTCATTCCAAATCTACACCGACATTCCTGATTCCATTCTTCCTTTCTTCCACATCCAAATCATATTCCTACTGTAATACATTAACTTCATGTTTTGTTATGTTTTTTGAAGTTGCATTGCATTTACTGGGAGTGTGGCTTGCAGCCTTAAAATGGTTGAAATGGTTTAAACATTACTCTGTGCCAATCTTATCTGGCCTGCATCAATTTTCCTATTACAGTAAAAAAAAAAAAAACAGTAGCCCACAAATTGGAAGTTACAGTAAAAAAAAAAAATAATAAAATCTGCACATTTATAGGAATCTGTGAATACATACACCTGTAATGAATGAATTAGCCCCCACATTCCCAAATGCATGGTCTTTATTGTATATTAAATGTTTTTAAATGCTTGAATTAAGTTACCTTTTTGGGTGCGCTGTCCCCCTCAGTGCTGCAGTCTTTCGCAGCTGTGCAGAAGAGGCGCGCCAGGGGGCCGCGGCGGTACCTGAGGAAGGTGAGCAGCGAGGCCAGCGCCAGCAGCGCCAGCAGCGCCAGCCCGGCCAGCAGCAGCTCCTTGCTGGTGTAAAACAGCACGGCATCGCATTTTTTATAAATATAGGTAAAGCTGGCAATACCTAGAAATGCCCACATTTTAATGTGTGTATAGGTAAAAACAAGTTAAAAATATAAAAAATATACTCCAAAAGTGCTTAAAAAAGTGCTTTAGTCCTTCCCTTTGAAAATAAATATTAGTAACAAGATGTATTTATTGTCTTTAAAAGTTGACACTTGGGGCAATTTGCTTAGCCGGTAATGTTGATCTACTGACTATTCTCCCATTATCAGATACTGGAATTTAAGTCTCAATTTTCATCCCGTTTTAGATGCAAGAGGATTATTATACAGATCCCACCGGTGCAGCCTCGACCAGCTCAAAAACCTCTCAGTGGTATTTTAAAATGAGTAGAAAAGCGTTTTGTAAAAATCCCAAATATCTTCAGGTGGGTGAATTCCCTTCAGATGTTTTGAATAATAATATTATTAAAGTCTGGACAGTGATTAATCCAACGGTTAAATATTGTTCATTCTTTCCAGAATCGTCCTGCCAGCCCGTGTTGAGATCTGGGGTATTGAAGGATGTGCAGACTCTCCTGCTGCGACCCAGCCGGCGTCACTTGGGCAGGATGCGGAATATTTTATGATAATAAGGGCTGCATGCTAATTAGACGCGTGTTTTGATCGCTCTCCGTCCCGCCCCTCTCTGAGTCCGGGAGCCAATCAGGAATCGCTCCGCGGTGAGCAGAGCTCACGCTATCTGGTCATTGGCCAATCCGGGAGTGCTGGTCAGAGCGCTGGCAGGCAGCGCTGCTCTAGTGTGATGTGACGTCACGGGGAAGGTAGACCTGCGTCAGTCGGCAGTTTTTCTCCATCCAGTGTCTCAGCAGGCGGGTCTGCCGCAGTAGACATCCACACCACACATGCATTTTTGATTGGAATGTCTTTTCATGAGAATGCTTTAATTTATTACATTTGTAAAAACTGCGACCATTATCAATTAGTATATAATTTGTATTTTCATGTACAGTGCTTGCATTTTATTCCTCTGATATTACATATAACAAATACACTCAACAGTGATATTCATTTCTTAGTAATTGCTTTTACAGTGTATGGATATCAATGACAATCTAAACTAAATATAGGTCAATATTTCATACAGTATTATTTATACATTGTTAAGCCTTTAATAATTGCTTCTCACTACTTATACCTGCTTGTACATCTAGAACAAATACTTATGTCTACATTACACTGCAAAGCCACAACTGTTTCTGTATAAGATTGCTGACTAAAGACCTAGAGGAAAGTTATGGCAGCTACCAATTTTATACAGGATAGGAATCAAATTTGGTCAGATATTCCACTGTATCTGACATACCTCTGCTTCACAGGTAATGATTAATAATTGATTCATATTTTTCTTGTTTCCCAGATGTGATCTTTGGTTCTCCATTTCTCATGGTAAACTCCTGCAAATAGAGAATAAACAACTGAAGAAAATTAAATGAATCTAACCCAACTTTGATAAGAAAATCCAATATTATTATTATTGTTCTTGCTGTTAGGCTGAAAGGCTAAAGCCTATTGTTCTTGCTTGGGAGTTTTTTATATTATTTTCTAGCTTTATATTATATCTACATTATAATGTTAGAATGATTACATAAATGACCATGAAACATATCTATTAGCTACCCTGAAATGCAGCATATTACCAAAGTAATCTGATTGGTCAGGTGGCCTGGCACATTAGTATTATTATTTTTTTTACTTTTGTTTGCTCCATTTTTTGCAGAATAAATAATTAAATTAATTGGACCTTCATACTTGTTCATTATCTCAATACAGCCTCCATTATATCAAATTAGTTTTTAAATGTTGTATTTGCATAAATAAAATGTTTATTTTTACACATATAGAGTGCAAGGGTGCCAAAGAAGCAACAATAACAGCAAACTGAATTGGATGATTTCACATTCTAAAACACTGCCATGCGAGTGACATCCCTATGGAAAAAATAACCTGAAAGCTGAAAAGTGTAACATAAAATAATTCTGTTTATAAAAGATAACTTAAAGACAGAAGACTTTAAATTATTATTATTTTGTTCCTGAATAGTCTGCATTCACATACCTCGTGGGATATTTAGCTGTATTTTTAAATTGATACTATATAATGGAGTTATTTACTACAGCACTAGGTATCACGTATTGCTCCTGTTAAGCTGGAAAAAGGGCAACGTCAGAAGTAATGTTTACTACCCAACTCTCTGATACATCTGCATTGGTAATGTGTTTTTCCTCATATGAACAAAACATGTTACAGTTTACCTCCAGTTCCTCCAATGTGGCAGTGCCCTCCTCCACTT
This sequence comes from Amia ocellicauda, assembly GCF_036373705.1. Lineage (NCBI taxonomy): Eukaryota > Metazoa > Chordata > Actinopteri > Amiiformes > Amiidae > Amia > Amia ocellicauda. The sequence goes on from NC_089867.1 coordinate 5,056,668, forward strand.
TCTGACCAATCCCAGTGCTGAAGCTCAGGTAGCGTTCCTGTGCAATAAATACAAAAATACTGAAGTCTCCCATGCTGGAGGAGTTGCACTGCAAGTGGCATCAGCTGGTCCTGAATCACCCAACCTAGAATAACATTGGGTAGTGCAATGTCTAGTGCTAATCTGGTCTGTGAAACCAGCCCTACCAAGCTTACCTTCACCATCTGTGCAATCACTCCCTCCTCTATGATCTTCACTGCATTTCTTAGACCCCGTGCAAAGGCATCCATCGCACCGATATGTGCAATGAACAAGTCTTCCAAGTCTGTGGACTCCCGGCGCACTTTGGCATCAAAATTCAGTCCGCCCGGCTGCAGCCCACCTTGTTCAACTATGCTCTGGGAGAGATACAAGAAACATGGAAAACCAGGCACCTTCTCATCAATGTCTAAGGGTTAAGAGGTTTGTGTATTACACATGAGAAGAACTGTATTAACTGTTATATCATTAAAGGCATTTTTGTAGAAAGGTTGAATATACACTCACCTAAAGGATTATTAGGAACACCTGTTCAATTTCTCATTAATGCAATTATCTAACCAACCAATCACATGGCAGTTGTTTCAATGCATTTAGGGGTGTGGTCCTGGTCAAGACAATCTCCTGAACTCCAAACTGAATGTCTGAATGGGAAAGAAAGGTGATTTAAGCAATTTTGAGCGTGGCATGGTTGTTGGTGCCAGACGGGCCGGTCTGAGTATTTCACAATCTGCTCAGTTACTGGGATTTTCACGCACAACCATTTCTAGGGTTTACAAAGAATGGTGTGAAAAGGGAAAAATATCCAGTATGCGGCAGTCCTGTGGGCGAAAATGCCTTGTTGATGCTAGAGGTCAGAGGAGAATGGGCCGACTGATTCAAGCTGATAGAAGAGCAACTTTGACTGAAATAACCACTCGTTACAACCGAGGTATGCAGCAAAGCATTTGTGAAGCCACAACACGTACAACCTTGAGGCGGATGGGCTACAACAGCAGAAGACCCCACCGGGTACCACTCATCTCCACTACAAATAGGAAAAAGAGGCTACAATTTGCACAAGTTCACCAAAATTGGACAGTTGAAGACTGGAAAAATGTTGCCTGGTCTGATGAGTCTTGATTTCTGTTGAGACATTCAGATGGTAGAGTCAGAATTTGGCGTAAACAGAATGAGAATGTGGATCCATCATGCCTTGTTACCACTGTGCAGATTGGTGGTGGTGGTGGTGTAATGGTGTGGGGGATGTTTTCTTGGCACACTTTAGGCCCCTTAGTGCCAATTGGGCATCGTTTAAATGCCACGGCCTACCTGAGCATTGTTTCTGACCATGTCCATCCCTTTATGACCACCATGTACCCATCCTCTGATGGCTACTTCCAGCAGGATAATGCACCATGTCACAAAGGTCGAATCATTTCAAATTGGTTTCTTGAACATGACAATGAGTTCACTGTACTAAACTGGCCCCCACAGTCACCAGATCTCAACCCAATAGAGCATCTTTGGGATGTGGTGGAACGAGAGCTTCGTGCCCTGGATGTGCATCCCACAAATCTCCATCAACTGCAAGATGCTATCCTATCAATATGGGCCAACATTTCTAAAGAATGCTTTCAGCACCTTGTTGAATCAATGCCACGTAGAATTAAGGCAGTTCTGAAGGCGAAAGGGGGTCAAACACAGTATTAGTATGGTGTTCCTAATAATCCTTTAGGTGAGTGTACAACCCTGTGATGTAACCACCATCTGATTCAGTGACCTTTTTTTCGCAGTTCCCAGTACAAAAGTGACTACCACCGCAAAAAGATGATCTTTCTCTGAATAATGTGTTTGTTTCATATTCATCTTGTGGCATTTTCTGTATTATTTCTGATGAGGTTCTCAATGGTCATTTTCAATACCTACTGTCTGACACCAAATTTAAACTTAACTCAAAATCTATTTATATGATCCTTTCAAAAGTGCATGTCTAAAATGGTTACAGGTGTATTTTACAGAGGTGGGATTGTATATAGGTTAAGCCAGATTACCTTCTGTGATTACTCACCTTCATCACCATAGTGGTATTCTTGATATCCATGGGGAACTGGTCAGTGTCCCAGCCCAAATCTGGAGAGCCAGTATTGGAATCCACTGAGCCAAGCATTCCAAACCTGCAAACACACAGGGCAGCAGTTCCCATGACACCTCGCTGCCAAAGCTGTCAAAGCATGGTATGTGAATCAATTGCTCCATTACTGCAAATCTACATATTTAACGTGCCTAATTACATTGCGGTTTCGGTTATACCACAGGTAATATAATGTCCCCCAAGACTGATATGTTTTATTTCATTGCAATATAGTCTGCAACCTGCTATGCGTGGGTACTAGTGTTTCCTGCCTGGTGACCCGGGGCACCGAAAACCCGGGTAACCCACATGATTTCTCAACCCCGCAAGCCCGGGTTTGACATGGGTATAAAACCAGGGTTGAAGGGGAAAAAAAAACATAATTGCGTGCACAGCACAACAGTGAAATCTTGTATACTTTAGTGTATTTTTTCATTCGGTGAGAAGATTGATGTTCATCAGTAACCTGTTGGCAAAACCTGCAATATAATTGAGCACTTGCAAAATACAAGGAGTTCAAGAAAAATGTTCCGATCCATGCTCGGTTTGGTTCTACTTCCTATAAGAAGTACACGGCCAATCAGCCAAATGCAAAACGTATCTAAACAAGGTATTGCAAACAGCTGGGGGCTCTACAAGGTCACTTCAGTTAATTCAAATGATCAATACATAATAACTATGTGAATTAATAAATAATAATAATAATGCAAAATACTGAGTTTGTGTTTAATTTCAGCTCAACATAAAATACACACAAAAATGGTGTTTATTATTTTACTTATTTATTATTACTTAGTTGATATGGCCAGGGGTTCTAGTTTAATTAATAAAATAAGGGGGAAAACTAAGATTTGAGGAGTTCAGACATACGTTTGATGTGTCTAACAGTGTGAGACAGGGTGATGCGTGTGCCTGCAAGGTGCCGTGCCACGCCTGCTGTGCTGAAAGTGTCGTATAATGAGAGAGAGAGAGAGACGCAATCGGAAAAGTTTAGAGTAAGCTTAGTGTTTTTTATTTAGGCCTATTTAATTTTGTTTCCATATTTTTTACATTTATATGCCTATGAACAGGGGCGGACTGGGACCAAAAACCGGCCCTGGACTTTTACCCAGGGGGGCGACGGCTGGTGAATGATGGGTCTCAATAAGGGCGATGTGCGGTTCTGGTTGCCGACGAAGTGCAGTCCAGGGGAAGGCGGCTTTGGCTTCAAGTCCTGGTGACCTGGGGATCTCGGGTTTATGAATTTTAAACTCCAAAAACCAGGGCCTGGAATTTTCTCCTGGTTTTGGAAACCCTAGTGGGTGCATTATGTTGTTGGGTTCTCTGTTTTTTCTTTGTGTTTCTTTGAACTCTTCTATTGAAAGATGGCACTGTGGACAGAAGCACTTTACAACAGTAGAGTGTGACTCAGATGAAAACGGTGATGATTCATGTATGGTAGTGGTACCAAAATTTAACAACGTTCTTGAAGCATAAATGAAGTGATGATGTGGTTAGAACATCAGGCTGATAGTGAATACCTTCATTTATTGAATCTGACCAGTATTAAGGGTTAGCTAAAAAAAACAAAATACAATTAAGTAGTTTAATCAAATACATTTCTAATTTCAAATAGATTATCTGACTCTTCCAGATAGTAGGCATAACATGAAAGTAAGTTAAAGAAATGTGTATCATTTGAATCAATAAAATAAAAATAGTAAATGTTTCTTAGTCTTGTAGTCCAGTGGTTCTCAACCCTGGTCCTGGAGGACCCCCTACCCTGCTTTTTTGTTACAATTGAGCTCTCAATTACTTATCATTAATTGAAGTAATCATTTGCTTATGTTTGACTGAAAAAAGTTAGTTCCTTAATAAGACAATTTCCATATACAAGTTTTTACTTATCGTGAACCCCCTACTATTTAAAATAATAAAAAGCTCTGATTTAGGAAATGATTAGTTAAATTAAGGGTTCAATAAAGTAATTGAGAGCTTGGCTGGAACAAAAACCATCAGGGTAGGGGGTCCTCTAGGACCAGATTTGAGAACCACTGTTATAGTAATTGTGTACTATATAAAATGGTACACGATTTGGTAAATGTTAGTTTCACTTCTTACTCCGATTGTTGTGAATTACATCATGGTCAGTATTCAATGACTGCTGACTGTACTATACTCAACTGACAAGCCCCTTCTATTTACATCAGACCAGACCTTAAACACATGGTCATGGTGACTAATTAAGCCCTGAACCAGTTTAGTTAATGCCAGGTTCAGATCAAACAAGAACCAGGACCAGGGTTGGCCTGTTCTGATGTATGTCATAAGACCAAGCATCCTGTTATAAGGAAAATGTTGAAAAACATGTTGTTCCACTTACGCCGAAGCTACGACTATGTCATGCTCGTAGGAATGTCCTGCCAAAGTGGTGTGATTTGGCTCGATGTTTAACTTGAAGTGGCTGTCAAGCCCGAAGTGCTTCAGAAATCCAATAACACTCATGGCATCTAGCAATGGCCAGAAAACAGTCATCAGCAAAGATAGATCACATCCAGTAAAAAAATCCAATATAAAAATGTGTATACTGCATATATTATGTATGTATATAATTAATATTTATGGTGAAATCTGAAAGCTTGTTTAACAAATACAGTCATTTTACATCTGTATCTTACATTCTGTATATCTGAAAAGAGCTGAGGTGTATATGCAGGGCCTTATCCATTTAGTTTTTTCTGAAAACCGAATGTCATTCTTACCGTAATCATATTGATGTCTGCATGGTTCTTTAGGCTTGGGTTCAATAAGAAACTGGCACTTCAGACCAATCTTTTCTTTGTAAGCTGCAATGAGTTCAAAGACTTCAGTTATCTGCATTTAGACCAGGACGAGCAAAAAAAATAAAAAAATATATATTTGCAAGCATTACTCACCCACCGCCATTTTGAAAAAGTTTGCCATGTGTCTCAATTCAGCAGCTACATCAGTGTTGTGGAGAGTCAGATAACCCTCCCTGCCACCCCAGAAAACTGGAAGATTATATACAGTAAAACATCAGCATTCATGTGAACTATTGTTGGTTTATCTCCTTCCAGTATAGCAGTAATGCTCCATTAATGTAGTTTCATTAAACAATTTGGTCACATTCAGTTTAGCAGTTGAACTAAATACAATTTCCAACCTATTGGTTATGAACCACATGTCTTGTGGATAATGCAGCTGTATTAATACATCATAAAGGGTTGCATCTGTAGTATTGCAACAATGATATATCTTTACTGGAATCCACCATAAATATTCAGGTAGAAGTTTCCAGAAAGCCATGCCCCAACCTGATTTATATGGTGCAGTTTTTAACTCTGACTGTCTGAAGGGCATTTCTCACCAAAGTTCTCTGCCCCCAGTTTCTTGGCTATTTCCAATCCTTTCTTCACCTGGGCTCCAGCATAGGCCAGCACATGGGAATCTGGGTTGGTGGCGGCACCATTCATGTACCTGTTATAACCATAGGGGAGATATGAGGGTTTGAGACTGAGGACTGTGGCCAGCTCAAGGTTACAATCTATTAACATCTTGCCTTTACGGCTCTCTGGCTCAGATCAGTGACATGGGAAGGTCTATTCTAACATCAGAAGGGCTGACCTGGGGTGTGCAAAGAGGTTACAGGTGACCCAGAGCACTCTGATGCCCGTTTTCTTCTGAAGCTGAAGGGCCAAGTCAGTGATTTCAACCAGATTCCTATTAGACTCCTCCAGTGTGGAACCTTCTGGGGCCACATCTCTGTCACAGGGAAAAAGGCATAAACATCAAAGTATAGCATCCATCACAATCAAACTTTACCATTTGAAATTTCCCCAATAAGTAATTGTACATTTAATTCACACATATGTTTTGGAGTCTTGCTTACACCATGCATGGTTAATTACCTCTTCATGACTTTGTACTGAGTTATTTTTTTAGCATATTTAATCAAATAAGACTGCCACCCAGAAAACACAACTGGATATGAAAGGGTAAGAACTGATATCAAAGCTAAAAAAATATTTAAAGAGGTAAAGAAGTCAAAAATGTATCTTAAAGGGATCAGCACAATTTTCTATATATGATCAAGTATAGCTGGAGTCATACCTGTCATGAAAAGTGTAATACTTCACCTAGAGGAGAAAGAAAGCAAATAACTAAAATGTAATACAATATATGTTTATAATATTATACGGTTGTATTGTAAGAATATACATTAGATCCAAATTAACAATTCTAAATAGCTATAAATCATGATCATAATACAGAATAAATGCAGTTGTATGAATAAATACATGAACAGGTAAACAAGTGGGTGTGGGGGGGGTGTGAGCTCACTTACACCTAATTTAGTGAAGAACTCAAAAGCTGCATGCATTCTCCTCTTAGCGGTCTCCATTGAATCCTTCCCATCATCCCATGGCCGACACAGTGTGGGAAATCCAAAGGGATCGGCTCCTGAGAGATTAAGAAAAATGGGCTGCAGCACAGGCCAACACCTAGGAATCTGGGTTCATGGCAGCACCATGGATTTACTTGTTGTAACCACAGGGGAGATACTGAGACTTAGGACTTCTGCCAGTGTTGAGCTGAAGGTTATGGTTTAAATGGACATTAAGTCATCAGAATGAGGTTTTAGAAATTACTTAGCGACCAACTGATTTGGCACCTGAAGTCGCCTGCTGTTTATATTGTGCATTTTTGTGTGTGTACATGCTCTACATTTTTCACTGTCCACTTACTGGTGTAATTGGTGTAACATTTATACTTGTTTTGACTGATAAAGGGTTGCTGTTGCCCTATAAAAGCTGCACTAATGCGAGAGCTCTGTCTGTACATAGAAACCGATTTCTTTCATTGTCCCGCATCCCATTCCCTTGCAAGTAATTTTTGTTTTATAGTTGTATTCATCCATATATCTACAGGGGCTACAGGCCACTGTATATAAAACTGGACGGAAGTACACCCCAACCTAGCATTTGTTTTACCCTAATGTCTTGCTCAATTAGCAGTGTTACCAGCCACCGACATACAAAAACCTTAATTACATTAAAGTATTTTGGTTTTATTTTAGTCATCTTAAATTCTATTTTTAAATGTTGTTGTACTATCTTATCTTTTAAACAGCTCTTGTGGTTGGAAGTAGGGAATTTAGTATTATTTATAGAAGACCTCTGTCTATTTATACGGGTCTATTGCTGAACTGATAGATATCTAGTATAGGTTCTTACACTCCTAAAAGCTCTGTTCTCACCAGAGGCATAAAGGCAACACTTTAATCAGCCATTGCAGCACCTGCCTGGCACCAGAGCAGTATTTTTAAAACACAACAGCAGAATTGCAAGCCAAAAACTAGGTGCGAGCCTCACTCTTCGTGAATAACCCTTTCTGCAAAGCTGAAGAAATGACTGCCCCTTTTTCTAGAGTTAATCAGTAATCAAAAACCTCCACACTGACTACACACAGAAATGTCAGTTGCAAATGGTGGCAAGCATCACCAAAGTCATTTTTCATTTCGTGGCTCTGCCTGAAACTCTTACCAGTCCCACGGAAAGTGTGCCAGTAACAAACCGAGAAACTCAGCCAGTCTTCCATTGTCTTCCCGAGAAGAACCTATACAGTAAGATGGAATAAAAAAATGTAAAGTTTAACACTTCAGTTTGATGCATTCAGAAAAAGATTATAAAATATAAGAAAATGTGTTAAAAACTAAAAATAAAGGGCAGAGTATAGGAAGATGAAAGTAGAATATATTATTAATTACCATTTTTATTCAAACTGCCCCATAGTGAGAAAGACTGTATTTTACTTCTGTAGAAATGACTGCTTATTATTTTAGGGATCATCTTTTTCACTTGGGGTGGTCTGTGCGGCCGATACATTAGGAAGCTTACGATGACAGCTGTGATCCCTTCTTCTGAAGAACGACCACGGCTTTGGATTTTAATTCTATCTCACCCTGTGCACTCTTGTGTAGGTGCTTTGGAAAAATGTTTAGTGGCCCTGAGGTAGATCGGGGCTCCCTTCTCATACTAAGTCATATATTCATTCTTCCTGCTTTGTCACTGGTTTATTGTCACTGTCAGGTGGAACCAGTGTTAATTGATTTGCAGACAGCGTATCTGGGCTGGTATATACCACTGAAAAGTCACACTAAAAGGCAGCCCTTGCTAGTGGTAGAGTCCTAGTAAAATGTTATTTAAAAGTTAGAAAAGTTTGTTAGAGGCATTTATGATTCAACTCCATATTGACTGCCTCCTGAATATAATTTAAAAATAAACAGCAATCCTTTAAGTTTCTTTACTAATTTTGTTGCATGTATTCTTAATTCTGATAACATAATTTAACATTATCCAAAAGCTCAAACAACCTGTTTTGGATGCAGGCTGGGTTAACAAAATTATTTGATGAATTAAGAATCTCCTACACGACGAAAAATTATGTTTTCTGTGTTCTCACAGCTTTATTATTGTGGGGTTTTAAAAATCTACTTGTTTACCACTCGTTTGGCAGTGTCTATAAATATCTGATGTCCACTGAGGGTAAAAGAAAAGAATAAGACTGATGAGTTGTAGTGAAGCTCACTGAGGAATAACAGCAGCCGTCTATGCCAGCCTCACCTCTTGGGCATTGTAGTACTTGAAGCCCAACACGTTTCCTGCTCCGGCACCAGCCACATAGGGGATTTTAGAAATACCTGTGGAAAAGCAGAACGGAAAGCTATGATTGACTAGCATACCGTGCCCAAGTCAGCCCATTCTCTACACTGCGAAGGCAAAATACAGAAAGCAAATCTCTGAAATGGTCTACAAAGGTGGCAAAACATGAAGAGCAGGGACATCCCACCCAGTACGACCAGAGGGAATTAATTATATTTTTAAAAATAGGGGAAGGAGTGTGGGAGGAATGAGATCTGTTTGACCTCCACACAATGTGCTTGTTGTGTACCATGACATTTTTTGCTCAATTTAATCATTTACAGGGCTGGTTTCACAGACCCTGTTTAACACTAGTCTTGGACTTCCCAGTGCTATTTAGGTAGTGCAAGAGCAGTGCTGATCAGGTCTGTGAAACAATGTGACACTAGTATGTTTTTAAAAACCGAGTCGGCCTACATGTGTTGCAAAAATGATGATTTTACAAAGTCTGGACATGCAATACGTGGCGAAATCAACAAGGAAACCCTTATAAACATAGATGTAGCCAGGAAAGCACGTACGCTGAGCGACTTAAAAAATAATAATAACAGGATTTTCTTTATACTGCCGGTATTTTACTGTTAAAACGCATACTATACTCATAAACTACAGGCACACGCTTCTATGGGCTTTTGTTCTGGCTGTAAATAACGCAGGAAAGACTCGCAGCGCACTTCTCTACGGATGACGTCAGCATATGCTTTCCGGCTACAGCCAGGCTGACCAACACGGTGCAATTCAGACACCTACCACGAAAATACTCTTCATCTGCCATCTCCGATAGATTTACACCTTTGAACAACAGGGAATTCCACCTCGCTTTCAAAAGTGGTGTCCTCTACTCCAGTAAAGTAGAGCAACTTTAACTCTGGAAAAAGTCGGTGATGCATTTTTAGATCTGACCACACGGTGTCGCCTCAAAACCTTTTATTGTACTTCAACTGCCAAAGCCTGCCTAGGTGACTGTGTATGTATTGTGAATATTTGCATTCATTTTGAACTCAATGACGCAACACATTCAAAGAAAGTGTTGTTGTGTTTTGTTTATCAAAATAACACTTCCCTGCATTTACTGCACACAATTTGACGCTCAATGGCTTTCAGTCATGTTTTCTTAACTCCAGTGTGTGCTCAGAATAACTACTGTATGCCTGTTAAGTGCAGTTTTACAGTACACTTGTTAACACTTAAAAGCATGTGCAAATAAACAGCACTTCCTCAGCCTGATTCCTGCACTTTCTTAGCAACAATGAAACAAAAGAGTATATTCATTTGACTTCAGTTTACAATGTAAACAGCTTCTTTGTCACATGTGAAGAAATCCTGCTTTGAAATCTAGAAGAGCAGGTTTCAATGATCACTTACATTTTGGATGAATTACTGCTTCCTAAAGAGAAAAGTTGTTTAATGTTGCATTATGAGGGACAAACCTATTGTGATGTTCATTTTAAAAGGAGAACAGTGGGGCTGAACACATAAACCCATACAGAACAAACATTTTTAATATATGGTAGAAATGTGTGATTCTTATATTTTTGATCTGCAAAAATTTGCCCCTTTTTTTGTACATGTAAAATTGTAGCCTTTAATGAAAACTATTGTATAGGTTGAAAATATATAAGTTTAACTTGTAAAGTATCTTTTGAACAACATGGTAAATGTTTATCTGAAATATATTCACTCTTGCAGGGAACCGCTCTAGCAGACTCTGGCAAATACCACAATGACAAATAGCTTATTCATTTGTGGATTTTAATATAAAACATATGCAATTATTGGTTGCTGAACTTGATGTCCTGGAATGTCACCCCCAACACAGATTTTCAGTTCATCAGTTGAAGCATTTGTTCAGCACAAACTTCCCCAATACTAAACCTGTATATTTAATGTGAAGAACCAGAAACTGGCCTCTAGGCAGAGTTAGATCATAAAAAAAAAACTCCTTATACTTTGCAAATCAGGTTTTAATGATCATGTTTTTATAACAGTTGACTGTTACAAAAGATTTAAAAAATATAAACAAGACATATACATTACACATAGTTAATGAGCATTATTTACACAGTACAAGTTATACTTCAGAAAACTATTTTTTACAGTACACAGAACAGCATAAATTATAATGAAAAAGTTAAAGGAATGATTGCAATGTTAAACTGGTTAAACCCAATTATATTTTGGTATTTCCTACGCTTTTCCAATGAGATTTAGGTGTGTTCTGTGTCTTTACATGAACCAAGGAGATGTGTACAAAAGGTATATGTGGAAGCCAAGCAACAAGGTATTAATATGTATTCTATCAATAAAACAGAATCCCGGCTTGCTAATAAATAGCAAAGCAAATGTGTAGAAGTTCAACAATTGCGTGAACACAGGAATATTGTGGCAGCTGCAGGAAAATTCTTCAGGTACGCCACACTGAAATACCACGAGCAACTAAAGTTAAATGAAAATACAGGAATATGCTGCCGATATCATTTACGCCCTTCAATTTTACCTTTTTATTTTACTCTTTGCCCACCATATGAAAAAGAACAGTTTATCCAGACAAAACAATAAAGACTGGCCTCCCATGTCCTGTACTGCTTCCCACACACCTATACAAAAACAAAGAGTTCATATCGAAGAAGAGATTCCCCAGCGCTTGATCCAGCCTGCCTTCTTCTGAACTGTTAGACTGGAAGGTAAGACCAGCACCGGACCTGAACATGCAGGCACAGTAATATAGGCACTTGTGCACCTACGGAGAAGGATTTGGTATCGGATTATAAGAAATGTGGGATATGGCACATGGAAAAATGGATATATAGCTAATATATGTATTTCAGCTATATTCCCGTTTCTGTGTGGTTGACCTTCTTCTTTTTTTTGCCTCTACAGGACTTGCAGATGCAGCAGATTATACAGGGCGATGCCAGCACAAGGAGTGGTGAGGTCACCAGGACAATTAAACTCATACCAACCAAGATGCCCACCACCTGTGAGGAGGAAGAATAAACAGTGCATTATGGTCTGCAGTCAGGTCAGCTTGATCTTCTGTACTGCACTGAAGCATTAGCACAACCATGCAGAGTGTACACAAGGAGTCTCATTGTGAAGACAACTTTTATCCATCACTTGGTACAATGAATGACACTACATGAAACGTGCCAGTCAGTGAAACTTATGGAGAGAAAAAAAAAAATCAGGATTGAACTTCTCTTATTTTAAATAAGCAAGAATATGCTTATTTGAATATACCTGATGAGGAAATACATTTTGGTTGACTATTTTTAACAGTTATATATTTAGCAGTTATTTTAACTGCTGCCTTAAACAGAGCTTAAACAGTTTTGAGAGAGGTAGGCAAGAGAAATGCAACAGAAGTTACAGGAAATCTTCACCTCACCAAGGCTGAACATTAATAAAAAGCAAAGAAAGCAAAAAGCCAACATTCGACCAGTGCTGACCACCTGCACTCACCTGTGTTCGATTCCACATCACTGAAGCCCGCGAGTGGCCCAGTTTATTTCTGCACGGTCCTTTATCGTAATGCCTCAGGAATATGTCGCCCTATGTAATCAAGAAAACCATGTTCAACACAGTATATATTACCAATTTGGCAGTATGTTCACAGATACTTATGTACACTCTGCGTCACTGAAGACGTGCGTCTTTTATCCGACATTCAAAGATGGACAGTGAGTCGAATGAGACAATTCGGCCTACCCCTGCAGCCATACTTCCTTCTTTCCTTCCCACAGCTTTCACAGTATTTATTTATCAAGGTGTAAAAAATGTCAAGAGGGAGTGGCACATCAAAAGTAACTTAAGGGTGTTGAATTGAATGATTTACTGTATATTATGCTTTGTACAACATTAACATAATAAAGCAGCATTTAATAAGGCTAATTGAATGTCATATTGACACAGCAGTGAATAGATGGACTTTGGTAACGCAGGCTTTGTCTGTCTTCCAATTGGCACTTGAGCCCCTCTGAGGTCCCAGTGTACAGTCCCACACTCCCTAGACTCTATATGGGCATCTCTGTAACTGCAAGGGTTATTGCAAGACATGGACTGAGTCCCAACAAGTGCCACCAAAACCGGGAAACTGATCATTGCGGACGCGGTCCAAATCTAAGAAAATAAATTCAAATTGTTTGAATCTTACATCTAAATTCTGAAGACAGTACCAACAAAAGGTGTGCTTGCAGCTCTTGCACATCATCTGAGCACACCCTTGGTTCCTCTCGATGTAGACGCCGCACACCGGACACTGCTTGACAGGGGCGTCTGGTTCGTTGCTGATCTGAACGCTGTATAAACAGGAAAGTCAAACATATCTAAGAAATATACTAGGTTTCACTGGAGATACAGCGTTGTTCTCCTGCCAGAATCTCTCTGGACTTTCCTAAAGCAAACATTTCAGATTTGTAAGAGGTTCTACCTGTCATCCACAGAAGGCAAATTCAGAGACCGGCGTTCGGAGCAGGAATGGCCTGGCTGCCAGTCCCCCTTGCACACTGAGCAGAATACAACACCGCAAGCAGGACACAACACAGACACTGGCTGGGCATTGCTGTGCTGCCCGATGCTGCAGACAGCTTGACATCCCAAGACAGGACACCAGGTTTTATCAGGATCCAGCTGCACCTCTGAGTGTAAATAAAGAGGGGGAAAAAGTGAATCAGTTAAAGCAGTGTCTGGGCAATAGTAACAGTTTTTAGTATCCAAATTGGTGGTTCTGAACCCCTGCTCCTGGGAGCCCACTGCCCCTGCTGGTTTGTGGTCAACTGAGCACTCAGTGACTTCTTTGGCATCTTTTTTAATTGCTTAGTTTACATATTGGAGAATTCAAGTGCCTTATTACACTGTTTTATATTTAACTTTTAATCTCCAACGGTTTAATACAATTAAAAGGCCCGATTAGGCACATTTTGAGTTGAATTAATGTTTATGTTAAGTAATTGAGAGCTCGGTTTGAACAAATATTAGCAGAACAGCGTACCCTCAGGACCAGGGTTAGAGACCACTGATTTAGAGAGAGATAAATCCCATTCATAGGATACACATGAAGACAGAAAGGTTAGTATGCTCTTAAAATACGGACATTGTTTAAGAAATGTGCATTTCTCTTTAGTATTTAGCTATTTTGGTACTCTTCTTTTGGTGTGCAATTTTCCTTTCCGCCGTTTGAAAAGATTCTCATTCAAATGTCTTAACCCTAGATTAGGACATTCAAATACAAACAAGAACCTTTAGTTTAGCTGGAGACATAAAAGGAAATAGCAGCAGTGATGGTAGCTGTATGCTAGAGGTTGCTGTAAGATTATTTTAGATGAATAATAGCTAGAAGCACATGATACGGTTTCTCGAGCTTATGCAAATTGGAAAGATAAAACCTACTGTTCTTCACTTCCAGGAATTTCACAAGTCTGTACAGATAGGGTGGTTAATCCAATGTGCTCTAACTTTCCAGTAAATCAAATTATCCCAAATGCACCTTTGCTAATTATAATGCAGCTTTCTTTTCAATACTGTAGTACTTTTGCGCCTCTCTATCTGCGAGTCATTTTAGGTTCTGCTCTTGTTTACTGAGAATCAAACAGGCAAATTACATTTCAAGTTCAATGGAAGAGATAGAAACTATGGTAACCAAATGGTAATCTGAAAAATAAACTGAAACTACTGTACATGTCCACACTCGCTTAGCAAAGTCAGTAACCGTTTATCTAACTTGCTTTTATTTATTTTTTCCCACAGCAACTGCTTTGAAAAAGGGATACACCTAAAACAATAGCTTATCACAGAGAAGAAAAGCAGCTATTGTACTCTAGTTTGGGAAAAAGTAAAACTAAAAAGAGTACAAATAATGTGTGGGTGTCTTTGCACAATTAAGAATCAGAGGTATTCAATTTTTATCAAATCTGAGTACTGCAAAACTGGAAACAATATGGTTTTGGCTACTGCAGTACAGCCAGAACTTAAGTAAGCTATATTATGTGTTACTACAGACATGCTATAACACCGTCCAGCATTCCTTTTAAGATTGTTTCCCACAGCTAACTATTCTATATTTTTAATATTCACTATTGTTTTAGTCTTTGAAGTAAATACCTCAATGGTAAAACTAGCTTTTTAAGTATGTGGCTCCAGTTCTTTTGTTTTTATTGGTTGCATCTTACTACCGCAGACACAGCCGCTGATGTGTACTTTTATGCAATAAGTCTTACGACACATTTGCTTTACAAGATCTTCCTTTAAATACAAATAAAAAGGCCAGACTGCATTCAACGAAAAGCAGAACTTAAAAAGTGAAATTGAAAATACAAAGCGGTCAAACTTCCATGAACAATGCTCAGCGCAACGATCCACCCCTCCGTCTCTTCATTATTCTTGGAATTGGAAACCTGTTTAAAAGCTATGCGTTTCCATATTCATTGCAATTGGACACAGTAGGCATGTGTTCTGACATGACCGTGTTTTGGTTACAAAGACATATTAGATTAGAGGGAGTGTTGTGAAGCAACATACCTGTTGTATGTGTTCCAAACACACCCAAAACCCAAACCTGATGTGGAAAAGAAATACCATGCACACCTTGCAGGGAGAGGGATATTTCGGAGATACACTGAAGGTTTCTAGGCAAGCTTAGGCCAGGAGGATAGCTCTCCCTCTTGATAGATTGGCTGTACTGATGCCACCAGTTGGCCCAGAGTGTGAAATAAAGCACTTGGCGATAAAGTCAGCATTACCACAGACGAGAATCCTGACATTACACTTTTGTTTGCAGTAAGACAATTGCAAGCATACTGCACCTCTTTCGAACCGCAGCCGCTGATAAAGCTGAACTTGATCAGAAGGGGCCAAGCAGGCAATCTGCAACAAAAGGACAAAGTGAAAGCAATCTATGGCAGCTTGTAAATAATGCAAACATATAATTTGGGAATAAAGAGAAGCGTGCGATATTGCTGCTGGGCTACTTAAATCCCTTTACAAAAGTGTTGGGGTGGAACGAAAAACAAAGTCTTTTACAACACACCCGTGCGGCTCCTTTTCCATTGAGAGTACATTTTTCAGAGCAGAAGAGTTTTGGCAATATTCAAAAGTTATGCAAGTGAACAATTCAATGATCTTGTAGACACTTCCCTTCTGAACACACTGAGAGTGCACAGGAATTTGGCAGTTTTCCCAGGCATTGTGTCATGCATTGTGTCATTGTGGCATTGTGTCATGCATATACATGCATACAGTGAGGGAAAAAAGTATATGATCCCCTGCTGATTTTGTACGTTTGCCCACTGACAAAGAAATGATCAGTCTATCATTTTAATGGTAGGTGTATTTTAACAGTGAGAGACTGTAACAACAAAACAATCCAGAAAAACGCATTTCAAAAAAGTTATAAATGGATTTGCATGTTAATGAGGGAAATAAGTATTTGATCCCCTATCAATCAGCAAGATTTCTGGCTCCCAGGTGTCTTTTATACAGGTAACGAGCTGAGATTAAGAGCACTCTCTTAAAGGGAGTGCTCCTAATCTCAGCTTGTTACCTGTATAAAAGACACCTGTCCACAGAAACAATCAATCAATCAGATTTCAAACTCTCCACCATGGCCAAGACCAAAGAGCTGTCCAAGGATGTCAGGGACAAGACTGTAGACCTACACAAGGCTGGAATGGGCTACAAGACCATCGCCAAGCAGCTTGGTGAGAAGGTGACAACAGTTGGTGCAAAATAACAAAATAACTGTCAGTCTCCCTCGGTCTGGGGCTCCATGCAAGATCTCACCTCGTGGAGTTTCAATGATCATGAGAACGGTGAGGAATCAGCCCAGAACTACACGGGAGGATCTTGTTAATGATCTCAAGGCAGCTGGGACCATAGTCACCAAGAAAACAATTGGTAACACACTACACCGTGAAGGACTGAAATCCTGTCGCGCCTGCAAGGTCCCCCTGCTCAAGAAAGCACATGTACAGGCCCGTCTGAAGTTTGCCAATGAACATCTGAATGATTCAGAGGAGAACTGGGTGAAAGTGTTGTGGTCAGATGAGACCAAAATCAAGCTCTTTGGCATCAACTCAACTCACCGTGTTTGGAGGAGGAGGAATGACCCCAAGAACACCATCCCCACCGTCAAACATGGAGGTGGAAACATTATGCTTTGGGGGTGTTTTTCTGCTAAGGGGACAGGACAACTGCACCGCATCAAAGGGACGATGGACGGGGCCATGTACCGTCAAATCTTGGGTGAGAACCTCCTTCCCTCAGCCAGGGCATTGAAACTGGGTCGTGGATGGGTATTCCAGCATGACAATGACCCAAAACACACAGCCAAGGCAACAAAGGAGTGGCTCAAGAAGAAGCACATTAAGGTCCTGGAGTGGCCTAGCCAGTCTCCAGACCTTAATCCCATAGAAAATCTGTGGAGGGAGCTGAAGGTTCGAGTTGCCAAACGTCAGCCTCGAAACCTTAATGACTTGGAGAGGATCTGCAAAGAGGAGTGGGACAAAATCCCTCCTGAGATGTGTGCAAACCTGGTGGCCAACTACAAGAAACGTCTGACCTCTGTGATTGCCAACAAGGGTTTTGCCACCAAGTACTAAGTCGAAGGGGTCAAATACTTATTTTCCTCATTAACATGCAAATCAATGTATAACTTTTTTGAAATGCGTTTTTCTGGATTTTTTTGTTGTTATTCTGTCTCTCACTGTTAAAATACACCTACCATTAAAATTATAGACTGATCATTTCTTTGTCAGTGGGCAAACGTACAAAATCAGCAGGGGATCAAATACTTTTTTCCCTCACTGTATAGTATCTCCGATTACTATACCGTCACATGTCTTGATTTTCTGCATTTTACTGTGATTTCACCATGGTATACTACAGTAAACTTTAATCAAAAATGTGTGGCACTACTCCCAGCACTGTAGTGAAGATGCGCAGATCACACATACAAACTTTCTACTTCAAGGGGCAGAGTTTTCTTACACTATTAAAAATTATTTCTTATATATTAGACCTCAAAAAATCATTTAAATGTTTTTTAAAGCAGAGATTGAGTTTACTCAGATGGTGAAGTAAATACAGGGCCGGCCGACGAGTCCACACTACCATTTGTACTGTATGGAAGTACACAACACAAACGAAGGAAACATTTCAGAATTAAGCAACTTCATCCTCTGGCCTCGCAATGAATTGGCAAACTTAATTTCCTTGTCACGATATGGACTAATCTTTACAGAATCTTTGAAATGACTAGAGTCAAGGCAAGAAAATAAGAATAAAAAGCAAAATAACAATTGGAAAATGCTGTTATGATGTTATCTGGTCTATTGTCAAAGAGCCGTGGTACCTCAGAATCCAGCAATGTTCCCTTCTTCAGACAGGCCATGTCTGGACAGGTGACAGGAGCTCCACAACCCTCCTTGATTGCAAACTGCACATACTGCTGCAGGCACTAAGGCACAGGAGATAAAGCACTACATTCACAAGCATTCAAAACTCAGTCTGAAAACTGTACTGTACTGTAATTTGAAAATTATTCAATATAACCTCTCGTTAGTATTAAACTGTTGCTGCCTTAAACCTGTTTAAACAACCTTTTATAGGTTACCAATTAATGCTGCTCAGATACAAGTGGTAATTATACAGTATCAATCACTCTCATAATAAGCACTGTTAATTCTGCAGGGGCTCAGCTGGTTTAATTCCGGACACTTGGTCGCTGGAGGAGCTCACCTCGCTGTTCAAACAGGTTAATGCGATCTTCTAATGCTGCAGGATCTCATTACAAACTGGACTGCATTGTAACAACGGTCTTCGGTTCAATTAAAGGGTTTGATCAGCTTAAGTAATCAAGAGCTCAGGTGGAACGAAGAACCAGAAGACCCGGAATTCCCCAAGTCCAGGAGAGGGGAAGTCCGTTTGATAGGATATAAGGCATCTAACACTAAATATTGCTATGAAACCAGCTTCAAACAAAGACAGGGGGAAAAAACGTATGACATCACCCTAGCAATGAATCGGTTTTATGTATCCTGCAGGCCGGTAAATACAGCATTGCAGCATTACAAGATTATAATTACATGCGTCTCAAACATCTATCACTGACTCAAGGTTTTTATTGTGTGCTAAGGAGGTTAAAAGCACAGTCAACCCAGTAATTTGCTGATGTCTAAATTATTGGTTTGGGACTGAACACGAACACCTTTCCCTTGAAGCACTTTCACAGTGAGGAGTACTGCCAAGATAACACGATAAACCTCCTGCAAAGTACTCAAAGGATGTCCTTGTTCCCTTTTCTCTGTATTTTGAATGAAAAAGATTAGGAACCAGGTACGCCTTTCCTTCCTTAATAACACGAACAGACTGTTTCAAAACATGGGTGTTGCTTATGAGTTTATCCAAACTGTTTCAGTTTAAGACCAACCGTATTAGCCTAGCAACTGTACTGAAACCGGACTCCATACCTTTTTCCTGGGAGGCCTTCACAGCTCAGGAAAGCTGTTTGCATATAGAATATATATATATTTCAGTAAATGAAACGTGCCAGATATGTTAATACTTATCTCCGATCTACACCAGAATTCACCTGTGTGTGTGTGCCGTGCAGGTCTTTGCCAACAGACTGATTATGGTCCGAGCTTACCGGGGTACAGAAGACGCAGTTGCACGTATGAAGTTGGCTCCTGTCCTCGAGGGGGTATTCGCTAAGGCACAGCTTGCAGAGCACCAGGGGCTGTAGTGGCACCTCCTGCAGACCACTTGGACTGGTATTTGGCATGACGAATTCTGGGCCTGGTCCTTGTTGTCACAACCTCCCAACTCTAACAGCCTGGCAGCACTATCTCCACATTCCTGTTGGACAGCAAAACAGATCGTGCCTGCAGCTAGTGAGAGGCTGCTCCCAATGAAATAAAACAATGCAACCCCTTAATCACATATTCCGTGCTTAAAATAAGAATATTACAGAGGATTAAAGATGCTCAGACATCCCAGTTTAAATGAAGGAGCATAGAAATACTTAAAGGCAGCATAGTAAATACTGTCACTGGTATTTTCCTCTCCTGGATTTTTTGTAATGCCTCTCAGCTGTTGTGCAGCAGTCATTTCATATTTAATGTTATAAAAATAAGAATAAAAATAACTATAGATACTTTATACTAGTTCCAAAACAAAATGTCACAATGTGTAAGGATTGCAAATATAAATGAAAATTGGAACACAAATGAGAAATTGTTAAAACAATATGTTTCTTTTTCTGCCGGACTTGTGGGAACATGAATCCAATTATTTTAAAACATTTTGTGAGTGTGTTTTTTTTGCATTTCCTGTTTTAGAGTAATGTGATTGTCATACATCTGATACATGTTTATAAATGTGACTTTATTGCGTATGTTAAAAACCGGTCAAAAAATATATTTGAAAATGATTTATCCATTCACTAAAAAGGTTAATTGAATTAAACTCCATAAGAATTTGATGTGGACCCAAGTCTTTTTAAATGAAAGGTGTACAATTATTGTTAAAATAATTAGACAAATGATGATTTAAGAATTCCAAAAATTAGATAGCATTCTTCTGTTCAGAATGGGTATTATTATATCTACAATACTGGACGTGCTATCCCTCTAATTACCTCATTTGTATTTGTGACTATAATTGTACACCTGTTACCTACACCACTATTGATTTTTCAAATGTTTTTTTAGGGACAGGGACAGCCAAAGCCTCAGCAGTGTCCACACAGGGGCCCTTCATGGCACCTCCTGCTAAACTGGCACACTTTAAATGAGTTACCCATGATGAGCCTCAAATCGCTGCCAAATCACTTATTATTTGAGCTGCAATGAGAGGAAATGCAACTGTAGCATCAGCTGCAACTTGGGGGTATATAAAAGGATAAACCCAGAGCCAATTTCAATTCAGCCCAATCCCAAAGAGCACTGGGTATAGAACTATAATCTGGGATCAAGATAGATTACTGTACTAAGAGTGCAGGAGTAGGTCACGAAAATTGTAAAAGTAAAATGCATCCATCTGGATCTGTGGCAGAGTAGCTGTTGAATTATCCACCAGTATGTCAAATATTTTGTATCTTCCTTTCATACTAATTGTTATTGTTCTTTCTGATGGACCTATTGACTGGAATACTATCAGACTTAAAATCATATAAAAAAAGGGAAAGACCAAAATATGATGACTGTTTCCCAAAGGAGAGACGTACACATCTTATTCCATTAAAAAGTTTTGTTTCCCCCATTTAATTCCTTTCAAGCCATCTCAACAGCCTATGCAATGACTTCAAACCCAACCGCAAACAGACATCGACGCGTTTGTTTCTAGACTGCAAATTAAAGCACACTAGGCCCATATCAGCCTAAGCAGGCAGCAATTACTTGGTCATGCGACAAGCTCAATCCTCTGCCTTTTACACACCCCTCTGGCAGGCTCACCGCGTTAATATTGGGACACGAAATGCTTAGATCTCGTTCTCCATTCGTTCCTCGGAGCTACACATTTGAAATAAACCAGACTAGCCCTCAATCACAGCTCCGGTATGCCTCCCTTTCCTCCCCTGTCTGCTTTGGCTGGAATACAAGAGTTTGAAAGTGTCAGATGTCCAAAATAAGCAGCAACAATAGCAGACCCTATCATAGCTTGGTTTTCCTGTAATCCAAGCCCCTGTTATACGATATCTGTGAGTAACTTATTACAAAAGATTTGCACTGCACTGTATTCCAAAACAACTTCTTAACCATACTACTTAAGTATAATGTGCTTTAAAAAAGAGGTCTTGTGTTTTGGTAATAAACCTGCCCTTGTGTTGATGGTGTTGTGAAATTAGTTTTAAAATATTATAAGTGAGTCAGTATAGCCAGGCACCCAAATCTAGCTGATTTCTCCCAAAAAGCTGATGCCAAAACCTAATGTGATCCAGAAGAGGGAAGGAAAAGTGCAGACAGCTGCTCTTTTGTTCGATCGGCTGAAGCCAGAGGCACTTCAGCTCCCTCCCTTTTGTGACACAAAGCAGCCAGGGGAACCAGCAAAATATTACTGTCATACATTATTCACCATACCTCGTTGCAGTTTGTGGGCTTAACTCGCCCCGCATTTCCTTCAAGAAACATTGTGATTCTGAGCAACTGGTTAGGCATTCATCACTGAGTGATGGCCCCCAGATCTTAACGTTTGCAGGACTGTGGGTAGAAAAGGTTGCATTCATGTAAGCCATTATGAAAGTCATATTAACCACACCAAGAAGAACAACGAGAGATACAAAGTCCACGCTATCATGGGTGTCCTACCTTACAAGCAGGGCACGGTGTAGTGTCTCCTCTCTTGTCCAGCAGCTGTTTTGGTTTCAGTCACACTAAGGCACGAGGCGAACTCTGCATACAAACACACACAATCACCTACAGAGCAGCTCCTGTCACCTCTAAACTGGCACCACCCAGTTGGGCAAATAATCCCTCCCTGCTATAAAAAGAAAGCTATCCATGACTGCAAAGGTGCCTCACAGCCTGCTAAACAAAACGGTGTGGAAAGCACTTCCTACTTCCTCCTGTCCACAGAGGGCTTAACTCTTTGTGGAATCTCAACTTCATGGCTTTGATTATAGGTTTTATTTTGCATTCAATCCATCACCCCTCTTCTTTATCTTATATGATTGTAATGTGATCATTTAGAGTCAAAGTTAGATTGTTCTCATGTTGTACAGCTGCAAAGAATGGTGCACATTTTAAAGTGAATACACTGCTTTGAATTAATGAGAGTGAGAAATCACTTGTAGTAGTCTCACCGCATACAGCTGCACTGTCATAACATGTGTGTTGTTCGTGTTGCTGTTGAATTAAATGGGCAATATGTATTCAATCCTGTATCAGATGAAACACACAGGTATAAGAGAATGCACCTCTTGTTGGTGAACAATGAACCGCGGCTTGTATACAGATTGACATGTTACAGGTGTGGACAATAACTGGTACTCATCTACTTTTAATCCATTACACAGACTAAAATGTGCGTTCATTACATCAGTTCTCGCGAGAATCAAATATAACTATCAATACAGCCAGAGAATCAAGCGCTACACGTTCATATTAACTAAGAGAGGTTAGGTAGGTATAGAGTTAATTATAAAAACAAAAAAGTCGCCCATATAACTCACCATTTTCTCCCAGGGATCGGATTACATTTTGACGTTGGACAATAACTGTGAAAGAATAGTAATTGTCCTCATCCTGTTTGACTCAATCACGTTGTCTGTAATCGTGTTCTGCTCCTGCGAACCCAGGGCTTCATGGTCTCCATAAAATGACGACTTGTGGAAAAGAACAACTGCCCAACTCAAAACATGTATTTCATTTGCACACGCTAGGTGGCACTATTTACATATCATTACATTGATAGGTAAGCTAGAATGAGCTGCGTACATTATTATTGAAATGAATCCACACCCATCATTTGAAACAGTGTCACTGGGTGATTCATTTATTTAAGCGCCTTCTCCCAGAGTCTCCCATGTGTTTTATATTCATGAAATGCCACAACTACATTATGCTGTTGAAAATAATGTATTATTTTGTTCCTGATTCAGCCCATACTAATTGCGCTTTAAATACATTACAGAACAGAGGAAAGACAGAAGAGACTTCATATGGCAGAACTTTAGCTTGTACATTTCATGTCCATGTTTTTATTATTATTATTATTATTATTATTATTATTATTATTATTATTATTATTATTATTATTATTAATGGATTACTAAAACATTTTCTCACTGTTTTATTTATTATCAATGTAGCATTCCTACTTAATGTAGCATAGATTTAAAAAAATGTCTGTGATTTAATGATATGATTACATCCTATAATGCAGTCACTAATGATTTGTCAGGTTTCTCTGTCTAACCCCATCCCTTCTATAACATAAGAAGTAATTTACCACTGATGCATAAAACATTTTTGACTCAGCATTGAGGGGCAAATATGCAAATAGTTACAAAATAGT
This sequence comes from Amia ocellicauda, assembly GCF_036373705.1. Classification (NCBI taxonomy): domain Eukaryota; kingdom Metazoa; phylum Chordata; class Actinopteri; order Amiiformes; family Amiidae; genus Amia; species Amia ocellicauda. The sequence goes on from NC_089867.1 coordinate 5,080,509, forward strand.
ATTCTTATGGCATATTATGTTTTTAAAGGTGTCCATTTTGACAGGAGTACAATTTAAAATGTACTCAACAGTAAGTCATCAGTTTATACCTTAATTGAAATTGATAGTTTTTCCATTTTTAACGGGAGCCAAAAGGTGATGCCTTTCTTCAACATGAAGTTGCATTGCGTTTGACCTGATAGCTTGTAAATTATTTCACACCATGTTGTGTTTCCAGCAGATGGCTTACAGAGCACAAATATAAAGAGGCTCTGCCTTTAGCTAAGATGACAGCTCTACACAAAGCCACTGTCCAGGAACACTCAATGTAGTTGACATTTTATTTAATTAAGTGAGACCTCAGCGGGGACAAAAGAAAACAACACCAACCTGGACCTGAGTTGAAGATCACTACCCTAAAAGTATAACATTTTAGTCTTTTCTGAAGCATAGTCTAGACTTCCTGTAAAATATTCCTTGAGAACTTTTCTCAGATTTAAGGCATATATCGATCTAAATAGGAAAACAAACTGTTTTGCATTAAGGTTGTGTATAATGTATAGTGCTGGATATAACATAAGAGAAGTTACAGACAAGATAATGCCATTCAGTCCACAGAGAATGATGCAGAAGAGACCATTTTAAATATAATTCTGCATAATATTTTCTAAAAATCAAATAATAAATAAATACAAATAACAAAAAGGGCATTTTTAGATGGTGTGTGGTTAGAAATCTAGGTCCTAAGCCTGTCAATATGAAACAACCAAATGACCCCTTGTCTGGTCCAGTGCCTGGGGGACTTATAGCATACGCTAGGGCTATCAGACCACCAGGCATCATCTGGCAAGTTCATGTAAAAAACACTTCTGATCACTTCTAGGCTGAAATGGCTTATGTCTATGGGGACTAAGACCTAATTATTAGACCATAAAATCTGTCATTCCCCACTAATGCTGTAGACCCAACAGAGAATGATAAGTGAGCAAAATAATACAAACCTGCTAATCTCAATGAACCAATTCACTCATTGTGGTGGGTGTTGTTTTGTAGGAAATTCGATATCTGTTTTGGTCAGTTGTTTCTAACTTCCTCTAACTTTTATTTTTGGACATCGGAGGCTGATGTCAACATTCGCTGACTTTATTATTGCATTATCTTGCTTCCAGTTTGCTCCAGTCTTGTTCCCCAAGTCATAGCAGCTTGCACACACTAGAGTGGTGTTGTAACGTACCTGGACTCAGGGGCGGACTGGGACCAAAATATCAGCCACCATTTATGTCAAAAACAACATACAGGAGTCAGTTCAGGCAGCTCGCCATCATGATGAAGTAAAAAAAAGAGTTTTATATTGTTAGGGTAAAATGTATTTATAGATTTTAGGCTATAGTTACTACCAGGTTTTCAAACATATGAGGAGCATTTTAAGTATGGTAAAGTATAGGCTATGTTGCCATACTGGATAGACATGTTTCTGTCACAGGTATGTTCCTATCTTTATGTACCTGACAAAGGCATTGGTGCCGTCCTGTCCCAGCAGTTAAACTGGGGAGAGAGTGGTGGCATTTGCCAGCTGTACACTGACTAGAGAGCAATGTAAGTATGCAACACCTAAGAAAGTTGATTGCTTACACTATAGTTGCATAATCCCTGTTTGTCCAAGAATAGCTCACTGTAGAACCCTGGATAAGGGTGTCTGCCAAGAAAGAAATAACAACAACAACAACATTAATAACAGTAATAATAATTATTATAATGCCTAAATTTACAATGGACTTGTAGAATTCTCATCATTACATCAGAATAATATCAGCTAAGACTAGAGGGAAAATATGTGCAGGATACATTTACACAACACTTTAATAGGTCGACCGCTAGTTTGGAGAAACTAAAATGTTGCCTCCAAGGGATTTGTCAGATGTCCAACTGGATGATCCTGACCTATTTTCACATTCCCATCTCTGAGGTCCCGCAGCGCACAATCTTTAACTGTGTGGATCTCTCTCTCTCTCTCTTTTTTTTGAGCTTGGTGGGCATCTTCTTGGGACACATGATTTCTATTCCTGGTGTTAATGCTAACTGCTCTCTGGGCATTATGCAGAAGGTTGGAGACAGTGAGTCTGGTTATCTGTCCCTGGATGGGTAGAAAGCATTTCTGTTTTCCAGCTTCCAAATTGCTCCTCTCTCCAGAGAGCACTGCATCCTTGTTGACTTGGCTGTCTTTCATTGCTTCTCTTTCTTAACATCAAATGTAGTTGCAGTATTTGAGCTCTCTTTTTGAATAATTACAGCACACTCTCATGTTCACAATTCTATTTGATTCCATTTTAAATTTGTATGGCCCCCTTTGCGAAGAGTCGCCACAGAGCACTTAAGAACACAACAAGAACACAGTAAGAACATATTAAGAACAGAAAAAAGGGATGGAGGAGATCAAAACAAAAACAAAAAGGATAATAGAGATGGTTATAGGAGAAAATAAATCTCAATTGGTCTGTGGTTAATTGGGGAATAAAGTTCAGGTTCTGCCTCCAGGGGGCTCTAACTGTCATATATATTGACTTCCCACTGGGGTGACCTTGTCGGAACGGTGGGTCATGTTCACTTGTTCAGATTCAGCTTCTCTGGAGTCTTGTCTCTGGAACTGGGAGACAGGCCCTCTGGGTGGGGGGACAACAAAGTTGTGTTAGTACAGTGATACTTTTATGACTCATAAAATTTCTTCTTAGACTCATTTTTCTTTTTCTACTGTTAGATGTAAGATTACAATCTTGGACAAAAATGTAGTTATATCATCTTAACATTCACTCAGTTATCTCCAGACAAATATTCCTTAAAAGTATAAATGGAATTCTCTTTCCTCTGCTGAACCTGCTTTAATCACACACACACATACACACACACACACACAAATATATATATATATATATATATATATATATATATATATATATATATATATATATATATACACATTATATATACACATTCTCACTAACTCGTGTGTGTCATTAAAGTTTACAAATGAGAGGAGTCCATTCATCGTGCTCGTTTGGTGTCCATTAATAACTAAGTGGTCCAAGGATGTATCATATGCATCTGGCAAATGAGCTTTAAATTTCTTATGCAGTGTCAGTGTAGTGAGTAAACTGCTTGTAACTGGTGACCAGCTGACCCCTTTAAAATGGGATTATGATTGCCAGTCATAAAACATGAAGCCCTCCTGAAGGCCTTTTCTGAGTGAGTGAAATCATTAGGACAGCCTGTTCTTGTTGGACACCCTTCAGAATGCGCTCTCTCTGCCAGTCCCCAGCTTACTCAATTTCAGCTTCACTGATAGAAAATGTGGGCAATGAAAGCATATCCATCATTAGTGACAGCTCTCATATCCTCTGAGAGTGGTTATGGCAGGGATATTTGACTCAGATTACACTGCCCAAGCACTGACGCAAACAATGGCAAAACGGCTCAGTGCTGCTTCACCCCTCAGACCACACACTGTCAGACAGTAAAGACCACAAGCTTCTTTGAAGAGAAAAGCTTGCTTTTGGAGAAAAGACTATTATAGAAAAAGAAAACTGAATTTGAAGCAATAAATATATATATAAATATATATATATATATATACACTCACCTAAAGGATTGTTAGGAACACCATACTAATACTGTGTTTGACCCCCTTTCGCCTTCAGAACTGCCTTAATTCTACGTGGCATTGATTCAACAAGGTGCTGAAAGCATTCTTTAGAAATGTTGGCCCATATTGATAGGATAGCATCTTGCAGTTGATGGAGATTTGTGGGATGCACATCCAGGGCACGAAGCTCCCGTTCCACCACATCCCAAAGATGCTCTATTGGGTTGAGATCTGGTGACTGTGGGGGCCAGTTTAGTACAGTGAACTCATTGTCATGTTCTAGAAACCAATTTGAAATGATTCGACCTTTGTGACATGGTGCATTATCCTGCTGGAAGTAGCCATCAGAGGATGGGTACATGGTGGTCATAAAGGGATGGACATGGTCAGAAACAATGCTCAGGTAGGCCGTGGCATTTAAACGATGCCCAATGGCACTAAGGGGCCTAAAGTGTGCCAAGAAAACATCCCCCACACCATTACACCACCACCACCAGCCTGCACAGTGGTAACAAGGCATGATGGATCCATGTTCTCATTCTGTTTACGCCAAATTCTGACTCTACCATCTGAATGTCTCAACAGAAATCGAGACTCATCAGACCAGGCAACATTTTTCCAGTCTTCAACTGTCCAATTTTGGTGAGCTTGTGCAAATTGTAGCCTCTTTTTCCTATTTGTAGTGGAGATGAGTGGTACCCGGTGGGGTCTTCTGCTGTTGTAGCCCATCCGCCTCAAGGTTGTACGTGTTGTGGCTTCACAAATGCTTTGCTGCATACCTCGGTTGTAATGAGTGGCTATTTCAGTCAAAGTTGCTCTTCTATCAGCTTGAATCAGTCGGCCCATTCTCCTCTGACCTCTAGCATCAACAAGGCATTTTCGCCCACAGGACTGCCGCATACTGGATGTTTTTCCCTTTTCACACCATTCTTTGTAAACCCTAGAAATGGTTGTGCGTGAAAATCCCAGTAACTGAGCAGATTGTGAAATACTCCGACCGGCCCGTCTGGCACCAACAACCATGCCACGCTCAAAATTGCTTAAATCACCTTTCTTTCCCATTCAGACATTCAGTTTGGAGTTCAGCAGATTGTCTTGACCAGGACCACACCCCTAAATGCATTGAAGCAACTGCCATGTGATTGGTTGGTTAGATAATTGCATTAATGAGAAATTGAACAGGTGTTCCTAATAATCCTTTAGGTGAGTGTATATATATATATACACTCACCTAAAGGATTATTAGGAACACCATACTAATACTGTGTTTGACCCCCTTTCGCCTTCAGAACTGCCTTAATTCTACGTGGCATTGATTCAACAAGGTGCTGAAAGCATTCTTTAGAAATGTTGGCCCATATTGATAGGATAGCATCTTGCAGTTGATGGAGATTTGTGGGATGCACATCCAGGGCACGAAGCTCCCGTTCCACCACATCCCAAAGATGCTCTATTGGGTTGAGATCTGGTGACTGTGGGGGCCATATATATATATATATATATATATATATATATATATATATATATATATATATATATATATACTATAAACAATATAGGATTGTATTCTTTCAGGAAGCATTTTTGTATATTTAGCATTTTCTAAAAATAACTCAAGATTCATATTTTAATGTATAATATATTGAAGAAAATAAATAAATACTAACATAACTAAAAGAATATGCATCACCTTGTAATACTGTTTGATTTACTTTACTCCAAAATACACTAGCCATGGTAAATTGAACATTAGTAAGCATTTTATTTAAAAAATAAAACACAGACAGAGCTGATTGAGATTGGTTACTCATTCTTATAATAGTCAAGTGTGTAGCTTGTTAAAGGCAAATGGTCTTCCCCTTCCACTTCAGAAGGAGGTGAAACTTGGATTTGCTTTCAGTTTAATGAATAGTCAACCAGAACGCCCACTGCTGTGTGTAACTAATCCCATTCTGAACTTGCCAGGAAAAAGCGGTTGTTAAAAGCGTCAGCCATTGACAGGGTGTCAGTTTCAGAAGCTCTGTTGCTTTGGCCCAGACCCTTTGCAATATGATTCTCAAATGTGTTGAATGATCCCCGAGAATGCCCAGTCTTGCCAACTGCATTCTTTGGTCTTAAAGGGTTACTCAATGTAATATTTTTTTGCCTCTCATTTTTCATATGGCTTTTGAAAGAGCCCTTGTGAAAGGTGACAGCAAAGCGAAGTGGGGGACCGTATCAGTGTTACACATTATTCTGATGCCCATGTGTGAAGTATAGCATCTTAAGGTCTTGACAAAAGACAGTTTGGAGTTTGGAAAACTGTATTTACCTTTATTATAATCAGTTTTGAATAAAGAGCACAGTGAGCATCATTATTTCAGAGTTATTTAATTTGGTAATTTCATTTTTAGTCTAAAAACGGGAGGCATTATGACTGTTTTGCAAAGCTATATGACAAGACTGTACTGCCACTACAAGTTTGGGCAGGATGCTTTTTTTGTGACAGGATAAGCAGGATATTTTAGCACACTCCTTAGAGTAATTCTTCACATTTGACAACAGCTGTTATGACAAGACCCGAAACTGGTAGGGGTTGCTCTTTATACCTTGTGTATTGCCTTGACAGGAGCCTCATTCAGTCTTTACCCTCAGTGTGAACCATTCTGTTTAAGGTCATACTGGATGACACGAATGCCGACAAACCCATATCTTTAGTTAGCACATACTGGAAGACAAAAGCGCTTTCATAAAGACACGTGATCAGCCTCCTCTCAGCCTTTCAGTCTAGATACACAATACAGTTCATTAAGATGTATTCAGATCAATTAAGAAACTGATTCCAAAGACTGAAAGCTGTTTGGCTGAATCTTAGGCGACTTAAAATAACAAACTTCAACCAAAAACAGAACACTTACAATATCACAAAATTGGGGGTTTAAAACAAAGCCTTCAAGACCATTATCATATATCATAGCAGGTTGTTGTATAGATTTATAAAACTACATGTTTCAGTAATGATTGACCATTAAAGTTTATATATTACCTAGAATTGTGCTGACAGGCACTGAAGGGAAAAGGGAACATGTGTCACATGCGACTCCTGAGAACTTCTGTGAAATGTATATCGTTAGATGGATGTAGGATTAGTCAGTCTCTTTTCCCATTGCTCATTCTGGCAGCCAGCATAATAAACACATTTGCAATGATGCACTGGAACTAAAATAGAGAGCCGGCATTATTTAAGAGGCTCGAGACCACACGGCGAGAACTGTCATTCAACGGCAGCACGGAGCCAACCGCCATAAAAAAACAATTATCCCCATCAACCAAGAGTCTTATCCTCCCAAAATGCATTCCTCTAATGCAAAGGATAACCCCTGTCTGTTCAACGCCTATTGTGATGTAAAGGAGAACAATGAGCTGAGGAAGGAGTCCTATAAATCAACGTGGCTGGATCTGGTCATGGAAAGACGCCCTGAGGAAAAGTAAGTATTCAACTGAAAAGTTTTAATATTTAAAAGTATATAAAAAACACCATTCCAAATGAGCCAAATATCAGTATTTGTATCTTCTTGAAAGTCATTGCTTTGTGTCTCCAGAAACGTGGTTGCCTTAAATTAAACAAGCAGAATGAATAATCAGATTAAGGGTGATCGTACTTTAAGGAAGCTTAGAAAACAGCCTTGATATTATTTTAAAAGTGGCTCAAGTAAAATATGGTTATATTCAAGTTTGCTGTGTTACAAGCTAATATAACATGCTTGTGAATTACAAAAATGATCAAGGGAAAAATACAATATTATACTTCTCATAACCTATGGGTAAGAAGTTTTTTAAATGATATATTAAAGACATAAATATGGATATTTTCCATGAAGGTGATTTATACACAAATTTCTTTGGATGATAAGTAACTGATATACTCCAGTACTAATGTTGAGCAGTACTGAATTGCATGGGGAAACTGAGCTACTAGTGCTGACAACCTCCTGTTACCCTTTTGCAGGACGACTCTCTTTGAAAATGACATGTCGCGGAAGGAGACCTACGAGAAGAAGCACATCGCTTATTTTCTAGTACAGAGACACCCCGCCCAGAAGATAAAGCTGGGGAGACTGGGGGAGAAGATGAAGGAATACCAGCTTCCATACAAGCTGCCTCTACCCATCTTTGTGCCCAGCAAAGCTGTGTCCTCAAAGGAGCGTGACCGGGCACCCACGCCAGCAGAACTGAAAGGCATCATGGAGTTCGAGAGTGCCTTGTCCAGCGGCCTGAGCAGAGACAGGAGAGAACTATCTGAGATCAAGAAAGAAATGCCCAAAGTGATCCAGCCTAACCAGTTAAGCTTCAGAGCCTCCAGTCTCATTTCTCCCCCCAATGTGCCTGGCCAGTTTGAGGCTGTCCAAAGAAGCTAGTGCTGGATCTTGGGTCAATTCAATAGGGGGATACATTTCACTCCACTCTCACAGCTTAAAGACTTACATGCTATTAGGATGTAAGTGTTGATGCGATACAAATTCGAGACTAATACGGTGCATTGTTTATTACATTTCCCACTTTATACACATTCAATTATATGTCATTTGTGTCAGACTGTTATTCTATACACTTTTCATAAGAACTAATGTCTCAGAGCTCCCTGTACAAGCTGCTATGAAGCCTGATGATGGGGTTTCATGCACCGAAGACTCGCATCTCACATTTTAACATTGAGAAATTCTTAGAACAGCTATTACAGAGTCATTGAAAACACACACATGAGACAAAACATAACAAGGAAAATGCACTTATCTTACATTTGAATACATTATGGTGTACCAATAATGTGAATTCTACATCTATCATGATTACTGTCTTAACATGGTAAATATGGGTTTGTTGCATTCAAACTGAAACTGTATGTTTTTGTGTGTGAAAGGCATAGACTTAATGGCTATTTTAATGAAACTGAAAGATTACTTAAACAGACATTTGCATTTTACAAAGCGGAATTTTGGTTTTATGTCTTAATCAGAGACAACTCAGCATTTTTTGCACATTCTTAAAAAAAAGCTATACTGAACTACTGTTGTAGTTAATAACCTCAACATCCTTGCATGAAAAGAAGGTGTTATGGTTTTTGAATGCATCACCAGCACAACTTATGTATCAACATACTGCCAGGAAATAAATAATAATAACATAGTCATGACAATACGCAAAACCAACCAAAATCTAAAAATAACAGAATTGAAGTAGAGTGTTGAAATATGTTTTTCAGAAAGTATTGTGAAAGTTCCCAGTGTAAGTGTTTTGAGAGTGTCCGTAATCCTGGTTACTAATCTCATTTAATGACATTAATACTGGATCAGTTGAGTCAGATAAAAAGAAAGTTATGAAATTGTGAAAGGTTGAAAAAGAAAGAATTTTGTCATGTATATTAGCCTTAGATATAAGCACCTTCAATTCTTTGTTTAAATGTGCAATATAGGGGTTTGGATTTATTGTCTGTCTGCAATTCCTTATTATAATAATAACAATTATGTGAAATATTCTTTGTGAGCAATTCATCTTCAAGGGAAGAACAGTTACCTAATAAAGCTATTCAAATAATTTAATTTTTTTATTGAATACATTTTCGTCTGTGAAAGATATTATTTTGATCTTTAACTGAAATTGATTTTACTTGAACAATATATTATAAAAGGTTTGTCCAAATAAAATAATAACTACAAATAAGTGATTCACTGTGATAACAAACACTCAGCCTGTACAAAGTCAATTCCCCTTGCACTATGGTACAGAGGGGTGATACAGATGCACAGTTGAAGACCACAATGATCTGACTTATGAATTTATTTTTTATCTGCAGCATAAACTGTGGCCACCTTGTGGAGAAAAAACATAGCAGTGTGGTAGTGAAGCGCCCCCTCTTCACAGTGCTGTGATTCAGCTATAATCTGGTTAAATCTGAATGTTACAATACATCCTTCCTTTTCAATACCTTATGAAATGGGAAATAATCCGGCCATTAGAAGAAGAAAAAACACATCCTGAATACAAATAGCATTATGGAAACAAATAAAATAAACTTGCTTTATAAACAAATGTTTTAAATCTAAATCACTACACATTAACCTTAAATTATGTACCTTATTTATACACGTTCAATTATAGCAATTTGGATGAAGAAAAATAAAAACATGTTGGCTCCTTAATTGTTCTAATTAAACAATTAATTGGTGACTTGAATTGGTGAAAAATTAAATATGAAAGTTTTAGATGAGCCTACCTGAGTAAATAATGACATTTAAATATCATTATTTACTAAGGTAGTCTCATCTAAAATGTTCATAATTAATTGTTCAATTAGACCAATTAAGGAGCTAAGTGCTGGGCTGGAACAAAATCCAGCAGACACTGCGCCCCCCCCAGGACTGGAGTCTGACACCCCTGATCTAAACAAATGTGTAGAACAGCAGAGTTCCTATATATAAAAAAAAAACATTGTACAGATTTAATTTCTTCTTTCTCTTTTTTATTAATTAAAGGATCTGTTATGAGCTATGAAAAAATTAAAAAGGGTTGACCGAGATAATAAAAATAACGTGCAGGGTCCAGACAGGAAGAGCCAGGCTTACCTGCTTATAACATTTCTCCCGTAGGGATTGTCTTCAGTTTTCTGAAGACTCAATAGAAAACATCAAGCCAACAGCACCTTGATTAATGAACAAAAGATACTACCAATTGAATTACAGAGAGACAGGAGTTATTTGATGTTTGGAGACTGCTGGGAAATTAACCTTCCAAGTGAGCTGTACAAAGAGTTATACTAACACCCGCCAGTCCGAAAGACCCACATCTGTGGATTGTAGTGAACAGTTAACTAATCAAATTGTCACTTGTTATGTGCTGATCAGATCTACAAAGCACACAGAATAATATACACTCACTTATATCACGGACACATATTAAATAATAACAGGGATGTTACTGAACACCACTGGAACTGTAATGCTCAACATGTAGGTAAATCAAATTACACAGATTTATCAAAATTGCTTTCCCCACTTTTTCCTTTATTTACACAGAACGGTAAGATGTGACACACTGTTTTCAGACACCCCCACAGCCGAAGACCACACACCAACAGTGAAAGCCACTGCACTGTATCCTGGCATTTGTGTAGAAACACTGCAGGAAAAACTTATCCTGTCCAGTTCATAAAAGCTATAATATGAATAACAACAACAACAAACACATCTGCAGTACACAACTCTGTGAAAAAGATCTATGGGTACAACTGGAATTTGCAATACCATTTACTTATTTGGGAAACAGGACACAAAATATGCAAGGGTGCAGTTTTTTTATGTTCAAAAATTCATCATAAATGTAGTTGAAACCATGAGTAAAACAAAATTAAACCTTTTTCTAGCTTTTGCATACCTGTATTAGTCCTGGTCCTATATGTATATGGTTATTACAATCATGACCTGAAACAACACTGACCATATTATTGGATCAATCTGCTATCATTTTAATCTTATTAGCCAGATTGTGAATTCACAAATGATAATGTGTTGGTGCTGCAGAAGAGATATTACTGTGTATGTTTCTTGAGTTGATTATTGAACAGACGCCAAGAAAATCAAACAGTAGACTTAACACAACAAATATATCGCCCAGCTCATAATTTCACCTACCAAGAAATCCCTGTGTATATTTTGTAGGACACACAGTGCAGTAGACAGGACACAGGACACACAGTGCTGTAGAATTCATCACATCGAATCCTGTGTTACTTTCAATCGATACAGGGGACTGTATATACATGAACAAAAATACTCCTCTTAAACCGCACCGAGTGGAGTACATTGACATCAAGTGGTGGAAATGTTAACTGCAATACTTTCAGCTATTCCTGCCACTGAGCTTCAGAACTATACTGTATATTTTATTATAACAACGTCTTTAGTGTTAAATGATGACAGCCAGTCCTCTTAGAAACCACTCAGACCAAAGAAGTATGGCAGTAACTACAGTGAAGTGCTTCATTATGCATTTGAAGTCAATGAAATAGGTTCCGGAAAAGTCCCAGTATTTCACACAGGCCAGATGCATTTGTCTTCATCTGATGAGCCACAACAGACCTTTAGAGGTGTTCAAACCCAACAAGCCCAGTGGTGGCTCGTCAGATGAAGACAAATGGATCTATTATACATGAGTATGAATTAACAAAATTAGTTACACAGGCAGTAAGCCCACAATTTGCTTACAGGAAAAATCAGGCTCTTTCTGTGCATATAACTGTGCTTTCCTAATGACAGAATGTTATATTATTGAGATACCTTAACCCCTCAGGTGATTACCTTTTCTTTTCGTTTTGCATATTTAAGTTCTTATAAATATATAATTTGAAAAGTGCTTAACAGTGACTTACAGAACTTTATTAATTAAATATTTATGATGATATTAATTCAATAATCTGAAGATAGACTAATGATTGTATTTCAATCTATGGTGTTTGACCACTTTACATACCCTATGATAGGCATGCAGTAAATAACATACAGCTTTTTTATTAAATTAAGTAGCATAGATTTTCCTTTCAGACACTTAATGGTTTTAATTATTCTTATACTGAAAGAAAATGAGTTTTACAGTTCACGTGCAACTCAACGATGTCTACTATCCACTTCCATCTGAGTTCAGCATCCCTGTCTTTAAAGCTCCCTTTTCCCGACTTACAGAAGTGCAAAAGAAACGTAAAGCTTCCAGGTGGCTATTGGTGATTCAAGTTTTTATGTCTTGCTGCAAAGTCACTGAGAGTTCGGCGGCGTTCCAGCAACAGAGCGCTCCACTCGCTTAAACTTCTGCAGCTCAACTTGCAGCTCCCAGTACCTGAGGTAAAGCCACATCAGCCTGCCGTTCTTGCGCTTGTCTGTGTTCATAAGATCGGCGCAATGCTTGTCGTGTTTGAAAATGTATTTTATATCTGCTTCCATGTTCAGTTCAGCAGCGAGCGGGTCTTTGGCGGCTTTGATGAGCACGTTCTTCTCCATCTCAAAGCGCTTCTCTCGTGGCAGGAGGACGCTGCAGTAGGCACTCTGCCGTTCTACCAATGCCTCTTCGAATTCCTTCAAGACTAGCGTGGCCTTACGCTGCCAGAAGGTTTCCCGTTGCAAAGCACTGCGCAAGAGGGCTCCCGCCGCACCCGACTGCAAAAGCTGATTTTTCTCCATTTCCAGTTTCTCCCGGTCCTGCTGCAGTTGCTTTCTTTCTGCCAAAAGCTGCTGACTCTGAGACATGAGGGCCTGCCTGTAGCCCTGCACTCTCTGGCGCTCTTTCTCCAGCTGCAGCTCCAGGTGAGCCGCGGCCCGTCGGCTCTCCAGGACAGCTTCCTTGTACTTCATCTCCAGATTCTGGGCTATGGACTCCATGTCTTGGTTGTACTTTGCTTTCACTTCCCGGATCTCCTTTTGTGACTCTCTGGTCCAGATCCATCCTAGGAAAAAGTACAAGCGAGTTCAGTTGGTACATAAGGCTCTTGCACTTTCCCAGAAAGACACATTCAAATTGAGATTTAGCCTATTTGTTTTCCAACTAGAGCTGTAGGAATCCAAGAACAGATCTGTCTACATATTATGAAAGCTGTCCAATTTATTCCCAAAGCAAGTCCTGCTGACTGAAGTTCACAAAAGTACAAAGAAAGAGAAAATATGATGCCAGTTTGGTATATTGTTACTGTTAATGGACCTGTATTTCCTGCTGATTTTGATCCAATTCCACTTCCTATTTGGTTATTAACTGTATTGAGACTCTACTTACCCCCCAACAAAAGTTCACATTAAAACATCAGAGTTGACTGTAAATGTGTATAACCAAAATAGCAGTTTCAAATTGTATAAAAGTCAAACCCAATTCCCTGTGCAAATTCGGTTATAACCGATTCATACAGAATACGTCTGCTCAGGAAATAAACATGTGAATTCCACATTAGATATTCGATTGAATGGTTCCCGACTACCTCACGACACACCTGCTCAGATTGTACCTGTTCTGACTTTACCTGTTCCACAGCCTGATCTCCTGGGAAGCTCAGCACTCTTGCTCTTATGCACTTTCTTATTGAACTACTCAATCATGCTCCTGATTACTGATATATTTTTTGCACTTCTAACATTTTAACTCCTCCTATGCCCACCCCACTCCTTAGCACAAACCAGTGACACATTTGTACTAGGATTTATGCTTATTGTAATCTGTACTGATTGCATTTGCTGCACTTGAACTACTTTGAAAATGCTTCTTGTGGAAAGTGCATGTCACCTGTGTAAGGGTGTCAATAAATGAAACACTGTTTCCTGCAGTGTTTGCAAACTCTGTGAAGCTCTACACAGAAGATTAATGTAGTTCACACTTACTGAAGGCAGCCAGGCCCAACATTGGCACTAGGAGGGCATAATTCCACTTGTTTCCATCCCCATCCCCTCGCTGGTTTGGTTGGATATTCCACCCAGGAGGATCATTCAGGTTGTTCATGGAGACGCACTGAAGAACAGACCATAAACACACAAAATGGTACAGCACAGGTCACAGAGTTATTTACAAGGTGCCATGGCAATGTAGTCCTGTTTTGAGTCTAGGTTTTACCTTGGCTGTGCCAACGATAAATGCTCTGACCTGCTAAGGCACTAAGCTAAATGCAGGTGCTATTAGGGCCATGTTTGGAAATGAACTGAAACCATCTTCTAATTAACCACAAAACACACAAAAATCAAGAACAAAAGTAGCATAAAGATTTGTTAAATTGCTTATTCTACAATCATCTGTTTGTTGTGTATACAGTACCTTTCTATTTCTAGTGATGATCTGGATTAATTTGTTTACAGGAATGTCTGGAGCAGACAAGGGCATTGCATTTTCCCTTATTGAAACTGGGCTCATTTAAAAAGGGATTAACAGATTTCAAGACACAGCTTCTACGAGTGACAGCACGTACTACTCTTTGGGTGTCAAAATACCATTACTGGGTGTAACAATCTCTTTCGCCTGTATTTTAAACTATACCTACTGAAAGCACATCATACATATTTTGCAATAAAATAAAGAAACGCCACAATTAGTATATATCACAGACGAAACATCGCCCATCCAATGCTATCATTAGTCAGCCAGGCTTTCCACTCATGTAGTCTGTAGTGTTAATATTATCGCTCATGCACCTCTTCTGCCGAGAGCCAGCACAACACACCTTATGCCGTCTGTATATTTCGCTGTTCCCCTGAAGTGTCTGTGATCAGATAACCCTTTTAACTCTGCATCGTTAAGGTAATGCGGAAAACACAGAGGATGTAAACACACACACTGAACTAGTTATCTGCTCACCTTGGAAAGTCACTCACTCGGGTCCGTCTCAAACACTCCCCACTTGCACAAGCATTACACAACACGTTCTGTCATTTTTGGACCGTTCAACTACGAAGGGAGGTAGACTGTAAAGGTATTTAAATGTATTATGTTACTAAAAAAAACAATTGAATCAACACATTACATAATCTTACGTAAAACATATTTTTATATATTGTTTTATTGTAAAGTCTGACTAAGGCTTAAAATGTTGCATTGCATTATATTGATTTTTATAAGATACCCCTTCACGGCCGTAGATTCAAAGATGGTACATCTGTAGTATGAACGGAAGAGAGGATGTGGGTTTGTTCTGGCGCATGCGCATTGAACCGTGTAGCGAACATCATGGCTGCGCTGTGTGCTGCTTCTCGGATTCTTGCGAGGAGAGTCCTGTCATCTAAAACTGTGAGTCTTTTGGCCTGTTGAGTTGACTTTAACATTTACAAACATCTTGTCGATGTTAATACTTATCTGACTTTTAACTGTTCCTAGTGTGACCTGCTTTTGTCACGTACAGTGGCTATTTTCCCCGAGTTCAGTAACTATATAACATTTTTTTTTTTTGTTAAGGGGATTGATGCTTTTTTAAATTGATTCAGTTTTGTTTTATCAAGTGGAAAAAAAACAACATCTACGTATGCATTTGTGTCAGCTGGGTGGCTTCGTTTGTTAACGATTAGCATTCGTTTTGTGAAGGTCAGCTTGGAATACAATTACAAGGCAGTGTCGTATTACTGTATGAGACTGTCGTAAAACATCCTCCTTGTTGGACTGCGGTATGAAACTTGTTTTGATTTTCCACAAAGTGTTTCGCTATGTTTCTTTTGTCGATGCTTATGAATTGTGGATGCATTTCTTACCTATTTGATAGTTTTCACATTGAAGTAGCTGTTTGCTACAAATCCAAAAGGCAGAGGATGCTATCGACCTCTGTTGACGTATTCGTTTTGTTTTTTTCTGTTATGTACTCTCTAGTCCCAGTATATACAGAAAATATGAATTTATAGATGTATGATCTATATTCCATCCATCCATGTTCAATAACCACTTCCCCTGCCCTTTGTTGCATTTGTGTTTGTTGTAATTCACTTGTAAATTAATATTTTAAGATTGACTTAAGAATAGTTTTGTGTATAACATCATATGTCTGCACGGTGTAATTGCAGCTTATTTCGTGTGCATGTTTCCCCCAATTTCACCCTTGGAAATGACAAGCTTACAATGTGTGTTTCTTTCATCAGCTCCCAGCATGCTACCAGGGCACTTCTCGGACGTTTCACTTCACCGTCGATGGGAAAAAGGCTGCTAAAGTTTCAGATGCAGTAGGTTTAAAACGCCTCCAGAATGATTCAATGTTTATTTCTGACATTGACTTTTAAGCCACACTATCTACATTCTTAAGCCACCGAATATGAATCACTGCCAGCTAACCTCTGTTTTTAATAAAGCAGAAGTTACAGTTTTGCAGTGTTCCCGAAAATGACAAATAAGGATCCTGGTGTAATATGAAAGTCAGAGGAATGCTGTGTATATGCACATTCTTTTAATGTGTCTGTATTCCTTACAGATACGTGCGACCTTGGACGTTTTTGCTGTTAATAAATACAATAAAATGCCAACATCAGGGTTAATCAGTGTTACAGCTCCTGCTAATGTGTAGTTGGTCTAATTGGAAACTGTTAGTTGGGTTTAGTTCCTTCTTAAAATAACTCTCACTGGATTATTTTTTTCTTTATGTATGTTATTATTGAACGAATGCTTATTGTAACTTGGATGACAAGGTTTCAGTGTTGCATGGAAAAAGTCTGAGGTGTATATCAGGTTTGCACCCAATTATGTTCTACTTCAGGAACAAAATGAGCTATTGAGTCATTAAAGGAAGGCTTTTTACTATGCAAACTGTCATTCGTGTTATTGTCTTTTGTCAGATTGATTTTATTTTTCCCCATGACAGAGGGGATCAGTGGAATTTACTGAGCTGTGGAACTGATATTCGGCCTAATGTAATCTGACATAACCATTTGGAAAGTAGCTGCTCATAGCTGAATCTGAAATACTTGGTAAGTTCTATTAAATTGTGTTTGTTTTTCTTCAGATCTCTACGCAGTACCCTGTGGTAGACCATGACTTTGATGCAGTTGTGGTGGGGGCAGGTGGCGCCGGATTGCGAGCTGCATTTGGGTTGTCAGAGGCTGGTTTCAACACTGCCTGCATTACAAAGCTCTTCCCTACAAGATCTCACACTGTGGCAGCCCAGGTAAAGTGCCCAAATATATTTGGACAATGTAATTGTTCACTTTATTTTGAATAATGTTAAAAATAAATAATTTTTACACAGCGTTCATGTCTTTTAGTATGGGCAGACCTGTTTTGATGCCATTATGCAGCTACAATTTGTGCTCTGGTCATAAAAATAATGGTTCCATAAGCCAGTAATAAAATTAATCTAGGACTTATTATGAGCAGCAGATAGGTAGTCCAAAGTTCATACTTATCAGGTTGAAACCTCTGATAGGAGCTCCCCAACAAGGGTGTTTGCTTGCTAACAAAGGTATATCGGTAAGATGAGAGAAATTCAATGTAATGCATTACTGCGGAGTGTTTTGACATTTCTTTTCTACATACTTAGGAAGACGGTCAGAATTATAAGTGTTCCAGCAGTGCGTTCTGATCCAGATTGTTCTTTGTTCTTTGTCCTGTACAGGGTGGTATTAATGCAGCCCTGGGGAACATGGAAGATGATGATTGGAGGTGGCACTTCTATGATACAGTGAAGGGATCTGATTGGCTGGGAGATCAGGATGCCATCCATTATATGACCGAACAGGCCCCAGCAGCAGTTGTTGAGGTGAGAACCATGCCTTTGCAGGTGTGCAATCACGGCAGTACTGTAATATGCAAGCCTGAGATTTATAAAATAAACAAACTATAGAGGCCATGTATAATGCAGTAAATAAATATTTTATAGTCCTTGAAACTGCTCCTCTGAAAAGCTGACTGTCCGAGGTTAATAGCTGGTGCTTGGAAATGTCTTCCTGCAAAGTGTAATGTGATAAGCGCACCTGTGTGTGGCACTTGTCCAGCAGCTGTCAGAGACGTCAGGCAGGGAGAGCACAACCTTTGCAGCCACCATCTTGAAAGTGATAGCATTCTCTTTTATAACTAAAAAGAAAAAAATATAGAAGAACATAACCTGTTATTTCCTGTAAAAAATTTGCTTACTGGAAGATTGAATGACTTGCTGTCTTGTGCAGTAAGAATGATTTTACCTGTTTATTGGAGTGAACGAGGATAAAAAGATCTTGCATGTAAGTGTAACCCTATATTACTGGATAAAGGCATCTGACATGAAATAAATAATAATAATATGTCCAGCATATCTTAGGATTGATAGGTTGTGCAATTTCTGGCATAGTGCAATACTAAACCACTGAATAAAACAACAAAAAAACAGTGGTAATACTTTCCTTGAATGGTAATTTGCAATCAGTAAATTCCAATAACTATAAAAAAACAATAATATTGTCTCAATCAGTTAGTTTGTCCTACCACTCTTGCAGTTCAAAAGCAGATCACGTGAACAGTGTTTGTTATTTGTAGAGAGGTGGAGCTGAGTTGTAATGGCTCCGATGTTGTTGTTGCTGAATGATATTTCAGGGATGGTCATCCATTCCCAATGGTGTAACGGTGGTGCACAATTGCACATGTAGTGAAGCTCTGATGAGTTTTCCAGAAAAAAAAAGAGCCAAAGAAGAAAACAACCTGCATATAGGAATAATTATTACTATGCAGGCTAAATAACTTCTCACTTTCATTACAATTAAACATTTGCTTTTTCCTATTCCTTTTTCCATTTTCCATTTTAAATGCTGTATTTACCTTAACTTAATACATACTAACACAGCGATTAACATTTACTTTACAGATCTATCCACCCCTTTTCAAATCAATAAAAATAAATCACAGCACACTTTCAGATCATAACATAAAATAAACATCTGTTAATCAAATTATCTGTAATTAAAAAAAATGTTCTTTATTTGAAAAGATTCCTTTTAAACTTAAGCATTAGACTTGTATATTACAGTATTAGCACAGGTTTTTGTCCATATACACATTACATCACAACAAAATGGATTCTTTATCTTTGTTCAAAAGACATGCAAATTAATAACAAATAACAATTTCCTCACCATTTCTGGCTGCTTTTGTTTTATTAAAATTAAGATTTCAAATAAATTCTGGTTGGCTTTTTAAAACAGTAAACACATTACAAACTTCTTTAGTGTCTATCTTATTTCTTTAAACCAAAAATCATAACCTACCAGAAAATCGTTTAATAGTGCCCAGGATTGATAACCTTTTTTTTTTTTTTTTTTTTTTTTTTTTAAGAAAAATATACATTTATTTGGAAGGACCCCTGAACCACCAGCTGCCAAGGCAGTTAACTAGTTGTGTGCTGGACATAAACTGTCTTTCTTATTTTTAAAACCCTTAATGTTTTATATTACTGGTTTATTTAAGCAAGCCCTCTGTTAAGGTACAATGCTTCAGTTGAAGCAACCCTTCGGGTCCCAGTGAATCAGGCACCCCAGTCAGCGCTTCCAGTAACAGATGAGACCTTTCAACAGGAGACGAGCGCTCCGGAAGAACAAATTCACAGACACTGAAGTCTGTTCGTTTATCTTAGTTTATTGAAAGTTTCACACAGCCTTTTATACATTTACAAGCAGTATTTCAAAGGAGTTTCGGGGCACTCCTGAAACTGGATATCTTCTTGGCATATGTCCGGGGCAGTTCTGAGACAGGAAGTGATAATCAATAAGGTATTCTTTATAATTAGTTTAAGCATTGAGGTGTTGATATCAAAGACACAGTAAACAAAAAAGGTTTTCTTTGTAATTAGTTCAGATATGGAAGCTCTGGTACCAAGGACACACTGTACTAATAAGAACGTATTAATAGATAATTTTGGTTCGTTAAACAAAGAATTTCCACGGCAGCAGACATTGCCACACAGATAAGTCTGAGCAGAGAAATCCTAATAAAAACACGTTTTAACTAGTAACTTACTGGAAAGTTTCTTATATTTTCTAACAGTTATACAGTGGGTATATACAGTACATAGGGGGCAATTTTACCCCAACACCCTCCCTTATCAAATATGTGATTATTTTATCTTGACATGGTGTACTTTTCCACTTTGCCTTGAATTACTTGATGACGATCTTGGAAAATCTCTGAAAAAATTTACCTTTTACGCTTTATCGTCAAAAAGAGAAATTCAAGAAATGTATTTATAAGAAGCACACCTATAACTGAACTGCACAATATCTTCCATTGAGTTAGGCTCCCAACTTCACATACCAAAGAATGCGTTGGCCATTTTTATTCCATTCAGGGCAACCCTGGAAATCGTGATGAGGAACTGAAAATTCTGTATCCCTTCAGAAAAACATTTAAACCTCCAGCTGAATTTTCTAGAGTTCCATCTGATAGGACACATGACCTGTCTTCCTCTATTTGAATGCAGGGATAGGGTTAAAAGAAATCCTACATCTTCGCTCACATCACCAGAATAACCAACTTGTTCATTCAGCATATTAATATTAATAATAGTTGTTGCATTGTATTTATAACTTTTGTTTTTTGTCTTTGGATTGTGGATGTAGCTGGAAAATTTTGGGATGCCATTCAGTAGGACAGAGGACGGGAAGATTTACCAGCGTGCTTTTGGGGGACAGAGCCTGCAGTTTGGGAAGGGGGGCCAGGCTCACAGGTGCTGCTGTGTGGCTGACCGGACTGGACATTCACTGTTACACACACTCTATGGGAGGGTAAGAGACTTGGTTTCCTTGGCAAATACCATACTGATATCTAGGGCCCTATGTTTTGTGCAATTTGCCATTTCAATGATATGGACAGATAAGAACATTTAAGATGGTTTTTGCTCTTAGCTGTTCTTATTCTTTTGTACGGTCTAAATCAGACGTTTCGTTTTCTTGTAATGTACACTCTTCAAAAACAGCTGTATTTCTTTTCAGTCCTTGAAATATGACACCAGCTACTTTGTGGAGTATTTTGCTTTGGATCTTCTGATGGAAAATGGCGAATGTAGAGGAGTCATAGCTCTCTGTATGGAAGATGGATCAATCCACCGGTTCAGAGCAAAAAACACTGTCATAGCTACAGGGTATGTACTGATAGAACCTTTCCAAAAAATTAAGGAATCATTCACTAAACCTTTGGAAAACAACAAGTCTCTTTCATTGTTACATTTTTGACCTACAAAAAGTTTGGTGGTGATAAGTGTTAATTTTGTGAAGGCATGGTTTTACCCATTTCTCTTCCCTCACGTACCAGGGGTTATGGCCGAACCTTTTTTAGCTGCACGTCGGCCCACACCAGCACAGGGGACGGTAACGCCATGGTCACCAGAGCTGGCCTGCCTTGCCAGGACCTGGAGTTTGTGCAGTTCCACCCAACCGGTAAGGTCCTCCTGGGTTTATTACAGGTTCCATAGGCTTAGATTTGCTTGTTTGAATCATGAAAACGCAACTGAAATTAGGTACGGCATTGGATGCTCATTTGATTTCTTCTTTTGTAGGTATTTATGGGGCCGGATGTCTGATCACAGAAGGCTGCCGAGGTGAGGGGGGTATTCTCATTAACAGCGAAGGAGAGAGGTTTATGGAGCGGTATGCCCCTGTCGCGAAGGACCTTGCCTCTCGGGATGTCGTGTCCCGTGCCATGACCATTGAAATCCGAGAAGGAAGGTTTGTACAAAAGTTATGTTCATTTCTACAGAGGATCTTTAGAGCAGTTTGCCAAAAGGACTTCTAAAACGAATGTCCTGCCACTGTCCTCACAAAGCATCCTTATCTCCTTTCAGAGGCTCTGGGCCTGACAAAGATCATGTGTACCTGCAGCTCCATCACCTCCCTCCCCAGCAGCTTGCCACACGCTTGCCTGGGATCTCGGAGACCGCCATGATCTTTGCTGGAGTTGACGTCACCAAGGAGCCCATCCCAGTTCTTCCTACTGTTCACTACAACATGGGAGGAATCCCTACCAACTACAAGGGCCAGGTAGTCATGCTGGATGTAAATTGTTTTTTTTTTAGGGAATATCTAATTTAAGGTCACCAGTAGTGGAGAGTTCAGTTGTAAATACAGCCAGGGTCATCGCCTGTTTCTGTTGAAGGCCATTACCTACGAGAACGGTCAAGATAAAGTGGTGCCAGGACTGTACGCCTGCGGAGAAGCTGGCTGCGCCTCTGTCCACGGGGCCAACCGGCTCGGCGCCAACTCCCTCCTTGACTTGGTGGTGTTTGGCCGTGCCTGCGCCCTGACCATTGCAGAAAACTTCAAGCCTGGTGAGGACATTACTGAAACATTCCCTTTTCTGTGCAGTCTCACGTTTGCTTTTTCTGTAACGGTGCATTTGCTTTAGACTGGTGAATGGATATAATTTCCATTACAGCATGTTGACACTCATTTGCACATTAGCCAAGAGTGAAACAGTACGCATCTATAGAGTCTCAACTGTGAAAAAGATGTGATTCTCTGAATTATGATTGTAGGAGAAACTCTTCCAGACCTCAAATCAAATGCTGGAGAGGAGTCTGTAGCCAACTTGGATAAACTGAGATTTGCGAATGGCAACATTAGAACGTCTGAGATCCGTCTCAACATGCAGAAGGTAAGTGGTCTCATTAATGAGGTATTCTAATCAAATGCATTTGCCTTCACAAATTGTTAATTACTGCTGTTGTACCCTGGTGTTTGTGATTGTTCTTTTTTAGATGCTAAGTTGTGCCTTCAAAGTCAAATGCAGTCTAAAACCCAAATTATGAAAGTAGCAAAATATACTTGTAGTGTTACTTCCACAAATGGCCGAAAACACCTCAGGAAATCTGTATACTACAGCTACAAATTCTACAAAAACATAAATTTGCCTGTATAAACTATACTGAAGTAATGAATTGAAAGCATTCCCCATAATTGTTTTTTTTTCCTAAAACCCATCCTCTGAGTATTGTTATTGGGTTGGAGATGCGCTGTGAGCTTGTGAGTGAGGTTTGTCTCTGTGCCCCTCATTCAGACAATGCAGGCGCACGCAGCGGTGTTCCGCACCGGCCCAGTCCTCAAAGAAGGATGTGAGAAAATTGATTCCATCTTCAAATCGATGGCAGACATCAAGACATTTGACAGAGGTACCATTTTTGCCTTCACTGAGTTTATATTCAGTACACAATCTACAGTATTTTTGTGTTAATAGCTCATTGTTTTCTTGAGCATGGGACGGACCGTGCTGAAATGGGAAGTGTAAGTGTGGGTGTCGTCTGCGTCTTCAGGCATCGTGTGGAACACTGACCTGGTCGAGACTCTGGAGCTGCAGAATCTGATGCTGTGCGCCCTGCAGACCATCAACGGTGCCGAGGCACGGAAGGAGAGCCGGGGTGCGCACGCCAGAGAGGACTTCAAGGTGGGTGCTTCCGATCTCAGGCCCAGACCAACAATCGTCCTACTTCCTTGACTGTATCCTTAACCAAATTATGGTTGCTATGTGTAGTGGCAATCTGCTCATTCTAGCTTCCAATTTGCAGTCATGACATGTATAATGAAAGAAATAAAAGAAAACCTCTTACATGTTGGTAGTGCATGATTTTACTGTCGTCTTAATGTGAATGCATTGGAAACAAGTGTCTTGTCTTCTAGCAACGCATGGATGAATACGACTATAGCAAACCCCTACAGGGCCAGCAGAAGAAGCCCTTCAGCGAGCATTGGAGAAAGCACACCCTGTCTTACGTGGATGCCAGTGGGAAGGTAAAGGCTTCCTGTCTCGCTTTAAATGAATCTGCTTCCAAAGATGTGCAAAACAAGTTAGAATGTATCTTCAGGGCACCATATTCTTATAACACACTGCCTTGTTCAGACTCTGTTTCATTATATTCCTTGAGAAGGTTGTTGTCTGGCTGTTCATAGTTTTCCCAAGTGATGAAACTAACCATGTGTTTCAGGTGACTCTTAAATACCGGCCTGTGATTGACCATTCATTAAGTGAGGAAGAGTGCTCCGCCATCCCCCCTGCCATCCGCTCCTACTGAGCTGCCAAACTGTAACTTTGCATTAGTCAGAACTTGTAACAGCGGATAAATGTTGGATTTTGTTTTGTTCTTGTACTGTACTATACTGGCGAATACTACACATAGGAATGTTACTTATTTCCTTAGAAGACATAAAGTACTATTATGGTATTCCGTGCATTGTGGTTTAAAGTATATTATTGATATCTGATTTGAATTATTCTAATGTAGAATAAAACAAAGTTAAACTGTATGCAGACATTGGAATACTTGGAGCAATCGTGGTTAAAAAGCTGCCACCTTGAGAAAAGCAAAACCTTGTATGTAAATAAAATACATTTTTCACTCATTCTCGCCTTTCTTAATGGGATAATACAAATGTATTTAAAGTGGTGTGTATCCTGCATGCTTACTGCTTACTGGATTTATTTAAAATCTCAATAAAAAGGCTACGAATCTTCCTTTATGCCTGACATTGTGTGCTTGGGCAGTGTTGTGGAAATGTACATAAACATGCAGAGAGATGGGCTGAAATATAATTTATGTAAGTATTTACCAATAACAAAGCATATCAGAAGTATTGTCTGTGTCAAATGATAGAATTCAAAGTTTTCATTGAAAACAATTATATATGGTAATTGCATAGGAATTCAGAGTCAAAATTTGGTGGCAGCAATTACAGCTGCAAGTCTTTTTGGGTCAGTCGCTACCAACTTTGTACACTGGCTTGGTGAATTTTTTTGCCCATTCTTCTTGGCAGATTTGCTCAAGCTCAAGTTGCGTGGGGGATCGCTTATCGACAGCAGTTTTTCCACAGTTCTTTCCACAGATTCTCCATTGGATTCCAGTCAGGACTTTGACTGGACCACTCAAGGACATCCACTCTTATTCTTGAGCCACTTCACTGTAGCTTTGGAACATTGCCCTACTGAAAAGTACATTTTTGCCCCAGTTTAGCAGACATATTTTCTTAGTATTTTGTACGTTGCATCATACATTAATTTGCTTGAAGTGTTCTGGATATTGTTGATTGATGCACAGTTTCTCCCATCTCAGCCACTGAACTCTGAGGCCTTGATACCTGCTTTTCAATTATTTTATCCCAACTTGCTTTGATCATGGTTGAGTCTTTGCTTGAAATTCACTACCTGACCAAGGAACCCCACAGAGATGGGTGCTTTTTTTCTGATATCATGAGAGCCACTATTAGCGCACACAGGCCATTCAACAAATTGTGTGTCTTGTTAAGATCGTTTTGTGCACCTGAATTAATTTAGGTTTCCCACTCTAGAGGGTTTGAATACTTTGAAGCAATCATGACTTTTGATTTCATTTTATAGATTTGTTTTTGTTTTTGCTTTGAATGTGTAGAGTAGGTTGTGCATATAACTCATTCATTCCTGCTTCAAAGTGTCATGATTGTAAAGCAACACCATTAAAATGTGTGAGAGGGTCTGAATACTTTTGTAAATCTACGGTCTCTTTTTCATTCATTATTACACCATATTATATTTTTTGTGGAGGGGCATTTGTGATTTTGTGCTTTTCTCAAAGTTACACTGTACCTTCATTGTAGCCCACTTATTATTTTAAGTCATTAACAACTGCAATTAATGTCAGATGTATCGAAGTCAGCCATACTAGTGCAGTGACACTATGTAACACAATTTTTGTTCCTGGGTAGTAAGTGTTATTTCCTAATTGCTTATGCCTCAAAAGTATATAAAATGACTATCATTCCCCACAAATTTTGTGGACAGTGATATTGTACCTATTTCCAATGAGAAAATGGGCAAATTTGTGTCTTTTCGTTCACATACAGTCAGAAAAAAACAACATATGAATCCAAATTAACATACAAGTAATACAAAAATGACTACAAAAGATTTAGAAGTGAGTTTTTTGAGATTTACAATTATACCGTAAATCACTTTCACGAATCAGCCCCCAAATGTAGTCTCCCATCATGTTCTTGTTATACTGTCCTTGGTAGCGGCATTCAAAGTCCAGTATATGCTGGTGGAAGCGCTCGCCTTGCTCCTCCGAGTACGCTCCCATATTCTCCTTGAATTTATCAAGATGAGCATCAAGGATATGGACTTTAAGGGACATCCTACAGCCCATTGTGCCGTAGTTCTTCACCAGAGTCTCAACCAGCTCCACATAGTTTTTCGGACTAGTGAGCTTCTTGGAGAATTCATTGCACTCCAGGATCTTCTTTATCTGTGGTCCAACGAAGACACCGGCTTTGACCTTTGCCTCAGACAGCTGTGGAGGGAAAGCTAGAAATTCCTTTCTCACACATGTTTTACTTCATGTATATTTAAGAAAAATAAGGTCAAGCTAAAAGGTCAGGCCAGAAGGTAGTTTGACCTCTGTTTGTTATTTACGATGAGCATCTTGGAGAAGATGCCAAACAGTATGATTTGAGTGTCTGCTCCCTAATCCTAGTATTGACCTATGAACTATTGCCTATAATGATATATATTGTGCTTAGCTAGCTTTTAAGATAACATAGTAATGACTTGTTAATGATAACCAGATCTTTGACTTCTGTGTGTATAAAAAGCTCTGACTTTTATCAAGGAATCAGAGCAACTTTGGAATCTCCTTGATTCACTGTTCCTCTCCACGCTGCGTGTAATAAAGGCATTACAACGAACGTTCCAACCTGATTGAAGACTGAGTGTCTTCCACATAGCTTAGGGAAGAAGTCTTAAAGGTACTTGAAGGCTGCTGACTCCTTATCTAGAGCTCTGACAAATTGTTTTATAAGGCCCAATTTGATGTGCAGTGATGGCATCAACACCTTCCGGGGGTCCACCAGTGGCTCCCATTTACGTTGTTCCTCCCCACAGAGAACTCAGTCCGCTGTGACCAGTCCTGCCTGTGGTAGTGTGCCTTGGTGTCCCTGCTGTCCCAAAGGCAAAACTTGGTAGGAAAACTTGGTAAAACTGCCTTTTTGCCACCATTTTGAAATCTCCTATGACCTCCAAGCCGTACTCATCATACTTCTAGGTGTCCAGCAACGTCTTGATGCTGTTGTAATCCTCTTTGAGGTGCACTGAGTGAGCCAGGGGAAGAGACGGGTACTTGTTGCCATTATGGAGCAGCACGGCTTTGAGGCTCCTGGATGAGCTGTCAATGAAGAGGCACCACTCATTCTGGTTACAGGTGATTGCCTCGAACAGACTGGTCACATTGTGGCAGATCAGAGCCCATCTTGATGGGTGAAGAAGCTAGAAAAAGGTTTGTGACACTTCCTCTGATCTGCGACTTGCACACTTTCATCCAACAAGTTCCACTGCTTGAACCTAGACGTCAAAAGCTTGGCATTGGACTTGGTGAGATCAAGATCTCTAAACAAGTCGTTGAGGTCTTTTTCTCTCCTCAGCTCCACCTCTGAAATTGTCATCTGGATCTACAACGTCTTCCTCGCTCTCTTACTTGCTGCTTTCTTCTTAAGATGGCTGTTCTCTTCAAGGAGAACATTGGAGCGTACTCGGAGGAGCAAGGTGAGCGCTTCCACCAGGATATACTGGACTTTGAACGCCGCTACCAAGGACAGTATAACAAGAACATGATGGGAGACTACATTTGGGGGCTGATTCTTGAAAGTGATTTACGGTATAATCGTAAATCTCAAAAAACTACTCACTTCTAAATCTTTTATAGTCATTTTTGTATTACTTTAGTATAAATAGATGTTAATTTGGATTCATATGTTGTTTTATCTGACTTTATGTGAACGAAAAGACACAAATTCGCCCATTTTCTCATTGGAAATAGGCACATTTCAAAATATCACTGTCCTGGTCACAAAAACAAAGTTTGTGGGGAATAATACCCATTTTCTATACTTTTGAGGCATAAGCAATTTAATATAATTAAATGACACTTACTACCCAGGAATAAAACAAAACAAAATGTCACACGGTGTTATAATTGGTCTGTTTTGTTCTGGATTTCAGCCTGACTTGTCTGACATCACATTATGTAATTAGTCTGAATGTGTACTGAGTCAAAAATTCTTCAGCACTGTTAATGCTTGCCTGTTGCCACTTAATTAACTTGAACAGTGTTGGAGTGATGGGCCATTTTGATGTACATAGAATTACTGATAAATTATTCACAGGAGGAAAATCCACAACATGAATTGAATGCATCCACTAAGTGTCAATCAAGGGCTTATGTTTTTATTATTCCATTATTATCTTCTCAAGGTTGCAGAGATCAATCCTGACCATGAAATGACAGGAATTTGGAGAAATTACATGGCTATTGTTCAGATAAAGGATGTTCAGATAAATACCATGTCTC
This sequence comes from Amia ocellicauda, assembly GCF_036373705.1. Taxonomy (NCBI): domain Eukaryota; kingdom Metazoa; phylum Chordata; class Actinopteri; order Amiiformes; family Amiidae; genus Amia; species Amia ocellicauda. Next base: position 5,108,912 of record NC_089867.1, read on the forward strand.
GAATTCACATCTGCACAGCTACAGGCATCCATTACATCTTATGACACGTTTACCTATAAATCTATCAACCGATAATTGTTATTTTACTTTAGGGCAAAAAATAACCCCTTCATAATTATAATGTTACAAAACAAATAAATAAGCCTTAATTTGATGGTCTGTTCTTGAGTGTTGTCCAAAATAATGTGAATATTCCCTTTTGGGAGGAAGGGGTTGTTTTTCCAATGGAGAACATAACTTGGGTGATTTCTGATCTTTTGTGATGTCTGACAGGCCCCAACAAGCCAAGCAGCATACCATTACTTTCCTGTGTAGAGTTATACAAAGGTGGCATTTTGGAGTGAGCAGAGGGTCACAGCAGATGGAAAAAAGCAGCTGGAAGTCTGGAACCTCACTAGGTAAGAGATCATTTACTTTAGAATGATTCATGATTATGGGTATTGAAAATGTTTAAGGACACAATCCTCATTTTAAACAAAAATGTCACTTCTGAATTGATTTGAATTCCCCTGTACTTCAGTGTTCTCTAAGGTTCTACTTAGACTGCACATTACAGCCAAGAAAAGCTACTCAAAAAACACTGCTTTTCTCCCACTGGTCTATTTCAATGATAATACCACATTTTTTGTTGTAAATGTGATGAAAAAGGCATTGCATTGATCTGTAGTTGACCAATGGGGCAAATGTTGACTAGATTCAGAAAGTAAGCTTTTATCTCTATTGAGCAGCAGGTCTTCTTTTTCATCATATTAATAACCCTTTCTGCTTTGTGCAATTTTGTTTGGTCTCTATAAATTACATGTCAGATATTCTTGAACAACCAAGACAAATCTGTCATAATATGAATGTGTATCATAGCATGTGTGTAGCTTTGGTTTTGCAAATGCACCATCTATCTCCATTCCCCTAATATAAACCAACAAACAAAAGATGTGTGAAGATGTGGATTTTGATATTGATAAAATTAGAAGTAAAATGAAGGGAGTTAGTGGTGAATTTGACAGGTATTTTTACCATTATTTTCAATTCCCTTAATCTGCTTCACTTTCTGTCTGTATTCTGCTGTTTATTCTGTGACATGAAGAAGTTTACATAGTAGAAAATATCAGTTTAGCTATGTGCAAACTAAACAGAGCCTAAGGCTTGGTAAAAGTAAAGACACAACTTCAGACTTGCAGCTGCAGGGAGACTGGTGTTTTTACCCTCCTGCGAGGTATACACATGAGCACTGAGAGTCACAAATGATCTACCTCATGCTTCTCACATTACATCTACAGCATTTTACTGTGAAACATACATCTGTGTACTACATTATCAAACTAACTGAAACTTTGACATGTAAGGTCTTGTACTGTGTATGTGAATTTCTGTAATTAATTTTGTTAATGTGAATTAAATTGGCCTCTGGGAGCAAATCATAATAAAAAATATTACTATAATGGTATTCATCAATTTAATTCAGTGCCTGTATTGTTTTTGGCTTCTGCCTGAAAAATAATCTTTCTCTCAAGTGGTATTAAAACGTGTTTGAATAGGAATATGTTGAATGGAAGCTTTTTTTGATAGATTTTTTTTAACATTAGGAAAAAGCAATAAATGTTTAAGCTTTGTTTCCACTCATGATTTGTATCCGTCAAAATATTATTTTAAACCAGTTTTACAATAAATGTTTAAGTTTCTGCAAATGTTAAAATGTGCAGGTTTTCCAGGAACAAGAAAAATATCCTGTCACACAAAGAAAGGGTGACAATAAGGATTTATATTCACCAGGACAGGACAAGATTTTTGCATTAAAACAGAAACAGCAATTTGTACATGTACTAATACAGTCATCACTATACATTTTATTTAATAATAATTTGTATATAAAAATGAATGTGCAATTGTTGTCCTGTTACAATTGTTGTCTGTGTTTACACTCAATTAAATAAGTAATGACAGAAAGATACTGTCACAACTTAGTTAAGGTAGTTAAGATTAAGGTTTGTTTTTGAACTAAATTGGGTTAATATCTTAATACAAATTAAACAAATGGAAAAAATAAACACATAAAAGTCCAAAGGAGGAATCACAAATGATGAACTTGTACCCAATCACATTGTGGTAATAGAAAGTGGCTGCTGACAGTGAAACAGACCACCATTGAGTGCCAGTTTGTAATTTGTGATTACAAGTAGGTCAAAGTTTTGATTTGACCCAGGCCTCAGGGGTTGATCAGTGTTAGCTTTTGCTGCACACAGTAATTAAGCACCCATTCTCATCTCCATGTCTAAAACTAGGGAGCCATACTGGTCATGGAACAATTTGAAAAGACCATTTCTTTACATTTAAAAATCAGAAATTAGGTCAAGGCAGGAAAGCAACTGCTAATAAAAATAGTTATATGATTGTGTATATAAAGAATTATGTATCTTTCCTTGTTCACAGCCTAGACACAGTTAAGGGATACATCATTGTCTCTTCTATTCCCCCCTCAATGTGCATTGAGTATGGAAGTCCTGCTCAAGATTGCCTTCCTCTTGTGGACAGTGCAGCTGTCTACCCAAGACCCTGAGGCTGAAAGTCTCCTCATAAGGCCCAGGAATTTGAAAGGTGAGAACCAGTCACGTGTGGGAAGATCATTTGCAAACCACAAGCATTTACATAAAACGAATGAAAAAACTATTGCCAACATTTCTTTCTCTTTTCACTGTTGTCTTTGTTTTGCTTTTTTTTAAGCTAACAGAGGTTATACAATAGCATATATACCCTCTGACAGCTCTGTACACCTCTGACTATACATCACTTGCTTGGCCAAACTTTATCGCCACATATGTATTCATAAATCCCATTGCTTGTGTGGTTCTGATTTGTATGTATAAAGCATCCACAACCCTGTAAACTGCAAATCCTGGAAAACGGGGGCCAATCATGGATTGTGTACTATGTACTATGATACATGAGCCATCAGTTTGTAATAGTAAGTAAAATGGTACACACATAACCACAAGTGATAATGAGCATATGATGAGAGCATGGATCAGCATTCAAACAAAGTTGCAGTCCTTTTCTAAATATTGCGATGTTGACAGGTCAATGCATGTGAAATATGGGGTATAATAGTGTGGAATAGCATACACTAGTGTACCTTCAGTATAACGTGATGATCTTTGTTCTGTATGCATGTACTATAGGCAATGACGACTGCCCTATCAACGTATACTTCACCGTGGATACCTCAGAGAGCGTGGCACTCAAGGAGTATCCCTGGGGCAGCCAGGTGGACGAGCTGAAAGTGTTCCTCGAGATGTTTGTGCAGAAGCTGCAGGGGAGCACCCTGCAAGCCAAGAAGGTGAAATGGTCCTTCGGGGGACTGCATTTCTCAGACCGGGTTGAGGTCTTCAGTCAGATAACTACCGACACCACTGCCTTCCTGACGAGGGTGAGAAATATCAGGTACATCGGAAGAGGGACCTTCCTGGACTGCGCCCTGAGGAACCTGACGGATCAGGTCCGGAAAGCGTACTCCTCAGTGAAGCCGCAGCTACAGTTCGCCGTGGTCTTGACCGACGGGCATATCACAGGGAACCCCTGTGGAGGAGTCCAGCAGGCCACTGAAGCAGCCAAAGCTGCAGGCATTAAGATCTTTGTGGTGGCGACCAGCGATGACACGATGGAGAGCGAACTAAAACAGATCGCAAGTTCTCCCGTCGAGCTTTACCGCAAGGATTACTTGGCCTTCCCAAAAAACCGGAGGCAACTGGCGGTTAACAAGATCACTGACACAATGGCAAGTATGACCAAGGCTGTGAGTCTCGTCCTGCCCACAACACATACCAATGCAAACTCATCAAAATATGTTGACTGATGCTTTGCATAAAACGTTGATTCCCGACCCCAACTGAAGCCTTAATGTCCTTATATACATTTTACAAAGTGAAAGGCATTGTTTCTTCATTTTAATGTTTTTAATTGCAATCTTTTTTGTGCTTTAGGTAAACGAAGGTGAATCTGAGGTGAGGATACTTTGTTATATTACACAGATAACACTATCTTCTTGCTGCCAGGGAAACCAAATAGATATTTTTAGTGATATGTTTTTTTTTGTGTGGGTTATGCAGGCACATTCAAAGGCCTGTCATTCACTATCATTTATTTGTTTGTTTGTTTGTTTATTCAGTCATCTATTTGTTCATTCATTAATTTGTCTATTTGCTATATTGTAGTGTGCAGAACAATCATGCTTACAAACTACTGGGACATCAGGACCTAAAGGATTGAAAGGAATAAAGGCAAGAAATATTGAGTTGTCTATTTAAATTAAGGTTTTGTAATTCCATGTGCTATATTTTAATGTTTTTGTTTTTGGTGGTGGGGGTTCATTTTCTAGGGTGCCAAGGGAAGCTTTGGCACTATTGGTGATGCAGGCACCACTGGACAAAGGGTGAGCTAAACAAAATGGACATACTAGGAACCACATTTTCACAAAATAAAGTCACAGATGAGAAATCAGGAGAAGAATAAACCACTAAAACACACTGTGAGTGATCTGGAATATTAAATGTTATAATGGATGGGCTAAGTCATTAGAAAAAGGTAACATACAGAGTTCTTTCACACTTCTAAAAGGAACTGACACATCACAAAACAACGCTTTGAGGTTCTGTCCAGTTGTGGTAACCTGAATAAATATAAAAATATAATGCTTTGCTTTTTTTTTTTTAGGGAGACCCTGGAATAGAAGGTCCAATAGGTTTGCCTGGGTCTAAGGTATGTGTACTAATAAGAAAACATAATTGTATTTCTTTCTGTCTTCCCTGAACTATTTTGACAATATTCCACCATTCCATTTTCAGGGGTATCCTGGACTTAAAGGAGAAAAAGTAAGTTATAGTTATACAAATATTTTATAATTTTGTGCATGTTTATCTATGTATATATGCTTTATAGTGTTTGACCCTTTGTTACTACATTAACTCCATAATGTTGTTTTTTGTATAATTTTACAGGGAGATATTGGAATTTCTGGCGTGAAGGTACACTTGTTTTACTTAATAAATACAGCCTATCCGTATCCTCTCTAAGTTATTATACTTAGTGTACTGCTGATTTTACATACATTCCCAAGACCACGAAATAAATACTTGCCTGATTATGAGAAAGTGAATGAACCAACAAAAGGAGGTAATGTTTCAGATAAATGGTATTTTAAATGACCAAGGACTGGCTTCAATCACCCAGATTATCAGTCTTGGAATATGATCTCACTTTAGGTGGGGTTACAAGATGACTGAAGTATGATAGGTCATATGTATGAAAATGTATATCTGAATATATCAGTGTATTAGGGCTGCATTCAAACCCAGTTTAATACAAATGGGAGGGTAAGATAAAATTGTAATATTCTCTTCAGGATTTTGCATCGATAACCTTATATAAACCTGAAACAAAAGTGTATGTTTTATTTGATCTGTTTAAGGGACAACCTGGAAATTCTGGATACAATGGGATAGATGGCATAAAGGTAGGGTTGACTGCATTATGTTTATCATTGTCTGCTTTTGCCATGTTGACTGCTGTTGGCCCATTCCTAAACACAATTTGCATGTGGACAGTAGTGTGGAGTGGTCAGGGATCTGGACTCCCAAGCAGAGGGGCATGTGTTCAGTCCCAGGTGGTGGACACTGCTGTTGTACCCTTGAGCAAGGCACTGTACCCAGAATGCTCCAGTAAAGACCCAGCTGTATATGGGTAATTGTATGTTAAAATAATGTGATATATTGTAAGTTGGGGGTGTCTGCTAAGACATCTAATAATAATAATGTGTTTTCTCAAAGGGAAAAGTTGGTTCTATAGGCTCACCTGGATGCAAAGGAGACCCTGGTATGCAGGTAAAAAATATTTCCATTACATATCAACACTTATCCAGCTGTTCTCATATGTTCAAAATGGGCATTCATTACCTTAAACTAGATTAATCTCACCACTTCTGTAGATTACTATCTAATTTTTCTTCTTTCCGTTGACCTTGAGTGTGCAGAAATAGGGTGATCAGTTTTATCAGATGATTTGAATTTGATCACAGAGCTCACAGTTGCTGTTATAGATACATTGCACCGACCTCATTCCTCTTTGTTTCCCCAGTGCTTCATTTACTTGCTCCTGGTCCACGCTTTCTTTGAGACATAGCTGTTTTTATGGCTATAGTTGGAAAGCATATGAAACAAGCTAAAGAAGGAAATGCAAGATGATAGATTATACAAATAGTGTTCAATATCCCTCACTGATACAGAAGTGTAAATCTAGTGACTGTTACATTCTCAAACAAGCTCATTCTATGTTAGATGAAAATTACTTTAATATCTAAATCTATTTTTTATTGATTGGGTTTCCTGACAGGGAGATATGGGGCCAGCAGGTGACTTTGGAGTAAAGGGTGAAGCTGGAGATCCAGGGGACAAGGTATGTAGCTGGGCACTAACTCATATAACTTATTAATGTCTGGTAAAGGGATTGCAGCTTCCATTATAAATATCCTGCAGAGCAAAGCAACTTATCTTAATAAAACAAAAGATCTCTAAAGTTGGCTACCGTTATTAAATGAAACAGCTATATATACCAAAATGTTTAACCTCCTCATTAACTATCTTCTTGTTAAAATGGGATTCCTTGTTTCAGTCAAACAAAATAATTTCCAAGTAATTGCCAATGAATATTCCTTAGGATGCAGAAGCCTTTGCTTATGGAGAGGATCTTATTAATATGGTTTTATGGCAGTTCATGGGTTATGAATGGGAGTCTGATTACCTTTCCTTTCGTCGCCGACTCAGGGTTTTGCCGGACAGAGTGGCAGACCTGGAATGACGGGATTGAAGGGACTGCATGGAGAAAAGGTATAGTGCCTAAAAGATCACTCAAGATCAACCCCCCTCTCCCATGATCAAAGACCTGAGCAGCAGCGCTTGGGGAGATTGAGTAAGACAGGATCTCTTTTGTTAACACAGGGTGTCCTCGGCTACATCGGAAATCCAGGTCTTCCGGGTCAGAAAGGATCGAAGGTATCTTATTTGGAGATTTGTAGAATTAAAACAATCTAAGTTTTTGTCAGTAACATTCTTTTTTAAGCTTTTTGTTCTTTTCTAATTTTAAGGGGATGCCAGGACTTCCTGGGGATGTGGGTGACCTTGTAAGTATTATTTTAGTTTAAAAACAGTGCAAACCAGTAAACCCATACAATAAACAGGCTGTACAATAAAACAATAAAAGTTGCAGTGTTTTTAAGAAAACATAGAGGACAGCAATGGTAGTTCTGGCTCAGGAGATTTGTTGTTGTTGTTGTTTCAGGGTGACTAAATCAGGCCTGGATCTGGTGCAAAAATTACCATATCATTCATCAAACTTCTGCTGGGCCATTTTTCTTTCTGTACTAATGCTGCAATTGGGGAAAAACACTTCAGAACTTGAAACCAAATGAAAATGTTGATCTATGTGTGTCCACTGTTGTATAAAGAATTAGCCCTGACCTACTGGACTTTCATTGGCAGGGTACAAGAGGTGACAGTGGGGCATCGGGTCTACGTGGTAAGACAGGGGGCAAAGGTGATAAGGTAAGCAGTGTGGCCATGTTTGTAAATTCTCATTTGGGTGAATATAACACTGTGGAACTTGTTTTAGCAGTCCTTGTTAATTGGATGTTTTATTAATCTGATGCTTTTAAGGGAGAAGTAGGCCCAGAGGGAGAGAGAGGTATGCCTGGAAACATGGGAGAGAACGGGGTCATGGTAAGTGAGAGTGGAATCTCATTTTATCTTTTCTTAACTGGCTGAAATCTTTTTGTGTCGAGGTAGGAATAAAGTCTTTTGGGTGGTTGAACAGTTGATGGCAAAAAGTATGATATTCTGTGGAAAAGTCAAAAACAGGGAGAAGGACAAACCTATAACTTCTGCTGAACATTAAAGATGAAAATGTGTATACTTTGATTTTGAGTTAAGCTTCTCAGGTTTTCTATTTTTCAGACTATATCTACCTTATCATTATATTTAAACTGAACCCCGACAACATTAGGTGAGTGCTTGACTCTGATGTAGAACTGGATATCTACAAACTCTATCCTGCACTTTGTCTGTGATATTGTACATCAAGAATATTATTTGTACTTTGTATTATTTGTGATGAATGTTTGATCCATTCCTTTCAAGGAAGTCAGATTACCGTTTGCCTAAGCAAAATAATGTTTAGTTGGAATAACAGTATAAAACAAATAGCTTTTATTAATTACTATTGTCTATTCCCCCATTAAGGCAGTCACTACTCCAGCAATACTCATACTATCATTTCATTATCTGTTAATCTCTTAAAATAATAAGTTAAAGAAAAAATAAATTCAGATCAACATTTAAATACAAGATCTTCATCAGGATACCAAGCCAGCCCCTAAATTTCCAATCCCTTAATGTTCCCAGGGGCCTCCGGGTTTCCCGGGAGTAAGAGGTACACCTGGAGATACTGGAGTTGCTGGAGAAATTGTAAGTATAAAATGTACTCTTTAGTATATATTGTTCTTTAATTAATTAATTAATTAATTGTATTACTTGTACTACTTTAGTCATACTTGTGCTATATCCATACTGTTATAAGGCATATAAATTACCTGGGTATCATAAGTTACAATGCATTTACAAAATCAACACTTACATACTAAAGTATGATAAATATGTTTTTATTTCTCTTAAACATCTCTATATTTCATTAGAACACAATTACAAAGAAAAAACACATTGTATCCCCCTTCTTGTCATAGGATAATTTAGCATTTGTCTGTTGTGTATATTGTACATTCATTTAAAACAATGCCGCAGGAAAATCATCTATACGGATTCATCAGTTTTCAGACCTTTCGGGTTTTCAAACTTTTACATGAGGAAAATATACACAGCATTCTAGTCCTGAAGCAACACTGAACAGTCTGTGCTCGGACCTGAAGGATCTGTTTGTCTCATTGTTCCATCAAAAGGAAAAGAGCACTAAAATGCAAATCTTTTAAAAGAGGTATCAACATAAAACCGTCAGTAACCCTGTTTCAAAAGGTGTACCTTCCCCTCATTCCCTCTTTCATTACAGTGCTGTAGTCGGTGATGTAGTCCACTGTGTCCAATGTGTTGCTTTTTGTCTAAATCATTCCTGTCCCAGCACAATTTAGGATTAAAAATAACATATTTTTACATATTAACAGTTTCATATTATTCTGTGCAGAATTCGGGTCAGAATGTCATGGAAGCTTTTGGTATTAGAGAAATATGGGTCCTTCTTTTCCTTTTCGCAAACTGTGTGCTAGCTGCCAACCTTTACACAGCCAATTAGCCCACAGTTTACCCACAGGGGGAAATCAGAACTGTAAAGTTACCCTTTAATTGTTTTGAAGGTAGTTTATCTCATAAATATTTAAATAAATGGAAACTTGTTCTTATTAGGGGTCCAACGGGGAGGCAGGTGATTTTGGACCAAGAGGAGACACTGGGGATCCAGGGGCCAAGGTGAGCGCTTCAGGCCTGCTTCAAGTAATAGCAGGCCCGAGTCACACAGTGTGTACACATGCTCTCCGTTCTTACACAAAAGGCTTTAAAAGTATATAGACTGCTGGAAACCTGAATGCCTCTGTGGGAGGGAGTGTGAAAGAAGCAGCTTTTGCTCTGCTTTTCTCAGTTGACAGGTCATCTGCAATTTCCAGGTGTTTTAAGTGACCAAACATACTTCTGCAATTACCCTTCATGTTTATTTATACCGAATTAATTATTTAAACTTTGACAACATAATGCTCAATTTTTCAATAGTAATTGGTGCAAAGTGGGTCTTATTTTCAAATAAGTCTTAATACATATACTTGTGGCAGTGAGTTCCTTGGAAATATGGAAATATTGACCAAGATGCACTATTAATGCAGCTGTGAATCGTTTTTTGTTAATTCCAGGGGGACCAAGGAAAAGACGGCTACAACTATGTGGGTCCTAGAGGAACACAGGTATGGTAAAGTTTAGTGGAATGTGTTATTGCTATTAAATATATACACACATATACACGTTGAAATCCGTAGACAGAAGTATATAGCCCTTTGTTTTTTTACTCAATCCAATCAATGTTCACAGTTTTCTCTAGGCCGAATCAGTTTCCAGCAAATCTGAAAAGATTTCAGTGACACTTAAGTATACCTTAATAATCACTTTTTATACAATTCAATGACTTTCATCATAACACAATTTCAAATACAGGCTATGAATAGGTTTGGCTACAAATGTATGTGACTAAGGCTCCTTTCCATCTGTATTCAGGGAGACAGAGGGGATCCTGGTTTGCAGGGACTACAGGTGAGTTTCTGTATTTGCTGTATTTGTACGTGTCATGGGTACTCGGCAAAGGAGAATATCACTGCTCTGGGAGTGTGGGAGGTCACAGGTGAACTCTTGGTAGCAGCAATTCACATGTTAATATCATAAGCCATCATCAGTTTAGATAAATCTAGCCAAGACCCTAAATCATTGATAGGTGCAACACTGTGAGGGTTGTTAAATGTTATGGATTTCACATAAGAGTGTGTGTGACCTGAAATTACTGTAATCATGTTAGGAATAAGGGTGAAACTGACTTGGTACATGTTCTTGCACGGTCTTAATTTCAGTAACACTTACATTAAATACAGTGACAGGGGACTCTTAATGGCTGCCATCCTCAGTTTCCTAAATGCACTTAATGCATTCAAACTAATTAGAAGCCTTATCCAACATAAACCATCTGGATAGTGTTTACTAACCAATGGCAAGGTGGAAATATTCCTGGTGTTTCCCAAAAGAAATGTCCAAAATCTCGAGTTGTAGAAATACAAAGAACAGGCCCCAAAAGTGGCAATATGAGACTGAGGTACAGAGTTCTGTATGAGCAGAACGTGGCAAAACTTCAGAAAGGTACCAAGGTGAATGTCCCTGTCCCGAATCCTCCACCTCTCTAGGATAGATTTGATCTGTTATGTCTTGTATTTTAAGCTGTTAATGAGCATTAGTATCCAGAGAGCTTGATGACTAGACCACAACATAAATTTAATCCAACTTGGCAGGTGTGTAAAGCTAAAGTGTCTGTAAAAAATAATCCCTGTTTTACACAGCAATTTATCCACAATAAGTAAGTACTGCATTCCATTGCCATACTGCCATTTTCTTGTATTGCCCTCTCCCTCAACTGGCTTACCTGAACTTCTTTTCTAGGGGTCTAGAGGGTATTATGGAGAGAAAGGAGGACATGGCCCTAAAGGAACCCCAGGAGATGCAGTGAGTATCACACACTGGGGACCAATTCAAGCAGTGTAATTTTTCATGATTCCTATGTTCTTATCTTAATGTGTAATGGATTATGGATGGACTAAGACGTAGTGTATACATTGCCTGCTTACTGGATGCGGCCTACCTATGTTATGTTTTGTTTTGAATCTGTTAAGCATGTGAACAGACTGGTATTGTAAGGAATAAACATTACACAACTTGATAAATTACCCTGCAAGGTGGTGGATAGCCAGAGCGATTTGTATTATGTCCTGGGTGGGGCTGACTTATGGTGCAGCCCAGTGCTGCGAATGGGTCTGATGGGTCTGTGTTGGCTGCAGGGAGATCCAGGCCCCGAGGGGGAGCCAGGCGACAGAGGGGTGAGAGGTCAGCCTGGACCACCTGTGAGTAAAGGCAAAACAACATTTACAGAAAATCCCATGTATTACTAATGCAGTATGTTGGGAATCAGTGAATGTGTCATTACCTTTGTCAGAGCTTATCATATTGAGTTACATTCACTGTAAATCAGGTATATCTCTCCTAAACATATAAGCAATTCAATGGTGTTTTAGTCTGCAATATTTTTTTTAAATGTACTGTACTGTATGCTTTTTTGTACTTTTAACACTGTTAGCACTGTTGGAGAGTAGGGTGTGTTTTTAATTTGCCATTGATGTGCCCTAGGGTTCACCTGGGAGCCGAGGAGCCTCTGGTTTAACTGTGAGTTTTGTTCAATTCAATTAAAATCCCTTGAAATGGTTGTACCCTTAGCACATGGTTTTGGTTGATCTATTGCTACCTGTCTTGTGTCTCTCTCTTCTCTCTGCCCCAGGAGTGCGAAATAATGGGATTTGTGAGAGAAACATGTGGTTGCTGTGGTGAGAGTTTCATTTCATTTCCACAGTACATTTTATTTGTGGATTTTTCTTCATTTTCAAACATTTGTAATTTTAATTAATTCTCATATGTATTGAAACAGTTTTACAAAAAAATTGATATAACTAAACCTCCGTGACCTTTTTTTTTTGCTTAGAAATTCTCTACTGAAAGGAACCTTATTAAAAAAGCATTGTAGAAGCAACGTGTATGCCCATGTTTTCACATAGAGTGTACTACTACAACTACAACCACATCCACTGCTGCAGAAAAATAATAGTCATCATTTGTGTGAAGATGAAAGTTGTTACTGTTGCTTTTTTGCCCTGTAGACTGTGAAAAACTGTGCCCTGCTGTGGACCTAGTGTTTGTGATTGACAGCTCGGAAAGTATTGGAAAATCCAACTTCAGCCTTGCCAAAAACTTTGTTATCAGTGTGGCAAACAGACTAGGGAAAATGGCAAAGAATATTTCTGATGTATCAGGTATGTTTCAAAAACTAAAATCAGCAGGCATTTTATTCAATGATTATATGTAGCTATTTTATAAATGTATTATATTGTGAAAATGCAATAAAAATTACCAAAGTAAACATTTAGTAAGAGGGTACCTATCTGTGGTCTATATAGTTGCAAGTTCCTTTTAATATAAAATAATGCCATAAGCTGTTATAACAGCTTTATATGTTTTTTTACATTGACCAAAACTGTGGATCATTTAGAGCCTTGGACAGTTCATGTTAAGAGAGTATTCAAATATAAACACTTAATGCGTATTATATGTGTTTAGGTTCCCGGCTGGGGGTAGTGCAGTACAGCCATCAGGATGCTGTACAGGCGATACGGATGGATGATCCGGATGTAACATCGATCACCAGTTTCAAAGCCAAAGTCAAAGCAATGGAGTGGATAGCCGGGGGGACATGGACACCCTCTGCCCTGAAGTTCACCTACGATAACCTGATAATGCCAGGGAGACGACTGCGCACCAAGGTGGTGGCCATTGTCATAACAGACGGACGTTACGACCCCAAAGACGTGGACAACCTGGAAGCCCTTTGCAAAGGAGTGGAGGTGTACGCCATTGCAATTGGCGACATGTTTGACACCAGTGCAGAAAGACAGTCTTTGGAGAAAATCGCCTGCAATACAGGTGACAGAGTGAAGACGCTCAGCGTGTATGCCGATCTGACTGCAGAAGAGTTCCTGGAGGAAATTGAACAAATCCTTTGTCCAGGTATGTTTTATCTTTTATTTTTTTCTCCCTTTCAGGAAAATAGATTCCAGCTTTGTGAATCTGTGCTGGCAGCTCTTTAACCACACCTCATTTGCAATTTTTCAGAAGCCGATCATATCTGCCCAGACATGAAATGTTCCACAGGTAAGGATTTTACTTATTTGATCCCCTTTGGTATTTTATGTGTAATTAACTAATTACCTGGAAAACAAAATCACATTCTTCTCAAATAAATGCACATGACAGCTGGAAAATTATGTTTAGGTTCCATCTCTAGGGTAAAAGTAGGTACAAAATGACTTATTTCATACCCAAAGCATTAATCTAATCACATTTTCTCAGTATTATTCATTAGATAGTTGTATTGGGTTGCCTTACAAGTAGTAAAAAAGTTGTTATCTACCTATCTCTGTCTATATCTATGTATTGATTTATTGTGCTGTTGCCCCAGCTCTCCAGGTGGCTCCTCTTGTGCAACGCCCCGTTGACATCCTGTTCCTAGTGGATGGCTCAGAAAGAACCGGAGCCGAAAACTTTGGCTCTGTCCTGCACTTCATCGAGCAGGTCTCTCAGGAGATCAGGCTGGCCAGGAAGGAGAATGACTATAAAGGAGCACGTCTAGCTGTGCTGCAATATGGAGGGGAGCAAGAGCCAGATGTGCTGCTAGATTTCTCTCACAGTGAGACCACCATTCGCTCCCTCATCAGCAAGGCTGTTTATCGAGACTCGTCCTCCGTGTTAGGAAATGCCATTCTGTTTGCTGTAGATAATGTAGTGAACAACCGTAACAGTCAATTCAGAGGAGTGCGGAAGAACGCCGAGGTCTCCTTTGTCTTCGTCACAGATGGCATAACTCGTGACCAAAACATCGAGGAAGGCATAGAAGCCATGAGGAAGGCAAACGTGGTCAGCTCTGCAATTGCCGTTGGGCCCGATGTGGACCACAACATATTAGCTCAACTGGTTTTCAAAGATAAAGCCCTGATTTTTCATCTGAAACGCTACGCTGACCTGGTTTCCACAAGAGTTGTCAAACACATTGTGCATTGTCTCGGCTAAATTCAGGCCGATATCTCAGTCATACCCTACAGTCCTAATTATAAAACACACTTCCCTGAAACAAGATGACCTGTTAAGTTACGCCTTTTTCTCTTTCCAGATTCTCACAGTAAATGTTCAGATTCAATGCTTTTTTGAGACACAGATATTTCATCCATATCGAGATTTAGTTCAATCTTTCATCATTAATGTTTTAAATTTAGAAAATGGGAGAGCAAATTTTGCCCTGCAGCAGACATATTTTGAAAATCATCCTGTGCATGTGGCATGTTTTAAAAGATAACCTTGAGTCAGTGTAATTGTATCAGGGAATTAATTGTCTTTTTGATTTAATTGAAAGTGTAATGCTAGAGCATGATTTGTGAGAAGCTATTTGGCACGTGTTCATTTTAAGATTGTAAATTATAAAAATATTTAGTGGTTTGACCTCCAGAATGTATTATTCTACACATGGAGATGTACCAGACCTTGATAACTTCATTAGCATTATATTCTAGCTCACTTTCAGACCCATAAAGTGATAAATTTTACACCCTTATTTCTTACATGTTTTTTTCTCTCAATGTACTTACTTAGATTTAGGAATTGGGGAAATCATATCCCTGCCTATATCTCAGTCATAAAATGTTTATTTCACTATTCTAGTTTGCCTTATTCTTCCTGAATTCTCTGAGATACTGGCAAAGATCTGTGACCTTTTTTGCACATTTGAAAGTGGTGCTTCTCTTGTTCAGTATTAGAAAGTTGGTACAGATCACTGAAGGGCTTGTGTGTTTATTTAACTAAAGGGCACTAATGAAGCTTGTAGACTTTCTAATGTTTAAGAACTTGGTATTTTCACAGATGTTCTGGTACGAGTGCATGCTCGTCTTTACAGAAGTCTAGGTCTAACTAGAGGGACTTGTTTTGAGACACACAACTGTCAGTTTAATATTAACCCCCTCTAGTTAAACCTTTTGAATGATTTCTGCAAGTGAAGAAAACACTAGGGAATCTGAAATCTGAAATCTGTTCTAATTCGTATTATATCGCCACCTTTTTGAAATACCACAAATGTAACATGTATTCTCTTTGCTTTCCTCAGTGGTGAGAATATCCTTGTTTTCACACTATCAGCTTGCAGATTTGTTTTATACTGGCACTGTATTGCTTTAATTGCCTTTCTTCCCTGTTGTAAATATAAAATGATACAGTAATCCAGTACATTAAATAAAAGAGGTTCTTTGTAAAGTTACTGTTCTGTTTTTTAATTATCATATTGTTTTATGCCACCAGGTCCAAGGTTTATACTTACAGAGCAGGTACATGGACAATATGAATATATTATAATTACTACTACCATTTATTGGCACCATTAGTTCTTGCCATGTATTCCCAATACATTGCAACCCTGAAGTGCTGTCAATTTCTAAATAAAAATACAATACTGCAGGAAATCATATTGATAAAATTAACATAGGTAAATAAGGCCATTCAAAAAAGTACTGTAGTGCTTCAATGACAAGATACACAGTACATTATACCAAGTCCTGCCCTGTAGCCCTTCAAAAGCTCCCTAGCAAGTGTAACAAAGTAAACTGAAAAAGAAGAACTACACATTCAGCGAGCTGTACCATAAGACAACATTTATTACGAGCGAGAAATCGACACATTCAGTACTGAGTAAACCAGGATGGACGCTTCCTTTTTGTCTCTACGATTCTTTTCCCCTCGTCCACCTCGCTGGGCTTCTCGTTCTCGTACAGAACGACAGTCTCCACATGCGGGCTGTTAAAGGGCTTTTCTTCCATCGCCTGGATCTGTCCTCGAATCAAAGCCGTCTCCCTCCGTACTCTCTCATAGCAGAAACCGCACAACACGTGCTTCAGTTTTAGATGCCCGCATTCTGGGCATGGCACAATATTTGTCTGGAAGAAAAACAGACGGAATATAAAGCCTGAATCTACATTGATATGCTGTTCCCGTCACCTATGATGGAAGAATACATAGGGGTCACATCACTACACATCACATGACTATTCATTGTGTGCTAGTTAATGATTATTCTTCTGAAAACACTGCAACTCTACCAAAAACCCATTTCACATAATGTAATGGGAAATATAACATTGCTCTCAGCTGATTAACCATTATAAAAACAAATCTGACATTTAAATTACAGTAGAAGTTCACATTTACAGTTTAATTAAAAAGCATGACTGGTGAGAATGTCCCAGCTGTGCAGTATTTTAAATCCACCATTATCCACCATAATCACACAATGCAATAAAGAAGTGTTATTGAAGTTAAATGCAAGAGCTTCATGTGTATCTGGGCAATGCTAAACATGTGAATTGGATGGATCTGCAAAGGAATGCTATTTTACTGGTGAGTAAGGAGACAGTTCCAGTGATTGTTGAATTGGACAACAAACAAACATAGGGGGACTAGATCCTACTTCTACATTCAAGCCATTTTACAGTAAATTTAACAACAAAATTACATCAAATTTCACCAACATTAGATTTCTTTAGACTTCAGATCTGGTCTTATTATGGTCTTATTATGGTCTTATTTAAAAGGAGAAAGGCACCTTAATTGGGATGAGATTGGCAGGGTTTCGTCTGCGGCAGCGGTTTACTTCAATGGTGCGTCTCTTCTTGGGAGCAGCCATCCAGAAAATGTTATCCAGAAAACTGGGAACTTCATCCTGTTCAAGTGTGGACTTGGGCTGGGGGAGGAGACAGGGACCCTGTACAGCCAAAGCGGGGACTATAAACCAAAATGGGATAACAGCAAGAGACCACGGGTTATTCAAAGGTTTACCATAAAGCAAATACTTCTGCACTGCAGACACAAAATACCACTGTAGGAGAGTGGGACACTTTCCATTTAAAATTAATTACCATTTATATAATATAGCACCACAAACCTTAATCAATTAATGCATCTATTTTGAGAAAATATCAAACGTACACACACAGTATAAGAAAAATGCATGTTGAACTAAATTGCAACACTTGTTGGTCTATATGCTTTGCATGATTCTTGTCCAGCAGTATACCTGTTCATGCTACAAAAATCCAGAAAATACTCATCACAGCTTCAATTGAGAAATAGAAACAGTACATCAGGGGTGGATGAACCAAACAGTATAATATTCAGAGCATTGAGCCACTTTATATTGAGAACCTACTGCAGGAAGAACTAACACAAGGGAAATCTGAGCTGAAACGGCGCAGAGGCAGTTAATACACAATCGGGTATGAAATAACACAAATAAGAGCTGAGGAGCAGGAGAAATAAAATACGACTTTAAATCAACGGATTTGATCATCTTTAAAATATGCTTTACGTCTATAGTAGGAAGTGCAGGTGTGCCAGGGAACTAGGAGAAATACAGATTGAGACGATCGTCAGCTACGGGTCGTCAAACATCAACTGCATATGCTTAAAGAGAATAGTGGATATATGTAGTTTGTGTGTGATTTAAGAATAAAAATACATTCATAATAAAAGCATATTATTCTAGTCAAGGACGTAAATGAGGATCTGCTGCATACTGATGAGTGTTATGGCTCTTGGTGGAAATGCTGCACTAGTTATGCTGTTATTATGTCCATGTCAAACTTCACATCAGTGATCTATTAAATTGAGTTGCTTTGTTGGGATTCAATTATGACCGAAATCATAAGTGTCTCTACGAGCAGCTAGAATTACCCAATCAAGTAGCCTAGTGGTGCCTAATAATAAAATAGCGTACTGATATAAACTTACCCAAATTCCTCTCAAACCCCACAGTCTGAAGAACTCGCTGTTCAAAGCTTATCAATGAACGTCTCAAAAAACAGATAAACCCCGCCACACTCATTTTCATCTCCCCTACCTACCCCCCGACTAAAGTTAAAGCATGTCAGGGTCACACATGCACTGCGACTGCGCAGATATTATGGATTATGGGAACATTTACAGAGAACTCTGGGAAAAGTAGTTTACTTGCGCTGCCGTGATTTCCCGTAACACGTGTTCTCTAGAAGTAAAAACGAATTTACTTTATTCAAGTTATTTGTCTCATACTAAATCGATTATATGATTACACTTATAATAGCTGTCCATTCTATGTAATTTGTATGCTCGCATATTACCTGGAACAAATGCTGGGAATTGTAGTTTTTTCTTTGTTTGGCGAAATAATAATTATCCCAGAATGCACCGCGAGACGTTGTTTCAGCCAATCACGCTGCATGTCTGTGCTGCGTGAGTTCCCCCGGCAAGTGAGCGAAAATGGCAGAAAGAGGCTATAGTTTCTCCCTCACAACATTCAGGTAAATTTGACCATTCTTTTCCGTATTGTCAAACTAAAAATAAAATGTTGCTTTTTAAAATAATTTGCAACGCTACGTTAATTATTTTTAGTTGTATAGGTGATATTCGGGGTGTTTAGGATGAGGTATAATCCTACATAGTTGCAGAGTCACTGTTGGCCTATAGTGTCCGTTTTCTTATTCTTTTTTCTTTTCTTTAAAATAAGCAGTGTGCTGTACCGTAGTTTGAATACTTACATTGTTTGCTTTTAATTACAAATGTGTTATAGACATCCCATTTGACCATTTGAATTTAATTTACAGGTAGATGCATCATCGTTTTGTATTTAGTACAGTGTATGGCCGTATGCTGGGACGTGAAGCACTTTCACTTTCAATTCATTTTTATGTCTTGGTGTATGTTTAGAGATTATTACATTTTCAACCGTTTCCACAATCTTTCAACTAAACTTATCAAACACGTGGAACAAGTTCAAGTTAACCACAGAACTGTAACTTTCGTAAGTCTTGTATTTCTCTGTTATTGACATGACATATCATGGGTAGCTAGATCTCTCCTGATGTGTAGCAGTCAATTTCTGTAATAAGACCGTCATCTACGTCAATGATTGTAATTGCATCAAAAAAAGATGGTGTTTATATTGAAAATGTGGATTTGCAATGTCATGCATCTCACCCAACAGCTTAATCATAGTGTTGATCCTCTTCATAAGGGTCCCCTCTATGAGAGTAACTGTTCACTTCATTTTTATAGAGATTCGTTAAAAAATACTGAGCTATATATGCTAAGTAGACATTTTTTTTTACTTAAATATTTTGGCTGATGCCATTGAAGAATGTATAACTATTGAACTACTTATTAACTACTGCATTTTTAGAGGAAATCGTTATAAATACAATGTAATACCCTCACGCAAAGTAGCACAGCTGGGATTTTTACATAAATGAACTAATTGATTTTTATTTCGTTAGTATTTACTGTGAACATTGTGTGGTGTCTTAATGTAAAATGCCCACAGAAAATTAAAAGTAGAGTATTCAGAGTTTAAATTAAACTGAATACTTTATTTATATTGTGCATGGATTTAATCAGAGAAGTACTACACTAATGATCACACTTCTGAATGATTAGTTCTTCCACTTATGTTTTTAATTATGTTACTGCATATTATTGGTAATCCCTAAATATGAACTATTCTAACTGAAATACAAGGCAGGACTCTGAATGCACGTAACTTTAATAACCTATATTTCTTAACTCCCTTTTTTAAAACAGTCATGTATTTTCACAATTTATTAAGACTTCATTCCCCTTCAACAGACTTATTTTACTAAACTGATCTTTCTCTTCTGCAGCCCTTCAGGCAAGCTTGTCCAGATTGAATATGCCCTGGCAGCTGTAGCCGCCGGAGCCCCCTCTGTTGGAATTAAAGGTAATCTAATGAACAATGATACACCCTTGAAATAAAACTAGAAATCATGTGTTTGTTTGACATGCATGAGTGGAAATTTAAATGTCATATATTTAAGTTCTCTTTGTGGAATGTCTCTCTAATCCAAACACTTGTGGCAGTTTTGTTTTTACATATCCTTATCTTTTAATGAGTAAATATTTAAAGCATTATTTAGGTTTGCTGTATTTAGCAAAATACGATATTTCAAGTTCTTCAGAGTATGCAGTGCACAGATATGGGTGAATATTTTTTTATTTGAATTATGAGGACATGCTCTTTGATTTCATTCAGCTGCAAATGGAGTTGTGTTGGCCACAGAGAAGAAACAGAAGTCCATCCTGTACGATGAACAGAGTGTACACAAAGTGGAGCCAATTACCAAACACATAGGCATGGTGTACAGTGGCATGGGTCCAGATTACAGGTACTGCTTTTTCCAAGTTCATGCTTTTCGTTTTCTTTATCCACAGTGTATTTAAAAAGTACTGATATAGGAAAAGTGCAAATTACCTGTGTGATTATGTAGACATGCATCACATTAATTCAATTTGTTTATTCTTATTTTACCTAAATTCAAAATTTATACAAGTCATGAATAGAAGCAGTATTGTTGAAGGAAATGAACGGCACTAACGGATGACTGGTTGTGTGTGCAGAGTGCTGGTGCGAAGAGCTCGTAAGCTGGCACAGCAGTACTCTCTGGTGTACCAGGAGCCCATTCCCACCGCCCAGCTGGTACAGAGGGTCGCCTCTGTGATGCAGGAGTACACGCAGTCCGGGTGCGTATTCTGTCCACATCCATATTATTTTACTGTAACATCAGTCAAGATTATAACAAAATGTTCTTGGGAGTTTGTGTTGAGTTTTTGTGCTGCAGGGTTTTTAAATCCTGAATATTACAGGGCTAGTTGAATAAGATTTCCAACGAGGCTTACTCATACATTCTTCTTACTTCTGCATATTGCTTTTTAACTTGTCAAGTAGTATTCATTAATTCAAAATGTATCACCAGCTTTGTGTTAATGAAATATTTCATGCCTTCCTTTCCTGTTTTAGTGGTGTGCGTCCTTTTGGAGTATCGTTGCTGATTGCTGGTTGGGATGAAGGTCGTCCATATCTGTTCCAGTCAGACCCTTCTGTAAGTAAAGCTTTTCAGTGCTGTAGCATGTCAAACTACAGTAATCCATACTTGGACTATAGGCTATGTTTAAAAAAAACAATGTACATTTGTTTGTAAAACATACTCTTGCCATTTATGGAAAATACAGGCTAAGGAGAGGTATTTCATACCTATTGTTAAGTTTCAGTTGTACATATACCTTTGAATTTATTGTGTAAATATCATACCTCAAACTGTAATATAGGAACTTGTAAACTAATTACGAGCTCCTATATTAGTCTTTCTAGCACCCACTCTTGCCATGATTTGTAGCATGAAGGGTAGTACAGTGATTTGTAGAGGCCAATTGCGTTGGACTTGGAAGTCTTAAGTGGTCTTTACAATCCTGTTGTACAGATGTGGCCGAAAGTATTGCTACCCTTGCGTTTTATTCAAATAATGCACCATTTGCCCTGAAAAGTGTTGAAATTAATATATATTTTGTTATCCATACATGCATGTATTTGGTTTGCAGTGGAACAAAGCAAAAAAACTGAAAATAACTGAATTCTTGCTTATTCTATAAAGACATTCTAAAATGGCCTGGACAATATTATTGATACCCTTTAGAAGTGATATGAAATAATTGTATTGTAGTGATACCTCAAGCAGACCATTCTCTTTTAATTAGTATCACAGGTGTCTTCAATCACACTATCACTCATTCAGACAGTTTAATTGGAGAAAAGTACTCACTCTGTTGTTTTGTGTCACTGTGTGTATCACACTGAACATGGAAAAGAGAAGGAAAACCAGAGAGTTGTCTGAGGAGGTTAGAAAAAAGGTAATAGCCAAGCATGGTCCTACAAGACCATCTCTAAATCGCTTGATGTTCCTGTGAGCACTGTTACCAATATTATTAAGAAGTTTAAGGCCCATGGGACTGTAGCCAACATCCCTGGACATGGCTGCAAGAGGAAAATTGACCCAAGAATGAAGAGAAGGATTGTTCGAATGGTGAAGAAAGAGTGAAGGAAAACCTCAAAACAGATCCAAGCCAACGTTCAAGCTCAAGCTGCAACAGTTTCAAGTCACACCATCCATCGCTGTTTGAATAAAAATGGGATTCATGGTAGACCTCTCTCTTAGAGAGAAACACAAAAAAGCCCGACTGGAGTTTGCCAAAATGCATTTGGACAAGCCACAGTCCTTCTGGGATAATGTACTTTGGACAGATGAAATAAAAGTATATCTTTTTGGTAAAAAAACAACAACTCCGTGTTTGCAGGAAAAAATTAACCTGTCAAAGAAAAGAACACCATCCCTACCGTGAAACACGGAGGAGGCTCAGTGTTGTTTTGGGGTTGCTTTACTGCCTTTGAACTGGGTACCTTGAATCTGTGCAGGGCACGATGAAATCAAAAGACAATAGACAAGGCATTTTGGAGTGAAACGTGTCGGAAAGCTTTGTCTCAGTCGCAGGTCATGGTTCCTCCAGCAGGATAATGAGTTGAAACATACCTCAAAAAGCACCCAAGAATGGATGAGAAGAAAACATTGGACCGTTCTGAAGTGGTCTTCTATGAGTCCTGATCTAAATCCCATTGAACATCTGTGGAAAGAGCTGTAACTCACAGTTGGGAAAAGGCACCTATCAAACCTGAGAGAACTGGAGCAGTTTCTTCAAGAGTAGTGGGCCAAACTACCAGTCGAGAAATGTAGAAATCTCATTCAGAGCTAGATTGCAGTTATTGTCTCTAAAGACTGTGCAACGAAATATTAGGTTAAGGGTCCCAATGTTTTTGTCCGTGTCATCTTAATTTGTTTTACTATTTAAAGTAACATGTTACATCATAAATCAAAAGCAAAGTTTCTGTCCTATTGAATGTGAAATAAAGAATTGTGGATACCAAATACTTTTGTCAATTCCTACTTAGTTGTGATTGAGGTGAGGGTACCAATAATTTTGGCCACGTCTGTATGTAGCAGATAAGCATTAGCAAAGATATACTTTAAAAAGTATTGACAGACATTTTGTCGGTAACTTGTAATGATTCATATACATAAAGGGGTTTATTTTTACTCTTTAACATTTATAACACTCTTTTCTCACCCAGGGTGCATATTTTGCTTGGAAAGCAACTGCAATGGGGAAGAACTATGTAAATGGAAAAACATTCCTTGAAAAAAGGTAACAATTATGAGACTTAGTAGATGTTTTTTTTCATTTTATGTAGCAAGCATCATAGAAGTATTTTAGTATAACCTATAATAAGGTGAATGTGATAAATGAGTGTTGCTTTTCTAATCCCATGAAGTTGATTCATTTTGTTTTCCCCCCCTCATAGGTACAATGAAGATCTGGAGCTTGAAGATGCCATTCACACAGCAATCTTAACGCTAAAGGTAATAGAATACCCAGGGTGTAATAAGAGTATACCTCTTTTAGTTTCAGAGTTATTCAGTTTGCCAAAACACCATACCTGCTCATACATGGAGATAGTCATTCTAGAAGCTAGAACCTATGGACCTTCTTCTTCTGCCTTGAGAGTTATGTATGTTGTGTTTTTATTGTTGACAAAGTTGAGGCAATTTAATCACAGGTTGCTCCAGTTGTTTAAACTATGCACAATGGGAATCTGTATTTGAGTGAATGACATTTGAACATCTGTGTATGATCAAAGAAAAAATATATTTGATATTGAGTTAATCATGAAGGGAGCTTGCTTTTCAAATTATTATAAAATCCCTTCAGTGATGCAACCAGAATATGGTGTATTCCCTGGATGAATAACAGTTTATTTGCCATTGATGAAACCTGGGTAGAAAAAGTTGCATTTTTCTTCTTCTCTGATACTTTCCTGTTATAGAAAAATGTACTCTGGAGGATTTAAAATAATGATGTAAAAAAATTAACTGTAGTGCAATCTTGTATTTTTATGTAGCTCTCTAAAGCAAGAGCCTATGGAATATTAGTTATGGGAGTATAAAGCATTTTGATCCATTGTCTTGCTCAATTACAGGAAAGTTTCGAAGGTCAGATGACTGAAGACAATATCGAGGTGGGCATCTGCAATGAAGCAGGGTTCAGAAGACTTTCTCCCGCAGAGGTCAAAGACTATCTGGCTGCCATTGCCTAAAATACCATCAGCATCAAGTTTACCTGGTCTGGGATTTTGTTTTGTTGAATTTATTGGTGAAACCTACACACTTACAAATACTGTATTTTCAGCTGAGAAACATTTTTATCATTTGTATTTTCTTCCCTCTTAATAGAAAGCTACCAATAAATGCCGGTAATTAAAAAAACATAAGAGTCCAGGCCTTTTTCTTAATCTCCTACCCAAATGGTCTTTTTTAACTGGTTTTGTTGAATCTTTGATCTTTATTCTTTTGCATAGGGGATTAACACTGATGAATCTGGCATTTAAAATGACTGCACATTTTTATGAGCACAAGATGTCAGCGGGGCAGTCTTGTCCTTTTCTCATTCAGTTTGAAAGGTAAAAGGATTCAACATTTACTACGCTTATGGAGTTGTTTTGTTCTACCTTCTCAGCCCAACAGTCAAAATACTTCATCTATATTCTACCAAATCGATTGTCTTTTCAAACTGACTGCAATTGTGTTGCGGCCACAGCCTTTCATTAGTGAAAGGATCTTGCCTAATTTAAATCTTTGCATTGAAGTCATATCAAAATGAAATCCCAATTCAATTATCACATTTTCTATTCCTTTTTATTATTTTTTTAAAATAGAATTTAAAGATAAATTACAGATAAAAGGACATAAGTCTAAAGGACAACATTCTCTTTGGGGTAGCCATGTAGTGTTCCATCAGTAGGTGATGAGTTCTTGATGTTTTGCCATGTAAGTACCATCTGTGAAGCCAGCTGGTGATCTGAGGTACAGTATGTTGACCCCATAATTGTTCCA
The DNA here is from genome assembly GCF_036373705.1 of Amia ocellicauda. Lineage (NCBI taxonomy): Eukaryota > Metazoa > Chordata > Actinopteri > Amiiformes > Amiidae > Amia > Amia ocellicauda. The sequence continues at coordinate 5,134,164 of NC_089867.1, forward strand.
AATAATTCAGTCCTTTGTGTTAAAAGGGACACTGCATGTTGTTTGGCTGGTTATGAGCTGCTTTGTAAAAGGGAAAGTGACATTCCTTTAAGATGATTCCAAACAGACTGCAATCATGTCTTGCCAAACCGTTGCACAAACTCTGATAACGTGTAGACACGCCCACATCCCAATTGAGAGTCCATGCTAATGAAGTCATCAAGGTTCATCTTCGACTCTGCATGGCAGAAGAGGGTTATATTCAAAATTAAAAAGTATGTGTAAATGGATCGCTCGATATACCTAATGAACTGTAATTAGTCCATACAATATCAGGACTACCATTTAACAGGAGGTTATCTATGTGCATTCATGAACCTTGCTTTAGAGTAGGGTACGATAAAGGAAGAAAACAGACATACCTGCCGTTTCAATGCAAGGGTATGGTGGCGGGGGCATGCGCCAAGCCCCACTGGCATCTCTCATGTGTGACCGATCGGAGGCGAAGCTCTTCAAGTACGCATCTGCTGGGATGACTCGCAGCTTCCTGAAAAGCATTGCACCTCTGTTAACACGGCTGGAGTAGCTTGGAGATGATCTCAATCACCTCTTTATTAAAGCTGAAGCCTTTAAACTGGGAAATTGTTTCCCTTCAAAGCTAGCAATAACCTCTGATAAGTGATCGTAACAACCATTTTTTTTAATGTGTAGAAACATACCTCCTGAAAGTTGGATTGATAAAATCATCTGATTGGAGGGCTTCCCTGGCGTACTGATCAAAAGGACAGGGAAATGGTAGGACGGTATCCAGATCATAGATGAAACTCTTTTGTTCCTTGTTACATTCGTGTAGTAGAATAACATGGTAGTCCTGGGGAAGACATTCACATTTGCCTGTATTGTTAAAGTGAGTATATATAGACTGTAACATAAACAGGATCCTGCAAACATCATATTGCCTTTTGAAAGAAACCATACTCAACTTTGCCCCATTACATGCAAGATTAAGTGAAACAAAAATCAAAGAGGAGCTTTTAAAAGCAATTGTGTACATAGATCATACAACTAATATTTGATTTGTCTAACTGCTTTATCCAACTAACATTTAATAACAAAATTGCATTATAAAATTAAAGGCATCAATAGGTGGCAGTAAGAAAAATCTTATGACATACCCATATTACTGGCTTATCTCCAGGGCTTGATTTCTGTTTCCATATAGGAACCTGTAATATAAAATATATATTTAATTTATAATCCATTTAGGTAGGTTATATATGGATTACATTTGGTTTAGATCACAAAAAATTACTCCAGCAATGCATTTGATACTGATCTTAATTATATCTGACTGGGCATTTTCTTGAGTTTTAGGATGATATTCATGTAGAATTGTACCATTTTTATCATGCTTTCTATTTAATCAAATTTGTGATCTTACCATCCTTCTGTCATTTGATATGAAAATGGCATAAACTTCATCCATAGGGCATTGCTTATTGGTCATAACATGTTCACAAAGCTTCCAAACATTTTCCTCACTATATAAAAGGGAATAAAATTACCACACAAAAACACACATTACATATATGTAAGTTGTCATGCAATTTAAAATACAGCATTCACTTATCTTTACAATGTGGATTTATGAATGGATTTAATTGTATCGAAGAAGAGTTTCATTAAGTTCTTTTTGGAACTGGAATTCTTAGAGCAGTTCCAATTCAAGTTCACATTGCACATTCAAATGCGAATATACTTTTACCTAAAACAGACCAGGGTATATAAAACCATATATGTCACAGATAAATAATGTGCTGCAGTTCTGAACCACTAAGTTAAATAAACATTAATGTGGAGTTTCATGATCACCTCGACTAATGATTAATGTTTATATCTTGCGTAAATAGTGCCTTAATATGGAAAAATACCAAAACACCTTCCTTATACTGCAGTCCGAGCAAATATTTACACGACAAACATAGAAGTAACCAATTGTTTTAATAGTATCTGAATTTTGAACTTGAGACCACTATAATATGACTAGCTGTCACAATGCAACAGACTTATCAGCGGCGCGCAATTGATAATAGTTGCTGTGCAGCGCACTCGATAACACACGGGTTTCTCACCAGTAGCAGCTCGTATAAACGTAGTCTTGTGCGGAAGGAGCGATAGAGCAATAATCACTTGAAGTGTCTGCCTTTTTCATGACTTACAAACTGCACCACACACGTCAAAGACTATAATTCATCAAAACATACTTGGCTTAATCAATGCAATAACCAGAAAAGGAACGAAACGTTTTCATCTTAGACAGGACAGTAGACTTGTGGGACTGGAGTGTTACATGTTTATTGCTCCGGTAAGGAAACTAACTTACAGTGCTGACTGGCGTTCCTACATTAATGCAATTGTGTGTAGCAGGGTCTTCGTACTGTCTTTGCTCTTTTAAAATGGTATGATTATTTGCTATATCGACGTGGATTTGGAGATCGACACCGCTTCTGTTAATTGTGAAAAACAAAACCACGTGTTTTTACACACAGGGATGCATAGGCTTGTTCGTCGCCATACATCATAATTCATACGATCTCGGAAGTTGCAAAGTGCTGTACATTTAAGTCTTATTTTTCCCCACTAGCAGCCGCTCATTCCCAAATCTTGTATAATGAATAATTAGTTCAATTTGAAATCATTCCTTCCCCTGCCGAAAATAAACAGGTGATCACATATCCGTTAGAGTATGTTTCTGCTTATTGTGTTAGTAAGGAACTAAAGCCTAAGCAAATGATTATATCGCAAATTCAGAACAATGCTTTAACAAAGTTTGGTAAGTAAATTGTTAACTAAATACAGCAGCTAGATATATACTCCTATACGCCTATATACTCCTCTCCACAATCAAAACAGAAAATACTCCAAATGTAGATGATTTGATTGGCATATGCAGGAGTTCATCCGTGCATATGTATGTAAATAATGAAATGCTGCTTTTCGTGTCTATTTTAATTCGGCTGTCGTTAAGTTAACCACGTCGCTGTACGGGGCAGATCGGGGCTTATTTGTGCGATTTGAAATGACAGCTCCCGCTCTTTCTCTAACCCTCATGCATTTGTTATGACATCTGCTGCGAGCAGGAAGGCGTGTTTGCGCCGAGCCAATCCAGAGGCCGCACTCTGCGTTGTGTGCGCCGCGCCAAAAAGGTACCTGGGTATCTTGCAGGATAGATCACTCCGCGCCAGGAAATGATCTCCTTCGCAGTTCCATCAGAAACCATGAATTGAACAGTGACCAGAGCCATCTTAAAATCGTGTATCAACACCGCTTTTACACGACAACAGCACTGTCAAGTGGGCAATTCTTTCTGAGGTATATAGGAGTTTGTTACAGTACCTACTTCTCGTCTCGGAGACGTACTGTCGGTTGTGACCTGCGCAGCTCTGACGTTTGTGGCGCCAGAAATCAAGGCATGGAAAAATAGAGAAAGACGGGTACTGTGCATTCGCCAAGAGTCTGACTAAAGCCGGAAAAGGACGCGGCTGATTGCTGTTTAATTTAAATGTGATTATTCTTTAGCACTTAATTGATGGTCTGATTGGCACGATTACCAGCTAAAATGGTGATGTTGCGCAGCAGTACGGGCGCAGACCCCGCTGCCCCGAACCGCTCGGTGCTGGATTCGAGCTCCGAGTTTCTGTCGCTGCGCTGCTCGCCGAGGCGCTCCGGCCGCTGCAAGAGGGCCATGGAGGACAGTTCCAGTGGCACGGAAAACCACCCCACTAACGTGAGCAATTTCGACATGGCGCTTTTCAAAGTGTGTTGTTTGTTGTATACGCAATTTCCTTTCCTAGGGGGGCGAGTACGAAGTTTGAAAATGGAATACAGTGGGATAATTTTAGATTATACCCTCGTTTCCTGGTCTAAGACGTGTACTGTGGTAAAGTGTGTGTGTGTGTGTGTATGTGTATATATGTGTATATAATATATATGATTTGTCTGTAAAAGGGCGCCCTGGACTTATAACTAGCACTTCTGGGAAATATGCCTACGGATCAGTCGGTTATTATTTTCGAGCTGCCTGTGCATTGCGTTTAAGATAACGCCACCTAATCTAAACCATGCACCGTCTAAACTCCTCATCCTTCATATACCATACATGCTATGTCAAATAAAAGTTCATTTTTAAAGTAATTGTATACAGTGCTGTACATCTGTACACACAAGGGTTACAACCTCAGTTGTATGTATGTATGTATGTATGTATGCATGCATGTGTCTCCAATGTCTTAAATTGATCCAAGTAAACCTATCATTTACATAGGTGTGTAATTAAGATGTCAGTTAGATCCAAACCAGCTGGGGACTGGAGTTGTTTGCCAAACTAACAAGTATTGTCAGACTTTGCTATAATTTCTCCAGTGTACAGCATGCTACAGGTTGTTTTTCACTGACAGATCCAATACTGTGCAGTGTGATACAATGAGAGGTGGTGTATTATGTTTTGAAAGGGTGTTTTTCTTCAGGGCCATTTATCTGTAAAGGAGGAAGAGAACTTGGCAGTACAGTCCCTCCGAAAGACCAGAGGCCAGAAGGACAAGCAAGAAGTGTCTTTTGCAGATTTAAATTGTACAAATACTCCAGAAGTGGATGATAAAGGGGGAAAACATTGCACCAGGTACAGCCTTGTGATGAAGTCAAATTCAGTCTCAAAATAAGCCACACCGTCAGCCCTAATTGGTCTGTTTAAGAAGCAATATTTGCTGATCTAGAATATAAAAATATATAGCCTAAACACAAATCTAAGCAAAATAATACACTACAGGAAAACGCAGATTTAACAAGTAAAAACAAAGTACTTTTCTTTTGATCAGTTTACAGTTTAACTTCTAACAGTATGAATTGTCTTTTAAAACATTTGAAAATAGAAAATCCTGATCTAATTTTAAATGTAATCTAATTTTCTTGTTTCTGTGTGTATGTGTAAATAAGAATCCCATTTGTGTTTCTGATTTGTTAAAATTTTAAATTTTTCTACTTTATCACATTTTAAAAATGATGTATTTTTTTCAAATTGAAAATGACACTGTACCCGTGCATCACAATTAAAGTGCATACCAGAATCTGATTAATAAATCGGCTATAATTGCAGGGTATTGGAAAAAGTGTGGAACAGTTTGATTGATTTTTGCCCGTTTGTTTGCTTAATAGAAAATCTGCAAGATTGCAAGCTGATGGTAAAAGTAATGATGATCAACCAAAAGGTAGGGGCTCTTTAAAAACTGAATTTGAAATTAATAAAAAAAATATTTTAATTTTTGAAATTTCAATGCTCTGTCATGGATTCCCAAACTGGTGCTGGAGTAACCCCTGCCCTGCTAGTTTTTGTTCCAATCAAAGCGCATACATCTACAGTATCGCATCACTTATTGTACATGCATATCTGTATATATACATACTGCAGTCCCAATAGGCTGTATTACTGTTAATGTGCTTATATTGTAGTATGCCTTGTGTTTATTTATGGCTGAGTGTATCATTCTCTATACTGTGCCCCATCTAGTGGAACAAATGGAATATGACCGTTAGTGCTCTGTTGTTGAACATCTGTGTCCCTTGATATGTTGCTGCTAAGCACCTGTTGTTGTGATAGGGAGTTTGGCCTAATCAAAGCATCCTGCTGTGTATGATTTGTAAAGCAGATAATGGAGAAGCTATATTTAGATATACAGTATATTTATACAACCTCCAGACTAAGATCTACAGCTATAAAAATGTGATGCATCTCATTATTGCTATAGTATTGCCTTCTGCATCTGTACTGTCCATTTTATTTATTTTAATTATCAAATGGTTTTAAGGAGAAACAAATGGCAGCTATGACAACACCCTCTTGATCTCGCTTGTGTATGTATTTATATATTGAAGATCAACTTCTAAAATAAAGAGTCACTCACTTAGGGTGAAATAAATAAATATAAATAAATAAATAAATAAATAAATATTTGTCTTGGATGAGATTTGTGCACCCAATGTATGCACAATGCTGAAACCAAATTCATCAGTCCAGATTAACACTCTGCAACTACTTGATTGACGGCAATAGTTTTGAGTACAGGAATTTAAGTGTTATTTGTTTTGGTTGTTTTTAACCCTCAGATGCTTTAGATCAGGTTGAAGAATCGCCCACTCCCGGATGTGCCAGGAGCCGGCAAGATGGGATTGAAGTTGATGATGGTAAAGTGCGCCGCAGCTCGAGGATCAGCAGATACCGGCTCAACTCAAAGAATCAGTCTGTGCTGTATGACCGGCTCATTACCAAGTACGTGGATGACCGTCTGTGTTGCAGTACAAGAACATTGAGAGATTATAATTTGAAACCTGCTGATTTCTGATCCCCAGGGATATTGATGACCGGTGTATAATATAAGGCCTCCTTTGACCTCCTGATGTACTCTTTAAAATCCAATTGTGTTCTTTCCTTCAGCACCGCAGAAGCTGTGCTCCAGAAAATGGATCACATGAAAAAGATGCGCCGCCGGTTAAGAAGCAGGGACACGCAGGAAGCAGTAAGTTCCCAACCGTGACCTATATGAATGGCGAAGCCTGATGCAGGGTGACCATCCTTGTTTACTTTGAGCGAGTGTGCTTTCTGTGACTTGATGTTGTTGTCTTCCTGCAGAATCTCGGAATCTATTCAGGGGCCAAACGGAAGAGGGTGTCTGAAAGAACGGATGAGGAAACGACTGATAATCAAGAAGATGGTAATGAAGGTTGGTCTTTTTCTGTTAATGTCAGAAAGCAGTGGAGTGCCAGTTTCACTACCTCCAATCAGTCCATTTTTTTTAATAATAATGTAACCTCCCAGGGTTCACTGAAGAGGAAGATGAGGATGAGGATGGAGAAGAGGATAACCAAAAACGCTATGAGTTTAGGCAAAGGAAGACGGTGGATCGCTACCAGGCTCCCTTGGATGGTTTGTATTTCATGCTGCATCAGTTTTGAATGTATTGTACCAATCTAAACACTCCTTTTAAAAGGAATACATCTGGACCCTTATGCATTCTAATTATCTGAAGTGGCTGATTTAGAAGCCTCTTCCAACCACTTAATTGAATTAAACGCATGAAGGTGATATGTACTTCATAAAACAAAATGGTTCCCCCTCTTCTTGCTGCACATGGGAAACCATTTATAAATAGAAGATCTTCAGAAAATGTCCTTTCAAATGAACACCCCTAATGGGATATAAAAACATCATCCCTACTCAAAAGCCAGAAAGGAGGAAGACCCATTGATCTCTAATATCAAACAGTACCAGCTGAGCCTGCATTTGTCAGAAGGGGATTTTTGTTTTCTCCACTTGCAGAACCTAGGAAGCAGACCCTGTTTTACAATAGCCGCTCCTCGCCTACCAGAAGACGCTATCGTTTCAGCTCTACAGCCCCCAGGAGCCCCTACAGCAAAAGGAGAAATAACAGGTTAGGATTAATCTATTCTGTCACTGAGTCATGCAGTCAGTCAGTGACTCCTTGAATGCACTGAAGACTAATGCCTCTTATCTAGTATACACCTTGCATTCATTTAAAAGCTTTGCTTGTTTGTCCAAACTGAATACGGCCTTTTGTTATTGCTTCACTTATAAACCCTTAAACCCCCTTCCTTAAACATGGTATTCTTTTTTTTTTTGTGTGTAGCTGGTATAATCACAGCAATCACCTATATTGTTCAGTATAAAGCCACATAAGTTTGACCAGACCACTGTACAGAATAGTTACCTTAATCTGCTTTTATTCTTTTCTTTTACAAGACGCAGACATGCCATCCACAGTAGTGACTCTACTTCCTCTTCCTCCCCTTCCTCTGATGATGAGGAGCACTTTGAAAGGCGCCGGAGTAAGAATCGAAACCGAGGAATGAACAGGTAACTGCAAGGGTGACGTTCAGCTGGTACAGTTCACAAATACACTGGTTTGCCATACAAGTTATTTATTGGGATAGCTGTGACTGGAACTACTTCCACTTCCTGCTTCCATATTCCTGCTTTCATAGAGGATTCCTGCTTCCATATAGAGGAAAATGCGATGGTATCCAGTTGGTGGAACTCAGTTTTACACCGATCAGCCATAACATTATGACCACTGACAGATAATCTCGTTATCATGGCACCTGTCAGTGGGTGGGATATATTAGGCAGCAAGTGAACATTTTGTCCTCAAAGTTGTGGGGTGTTCCCGGTCTGCAGTGGTCAGTACCTATCAAAAGTGGTTCAAGGAAGGAATAGCGGTGAACCGGCGACAGGGTTATGGACAGCCAAGGCTCACTGATGCACGTGGGGAGCGAAGGCTGGCCCGTGTGGTCCGATCCAACAGACGAGCTACTGTAGCTCAAATTGCTGAAAAAGTTAATGCTGGTTCTGATAGAAAGGTGTCCGAACACACAGTGCATCGCAGTTTGTTGCGTATGGGGCTGCGTAGCCACAGACCAGTCAGGGTGCCCATGCTGATCCCTGTCCACCCCTGGTGTTGACTTGGCCTCCAAATTCCCCAGATCTCAATCCAATCGAGCATCTGTGGGATGTGCTGGACAAACAAGTCCGATCCATGGAGGCCCCACCTCGCAACTTACAGGACTTAAAGGATCTGCTGCTAACGTCTTGGTGTCAGATACCACAGCACACCTTCAGAGGTCTAGTGGAGTCCAGGCCTCGACTGATGAGGGCTGTTTTGGCGGCAAAAGGGGGACCTACACAATATTAGGCAGGTGGTCATAATGTTATGACTGATCGGTGTAGTCTTGATCCACGTCTCTTGTTAAAGTATTATGATGATGTCATTTGTCTGTCATCGGGTAGTATTGCATCTTCAGCAAATGTATACATCTCCATTTTAATTTAATTTAGAGTCCTCTAAATTCTTCTGTCTACAATTAGTTTTTTGTCAAATAGCCTGTTTTGAGAGTGTCTCAGTTTGGTTTACTGTAGCTTGTTTTAAAAGCTGTGTTCATTGAACTGGTGTTTCATCCAGATGTCTGCCCATAAACTTTCGCAAAGAGGACCTGTTGGGAATCCACAAGGATAGAATGAAAATTGGAGCAAGTCTCGCTGATGTCGACCCCATGCAGGTCGACCCGTCAGTAAGTCACTTTCTTTTACAGCTCGTTATTTCCCCCATAACCTGAGTTTTAAAGGTTAAATAACCTGATGTTCTGTACCGATCCTCCATTTAGTACTTGATGTTTTGGACAGATTGTATAAGTGCATGCCAGTCTGGATAGTTTTTATTAAGGAGTATAAGAATTTAAACCTGAGGAATGCTTTCCTGCACTTTTCCATCAAACAGGTTCGCTTTGACAGCATCGGTGGGCTGACCAGTCACATCGCTGCCCTGAAGGAGATGGTGGTCTTCCCCCTGCTGTACCCAGAGGTGTTTGAGAGGTTCAAGATTCAGCCTCCACGGTAAATACTTAATACAAATGAGGACATTAAGAAATGATAACCCATGAAGTACTTTACATGACCTGATGGAGTCTAAATATTGTTTTAACTTTCTGTTTTTAGAGGCTGCTTGTTTTATGGACCTCCTGGTACTGGAAAAACCCTAGTAGCCCGGGTTCTGGCCAATGAGTGCAGCCAGGGGGACAGGAAGGTGGCGTTCTTCATGAGGAAGGGGGCAGATTGCTTGAGCAAATGGGTGGGGGAATCGGAACGGCAGCTCAGACTGTTATTTGATCAGGTGACTTACTACTTTTATTTTCTAATGGTAGCTTAAAGACTAATTGTATAAAGGGTGTTACAGTTGTGAGATTGTATAGCTCTTGTTTAAGCAGATCTTAAAAGATATTTTGAACTTTTTTAACTTTTTTTTTTTTTCTAGTTTTGTCAACGTTCACTGCTTACTACTTTTCAAATTACATCCGAAGACTTTAAGATGCAGTTTTTATTTACTTTTTTAATTGCAATTATTTTAAAATTTAAAGTAACTCTTGACATCTCTGAGTTCTGTTATGTCTTTGGTGTAGGGAGATTTAAACTTCATCCTCAACCTTGTACTTTCAATTCTCCTATGGCTTGAGTTTAAAAGTAGAAACGTTTAAAATGCTCTAATTGTAGGCATATCAGATGCGGCCCTCAATTATTTTCTTTGATGAGATTGATGGTTTGGCACCAGTTCGATCGAGCAGGCAAGACCAAATACACAGGTGAGCAAGATTTCATTATAAAATGTTCTATAACATTATTTCAAGCTAACTAAGAAACTTCTCCAGCATTCTGGGATTTGAGTTCCTGTGACCAATCATTTTGAGTAGACCATAATGACTCACTAAGTGCCTGAATCACGGGTCTGTCCTCATTAGGCAATGAAGTGGATGGAAGCTGACATTCCTTACAACATGCTCCAGTATTTTTAAGCTCTTGTGTTTCTAGAATACAGTAACTGCATCATGACCCTTCTCAATGCTGTTCCAGCTCCATTGTGTCCACTCTGCTGGCCTTGATGGATGGCTTGGACAGTCGGGGTGAGATCGTGGTGATTGGAGCTACCAACAGACTGGACTCCATTGATCCGGCTCTGAGACGACCAGGCCGATTTGACCGGGAGTTTCTCTTTGGGCTTCCAGACAGAGATGTAAGTGTAAATTAAATGAATTGGTGTGAAATCTGCAGTACTGAATACATGCATTAAAGTACAGGAAATGCCAATCATTAACTGGAAGAGGAAGGTAATGCAAAAACTCCCCGGTTTTAAATTTACATACAACTGACTCTTTATAGAGAATGAACATACATGTTGTCAGTAGGAAAATTTTTGGTACATTTTTTCTGGTCCTGCATGATGTATAGCTTGCTCATTGATTTGCAGGCTCGTAAAGAAATCCTGAAAATACATACCAGGCAATGGAGCCCCCAGCCCTCTGATGACTTTCTGGAAGAGCTGGCAGACAAGTGTGTTGGTAGGTATTTATTTGGCTCTTTTTTTTTTTTTTGTTCTCTAATTCATGTTGTACACAAAAGGTTGTCTCCCTTTTGATTTAACCTATTCTTGGTGAAAATAATACATTTATGGGGTTAAAAGTCTGGAAATTCCATAAAAGGGATTATCAACATCAACTGATTTGATATTAAAATGCAAATGGTCCATTCATTCCTTATGTCAATGCAGGTGTATTCAGATTAGAAACTCCTGTTTTGTACATTCTAAAACATTTTAGTGGGGTTTTGATTAGGGGTAGGAGAGTCTCTTTTTCTTTTGGTTTGAGTAATTGGGGTTTAATCTGGCTATGTATTTGGTCTCATTCATGTTTTCAAACCCTTGACTTACAAGTCTGCTTTTTGCAGATTGTACATTGCATTTAATAGCCTTAATTATTCCAGTCCTGAATTAAAAACTGAACTGAAAGTCGGTTCAAAGTTACTTGTTGCTATTGGACATTCCCAAAGACAACTTTTACGTTTAACATGACCTCTCATGCCGGTTCCCTAGGTTACTGTGGTGCAGACATTAAGGCAGTCTGTGCTGAGGCTGCGCTCTGTGCACTGCGGCGCCGGTATCCACAGATCTACGCCACCTCTGAGAAGCTGCAGCTGGATGTTGCCTCCATTAACATCAACAGCCGGGACTTCGCTATGGCATTGAGGAAGACTGTGCCAGCCTCCCAGCGGGCTGTGTCCTCTCCTGCCAAAGCCCTTTTGCCCATTGTACAGCCCCTGCTCTCTGGCGCTCTCGGCAGCATCCTGCAGGCCCTGCACAGAGTGTTCCCCCACGCAGAGGAGGGCCTCAAGAGGAAGAGGGACACCGGTGGGTCATGTGTTCCTGCTCTCCTCATCCCTCAGTGCTGCCAAGTCCTCTTGTATTTGTCCTAATTAAACTTTTTATTTTTTTGTCAGATCTTACCGCTAATATTGTGGATGATGATCTAATGTACAGTGACGGCGAAGGGCACTCTGTTTGTGAAAATGGCCCTGTCCATGGACCAGCCAATCAAAAGCCCAGCTTCCTCCATTTTAACAGGTAACTTGCGCATGTAAATAGGGCTGATAATGGATGCCTAGATACACGTGCATCTGTTTCCAGTCCAGTTTGGTCTAATGTGTGTATCCCTCCTCAGGACGGCCCATTATAACCCTACCTCGTACCGGCCCAGGCTACTTTTGGCTGGCCGGCCGGGGTCAGGTCAGAGTTCACATTTGGCACCTGCTGTCCTCCACTCCTTGGAGAAGTTCACAGTGTACACGCTGGACATGGCTGTGCTTTTTGGGGTCAGCTCCACATCCCCTGAGGAAACTTGTGCACAGGTAAGGGAAAAGCTGCTTTTTGGGTGGGGGTGAAATGATTAGTCTTTTTACTTGATTTAGACTTACTTTTATTTGATCATGCTAACAGATATTTGCTCAAGTTAGAATAGTATGCTGTTACTATAGATTCCAGTTGGAACCATATTTATTGTGTGGATTTTGGAGAGTGAATGGTCTGCTCCTCACACTTTCTCTGCACCTCTATTTCAGCATCTGAAAGTTTTTTTAATTTGGTTTTCAGCTTTTCTGTCAAGCAAAGAGAACTTCCCCCAGCATCTTGTACATTCCTCATATTAACCAATGGTGGGAGACTGTAGGATCTGCTCTGAGAGCCACCTTTCTCAGTTTGCTACAAGATATTCCTTCATTCTCTCCAATACTGCTTCTAGCCACATGCAATTCACCTCATGGAAGCCTATACACAGAGGTATGGAAACACTTTGATGTATTTTAATTCCTTATTGTTTTTCTTCACACTGTAATTTGCACCTGCTGGGACTAAATGCAATCAACAATCCAAATTAAATATGTGTAGTACTACTGCCTCCAGGCTGTGCCTTATGTTACCACCATGAGGGTTTTGCATTTGTGTTTTTTGTTTTTTTTTAAACTCAATTGAGTCCAACTTAAGCCAGAACGGGTTTAACCCAAATCCTGAGAATAACAAAGACTTCCCGAATCTTAAAGGTGTCTGTGAATATACGCATGCTATAGAGGGGATGAGACTCCACATTTTTAATAGTTAGCCTAATTTACTGGCTTTTAGTTATAGTTACTGATTTTTTTTCATGTTTTAGCAAATCAGTTTGCTTCAAACACAGAACATGGCAGTGCTGACTGTAAACTGAATCACTTGATGCAGAGAAACCAATGCAGCGATTTGTCTGATTCAATAATGGGAGTCTCGTTAATGATTGATTTTATTTTCAGATCCAGGATCTCTTCCGTATTGAATATGGAGAGGTGTTTGAAATTCAGCTCCCCAGCCAACAAGAGAGGAGGAAGTTCTTTGAGGATCTAATTCTAAAGCAAGGTCCCAAGCCTCCAGCCTCTAAGAAGAAAGCTGGTTGGTTGTGTGTTTTTTTTTTTTTTTGGGAGAGGGAATCATTGAAATCATCTGTTGTGATTTATGCATGTATATGTAACTAATTTATGCTTACTTTGCAAGTACAACCTTTTAATGCCTATTGTCCACTGAAATATACTTTTTTTTATAAATACTAGTTCATGCATGACCTCTGTTACTTTGTCTATCCATGGTAAATGAGTCTGAATATTTCTTGCCCAGTCATTGATGGAGTGTACTGCTATTCAGCCTGGTGTCTAGTCGAGTGTTTTGCTCATGCTGCTTGGTAGTGGCTCTGCAGTGAGTGCCTGGGTGTAGCTGATTGTGACCTGTGCTGTATGCAGTGATCCAGGCCCTGGAAGTGCTCCCGGTGGCCCCCCCACCCCCTCCTCGACCGATGACCGAGGCAGAGCTGCGGCGGCTGGAGGAGCAGGAGGAGGACACCTTCCGGGAGCTGCGGCTCTTTCTGCGGGACGTCACCAACCGCCTGGCCCTGGACAAGCGCTTTAGGGCCTTCACCAAGCCTGTGGACATCGAGGAGGTGCGTCGCCCAGATCAGGGCAGCTCGGGGTTTGACAGTCCAAGCGCTAACCCGCCCACAAGTTGCAAGTTACAAAGTTGGACTCCATCATGTTTTGACTTCTGATGAGCAGTTCAACTGTGATTTGTACTTTTGTGATTTTTGGCATGTAGGTTGAGGTTGTAATTTTTGGTCTAGCCCTTTGTTGGTTACAGTGACTATCTGTAAAGACATATATGGTTGTAAAATGTGCTTTATTCTTCCATGGTATTGAAAATTATGACTGTCTGTGCTTTTGTCCTTGAAAATGCATCTTTGATGATTAACCTGCACATTTTCCACTTTTTAGGTCCCAGATTATACAACTGTCATTAAGCAGCCCATGGATCTGTCCACTGTTCTCTGCAAGATCGATTTGCACAAGTATGTTACTGTGAAGGAGTACATCCAGGATGTGGATCTCATCTGGAAAAATGCATTGGAATACAATCCAGACAAGGATCCTGCAGGTAACATGACTTTGCATCCTAGAGATTTATACATCTTGAACGTTGTTTGTGGGGTCGTTCGTTTTATTTAAACTTTCGTCCATTTAATTTATATCTGAATAAATAAACCATTGGAGTGGTTTTTATAAGTGATGCATACATGGGTGGAATTTTTTACTTTACATGCATTCCTGTGAGAGGAAACCCTTTCAATTGGATTAGCAAGTATTCGACTTGGTAATTTAAGCAAAATTTCCTACAGTCACTTCAATGTTTTGCTCTTGTGTGTTACAGATAGATTAATACGCCATCGGGCCTGTGCTCTGAAGGACTCTGTACATGCAATCATCAGAGAAGAACTGGATGAGGATTTTGAAAAGCTTTGCGAGCAAATTCAAGAATCCAGGAGCAAAAGAGGTAAAGTGTTTTAGAAATCTGTTTGGGACTAGTTTTCATGATAAAGAGGGAGTATTGCGTATAGTAGTTTGAGATTTAGAAGCTTGGTTATATTGCTATATGAAATTTTATGATTTATTAGAAGATAGGCACAGTGTATCCAAGTGCTTAATATATCTTGACTAGCCACATAGTCAGACTAGTTTTTAACATTCTTTGAATTTTAATCTTTCCTGATCCCTGGTCTGTATTCTGAGAGAAACTGGGCCCCCTATTGTGATTAGGCGTGAAATGTATTCCTTTGAAGGTATTACACTTGAGCTATTTTACATTGCAAATCCTAGCTTCAAACCCATTTTGCATGAACAAAGCTCACTGTTTAATGATCTGCTAGAGACAAAAATAAACTTTCCTGTGTAGTACTCGTTAAAATTTGAAATGCTTTATCACGGTTTTCTTTTGAATTGAAGGTTGTTCAACATCCAAGTTTGCACCTTCCTATTACCATGTGCTGCCAAAGCAGGCCGCTGTTGCTGAGCCCAAGAAGATGGATGCCAGTGTAGTTAAAGAGACGGCCCACGTGTCCACAGTACCTGTGGCTGCCAGCACTCCACGCCCTGCAGGTGAGGTTTGACAGTTGTGTGCATGATCTTTTTGTTCGATCAGTTTAGTCACTACATCAGGAAGAAATTGAGCCCTTTCAAACGGGAGATAAACCGTCGAGAAGGGGCACCATCTTTGCAGCATAAAGCATCTGAAGACCTAACCATTCGGAGCTTCTGTATCCCAGAGTGCTGTAGAGTTTGTAGTGCATCTTCAGTGAATGGTGAAAGTCCCAGGGCTGACATCTCTGACCACTGAGGTCTTGAGCAGAAGTATGAAAGAATCATCAGTTGGCAAATTCTGAGCATCCGTTAGTTATTCATCAGACTCGTGTACCACCACTGAAGGAATAGCGAGAGTAGGGAGAGGAACAGCCACTTGACCGGACAGGATGCATAGAGCCCACCTTCGAGTTATAAGCAGAGTAACTGAGATCACATCTCAAAATCTCTATTTCAAGGCTTCACTCGCAAGCAGAAATAAATGCGTTCATGAAGTTCTGAGCCAGTGAGGTTGAAGAACGAGCTAAACATTGTCATTGCAGAATATATGTGAATAATTGGAAAGGGTAATTTAACTCCTGTAAGGCTGTTAGTTGAAAATGTTAGCTCTTTGACAAATGTGTCCATGATCAACAAAAGTGGCAAGCATTTCGCATTTCAGTTCTCATGTATGCACACCAATTTTTCTAACAAATTGCCAATGCAGTGATTCCTGTTTCTTCTCTACCACTTTGATTTTGGTTTATGAAAATAACTTCTAGGTAACTTGACATTAATATTTTAGGTAGGTAACTATTTCACTTAATTTAATAAATGTGCTCAAATATTAACACGTTTACATTTGGGTCCAGGGGATCAGGTGTGGGAAGCCCTATGTATTGTCAGGCAAGCAACACTTTGCTAAATCCCCCCTCCCCCCACACAAAAATCTGCTTGCAGCTGTTCTAAAGAAAAAACGCAGGCGATGCCGTTGGAGCTGTGGCATTATCAGCAAGAAAAAGAGCTCTGCTCAGACCTCCAAGGAGAACGTAAACATGTCGGGGGTTGAGGAGGACGGGAAGGCAGAAGACGAGGCCGAGAGCGATGAGGGTGAAGAAGAGCCCGACCACGACCCTGGCTGCAGCTTGGAGCAGACCGAGCTGGAGGCCTGTGATGGGGACTCCTCAATGGAGTGTGACCCCGAGCTGCCTGAGTGCGCGAAGCTGCAGCAGCCCGTTGACACGCCGGCACAACTGGAAGAGCCTGCAGAGCAACTGCCCCCCGAAACTCCCGAGCCCGAGAAGACGGATCGTCCGGAGGAGCCCAGAGGTGTGTAGACTTGGCGGCTGCTCTAAATCTGGGGGTTTTATAGTCTTCCAAGTTTGTAAATGTGTAAGGCAGGCAGTGTCATTTCTCACGGATCTTCACTATGGGTCTAAATCTGATCAAATATCGATCATGTGTATTCCTGTTCTAACCTGAAATAGTTGCTCTTTTTAAGCTGGCTTTATAAACCCTATTTTTCCAACCATATAGGAGGGGGATTCTCCCCCCCACTGTGATGGTGAATATCTGAATTTGTTTTAATGTCATTACATTTTTTCGAAGGTGCACTGAACTTGAGGAAAGGACAATTTCCGTTTTTTTTTTTTTTTGTGCTGCTTCGACTTGGCCATTCCCAGCACTGCTGTCCTGCCATATTGTGTGTAATATGCCATTTGTGTGTGCTCCTCCAGAGACATCCCTCCTGCGTATGACTCGAGGGCGCCGCTCACAGGTTGAGCAGCAGCAGCACATCAGCGTGGAGAAGGCCATGGAAATCCTCTCTGAACACACACCGCCGCTAATCGTTAACCACCAGGACCTAAAGGTATCTGGTCTACTTTTTTTTTTTTTTCCTCTCCTCTTCACTCATATCACTTGAAATTTGAAGTTGTATGAAGTCATAGTTTTAGAAGACTTTAGTGATGCATGATAACGACAAACCGAAAGCTGCTTGGAAAAGTATATTCTCATCAGTGTGTAAAAAAAAAAAAAACTTCACAAATTTGTTATTCTTCTGTTTGTTGTAGGATCTGCTGAATGAAGTTGTGTCCAGGACTGAGGGATTTGAAGTTTATCAGCTTGAGAAGCTCTATGCACTGCTTTGTCAGTGCATTTATAGACACCGGAGAGACTATGATAAAACTGCACTAATACAGGTATGTGCTTTTGTACTTTATGAAATGTATGTATTCAGTAATCAAATCAACTTTTTCTATAAACTCTTCAAATGCTTTTAATTGTGTTTTGGTAGTTCAGCATGTCATTGAGCTGTTGAATAGAAACTAAGCTCTGGAATGGTAATTTCATTGTTTAGAAATTACTAAAGCGGTTTAATTGCTCATTTTATGTAAGCAGATCAGGCTTTATTCTCAAGAGACGTGGTTTCATAAATGGAAATAAAACATGGTGTAATTTAGATTTTTCCCAAATCCATTGAAATTCTATTTTGCTTTCATTAATTCAAAAGTTATTTTGAGGATATGGCACTGAACTTTTATTAAAAAAGTTCTTGTAGTTGAAAAGCTGCGGTTACCATCAACTTTAACAAACGTTGGCCTAAAATGTGAATATTTGCACTGTAATTCTTGATTTTATAGTTCATTTTTATAATGCAAAATGCTGACTGCATAGTCTTTCTGCCATCTTGGCGTTTTTAAGTGTGAAATATTTTACTTTGCCTTTCTATCTTTTTACAGGAAATGAACAAAGAAATAGAAAACTTCACATAAATGATCGGATTTGAAAATTCAAAATTAAATGCATCACATTAAAACAAATACTTTTTTTCTTGTATCATTTAATTGTAAAAAGCTTAAGACTACTTATTAAATGTTTATTTTGCTATAAATATACTTTCATTTAGATTATATTCTTAAATGAAATGTTTTGTATGGCTTAATGTATTAAATGTTTTTAGCTTTCAACAGTGTACAGGATTTATTTTCACTTCTGTTTTCATTAAATATAAAGTCTGATTTCAAATATACTGAACAAAACTATAAACACGACATGTAAAGTGTTGGTCCCCTGTTTCATAAGCTGACATGAAAGATCCCAGAGGTTTTCCATATGCACAAAACTTATTTCTCAAAAAATAAAAAATAAAATCCACAGATTTGTTTACTTCTTTTAGTGAGCATTTCTGACGGGTGTGACGCATCAAGAAGCTGATTAAACTGCATGATTATTACACAGGTGCACCTTGTGCTGAGGCCAACTAAAATGTGCAGTTTTGTCACAACACAATGCTACAGAGGTCACCAACTGTGAGGGAGCGTGTGATTGGCTGCTGACTGCAGGAATAACCATTGGAGCTGTTGCCAGAGCATTTAATGTTTATTTATCTACCATAAGCTCCGTCCAATGTGGTTTTAGAGAATTTGGCAGTATGTCCAACCAACCTTGCAAGCACAAACCACATGTAACAGGCCAGCCCTGGACTTCCACTTCTGGCTTCTTTACCTGTGGGATGGTCTGAGACCAGCCACCCAGACTGCTGATGAAACACAAACAGAGAAGCGGTCAGCAGGCCAATTGCATGTTCCCCCAAACCTGAGACTTGAAATCCATAGATCAGGGCCTAATGACTTTATCATTTGAGCGATTTCCTTATGATCTCTAAAATCGTGTGTGTCCCAGTTAAAGTGCTAGAAACATTTTGTAATATTCCCACCACTCAAAAATCCTTATGATGTACATTGAAATGTTATTGAATAACCAGAACTAATCGGAATCTGAAAACCAACCATGAGCATTCCAAATTTAGCTAAGCAGGTTCAGTTGTCCTAAAGTGTCAAGGTAATTTCATCTTTATTTATTAACTGAAACAGTACATACATCAATCAACCACCTGTCCTCCTATGGCAGGAGTTCTTAACCAGGGGTGAGACAGACACACAGACTTTTTATTATTATTTATTTAGAACAGCTCTTCTTTAAATGTGAATGTCTGTCCAGCTTGGCAGTAGCACTACCCTCCCCGTCAACAAGTTAATTCCCCTCTTTGGACACCTTAATCTGATTGGGCTGCAGGATTAACATGGATCACACCCTTTGTGAAATTATACTCTGCCCTACAGCATAGCAATGTATCCACAGAGGCTGGCAGTATTGTTTTGGCTGGCTGAGCTATGCCAAGATTGACTTGAACTCTTTCAGTCAATTCTTTGTACCCACACTGTAAAATGTACAAAATAGCATGGGCTGTTATCAGATGTACAATTAAATGACTAATTTATATATATATATATATACACTCACCTAAAGGATTATTAGGAACACCATACTAATACTGTGTTTGACCCCCTTTCGCCTTCAGAACTGCCTTAATTCTACGTGGCATTGATTCAACAAGGTGCTGAAAGCATTCTTTAGAAATGTTGGCCCATATTGATAGGATAGCATCTTGCAGTTGATGGAGATTTGTGGGATGCACATCCAGGGCACGAAGCTCCTGTTCCACCACATCCCAATGATGCTCTATTGCGTTGAGATCTGGTGACTGTGGGGGCCAGTTTAGTACAGTGAACTCATTGTCATGTTCAAGAAACCAATTTGAAATGATTCGACCTTTGTGACATGGTGCATTATCCTGCTGGAAGTAGCCGTCAGAGGATGGGTACATGGTGGTCATAAAGGGATGGACATGGTCAGAAACAATGCTCAGGTAGGCCATGGCATTTAAACGATGCCCAATTGGCACTAAGGGGCCTAAAGTGTGCCAAGAAAACATCCCCCACACCATTACACCACCACCAGCAGCCTGCACAGTGGTAACAAGGCATGATGGATCCATGTTCTCATTCTGTTTACGCCAAATTCTGACTCTACCATCTGAATGTCTCAACACAAATCGAGACTCATCAGACCAGGCAACATTTTTCCAGTCTTCAACTGTCCAATTTTGGTGAGCTTGTGCAAATTGTAGCCTCTTTTTCCTATTTGTAGTGGAGATGAGTGGTACCCGGTGGGGTCTTCTGCTGTTGTAGCCCATCCGCCTCAAGGTTGTACGTGTTGTGGCTTCACAAATGCTTTGCTGCATACCTCGGTTGTGACGAGTGGTTATTTCAGTCAAAGTTGCTCTTCTATCAGCTTGAATCAGTCGGCCCATTCTCCTCTGACCTCTAGCATCAACAAGGCATTTTCGTCCACAGGACTGCCGCATACTGGATGTTTTTCCCTTTTCACACCATTCTTTGTAAACCCTAGAAATGGTTGTGCGTGAAAATCCCAGTAACTGAGCAGATTGTGAAATACTCAGACCGGCCCGTCTGGCACCAACAACCATGCCACGCTCAAAATTGCTTAAATCACCTTTCTTTCCCATTCAGACATTCAGTTTGGAGTTCAGGAGATTGTCTTGACCAGGACCACACCCCTAAATGCATTGAAGCAACTGCCATGTGATTGGTTGGTTAGATAATTGCATTAATGAGAAATTGAACAGGTGTTCCTAATAATCCTTTAGGTGAGTATATATATATATATATATATATATATATATATATATATATATATAAAGACTATATTTAGTCTCCAGTGTAATATCCGTTTAGAAGCATAAACAACACAGTGTTAGGTCCTGATTGACATTTTTACACCCTCATTAGTCTGAATCTTGCAGTAATCTGAATTTAACAATCACAACAATATATAAAACTGAGTACTTCATTCAGACCAAGCAACCAATGGTCCTGCAATGGCAAAATCCCTTCATTATCCCCCACTATCAAGACGTATTTAAAGATACAAAACCTTAAAATCAATTGAACAAATCAACTGGATTTGGCTCCAGGATGTATTATTACTTGTAATCCTTTTTAACATTTTGCTTTTATACATCTATCAGATGTACACTATTTCAAAAAGAGACTTCTGTAAATATAATACCACAGACAAATATTTAAAATATTTTATGCAATGCCATGTGTATATGTATGATACATTTATTGTATGTACACTACAAATGTGCTAATAATATCCTGATCGCAAAGGGAACTGCGTGTTTATAACGACACCTGCAGGTTAACTGTGGAAACCTTTGTTTTGTATCTGTAGTCGCAGCAACGCTTTACGACCTTGTGAGAGACGAGGGAGGGAGGGAGGGAGGGGAGTGTCGCTTGGCGATGACGCAATTACGTATTTCATCTGTGGTGACGCCCGGTCGATTAAAAAAAAAAAAAAAAAAAAAAAAACACCTTTCAAATTTCCCCAAACTGTAACGGTCTTTGTTAAATATCATGTCCGCTGAAGGGGTTTCGCCTATTATTATTTTCTAACCGAGGCTGGAAAGCAGGGCAGCCCGCAGTGGAAGTGTGGACGGCGCTGCGCAGCTGGAAAGGCACTGTATTTTTGTTGTGCATCTGTGGCCGCAGCAGCGCACTCATCTTGCTGCCGCGGCTGGAGCCCAGCGACGACTGCTGCAGTGGAGCCCGCTGTACGGGCGCCGGAGGGAGTGCGGGACACACAGGGAGCCTCGGCGGCGTGTGGCGGCCGACTGACTGCCCGTACTGGTAGGTATCCAAGTCTCGTATGTGCTGTATGTCGCCCTAGAGGGCAATCAATCACTGCCGCACACGCATCCCATTTGGCACAGGCGGAGAGGCTCGGGCTCGGGCTCGCCGCGCCACTGTCTCTCCAGTGCGTCTCCTGCTGTGAGACGGAAGCGGACCAGGGGCGACCCAAGTCCCGGGCGCCTGTTATTGTCGATGTGTGTATAATTGTGTATTGTGTATTGTGTTTGAGGTCGCTGGCGCATTTCTAAATCACGATGGTCGTTTTGGTTATGTTTCCCGCTGTTCTACGAAGCGGAGATTTCCAAGCCAGCAGTAACTAAGTTTGTTTCATTTCATTGTAACTTACTGGTAGGTTGTTTTACATGATCAAAACACCGTTTACTTTTTGCTTTATTGGCTGAAACCTATTGCTATAGGTATTTTAATGTCTAGCTCGGATCCAGCTGTACAACTAGTCTCATGCTGGTTTGGTAGGCACTACAATAATGTAGGAAACTCGCCTGGAACTGTATTATAGCTGGCAACTCCATATAGCCTATTCTGTTGACACTGATCTTTTTAAACTTCAATACTGCTGGCGACGTGCAAAATAAATACTATTCTTCCCAGTTTTACTAGCAATGACCTCAATTCTTTTACATTTTTTAACGATTCTTTGAATGTATAAACGTGGGCTTTTCACGTTAAAGTCGCTGAGGTATTTGGCTGGATGTTTACAAGTACCCCACCATAAAACCTTACTGTTGATTTATTGTAAAATAAAAAGGTTGTAAAATCCCAGATATTCAGCTTGCATAGCTGGCTACCTTGTTCCAGCCCCTATAACTCGTGAAAATAAGTGCTGCATATCAGTCCTAAACGCATTTAATGTTGATTTCCACTTGTGGCATCTGGTCCTTGTTTCATTTTCATTGAACTTTTAGGCCTTGGGGTTGCCTACTTCAGGATGTGCTAGAATGCTTAAAAGGTGTCAATAGAAAATGTGTGTTAACTGGAGTGTCACTGTCACTTATTTAAAGATTAGCTGTGAGCTTCTTGGCCTGAATCATGGTAGATCAATTAGAAAAATATCTGTAGGTTTAAAATGATCTCCTTTCTCTTGCTGCACTGGGCATCAGAGTTCTTTTCAGATATTCAAAATGTGTAAATGTGAAAAAAAAGTGTGCTTCAGAAATCTCTGATGAATGTTTAAAGTGTTTGGGGAAAATAAGGAGGATGCGAGATGTTGTTTGTAATGTGTTACACGTTTTTTAATACAGTTTGATCATTGTTTTTTTTGCAATAGCTTGAAAATCAAGCAGATTTTGACAATTATATATAGGCTATACATTTAAGTTTCATCAAAATATAAATAAACCACTCCCTCCAAATATATTTTAACTGGAAACTTCAAAATTGCAACACATCACTATTAAACACCCAAAAGCACTAACACACTGTTATTCAATACTGTATATTCTTTAAATTATATTGAGACTGTTAAAATAAAATCAATCCATATTGATCAAAGTGTAACACAATATTGTGACATAATTCTATTCAATGCAAAAAATATTTGAAAAAACAAATGTGGTGTTTGAAATGGTCTCGATAATATTTGCCTTTCTTTTGGTTGCAGGATGAAAAAGTACATGTGGGGATTGAGTGAGTGTTGGACATAAAAAATGAAAGGCCAGTGAAAACCATAAAAAAGGCAACAGTGAAAGATTTTAAGTTGCTGAACACTCCCTTTTTGGGGCATCATTAATACAATGGCAAGCAAAAGAAAGTCCACTACCCCTTGTATGGTCCTTCCTGCAGATGCAGAGGAGCAGGACCCAGACATGGAAATGATTGCAGAGGTGGATGAAGGTACTGAGGCCACAGCAGAGGCCCCGACAGAAAGTGCTGCTGTTCCGCTGGAAAATGCATCCGGTGAGGAGGACATACAGGATGTCGACAGCTACATCGAAACGATGGACTCCAGGAAAGTGGAGGGGGGTTACGAGTGCAAATACTGCAGTTTTCAGACCACAGAACTTAATATGTTTACGTTTCACGTCGATTCCGAGCATCCCAATGTAGTCCTGAACTCGTCCTATGTGTGCGTGGAGTGCAATTTTCTAACCAAGAGGTACGATGCACTCTCGGAACACAACATGCGATTCCATCCGGGGGAGGACAATTTCACACGGACCATGGTGAAGCGCAACAACCAGACCATCTTTGAGCAGACTGTCAACGATCTGACCTTTGACGGCAGCTTTGTACAACAAGAGAACCAGGAAAGTGAGGACACCACAACAACGGGTATCCCGCTTAGCAAAACGCCCATCATGAAGATGAAGAGCAAGGCTGAGCCTAAAAGAATTGCCATGTCGCATAAAACATCTGAGGAAAATGATGTCAAAGATGAAAGTGAAGGTGAACAGGAGCCCAAGGAAACTGCCCCTGTCAGCACACCAGCACCTGTCGAAGTGGTGGCCCCCGTTCCCGTGGAGCCTGTGAAGCCCAGTGTTGTGGTCAATAATCCCACGCAGCAGGAACCAAAGAAGACCATCATCAACTCAGCTACTGTTTTGCCTGCAGGTCTTGCCCAAGTCCTGTCTGCCCTCCAGGCCCAGCAGAATTCCCAGACACAACTCTTGATACCCGTAAGCAGCATTCCAACTTATAATGGGGCCATGGATAACAATGCTCTTTTGGTCAACACCTACAACAAGTTTCCCTACCCCTCGGTTTCAGAGATCATGGGATTATCATCACAGACTAAGTATACGGAGGAACAGATTAAGATCTGGTTCTCTGCCCAGCGCCTAAAACATGGGGTGAGTTGGACGCCTGAGGAGGTTGAAGAGGCCAGGAGAAAGCAGTTCAATGGCACAGTGCACACTGTGCCACAGACAATCACAGTCATTCCAGCCCATCTCTCAGCTGCAGCTAACGGCCTGCAGCCCATCCTTCAGACCTGCCAAATAGTTGGCCAACCTGGCCTTGTGCTGACGCAGGTTGGAGCCACCAACTCCTTGCCAGTGACTACTCCCATCACATTGACAGTAGCCGGTGTCTCGAACCAAGCACAACTGCCAAAACCCACTATCCAGACAACACCCACCATCGTGGAGACCAAGAGGGCCACCACTGTCCAGCCTCCTCCTCTTACACCTCAGGAGAACTCGGCTCTGAGTGCTGATCACTTTGGAATACGGCCTAAAAAGTCCAAAGAGCAGCTTGCAGAGCTGAAGGCCAGTTACTTGAAGGAACACTTTGCCAGCGATGCAGAGATAGCCAGGTTGATGAAGCTGACAAACCTCACAAAAGGTGAGATTAAGAAGTGGTTCAGCGACACACGTTATAATCAGCGCAATTCGAAGAACAATCATGTCATCGTCTTCAATGAGAACAACAATGCCAATAACAGTGCTACCATAGTGATAGACTCTAGCGATGAAACCACAGAATCTCCCACATCGGGCCCTGTCAAAGAGCCACGCAGACAGAGCTGGAACCCTTTCCCAGACTTCACACTCCAGAAGTTCAAGGAAAAGACCCCTGAACAATTGCTGGTTCTGGAGGAAAGTTATCAGAAAAATTCCACCCCTACTGATGAAGAACTGAACAGACTTAGGTCAGAAACCAAGCTGACCCGAAGAGAGATCGACGCCTGGTTCACAGAAAAGAGAAAAGCCCCGGAGTCCGCCGAATCAAAACTGGAAAGGAAGGATGGTGAGCCAGCTAAAGCCGTCACCCCCATGAAGCAGTCATCACATACTCATCCCAGTGGCAGAAGCAGATCAGGCAGAGAGAAAATTGGGAAGAAGACACCAGAGCAGCTGCACGTGCTGAAAAGTGCCTTTGTACGCACACAGTGGCCGTCTTCAGAGGAGTATGACAAGCTTGCGGAGGAGAGCCGCCTTCCAAGGTCCTACATCGTCAACTGGTTCGGAGACACGCGGTACGCCTGGAAAAATGGCAACTTGAAATGGTTCTTTTACTACCAGAGTGGAAACATCGGTGCTATAAATGGGAGTGGCTACAGGAAGAGAGGGAGAGGGAGAGCTCGAAGCAGAGGCCGAGGGAGGCCCAGAGGGAGGCCAAGGGCAGGCAAGAGATCTTCCAGCTGGGGGAGGTCCCCGCCCGTGATTAAGTTCAAGACCGGAAAGGAAATTCTGAAGGAGTACTACTTAAAGCACAAGTTCCTCAATGAGCAAGACTTGGACGAGCTGGTGGCTAAATCCAACATGGGCTATGAGCAGGTCCGGGACTGGTTTGCTGAGGTTCGCCGGCAGGAGGACTTGGGCACGGACCCGTTCGACGACAGCTTGGAAAATGAGGAGCCGGACGAGGAGGATGAGTCACAGGGTGAGAGCGACACGGGAGGCGGAGGCCAGGGAGACATTGCTGGTGATGAGGATGACGATGAAACGGATGACAGCGACACTTGGGAGCCGCCTCGAAGTGTCCGACGAACTCTCTCTGGGTCAGAGGATTAGTGCCCATCTAGGGGAATGCTGAGGTAAGCTGCCCCGAGGGGTACAGCTGCCTCCTTTTTCGAGGCTCACACATATATGTCCGTAGGGCAATCGATAGGAAAAGGGTCAACCTCGGACACGCACCTTCTCAAATTAAAATTATTATCCATGATTCCTTTGTAAATGACTTGGTCAGTTAAGTTCTAATATTTAGTTATTGGCAGTGATTGATCTTTTAATATGCAGAATACAAAATTCCCCACCCTTAACAGACTTGAAAGAATGAAATAAAATCGGACGTGTTCAACATAAAAATGTAATGCCATTACCTTTTTATGTAGGTCTAATGAAAATTACATTTTATTTCCCATCTTAAGTTGCTAATTAACTACAGAATTCTAATATTGTTCTCAATATTGCTTCTCAAAAAAATGCTAAATACAAATTTGAGGATAAACAGCAATATATGTTTGTCAATATTTTATTAGGCAAGGAGGTGCATTGATGAAATTGAGGACATAATTTGAACATGCAATAGGCGTGATACAGCAAAGCCTATTGTGTTTAGGTCTTCCTTTTCTAACCATAGACTGCACAAACCACAAATGTATTCCGTGTTACTGAAAGGACTGCAGAGAAACCCTGCAAAAACATATTTATTGTATCCAAATTAAACTGGATAGCAGTTATAACAAAAAAAAAAAAGTTTGTACCTCTGAAACCAAAATGGCTTTCTTTCCAGTGAGAGAATCTGACATCTCATTTATAAATTGAATAATACATCTTCAGAATAAGATTTACAGATTTACATTTACAGAAGTTGTTTTGAAATGTTTTTAAAAGTAAAAAAGAAATGTTAATACCTTTCTCTCTCTCCGTTTTCTTTTTCCAGAATCACCCTTTTGTTCAAGCCGAAGCAGAGAAATGGAAGCTGATGAGTCTGTGTGGAAAAAGAGCAGAGCAGAGCAAAGCTTTGTTACACGGAGAATAACTCGACCTAAAGGAACAGTTTTAAGTTCTTTCCAAATCATGTGGAGATGGTGCCAAAGTTACACTGCACAAGGCATAGCTTTCTGTGCTATTTTACAGAGTGCTTAATTAGTGAATTTGTCCAAAATGGGGACATTGTCTATATGATGATTAAGTCTCTGAGCACATAATGTATTAGGTACAGCAACCACTATTTTTTATTTTCTCTTGGATATTACTATGGTGGTGAAGTGTGATTTACTACCCTAAATCTCTGTGGTTATGAAATAGCTTTGAGAGACCAAATGTTTTATTACCTACAAATTAACTTCTAAGCAAAAAAAAATTGAACTGCATCCCCCATTACATGAAGTGGACAGAAGAAGTCATATAATTTGCACCTGCTTGTCCTTGTTTTAACCATACAGTGAAAGGGGATGCAATACAAATCCATGCTTGTAGCTGGTGTGTATATTACACTTTTAGACTGGTACGACCGCCTTTGATTTCTAGGCCCTGTCACTCTACCATTTTATCTGTCTCCCCAAAGACTTCAATTGAACTGACTGCAAAGCCACATTAATATTTGAATGTACTTTTGTTTTTAAAAGTAAGATGAATCAAAAAGTTCCCAACATGTTCCCAAAGTTGGTAAAGCGGTTTATTCTAATCAGATTTTACAAGTTCAATTTTAAAAGATGCTTTTTATATTTTTTATTGCAAACCAGGAAATGTGCCTGATGAAGTAACAGGAAAGATATATAGCTCAAAATCTATACGATTCAAAAGAAGTGTGCTGCTAAAGATGTCATGTGAAAAGGCTTTCAGGACAAGTCATTGTGGTGTTTTTCAACATCTGGTTAAGAAAATAATGGTTTAAGGGGTAATAACAAGCCAATTGTTATCACACATATGGTAGTTCCTGTCAATATTTTGTCCAAGAGTCCAAGACTGTGCTTAGAAATCTGTAGCTGAGATTAATTGGGTTGTATCGTTTTTGTGGCAAGAACAAACAAGGTGCAATGAAGAAAGAAAAGAAAATTAACTACTCTTTATCAAAATGCTTGGTACAGTAATTTAGCAAATCTTCAAACAGTGCTACAGTAGAAAGCAAATGTAGTTGTCTCCCTCCCTTCTGTAAGTGAGAAACAACACAGTATCTGTACCAAACATGAATGGAGTGCTCGGCAGTATAGAAGCATCCCTGTACTGTGCTACAAAGTGAGGTGGCTGCATGGCAATTGTGTAGAATTTATTTTTGTTTATTTTCTCAAATTGTGAAAGCTTACGCTTTGCTGGGGTTTATACTTTTTTTTTTTTTTTTAATGAATCCTGCAGGGATACAGTACATACTGTATCACCAATAAGTAATTTGGGTTTTAGGTATGCTACAATCAAACAACTTCACAACTTGTATAAATTTAGACTTCGCTGCTGTGTTATGCAAGTAGGGCACCTTTATATACACTGTAACTGTTCTGTAACCCATTTTTCTAGCTGTGGGCCCAATCATGCTTTACTGTACATTGTACACGTATTTATTTTCTGTTCAAAAATCAAAACAGACATTAATAAAAAGAGCATCCATAGTCAGTTATAGAGCAATAATGTTGTTAAGAAAGTGATCTGTGTATGATCAATGCTTTTAGATTTTGTATCATTGGGATAAACTACTCTTTGCTAAGGAAGTTCGGTTTGTTTTATGTCCGCAGCTGTGTTTGTTATAGTTTTGCCTTCAGAAAGCATACAGTACAGTGCCCACCCCCCCCCACACACACACATAAATTATACCGCAGTGTGTTGTAGGAGCCTGACTCTGACCACAGTATGTGCAGCAGATCCAGTTGTATTAGTAAGTAAAATGTGCAAGGCTTATAGGTACTTTAAAAAAACAAAAAAATGTTGCTGTTTTAGACTATTGTTGAAGAAGGTTCCAGCTTGCAATAATAATTAAAAAAAAGTATTCACTTTGTATATATAAGATCTTTTATGCTGTTCTATTTGATCAATAATTTTTAAGAATTTTATATTTTATTTATAAGTGTTTCAATGTAGCCTCCACTTCAACATAGTACTCAAGTGGTGTCCATGAAGGTCTACAACATTGGGCAGTCCTGCCATATTTTGTGTTGTTGCTTACATCTTTTTTCTATTCTGTTGTTGCTAAAAAAACATAATCTCCCAGAGGAACTCTTTCAGGATTCAGACCAAGACATCTCTTATTCCATGTGACACGTCTAAGAATTCTGGGCATCTGCAAACATTCGCCAACAGCCTTTACTTGAACCACAACTGACACAGAGACGCTACACGCGGAAAGTTGTATCCGACCGTGGTAATTGCAATGAATGCAGTTCTTAAAGCTACCCTCCTTTTGTTTTTGGTTTGTTTCTCTCAAAATGTAAAATTTTAAAAAAATAATACAACACTGTTCTTCAAATTCTGTTTCCAATCTCTCTTTCAATTCAAGCTTCATCAAAGACCAGTGGGATTACGAAATCTACATTATCATATCTTCAGATCTCGTGTTTTATGATGGCTTTTAATTCAACCAAGGACTAATAAATGAACGGATCTACTTCAAAGCCACAGCCTGCAAATGCTTACTTTTCCTTATTTCATGATTTTAGAAAGGTGCAAGTAATGACTTAACCAGTAAAAGGTAGAAAGTGTCATCTGGTATGATAAACACTTGGTCCATAGTTATATTGGAAACTAACATGAGGCTGTCATCTAGTGGTTTTTGGATCTGCGGGTCTAAATAGTAACATTGTTCTAATTTGTGGTAATCCGTCCACTTCTCACCCAGATATCGAAGACTATATATATATATATATAGTGATGGTGATATATATATATATTTAAAATGTTGTAAATCTCTTTGAATGTTTTGTATTCAAGGGGTTGAGTGATGGAGTACCCATAAGACTGTTAGAAACTGTGGACCCCCCTGCAAGTACTTTGTTGTCTGTGGCAAGAGCTTTATTCCTTAGAGCAGTAGGCATTTGCTTAATCAAATTTAAGTCTGAAAAAGAAATGTTTTTAAGCAGCTAAATCTTCTACTTGGGTTTCACAGAATTTATCTTTTATACTGATGTGTTGGGAGAAAATACCTAATAAACTGAAGAGGAAAAAAAGGAAATATTTGGCTCTTTATAGCATTCATATGAATGGTTAGGTCAATTTAAAGTAGATAGTATGCACATAAAGTATATTTCTGTCTATAGTGTGTGTATAAACTATAACTAAAACTAAAAACAATTACAGATAAAAACATACATATCAGACACTGCTGTTTGGATAAACCAAGATATTTTAAATGGATGCATGCCACATAGATATTTTGTGGGGCAAGGCACACTGTTCTTGTTTCCAAACATAGAGGGGTAGAAATATGGACAGATAGGTATAACACAATATGTGTTTCTTCTACTACTACTGATGGGATGTGGAGAGGTACTTTACATACAAAATATTTATGAAAAAGTTTACCATTATGGCCGGAAATGTATTTTTTTGGGGTTTAGTATTGCATTTCCCCTTGTGGTTGTCTTATATGCAGAGTTATCTTGCACTTGACGGATTATTATTATTATTATTATTATTATTATTATTATTATTATTATACTAACAGCGTTGGTAGATAATCAATTTCGTTATTTTCCGACCAGATTTAAAGTGCAACTCAGCCTGCATGAAAATAATCTATTCTAATCTAATCGTCCCTTATCTTTTTGATGCAAATACAGTTGTATCCCCTTTTCAAAATCATTAACGCAGATTACATAAACAAGTGCCACCTGACCGAGAATATATTTACAATTCAAAATGTCTTTTAATATAAAAAACTAATCCAAGCTGGGAACACACAGCGCGGGTTGGTGGTTTCCGGGGTTTTTTTCACAGTGTAACACACTACAACTTGCTGAAGATAGTTTTTAATTCCACAGATGGAGGTTTTTGGCTTTGATTTTGACGATTCCGTATTTGCAGAAACCCGAGATAGGGTTGCAGTTACACTTTCTTCTTACAAGGCGAAATACTGTGAGCCAGAGGTGAGTATTCAAAAGGCTACAGTACATTTCACGGCGTAGAGAAGCTCGTTTGGTGCGGACACATGTTCAGCTCGCTTGCGCTCTCTGCACGTCTCACACTCGCGTTCGCGTTGCGCACATTTCCGCGGTTCTGCAGGATCCCGCCGATGCCATTGGTGGAGCCGCGCAGATCCGTGTTGAACTGCGGACATCTGCGCAACAAGAACACGCCCGCCATACCGTCAGAAAACCTGTCCAGCCAGGCTGCCCCCCAAACCATGACTGTCTCATTTTCAATTATTAGAAAAAAAAAAAAAAACATTGTTAAGGAAAAGGTCAAGATGTCTGAACGGTTACTAGATATCTGTTTTAACGCATAAAACCGAGTGTAACACCTTCTGTTGCACAATAATAAGAAAAACCTCTTTTTATGACATGCTCTTTTTTTTTTAATGTTGCAGTGGTTTTGTGAAGAAGTCAGCACGGACGATGAGCTTGAGAAGCAGAAAGTGTTTAAATTCAGAGCAGACCTGGCCTACAGACGGCATGACTATGAGGTAACTGTGGGGATTATGTCCTATAAACCTGTGCTGGTTGTGCAAAAACAATCAGTCCCTGTGATCTGAGCTGAAGAATGGGGGTGCAGAGGAAGCTTCATTCTTGAATACAGTCTGTTCATTATTATTATAAGGATTTGAACCTTTTAAGTTACTTCATTTTAGTGTCCTTCTTTATTTTTTGAATAAAGTAAAACATATATTGGTGTTAAGAATACACTTTTCTTATGTGATTGGGCCACTGAAAGTGAGCTGTTGCAATGGAGAATGTTATAGTCCCTTTTCCTATACATGAGATTTTTCCTTTGTTTTCCAGAAAGCTCTGCGTGAATACCTGAACTGCTTCTCTCTGGTGCCGGACAGCAACATTGCCATCAGGCGCGACGTTCTGGAGAGTCTGTCTCGGTGCTACTGTCGACTGGGCAGACCGGAGAAGGCACTGGAGATTGCTGAGCAACTGGTAAACCCAGACAGTGGCGTTTGTGGATCGATCTGTTTGCTTCTATGCATTCCATAGGATGTAACTCCATACTGAACTAAAATGAAACTCTGGAAAGCTAGCTTCATTTCTTGCAATATCAATAAGGATTTATATTTTACTAAAGAAAAGAAGAAAACATTAAATTTAAATAGTGGTTCATAGTAGACCTACTGAAGAATAAAAGTACATTTTCTTTTTCTCCACAGAGGAAGGATGCCACAAATACGGGCCACCTCTCAGCAGTGTTAAACCTGCAACTGACCCTTCACTGCAGCAGCGGAGAGCTGAGGAAACAGATCTCTACTCTGCAAGATCTCATTTCCCTCATGCCTTGCAACCCCTGCCACTGGAAGAAATTGGGAATGGCCTACTTGAACATCTTCAAGTCTCTTCCCTCCTCTGGCCCAGCAAGGACTGCCACAGTCAGTCCTGCCCGCCCTGATGGCTGTAATGGAGTAGCAGATCCTTCACAGCGGCGCTCCAGTGACTGTCTGGAGGGTGTAAGCATCGCGGGACCTTATACTAGACATGGAGAGGAGGAGAACCCAATCTCTGACAGCCACAGAGGAGAGCCGGAGGTAAAGACCACAACGGAAGAACAGGGGAATGAAGAAGCGCAGGACGTCTGGCTGAGGGCCTGCGTTTGTTTTGTACGATCAAGGTAATTTAAAAGTCAAAGCCTGGAGAGGGACAGCTGTGTGTCTCGCAATCAAACACGTGGGCTCGGTATTACTAAGGATAGTGATGAAGCAGACTCAGAATGGCAACACCATGCATACCCTCACAAAGTCCCTTTAACACAGTTCTTTTATCTTCTCAGCCTGCTGTTCAGGATGGTGAAATTCCAGCAGTCTTCCTTCGTGTCTCAAAGTAACAGAAGGGCTCGGGAGGAGATCGAGGGGGCGCTCCGCACATTGGACCTAAAGGAGGAGGTACTGCGTGTTATCACAGAGGTGAGCACAGAGGGGCCACACACAGTTACCAGGCTTGTTGAGTAGATTAAAAGGTTAAAAAGAAATGGCCTGATGCTTCAGTGCTTCCTCATGTAAGACCAGCGGTCCACAATGTTGAGCTCGACCCACTGGATATTATAAATATACAATTTCAAATTTCAAATCAATTATGTGAGGAAAAAATATTAAATGATTGGCTATTTCAAAATAAATAAGTAAAAAAACTAAATCACAAACCCTTTTCAATAGATTGCAAAAGATTCCTCTGCATTACCATTCATTCATTTTGTTGTTGTTTTGTTTAAATTAATCTCTTGTTTTGGGAGTGTTCATCATTCCATCCAGCAACTTAAATATTTGATTTGTCCTTATTTAAAAAAAAAAAAAAAAAAAAGAAAATCCCGTAATCGGCTTGAAGTCTGTCCTTGTCTGGTGTGCTCTGCTGGGGGCTGAAGCTGAACGTTTATGTTTGGTTTCCAGGTGATGGGTGAAGACCTCGTCTCTGAGAAGCTGAAAGAGGAGAGTCAGGAGACGGAGAATTGCTCGTCTCTGGCCAGTGTACAGGTGCCCTGTGAAACTGACTTTGAGGAGAGGTGGTTTAACAGACTGAAACGCATGGTCTTTAAATCTGGTAACCAAGAGCTGCTTAGTTACAGTGACACAAAAAAGAACGAAGGATAATTCCTTTCGAAAGGGTTTCATGGGATGTAAATTGGCTGACTTTGATTCTCATTCTTGCGGATTCCCATCTGCAAAAGCCTTTAATGCATTTTGGGCTGAACGGGCGACGGCACGTCCGTCTGGGCAGGTTGCGGTGTACTGAGCACAAGGCTCCGAACAAAGCACGGCTTGTTGTCTGAAAAGAGGCAGGCTGGTTGTTACGGTTTTAGATAGGCCGCTGTTTTCATTCCAGACCAAACAGCGGGTCTGAGGGAAGGGGACTGGTTAGTTGGGAGTCACTAGTTGAGATTCCATAGTGTACAGATAAAAGACCGCAGCCACACAAGACCGAAGAATACAAAGAAGACTGAATGACTCAAACCTTTTACATCTCAGTGCTTCTGTATTTCTCTGACTGACTGCCTCAAGGAATGAACTGCATTGGAGCATTTCTTTGTTAATCTTAGCCTCACTTATTAAGACTGTGTTGTCATCAAGGTCTCAGACAGAAAATACATTTAGAAAAAACCTGATTTAAATAGTTACATTTTTGTATAATCCTTCCTGTATGCACAATAGATGAAATTGAACTCTCGGTGGAGTGGAGTCCTGTGATTGGTCTGTGTGAGGCCACACTGATGAGGTCACAGCTCCTCCCATTGCATGATTATAATTAGAAAGTGGCCGTAGCTATTAACAAATTTAGTTTTTATTGCATTAACTATACCAGTTGTTTATATGAGCCTATTATGATGCATGATAATGTAAATTGTTTTACTACTATTTTAATAAAATATTTATTTTGTAACTAAATTTTAAACCTTGCATTTGATGTATTGTTATTTGACAAAATATCGCTATAGAATAATATGTACACTGTTAATAATGTTTTTTTTTTTTTTTTTTTTTTAATTAAAATAACTGAACAACATATTTTGATAAAGTATTCCTTTCCTGAATGGGACAGGTTAAAATAATCTTCCATGCCTATAAAATACAACTTCAGTTTTTCATCTTAGACCTGTGCAGTATTATTATTATTCTTTTGTGTGTGTTTGTGAATTAGATTTTCAAACTTTGATTGGGGACTGAATACATTTGAATCAAAATGCTTGAATGTAATTATAGTGCCAGAGTGTTTACTTCGTAAGCATGTATGTCTGCACTCCATATAAAGTAGGTTCTCTTTAACTTCTGGCTGAGTAACCCTTTGAAAACTCATGAAGACTGACACTTTGGCGTAAGTGCGGTCTTAATAAGAATTCAATGCATTAGGTAGCTGTCACAACTGAAAATGATCTTGTTGATGTGTCGGCAGGGGCGGGAGTCTGTGTGACTCAATTTGGAAAGAGGTTTTTCTCTTCCTACAGTTGTGTATGCAAAGCAGAATGGCTTGAGGCAGCAGTGCATTGTGGATGCCAGCTGTCTGACCACCCCTCATTTCACTGATGTGTTTAATGTTCTTCTGAAAAACCCAGGACATTTCCTGTAATTCGCTAGTCCACTCTGTTACTCTGCGTTATGATGGCTTTCCACTCTACTTAATCAAAAACATATTTATACACACAGTCCATACTGTTTAGATCACTAAGTGGAATTGCTTTGTGGCCCCCTATAAATTGAGATGTTTTTACAAATCCTAATCCAAAGTGTTGAAAATGAAACCTGTCACCAGATTGGGAGTGATCATTTTCAAGCTGATGTTAAATCGAAACCACAGAGTTCTCAAAGCAAGTTTTAAAAGGACTAATAATATTTGTACCGTTAGAACATTGCATCTGAAGGAAGTGGAGACTTGTCACCAACTAGTTTTCAGTTATCTCAACACTTTCTACAATGATGCAATGAAGTTGACAACCCCGAAAGACCTTAATTATCAAGCTTATGACAGTTGGGGTTTTATGCAGAAGGATGCACTGTGGATTATTCAGTTGATAATATTTCACTTTTATTTCACAATTATTTCTAACAATTTGAATGTACAAAATGTTGTGTTTTGCAATGTGTGGAAATATTCCAGATTAATCAAGTTTACAAATGAAACAATGTACAATTCATGTAAAAATGCTATTATAGAAGTGTATTGAGTTATGCAAACCATATATTTAAAAAATAAAATTAAGTTCAGTCTGACAATACCAAAACAAAGCAAAATCAGATTTGGTCTTTGTCCTAGGAATTGGAAATATACAAGATAAGGGTCTACAGAATACTAATGAGTACTAATGAGTAAATTCACTCAGATAAGGCCCCCTTTAACAATAAAAACGCTTGTTTTCAGTGTCAGAATATCCCCTTGTTTCTGTAGTACTTGCTGATAGTGTATCAGTTAAATAAAATAAAAGGATACAACTATTTAATCAATGAAATGTGTACAGGCACAGAGGTCAGATGTTCCCTGAAAGCCTGACATTACTAACACGAGACCTTTCACAAACTACAGTATTGGACAGTGTAATGTCATTTGACATTTTTACAAGAGCCAAGGTTTTGAAGTTTGCTTTTGATACCTTGCCGCACAACAGATTGGAGGATTTGGGCCAACTCTTCCTGGCCCTGTTCATCCATGAAGTAAACCATATAAAACATGCACATACAGGGTATTGCCACAGCATCAAAACTCCCTGACTTGTGTAAACGGCAGATTTGAGATTGTGAGAGCATTGTAATGAGGAATCGCAAAGCATCGGGTACAGCCTTGTTATAGACTGTTTAAAATGATCCATAGATATTTACATGGCTTACTAACTTCAAAACTATGCATAACATCCAAGCGTAATTCTAAAATGGTAGTGGCATTGTGGTGCTTTAGACTTACGTTGCTTCCATGTTTCAGTTTGTTACATGTCCTTCGACATAACACCTTCTTAAATAGCCCTCAAAACTAAACTGACAATGCATTTGTGCGCCTGCTATAAATAGAGCTAATAACAAGAACCTGTACTTTCCAGATAAAGCAAGTACTTTTATCTTATTGTGAATGAATAACCAAAACACTGTAACACTCGACTTGTGCTCCTAGTCCTGAATACTGATGTTTGTGCTTTTACAAGGTTGTGTGGTTTCATCACATAATGCAGTGTACTTGCAGAGTTATAAAAATGGCACTTGCATTTGTTTCCGTGAAGTGGTTATTAACAGCATTGAACAACACTGAACTGTTGTGTTTTTGTGCATTAACATGCTATTTTAATCCAGCCAGGTTTGTGCACTGCAACACAAATCGTACATTAGATACATTTTATTGTTATAAATAATTGATGCTGTTTAAAGGAAAGAGGTTGCTGGGAAACCTCGTATTAGTGCTACTGAATTCACATCAACACTATGTGTAACATCGCCAGCTATGTAAAGTGGCTGCAACAAATAATCCTATTTGGATCCAAGTTAGTTAGTGAAAAAATTATACACGCTTTGAAGCATCCTGATAGAGGTTTATGATCCCCTAGGTTGTTCATTTTTACTGTGGAAAGCATTAGTGCATGTTGAACTCAAGTGATCTACAAGAGGAAGTGGAAAAACAAGCACAAAAAGAAAATCTAATTCCATTGATTAAAATGACTGATGCATGCCTCCCTTCCAGAGACCACAATTAAGCACCTGTCTTATGATTTTATTATTCATTCATAAAATGGTGTTTGGGTCCAATTACATAACCTCTGCACTAATGTAATATTGCCCAGACATTTCTATGGCAATGTGCTTTATTGCCAAGCCACAGCAACAGGGCCCAAAACATATGAAGAGGATAATGGTCTGTGGCCTAGAGCCAAAAGAGAAATAACCCAAATCTTCATGATATTAACCCCAGCTATTTATGGTTCTTTTAAGTAAGTTTCTAAAGCAAACTTTATGCCTCATTTATTGAAGCCAAGCATTCCAGATTGTGATTTTTGGATTGCAAGTGCAAGGCAGTAGTATTTTTTGTCTCTTTTGTCCTGTTTTATATTTTAGTGTTGAAAGTTGTCAGTTGACTCCATTTGTTAAATAGGTTTGGATTGAATTCTTGTTTTGATGTGACCTAAAAACGTAGCCTCCATATTCGAACAGATCATGGTTGGAAAACAATTCAGCTTTTAAAAAACTGTTATTTGATCTTTATTTGAAACCCTACTAATCAAAATTAAAACAAACCACAGCAACAATTTGACATTGGTTGGTTATCTGTATCTTTTGTTTTTAGTGAAGGCCATTCCTCTTGTCATAAAAAAAAAAAAAGTCACATGACAGTCCTCTTTAACGGAGTTTAAAATGCGCAACAAGGCACATCATTATAATGCCCACAATACTTCATCGGGGTACAAAGCTGGATCCTGGTCTACGGTGGTATGAGGTCTGGTTTGTTAAGGTAGTGGAAACCTGACGTGAGCCTGGGAGTGTGGTTGGAGGGCCTCCCTGATTTCATCCCAAACATGTTGTTGAGATAGGGCCGTGTCGTGTTCCCTGTGGCGTAATCGCTGGAGTAGGACCTCTGACGGGCAGTGGGTGGGGTAAAGTTGTGCATCTGTGGCAGCCAGTGTGCCCGGGGGGATGCCTGGTAGGTCTGTTTGTGCCCCTTGGCTGCGTGTGGGGGTGTGATAGGAGGTTTTGGGTCTGAAAACCAGCCTGTTACTCCGGTGGCAGGGGTGTACTGTGGAGCGGGGCTGCTGCATCCAGATAACGTGACGCTGGGGTTTGACTGGGAGGTGACGCTGGGCTTCTGGGTCGTGGACAGTGGCATTTCCCCGGTGCTGTAGTGCGCTTGGGAGCCACTGCAGGGGAAGGCGCTCAGAGGCTTAGACATGGCGTAGAGCTGCCGGAACTCCAGGTCAAAGGGCTTCACGCTGCTTCCTTTGAAGAGCACTGCCAGGTTTCTGTGCACCTGCCCCGACAGCCACGTGAAGCTGAAACAAAAAGACGGAGAGGGTCTGAGCTGTTATTACCCTCCTTCCCAAACTCATGACAGGAAATTCTTCAAGCAGCCCTCGCCAAACCTGGGTTCAGTTTCACGTGACTGTAAAAGTCGGAGAACTTTTGAAGTCCAGTCATACATGATTCAGTTGCTCTTACGGTAAACGTGTATAGACTGAAGCTGTGGATTTACACTTCTCTCAACAGACTCCTTTCATAGTCCTGTCCACTAACTTGTTGCCATCAGAATAAAAGTCCCCAGTTTGTCAAACGTACAAGTAAATCTCCCCATGGACTTCTGTTACAAACCTGTAAGATCCAACGAGCACGTGGGTGCAGTCAATAATGACGAAGTTCTCCTTTATCTGACCAGAGAATTTCTTCCCAGACTTCGAACAGTAGGTCTCTCCGCACACGCTGCGGATAGACATTTTCTGTGGGAAGAGAGTTGGACATATCGGCCTCATATCACAGTTATGCATTATGATTTTATTTATCCAGATTTTACCCTTACAGAAGCCTTGAAATCACAAACAAGACTCAACAACAGGTGCTTGTCTTTTTAGCCCCACCCCCAAATGTATACAATTTTTATGTTGGTAGTCTTGTTAAGTCATAGATACAAAATTGAAATAAAATGCGGGTTACTGTGAGGTGGGAACTGTTGATCTGTAGTTTCTCGCACATTTCACTGAACAGAGACAGGTGCGTGTGATCAAGCAGCAGGTAGACGAAGACGTTGCGCTTTTTGGTCGCCTCCAGGATGTCACAGAAAATCTCAGTATCGCTGAAGACATCCATCACTATTGCCAGCACCTGCACACCAATGAGAAACATTGCAACAGATCAGTGCAGACTGAACCAGAAACACTGTCCTGCGTTTACATGACACTCCAATTACGGCCCCTGACAGAAATCCACTGTATACATGGTAGACCTGCGACAAACTATGTTGAAATATGGCACCATAGCAAAGCTTAATTAAGAAATTATACTAAATTAAAAAAAAAAAAAAGTATTTGATCCCCTGCTGATTTTGTATGTTTGCCCACTGACAGAAATGATCAGTCTATAATTTTAATGGTAGGTGTATTTTAACAGTGAGACAGAATAACAACAAAAAAATACAGAAAAACGCATTTCAAAAAAGTTATCAATTGATTTGCATGTTAATGAGGGAAATAAGTATTTGACCCCTTCGACTTAGTACTTGGTGGCAAAACCCTTGTTGGCAATCACAGAGGTCAGACGTTTCTTGCAGTTGGCCACCAGGTTTGCACACATCTCAGGAGGGATTTTGTCCCACTCCTCTTTGCAGATCCTCTCCAAGTCATTAAGGTTTCGAGGCTGACGTTTGGCAACTCGAACCTTCAGCTCCCTTCACAGATTTTCTATGGGATTAAGGTCTGGAGACTGGCTAGGCCACTCCAGGACCTTAATGTGCTTCTTCTTGAGCCACTCCTTTGTTTCCTTGGCTGTGTGTTTTGGGTCATTGTCATGCTGGAATACCCATCCACGACCCATTTTCAATGCCCCGGCTGAGGGAAGGAGGTTCTCACCCAAGATTTGACGGTACATGGCCCCGTCCATCGTCCCTTTGATGCGGTGCAGTTGTCCTGTCCCCTTAGCAGAAAAACACCCCCAAAGCATAATGTTTCCACCTCCATGTTTGACGGTGGGGATGGTGTTCTTGGGGTCATTCCTCCTCCTCCAAACATGGAGAGTTGAGTTGATGCCAAAGAGCTCGATTTTGGTCTCATCTGACCACAACACTTTCACCCAGTTCTCCTCTGAATCATTCAGATGTTCATTGGCAAACTTCAGACGGGCCTGTACATGTGCTTTCTTGAGCAGGGGGACCTTGCGGGCACTGCAGGATTTCAGTCCTTCACGGCGTAGTGTGTTACCAATTGTTTTCTTGGTGACTATGGTCCCAGCTGCCTTGAGATCATTAACAAGATCCTCCCGTGTAGTTCTGGGCTGATTCCTCACTGTTCTCATGATCATTGAAACTCCACGAGGTGAGATCTTGCATGGAGCCCCAGACCGAGGGAGACCGACAGGTATTTTGTGTTTCTTCTATTTGCGAATAATTGCACCAACTGTTGTCACCTTCTCACCAAGCTGCTTGGCGATGGTCTTGTAGCCCATTCCAGCCTTGTGTAGGTCTGCAATCTTGTCCCTGATATTCTTGGACAGCTCTTTGGTCTTGGCCATGGTGGAGAGTTTGGAATCTGATTGATTGATTGCTTCTGTGGACAGGTGTCTTTTATACAGGTAACAAGCTGAGATTAGGAGCACTGCCTTTAAGAGAATGCTCCTAATCTCAGCTCGTTACCTGTATAAAAGACAACTGGGAGCCAGAAATCTTGCTGATTGATAGGGGATCAAATACTTATTTCCCTAATTAACATGCAAATCAATTTATAACTTTTTTGAAATGCATTTTTCTGGATTTGTTTGTTGTTATTCTGTCTCTCACTGTTAAAATACACCTACCATTAAAATGATAGACTGATCATTTCTTTGTCAGTGGGCAAACGTACAAAATCAGCAGGGGATCAAATACTTTTTCCCCTCACTGTAGTTGCTTAAAGAGTATTTTATGTTGTTGATTGATTTTCCCCAATTTTGTTTATTTAATTCAAAATACTTGAATATTTCCTTGTTAAACAAAGGGTGGCTGTTTGTAAATATTATTCAGCCTGTGATGCAATATCTATCTATTCTAATAACCTTTTCTGAAATTATAATTTCTGTGTTGATGTTATTTTTAATTTCGGGTCTTATATAAACACAATTATATGATTAAAATGCACTGGCTCACTGACAGTTCATAGAAAAATGCAGTACAGTGAAGTGAATTTCTTATAAAAAGACAATATACTGTTGCTCCAACTGCACCAATATTTATTGTGAAGCACATTTAAAGAATGTGTTTATAGCCCACAAAACTGTTGAGACCTCTGTTGGTTTATACAGTGATTATTTTGCCTTTTCATTATCCTGTGAACCAGTCCTATTGGGAGACACTATATTTTCAGACCTTACTGCTTTTAGGTGTACTTGTTCGTTACAGCCAGTGTTATAATCTGGAATTCCCCCTGCCTGAGCTTTGACAATATTCCCATGCCATCAATACCCTCCAACTCACTCGCTCAGTTTTGACTAGTGCGCAGAATTACATTTGAGCCTTAAACACTCTGTAAATGCTTTGTTTTACTGGAACTCTAGCACCGAGGGGAGCTGACTTAAAACTTTACATTTGTTTCATAAGCTGGCTTTACTTCTGTCTCCCTGGCAACAGTGAGAACTGTGGGAGGCTGCGCAGCCTTTGATTCTGGAATGCCTTAAGAACAGGCGGTGACTCCATATCTCGCTTCAATTCTGCATTTAGTCTGACATTTTTGATTAATATGTTAATATGGTTCCAGTGGTGTTGGACCCCTCCTTTTTGCACAGTTGGAACGTATAAACTAATACTCTTAAGCTATTATAAAAACAAGTAGATGCATATCAGTGACATACTTTAAAATGACAGTTTTGTTTCTGTAAAACCTGATTCTTGACGTTTATTATCAGCCACAAGGAAAACGCAACTTGTCTGAACATCAGATGACCTTTAGACCCATGCCAGATACGTCTCATCTTGCTGCTGACTAGCTGTAAATCCCCCCTCTTTCTGTTACAAAAATAAAAGAACAAAAACAAAAGACAAGCAGTTACCATAGTAGCTTTGTTGATGTACTCGCGCAACAGGTCTTTTATGTTCCTGGATCTGTCCGTTTGGAAATAAACCTCCACTCGGGGTCTCCCTTGCAGATAGTAGCTTCTCTCCTCCATAGGCCAGCCATAGTCCAAAGCCGGGGCTTCACTCTCAGAGATGTCAGGGAAGTATGTGACAGATGTGTCAACAGACGGTGCAGTTACCCCCTGTACCTCCTCTGCTGGGCTCTCCCCGACTCCAGGGGGCTCAGTGGTGTTCCTCAGGATGTACTCTTTCTCGGCTTGGGACAGGAAGTCCACCTCCCCCTCCGAAACGAGCACTTTCTCGTAAGCCAGCAGCCCTCTGTCCAGCAGGGCGTCGGTGGCGAGCCGGACGCTCTCATTGTGGCTCAGGTCGATCTTGGACAGCGTGCAGGACTGGTATTTCATCTCCTGCACCCGCTTCTTCACCTTGCCCACCTGCTTGGGTCTCAGGTACCAGTTGACGGAGTGGCCCCTGCCCTCAGAGGTCATGGTGGAGCCTTGAAGGCTGCACTGTCTCCCAAAGTGATGAAGCTCTGTGCTGTGAAGGCACCGGCTGTTCAAATACAGTCACCTGGGCTGCCTCAGGGGGAAATTGTTGACAGTTGAGCGGTTTGAAAATGGGCGAGCGATGCCCTTTTAATACACCCTACCTGTAAGGGGTAAATACCAGCTGGGGAACCGTGAGGTGAATAGAGCTGTCAGATCTGCTCAGGAGTGATTACCCGCAGATAAACAGCTGACCTGTGGTTCCATAAGAGTTTTTTTCAAAACTAAAGGTTTTCTTATGTAGCTGAATACAGGCATTTGGTGTTCAGTTTATCCCCATGCTTTTATAGGCAGACTTGTTCCTGCTTGTATAACTCGTATAAGGGTCTGTATAGATGCATTTGACAACATTTTAAACATTTTCAGATTGTTTTTTTAATAACCAAGCTTGATATTTTAGGTTCAAGGAACATGCTTATTTAAAATTAGTTTTCCCCAGTCCATTACCACCCCTTTAAAGGCTTTGAGATTTTGCTGAAAGTAAGTCGGTGCCTGTAATTATATTA
Organism: Amia ocellicauda; assembly: GCF_036373705.1. NCBI lineage: Eukaryota > Metazoa > Chordata > Actinopteri > Amiiformes > Amiidae > Amia > Amia ocellicauda. The sequence continues at coordinate 5,177,849 of NC_089867.1, forward strand.
ACACGATTAATATTGTGTGGTACAATAACTTGTGGTCCTGACATGTTATTTGTTTCTTTAGACCATTGCACCTTTATGACAAAACAGCAGCTGCTGGGTGGGATGTGAAGTGCCGAGAACAGAAAGGAATAAAGAGAGACAGCCTTGAGGCCTTGCATTGCTCCATACAGTAAGGATCTCAATGGGAAAATGTGTTCACGTATCAACAAATAACCTACATGGAGGCGACAGGAGACAATACTGCAAGTCAGTCTTTGTAGTGTAAACCTTACATAAGAGTTAGAGTTAAAGGGCACTATATGCAATAAAGTCTTACTATTATTTTTGTATTATAGTAAAGAATAACAACCGTTTCAAAATTAGCCCCTGCAACTCAGGGCTTAAACACCCTTGTAGTTCTTTTGTTTTGGATCCCCTTTCTTTAAATAAGGTTTCAAAGCATCAACCACAGTGTGAATCTATTCAGTCTTGAAGGTTTGCAGCGGTTTATACTCCTTGCATTCAACGAGTCTCAACGCCACTCTGCTAATATTCAGATTGAAGGCTTTTGTAAGATGTGTTGTCTCGTGTGAGGTAATTTGCCAAGGTAAAAATAAACACTGGGTAACTCCCTTCATTCACTCAGTCAAATGAGCTGGACAGTGAGTTTTCACAAGAGAGCCACACGCAATCCACTCGGATATAGGCTGAAAATAATCTGCACGGTATTGCAAATACATCAGTAAAAAAAAAACAGGCTTTATTAACAGAAATTTGAAATGCCAAACAGTCCAGTGTCAGTAGTGTGTTATTAGGAAATGCAGTTGATGCAGTTAATTTGTTTTTTGGTTCTGGCATTCAATCCATTTAACGTCTCTGGCAATAAATACAGGTGTCAATGCTGTAGAGTACTCTGTACATAATCTATAAGTGATTCATTGAAACAAAACCAAGATTCACTATTAATACAATTCTAAGACAAGAAAACCTGAGTTGACATCATTTAGTAAATTAAATGACAACCAATGAAAGCAATGTATTCAGCACTCGCTCCTGGATAGCAGAACTCAATATATACAGTTAAGACTGTTGATCAAATAAATTAATACACATAAAATGAATAATTCAATTTTCGATGGATTTGGAAAACCTATTACTAATTATACATTAAAAAATACATATACACATATGGTGATAAGAATGTAAAGCAGACAATGACTAATTTCGATAGTAGACTCTCTCGTCTGTATTTGAGCATTTCTGCCACCTGATTGTGTTCTACCTGCTCCAAATGCAGGCCCTGACAGTGTTAAAGGGTCTGCAAGAGTGAAAAGCTGTCAAACTGCTTCCTGCCCCCCCCCCCAACACACAGTGCTCAGCAAGATCCTGTGAGAGGCAGGCTGTGCCATCTTCTGGCAGCTGTATTTTTAAAAGCGTGAAACCAGACACTGAGTAAATACACAGAGAAAACGGCCAAGCTATACAATAATAAACTTCTTTTTCTGTATCTGAGCACAAATTAATTAAAATCCCGTTGACAGGAAGCCACCTTATTCATTTAAAATGTATAAAAATACCGGTACTTTCACTGGAACCCCGTTTAGCGTCGTTGGAAAAATACATTCATCAAAGTCGATCTCTGGCTGGTGACAGGAGAGTGGAGTTTGCGGTTTGGAGCTTCATGAGGGAAAGGGGTCTCGGATATCTGAAGGTCGAAGCGCCTCATTAAGAGCTGGAGGAATAGGTCGGAGGGACCGAGTTCCTGGCGCGGGCGGCGAGTTTCTGCCGAAGACCTCGGACTTCCATCATAAGCTGCCTCTCTTTGCTTTCAAGGTCACTGCGGCCCCTGTCGAAAGAAACTGCAGAAACAAACAACTAAACACTCTTGTTTGTCAGGGTTTAGCACTTGGAGTGTTTTCGGTCAGGAACATCCTAACATTGAGACAGAGTTCAGAACAGAGGAACTGGGAAAACTTCAAACTGACACAGTCCTCTTGCATTACTTTTTAGCAAATGGAAACGGGGCCAAAGATCACTGATGACTATCACTAGGAATAAAAGCAGTATAAACTTCTTAACAAAACAAGACAGAAATCCTATCAGTACCTTAGTGTAAATGCACGCAGAGTTACTCACAGTGTGTGGAGGAGTCGTTGGAGGACAGGTTGTTGAGGCAGATGTTTTTGGGCTCCGTTGGCACAGCGTCAGGCTTTGGCAGAAGGCCTCTGGTGGAGCAGGGAGATCTGACCTTGAGCTCTCCGAGTCTCTCTGGAATACACAAGTGTCGGCCATTTTGCTTTAATCATGGTAGCAATTTGCAGGTCCGTCATGCTTGCTGAAAGTGAAGGTGCATGACTGAGCAGGGTGAGTGTTGTGTATACAATCAAAGTCCATTTATGTCTGCATGCTACTTTCCCCCTCCACACATGTAAACCTTCCCATTGTCCCCCCCCCTTTTCACCACAATGTGGAATCGCAAGTTAATGAACTCACTAGGCTGCCAGCTAGAGGTTTCAATGTAGTTTAGATGCTTCATTGGGGCAATTTGGTGTGAGCACAGGACTCACCATGCGTCTCTTCCAGGCTCCTGTGTAGCCTTTCATCATGTAGCTCGGCTTCTTCCGCCTCTGCGGCCAGGAAGGCTCTCCTTTGAGCCTCTGCCAAGGCAGCCGCCCGTCTCTCCTCCTCCAGCTGGGCTCTCCTCTCCACAACATCCTCCCACTGCACGAAACACAGGCCTGCTGCTCACTGTCCATCACACAACCGCTCTCATGCGGTCAAGAGACGATTCCATTACAAGACCAATTCATCATCTACCGCCTTTCATGCAAGATTAGTACAAAACCCAGGACTGAGCTCCTGCAAATGCAACATGTCATACCTCTTAGTCTAGTGTAGGAGTTTACTGGTGCCACTGGAAGAACCTAAACGCCCAAACATTTCCTGTTCATAGTTTCTATTCAGTTTAACCCATTTAATTTTCCTTACTGACAGGAAGCCCAATTTGCATCCTTTACACCTGGATTTATTTAAACCCATGGCAGTTTAATTTGAACTACAGCAGAGTATTTGGGGGATTTTTATGGAACAATATGTGACTGGATCTCAAGCATTATGAAAGAAGCATGTATCACAGGGGTCTGTGTTCCTGATCCTGGAAAGCATCAGTCTTGCAGGCTTCGAGCTACATTTATTTGGCCAACAACCAAAAACATTTGACTAACAAAACTGTTCAATTAGCCATTCAGAGCATTGCTGGAATGAAAGTCATAAAACTGTCAGACTCTCCAGGACCGGGACTGCAGATCCCTTCTGTAGAAAATGCCAGGCCCAAAGTTTTTACTCTATGAAGCATTTTGAGAACAGCCTTACTTATAACTGGTTCTGCTAAAAGACCAACAGATTACAGTTGGGTTTAGGTGTAGTCTGAGCTGCCATCGCTTGTGCGCATTCAATTACACTTTTCACTCGTTTTTCTGTATACAAGCATTCAGTGTCATCACTTGACGGGGCGTGCTGCTCCTTACCTTTTTGCCCTCCACCTCTTTCATCAGCTGCAAGAGCTGCTCTTCTTTGGCATGGGTTTCGCGGGTCAGATGGGCCAGCTCCTGGTGGCACCGCTCCCTCTCCACGTCCGCCTGCTCCAGTCGCCTCAGCACCTCGGCCTGCCAGTCCGCATCCATGCGCAGCTGATCGGCTTCGGCCCAGGACCCCCCCAGCGCCTGAGGAGAAAAAGTTTACGGCTGCGGTGATGATTTTTTAATTATTATTTTCATCGCTGTATCATTCTCCATCAACCTGCCCTATATAGAGAAACTGAGGTTACCGAAAGGTTGAGCAAATAATCCACAGTTAATTACTGTGTATTAAGTTACGACATTGCATGTAATGCATTAATTTCCAGTTGATAACTAAAAAAAGAATATTGTAAACTCCAAGTGTTAACCTCGATGGACTGCAGACTCAAGCAGCGAGCAACGCAATTGGTTAAACTGAAAGAGTGGAGGGAGGGAAGACCAGCTCAATCACACACAGAGTAACGGTGGATAGCAGAAAAAGCACTGTGCTCAGTTCAACTCCCAGGAGTGAGAGGGGGTAAAATAAGAGAAATAAAGGCTGCACAGCTTAAGTAATCAATAGCTTTCCCAAGATACAATAGTGCTAAAAATATTCATGAATATGACCTCAGGCTTAAAACAGCACACCCAGTCCTTTCCCTCCTTAGGGTGGGGACTCCTTTCCCAGCCACCAATGTATTCTGCCTCGGCTGGCGTACAATTGATGATGGCCTCATTGTGAAAGCTAGTTCAGCTGCTCGTAAAGGGTGCTTGGGCGGGTCGCGTCTTCATTGCTGAACGCTTACCCGTGTCCTGATTCGTTCCGACAGTGCTTAATCCTCCGTCAGCGTTCAGTGTGTGAGGAGCGTTGGGATGCCAGCGTTATGCAAGAGCTTCGAGTTGGACTGTTTAGTAATGAGGCTCTGTAACTGTGCGTTAAGTTCAAAGGTTGCGAAAGTATTGCAGTAATGGGTGTTTTTATTCCACATGGCAAAATGCTCATGAAAATCATTTTTTTAAATGACAATGTATATACTATATTACTGGTAACTGCTTTGCTAGGACTCCAAGACAGGCAACAAATGAACAGTTCATAAGGCATTTAGATATATTTTTTAACATTTAAGTATTATTTAAGTTGTTTAACTAACCTTTCTGGTCTCCAAATCATGGCACATGTCCCTTTCGAGCACTTTCTTGAAGGTGTGCTCTTCTGCCTCTGCCTTTCGGTGGCGAGAATCCACCTCAGCTTTTACTTCCTGGGTCACTCTCTCCTGCTCTTTCAACAGTTGCTGAGAACAGAGGCCAGTGCAAATGTAAGCCACACGTTCAAACTGGCACATCTGACCTTTCGTCTAGACTGCATATGTCAACCATTCTGCTTTGAATCTATAACAAGTGTATTATCACAGTATATCATATACACAAATCATGGTCAGGGTAAGCCTGCTTCTTCACATGTTGATTTAAGCAACTTTAACTACAAAACATACAGCTTTCAAAAAGTAATGATATTGCTTTTTGGGTTTTGTCATCATGTAAATGTGTACTTTGGAGATAAAAGTAATTTAAATAAATAATTGTGGTGGCATATTTTACAGTGTTCCATAAATAATCAATTAAAGGAAAATAGAACTTATTTGGTCAACTCCTATTTAAAAACTGCCTTGAATTTAAAACTATAATACAATACTTTAAGAGCAGGTCAAGGCTTGAGCCACTTCCATTCTTTACAGCCCTGAACTTGCAGAAGCCAACCTGTTCAAACAGCCTTCTCTGGGCCTCCAGCTCCATTTGTCGAATCTCGATGTCTTGCAGTGCTATGGCCGTTTCCTGATCTCGCAAAGATGTCTAATGAGAAAACAGAGCTCTTAAAAATACTTCAGAAAATAGCAATGTATAATCAACACTGAATTAAGTAGGAATAAATCTGCTGGTCCTGTATGTGAGTTCTTGCACCTGTGTCTTCTGTGTAAGCAAGACAGCATAGGTTATAATTAAACCTTAAAAAAGCTTAGTGTAATGTATTGCGGTAAAGGACAGTTAAAGGGAAATGAAACAATGATAAAACAAAAGATACAAAACTGCGAAACCACAGAATGGAAACATGAACAACGTGCAGATTCACTGTGGGTGACTTCTCACACCAGGGCACAGGTGTAGGATGCTTTTGACACTGGCATTTCGACGGACAATCCAGACCTTTCTGTCGATCTCATCGTCAAGCCTCCTGAGCTCCATTTTCTTCTGGTCCTGCTGGTATTTGACAAAGCGACTCCTGGCAGCATCAAGAAGATGCAGTTCCTTCACTTTCAGCTCTCGTTTAATAGCAGCCAACCTGGGCAAATATCATGCAGAGGTGAGGAGATTGAAAGCTATTATTATTTATGCTATGTAATTATTCATACTGAACAATGCTTGTAAAAATGATTGCTTTATTTATGTCTGGGGCAGTTAGGCTTCAGGGCACATTGGAAAAGCATTGTGGGAAGCCTCTTTTCCATAGTTCGTGCAATTAAATATTTTGTAACACTAATATTCATTCCAGTCTCACTCACATTTAGCCTGGAGAAATCTTATGACACAAACTTCTCAAAGGATGAGCAAGTAACAACAGTAAGCACATTGATGTAGACATCTAAAGCTGTTGGCCTTTAAAAAACAAAACAAAAAAACATTGATGTAGTGAATCGGCTCTCTCTAAAACCGCTCCCATCTGGGTGTTTTCAAGGGTGGTACCGGCACCACACATTATCAGAGCAAAATGTTTGATTTTGTCAAAGACATTGTAATAGGATAGTAAAAAACAGATATAGATTTTTTCCCCCCCCCTCACTTAAATACCGAACAGTATTTATTTTTCAAAAGGAAATGAAGGTGGAGCCCCGATGAGCGAGTGATAGTCACCTGACTCTCTGCTCAGCCAGCTTGCCCTCCTCCTCCTGCAGGATCCTCCTTCTCTGCTCCTCAGCCTCCTGCAGCAACTGCTGTTGTCTGAACCATGCCTCGTCCTCCGCCTGCCTCCGCACCGCCTCCGAGCGCAGTTCCTGGGCCATCTGCCTGCAGAGCACAACACACCACACGCTAATGTTGGATCAAGCAAGGTTCTGTTCGACAAACGCCCAGCGGAGAGCGTGTGTAGATGCCTGTGTTGGCATTATCCTCATCAAACATCTGAGCCGTTCGGGAATTCAGGTGTTAAAAAGGAAAAGCTTAAAAGCCATGATGAGACATGTAAAGCTTTTCAAATGCCCATATAACAAAGGCAAGCCATTCATTCATATTGACAGCAAGCTGTGGTGTGACATTCATTTTAAGTTGCCTGGTAAAGCTGAACAAATTAGTGCAGTTTGAGTGACATCTGTGACAAAGTTACAAATTGTTAACTGAAAACCTAGAACATATCATTAAATAAAGAACAGCTGGGAACTGGGAACCGTCTCTTGGCATTGAAAATGTAGACGTATACCTGACAAGACATATTAAATCTTTGTGAAATGTTCTGTCCCCACATGACTTATACTGCATATCGATATACAAAACTCTGAATACCCTGAATATACACATATATTATCTTGTTACACACATGAACAATACATTTAACCCAAAATATGAATTTGTATACACATTCGAGAGGGAATTGCATACTTATACTATGTGTGACAATAAGAAAAAAAATGTTTTGTCTTTCTACCTTTCCCTTAAATACTCGATCTCCTGCTGTCGAATCTTCTCACGCTCCTGTGACTGGTATTCGACAATGAATGTGGGGTACTTGTTGAAGACGGGGTACTGCCCCCTGGTCAGGGGCTCAAAGTCACTCAGCATGCGCCGGGGGTGGATTTCTGTGGGAGTGCTGTCCATCAGCCGGTATGTCTCCTTGATCATGGCATTGATATCCAAGTTATTGCGGTGATGAAAGAAATACTGAAAGAGGAAGAGAGGGTATATTAGTAGGCAGCAAGTTGCACGAGTACAACCATGTAGCTGGTTACTGCTGAAGAAATGTTTTCTTTCAAATCTCCAATTAAATCTACCACGAAACTGTAGACACTGCGCACCTCAAAGTCATCCTTCAGGGTGCACTGCAGGAGGGGAGCCCGGCAGCAGATGACATAGGACACCACAGACATCAGCAGGAACGCGGGGTGGTTGGTGAAGACGTTGTCGAACAGCTTCAGCCACTCCTCTCGCGTCAACACCTCAGAGAAGAACGTCTCCAGCAGTGGCCAGGCGTACAGCTGGACAAGGACCAATGAAAATGACTTGAGCAGGAGATGATACTTCAGTGTCTGTCCTCTAACTTGGGAATGTTGTAAGGACAGCTTTATGGGTTGCCATGGAGATTCAAGCCCTTGCGTAGTTTTGGTTTGACTTTTATCCTGGAGAACTGCAAGATTAGGCGAGGTGACAGGATCTTGAGTGTGGAAATCTCTGGAGACCCAGGTTTGATTCCACCCTGATTTTATTGCATTTTAATACTTTTACAAAATAATGTGTGAGGAAGTGCTTGAACCTGCCTGTAAATGCAAGAAACCCAAGAGATTTGTATGTGCGATGTCAAAAAGTCATGACTGAGGGGTCAAGTGTATGTAAATTGTTTCCAGATCAAATGTTCATTCTGACTGTATAATCTGTGCATTTTTTGGTTGTTGTTTTTCCTTTGGTTGTTATGTTCGCCACAATTGTACTATGCCAGCAAAAGAATACGGCCTGGGGAGGAGACGACAACACACACACGTGCCGGGAGAGCATATCACAGAGCGGCCCACTCCATTTTTACAAACATCCCAGCCTTGCTTGAGAGCGAAGAGGGCAATGGCCTTAGCGGTTAGTGATAACTCACCTCACCCTGCAGGTGTCTGGTGTTTTTCAAGCTGAACATCCCTCAACCAATTTCATCCAATCCAACCAGCTAGATCAGTCAATTATGTGCTAACCTGGGAGTTTATAGGCCATAGTTGCCACAGTGCATGGATTGGAATATAGACCCGCTAGGATCCATTCTACATTCCAAAAGTCAATATGGTACTTGGGAGCCATAAGTTCACTTTATACTGTTGACATAATTGAGGTACCCCAGGGATGTTCTGACCTTGTGAAATGACTTGTGACTTGTTATGAGGTCATTTGTTGGTGAAAGAGTGAAAGCTGAGAGATGCCCACCTGTGATGTTACTTCACAGTTGACCAAGTGCTGGAGAAGGTCCTTGTCGTGATGTGCTAGAACATTCTCCGCCATGCTCAGGATATTGAGTGGAGGGTTGGGAAAATATTCAAACCAGTGCTGGCACCAGTTCACTTGAAAGAAAGAAAAACAAACAAAAAACAGAATGAACAGGTCAGCAGGAAAAAAAAAACAATGAAAAGTATTTCTTTACAATCCATCACATAATAATTTACTATCATCAACCACGTATAATCAAAACTGATTAGCTATGATGCGTGCTTCCTTCTCCATTGCACATGAACCCAATAAATATGGAGACCCAGTAATGTATTAGCCATAGGAAGGCCTCAAAATGCAGATCATTTCCTCACGTAGTGGTCTGAAGTTCAATAACTTATTGAATTGCATGCTTATTATTGCTAAATGTTAGGCCACAAGAGCACAGCTGCTTCTTTAAGAGGTCAGTAATGTAAAATGCAGCCAATCTACTTTACAAGATACGTTATTTGACTGTACTTTAATGGGCCTTCTGAGCTTCGGTGTTGTAGAGCAGGCGATGTAAGAAACTGTGGTTTTCCAGTATTACATGCCCAAGTGCACATACTTAGAACTGTAGCAATCACTTCAAAGCAGATGAGCTGGTTGTTCTGGAACAGTTTAACGAATGGAAACGCCACCAGGGGGAGGTACTCCGTCTCGCCGAAGATAGATGACCAGTGAGCCAGAGCCGACAACACCCTGCACAGACACAGACACCCGCAGTCAGGATGCAATGCCTTTTAACAGGACACCTCACGTAACAAATGTAAAATTTAGCACTGTAACTGAGAATTGCAACTCACTTTCAAATACATTTGGAAGAATGTAAAGTAAAGGCTAACTACAAACATGAATAAATACTTTTATGATTATATATATATATATATATATATATATATATATATATATATATATATATATATATACAAAAATTGAGACTACTCCAAGTTCAGAAATCAATGTAAAGTGGTCTCAATTTTTTCCAGAGCTGTGTGTGTATATATATATATATATATATATATATATATATATATATATATATATATATATATATATATATATATATATATATATATATATATACATACATACACTCACCTAAAGGATTATTAGGAACACCATACTAATACTGTGTTTGACCCCCTTTCGCCTTCAGAACTGCCTTAATTCTACGTGGCATTGATTCAACAAGGTGCTGAAAGCATTCTTTAGAAATGTTGGCCCATATTGATAGGATAGCATCTTGCAGTTGATGGAGATTTGTGGGATGCACATCCAGGGCACGAAGCTCCCGTTCCACCACATCCCAAAGATGCTCTATTGGGTTGAGATATGGTGACTGTGGGGGCCAGTTTAGTACAGTGAACTCATTGTCATGTTCAAGAAACCAATTTGAAATGATTCGACCTTTGTGACATGGTGCATTATCCTTCTGGAAGTAGCCATCAGAGGATGGGTACATGGTGGTCATAAAGGGATGGACATGGTCAGAAACAATGCTCAGGTAGGCCGTGGCATTTAAACGATGCCCAATTGGCACTAAGGGGCCTAAAGTGTGCCAAGAAAACATCCCCCACACCATTACACCACCACCACCAGCCTGCATAGTGGTAACAAGGCATGATGGATCCATGTTCTCATTCTGTTTACGCCAAATTCTGACTCTACCATCTGAATGTCTCAACAGAAATCGAGACTCATCAGATCAGGCAACATTTTTCCAGTCTTCAACTGTCCAATTTTGGTGAGCTTGTGCAAATTGTAGCCTCTTTTTCCTATTTGTAGTGGAGATGAGTGGTACCCGGTGGGGTCTTCTGCTGTTGTAGCCCATCCGCCTCAAGGTTGTACGTGTTGTAGCTTCACAAATGCTTTGCTGCATACCTCGGTTGTAACGAGTGGTTATTTCAGTCAAAGTTGCTCTTCTATCAGCTTGAATCAGTCGGCCCATTCTCCTCTGACCTCTAGCATCAACAAGGCATTTTCGTCCACAGGACTGCCGCATACTGGATGTTTTTCCCTTTTCACACCATTCTTTGTAAACCCTAGAAATGGTTGTGCGTGAAAATCCCAGTAACTGAGCAGATTGTGAAATACTCAGACCGGCCCGTCTGGCACCAACAACCATGCCACACTCAGAATTGCTTAAATCACCTTTCTTTCCCATTCAGACATTCAGTTTGGAGTTCAGGAGATTGTCTTGACCAGGACCACACCCCTAAATGCATTGAAGCAACTGCCATGTGACTGGAATAATGGGGGTGTTTTTTGACCGGTATTGTATGAGCATTTGTCTAGTGTCACACTCTGCAGTACCTCTGAAGCACCCGCTGCAGCTTCTGGCTCTTGATAGGGTATCGGTCATGGAGACGCAGGTAGGCCGAGTGCAGCCCTTTGTCAGTCAGGCTGCTGAAGGCCGAGTGGTTCTCCGGTAAGTGAAGCAGGGAGCGCCAGATAAACATCCTGAACAGGCAGAGCACCAGACGTGTTACTAACTTCTGTCATTTTAACAACATTCTTCTACTCCTGCAAAGGTTACAGTTAACTACCAAAGTTATTTTTTTCTGATTAAATCAAGGTAAATAATGTGCTAGGGGTGTCAGACTCAGACAGGTTTGTGTTCAACAGGAGCTCCAATAATAGAATAATAGGCTTATCGAAGACTTTCACATTTTAGTATTACAGCTGATAAATGTGGATCTCAAAATATATACTGTACCACACAGAACATTTCTGTGAGAGAAGTGTTAAATTAAATCCAATCATTTGATTAGAACAGTTATGTAGCCAAGAGCTGGGCTGGAACAAAACCCAGAAGACACCCAGAGTCTGACCCACCCTGGGCTAGACCCAAATCACAACTTTGACTGACTGGCTATTCGCTAATAGTTCAAACCTGTATGCTACTGCAATTTAATTTATTGTTCAAAGCCACTTTCTACTAAGCAACCTTGGGTACATCAAAGCTTAATTTATCCCACTTAACAGATTTAAGCAATCAATTGTCATCACCATCAGTTTGTGAAGAAAGTGTACCTGTATTTTGCCGGGTATTCTCCAAAGCCCTTGAGTAAAGCCTGCAGTCTCTTCTTGTTCAATCCCTCTGGCAATTCATTCTGCAGCAACGGTAACAAATTCAACAGTACATTCATCCCAAATGAGCCAAGAAAGGGTTTCTTTACATTGCAGCGGTGTATAGAGCATTGTGTCCTGCATTTCTAGAATGGTACCACACAATAACAATTATACAAAATAAGAGAATTGGCTAATACATAAACATTGCTGTTTAGAGTGACTGTAGCTTAATGACACAAAGTCATCCAATTACATTTTGCATTGCATTCACAGTGGGTGCAAGTACTACCTTATAGGGACATAGTGGGGAAAAAAATTAGACTATTATTCTTTATGGTACATTTATTTTTGTGGCTGCTCACATTTACTTGGTTAACCTCTCAAAATAAATAAATAAGGCAGCTATTAGAACAGGACTCTGAACCACACTGAGCGACACTGGTGTGTGGGTTAGGTCTGCTTCACTACACATCCAGAGCGTACCTCTTTATCTTCTGGGGATGCGTGAGCAGGGGGCCTCAGAACTCGAGTCTGGACCTTGCCAGCCACTGACTTCACAGGCCTCTGCACTTGTCCCGACTTCACCTTCATTTTCAGACCGGAAAGCGTCTGATTGGCAGCTGTAGCCCTGTCCATGTCTGAAATCACTTTCACGAGGGGAGGGGGGGGCTGGACAAGCACACAAAACGGAAACGGGTCCTGTTAATACATTAGTTCTATGGTCTGATTTTACAGAATGGTTTAATTTGGCAGCATTTCCTTGTGAATGAGAGCCATGTAATATTTTTTTTTTTTCTGTCCTTCAGTCTGAATAATTCATTACTTTCAGTTGACAGAGTTCAAAATATGTAAATGTAGTTTGTAGATTCAATGTAACACCTTTAAAGGCCTTGACGAATGCATTTGAACTATTTACTAAACTGTGTAAACCACAAACCACACCTACTGGACTGTTTATTTGACTTCAAAGAGGTATGAAAATATACATTTAATAAATCTCTTGGTTCTCACACTTGCCTGCATAGACAGGAAAGAGCAAAATTGAAAAAACATCTGCCACATTCAAAACTGCTACAAACACAAACCAACACAAGGTGAAACCTAGCTTAATATACTAAAAAAAACATGCATTTCTAAACAAAAATTGAAAAAAAAAAACCTTCATAAATACACATTTATGCTATTTTCTGTATATAAGTGGATGCTGCCTAGATAATAAACAACTTAACAATAAAATAACTGAATACTTTCTGCCCTCATTCACACCTCATGGGAGTGATAAAGCAACAAGTTCTTTATTGTGAACTAGAACTGACCAGTCCTCAGGGTCTTTCCCATTTTGTTATGTGGGGGGGGGTTAAATTAGGCAATAAATCACATTACAATAGAATATTCACATATGTTATTATAAACATCCATCGTCTGGGGTTATGATCTTTGATTTAATAGCTGAACCATAATAAATGTACTACCAGCATATAGACGTTATTGTATTTGTGCCTTCCAGTCTACTCCTTACAAAAAAAATGTATAATTCAAAGAGACTTTTACAACTAGTAATCTGCAGCCCATGTCACTGTGTTGTACAGAACTGGGAAGGTTTAAAGGGGTCTGGAAAACTTGCTTCCATTACACACTCGCCTGCCAGGATTTTTATTTGCTTCACTGCAAAAGAACAGAAACCTCTGTACAAACACAAGCCCAAACCAATGAAAATTAGAGGACTGGTATGACTTTATGAGTATTTTTTATCTTGACTTGTGATCTAATTACAGCAGTTTTTTTTTTTTTATGTACCCCTCAAGTAATGTGCATAAAAAACTTATCATATTCCATGAAGAGCTTTCAGATTTTGTATCTGTCTTGCCGAACACTGAATGGAAATATCAGTGCGGTATTACATTATCTTGGTACATTAACTGGTCCATCATAAAGACTTGGTGAGATTAAAGAATTAAACAAACACAATTACTAGCATTTGGTCAAATTTAATTGGAGGGCTTCAGTACCTACTTGGCTTTTATTTTACCCAATCTCCCAGTAACTTCATTGGCTAACTAACATAACATGTTATACTTCTCCCCAGACTACAAATTCTTTAAAGGTCATGCACCTTAAATCCCAAGTATCATTTTAGTCATCAACTGTAAAATACCTGAACAAAATAAAGTAATTGAGAGCTCCAACTGGAACACAAAACAGACACTTCTGCCTTCCAAGAAATTAGTTTAAGACCCCTGACTCAGTCCAAGGTCATTTAAAAAATCAGCAGTTTTGTCACCTTGTTGATGTCCTGGGTGAGAGCCTGGACACTGTATATGTTCAGGCTGCCATTCTCCATCACAGCTACAACATGGTGTCCATTTGGACTGATTGCTGCTGAGCTGATGCCGTCGTCATGAGTCCCGATGTCAAAGATCAGCTTGCACGTCTGAATGTTGATAAACCGCATTATACCCTCCTGACTAAGCACTCCAAGAACCTGAAAGTCATGTACAAATAATAATCGGTTTTCTGGTTACCTCTTGAAATGTATCCAGGTCAACAGTGAGGTCACTGATCCTTGAATTCACTAAACAACCACAGAATAAATACCCAAATGGCATTCGGTTTTATTTTCTCTATAAATAAATAAATGATATATAACTCCAGACCCTATGGATGCTGTCTAACAGGTGTTATAGGTCTCTAACAATTATCATCTTGAGTACTGGGATTACTGGGACTGTAATGCATACCATTAGTCAGCAAATTATTTAAAACATAGGTGGGGTGCTAATTCTGACAGACTGTGCTGATGCAGACTTGGCTTATCCGGTCACAACACAGTTAATACAATGACAATACACTAGCCTACGTGTTTCATATACCTGACTTGATCCCCCATCAAAGCTGTCGGGTAGAAATTCCAGGTGCCGCACAGTTCTCACTTTGGGTGGCATCTGAATGACTCTCAGCAACTGCTTGCTGTCCAAGCACCAGAGGTGAAGCAAATTCGATTTTCCACCAGCCACCAAATTACGCCCATCCCTGTGGAGCCAAACCGCAATAAAACCAAGGGAAAATCTCACCAACTGTCACACAACACAAGACATAGGCTTAAATATTAAACTGTGAAGCAGATTTCATCAGCTCATACCCCAAATATATGAAAATCCTTTGGAATGTTTCACCAGATTACTTTGTAAATGAATTTAAAAATTTGTTTTTGGCCCACATTTTCAGTATTAAAGAGCACCTGCTTTTTAACCTGTGAAATGTGGTGGTTTCTACAAAAGCTAGGGATATTTTTACCCATCACCCCCTGAGTTCCCATGGTAACTGCAACCCAACCAGGATTTAAGAGAGGTACACAATCATTCAGTGTAATCCACACCCCTAACAACCCAATGTAATACCACAGACATCGATCACATTTTTATTTTCGACTGGAAACAAAAAATCCTGCACCTGTCTTCACAGGTTTACAGTGCAATTCTGTCTATACAAATATTGGCACAGCACCTCAGAACTGAACACTGACTTTCTGAATGATTAGCAGAATAAAGTGAGAGAAACTCCCCTAAGAGAAAGGGTATAAATCAAGAAGCTGGCTGAAAACCAGACACTGTATAAGCTCCACACACAGAAAAGGTAAATCAGCCTCACCGAGTGACAGCAAATGCCTTATAATGCAGCCGAGGACCGTCCTCTGGCACTGGCAGCTGATATTTGCAGTACAGGGTGTCGCTTTCCCAGGCAAAGATTGAACCATCTTTAAAGCAGCTCAGGATGGTGTTGCTCAAGGGCAAGAAAAACACCTTCAAAACACATTAAACAGTGTCAAGATTATTTTGAAAAAGCTATGCGAATGCTCTGTATAGTCAACACAACTTCAGCAACATACTTGTTTGTATTAGCATGACTGTATTTATGGTTATGGTTTGAAATAATACATTTACTCCTGTATCCAACCTCTTGTATCCCCTTTTGTACTGACCTTTTGTATCCCCACTGACTGGCGCACGTTTAGCTTCCTTTTCCTCTGGAAGGTGTCCAGGTCCCAGAGCTGGGCTGTGTCTGTAGACGTAGAGATGGCGTACCTCCCCGAGCCGTGGACGGAGATTGCAGACACAGCACCCTCGTGGCCTCTCATCCAGCTCACTAGCTCCTTGGAGTCTTAACACACACAGAGGTACAGTGAGAGCTGGGTAGGGCAATTGTACACCATCCGCGGTTCTAGCCTAACCTTTTTACAGTAACTGGATGCATCTTTTATAGTCAGTTCTTGGTCACAGTAATGCAAAGTATTACAAGAAGGATTTTTCTTCTCACTGTATACCTAAAACATTATTGCCTCACCTGTAATTCTATTTCTGTCTGTTCAGTCTATGTTACATCTTACAAACAAGAGAAGATTCTATAATCCTTCATTCTGCAGTCCAATAGCTGCTATAATATGAAATTCAAAGAGCTGATTCCTGAAACTGCACTAAGGAAAATACAACACACACTTCGAAACAAAAGATAGGACACAGATTATATTCTCATCCTAGCCCCCAAATCAAAAGTACCCGTATCAAAACACTTGATGGAGTAGTCTGCAAGTGCCACCAAGAACTCTGTTTTCCTTCGCAGGTTGAAGGCCAAAGCAGTGCATGCCTGACCAGTCTTCTGAACAAGTGTGAACCTGCAGAAACAAAACAAAAAAATACCTGAAAACACATTACTACAAATTATTTTCTTATAAAAGATCTGTACCAAATGTGTGCCATTCAGAGCAATGGGCAAGACAAATGATTTAAATCTTGAATGGGGTATGGTAGTAGGTGCTTCCATAAAAAGCTGGGGTGTAGTCGACCAACTCGCAAGCCTACATATGAAAACTTGTATGCACACGTATTTACATGATAAAGATCATGTGAATCTTGATTTATTAAGGCAACAGCTGTTCTATTTCAGCATTTGAAATGTTAGTTTAGACCACACAGAAACGTATGCAGCATTTTTGTGGCATTTTCTTGCCAGCAAGGTGAAAGGGTGAAAGGGTTTATGCCGGCATATTGACACCAGGAATTTTCCACCTGGGGACCTAGTCTAAATGCCAGGCATTTTGCAGTGCGGCTGCTTGAATGCAGTAGAAATTAGAATGCCCCAATATGACGCGTCACGTCCTTGCGTTGTCGACGCAGTACTAGAACTAACTGGCATAACCAATCAGAAAAGGTGTGCGTTTGTGTTTTGACCACAACACAACCATGTTAAGCCACCTTTGACCAAGAACTTGTGACCGTAACCGGTATGTGAAAACGGAATGGGTTGATAAAAATGGTGGAGGCTGAAAATAATGAGAAGCGGAGAAGTCGATTGAGGAGTAAGTGGTTTGTCTTGTCCCCACAGAGTCCTGTTCACCAAATCCATGGAGTACAGGGTATATACAGTATCCTTGGCGTCTCACCACAGATCATGAAGCTCATCGTTGGATATGCGTACACCCATGCCATGCACATCTCCCGCTACAATGTACAGGAGTTCCATATCCGAGGGTCATTTTTAGTTTTTACACTAGAAAGGCTGATCAAGAAAATACTAATACATTATTAAATAGCAGTTAAAAATGGCTACTAAAGAGAATTGTGTTTCTCATGGCAGGCTTTACACAGTCTGCTCCTGTGTGCTGCTTCCTCTGCACGATTTCCAATTACACAGGGAATGTTTTAAAGGACTGAAGAGGGACATAGGGCTGCTAAGCCAGAGGTTAAATCATGTTGAGATGCTAATTCACTTGTTTTGTCAAAGCCGGTGTTAAGATTAGATCCTCCAAAAATGAATACAATCTAGTACCTAGATTTCAACCATAATGATTAATTCACAATTTTAGATGTACTATTTTTTCCCCCGTTTGTATGTCCTGCTGCAGTTTTTACCGTGGTCTACCTGCTGTGTGTTTTTGCTGGCACCATATCCAAGCTAGGCTGCATACCTGGGATGGCTAATCTAGGGAGACAAAGTGTTGTTTAAACACAGGGCTGTGACTCCCGGGGGGTTAATCGCTTGGAAGGATGAGCGCAAACAACAGTTGGTTTCTTAATTAACGTAGCTAAGCTCTGGTAGCTATGAAACCGCAATGCTGAGTCCCACATCACATGTGCTTCAGGATGATTTACCGGTTTCTGCTGATGTCAAACCCATAGAGATTTCCATGGTGGTCTCCTGCCAGGAAAGTGTCTCCTGTTGTGTCAAATGCAACGTGCAGAAATCGAACGGTCTTGGAATGATAGCCAGCTGCACTGCGAATCAGGTTGACTAAGACCCTGGAAAAAAAACAGGGGAACATTAACACAAAACTAGCTGCTGATTGAAGTACGGTTTCTTTTGCATAATGCACACACTGAGAAATTCCAGGTGTGTATCTTCCTGACTTTCTATCACAGCATACCACACAATAATTTGTAGTGAAAATAAATGCGTTAAATCATGCCAGTAAGTGTTACATTTTGCATTCACCTAACTGGCAATGGGGGAGGGGAGGGGAGGTGTGTGTGGGTGGGTGGGTGTGTGTGTGTGTATAGTGGTGGGGGGCAGCAAACTGTGACACCTGGTAAGTCTTTATTTGCAGTACTTACTCTCGACCAGGTCGTGGCGCCACTGTTAAAAGTCGACGTTACCTTTTTTTAAATACGACTAAACAAAGATAAAACTGGCAAAGAGAACATTCATTAGGCTACACTTTAGTCTAAGCCATTGACAGCTCTGGACGGTAAACGCATTTCTAACATTTTAAATATATCATCGTGTATTATGACCACGTCATATATAAATGTATCTGAAATTAAAAAAAAAAAAAAAAAACAATCTTAAAACAACGCTGCAAATGACACAATGTTTACACTTCGTCTTCTCTTGCATTTGATTAAACATACGTGAGGAATGCATACTTTCTTTACCGATATATTGTATGTGCTTTTTTAAAATCTACATATATAGGTCAATTTTGGAAAAATAGTATTTATCTAGACAAACGGTGTACGGTTTGTGTGGCAGACAACCCCCCTCCCCACTCTCACATAACAGCAATGAGTTAAAGGTTAAATAAATAAGAATACAAGCCAGGATCAACATTGACACGAATTACAGAAATGGAGTGACGTACATATACATATACTCACTTGCTTCGTACATATTCATATTGATAACTATGCTGAAACCCACTGCAAAAGACGTTTGCTTTCAAGAGGTTAATTGCACAATTGAAGGAGGTTTTCTTTGTTGTTATATTATTATTATTGTTAAATGTATTATAAATAACCATCCACACAACGGCTGTATCTGATTAAAATTAATCTAAACTTACCCATCATTTGAAGGCGTTGGCTTTCGATGCCAGATTTTCCCCGTTTCCTTCGTGCCTATATCGGTGGTCTGCATCTCGCAGCTGTACTTAAACAACCTGCATTCAACTTGCAGCTTCGGGTTTCTCCCAACGATTTATCTCCAAATGATACAGTTAACCAGGCGGCTAGTGCAGCGGGAAATTTAAAAGTAATGTTAACTGCATTGCAACACAATAGAAACGTAACCTACGTTGAACTTAAACTAATGTACAAATATGACAGGAATTGTGATCATCCACACAAATAAAGTTCACGAAAGCTTAGTAAAAACTCAGACAGACAGCGAAGAAGTCTTCAGTTAGGGTGTCTGTAAAACCGGAAGTGACGAAGGAGGTAAACAGTGAGAGGAGGCGTATGGGTATTGTAGTTTAATCCACCTTCCATTGCCGTAAGAAGCAGGTAATAATTACATGATTTCGACTCTTTCCTCTGAATAACTAATCTGTGGAAACAAACACTGCACTGACAGGACTAATGAAGGAATACGTTTATGTTTAATACTTTTAAAATATATGATCCAGATCTACTCATATGTTACTATTATTATTTAAATAAAACTTTATACTAATCACTTTAATTACCAATCTACCTATATTATGATGGTGAATATTGTTATTAATGAAACGATATGATCCATTATTGTAGTGTATATTAATCTACTAGCATGCACAATGACAGTAACTAGTGCCTATTCTTCAGTGTAAAAACAAATGCATACATAGCTAGTTTTAACAAGTCATCATTGGATATGTTTTAACAACGATAAATAAAACAAACAATCAAAACTAAAAAGTCGGATAGATGGCTGGGTTTGTAAAGTATTTGGTTACCTGCTTGCATAATGCAAACTCATCTTTTTGCTTTTCGGGTGCAGGAGAGGCAGCCGGCCGGTGAATGGCGTAGCGCCCCCTGGCGTGCGTGCCAACAGGAAGTGCCGCTCTCTCACAAACTAGCCCTGAGAGGCCACGTCAGGAAAACTTCAGTCACAGAGAAACGAAGACAAACGTCAATACTATCTCCAAATATCTCCCCCCGACAGCGACGCGGGGACCAGGGGGCTTCTCGGTGTTTCCTCCCTTTGGAGCTAGACAGGCTTCTGGTGGACTGTGGGAAGTGGGTGTCTGCACAGCCAAATCTACACAACAATGTCCGATATCGGGGACTGGTTTAAAAGCATCCCCTTCATTACCAGATACTGGTTTGCTGGGTCAATTCTAGTACCTCTTATAGGGAAACTGGGACTGATTAGCCCCGTGTACCTCGTCCTGTGGCCGGATGCTTTCATTAACAAATTTCAGGTAAGACCGTCTGTTTTGTTTTCCGGTGCTACCAGCAGTAAGGGCCATTACAATGCTGGAGTATGGTCTGTTGTAGTTAAATCACATGACAGTATATTTTTAGATAATATTTTTCAGCACTTTTAGCTTATTTACTCGACGGGACGTGTCAAATCTTTTTTTCTTTTTTTTCACGTAATTTACGTTTCTGAATAACGACACCGTATCCACCTTCTGACCTGGCTTTTTCACATTAGTACGCAACTTCCGGTTTATTGTACATCCATTGTGTTCCTTAAAACTCGCAGGTGATCTGTTCTGTTAAAGTGAAGAATCACCGCTGAGTACAAGACACATTCAAATGTGAAAGCTTTAAAGTCAGACTATCCTTTATTTAGCGACGAGGCCTGCTGTGTAAGGGTGTCCGGGTGATTGACATTGTAGTTGTCCAGTCTGCGTGAATCTCCGAAAAGCAAAGAGGCTGTGGGGGATGGACTTCCGGGCCCCAGTCACTGTGAGTGTTTATAGAGTCACATTCAACCGGACAGAAGTCAAAGTGCTGCTTTAGGATGGATCTGTTCTCGTCCCGTTTCTCCTTTTCTTTCTGTGATCTGTACTTTATATTATAAAGATAATCAGTCAATTCCAAGCAGTAATACATTTAGCGCATTTTATGACGAGACGCTTACGTCCACACCATCTTTTCGTTATGGAATTATTTCTCCTGTAAATCAATTCCAACTACTTAATCTCCTGTATTTTTGAAAGGAGAATAAGGTATAGAAGATTAAATTACCACTTTTGAAGCAAATGTTTCCCTGAGGATATTGTCATGAAATAGAAACTGAAAAATACAATCATTTTATAGTGTACCCAGAATAGTCTTTACCTAACATAATTGTGTAGCAGTAAAAAATAATAATGCACGTATATGTTTAAATACATGTATGTGATCCACGCAGAGTTTCATGCACAGTAATGAATTCACACAAGGTGGTAGTGCTAACCTGTTCTGGCCACTGTGTAGAGCAACTATATATACATAAACGCTATGCATGGAAATGTAATGCACAGGAAACAATCAAAACTAAGATAGATTATCAGCATTATGGCGAGTCATCATTCATTTTTAATAAAGGCTGGTGTAAGTGTATAAGGGTAAATTCATAGATTTCCTCATAGATCATCACATACAAAAAAAAATCACTTCCACATTACAGAATAATTCATATGGATGTATATTATAAATTATTTTAATATTAAGTGCTGGAAACAATATTCATGTGGAGGAAAGCCTTGAACTGGGTTCTGTCAAAGCTAGTGCGAGACCAGAAGAATCTGTATGTGTATTATTATATTCTGTGGTTAAATTGAATTGAATTAGCAGATGATCCCAAAGCAGTTGTATAGGAGCAGCAATCCCTGTGGTTACTCACTTCTTACAGAATTGTGTCTTGTTGATCTTGGCTACTTTATTTCTGAAGTGGTTTCATCATGGACTACGTAATGGTAATCAAGGCTGAAATAGACTGCCAGTGAAAATGACTCTGATCTAATTTCCAATTGATTAAGGCTAAATATCAGCCTCTGAAGAGGTCCATGACCTGCGTCAGAGCACTGAGTCAGAAGCATGTTCATGCTGTGTCCAGGCTGACACATATGCTGTGTCACATTTTTATCTGATTTATACCTTTTGAGACATGCTGAGGGCAGAATTTAACTGCAGTAGAGAGCGATGCAGTTCAATTAAAGGAGCTTTTGCCATGTCAAATAAATAAGGTGCTTTTTCACTGATACATTTGCATTGTTCAGGCTTCTGTAGGCTTGCATAACTTGACTCTTAATCCTAGACTAAAATGATTAGACTTGCTTTTGACATTTTGTATAATAATATTTCAAGTTATAGTTAAATGTAGTTGTCAGTAACTGTAACAGGGACTGAATATTTTATAGGACTGTACACAGCTACTGGTAAGATCCTTACAGGCTTAATATGCCAGTGAATTAATAGATGTCTACCACAGTGCAGAATGCATATTTAACATTTTGTAGCCAGTTTATTACTTGGCTGTATAAAAAAAGCAAAGGGGAATGTGTTCAGATGCTGTTTCGCTCCTCTTAGGGGATCTCCATGGTTTTAAAATGAAAGAAACATGATATGCAGTGGATAAGCAGTTCAGACAGCCCTTTAAAGGGTCAAATCCCATTTAAGCAAACGTTGTGATGGTCCAAAAAAAAAACCTATAGCTAGCAGCAATACATGAAGACAGGCATTTATAACCTCTTGCTGTGTAAAAACATCCCCAAAGCACTTCTAGTGAACTTCACAAAGCAATTGGAAGTGGCCTGTCAGAGTAAACTGTTAGAATACTAAATAAAAGTGGAAAAGGATAGTATGCAAGAAGACAAACAGAGCATTGCTTGTCTGGAGGCAAAGTGCAAAATGTAGTTGGCATGAACGACAGGGCATGGAACGTGACCCTCTGAGGATGTATTTATGGTTAGGACATAGCCTGCATATGAGCAATAATTACATAATATTAATAAACACCTTAGTTGACATGGGGTCAGGTGTGTTTAAATGAAAAGCAAATTACTTTGTGGTTGAAATTGGGAATTTGCTGTAGCAAATGAAAATGTCAAACCTTGGCTACCAAAACAAAATTTCAGTGCAAGGATATGTGACCAAGTTAATTTCAGTCCCAAATCCATAGAGAAATGCAGTTTATATCAATAGCAACACAAATGCAGTAATCGTATAGTTAGGCTTACTTTCTTTCAACATTTATTTCTGCTCTCCTTACCTTCTTTGAAAGCTGTAATTAGCACTGTTAATCTGTGTCTGGTCTCCATGAAATCTCACAGATCTGTTGACATTTCCTACTAGTTCTACACATTCCAGCAAGACAATGCTAAATGTTATGCGTTGTATTGACACCAGGTGTCTCAGTTGGCCACAGTCTTCACGTTTGTTCAAATGAATATCTGTAGGCAATCTGAAGTTGAAATGCTTGAAAAATGTGTGCAGAGGAATCGCACAAGATTGGAAATGCCAGCGCAAGCAACTTCTGGGCCGTATGCCCTGAAGGGACTTAGCAGTAATTCAAGCAGATGCAAATTCTACAATCTATTAAATCTTGGTTTTGCGTGCAATACAATTATTCCAAAAAATATGTTCCATTGGTTTTCTGTCCAATTTAATGTCCAGTGCCCAGAATTTCAATGGGTGCCTAATAATTTGCCAGAGGCTGTAAAAATTATACCTACCTTCTTAAGAACTGAAAGGTTTGCTAAATATTTCTCCAGCATTCTAAATCAATATGTCAATCGGTTCTTACAAGTCTGCTTGGAGTATAGGGAAATGTCTTGAAGTAGATACCTGATTTGAATCCAGATTGTAATTTGTTGTCTTTAGCTAAATGTACCAATATTCTAATTCCTTTAAATATTGTAAAGTGTAAAATTAGGATTCAAGTGTCTGGTTTGTCTTGTATTCAGCTAATCTAGATCCATACGAGAGTGGAGTGAGTGAGTTTGAGAATGAACGTATTGCATACATGATTTGACAATGTACTTTGTAAGGTCATAAAACCAATTGCACTCCTGGTAGGTTAACACAATGCATTTTGAACACCTAGGACCTACGTAATACTTAATTTATTAATACTTCTGTTAGTGAGCAATTGACTGCCTCCTTGATGCAGTTTGTGTTTCCTTGTGGTATTAACTAGGTTTGTAAAGAAGAAGGTGTGCTGAATGATTTGAAGATGGGTACAGGCTGGTCCGTCTCCGAGTCCTCCGCTCTGACAAGCTTGTGGTTCTTCAGGGGGTAGAGTAGATAGCAAATGCATGCTGAGAGGCAGTCTGTTAAAACCTCAGTTTCACACTTTGCTGTTATTGCTGCACAAACAGCAGCCTAGTTTTGAACCTGCAGATCTAGAAGTCAAGCTTCTGCAAGTCTAGGTCTTCTCATTCCCCTTAGTTGTTTTTAATAGTTGTGTGTTTATGAGAAGACGAAAAATGAAGTAGGATCAGTGGATTTGGATCTTATTCTTTATATGACCATTGTTTTCTGTGCTCTTGAACCAAATAGTGAGCTGTGCTTTCTCAGTTTGTTATACTGAAATGATGCTTTGCATGAAAGTAGTTTTAGCTGTGCAAACCGTTAATACTGTCTCGCAACTCCTAATGGTTACATTCCAGCATTTGGACATTCAGAAAGTCTTTAACTGATAAAATATAATAATAACAATACATAAAATAATGATTAAAAAGTTTCTCTTGGTATGTTTTATGGATCAGAAACTACGTCATTGTCATGCTTTTGCTGTTGCTGTTCTTGGGTAGATACTTGTAAGGAAATGAAAATGTACATTGGTCTCCCAAATCTAATTATGACTAAAGTCTAAGGGTGAGTATTTGAGAGCTGTGACTTACTTTAGTTTTACCATCTTATCTTGAGTAAGTCCTGATTCATATATATACACTCACCTAAAGGATTATTAGGAACACCTGTTCAATTTCTCATTAATGCAATTATCTAACCAACCAATCACATGGCAGTTGCTTCAATGCATTTAGGGGTGTGGTCCTGGTCAAAACAATCTCCTGAACTCCAAACTGAATGTCTGAATGGGAAAGAAAGGTGATTTAAGCAATTTTGAGCGTGGCATGGTTGTTGGTGCCAGACGGGCCGGTCTGAGTATTTCACAATCTGCTCAGTTACTGGGATTTTCACGTGCAACCATTTCTAGGGTTTACAAAGAATGGTGTGAAAAGGGAAAAACATCCAGTATGCGGCAGTCCTGTGGGCGAAAATGCCTTGTTGATGCTAGAGGTCAGAGGAGAATGGGCCGACTGATCCAAGCTGATAGAAGAGCAACTTTGACTGAAATAACCACTCGTTACAACCGAGGTATGCAGCAAAGCATTTATGAAGCCACAACACGTACAACTCATCTCCACTACGAATAGGAAAAAGAGGCTACAATTTGCACAAGCTCACCTAAATTGGACAGTTGAAGACTGGAAAAATGTTGCCTGGTCTGATGAGTCTCGATTTCTGTTCAGACATTCAGATGGTAGAGTCAGAATTTGGCGTAAACAGAATGAGAACATGGATCCATCATGCCTTGTTACCACTGTGCAGGCTGCTGGTGGTGGTGTAATGGTGTGGGGGATGTTTTCTTGGCACACTTTAGGCCCCTTAGTGCCAATTGGGCATCGTTTAAATGCCACAGCCTACCTGAGCATTGTTTCTGACCATGTCCATCCCTTTATGACCACCATGTACCCATCCTCTGATGGCTACTTCCAGCAGGATAATGCACCATGTCACAAAGGTCGAATCATTTCAAATTGGTTTCTTGAACATGACAATGAGTTCACTGTACTAAACTGGCCCCCACAGTCACCAGATCTCAACCCAATAGAGCACCTTTGGGATGTGGTGGAACGGGAGCTTCGTGCCCTGGATGTGCATCCCACAAATCTCCATCAACTGCAAGATGCTATCCTATTAATATGGGCCAACATTTCTAAAGAATGCTTTCAGCACCTTGTTGAATCAATGCCACATAGAATTAAGGCAGTTCTGAAGGCGAAAGGGGGTCAAACACAGTATTAGTATGGTGTTCCTAATAATCCTTTAGGTGAGTGTGTGTATGTGTATATATATATATATATATATATATATAATTATATAAATCGGGGAACAAGGTATCTATAAATGGAACCGGGGATTGAGTAACTAGACTTCCTTTGCCTTAAATATTTGAATTAAACAGTTTCCATTGAACATTATATATGAAAGTCACAGATGGCCTGTGGCAGCAGTAATTCACAAATTGCATCTGCCTGCTTGCTTTTTACTATTTGCATTATCTTTCTATTTTTATGACTTTAGGCAGGTTCCACAAGTCAAATCTAGAACCAAAACACTTGATCTATACTATTATAGTCTCTGTATGTGTAGTTAACTTGACTTGGTTTTTCTTTTGATCAGGAGGAAAAATAATTTGGGTACTTCATGTTAAAAATGATGTGATTCCAACTTCTTCAATTACTCTCATCTAGCTATGCAAAAGTGTGATTAGTGTATTTCTTATTTTGTATTATTTACATGATAAAAAAAGCACCTTACACAAACTACCCTCACATTATATTTAGTGTTAAACATCAACAACACTGCAATTGTTGACTCATTGAAAAGTAATGAAATAACAGGTACTCTTTTTGTGCCTTACGTCATTCCCACAAACTTACGTTCCAGACTAGTTTGGTCTTGATGGCATCCCTGATGGAAATACAGCCATCGGTGTGTAAATAGTGGCCACAGAGCTGAGTGCCTTGCTACGGGTTTCCATTTAGCGGTGTGTAGAGGGTGAAGAAAAAAAAAAAAAAAAAAGCCTCTTGTTTACTGACAGTTTTCCATACTAGGGAATTACTAAGTAAATATGGGTGACAGAGCATATAAATGCTCTCATTCTGATTGCATCTGTCTGGGGCGCTGCAGAACTTGCACTGTAAGGGTGCCTGGAACGAACAATGCAACCTCTTTTCACTGAAGTTGAGGAGAATAACATTTAGCCTGTCTAGCACTGACTGAGGAACCTCAAATTAAAGATTGCTATTATTATTGTCTTGTATTTGCTCTGAGGTCTTCAAAGCTAACGTTTCCTAATGAAAGCGACATTCTTTGGCTTCCTCACTACCAGTGGCTATTATTTCTATTTCTGTCTAATTAATTGGGCTCCAACTATTTGACTGATCCTGTTACTGTTCCATCCTCCTGCAGTTCCTTGTTAGCATAACAAGCAGGATGTGAGTGAAGAATGGGAAATGGGGTGGGGGGGGGAGTGCACCAGCACTAAGGCTTGAAGTTTGTAACTCATCAGTGGAATTGATCTTGGTTTCAATGTGTAACAAAGAGGTTCCCATCCTCAAGAGTGTGTTTAGTAACGGAACATGTTTGTCATACATTGTTTAAGTCATTTTGTGACAATCGAAGCGGGTTAAAAGAAGTATGTGCAATTCCTGTTGAGATCGACTGAGATCAGTAACGGAGCAATAAGGATCAAAAACCTCCTCAATGCAGGCTGTGTCTGATTTTGTTTACTTGAAGATTAGGGTAGCAGAGGCTACAGGGAGCAGCTGCCAATCCCCACTCTTAAAGACTTGAAACACTTGTGTTCCAGTAGGAACAGTGCAAAGCAAAGGGCTAAGTAAGTGTCAGACCTCTGTGGAGTCCAAATTGTAATGTTGACCTGATCACTTTAATTTCCCTGCTGTTTGTTTCCTGCAGATATGGAGACCATTCACCTCAACACTGTACTTCCCTGTGGGCCCTGGGACTGGATTTCTGTACTTGGTCAATCTTTATTTCCTATACCAATACTCCACAAGACTTGAAACAGGTAGGACTGCACGATGCCCTGCGAATTAAGATCTGTATTTCATTCTGCTGAAATATTTATTCCAGGAGGATAGGGCAAGATAATTTATATATTACTGCTGATATATCTTTTCTGTGACAAACTGTAGCCCGTTATGTTTGGGAGGGTACATAATGTAATTAAAGTGATAAGGGCCTAAAGCTTCAGTCATAATCTGGAAAGAAACCCATTTATAAAACAATAAAACTAAGTTTACAATCAAAAGGAGGCCATTCAGCTTATCTTGCTCACTTGGTAGCTCATATTTTTATGATCTGTGAATAACACCTAGTATTTCTAAATTATTCCAAGCAGTCGGCTTCAATAATGAGACAGACACTTGTGCTAATGCACCGCCACTCTCCATTTGAAGGGGTGGCTCCTGTTTTCTTTTTTGAATGCCTCCGATCCCAGTTTCCTCCCTGGGTCCTTGTCTCATTGTTGAGCTGGAAGAGGTGCTCTGGATTGAAATAGTCAATATTTGTCAAGAGCTCACATAATCCTGTCTGTTTCAGATTTAAAATAATCTGTTCCCTTAATCTGTCAATTCAGTTCCCTTATGATTGTTACCTGTTAATGTAAATCTCTCAGTGATGCTGTATATTTCTATCCACATTTTTTGTCCAAATGCTACCTATATGAACAGTACAGTGACATATGTCCATGTAATTTAATTAAGAGAGTAATGCTGGTTTTTGATTAGGAATCAATCTTGCCTTTTAGTTTGACTTTGACCTCAATGAAAAGTTTTCTAGGATCTTTGATGTCCACAATGCACACATTATACTGTGGATCTAGATTAGAAGACTGCAAGTAATTATAGAGATGAATGTCTTTCTGCCATGGACTAGTGTTTTTGAACATTTTAAAAGAATTTTAAAAGGACAAGTTATTATCTTATCCTGTGACTGACACACTGTATAGAACATGTAGGTGTTTATTTGAAATTGTGGCCGGACACTTGAGACGGCAGGAGCTAAAAGAAGGGTTATCATGCTTTCTTTTCCAGGTGCCTTTGATGGGAAACCAGCAGACTACATATTTATGCTGATTTTCAATTGGATCTGCATTGTTGTATCCTTTCACAGTATAACGGAGTCAGAGCTATATGCTATAAAAGTCTGAAAATAAGGGGGCAAGGATAAAATGCCATAACTGGCCAACACTAACGTATAGGAAAGCAAAGTGGAACTATGGTAAAAGCCTTTAGTGGTATAGGAAACCATAGAAAACCACAGCAAAGCAAATTACAAACACAGTTAGAACTATATGGAAAACCACCTGCAAGCTGCCAAGTCGGTACAGTTTCATTAAGGCTGATACCTCAAGATCACGATGGCTTATTTTTTGCCTGCTTTTCCTTCTATATTGGAGGAATAGGATACATTGCAGGAATACATTGGTTCAGAAATTTTGTGTTGTTGAAACGCATGACCTTGGTCTTGTCCTTATTGATCGTAAGCTGTCTTGGCTGATGTCTTGCACTGCTTCTGTTTTATGTGACGTCAACCGCTTTCTTGGCTGGGATTAAAAACAAAATTTGACCCACTTGCTAATGGAAAAATATAAACCTGTGGCAGCCTCCATCTAATCATAAATATAACCATTATTTACTTCAGGTTTATAGTTTGCTGTTAGCGGGTGAGTTTAAGTTTTGATGCAATCTGGCCCTTTGTTTGGAACCTTCTGATTGATTTCACAATTTGATTACAAATAGCTATCGACTCTGGGCTTGGTTGACTGCTTATCACCAGTTGTGAATCCAACCGCTCTCATGGAAGCACCGATTTGTACTACACAGTTTTTCCTGGTGTAACCTAACCATGGTCTACTTGAATGAAGGTTTTAATCATGATATTGTGAAAATCATTGTTGCTTCCATGAACTGCCATTTTGCTCCTGGGTTTGATTAAAATAAAATCTTTGTATATTGGTGGCATTTGTGTGTTTGGTTTCCACTGTGCAGAAGGCCTATTCTGCTGGGTAGGTGCCTTAAAGAGACGCTTGTCTGGTTGGCTGCCTACTGGTTTCATTTTATTAATGCTTCTCATCCATCATCATTAGATTTATTATGCCTGCTTAGCACGTGGCACCGTGTGCTCCAGTGGTCAGAACGTGCAATTCGTATTCATCTGCTGTAGAGCATTTCAGCGAATTGTTTTTCATGCTGCAGACGTCTCCTTTCTGAAGAATGGGTGCAGATGACACAGGCACACAATGGTATCAATTCACCCAGGTCATTACACCACAGAGTCATTAACATTCTTTATATTACCATAAATGGTGGCCAGTGCTCATCGGAGTGAAAACGCAACAAAGCAACACAAAAAAAATCTACAGTGATTTTTGCATGACTAGTTTTGTGTGTTCAAGAAATGGCCCTAGTGGAATACCCCCCAGTAGTAGTATTAGTGATACTTAAATAGCCTGGTGTTTGCCTAAAATCATTTCACAGAGAAGGAAGCAATCTATCTTCATCAGCTACACTCAAGTTGACACGAAAGGTTGTAAGTGCAGTTTAACCTTGCTATCTGAAATGTCAGTGTTTGAATCTAGCATTACTTTGAATGTCACCAGTGAATACTGCATTTATTTTTCGACATGTACACCGGTTTTTACTGTGATCTTATCTGATCTTTTATTCCTTCTTTTTATTTGCTGTTGGCATACCCCTAAGTCCTCAAAACATTTAGCCCTTCTGACTTTGTCTCAATTCTTTGTGTAATTTTAGCTTTTTGATTGGCGTTTGTACATGAAAGAAGAAAACTGTGATTGTATTAGTCAAATTCCTATTGCGATGTTTCCTTGATCATTTGCATATAGATAACGGGATTAATAATGGACATGCAGGTAAGCTTTCTGACTTTCTGCCTACACTCCCCTGCTCCCCCTATTTGGCTGTTTGTTGTTGCTTTTGACTGTGTAACTTCTATAGTTCTACTTTACATTTATAGTTACATTAGCAATCAAGTGTTTGTGTTTTTAATTTCCTCTCCTAACAGTGATGCATTTGCCTTAAATAGTATTCAAATATGAAATCTGACTCGAATATGCAAACCTTCTCAAATCTGGAGAGCTCTATTACTAAAACACCACAGACTTCTATTGCATTTCACCCTCCTTGGCTGTGGCATAGTGGAAGATTTATATGACCTGAATGTGTGCAGTGCAAACAGTTCAGGTTGAATGCATTCAAGGCATCATTTGCAATAACCAAGTGAGCAGAAGCTCAAGTATTTCTGTTCTCTCAAGAAGTCGAGGCACGGCCATGCATTCTTCAACAACATCCGAGAGTTTTAGGAAGCTGTTAGTTGTTGCGGTGTCTAACCACCCATAAATCAAGCAGACCTATACTGCTGCCACTGGTGGCTCTGGAAAAACTGCCAATAGATCTTGCAAAATGTGCAGATTTGAATAAAGTAGATCCACGTACAGGAAAGTTCGTCTGTGGTACTGAAGAGAAAAATAATAATAATGTAAAAATCGAACTAAATCAGCCTGTTCTGTTGTAACTCAAGGATTTCTCTTGCAGCTTTTGATGATTCCTCTGATAATGTCAGTCCTGTATGTGTGGGCCCAGCTCAACAGAGACATGATTGTGTCCTTCTGGTTTGGCACCAGATTCAAGGTGAGTGACAGAGTGTGGTGTGACAATGGAGGGGGTGAGTTTAGTCTACAGAACATGAGAGTTAGAAATGAAAAGAGACCTTGGTTCATACTAACCCAACCCTCTTTTTTGCAAGGAGCCCAGTGAGTTAGCTTCAACTGTTATAGCTGGGTATTTTGCTTCAAACCCCACACAACTCTTAGTGTGGAAGTAGTGCTGACTTTGTTTGGTCTCAATCGCACATATTCTTAGTTTCCACTTGGGGCCTATGGTTGTCTCCATGGACGAACTTGAATTAGTCCTTTGGCTTTACTGGAAATCCCGAACAGCATACAGAATACACAATATTTGAATTTAGTGTCCGCTGTTGAAGACTAAACTGATTCAGCTCCTTTAACCTGTCGTGTGTATTCCTTTGAGACTAATTCACAGTTACTCTTCTCTGAACTATTTCAAGGTTAGGGTCTTACGAGGAAATTATATTTTGGCATTAATTCCCTCAATTTTTATTTTTTATTTTCTTATTTTTCCCTAAAACATCCATGCAATTTGTTTGCCATTTTACTGCTTTTCCCACATAGTCAATTTTAAATCAATCGCAAGGGGTTGCATTTGTCAATGTTCAGCTTAATTTCTCGGGGGTCTGTCCAATTTCCAGCCAAGTCTTCCTGGATCGCTGCAGCTACACCATGAGCTCATTTGTGGTCATGTGCAAACTTCGTGAAGTCTACTCATTATATTTGGAGCGTAGATTACAGATGTACAAATCCCAATCCATTTTCATTTCTTTCCATCTCATGTATTTAAGAATGATCCAGGAAAAAATTAATCGCATAGACTGTAGATCTGACATGTTTCTTTTTATTAAAACTAATTTGACATGGTGGGTTTCCTTATGCAGTCCATTGTAACTGTCATTGCGAGTCACTTAGCATTTACTAAATAACTTAAGACTGATGGAAGCCAATAATTATGTGTCCATTGACTTTTTCAGGCCTGCTATCTGCCATGGGTGATTCTTGGATTCAATTATATTATTGGAGGATCGTAAGTTTATTTTTTTTGCATGATCGTAAAAGTGGCTTGTATATTAAGACAATAAGAACGTGGGCTTATATTTCCACTAATAGTCATATATTTATGCACGCCTCGCACAGTATATTGTTAAAGCAGGTTCCCTGTGAAAGAACATGAATAAAAAAATACAAAGAAGAGTCTTGACCCCTGAACGTTACTCACTGCAGTATAATTTCTCATTCCCTACAGCATTGTTAATGAGTTAATTGGAAACCTTGTTGGGCACTTGTATTTCTTCCTGATGTTCAAGTATCCCATGGATTTGGGAGGGAGAGAATTTCTGGCAACACCACAGTTCCTGTAAGTATTTCCTTTTAATTACCGATTTGAATTTATGGTTATCATGATTTAAATACTCCCTGCGCTTTCAATAACAACATCACGACAGTGCCCTCCTCTTGTGCAATGGCAGCTTGAGTGCCAAATTATGCTGGAAGGAAGCACGGTGCATTTTGCATTTCAAGGAACATAGAGAGTACTTTTTAAATCCATTTTTCTTAATGGTCCCTTTTTAATTTGTAACCTCTCAACCTCTTATAATGAAACATGGTATCTGATTTACAGAACCTTTTTTTTTTTTGTTTCTCTTCCTTCTTGAAAGCAAAGGACTGTGTAAATCATTATCTTAAATAAGTTTGCACTCCACTAGGATAAGGCTTCTAGCAGTTTTATTTAAATTGTATTCCAACAATGTCGACTTTTTTTTAATCTGCCTGTGAAGTGCTTTGAGAAACTTGTTTAAATGGTGCTATACAATATGAAGTTGGATTATTATTAAGTCGATGAAGTTAACCATTCCAGTTCTTGAGGTGCTGATGGTCTAGAAAGACTAGACCCTACTGGACTATGGGCCTGAGTCGGACACCCCTGCTGTAGGCTGAGACTGTTTCCTTTTCCCCTTTGGCCACAGGTATCGCTTCTTCCCCAGTAGAAGGGGTGGAGTCTCTGGGTTTGGCGTTCCCCCACCCAGCAGGAGACCTGCAGCCAATGAGCAGGGCGGGGCTGGGGGCGGGCGGCACAACTGGGGCCAGGGCTTCAGGCTAGGAGACGACTGAGGAAGGAACTGCTCAACATGGAGAGAGGACTTTAACGACGGCACAAATGAATTGATGCATCACAGCAGTGGGGGGTTTTTGTACAAAAGTTTGTTTTTCCCCCTGACTGCCTGGGATGGACTGTAAGGAGCAACAGTTGATCCAGCAGTAGTGGCAAAACTGAAAACCAGCATGATTTTTTTTTTTTTTTTTTTTCCTGCTTTCACATTACACTGTACACATAAAACTGACCTATTCATAATTACAGTCAAAGACGTTGATTTTCTGAAATTGCGGTTGTGAAGAGATGTGTGCAGCCGGCCGAAGCCACTGAGGTTCCTTTGCACAGGTTTCTCTGAAAATGACAACACGCCAAATTTCAGCTTTTTAAGATTTTTTTTCCATTTTAGTCTTAATACGCCCAATATTATAGATTTTTTTTTTTTTTTTTTGAATGTGCTGTTTCACTACCCTATGAAGATTGGCTCTTTTTTGAGTGGTGAGTCACTATATTAGCTTTTGCATCTACTTGATGTAGGAGGAAAGTACACATTAAAGTAACAAAAGTTGTCTTATTCCTAATTTTAAAGTATGAATTGGTTCTTTCTTTATCTGTCCAGTTCTCCAGTAGCTTTTAATAACTGTTTAATGTGTTCGGAGATATGGAAACAAATAATTATTTTAATTTGATTGTTTTTCATTCCTGCCCGTCACATTCCAAAGTGCATTGCCCCCTGAAAGGAAATCTAACGCACACCTTTCTCTGCATTGTCTTATGCTAAACAGTTGCTCACAAACATGAAGCTTAGCTTTGCAAACCAAATCAACTTTGAAGTGGTAAAAGAAAATGCAGTGTAACAGAAGGCTAGGTGATTTCCCAACTAATGGTGACAGTTCAAAGGGATTCATTGGATTATAGGACCGATCAGATGTCAAATGATTTACATTTGCTCAGAGCAGATGCACAAAACCCATCTCTGGCATTCTGCTACGTGGGGTTGTCTTTTTCTGTAGTCCTCCACTGTGTACTGCAGATTGTGGTAATATGCTGAGGAATATCTGGCACGTTTCAGTCTTAAAAGCATTCAGCCAGTTTACAAATTGCTAAAATACTGTTCCCAAGTAGAATACATCTTTAAATGTTCTTGCTTTTCTTTCGTAATATTAATTGTTGTACAAAGGCCCCTTAAAGAAAAATGTTCAGACCAATTGTAATCTGAGACAGATTAAATGAGTTTTACTGTCTGATGTACATGCTCAGATTAACCAATTTTCAAAGCCTTCACTTCGCAGTAGTTTCTTTCTTGCAGAACCAGATTGAAATGAGAATTCATGCACATGGACATCTCTCCATGGAAGATCCCTCGACTTACAAATAATGCAGCAGACAATTCTACTGTATTGTAAAACATTGTGTGAGTCTTAGAATTGAATTTGTTAATTGTCAAAGCTTTAGGTATCGTCTTGTTAAATTTAAATATTTGAATATTCAGTTTATCTAAGGACATTTATGCCCCATGCGTCCGGCTGCGGACCCATAAATGGGCGTTTCCACTGGCTAAGCGTCCGGATGTGTCCAGGTTTTGTGGCCGGTTAACTATGTGCTGCCAGACGTGGCTGTCAGCGTCAGTCACCCCACTGAGGAAATACTTCTCTTTCAGAAGCGATGTGCGCTGGACTTGAGACAGACAGGGAAGAGATCAGCTACATTATGTCGGAAGATATAATCTCAAATGCCGTATGGGATCATGAAGAAATTAGTTTTATTAGCAGCACAGAGTAAAATCCACCTACAGAAACAATTTCTGCTTACAGTTAATATCCAAGTGTATTAAAAACGTGGATTTCACAGGACCGTTGCAGTGCCGTGACTAGTTAAAAATAAACTGAAGGATAATGATCGGATCGGTAGCAGTGGATTTTATTAATATTTTATGAACAACTAGATGGTGTTTTGTCATTTTGTGAATGATGTGCAGGTCTGTTGTATAACAGCCCTGCAGAGACAATCAGTGTAGGCTTAGTTAATGTGTGCCCACTTACAACATGAATGAATGAATGAATACAGCAGATCTGGGTTTCCCTCTACAACATGAAGGACTGGTTTAATAAATGCATCCATCAGTCCATAAACACCATGACTGAGACGTGCACACTTTAGTTCAATTATAACCTGCTATATTGTAGCTGCTGTTACTGGATGATTAATCGTGAAACGGGTGTATTTTGTTTCAACTGTAACTTGCCCTGGTTAAGGATGTCTGATAAGTAAATTAAAAATAATACAGCAAAAGTTGTACCATTTAAAATACAATATCTACTAGCATATATCTTCATGATTACAATAATAAAATAATAAATAGCAAATACTTATTGTTGCACATGGAAACGTTTTCTTACGGTAAAATGTAATGGTCTGAATAAATGTTGTCTATACAAGTTTAGCTATTCCTAGTATCTCTTTACAGAAACGTGTATTTATTACACTTTCCAATCATGTAAAGCATAAAATAATAAACACAAAAGTCCTTTCCACATCAGGCTGTATCACTCAGTGTTGTACTCTGTCTTTAAAACTAAAAACAAGCAAAACCCACAAATGCACAATCGCATCCCATAAGAGGGGATGAACTTCTCAACGGCCTGCTTTTACAAGAAAGCTCTGGGATGTGTCTGGCGCGGCACAGTACGGCACAGGCACTAAAGCCAGTGGAACTGAGGCATTAGTTGCACGTTTTCAATCCTCACATTAAACCTGCACAATCAGACTCCTACCTCACAAAACAGACACATAGGAATTAAAATAGAAAATGTTTCCAATGTTATTAACGAGCTGAATTTTCTTGTGTGTGCAAAGATGTACACATACGTGTAACATTAGGCCTGCTGCAAAAATTTGTGACACTAAAGGGCAGTTCCACTATGTATAATGGTTCATAATGGGTTGAAGACCTGAATGGAGATACCTTAATTACACAAGGTGGTGACATTATCATGGGTTTTGCTAAAAAAAAAAAAGAAAAACTACATAAAGCAAAAAAAGAATTGCATCTATCCTGTGACTGATAACTTAAGCTGAGGAGGGAATACAGATTTGAAACGATTCACTGCTATTTGGAGTTCCAGATCTGCAAGTTAATGTGGATGGGCAGGTAGTCAACTGAAGCAGATGGAAGTTAACCATTTCTGTTTTTTAAAGTCTGCTGCTATCATTTAATACACCACTGAAAATCACAACTGATACCACAAAGTTATTTTGAAACCTTGGAACAATTTTGAGTTCAGATACTCAAAACATTTTCCATTAATTTCCAAATATGTTTGCCAATTTTTTAAATGTGTATAATATGGAGGAATCCAGATTTTAATGCATGTTTAGTTTTATTCAAAATATTACTAATTACAAATTAACTACATAATTCTTCCAGTAATTAATTCAGTGTTGACATCAGTTCAGTGAGGTTTTAATAGTGGGAAAATGTTTCTAATGAACAAAACAGAATAAAATATTGAATGGCTGGTCCAAATATATGTGGTGTAATGTAATCAAACCTAGCCGACATACGCACTCAATCTGATCAAGGCTGTTCAATTGAAATAGGCTGCGTTTTATTGGGTTACAGCAGATGCCAAACAAAAATAAGCATGATATTCTTAGCAGTACAGTATTGTGATATAAATGTTTCTGACCATGAGAAGTATTGCAGAAGCATAACACAAAAACAAACAAAGGTATATGAATGTAGGGCTATTTCTGCTGTTGAAAGTGGAGTACAATTGGGACACTATTAGAAAGATATTACTTATTATTACCTAGCAGACCACTACTCATATGGTCATTAAACTGGGGGGCGACAAACCAACAAAAAACAAAACATTGAAATGGGATATGCAGTGCTTTTCTTTACTCCTTTCATTACGAACCTACTTTTCCTTCCCAGCATTCGCTTCCCCCGCTGCAATAGGTGGTGGGGTGGAAAGCCCCACACTTAGCCCTCTGTGTCACTCGGCCATCTTGGCAGGATCCACAAAGCTTCTGAAGCACAAAGTGTTCCTCAAAAGTGCATCATTGACTTCTGAAATGTGCCAACTGGTCAGTCATTGCTCAAGTTTGAAGAATGTCCTGGTGGACACGATTGAAGCTTATGTTAAAAGAGAAGCAAGTATTACGCCAACAGGTAAAGTGGTTCTCTGTGTCTATAAAACAAAGAACACACGACTGAAGGATCAACTGGAAAGAAAGCGAACGACTTGCACGAATTATAAACGTAACAAAATTCCCCAAAATTGTACAAATCTGTTGCCATTCAGAAAAAAATATTTACAAGGACCCATTTTTGTTTTGTTTTTTTCTTTAAAGTTTTGTAACGCAGCAGTACAACTTTGGCACTCGAAAGTCAGCTCCAGGGCCACGCTCTTGCGCAGTTCCAGTCCATTGTGCCTCTGACTTTGTGGTTCACTTGAAATCATTGGTTCCATATACGAAAATATAACATTTGAATCTCCGTCCTCTTCCCCATAAGAGCTCTTCTGTGCAACTGTCAGCAGTTGAAAATCCACTCCCCTGCAAAGACAAAAAATGTATTCAGTTTGTTTCCCCTCAGTGTGCTTTCACATGGTATGAAAACAATTATACCTATAAAATTACAGTTGAT
This sequence comes from Amia ocellicauda, assembly GCF_036373705.1. Classification (NCBI taxonomy): domain Eukaryota; kingdom Metazoa; phylum Chordata; class Actinopteri; order Amiiformes; family Amiidae; genus Amia; species Amia ocellicauda. The sequence continues at coordinate 5,216,121 of NC_089867.1, forward strand.
AACGCCACTGGGAACTTTTATACATTTTGATAACAGTCCTTAATATCAGAGGGTCGGGGATCAAAGGGTGTCCACATATCTCTGTGTGTGCTCAACACTGCCAGTTTGGAAACAATAGATTATGTTCAGAAAGATTAGTCATAGACAGCATGATTTGTTCTTCCCTCCAACTCTATTATTAACATAATGGAATCATTGCATCCCTGAAGAAATAATCTCCTTTCTACAGATCTCAACAAGGAAGCTGTATTACTTGCAATGACACCAATGTTTCTAAGCTTCATTAGGAAAGCTGAGAGGGGGTGTGTGACCTGCTAAATCATGTGGGTATTTGCTTGTTAAACACAGGTATGTATATTCCCTGGAACAGATGTATTATTTCAAGTTATACAACTATATATCCTGTCTCCTGAATAGAATCAACATAATATATTCTCATTTCCCCTGGAATCTACCACTCTCTCTTCTTCTTCTACCAAGAATCTGTGTGTGACCCTTGACCCCACTCTCTCCTACTCCCAGCACCTCCACTTGGACACACACCTACCGATTATTCCCATCCAGCACTACTCCTACTACTCCTCCTCCTCCTCCTCCTCCTCTCCCTTTACTGGCTCCTGATCTCAGCACGCATCCAGTTTAAGGCCTACCATTGCCTTGACCAGACTGCACACCTAGCTAACTTCCTCCAGAGCCCACTCCATTTGCACCCTTGCCCCTAAGTGGCGGAACGACCTTCCCAGTCCCTGACCATTGTCTGGTGATTACTCAAGACACATCAGTTCAGAATGTACCTGTAATACAGCAGCCTGATCTGCTAGTCTTGCTCTTATGCACTTTCTTATGAAACTGCTTTCTTACAGACACCTGCTTATTCAATTCTGTACTGTTTCCAAAAGGCAGTTACAGGTTTCCCATAACAAAGTAATATGAGCAACGTGAGGATTGGCATGAACAGGAATGACCAATATGTTGCGTCTATCCCTCTGAACACAACTTGTTGTTTCCAAACCTTTGTACAGTACTGTAGAGGTCTTTCACCTGGGAGTGCTGCCATGGTGCAGAATCCTGTAAGACAAGGATTAAATGGGCTGGTATATTGCTAGCCATGCGCTCTGATCTTTAGAGGCTTTTAACGGCAAAACCAGATCCCCCCCCCCCTTATGCCTTAAACTGTAGTTACTGTATAAAACATTAAGGGAGTTTTAGGCATAAAATTCCATTGAACATTTGGTCAGCTGTTTACTCATTAAATCTTAAATGTTTATTAATAAAATGTCTTGGGAATGAAAACTGCAGGATACACCAATTTTTTGGGGCTATTCTCGCTTTTTTTTTTATAGGGAAAAAAACAAGTCTCCACAAGTAACCATTATTACCTTCCACACACTTTAAACCGTTCCCTCTTCGGTGTCACCCTCAGGCAGTGGACAGGCCACTTCTGTGGAGTCAGAGACAAGCCCCTCTTCCTCGTCCAGACTCCCCTGCTCATTATCCACCCCCACTGTAACCTCTACCCAGTTTCCATGGTCCTCTCTTGCCCGCCCATCCTGGCTAGCACTGCTGGCATCTTCGGATATGTGCTTTCCATCTTTGTCAGCAAACCACTGCCGGATTTTCTGATGGCTCATTTTGGACCTCTCGGCGAGCTTGTCGACGTCCTCATCTCTCAGCACCCCAGTTTCCTGGTAGTACTGGTCAAGGATGCTCTGGGCAGGGGTTTCAACGCTCGACGGTGTGCCCTGGTTCTGCCCATTCAGCCCTTCTCCATTCGCCTTCTGGTACTGCTCCATCCACTGCAGATTTCCGGACTTCAGGGCCGACCGGTTCTCTTTAAACCAGCGGACAATTTCTGTGCGTGCCAACCCTGTCTGGAGCTCTAGCTGGTTGTATTCCTCGGGAGACGGCCACTGAGTTCTTGTAAAAATATCTCGGAGAAGCTGCAGGCATTTGTCATCCAAAGGTGCAGGGTTAAGCAAAGGGACTAAAGTGGGCAGAGGAGAAGCCCTCACCTTAGCCTCCAGGCCATGCACCCCATTGAGCTCCCCTTGCTTTTGTAGTTGTGGTGGCGGCCGCTCCTCCCAATCTTCCTCTGACCCCATGGCGCTGAACAGGGCTTGTTCCAAGTTGTCCCGTAACATGCGCCGCTCCAAAAACCAGTTGTCTATTTCCTTGCTGGACAGGCTGGTGTTGGTTGCTAGGTGCTCGACCTCCCCTTGCGTTGGGCAGCTGGTTTTCCGGAAGCTGTCCTCCAGAATCCTCAGCTGCTCCGAGGATTTCCCTTTGAAATGCAGCTGCATGGTATCCAGAAAAGGACTCTGGGGCCGGTTGGGTTTCTGGGCAGCTTCCTTGGCCAGTGCTTCGCCGGCGATGTGCAACAGGCCCCTTTGCGCACGGTAGCGCTGGTCGCTGAACCACTTCTTGATTTCGCTCCTGGAAAGGCCCGTGGCTTCAATGAGCCGGTAGACCTCGTGGTCTTCTGGAACCTGGTTCTTGTGGAAGCTGGCCTTCAGCTCGGTGACCTGATCTCTGGATTTCTTACGATCCAAAGAAAGGCTCAGGCCTGGTGAGGCTGCCTTTGGGGGCGTCTGAATAGTGTGGATCACATTAGGCCGCTTCACTTCGGGAGCCACCACCGGAGATGGCAGGGGCCGCTTGAGAGCCTGGATGTGATTGGCTACGGTCAGTGTAATAGGAGAACAGGTCATGGTGGATCCATTTGCAACCGGGGTCAACACCAAGCTCGTCTGCCCTAGGAGATGGCAGGGAAGTGTCTGGATAAGGGGCTGTGCAACTTTAGCCTGCTGGGTCAAATGGGCAGGCAAAACAGTAAACGTGTGCGGGACTGCCTGGATGGTGCCGTTGAACATTTTTTTGCGGGCCTCTTCAACCTCCTCCGGAGACCAGCTAATGCCCTGCTTTAACCGCTGGGTGGTGAACCAGACTTTGATTTGCTCCTCAGGGTGTTTGGAAGCGGCAGTGAGCCAAGACAGCTCTGCTTGGGTGGGGTAGGGAAACCTGTTGAAGGAAGAGATGAGGGTCATGTTAGCATCCAGTGAGGGGTTATATTTGGTGGTGTTCAGAGGGACAGCTATTTTTGGTACCAAGTTGAAGTTGGGAGGGCGCTGCAGAGAGGGCATGACGTGAGATAGCCCTTCTTTGACTGTAGCCTCTGGGATAATGACTGTCCCGTTTACGTTCAGAGCGGTGATGGCTTCTTTTGCAAAATTTGAGGCGAGGCCTTCTAATGGGTTGTCCAGCTCCTCCTCTTTCCGGAATAACCGCTTGTTATTCGGCTTTCCTGGCTTTCCTGCAGTTGACCTGTTCAAAGGGAACGTAACCGTGTCCTCCCCAATCAGGTGAGCTGAGGTGTCATACAGGACTGCGCTGTTGGCGGCCTCAATCGTCTGCTCAAGGATGGTCTGGTTGTTCTGCTTGATCCTCTTGAACTTGAAGTTGCTCTCTCCAGGATGACACTTGTCATTGTGCTCCGTTAATGTGTCAAATTTTTTCGTGTTGAAGTTGCACTCCGCACAGACGTACAGGGGGTTTAGGATGACATTGGGGTGGTTCGAGTCCACGTGCTCCTTGAATTCGTTTAAGTTCTGCGTGGAATAAGGGCAGTACTTGCATTCGTACCCGCCTTGAGTCTTGCGCTGGTGCCGAGTGTCTGTCCCCGACCTCTCCTGCTCCACCTCCCTCTCTGAATGTCCCGTGCCATTTCCTAAAGTCCAGTCATCGTTAGACAGCACCTGTGGGGAGCCATTCTCCACCTGATTACTTGTACACACGTCCATATCATCCGGGTCGTCCTGTTCCACCATGTCATTGGCTCGGATCATACAGGGAATAGTGGACTTCCTTCGGCTCGCCATGGCTAGGAATTAGTATCAAAATGTATCCAGATCTCGTCCAAGGCAAGGGAGAGAGGTTCTCTGCATAAGAATAAGTGCTGCTTTTTTGGTTTTACCCTCTTCTGTCCTTTTTGGAGCTTTTCTGCTGACTGTAAATGTCAGCTCCAATGGGAGACTTCATGAGACTTCATCACAGACCTAGGGAGAGAGAGACAGAACAAGACATATTTTAAGACAAGGCTATTATTCAGGTGCAGGAAAAAAGCTACCATTAAAAAAAAATCTATTATGGAAAAAACAAAACAGCACAGCTCTCTCAAACACTGTACAAATACACAGAAAAACACCATAGAATATACTGTCCAAAAAAAAGCATCTGCTTTTCCTCTTGTGGCTTCTTCCGGCCATGGTATACAACAGCAGTGTATGTAAACACCTGTGAAACTAGTACTGAATAAGCAGCAGACAAGCATGGTTTACAAGCAATTTACTTCTTAATAACAAATCAGCCAAATTCCCTTTGCAATGCCAGCTGGGTTGATTAGTTCTCAGCTGCCTTTCAAATCAATTTTTTATAAGCTCTAAACACTAGGAGGCGCTCTCCGATTCAGCCGAGTGGTTGTGGAATTCAGGTCAAAAATTAGCCCTTTGTTTTCAAATAAGTACGGTGTGAAGTTTGTTTAGTTTATATTTTTTTGGGGTGGGAAAAATGTCATAACGTCGGCAGATTGACGTGGAAAAGGCTGTTCGTGACAAAAAGTTGCTTCTTTTTACCTCTGTACCTTCATTGAGCTGCTGTTCTCCTAGTTCACCTTTATTTTGTCATTTGATCTCAAAGACATTGATCTCTCAGCCCTTCAGGTTTATTAAACTAGCATTGCGTTCTCACACTCTGCTGGTCTTGCTGGCTGTTGCCCACAAATGAAAAAATCTTGTAATTAGACTGCAGAAAGGTCACAATGACAACAGATTAAGATTTAAAGGCAGGCAGTGAAAAGGAAAACAAAATCCAACTTATTTTGTTTTCAGCAAGAGTAGTTCAGCAGAACATTTAATTGTATCCTTGTTTTTTTGTTGCTTTTAGCCATTGTATTGCTTTATTTTACAACACATAGCTCAGAGACAATGGGGGGAGCAGTACTTGTTAATATCTGCCCCTCTTTACCTTATGTACAGAGAAAATGTGAATCTGGTTAAATCTGGTCACTGACTTACTGAAACAGATGTATTATTCTTATGACATTTCGTTTTCATTCAAGGTGCCTGCATAACTCATCTGTCACAGATCTGATCCACTGTGACAAGATTTACTCAATAGTACACTGAATGTAATCTCGGACTCAATGTAAAACACACGATTAAAGATGAAGTAGATGGTGAAATTAGTTCTGACTTTCTAACAGACACTGTCATATCACTAAGGATGTATGGAAGATAAGTGGAAACTCTCGATGGTAAGAATTACACAAAAACAGTTCTATAATGATACAGTCCTTTGTTAAGTGTCAGGGTGGGAGCCATTCCATCAAATTAGACACAAGTCATACATAATCACAGTGATGTCACAGAAGTCATACCACATTACTGTCAAATATGACTTTGCCAATCTAGAGTAATCCTCTCAATAGAAACACACTACAAATCTGTGTTCAACAGCACCTTCCCCAGAGAACATGGAGCACCTCCAAGCACTCAACAAAAACAAGTTGAACTTATTCAGCTATGAATAACACAACATACAGTGAGGGAAAAAAGTATTTGATCCCCTGCTGATTTTGTACAAAGAAATGATCAGTCTATAATTTTAATGGTAGGTGTATTTTCACAGTGAGAGACAGAATAACAACAAAAAATCCAGAAAAACACATTTCAAAAAAGTTATAAATTGATTTGCATGTTAATGAGGGAAATAAGTATTTGACCCCTTCGATTTAGTACTTGGTGGCAAAACCCTTGTTGGCAATCACAGAGGTCAGACGTTTCTTGTAGTTGGCCACCAGGTTTGCACACATCTCAGGAGGGATTTTGTCCCACTCCTCTTTGCAGATCCTCTCCAAGTCATTAGGGTTTCGAGGCTGACGTTTGGCAACTCGAACCTTCAGCTCCCTCCACAGATTTTCTATGGGATTAAGGTCTGGAGACTGGCTAGGCCACTCCAGGACCTTAATGTGCTTCTTCTTGAGCCACTCCTTTGTTGCCTTGGCTGTGTGTTTTGGGTCATTGTCTGCTGGAATACCCATCCACGACCCATTTTCAATGCCCTGGCTGAGGGAAGGAGGTTCTCACCCAAGATTTGACAGTACATGGCCCCGTCCATCGTCCCTTTGATGCGGTGCAGTTGTCCTGTCCCCTTAGCAGAAAAACACCCCCAAAGCATAATGTTTCCACCTCCATGTTTGACGGTGGGGATGGTGTTCTTGGGGTCATAGGCAGCATTCCTCCTCCTCCAAACACGGCGAGTTGAGTTGATGCCAAAGAGCTCGATTTTGTTCTCATCTGACCACAACACTTTCACCCAGTTCTCCTCTGAATCATTCAGATGTTCATTGGCAAACTTCAGACGGGCCTGTACATGTGCTTTCTTGAGCAGGGGGACCTTGCGGGCGCTGCAGGATTTCAGTCCTTCAAGGCGTAGTGTGTTACCAATTGTTTTCTTGGTGACTATGGTCCCAGCTGCCTTGAGATCATTAACAAGATCCTCTTGTGTAGTTCTGGGCTGATTCCTCACCGTTCTCATGATCATTGAAACTCCACGAGGTGAGATCTTGCATGCGAATAATCGCACCAACTGTTGTCAGCTTCTCACCAAGCTGCTTGGCGATGGTCTTGTAGCCCATTCCAGCCTTGTGTAGGTCTACAATCTTGTCCCTGACATCCTTGGACAGCTCTTTGGTCTTGGCCATGGTGGAGAGTTTGGAATCTGATTGATTGATTGCTTCTGTGGACAGGTGTCTTTTATACAGGTAACGAGCTGAGATTAGGAGCACACCCTTTAAGAGAGTGCTCTTAATCTCAGCTCGTTACCTGTATAAAAGACACCTGGGAGCCAGAAATCTTGCTGATTGATAGGGGATCAAATACTTATTTCCCTCATTAACATGCAAATCAATTTATAACTTTTTTTAAATGCGTTTTTCTGGATTTTTTTGTTGTTATTCTGTCTCTCACTGTTAAAATACACCTACCATTAAAATTATAGACTGATCATTTCTTTGTCAGTGGGCAAACGTACAAAATCAGCAGGGGATCAAATACTTTTTTCCCCTCACTGTACTCCAATCCATCTCTTTCATTTAGTGTTCTTCCTATATGAAGCGGTACAGAACAATGCCGAGATTACAGATTACATAGAAGCCACGTTCTTGAAGGGAATTTAAGAATCCTGTAGTATTACCAATTCATTACATTTCATGATGATTTTTGTTTTATATTCTTATGATTAGCTTCGTTTATTTAGCAAAGCGATTAGAACACATTTCCCTCGATCTGCTGATCTATACATTAAGATGAATCTTAATTTATTTTTTAGTTTTCTCTCACATGTGCGCTACGTTTTGGTGCAATGACTTCGATTGCTTATAATTTCACACTTATTAGGAGTCTTTTCAGAAGCCATTTAACCTGGATTAGTGTTTCTAAAGTGCCAGAGAGCTATTAAAGAATACAAAAAGAACAGAGAACAATGTATATAAACACACACCATCCTAACTACAGTCTGCTTCTATACAGTTATGATCTCTCACATCCTTTAAATGGACAAGGCCTTCATATATGACTGTCTACATCTCAAGCCAGGAATCTATAATTAATGGGAAAACCTCCTGACTCGTCTTTAATCCATTTGTCACACGGGCTAAAAATTACACATGCCAGCTCTCAGGGATTCACAGCCCACACGTTCTGAACGGCTCTGATCTGCAGAGCATGTCAGCACCAGCCTCGATCTGAAATGAGCTTCAGCACCGTGGATGGTGAAGTTGCAACACAAAATCCCAGGCCACACTCATACCAGGACATGGGAGGGCCTGTATAGCATATTTACATGGTTTACAATGGCCACTTAAAAACAGGGCCCTCTCTTTCAATCCTAATTACACAGCCGACTCTCGCAAAAGCTTCACGAGTGAGTCACTATGACACAAACCCCAGCTGAAGTAAGAAACACAAGTTTCTATTTTTAAATTAGGCTAAACATGTTCACCACTGTGTGTGTAGAAAAAGAAAAAAGAAAAACACATTTGTTACATACATAGGTCTTGATGAAAGAAGTTTACGGTTGGGCATTTCACAGTTGCAGCAAATTAAATTAAGCAGAAGAAGATGCACAAACTAGGCCAGAGCCTAAACTAGCAACGAGGGAGAGAGGTTGATCCAAACTGACAGTGACTGAATAGGAAGACTCTGTGTGGAGTGAAACGAACAGCAACCAATCAAGATTCCTCCAGTAGGTGACAACAGGCCCTCAAAACCCTGGAAACCCACTGACCCTGCAGGCAAAAGCACAGCTACCCATAGTCATTACTGAAATTCTCCAGGTCCAGCAAACGCCATTCAGATGCCTGTTCAAATGTTCCATTCACGGTTGCAACAATACACTTAAAATAAACGTTTCTTTTCGTCATTATGTCGTCAATGGAAATTTAAAACCGACGGACACTCATTCTAAGAGGTTTCATCAAGCCGTGTCCACATTAAACACATTAAATATCATAATACACCAGAACATTATACAGTATACTAAAAAGTGTTGATACAATACAATGAGCTGGTAAATATATATTTTACATGTTTTTGTAAGTATCATAATTGATGCACAATAAGAGACTGGGCCTCCATCCTTGATCTCTCATGGAGGCTTCTACAGATTTGTTTATGCATGTATTTATTTTACAAACTGGCTTGTGCAATATATAGTTTTAGTGAGACTTGCCCCAGCGGCTCTGTCCTGTACACTTTAACGTGAGTTAGACTGACTGGAGCACTCATCTTCCCCCCTGAGAAGAAACAAAAGCAGGCTACACTTCTAGATGCTGATACAGTCAAGAAAACTTTTTTTTTTTTTTCCCACTGGCACATCGGCTAAATAGTAACTACCTCTAAAACACAGACAATTCAACCTTGTGGGTTCGATTCAGGTGTTGATCTAGAGAAGTGAATTGCTTCTTCATAAGATATCCGATATACGTCTTTCCAGCCTGATGGTTCAACGAGGTTCGAATTAACAAAGCATCAACCCAGGTGTGCTGGAACACAGCTGCTCGAACACTCACACACAGCAGAGACTTCAAACCCACATGCTGTACAATCAATACTGAACCTGTCAAACCTTTCCATTAGCATGCTGTAAGGTACCTTGTAAATCTCACAAAAGAAAAAAAATCTGCAATGAGTTTATTCTGGAACTGAAAACTAAAATAAAGAAATACTATGTTACAAACGCTCACAAGCAACACAAGGGTGGGGTAGACCATGAATGTGTTGACATCTAATCCCTTCTTTGGCTATTTTGTCGATTCCAACTTCAGGAGCAGAGGGCCTCATTAAAAATTAAGGAGCCCTTCATTGCCATGCAGTTGGTATGGCAACGGCAGACATTGAGATGGCCTTCTGTTGCCTTGCCGCTGTGCATTAACAATTTTCTCGCAGGTATTAATTAGGAGGAGGCAGTCGGCAGAGAGGAGCGCAGGCAGGCGGCCCGTGCGGGACTGGGAGAGGGGTGGAAGACGGTCTCCGTCCCGTACAGGGATGGCAAATGGCTCAGACCCTGTCTCCGAGTTGGGCTTCCACAGGGCAGGCCAGATAAAAGATGTATGAAGCTCGTTCGCGTTTCAGTGCCTCACTATCAGACTCCATCATGCCTATACAAACAAGCTGGAACAAGAAAGACTAAAAGAAAAGCCTTCCTTCTTCTGCGGAAGAGGAGAAAATGGAAGCATCCACATTGCTGTCTAATGAAAGGAGAGGAAACCAATAGGCAGGGAGGAGAGAAAAGATAAACATCAATTTGGGGAAAAGGTAAATCTCTGGGAGTCTGAAGCCTAACATTTGCCTCGATATTGAGTCCAAAATCATGATAAGGATGGCTGGGTTCAGCATCAGAGGATGCCGGCATCAATGGGTGTCGTCCTCGGAGGCAGGGAGGTGTGGGGTACGGCCATTTTGTGAGCTTGTAGTGACGTGCGACCTGATTGATTTAGAGAGGAGTCTTATGCCGTGTCAGAGAGAGGGAGGGTGAAAAGTGATGTGAAAGTGACAAGAGTTAGACTCCATCAGCCCCAGAGCAAAACAAAGGCGACTTGAATGTGACAGGATCTTGGGACTGAAAAATTAGCAGTGAGTCCAGTAATATAAACGGAAAGTGGAAACAAAATGGCAAGGGCACGCATTTCATTAAATGCCATCTAGAAGTTACAGTAACATGCTCAATATGTCTGCTACGTTGCTTTTTCACTGTAAACCTGACAGTAAACTGTGTAATACAAATGTAAAAAACAACAGCAAGACATTCTAATGCTCTTGTAAGGATTACCAGCCATACACAATATTTAAACACACATTACAACAGGGTTTACACAAACTGCGTTGGCACAGGAGACACTGCTACAGGCCTCAGAGAAGACCAAACCCCAAACGATAATCCGAGTTTCACAGCATGAGCGAGGAATTTGGAATCGGCTCAAAATTAATTTTAATCTCGTAAAAGTCACCTCTTAATGTCATTACTACTTCATGGAAATGACAGGCAAATCACATCAGCTGTCAAAACATCAGGAACAAGTGTAATTCAAATTTATATTGCATTAGCTACTAGGGACATGATAGGAGTCTGGAGCCATTGGCCATTCTGACACTTATGGAAAATGTATGTTATATTACATAGGAGTCAGCAGTAGGCCCGAGTAATTTACCAATACTTTGATATCAATTTAGTTTTATTTCCAAATATAATACAGCCCTGATTCTCATCTATGGTTACAATTTGATTTCTTTCAACAGCTTACCAAATACAATTTCTTGTATTTAGGAACTCGTGCCATTATTAATAATAATAATAATAATAATAATAATAATAATATTTAAAATCCACCCTTTTTCCATGTATGTCTTAATGTATTAAGCCATCTGTGGCAATCTGTTGCAGAGGGCGCTATACTAAATAAAAGAGGATTTATTTATAGATTGAAGCGATGATTTATGTAGACACCACTGGTGCACCTAAAAAAAAAAGCTGAAGTTCCTACAATGAATAATGCAATGTTAATTACCAAAGGAAAGGTAATAAACACACAAGCCTCAACAGTGTCCACTTTGTATTAGAGATGCAAGGATAACAATACAGCTAAACAGCAGGACAAGTTGTTCATGGCAACAGGTAGAGAGGCCAACCATCAGGCCAAAAATCAGGGAGTTTTCTGTTCATTGTGAACACTGACGTTTATATTTTCCCCACTATTGGCTGAAATATTTGTTTAGAACTGATGTTACGCTATAACATTTTTGTACAGTGAGGGATCTCTGCAACTATACATTTGTTCCTTTCCAATTGAAATTCAAAGCTGTAGCTTTAATCACCTGTGGAAATTTATAATAGGATTGGTCAATTGTATAACCCTAAGAAATGCAAATCCAATTTTACAATATTTCCCTGCCCATTTTATTTACAGTAAAATGGCCTAGTGGAGACCAGCTCTTAATTTGCAAGGGAAATTTTCTTTACAAGTACAACAGGTTAACTTTCAACTAATATATTGCCATGGAAACCAGCAAACGGCAGGTAGAGCCGTTTACTCCACAGGGATGCTGGTGGGAAATGATCTGCATACCAATCTGGACAAGTTTTCGCATTTCTGCCTGCCTAAACTCGACAATAAATAGGTTTCAATTAAATGAAACTGACTAAATATATGTGTGTGTGTGTATTTTAAGGTTTTCAATTAACTAACCAGGTCTCAATTGGCTTGTGCCAGGATCTCAAATAGGCATCATACGGTTGTGGTTCTACAAAAGGTTGTGTGCTGGAAAATACACCTTGACATTAGTGGTACTCATGGTAATGGCAGTTTAGTTTTAAGTAGGTCTGGTTTATTCTTCAACACAAATTCACAACACAACAAAGCATAAAGGTGCAAAGCAGGGATCGTTAAATTAATATAGTATGAACCAAAATACACTAAAAGCATTATCCAGCCGTACCACCTTACAGCTCCAATTTATTATATGTGGTAAAAAGAATATGGGAATATTATTTTGATTAAATATATTTGTCTTCTATGGAATCTTCTGACTGACTTGGCGGTCTCATCTACCTTCACTCGCCAAAACATCACCTGACATCACGTTCAATACTAGAACTGGGAGAAGCCTTTTCTGAAAAAATATACGAGTGTGCATGCAGCTCACACACGCTATACGATCTAGCAACAATAGCCAGAATTAGGAGTAACAGTCATCCAACAGCGCACTGTGAATCGTGCACTAGTAAATTCACAACCTTGAGCAGGGTTTCCAACAAACAAACACAAAAAACAACACACTGCCATAAATAACGCACATGAAACGTATGAGAAATAGGTAGGGTGACATTTCACTTAGCGATTTAAAACTCCTACTGACACCTGCAAGAATTAAGCCTCTATTAGGTCACGCAGCCTTGTTATCGTGATGCCGATTTGTGATTAGAACGGGTCTCCAACATATCTTTCAATCAATTTATTTCGTATAGCACCCTTTGCAGAGTTGGCTCAGAGTGCTTTACACATTGTAACCAACAAGCTTGTGCTGTTACATAGGCACAGAGGAGAGAAAAACACAGGGAAAAATCTCTGGAGGGTCCACGGCTTAAGGCCTAGGCCTAATGGTTGCCTCCCCTCCCGGGAGTATATCAGATGCAATGAAGATCAGAAAGTCCTTGTCTTCTTATCTTAAATAAGACTATTATATAAATTGGAAGCCAAGCAGGAAACTATGTTGGCTGCACATTGTGTACTGCTGGTTTAAGCCTGGTTTTGGAAAAGCCATTTTCTTTTTTCCATAACCCCATGAAGACAAAGATAAAGTATCCCTCAACATGTTTGTCCACAGTCAGGATAGACTTAAAAGAAAAAGAAAAAACTAAAGACAGAGATTTATAAGGTTTTCAGCTAATTCATCAATTCCAAATATTAAATCATATACTATATAAAAAAAAAAAAAAAAAACACATTCCAAACAAATTCCACAGAAAGCCAGATCAATTCAAATCTCAAATCCCAGTCCCCCTACACACATTACAAACACCATCGAAAACCTTCAAGTACAAAAAACCCCTCCAGTCACTACTTCGCCGCTGTCAATTTCTCACAGTGCGTAAAACACTCAACGACCACATGAGCGCCAACACTTCCAACTCCTGCACTGCTTCACAGAACTGAAAAACTACTCTGATCTTTGAGAATTTTCAAAATATATGAACAGGATCCTGATTCAAGAAACATCCACCTTATTCTTCCCGATTTTGAAAATGGCAAACTTAGCCTGTCCAAAAACAAAATTAGTCAGCTGGCTTCTGGTATGTAAAACCAAATATCAAACTGGCCTCAGTGAATTGCAAACACCCTTGATCAGATCAGATCAGTAGATTAGGTAGGAAGACAGACACTGACAGAACATTTTGGACTACTTACTTTTGCAGTGTTAACAGACCCTACCCATCACACTACTTTTGGAAAACAGAGTAAAATGTACAATATTAACTACATGATGTAAATATTGAATCTACTGTATAACACCACTAAAGGATTAAAAAGAACAACAATCGCATCTGCAATAGATATGCATTTTCCTTTGAAAACTAAATTCCTGTTGTCTGGTTTTGCATCTAGTGGCTGCTTTCCCGGAGCATTACGAAATACTACTGTATAAGAAGACCGACAGTAGAGAGGGAACATGAGGATCCAATTCCAGTGTGGTCTTTAAGGAGCTTTTCAGCATTAAAAGATTTAAACAAACACAGTGGTGTACAACAATCAACACATACACAGGAATCAGCCATCTTCCATTCCTTTAAAACTGCTGTTTATGCATACAAAGGCGCAGAACAATTACATTATAAAATGAGATTCTGCATCAAGTAAACATATGAGATAATGATAAAATGTCTAACAGATTAATTACTGTACATGTTCTGCTTCAAAATAACAATAGATGCACTGTTATTCGTATTATGGATCAAAATACTTTTTGTTCCCAAAAAAAAAATCCCTTATTTTAAATTTAGAAATCAAATTTTCACTTTTCATTGCAGGATGCAATTGTAGAGACCCAAATCACTGAAATTGGGGAGAATGGTGCTTGTAGAGAAATGGAGAGAACTTTGAACATACAATTCACACCTCAATCACACGTTAATGTATTTTGGAAGAATTAAAGTCTTGTGGTGTCGATGTATTACTTCTCTCTAAACCGCACTGCGTGCAACACTTCTGCTCTGTGGCATAATAAGTCAAACTCAAGACTGCTTGCAGTATAAACTGATTTATTAACTGAAACGGAGTTAAACAAAACTTCTCTCACTTAATACACGATCTAAGAGGAGTGAGTCCCTCCCTCCAGTCTCTCTGAATACATTCACACAGCTTAGCAGAGGTATATTGCTTATCGCTGGAGTAATCACCTAGTAGCTATATAATCAACACCTCAATGATGCATAGGAGGCCTGATTTCCATGTCCTTCCCAATTGCATCCCTTGGCAGATTCACTCAATCAAGTGGATATCAATATTAATATTGCAACTAGGCACTAACACATTAGTGCCCTGCTGAAAATGAATAAACATTCAGACAGTGGCATGAGATTTATTTTTAAATTTTTGCAGATGAGGGGAAATCAATAGGCTGTCAAATGCAATTTGTGACAGGTAATCAAATTCATGTTTTCCTGCACTAGGAGTATTTAATTTTATATTTAACAAATTCTGTGTTAGAGTACACAAGTTTATCTTAGTGTAATTCCAAACCCTACACTTGTATGTCTCGCTATTTCTCTCTTTAATAATACAGAACATCATGAAGTATATTCAAGACACATGGCATTCAAGTGTCTCATATGCATTTGTTGGGGTGATGTTTCTCTTCCAAATAAGCGGTTTTTGGCTGTTGTAGGGTCTGACAATGCAAATCTGTCATCTGGCCTTTCAGGATCAGGAGCACACAAGGTGAGTGAGGCTCATACAGGAGCGTGGACGTGTGTCGAGGGTCACGTCTGGTCAGTGCAGTCGAGTGGAAAGCTGAGCTGAACTGCAGCTGTCACTGCCATGCTTGTGCATAACATGGGGCAGAAAACTGCACATTACGCATATTAATATATTCACCAAGCAGAGCACAAGTACATACATTTTCAGCACCAGATTATCTGCTGCTGCTTCAGCCTTCATAGCCAAAAGTAGAACAACATTTTGGAAAACAAATACAGAAAAAGTGATGCTTTTGAAAGATGAGAACTTTGTGCAACAAATAATATGGCAGAATTAACTGTGTGTACCTATATTCCATAATAAGAACAACTCTGAAATATATTGCTCGGTTATATCATAATTTTCATATTCAGCTTCAGAGTTACATAAAGTCACTCAAAATATGAACAAAAGAGATCCTAAAGTATGTGCCACAGATAATTAGATCTGACGTTAGTAGGCCTGAGAAACAACAGTAGTTGATGTAAGTATTGGGAAAAATTTGAGCCATAGATCCTGGTCCAAACTTATTTTTATATATCGCCTAATAGGCCCTCTGAGTAGATTCAGAAGTGACTCTGGAGTCCCTGCTATACTCACTGCGCTTCCTCTCAGGCACCCACAGTGGGGCAGAGCGGGATGTGGAAAGCTCCAGGCCTGCGGCGCAACACGTCCCCCCACTCGTTCCCAGAGGTCTCTGGCTCAGAGCCACCCTGGCTTGCGTTGTCCAGCCTCTGAAACACAGAAAAACTTCAGCTGCGGAGACCGAAACAGTCTGTTCAGCTTTGCTTTCGACTTAGCAGGTTGTTACCAAGGAAACTCGTATGCAGAAAGCACAAGCATTTGGAGGTTATCGAAAAACAGCAACACCATCTGTGACATTTGGACTCTCTACTTTTATTTGTTACAGGGTTTGTAGCTGCATGTAGCTGTAAAAAATAATAAAAGTATGTCTTAAGCATTTTTATAACATTTCTTGTTTCACTTATGTCTCATTTTGAAATTCTGTTGTTGTTCATTCTTTTTGTAATTGACATTGGAACTATTGCTGCAAACATTGCATTAAAAATAAGTTTCTTAGCAGGAAATGCACTGGGCATCATATACCCTTTCCTGCATTTTGGAAACATTATGCTGCAATTTATTTCTTCATGCTTTCTGAATCTTATTCTGCTTTGAGAAGGGTCTCTTGGTTCAAAATATTTCAGCATATCTCAATCATCATCAGCCTATATGGATCCACTGCTGTATGAAGGCCTCCCCAAGATCTGTCCGCTTGCTTCAATATACAGCTTCCCTTTTGCACATCTTCGACTTTAAGGCAGCATGTTTTGGTTTGTTTTTATTGCTGTACTTTTGTTCCCGCAGCCAAGGGAAAAAAAAGTCTACTCTATGTAATCATAACGCAACACAGTTTTTCCAAATTTCATTTTGGATATTTAAAAGTTCATTAAGGGACATCTATTTTGCTCAAACAGACTAAGAAAAGGTAAATGAGTCTAGACCATGTAAATACAATGGCTGGGATGGATTTCAACAATAGCCCCCGAATTGGGGACAGCACACCAATGTCTTTTCACTCTGTTGTGTGAACACAGCGGAGAGTGGTCACTAGTGGAAATCCTTGAGCTACAAGATGAAAGAGAATTACAAAGTCACATAGTTGTGAAGAATGAAGAATGAATGCAGGCGTTTGTTTGTGAATTGGAACACGATGGGATGGGAGTTGTACAGTGGTGGTCAGCAGAACGAATGGATGAAGTGGGACACCAACTGGGGCCAAACGAAAAGTAAGTGTTGTTCAAATCAAAACAAGTATTAAATCACCCCTGCCATCTGTTCACTGTAGGGAATAAGACATGCAAATATACCAATCCAGTCTTCTGTCCCTCTTACTGAAGGAAGTAACAAGGACAGGCTACGGTAGCTAGTTCAAATCATGAAACGATAAATAGCCTAAAGTCAGACAGTCAGACTTCTACAAGTATTGCTATAAAGTAATTATTCTGTTAGTTATAAGTGAATATTACATTTTTTGTGGTTAATGATGCTTTTAAGAATGATGGCTCTTGATTTTTTACATCAGTCTGTTGCTATCTGAAGTAAATTAAGCCTCTTGAGATCTTAAAAAATGACACTACAGGGAACCCCATTAAGAACTTTTCTCCAGCTCCTATGAAAGACACAAAGCGGATACGAAAGTTACAGTAAGTCAGTTGATATGAAGAGGAACACAGCTTGGAACTGTGCAAGCCTGATCGGTCTGTGATGCCGTGAGGAGTTATGTTAGAGTTAGCTGAAGTACAGCAACAGAGCGGATCATTCGGCCATGTTTATGAAAAATAAACTTGGGAGAACTGCACTACAAACAAAACAACCACAAAATGCAAACAGCAGCTTTGCTTTGGCTTATTAAGACAAGCAAATCTACTACTCTGCAAATTGACATGAGAGGAGAAAGCCTACAATACCATGACTACTAGGATAAACCATGGCCGAACAGATCATCAAAATAAAATAAAAATCTGAATTCTTCACCAGAACGATCATGGGCATTAATCATAGCTCTGGCACCGAACCAGCCTACAGAGAAATTAATTGTTTTTAGAGATGAGTAATAGCTATAGGAGAAGGCTAGAGACCTCCACAGAAAGAGTCCCTTTTGTCTGGAGTCACAGCAGACCAGGAGAAAACCAAAATCAAAGAGCAGCTCTGCCCACAGGGATGACACAGGGATGACATCATCAAGGAAGGAGCTTTTAGTCACTGAAAGCAATTGTCTAGGCAGTAGTCACCACTATAAAAACCTCTTCAAATCCTGAAACCCACACAGATGTGAGGTAGCATTTTGAAACTGCCAGAGTTTTCGATTCTGCTGCTGCTATTCTCTAATTTCTCATTTTGAAGAACTAGGAATATATAAGGTGCTTATTACCAAACAAAAATGGACTGATTGACTAAAAAAAACATCAAACAAATACCATAATTCATGTTGGGGCTCTTACAGAGATGACGAAAAGCCACAGGAGGAAAATAAATAAAAGTGCCCGTCTGCGAAATCAGACTCAGGATAGAGACTAGTGCTGTACATCGATCGGATAGAATGACACATGGTTTCCCAGCAGATAAAGGATGTCTGAGGCCCTTCAGCTCCTAAGTCTGCTAGAAAAGAGGAAACATCACATAAACTGCGCACTGGCAGTTCAAACAGCACATTGCGGAGCCAAGAAGGGCCCCAGGCCATCGGAGCCGAGCTACAGCTGCAGCAGACAGACTGCGCTGCCACAGGAGGGCCAGCCTGGGGGCAAGGACAAGGCCTGGGAAGGTTTGGACAAGAACACTGTTTGTCCTAATTTCATTTCCAGCTGCTGAAAAGGGAAATGAAAAATTTATATTCAGCAGTGAACAACACTGAGTAAACAGAACTAATGTTTTTATTTGAACAAAAATGACAATAGTGACATTGTAATTGTAAGTTATGGAATACTGAAATGACATGACTATTTTGTTTTCAGGAATATATATATTTTTTTAATGTAGCCTAATAAATCAATTAATTACAAAAAAAAAAAAAAAACATGACAGAATTCTGCACAATATAGATATACTTAACCCAAATGGCCATTGTGTAACTACACTGAGAAAATTAGCTGATTAGCTGCAGAATTCCAGGCCTGAATTTACTATTTTCTGGCAGTGTTTTGTTCTCTCTATCTGCCTGTCTGAAGGAGCCAACCATACCAAGGGGCAGTGGGTATCACAGAGAAGCAATCTGTTGCTCTGCTGCAAAAATACCAACTCAGTCATCAATGATTTACAGAGAAGCTTCCCTGGGCGTGGGCTGTGGTGAGAACAGCGCCCTACACCTCAGTCACTTTAAATGAGCAACAAATACATTTTTAATAAGATAGCTGTCTAGAAGCTCATACTAGCGATAGTACCGGCAAGGCACTGGATAGTTACAAAGCAACAGCTTGATGGCAGTTGCAAGAGAGCCAAGTCTTTTATCAACCCTTCCAAATCAAATGGGTATTTCTGAGCTTCAGGATGAAATACTTTTTCTTTTTTTTATTGAGCTCGCTAGCTTATAAATATTGCAAGAATCGTTTATTAAAATTGTCTCGACTTGACAAATATGTGATCTTCCACCAGGAGCTCATAATATTTAACAGTGCTAAAGTTAATTCAGGTTAATTCATAAAGCCAAGATTGGAGCATTATTGATGGTCAGTCAGAGCAAGATTAAACTTCATATTACAATATTGGTATTATAAGACACTTGATGACCAAATAAATAGGGACACAAAGCAAAGCAACGCAACCTTAGGTAAGTAACTGTGGTAGTTCTATGTGCATCAAGCAATGCAGGACAAGGTTACATTACAGTATAATCGTGTTGATTTTCTCTCTGGGATGGTGCTTCCTATGACAGTGAATATTTTAAACAGTCATCAATGACACATTTTTCATTTTCTTCACCACAGTACATTGAAATGTGCAACAATTTAGGTTCTCCGTGTTCCCTGACATTGTGATCAAGTCAGAATACAAATGAAAGTTCTCATGGCCACAAAGCTGTGACTTTTAGGACTAGCCTTCCCAGTCTGCTTTAAAACTCCCTTGTAAAATGCAAACATTTTCACATGATGTAGAACAATTTCATCTTGTTAAATGCAAAAGCACATCTGGGCAACGGCACTACAGGGGTGCTCTACCATACTGATCGATTGACGTCACCAATCTTGACAAGCAGGTGAATGCAATTGCTCATGCTAATAATAATACTTCAATTAGAAAGTCTTTTGGAGAACTTCACTGTTTAGGACTGTTTAATTGGCAAACATTTTCTGCCTGACTTCTGTACAGCCAAAAAATAAATAATAACGTAGTTCTGTGTGCATTAAGCAGTTCTCTCAAAGGCGGTTTTGATCAAGTACTTAGATTGGTCTTGCAGGGCTTTGCATCAGATATGAAACACAGGCACAGTGCTACCTTGGAGTGCAGCAGTTGAGACATCTCTGAATGTCAATAATTGAAAACCACGTACAAGAATGAAACATTTTGCTACAGAATGTAAAAGTACTTGGAAACTCGAACATGTAGCCTAACTTAACAGGTTGTTTCAAAGTGAACAAACATCCATCAACACAATTAGTTATTTTTTTCATTAAGACATTATGTAACAGTGTACAATATAGGTTGTTCATTATTAAAATTAGTTATTTCTCAGAACGGAGGATTGTGGCTGTACTGAACCTTTGTGTTAAGCCTACTACTTAATTGAAATCATTATTTGCTTAAATTTCACTTTTTAAATCAGTTAATTTACAAAACATTGGAGAATGAGTGCCTGGGGTCATTTTACATTTAACTGGGAATCTCCAACTGTTAAAATAATCAAAAAGCGCTGATTAGGCACATTAGTTCAATTAAGTAACAGTTTGCTTTGAACAAAAATCAGTTGAACACTGGGCCCCCAGGTCCAGAACTGAGAAGCACTGAAATAAGATAAACCAATCAATGAATAAATACTTTTTCGTTTTTTATATATACAAACTGTTTATTTAGTTCAGTAATTTCATTGACCAGTAAACCTGATGTGAAGTCTGCCCTTGTGGGGACAATCTGTGAACTGCACCTACATGGAGAACATCCCTATGGTTGTAGTTCTATATCTAATATTCTCAGAAAAGAAATACAGCAAAAACCAACATCAACAACCCAAAAAAAAAAAAACTTGAATTAATTTCCCCAGCAGCAGCTTTAAGAGAACCTATAGTGAGCCACATGCACACAAATCTAGCCTTGCAGTCCTGGCCAACTGCCAAGCACACCTACACTACACAGGGCAGGAAAGCCAAGACATCGATGGGAACGTCACCTGAGGTCAAATGCTCTGTGGATGGTTTTGTCTGAGCTCACAGCATAATCCCATGTAATGCAGGGCTGTGAGGCAACCCTACGGCTTTTACAGTTTGTTGGTTTGACAGTTTTAGCGCAATCTCAGGACAGTTGGGTTTATTCTTAGGTTCGTGGGAAATGTCTAGCCGAACACTAGACATTGTTCTGAATCGAACGGCAACTCTGAGGAGGGACAGCCATTTCCCCCAGGCTATCTGACCTTACTGCGCTCATATTTCAGCAAAGAGAAACAGAAGCAGCACGGTTCGATTCAAAGAACCGATGCTGGCAGAACAGCAAACATATTTTTCTTGCCTTTTCCTTTGTAGAGTACATTTTGACCGTACCATAGCGTGCACACACACAAGGCTGTAGCTGGAACAAGTTTTTGTTTTTCACCTGGAGTTCACTGGACTAAAGTGGTGGGGTGGGGAGGGCAGAATCACCAGCTATCTAATGTAATGCAAAAAAAAGTCTGAATTAATTTTAAGCAGTTATTCCTTCAGACACACTATTCTATTGCAAGATCTTTAACATGAGCTGTGCAACCCTAAGCACATGGACACAGAGAGACAACTGCTGTGCATAATCGCCTATTATAGGTATTACGTTACAGCAAACAT
Source organism: Amia ocellicauda (assembly GCF_036373705.1). Classification (NCBI taxonomy): domain Eukaryota; kingdom Metazoa; phylum Chordata; class Actinopteri; order Amiiformes; family Amiidae; genus Amia; species Amia ocellicauda. Next base: position 5,237,709 of record NC_089867.1, read on the forward strand.
TCACTTTGAATCTTGAAATACTTGAAAGAGAGAGAAAACAACTAAACACTAACTGCAAAGTACCGATATCCCGATAAGGGACTCAGTGTGACATCGATAGCACGTAAATCACTGGGTTCTACAGGATTTCATTAAACTTTACATTTGTATGAAGGTTACTTCTATTACTATCAGTCCATCTCACTGCATTTTTGTACCACATGATGGGTGTCTGAAAATCATTTGATTAGTTGGAAGTAGCCCTCTAATGTTCCTAACTGCAGTGTCTACCCTCACACGGTGTGGTACATGCAAGTTGCCACAAGATGTTCCTCCAACACAGGGATCTGCAACCCTGGTCCTGGAAAGCCATAATATTGCAGGCTATACAGGCATGAATTTAACACTGAATGGACACCTGAAAGATAGTTTGCTTGTCTTGATGAAGCGAAACCAATGGTCCGATTAAGTTAATTCCGAGATCATTAGCTCAGACAAAAAGTCAAAGACTCCGTTGCTCACCAGGTTATTAATATGCAGATGTAGACATGTTGCGATACAAACCCAACGTAAAAATTAGAAGTTATACATTAGACATAGAACGCTAGAGACTCGAGTAGTTGAAAGATAGTGACTCAAACTCATGCTCCTTCGAGATTGCATTGAACACAGACTGAAGTAGAAAAAAATATTTTGCCATAAAGCCTCAAGTGGAATTCATATTTAGGATCTAGGGATGTACAACCATCAAACAACATTGTGCTGTTATGAGCATTCATTGTAATGTGGCCATTTTGTATTTTAACATCATTGTAAAAGTTACATCGATACATAAAAAGTACAAATACTTTTAAATCTGAAAGGTGGTTGGGTGCAAAAAGGCAATATGCTCACGGAAAGAACAAACCGCTTCGGAGTTGACAGACAGCAACAGAAATATAGGGGTATAAAACGTTACCATGATCTGTAAACGCGCCTTTTGTTGCTGTCAAATATTTGTTACATTAAGTACTCCGAAACACCTCTAGTGTCGAGATGTCTTTGAGACGAAGGCAATCTAAACTGTGTTCCTCAAGTTACAATGTCCCTACAGAAACATGTGATTGTTCCCATTGTAATTGTGCACAATGACATTTTTACAATGAACAGCCATGAACAAACCCCTAAGCTATATAGTATCAGGTTTCATCTCCTGAAAAGCCACATAAAATATAGTTTGTATTATTAGCCTATTGTTGGTCATATTGAGTTCAACTGTAGTCAACACGGTTTGATTGACAGCTGTAAGATTTATACATATATATTCAAAAAGATTACGTGCCTGATCTGTGAAGAGGTATTTTTAACAAATGAAAAAGGCACAGCTGGCCGTCAAACTGCTACAACTCCCCTGTGCACAGTTGTCGACGGCAAATTTCAATTTATACATTCGTGAAAGTTCCATCCAGTTTTTAATTTGTGTTCGTCATGAAGCAGGGTTTACTTGCCTGCTAAATTACTCATATCATTATACATGTATTTTAGGTGCCTATTTCCCCATTCTTATTGTGCTTGTTTATAGTCATGCCACCTACTGCGGTTTTCAGGAAAAAAAAAAAAAAAAAAAAGGATGATGCCAGGAATTATTTTTTCCACTTCGGTAGTGTGCTTTGTAAACAAGAATAATATAACTAATCTTAATATGTACCAGTTTAAACTATTCCATTTTAGCGTTTTTTCTTTTTTAAAGATTGATACCTATAGCAAATGTCCGATTCCTTTTCCCAGGAGGCACTGGCTTACCCTATGCCAAGTAAAATAACCCCCTGCCACAGTTCATCAAGTGCATAATACTCAACTTCAGCTTCAATAACCGCAGACAAAAGTGAGACCCGTACACGAAGCAGAATGACACTGGGCCAACGCAGACAAATGAAGAGTAAAAGAACATTTCCGAAGATCTCTCAGAGGTCCCATTAAGATCAATGATCAATTGTGTTGAGGGGTTATAATTAAACGCACACAAGCCTTGTGAGCTGAAAGTACACAATTTAAATATTAATTAGTCACTGTTATTTAGCAGTAGTTAAATGTTTAAAACTTTGAAAAATGTAATCTGCATACGGCTGTAATTCAAATGTTCTGAACAGTCTTTCATTAATTTATTTGAGGAACAACAATGTAAGTATCCTGTACTATGTTGTATTTTGTTGAAAACTATGTCGCCCCAAATAAGAGTGTCTGCTAAGAAATTATTAATAATAATCCTGAGCAATAATGCAGTCTCCTGAAGTTCGAGTTTGCTTGTTTTTATAGAGATTTAAATGTTGATCAAGATCTACAAGGCAGGCAGACCGTTTTGCAGACTCTGGCCAAAAGGCATTACATCCTCAGACGAAGTTGCAGATGGACAACAGCACACAACACAACACCACATTTAAACCTGGTCCACTTTTCTCCTGGCAATGCCATTCCCTCATGAGCAAGGAGTGAAAAATACCTCCAGATCTCTTATGGAATCAAGGTTATATTACAACAAATACAACAATAAAAATTATTGGACTTTGCCTCCTCAAACAAAAACAGGAAGTTATGCCCACACAATGATAACATACCCACATGTCACTGTCAAATTGGAAATGAAAGCACTGTAGATACAGTTTGTTAGTTTTGTGATGCGAAAGCACTGTTTTTCTGACACAGCCTAAAACTTATTTTATTATTATTACAAAACTACCAGTCTGAGGTCACTTAAGGTACATTATGAACTGCACGTCCGCATCAGGTTCATTACTGGATTTAAAAAAAACTTAATCAAATGTCATGGCCGACAAGGGAACATTTCAGTCCACAGTAATTGATACTGTTTTTGCCCCCCCAACACAGATATTTTTTACTCAAATGATTTGGATTGTGTTTACATAAATAACACTATATTTGTACTGCCATAAAACATATTATAAATGAGAATCTCTAGTACTAGAACACTTCTGATTCAATTCAGGCTTATATGTTCAGATAAATATATTCTTTAAAAACACAAGAAAGGGATCATATGTAAAAGAGGCCATGTGGCCAGTCTTCAGATTTGCTTGCTAGTAGCTAATTGATCCCAAAATTTCATCCAGCTGTTTCCCGAAGGAACCGCGTCAAGTTCAGCTCCCGGGCTAGGTACTGTAGTTTGTTTCAAATAGCTAGAATTCTCTCTCTGTAGAAGTATCTCCCATTTCCAGTCCTAAGTCCTCTTGATTATTTCCACTCATGGGTCTTCACTTCATTGTTGACCTTGAAGGAACCCTGTGGATTGACTTTGTCAACACCTTTGAGGACATTGAATACTTGATTCAAATCCCCTTGTAATCTCCATTGTCAAAGACTAAAGGGTCTTGGTCCTTTTCAATGTCTGTGCATGACATCCCTTTGACACTAGGAATTATTCTGCTTGTTCTTTATCTAGAGTTTGTTTAAAAAAGGTTTAATTGGTGCATTGTATCATTTTAATAGCATTTCTAGGGATTTTCAATCCCGTGCTTCTCAGTAGGCCTATACTGCCAAGCATTGTGTAGGCCTTTGTTGTTGCTTCCTGAATCCTGACTATCATGATTAAGAAAATGAAACATCAACAAAGACTGGAACCATTCACAGGATATACTTGGTTCTTTTCTTACCCATTGGAAATTTAGCATGTCTATTCCTACTACCTGAATACTCTGAATTCATTATATTGTATGTATTACCAGCGCAGTGCCAGCACACCAAATTAAATCCTTACTTACCATTGCTAGTATTATGTAATGATACACTGCACTTGTGTACGGTCTTATACAACAACACATAAGAACAAAAACACAAACATAAGCTTTGTAGTGAGATACTGACAAAAATTGGATAACATCACAAAGTAACCTCTCATCTCACACCATGATGCTCCTTCTAAGGCAAAAAGACTGAATGCTTTACTACCATCACTACTACATATTTAGGTACCACAACATATTGATAAATACAATTATGCTCTGCTAGTCAGTTTACACCTGCTAATTTGTATGCACTTATTTAATTGCAAGTCTTAACTGTTTTGGGAAAAGTTTATCACAGAAATGTGCTATTAGCTGTTAGTTTTACTTTTTTTATTTTCCAATCAACACTGCATGACAAAATAAATATGAATGACTGTTGATTCTGTGCTCTCTATTAGGGCTGTGTGCCATACCATACATCTCACTCACAACTGCAATCCTTTCTTTTTGTGCAGAGAGGGAGGATGCACACTCACTCATTCAGCACCAACACTAATGAACGTCTCAAGTGTCAGCCTTTGTTAGCTGCAGCAAAAATGTGAACAAAGAAGAAATGAGTAAGTTCAAATATTTATACATGCCATTGATGCAGTAAGTGGGTAAATACACAAATGCACAACAAAAAGAATGAAGGAAATCCCTCTTGCAAATGTACCATTCCTAAGAGATGGACAATTTAGATCCACAGCAATAACTTAAAAAGTCAAAGTGCAGGGGAGAACACAAGTCTGAGTGGGAACATGTATAGTATTTGAACGGTGTGCTGTAACGTGTACAACACAGCACTCTTGTTTAAATGCTCGGTGCCATCACTGTCAGTGCAAACCCTAATGGTATATCATTAGCATTCATTCCCATTATCTCACGTTTTAAGTACACCTCATTATGTACAGTGACATAATAAACGAATTATTATTATGATGGTTGGAAGCATCACAATCAGTTCCAGTCAAACATCAGATAGGACCACCCCAATGGTAGCTCAAGTAGCTCATCATATCAGATTGCTTAGATGAATTTTAGTTTTTATGGAAAATACAGCCTTTATGCAGGTTTCTTGAGCAGGCAAATATGTAGCCTGTCGCTTTAACAACCGGAGGCCGTTTGGATTCCCACAAAAAAAAAAGGCAAACAAAAGGCAAGGAGGAAATAGTTGAGGGCAGCACCCCACATGGCTTTGAAGTAAATCAATCAGGTGCAACTTTCTCCACAAATCGCAGCCTCGCTTCCTGAGGACAAGTTCAAATCACAGCAGACGCCCAGAGGAGAAATTTACAGCTGTGGTTTTCAACAGCGACCAGAGAGGGAAATCTAGCCATATGCACAACGACAACTGCTTCCCAATGAGAGAGAGAGAGAGAGAGAGAGAGAGAGAGAGAGAGAGAGAGAGAGAGAGAGAAGTGTTTTCTGGTAAACTTTTTCTGGGTGAGAGAGGAAAGAAAGACAGAAGAAAAACACCACCACCGCCTGAAAGCATCCAGCACTGAAGCTCACATGCACAGGTCTCGTATGACGGCGAGGCACATTCGCACAAAACTGAAACACGCAATGCACGGCGTGGGGTGCAAGTTGTCCAGAACACGGATGTCTCTCTCGGGGTCAGAAATGATTGATTGATTGTTGATGCCACCTGGGTTCACCCGTTACTGTACCCAGTCCTCCCGCATGCCTTTTTATTCTGATGCCTGGCAGCTGCATTGAGGAGCCAGTCTGTGCCGCCGCCGCCGCTATGGTCGTGGTAGGAGGCGTCACCGTTGCCTACATCATACGCCACTAACCAGAAATCAAAATATAGTTACTACAGCCCTTCCCTCTATACATCAACCAGAGCATATACCTTCTAATAGCATCTACCGGCGAGCCACAGCGATGCTACACATCACGGCCGCCGAACTGCCACAAACCTAGTTAGTTCTTAAAAAAAAGAAATATTCGCCAGCGACGTAACGCCATGTCGAAATCGGAAGCCATATTTTGCTGGTTATTTCGACATCGGGGGAAAGTAGACATGTTTCCCCCCCCCCCACAAACGTAGTCTCCCACAACTTCCTGATGGCGAGCACAAATCATTACAATTGCAAGCGATGCAGGTGATCCCGACGTGGAGGGAGAGGGGGGGGGGGGACGAGTCGTAAAGTTCAGCCGCTAAGTTACCCGCACGACCCCCGGCAGTGATGGACGGGAGGCAGAGCCAGCAGGGCTTTTAACTTTCGGACTTGTTTGGTCCAGATCCTCCGCAGATCGTGCGAATGGGAAGTTTGGCGAGGATCTTACCTGCCCCCCCCCCCCACGCCGCCGGGACACGGAGGCCACGCTGCGATTCCCCGAGATCCGGGTCCCCGTCGTCCCCGCGCGGTGCCGAATGCGAGGCTTAATTCGGTTCGACCGAATCCGAACGACAACAGTAGAAAAGCATTCTCGATCACAGGGGGATCGACGCCAAAAACCACATGATCTCCTACGTCAGCACCGACATTTGCATACGATACCAGCAGCGCTGCCATGGCCCGAGTTGGGGTTGTGCTTTTATTCTGCTGCGAAGTTGATCAATGGAGAGGCGGGAGGGAGGGAGCTGTGCGCCGGTTGCTCTACCCTTGTGAGAGGAATAAACAGTTGTTGATCGTGGCTTGTGTGTGTGTGTGTGTGTGTGTGTGTGTGTGCGGGGTGGGGGGGGGGTCGTCGTCCTCATCCAGTAAACAACGTGAGGTCATTGAATATTAAGTACCACTGAGGCGCAGGCGGCGAGACGAGCCCTCTCCCCCGCCGGCCCGGCCCGCCCCGCCGCACGGCCCGCAGCCCAGGTGGCTGATCTGACCCCGGCTTCAGCGCCGCTGTTCTCCCGGTGCAATGAAAGGAAACTGATACTATTGGCAGCTTCCGCTCATCCGTGTGTGTCGTAAACGCCCATTGAAGAAAAAAACGAGGTGAAAGAGAGAGAGCACGGTTTTAGAGCAGTTTGTGTCCTATATGCATGCGTGTGCACAGGCGCTATGCTTGGGGTGACGTCATACGTGCTCATATTAAATGGGTGCCATAACCTAATTTCCTCCAAACGTGTAGGTGCTACTGTACTTGAATGAGGTACAGGACAATGACTTTGCTGTAGTACTTTTTGAGTTACATCAGTTTTCCGAAGTTTGTTTGTTTATTTACGCTTTATAAGTAAATAATTGGTTTGGTTTGAAGATTATTTTTAAATGCATTTATAATAATAATAATAATAATAATAATAATAATAATATTATTATTATAACCACGACAGTTACAGAGTAAAAATATGTATACATTAAGGCAAACTCCACAGTTTGTTCCAAAATACATGTATGTGTGATAGCATGTGATAAAATGTGTTACCTGAAAATGGACCTAGCACCAGCACTCATACAATGGCGGCCAACAGCGACGCCCACCGTCGCTTTTAAGCATTACAGGTCACATTTCCAGTACATCGATCTTGAAAGGCGAATTGGGGAAAAGGTCAGAGTTGGTTCTATGCTGATCAACCTGCCTAGCCCATATTATCTCAGTTATGCAGATGGGTATTATTATTATTATTATTATTATTATTATTATTATTATTATTATTATTATTATTGCACCACTACTGCAGTTTAAATGTTTTCTATTCAATGCACCCAAAACATATGTATCCTATAACTTAAAAAAACACTGTTCATAAAACATTGATAACAAGCAGGGATGTAAATACATTAATCTCAGAGTTTATGTAACCTTTTCCACGTTGAGTAGATTTCCTGTCAGTTATACCAGCCCACTGTGAGAGCAAATATGCAATTTGTGTTTCATTAAATAATGTTTATTGATTTAATTGTTTAATTGATAAAGCCAAGTCTTATTACAGACTCTCGAGTGCGGAGAGATGCGGTCTGCGGTAGGAAAGACGGGACAATTGATGTATTATGCATGAGGGAGACCTGGCCCGCTACGGTCTGCAGACATATTTACATACAAATGAGGAGCAAATGAATTATAAATATATCTCACTGCCGTTTTTTCACGCAGGCTTTTAAGTTACTTTGAACAGAGTCGAAACTATAAATGTATTCTGTTTTATTGGACCCTTCTAGTTTCATGCCAGATGTCCCAATGTAGTATATTTTTAAAGATGTAATATTGGGCTCTAAATAATATAATCAATTTAATTCAGTATGGTGGGGCTAAGAGGGCAAAAGTGTACCAAAATTGTATTGAATACAATTAGATTCAAAATTGTAATAAGTACTTGGAAGATAATAATAATAATAATAATAATAATAATAATAATAATAATAATACAAATGCACCTTGACAGTGCTTACAACTGTTCATAGACTGCTGTAACTATATGTTGTGGAAAGTACTGTTTTAGGCTAGTTAATGTACATTCATTACTAATTAAAGCAAAGCATAGCAAGAACGACTTTTCGCAAGAACACAGGTTTGTGATTTTCAACACCCAATAATTTGATAATCAAAATCACCCTAGAATTTAAAGTGTCACCATTACTATAATCCAATGAAAGTATACAATATCAGATCTAAATTATATACCTGTATGAGTATATTCCAGTTTTTAGAGTATGTGTAGAAGTAAATCTGTAAATGTTTAGGTTTTTTGTTCCAATGTGATTCTTAAATATATGGATTAAATAATCCGAGAATAGAACTACAGCTCCACCTACTGGTGAGAGAACAGATATACATTTCGAACAAGAGTACCCTCTTAATAACTAGCTTTATTATTCATAAGTGAATTCAGACTCAAGCATTAAATCTGTAGAGCCCCCAAAAGTCTCCTAAAAGGGATGCGAGTAATGATAGCTTTCAATATGCACAATAAAAAACATTTGTAGTATTTCAAAAGAAGTTGATCTCATGGTGAATGATGAATGAAAGAAGACGTGTCTCGAGTTTTATCTGTGGCAGATGTGATTTTGAATCTACAAAGTGGACTGTAATTGAATTTAATGTTTTATTATTGCTTGCTGCCTTATCACCATTTAAAGTGCCTTGTGTTCCACCTTCTAACTTTTACAGTCTATTTGCTTACAACAACAACAACAACAACAACAATAATAATTATAATAGGGCTAGATTTCACTATTGTGAGCTATTCCATACATAATATATCTGGAACTCAAATTGTTGCATTGTGTTTTTTTATCATAAGAACATAAGAACATAAGAAAGTTTACAACCGAGAGGAGGCCATTCGACCCATCGTGCTCGTTTGGTGTCCATTAATAACTGAGTGATCCAAGGATCCTATCCAGTCTATTTTTAAATGTTCCCAAATTTTCATCATCTACCACATCGCATCGGGGAGTTTGTTCCAGATTGTGACGACTCTCTGTGTGAAGAAGTGTCTCCTGTTTTCCGTTTTGCTTTCATGATTTTGAAGACTTGGATCAAGTCCCCACGTAGTCTCCTCTGTTCCAGGGTGAAAAGGTTCAGTTCCTCAGTCTCTCAGTAGGACATTCCCTTCAGACCTGGAATAAGTCTGGTTGCTCTCCTCTAAACTACCTCTAGAGCAGCGATATCTGTCTTGAAGTGTGGAGCCCAGAACTGTACACAGTATCCAGATGAGCTCTAACTAGTGCATTGTACAGTCTGAACATCACTGCCCTTGTTTTAAATTCTACACTTTTGACAATATACCCTAGCATCCCGTTTGCCTTTCTTATTGCTTCCCCACATTGTTTGGATGGAGAAAGTGAGGAGTCCACATAGACTCCTAGGTCTTTCTCATGCGATACTTCATCTAGTTCTATTCCTCCCATAGTGTAATTATAGTGGACATTTTTGTTACCTGCATGTAATACCTTGCACTTGTCCGCATTGAATTTCATCTGCCAGGTGTCGGCCCTGACTGAATAACTGAATGTTATCTAAGTCCCTCTGAATAGCTTGTGCTGCTGAGATTGTATCTGCTGAGCCACCTATTTTATTATCATCTGCAAATTTGACAAGTTTGCTAACTATCCCAGAGCCCAGATCATTAATATAGATTAGAAACAGCAAAGGCCCTAGTACTGATCCCTGTGGAACTCCACTAACAACCTCACTCCAGTTAGAGGCAACTCCTCTAATCAACACCCTCTGTTTCCTATACATCAACCAGTTCATAATCCATCTACTTAAATTACCCTGAATGCCTACAGCTTCCAATTTGAGGATCAGTCTTTGGTGTGGAACCTTATCAAAAGCTTTCTGAAAATCTAAGTATATCATATAATATGCTTTCACATGATCTACAGCTGCAGTTGCATGTTCAAAAAATTAGAATAGATTAGTAAGACATGATCTGCCTCATCTAAACCCATGTTGACTATCTCCAAGAATATGGTTTTCATTAAGATGCTCCTCTATTTTCTGTCTAAAATCAACATTATCAACATTTTCTGTCACATGCAAATAAATACATATAAACCTATCAAACCACAGTAAGTTGAAATACAAAGCACAAGGCTGGTTCATAGACTTAATGTTGAGAAATGTCAGCTGGGAACAATGTTGACAGTAACTACAGCTGCTCAGGTCACCTAAGAAACCCTGATAATTGCCTGTAGGGTTTTGGAAGAGCTCAAGGGCCCATTTTCCATACAGTAGAAACTCTTAACTCTCATTGTATTCCTGGGCTAATAACATGTGTGATGTCAGTGAAAGCCTACTGCATGTTCTTCAGCATAAGGGTGGTGCAAAAATGCCAATGATTTTATATTATTTCATATTCTTAAAAAAGCAAAAAGCACATGAGCCATATATGCTGAGGCAGATTTCCAAAATGCTTTCTTAAGCCTCGCTCACACTAGCATCCTCTATACCTTCAGCATTTCAGCATGCGTTGTGTCATAATGTCCTGGTTGCTGGAGAAATGACAAAATCACTGGATCGGTCTTCACCGTGGGAATTCAAGCCATTATTATGAACCAAGTGTTTCTTAATCCATATTCTCACTCCTAGCTAGTAATTATAGTCTCCATAGATAACGTGAAGTGTTGCTGTGTCCACGACTGCAGGGAAAACAGTAAAGACAGAGTTATATCTCCTTTCCAACTACAGAGGGGGGGATAAATTACAAATGACAAAATAAGGACATTGGGGGAGAGCAGATCATCCTGAACTGAACTATTTCTTTCTTTCTTTACTTACTTAATTATATAGCACTGTTCATATCAAAAGGCAATTTAAGACCAAAGGATAAACACTACACCTGAATGGAAATAATATAACCAAGGAGCTTAATTTAGGAGAACTTTCCTGGAAAGCAAGTACAAGCCAGCACAGTAGACTGTTGAACTGTGAATTAAGAGCCCTTCAAATTGGACTTTCAATACAGTGGAAACACAAATGCAACTACTTGCAATATCATAAGTAAATGTAATATGGCTTAGTATGGCACTTTTTCAGACTCTAGCTTCCCTTGCACATAAATAATAAGCAAGGCAGCAGTGGAGATTTGCACAGACTAGAGAGCGTGAGGCAGACGTTTGACATGGATTGATGCACAAGTGTATCAGGGGGATCCCGGGAGAGCCGGATAAACTACTGATAAGAAATCCCTGGCAGGAATTTAGATTAAACGACAAATGGGGATTTCTGTTTCAGCTGCTCACTTCCTATCTTGGTCTTAAAAGAACACACACACACTTTGAAAAGGTTATCAGGGAATGAATTTTTCATTTCATCTTCCTGTGTTTTATGGCTTTTGGGAGTCAGAAGCCAAAAGCTTTTCCCCTCTTGTCCACTGGAGGGAGGTACTAGCAAACAAATATTACATCTGTGTGAAGGGTGTACATGCTTCTTGACAACGGAAATGCATTACACGCTCATCTTAAATTGTATTCCATGTTTGAAGTTATCAATAAATAGAAAATCAGACATTCAAAATACCAGTTAAAGAAGCTTCCACAGTAAGAGAAAGTGCTAAAACTTTCTCTAGATTAGCTGCATTTAAGACCTACATTCAAAATGGGGTTTCATTTTAAACAGATATTCTTGTTTCTTAAGTGAAGCAGCTGAATACCTGGACTTTATTTAATCTCAGTGGGATTACAAATGATTGTCAGGGCAACACAGTACTCAAGTGCCCATCTGGAGCAATGCTGGCCAGTTCCAATCCTGACAACCAAGTTTCAGATGCCATCTGAGTTATTTTTATAATACTTAATTGAGCTTTTTATTTGCTTTACTGGTCAAAATGAGTTAATTCCTTTCACATCTTTCACCTTTGATATTTAAACACTTAAAATCTCTGCAGGATTTGATCTCTTAGGACAAGAGCTAGTGAGAAGACCACCATAAAAGATTCTCCAATTTCTCACAGCAGTGGAGGAAGCCATAGGATCCAAACAGTGGGCATTTATATAATGAATTAATCTCAAAACACCATTGAAGGTCAGAAGCAAGATTTCTACCAAATGCAAATGCAGAATTGAGAAAAATGAGAAAAACTCAGGTTTTTAACTTGATTGTTTTATTAAGCTGCAACCTGGCATCCTCCCCACATAGTAAAGATGGTACCAGAGGTAATAGCGTAATAGACCAGCAATGCAATTACGTTAGAGATGTGGATAGTTACATTTCCAACTTACGTATACACTTGATTAACAAACAAAGGACGCATGGAGAAAACCAAAAGGCTACGTCTCTTGAGATAAATACGGTTACAGATAAGACTCTCTGAAGGCTGCGGTTGCATATTATTGACATCAGCTTTGCTAGCTCTCAACCTTTTATCACCCTTGCCATGTAACAAACCTCATCTCTTCATCAGATGTTATGCTTCAAGTTACTTAAGATATCTGTGACTTTCCAAAATAGTTTCCCCTTGTATATCCAGAGCCATCAACGAGGAAGTGAACATGTTCTGGACATTTTTGTTAAGCCATAGTGAGAGATAAAGGGCTTCTAGCATACAGATAATTGGAGGAAACTGATGTACTGTTAAATCAGAATGCCTTTATTTACCCTCCCCAAGAGTGGATATCACACATTTTATTGCCTCTGCAAGACAATCCTATATTTTCTGCACTAGTGATAGCTGTGGACTGTCTAGATCACACGTTGAAGTTGTTATGACTAATGATCTAATGAAAGGCAAATTGTGCTTTCAGAGGTAGTTCATAAGTGTTCGGTCTGTGTGGGCTTGCTGTCTGTATTCGATCACCCCTGACATGTATTGGTGTGAGTATTCCTCAGAGTGCCTGTGCATTATCTGAAGAAAATTATTTGTATTTCATTTGCAAGCTGGAAAAAACAAACCAAACCAAAACAAGGTTATGTAAACAATTGTCTTCTGGTTTCATTCCACCTTCAGTAGTTAAGTGAACAAAATGTTCAGTTAAATGAACCAGTAAAGCATTTCATGACTTGACTTTGTCACGGCCACAGACCAGCACTCTTCTCCAAGTCCAAGCACTTCCACTTTTCCACACTAGATGTCACCATCAACCTTCCTAACCAGTCACTTCTCCCAGCTCCATTCATTCAACCAATCAATCAATAAATCAATCAATCAATCAATCAATCAACATCCTGAACACCAGAAAAACAGGTTTAGCCCTTGCTGGCTCTGTAATTAATATCAACATCAGTGAGGCAGGTCTGTCTATCAGCATGTCTTATACGGAGTCCATTGCTGGTAATGTCTACAACCTTATACCTTGACTGGGTATTTTAGGCTACCCAGAGTGATTATTCCCATCTCACCCTCAGTCTTTCCAGTATGTTTTCTTATTGGGGATTTTGGTGACTGCCTTCCAAGTCAAGGTAGACTTAATACTCTCATATGCTTGGAAACATGTGCATGTGTAATTTTTGCACATGACAGATCATTCTATTGATGCCTGGAAGACTAAAGTGCATAAAGCAAGAACCATCCCAGTTTTCATACAAGGACAGGGTTATTATATAACAGAAGAGGACTTACTGTTTTAGACATTACATTCATACTTGCATCAAAATCAGCCTTTGAGTAGTGTATAACCGACGCTGAGCAATCAATGTAGCCTATACAATATGTGCAATGACCCACATTTCTCAGGCTTACATAATAATAATTAAAAGATACAATGTTTCCCTTAGCTAGCTATGCATCCCTTCCTCATACTCTCCATATCCTGTGTGCTTAAACTAATTTTCCTCATCGGTAAGTGGCTATTATCTAAAGCTGCTTGTTCTGAGGAAAAATTAACAAGGAGTCTAAAGATGAATCCTGTTGTAGCTGCCCTAATTTATTAGGCAGAAACCTAATAAGGCTTGTCACACGTGTGCAAACTATTACATGAGGGTCATCTACCATTTACACAGGGTCAGATATAACACAACTAATCACGCACACTGCTAAGCATGATTATTCTTAGCCAATCACAATGCGATAATTGCTGGGCAAGGGTCCATTGTGGAGGGCCTCAATGAAAGAGCAAGCAGCCAGCGATCAACTTCACCTGAAAAAGAAAACGTTTAATCCAGTCGGCTAAGTTAAGAGACCTGGGATAAGTGTCCAATTTGCAGCCCACTGAATTTAAATCCACTTTAATTGTGGATCATGGCAGACTGCATTTTTCTTGGCTTTCTTTGACCTAGCTCTGGCAGACATCATGTTACTGGTCGCACGTTCCATAGTGTCTCAGTTGGCTGTTTAGCTGGATGACAGGATACAAAGAAACGCAGAGTACCAACAACATTCAAGGAACACAAGGAAGACAAACCGGTGAATTCTTCTCTAAGCACTCTGGCTCATTTTATTCTTGTGGCTTGATATTAAGACTTCTAGAGGTGAAACCGGCAGGCTTTTATATAATTGGACAGGTGAGACATCTGTTTCCCAGTAGTGTGTCCCTCCTTCTGCATGGGGCAATGTGGAGTGTGTAGTCCTGCACCTGAGCTGTAGTCTGGGCTGTGAGAAAGTGGAAATTTAGCTTTTGTTTCAACTCTCTTCTTTTAAGCCTAAGGTTTTCTTTCTAGATACTCTAGTAGTATATATTGATACAGATCCATATAGGCACCATTCTGGAAAAGCCAGATGCTGTTCATTGCTCGTTTATATTGACTGGAGTGAATTGTAGTGAATAAGCACTTCCTGCCGGGCCTAATTTATCAGTCCTTTTGTCCATTTCCTCACTATGGACCACAGTGCTGTTGGACAACCTGACAGAACCTGTAGTAACCTTCCTCCAAAAAATGTGGGCAAAAAAATGTTAGGGTATATTGTCAAAAGTGTAGAAAGGGCAGTAATGTTCAGACTGTACAATGCACTAGTTAGAGCTCATCTGGATACTGTGGACAGTTCTGGTCTCCACACTTCAAGAAAGATATCGCTGCTCTAGAGGCAGTTCAGAGGAGAGCAACCAGATCCAGATCCAGATCCAGGTCTGAAGGGAATGTCCTACTGAGAGACTGAGGGAACTGAAGTTGACTACGTGGGGACTTGATTCAAGTCTACAAAATCATGAAGGGCATTGACCACATCAAACCAGAGGAGCTTTTCCAGATCAGCAGGGACACACGCACCCAGGGATGCAAATGGAAAACAGGAGACACTTCTTCACACAGAGAGGCGTCACAATCTGAACAAACTCCCCAGCGATGTGGTTGAAGCTGAAAATTTGGGAACATTTAAAAATAGACTGGATAGGATCCTTGGATCATTCGGTTATTAATGGACACCAAACGAGCACGATGGGTCAAATGGCCTCCTCTTGTTTGTAAACTTTCTTATGTTCTTATGCTTCTTTCCTGTAGCTGACTGCTCACTTCATAATTGTGGGCTGAGGAAAGCACCACATCATATATTATCAGTTTTCCATAGTTTATAGTTGAATCTTAAATTGGTCTTTAGACTAAAGATCTGGCTTATAATTGGAAGCTTTCTAAAATGAACATAAACTAGTTTCTGTACATGCTATTTTATAATGAGTAAAACAGTGATCTTTAGCTGGTAGTGAGTATTGTATAAAATACAATTCTAGAAAGCCTTTTACACCAGTTTTGTGCACAACATACTATGACTTTTGCAGTAAGGAGATGTTTTTTTTTTTTTTTCTTTCACAGAACAAAGTTTGTTATTAGAACCAGAATGCAATCTTTTGGGACTATTAAATTTGTAGCTCTCAAGTAAAATGTGGTGCCTTGATCTGCTACACAATAACTTAAATTCGTAGATAAATACCATATTTATGGTTTCCAGTGGATTTCAAAATGTAAGTAGAGAATATTTAAATTCGTCCTTCCTCAGTGGCTTACATAAAGAAATAGAAACTCAGATTATTCTATGGGAAATAAATGAAGACATGAAGTCTGTCTGGATTTTCATAAATTAAAGGAAATTAAAGAAAGCTTAAAAGAAATAGCTTTTGGAGCAGAAATATTATAGCACTGATCAAACAAAACATAAAAACCATTCAGTAACAGCTAGATACAGAAATGTGTTGGAAATTTGGAAATGTAATACATTTAGCACCTTTATGATAAATTTAAATAAATATTATTTAGTTCATTATTTAGTACAGGAAATAAAGTTTATAATATGTGGCTCTGGTCTATTACAAACAATGCGCCATTTCTCTAACTATAGAACAATTCCAGGTTTCATTCTGCATTATAAATGATAGGCCTACATGCTGTGCAGCATTTTAAAGTCTATTAATTAAGTCTGAAAGGACATAAGAATGATGAAGTTTGTGTGTGTGTGTTGGGGGTGGGCGGGTATTGTTAAATGAATACCATTTACAAGTTTTTTTTTTTAAAACATCCCTAGTTCCTGGTCTCAGTTGAATGAACCTTATGGAACTAATAAAAACAAATAATCATGGCATAGTGCGCAGTATGTCCGGTAAAAATACGGGTAGTTATAAAACTTCAGGGATTCATTTAATGCCAAACAAGCAGGTGGTTTTCATCTGAATTTCATGAGTTCAGTAGGAATTAAGATGACTTCGCTATTACAAAATGACCTATGTTGAGTCTTAAAAATTGCATTCAGATGGACATCAATACTGCCCTGATGAAAAAATCCTGCTGGTTCATTTGATTTTTTCCGAAATAAAGTTTAATCAAACTCAATTTCAAATGAAAATTATGATTTTGCCAGCAATATTGTTTAATTGATGGGTCCAGTGAAATTACTTTTTCTCATGAAAACAGAACGTCCAAAAAAATTATAATCTTTTCCCAATTTAGGGACTCTTTTTGGAAGTTTTTATTTTTTATTTTTAATATATAGTAGCTGATATACTGTAACAATCCATCAGTAATGTATAAACATTTAGCACAGGAAATCAATCTAATTACAGCAGTATGACTTGTTAGCTGAAGTTTAGATTACCTTGGCATTCATATGCACTTTATCTTTGTATCAATGCTGGGTAATCAAGCAAATTATCCACTGTGCTACAGCTATTAAAAATAAAAACAGAAAAACATAGATAAGGCATAGATAATACAAATATTTGTATATATTGTAAATTGAAACCTATGTGCCTTTAAAAATGTGTGGACCCCCAGGTACCTAGCTAGTAGATGTGTGTCCACTAATCATGATTACATGATGTGAACCAAAACATGGAAATGAAGTGGGTCATCAGTCATAATTTCCCAGTTTCTCCCTCAGTACTATGTATTGAAAGACATCTATTTCCAGTGAGAGGATTCAATGCCGTCGTGGACAACTTTCATTCACATGAACGAGAGGAGGACCTTTTCACATGCTGTGAAGTAGAAACACTAGCTAGGAAGTTGACTGTTGTCAGAGGATTTTTTTATACTGTTCCGGGCACACTTCACGATGAGTTAATCAAAACCCAAAACTTATATGTCTCCAGCCATAGGGAAGATGGTTACGGGCAAGAAACTGTCTTGTGATATCAGTTTAAATAGGAAATCTAATCTTTAACTGGTCAATTAATGGGTTGTAATGTCAATGCAGGACAAATATCAATATATGGGAGGACTTGTATAATAATTAATGCATGACCATATTTATTTGTTGTTCCAATTTTATTTGAAATACTACTGTTGTTTATAGTTTATTTTTCAGATTTTATTCATAATTATTAGCAGACCAGCTGGCAGAACTCCTTTTTAACTGACAAACAGATCTGTATGTACTGGTAGGGTCAGACCTTGAATTGGCAACAGGAGCAGAAGGGATGCAAATTAGACATATAACACTTACACATAATTTAGCACTATTATTCACTAATTTACAGCCTGTTTTGCCAGAGCTGTGATCTGCTAGAATTTATTATTTTCAGGCCACCTCATTGCCATCTGTCACTCATGGTATTTGTAAACACACTAACCGCACACTATTTCCGATGAGTCATGTGATGTCAATATGACCACTTTGTTTTTCACTGCAACGCCACAATCTTCACAGTGATGCTTAGGTAGCAACACATTCAGCTCCAGTCATCTCTCCTCTACCCAGTCTGGATATGAAAGGCACAGAAGCTCATGGTTCTGATTAATTTTCACATGGAAGAGACAACACCCATTTTCCTTTTTTAATAAAACATTGGTTTAATGGTATTCTACCACATTGCCAAGTTCTCAGAGTACAAGACACTAGTAATGGTGTTGGGACACAGTTGCTTTGTGGTCCAAGCCCGTTTCATGGGAATTTCAATGGAATATTGACACATCATTAGTGTGGAGTAGTGGTCATGGCTCTGGACTCTGGAGCACCAGGTCGTGGTTTCAATCACAGGTGGGGGCACTGCTGTTGTACCCTTGAGCAAGGTACTTTGCCTAGATTGCTCCAGTAAATGCCCAGCTGTATAAATAGGTAAAACATAATGTGATATATTGTAACAATTGTAAGTCAACTCTGCAAAGTAATAATAATTACATCACATTTCAATGGAATATTGACATTACTTCTAATAACATTTCAGGAGTCTGGACAACCCCAATAGACTAGATGTATGTAGTAGAAGGTATTTATTTTGGTCTAGATTTGCTTGACTGAGGGAACGATGACCTGGCAGCAAGGACAAGGCCATCAGAACCCTTCTACTAGGTGGAATGAGCCAAGAAGCTTCTGCAGGGGCAGTATTTGGGGTAAAACCACGAATAAGGAGAAAGTGTGTTTGTTACTGGTTACTTATGCGATTGGGTTTGTCCTCCCCCCGAATTTCAATTTCTAACAACATTTTATTTTCAATTTTAAGTCGTAAAGGCAAGATGAAGGGTGGAACGAATGAATTATTTTCTTAGCTATGGAAAGGAAGAGCTTAAGGATCTGCTGAGCTCAGTTCCTACCAAGTTCCAAATTACTTAATTAAACCAATTATTTCATGAATTAGTCATGATTTACAGGTTCTCTGATTTAAGTCTGTGCTAACAGCTCAGTTGCTAAAGGACAGGGGGTCTCCAGGAACCGGGTGGGAGACCACTGTGCTAAGTAACACTGCCCCCCCTTCCCAAATCACAGAGCACCATTAAAACACTCCTGTTGTCATAGCTTTGAAATATAAAGAGCAGTATGGCAGTATGTAATCACTTACACGTTTTTCAAAACTCCTGAACTGTGAGTAAGTCAGTGGAAAAAAAAATCCTTCCATGTGATACACACTAAATGAAATTTGATGAAAGTCACAAAAGCAGTGAGTGAACTACCTGGGAATCAGCTTCCTGGTATAACTTCAGCCATATGTCTTAATTGCAAACACATGTGGCTTTGATAAGGGGTTAGCTGAAGCTGTATACTGTTGTTAATACAGTAGAGCACTGTTGTATGGCAAAACCTGATTAATTTCCCCTATGAGCAATAACGACTAAAAAAGGAAAAAGACATTGGAGAAACGTTTGTTTTTGGCTCACCCAAAGGGAAAGATAAGAGTGTAAACGGATTTGGGTGGCTTTTGAATTTGTATGTTTCCTGCAGGGAAGCTGGTCAATCCGTAACTTCATAGAACACTATCTGACAGTACCACGAGCAGAAACAATTTAAAATCCCCATTATGAAGAATACAGAAATGGACAGAAACTTGCAAAAGCTCATACTGAATTAGAATGGTGTCTCTTCCACAGTTAGAGCCCAGTCTTTGGGATGCTAAACACACAAGCATTAGCTGAGATAGATACAACTAGCTGGAGTCTGAAATGACATTCAAGTACAGGAACAGTTATTCAAGATTTTTGAAGCTAACTGAAGTCAACAGCCAATCCAATTTAGTGACATCTAACAAAAGAAACAAATATCAAAAACCAAAAAGCATGTATTAATTTCTCAGATTCAGGGACAGGCCAGGAAACAAAAAATGTAGACCTACGGCTAATCAGAAATCACACACCTGTACTTAGTATTAGCTTTTGTTTCAGTCAGAGGCTTCTTTATTCTCCATATAAAAAAGCAAACCCCCATTAGCATTAGGTTAGAATTTGCAACTAGTGGGGCTTGGTCAAGTCTTCTGATTTGTGTACCAGGATCAAACTCCATGTTGTGAAGTGTCAGCCCAAAACACACTTTAACTGACAGGAAAGCTACCAGAGGCTCTGTCCCCATCCCACTCCTAACACCAGTGTTACGCTGAAGAGGACGAGCAGTATACTGAACCATTCAAGGAGCATTGGCTACTTTTTCCTTGAACCTGCTCCCAGGTTGTGCACACAGCCTTAGTATTGCAACCCAACTATAAATGTTCTCAGACCCTCTTCATTACCAGATTGGTGAACCTCCCTCTCCCGTTAAATTGTGAGTGCAGTAATGCAGATGGCTGAGTCTGACCTGCCCATTCTCCGAGTGTGTCATTCATTTCAGTGCAAAGAAAGAATGCGTCACTGATGCTGTTGTGGGTGCTTATATATACTCAACACCAACTGTAACAGCTGTACGGCTTCACAGAGCATTTGCAGTAAGCCGTGCTGAAATGTAAGTTTTAGTCCCGTAACTCCCTAGGCAATTTAACCTGAAACATTAGTGTATGGTTCATTCCAACGAAATCTGTCTGCTGCCTAACAAAATCAAAATGTTTTGGATACTTCCTCAGGGTGCCTTTTGCAAACAATGAAATCAGTTAGACAGTCCATTGAAAATAAAGGAAAAAAAGATAATGTCAGTAAAGCTTTATCAGAACTGACTACAAGGTATACAAGTGCAAAGTAATTGACACAATGTACTGAGCAACTCACTCTCACTCTTTCCCCAGGCTTGCTCCAGTCTAAATAGATAAAACTTTACCTCTGTCAGTGTTTTCTTAGTTCTTAGGCCATTTTGTTATTTAACTTCCTTTTCATGATTTCACCAAGAAACACAAGTATGACAACCTGGTGTGGAGATGTTTTTGGTGACAATATTTATAGATGAAGAAGAAAAATGCTCAGGATGAACAGACACACCCAGATATTTCTTTTGACAGTGCAGTGAGATGTGAGTATTTTACATGTATTTTTACATGTAAAGCCAAATTTACAGTAGTTTACCCCTTTTCGTGCAAAGGCAACCAAACAGAGACAGGAATGATGTTACATCCAGAAACATTGCTTTAAAATCTTGCTGGATTGTCATTTTCTCTTATTTTTCTGTTATGTTGTTTTGCTGTAAACAAGACCTTTGGGAACCATCGATCAAATATAACTATATATCACATTCAAGTAAAAAAGAAAAACACTTAATTTTTAGCATAATTTAAGTCACATTAAGCTTGAAATGTTGGTATTGCTCATCAGTGGAAACCACAAGACTCTGAGAAACAAATGACATAACCTTTTTTGGATGGAGAAGCAGGCCGCATTTGGCTTACAGACCATGGGTTTCCCACCACCGAAATAAGGTACAACAATTTGGCAAACGTGACTGACCTATAAGACCATGGGGAAGCAACTCTGTCCCCTGCTTGTCTCCTGTCTGTGGATCTTTCTGCCAAAACTGACATCTTGCACAGATTAAATTGATTCAATCAGAAGCATTCAGGCCCAGACCTTCTCAGCCATTTACATGACATAGGAGAGGACGTGCTCATGAGTAACCAGGTTAACACAGATTTTCTAGGTGTTTCAGAAATCTTGCAATGGCTGGATAGCTCTCATTAACACGGAGACGGGAAAAGCCGTGAGAAAAATAACCCCTGGCACAGAAAGTCATATGCCAATTATTCCTTTTAACCACTTAGTGGGAAGACATTCATTGGGAATATGAGAAATAAGGGCAGTCATAACAATGGTATTTCTATGAGGTAGCAAAAGCACAGCTGTCGTTTCTTTTACGTGTATGTCTGGTAGGAAAAGATAAAACAATTTAAGGAACAATATTATCTCTCTCTCAAAGAGCTGATGTGCACATTGACAATAGGACTCGTTTGCCAATTATACCCTGATAACGAACCTGTCTGGTACATTACAATATCCTCCTTCTATGCCTGGAAATACACTGAGCACATTTAATAATGCAGCAGACAGTTGGTTTTGAGGGCAAGGACGTTGTACTAATGTATCATCCAGTCTTTGATTCTCAATTCTTGTCATTTCAAATTATGACTAACCTTTCAGATGTAGATCCACAGTGACACAGTGATCTTCAGTGTGGATTGTCTCTAATACCAGATGTAGATGCCTGTTAGATATACCTATAGTGCACAATCGCAAGAATGAGTGTCTATTTGAACGCACAAAGTATCGCTATTCACATCCCCATAGAAGCCTCCAGTTGCTTAAGATTCAAAGACAGCGAACGATGTTCTAATCAAGATCTTGTTCCTTCAAAGGTGTTCAGTCACTGTTAGGTCAGATGACTTAGCTAGGTAGGGAAGCTGTGGGATATTAGGATGCACTGATGCTACATTCACACACTTAAACCAACACATACACTGGTGCTACTGTAAACATACAGTTCAAATAAGAATGCAGGAACTGATACCATTTAGCAAGCAGTTCCGTGATCCTGGTCAATAGATCAGTGAGACAAATCTGTGCAATATCAATTCCTCTAAAGGCACGGAGAGATAATTGAATATAGACAATCTAGCACTTAGCATTCTAGTAAACATTTATGGTTATTCTGGTGTTGATACTTCACATTAAAAATAAATAAATATAAATACCTAGACTTCTTTTTATATATTTGTTTACCATTGGCAGCACAGACACAAGTGCCTCCTATTGACTAATGGCCTATACTGTTCTCTGTGTTGTTTTTTAACCACAGGAAAGACAGTGAATTTGCCAGGAGAGACCGTAGAACAGAAAATCTACCAAATATCCAATCAACAGCTGAAGAAATGTCAAAAAAGCAGAAGGGGATAATTTGGTGTATCACTAGTCATTTGTTTATCAGTATTGTAGTGTTTCAGGGGCTTATGCCCTAGTCTGGTGCTACGTGTGATGTTGTAGGGCAAATCGTACATGATTAGTCCTGTTGGGGACTAGTTCCTCTTGCATATCGGTGTAGGAATACAGCGTATGCCACAGGAGTGCTAGGACATTATGTATGTGATTGTGGGAGGGTCCCTGCTAAATTAAGTCCCTATCATGCTTTTGAGATTATGTATTTTTGGTTAACTGGGAATGATCACATAGGGTGAATGTGTGTAGATAGGTGTGCTACCGTCAGGGGGGTTGGACCTGTAAGGTAGTCATACATAGTGGGGGTATACACTCACCTAAAGGATTATTTGGAACACCTGTTCAATTTCTCATTAATGCAATTATCTAACCAACCAATCACATGGCAGTTGCTTCAATGCATTTAGGGGTGTGGTCCTGGTCAAGACAATCTCCTGAACTCCAAACTGAATGTCTGAATGGGAAAGAAAGGTGATTTAAGCAATTTTGAGCGTGGCATGGTTGTTGGTGCCAGACGGGCCGGTCTGAGTATTTCACAATCTGCTCAGTTACTGGGATTTTCACGCACAACCATTTCTAGGGTTTACAAAGAATGGTGTGAAAAGGGAAAAACATCCAGTATGCGGCAGTCCTGTGGGCGAAAATGCCTTGTTGATGCTAGAGGTCAGAGGAGAATGGGCCGACTGATTCAAGCTGATAGAAGAACAACTAAGACTGAAATAACCACTCGTTACAACCGAGGTATGCAGGAAAGCATTTGTGAAGCCACAACACGTACAACCTTGAGGCGGATGGGCTACAACGGCAGAAGACCCCACCGGGTACCACTCATCTCCACTACAAATAGGAAAAAGAGGCTACAATTTGCACAAGCTCACCAAAATTGGACAGTTGAAGACTGGAAAAATGTTGCCTGGTCTAATGAGTCTCGATTTCTGTTGAGACATTCAGATGGTAGAGTCAGAATTTGGCGTAAACAGAATGAGAACATGGATCCATCATGCCTTGTTACCACTGTGCAGGCTGCTGGTGGTGGTGTAATGGTGTGGGGGATGTTTTCTTGGCACACTTTAGGCCCCTTAGTGCCAATTGGGCATCGTTTAAATGCCACGGCCTACCTGAGCATTGTTTATGACCATGTCCATCCCTTTATGACCACCATGTACCCATCCTCTGATGGCTACTTCCAGCAGGATAATGCACCATGTCACAAAGGTCGAATCATTTCAAATTGGTTTCTTGAACATGACAATGAGTTCACTGTACTAAACTGGCCCCCACAGTCACCAGATCTCAACCCAATAGAGCATCTTTGGGATGTGGTGGAACGGGAGCTTCGTGCCCTGGATGTGCATCCCACAAATCTCCATCAACTGCAAGATGCTATCCTATCAATATGGGCCAACATTTCTAAAGAATGCTTTCAGCACCTTGTTGAATCAATGCCACGTAGAATTAAGGCAGTTCTGAAGGCGAAAGGGGGTCAAACACAGTATTAGTATTGTGTTCCTAATAATCCTTTAGGTGAGTGTATAGTCTGGTTTGGCGGGGTTCGCCTTAGTCAGGGCCCCAATAGGAGTGGAGCTGCTCTACAGTACAAGTGCCTCATTTGAAACTGCCTTGTGTTTGCCTGTTACTTAATAAAGCCCTTAGTTATTTTGAGCCGGAATGTCTCCTTCATTTGTTCGAGTTGGAAACTCACTACAGTATCTAATTGATAACAGAAATGCGGCATGCTGGTTCTTGAAGGATCCCAGCCAATAAGCCATTCTGTCCTTTGTCTAAATGTATGGATTAGTTTAACTGCTCAAATGTTTTGCTGTGATCAGCTGAAATGAATCCCTACATACTCCCTTCTTGGTAACATGCAGAACACCTTGAATGTATGTCATTGTTTTGCCATTGAGGGCTGAACCACAAGCCTGGCAAAGAACACATTGCAAGAACGTCACATAAGTGTGCTTGTTCTTGTCAAGTCCTTTCATAGAGAGATGAAAATTAGAGGTAATGTGAGTGCAAATTATACATTGGTCACAGAGTGAAAGAGTGTGTTGTGCTGCTGTTTGGCTGTGTTTAACTGGCTTGCATTTCATTTCGCTATGGTTCACTGCACATCCATGAAGATTTAATGGTTGGTATGTACATGCTAATATGTTCAGTTATTGCTAATGGCGGAGATTTAATGCGACTGGACTCCATTTCCAATCTTCACCACTATATCAGCTTTTTAATAAAAGGGAAACTGTTTACATTGCACTCTTTCATGTAAGTAGTACTTGCCCAGCAATACATTATCATTAATACTGTCTTTAAAATATTATTTATCCTGGATAGGCTTACATGAAAATAATGTGCCTAATTAAAAATAACAAAAACAGGATCTGATACCCTACAACAAGAATATCCTCCCATATGTGTGTAAACTGTGCAGATTCTGCACTGGCTAACATGAATGATGAGTCAAGCCTCCTACCTCCCATTAACACACATATCAGGTTATTCACAGGAAACCCCTCTGAACAATTTCTCCCTTTTCGGGCGTATGACAAATAGAAGCTTTCTGAGCTTCTGCATTGGAAAATAATTTGTCATTATATTTTCATTATTGGCAAAGAAACCCCAGTCAGACATGCATCTTTCAGTCCAAGTTGTAATTAAGTGGAATCACTGAGGCATTTACTCTGCTTTATGAATACGTCTCTAATGCTGATGATTTGTAAAACACGCCAAAGCCAGGCTATAGCTCCCCTGCCATAACTTGAGGGGATGGAAAGGATCGAGTTGATATAAATTTGCGGGAGAAGATTGTGAGGAGTTGGCTAATGGGTTTGTTGTCCTGTTGATGTGAGCCCTGATAATAGTGACAGTTTGAGAAGAGTGATTTGATGAACATATGCTAGAAACAAATTATATATTTTTTTGCTTCTGACCTTAGACTGAAGCAATCAGTGGCAGATTAAGAGTACATGGAAGTACCAGTGGGGTTTCTGGAGTGTGGACAGCCGTGGTCATTACTTTTCCCTTTTGTTTGGTGCCAAGATATTTAATGCAGGGCCAAGCCGGTAATGTGAATAGAGGGATCATTGAAAATATTGTTTAATAGTGACACTTTGGTGATCCAAGTGCACATGAAGATGCCAAGGTGGAGTATGAGATCCAGCAACATCAGTAAAGATGTCTGGTCTCCTTGAAGAACAGTATATTGACAGGCCCCTTGTATTTTTATACTATCATGTGTCCATTCAGTCTGTGCTGATACACTGTTTCTTGGTTGTCTTCATTGGCTTGAGAATACATTCATGAGTGTGCAGCCCAACAAATGAGGCAATGAGACAGACTACTAGTGGAGATATTTTAAGATCAGGCATGCTATCATTCCCATTGACCTTCACCCTCAATTTAGTGAATCACTAATGACAAATTTTGTGCAATGAATGGATGAATGAATGAATGAATCAATCAATCATTAAACAAACACATAAACAGAAAAAAATGTAAATACATCCTTAGAGTAAAGACTATGGTCACTTCCCCTGGCATTACTATATAGGCACTGCAAATGCCTCATTCCAACACTGTTCACAAAAGCCTCAGACAATATATGCCAACTTGTCTAAAACTGCATCAGGTATTAGATTTATAGTGGGCAGTGCTAGTCTAAAGTGTTGCTAAAATATCTAGTTGGAGCATAATACAATCCGTTTAAAAAAATAAATTAAAAATATATATTTATAGGCGTGTGAAAATGCAACTACAGCCAAATTGCTACTAAGCTTTCCAGGTTCCTTTCCAGGTTTCTCTTGCTCCCAATCTGCCTCTGGCATTGGGGAAAACGAGTCTACATTGATTAAACCACACACATTTTTTTATTTCAGCTGCTTCAATAATTATGGGCAGCATTTTCTTTTTTGTGATTCAGATTGAGTTTGAAAATCAGTAGAAAAACAAGCTCTCTTTTTGTCCATTCCCATCCGTACGTGCTTCTTTGCGATACGCCTTTCACTCAGATCCTGTCCTATGGAGATAAAAGTCAGGCACTGTTGGGAAATGCCTGGGATTACTTTCAGGAGTCATTTAATTGAACCCAAAATGGGAAAATGAAAACGAAAAAACACTACGTGTGACAGATAATTATTGAAGTGGGCAAATAAACACATTATTTTATTTTTGTTTTCTGTTCTGCTTTGCTTCTGTTCTTGGCTTCATGGTATTTCTTCGTTTTTATTACAAATTGTAACCAGTGCAATTGTGAAAAAAATAAATAAATACTCCTTCGATGTGTTTTTCTTTTTTTTTAGCCCTGAAACATATGTCATATTTGCTATCAAAGCAAGCAGATTATTCATTTGGGCCCTATGGACTCTGTCCCAGGAGAGTGCCAGGTCATCCCCAGAGAGCAGAAGCAGACAGTTATTGATTATTGTTGTGAAAGGAGAAAGGAGGATGTACAAAGACTAGGCTCATCTGGTCAACATATGGCAGTTCAAATATTCAGCATTCACTGATATTCTTTTACTTCTTATGCAGACTTACAATTGTGGACAAAACCTTCACAACTCAGAAGTGTGAATTGTGGCTGTTGTAGTGCAATATGCATTCCCATGAATTGATACACGGTGTAAAGCAAAATAATTTGTCACACTGAAAACACTGCGCAGATGTATTTCTCCTTGATGGTAGATTCATAGGCATATTATTACATTTATTTTCATTTATGCCCATGTCATTCCCCCTTACTGGTATTTTGTATAGCTCAGACTACAGACAGGAGTATACATTCAGTATATTTTCAGACTTTTAGAAATGACTTCTAAACCCAAAAGCAACAAACCTAATCATCAGTGAGGCCAGCACCAAGTTCCCTGTCAGAGCCATTTTGGTTGTATACTGTTGCAGTAAGGAAAGAAAAATTGGGCTGATGGTGCTTGCTTCATTAAGTGCCTGTATGTTGTCTTCATCTTTCCCGTGCTAGAATAAGTTGAAGTTGACAATGGAGATTCTGGAGGGGATCACAAGAAGGCAGTCTGGCTGCAGATTCAAAGCCCGTGCCATTGCAGTTTTGTGAAATGCTGCAGCATCTTTTGGAACTCTTGAAACCAAATGAAACCTGTTTCTCATCTCACCTTTTACAGCCAAAACAATCACAGCACTTTTACTGTGTTGCTGATTCACAGAATAGGACCAGGATGTCCTCAGGCCAGCATCAAACCTCTGTCTGCACGGATTGTAGGTATTCGAAGGGCAATGACAAAAAACAGCCTCATTGAATAGGACCAGGTGCTGTGTCCAGTCAGTGAAATTAGTTCTCTGATAGAATTAATGCCAACATTAAATGCTTCTGTAACTTTGCCCCTTTTGCTGTGATTAGTGCCAGAAACCCTCCAGCCCCTCTTGTGCCTTCTTCTGTGGGTTAATCTTATAGACTGCAGCTGGTGCCCTCCAACCAAGAAAACAGCATCTTAATCATGGAAATCAAACTAGGTCTGTCCCTGAGGCAGAGACTGGTATTCAGAGACACCTAGGAGAGAGAGAGTCGATTGGCAATAGTCTGAAACTGTGGTCTTTAGTGTTTCCAGGAAGGACTGCCCTTGTCCTGGGTCACACCACACCTCACAGTTAATTGATAGCTTTGTGGTTCAGTCACGAGTCACAAACTTTAAATCAGAGCCCTCTACGCACAGCTTTTTCCACTCCTTCCTGTTGGTGATATGTAATGACTTGCACATGATTTAGGTAGCACGGATGGTGTATTTCACGGCCTTAGTCTGGCAGCTGTACTAGTCTTCAGTCCACCCGGTACCAGGCCACACTTGGGATGCTATTATTCTCCTGCTGAGACTGAGGTAGGCTTTCTGTCAGCGGTGTCACTCAGTCATGTCTGGTTAGCGAACGGTTCCCCTGAAAGAGCAGGAGGGGCAGTAGCTGCACATAATTTCCACAATTGCATCCATATAGTTTGCTGAAAGGCAGCCATCCACTTGCAGAGAGCTGGAGAGAAAGTGCTACACATCTGTTCCTCCTCTCTCAGCGGGTGTTGCTTGCAGATGTTCTGTGTGGTGCCATTGTAATAGGCCGGGGTTAAATTAACTGAGAAACTAGCTCGATGTAACAAAACACACATTTTCTGTTTATACAAAAATGTTGTAGGGACCGAGTCCCAGTGAGATAAAGCAATGAATCAAGCCCACGGTTTGCGGTCAGGATGGATGTTACAGTCTTTCAATGGCTAATTAGCACTTGCTTACTGTATGTAAAGAATATGAAAGTAATTAGGTGATGGTATGGTTCTCCATACATATATATGTGCTATCTTATCATATATATATATATATATATATATATGTGAATACCTTTATTTGCACTAAATTAAGAGACATATGTGAATGGTGAATTTGAGGGGTTGGACTGGTGCATTGCAACATTTTGTCAATTTGGCACATTTTTGTATGAACTGGAAAAATACAAAAAGACCATCAATGCTGTAACATGATATTTCAATGAAGAAGGCACAGGTCTTGTAGGAGCGATGAGTCTAAAACAGAAATGCAGAATCATCAGTGAAATCATTGGAAAAGTGCAAGCCATTATAAAAGATATACGGTGTATGGATTTGTTGGTCAGTGTTTTCCACAGGCAACCACAGCAGAGGAGTAGTCTTAGTTGATCCCTACAGAGATTTTAAACTATGTAATCCCACTGCATTGCGTTGTGGGAGTAGCATCAGTTACACATTGCTGGGAAAGTCTGTATCACAGCTAACGATCAGTAATCCCCTTTCAAGACAAGTACCATCCCTTGTTGCTACAGCAACAGAGGAGACACGGAGTGATGGGCAGTCCATGGAACTTGCCTTCGTATTTGCCTTCTTTGATGAATAACGGCACAGTCTGCCAACGAAAGAGAAGATTCTGCAAGAAGATGTATCAAGAAATGTGGGCTTCGTAGACACATGTGCAATGTGAGTTTGCTCCACTTCACAAAGGCACCATATTGTCCATATCTTATCATATTAAGAACATTGGTTCCCTGTAGCTGAAAGCATTCAAGCTGTGTCTTCAAGGTTGCCAATGAGTCAGCTTTGATGCTGTGGTCATGGTGTCTGGTCCCTGTGTGAATAAGTGTTTTCTGATGTCTTGAGTCTACTGAAAGTCAATTTAATTTATTCAAAGAGCAAAACATTTAGAAACCAATCTGTGATTGTCTGTGAATCTATTAAGGTTAAGTGGTCTGTAGAGAAACAAAGCTCCTATTAAATGTATTGTGTGCTAAAATCAATAGGATTGATTGTCAGAGATGACTAACAGATATTATGGGTCAGCAGCTCTTAGGTAACCATGGTGTAAATAAAATGCAATAAAATAGGGCAAATTAGAATCGGGGGAAGGAAAGACCCAACTGCCATTGGCCGTCTTCGAGTCTCCATGGCCTCCTTTTGTGTTGCAGACAGGAAGAGAAGCAGCTGAGTGCAGAACCGTTAGGAGGACAAGAACAACTAATTCTTATACTCATACTCCACCTAGTGCAATAGGCATCCAGCCAGCCACTCAACATCCCCCTTCTGAGAGTTTAGCACAGTCAATTTGCAGGGTCATTTGACAGTTGCTTTCCAACATAGTTTTGCAAATGGTTTTACCTTGCATGTACTTCAAGTTATCGTGATTTCCTGAGGTTTATAGCATGATTTCTCCAGACCCCTCTGTGCTTTATCATGAATTACCTTGAATTGATCTATTCCATAAGGGTCCTGCAGAACAGTATCATGAAGAACTGCATGGCTAACTTTACACGAACCCAAAAGCAGCAGGAGCTCTAACCCATTGTGTACTGCCACATCTAGGGAGTACATTGGCTTAAATTGATCCAAGACAATGCTCATTGAGGTTAATATGATTATTCTATGTTTGAAGACTTTGACTAGATGAGCTTACTTTATGTATTTTACTCCCTGCTGGGCAAGGACAAAATAGTTAATTACGTGTTACTGGTATTTATCGCTTAGTTTACAATGCTTAAACATAGGTATTCATTTTCCAGAGGTCTCTGCTTTTCTACAGCTCAAGAAATCTTCAAAGTGGATGGTCACTACAATAGTAATACAACAGTTTAGAAGACTAAGGAAAGCAAGCAATGTTGGGATAGAATTCTAAAAACGTTCTACATCATTTGGGTACAGGGTTCCTTATTCTGAGTAGTGAAAACTGGTTACTGTTTATGTATGGTTAAGTCTACCAACTCCCTACTCCCTTGTTGCTGGTTTTGACATTGCCGCAATGCAACATAACATTACAGACAATTGTAATTTTTCAAATCATTAGCTTTATGGTCGGAAACCATAAGTGAATGGATGCACCATTATTCCAGAATCATAGGGCTGTTCTGCTTTTCTCCCGAGTTAAAAAGCAACATGAAACTTTACAAGAATGTGAGCAATTTTGCTGATCCAATTTCAGGTTGCAGTGAATGTCAGGATATATTAAATAAAAGCACTGTACTTCATTAAAACAACTAAAGGCTACTAGTAATTTGTTCACTGACTATTGCATTAATCAGGTTGCGCAGTGATAACCTCATTAATAAATGAACGGATATAACATTCTCATAGCTGGAATTCTGCTAATAAAATTTCTACTTCACATAAAGAAAAGTTCAACCTATTTATGACCTAACAGTGACTGAACAGCTTGTTGTGTAATCCAGTAATGTGTCTCATACACTTTGTATTGGGAAAAAAAAAAATTGGCGCTGGTACCATGAACCCTTTTTATTTATTATATCAAAACTTTAGCAACCAGTTCTCACTAATACAGACATTTTGCAGCGTTTTATTACACCCGCAGAAACAATTTCCCAGGCACATAAAAATGACATCATAGGCCATTTAGCCATGGATGCTTTCTCCTGGGTTGCTACATCCAGTTGTTTCTGTGAACAAACAGAATCAAATGATTATGGGTAAAAATGAAAACCCTGCTGGTGATAAACAGAATTAAGTGTAAAAACAGAGGAAATGGCAGCTAATAACGGGAATTGTTTGAAGTCATGTGTAACCCAGGGTGACAAGGAATAATAATTGGACAAAGGTAAAAAATCTGTGATAAATTTGTAGGAGGCACTTTAAAACAAATAACATAAACTATATGACTATATTTTTTCCAGCATACTGTGAACCAAATTGATTGTTCATCTTCTACAGAGTTGTAATGACAGGTAAAAGAACTCTAACTTTCATCACTTGAACATAAATAACAGACAACACATCATTGGTAATTTGATTCATGTTTGAAGGAAAGGTGTGGACGCAAATATAGAAGTAGCTGTAACCAACATGTCTATCTTACCTACAACATTTCTATGTATTTATAATTGTGTGAAAACAGAAAACAGTTAGGAAAGATGAATTATTTTATATGAATGTTTTAAGAGGGCATATACATCCTTTTTCTTTTAAAAGAACAGTTGACAATTTCACTTTCACATTGGCTTACATTCAGCTGAATTGCAAAATTCCCCAAATGTTTTTTTTTTTTTTTTTCATTTCATACAGTGAAAGGGAATCAGATAGTGGTTGTTACCGTGGTAATAAACTCAGCAGAAAAAAAAAAAACAATAGATACCATAGTGAACAGATTTTATGCATAAACACACATATGATATTATGTGTGTGTGTGTATTTTTTCCAATTATTTATTTGTTGTACATTTTTAACATGGAGTCTTTTTTTGTTGTTGTCTTTCTGTCAAATACTGCCAAGTTCTAATTTGAGGTTTTTGGCAACTGGGCCTATCACTGGAGTGGTATCCTCCCCGGGGATTATCAATTGAAAGGAATTAAGAGTCAATCTGTTTCTTGATGGCTTTCTGATGAGGATCTGGGCTTTTGTTGGTGAAAGGGGGTGCGTGAATGTTGCAACTTTCCTGGCTGGAAATCAAAAAGAAATAAAGAAAAAAGGAAAACAATGTCATGGGTTTTCAAATGTACTCGATGTGTTATTGCTGTGTATTTCTCTAAATTTCACAGAACTGTTTTGTAAGAATCAGTTTTGGGGAGGTTAATAGGTGTCACTGTGGACCTATGCCTGTATATCCATTCTCTGTTTAGGCCTGCTTATTTGTGGCAACTTGCTTTTTCTATCCCTTAGTTCTAAAAAGTTACCTTCAAACTGGCTCAGATTAGTATCTGCATACTTTAATTAGTACCACCATCCTCACGTATGTTTTACCTTTTAAGTGGCATAACCTTTCTTTGTGAAAATTCTGTAGACAAAAATCACTTGATATATAGTATTCCTAGCGTTCCTAATTAACCAACTAAATGGCCTTATAAATCTAGCGCCTAGGAGAACAAAGTGAACGTATTCTTACATTTGAATTTGAGACTTTGAGGTCGGTGACATATTCCAAAGCATGGTAGAAGTGTTGTTCTGGGATCCAAACCTCGTGAGACCTTTGGCAAGCAGGCAGTTTGAATGATATTACTGGTATGATATAAGTTATTCTGTTCACAAGCAATGAGATATACATTGCAAGGTTATGGATCTAGTGTCTGTGTACCTGTTACTGATTATGCATTGCCTTGTTCTGTTTCTCATGTTAACGGTATTATCTATGTTTTGTTATTGGTATGGGCTATTTGGTGATAGTATGCATATTTGCATATTCATTTCCATTTCAGAATGCAGTTAGTGTTTATATTGTAAAGACCAATTCATCACATCTGGAAGACAGTGGCTTCTGAGCTTTTCCATAAATTTATAAAGTTTTTATTTTTATTCTGCTGGAAGGTACTCTCTCAATGAAGCCAATTTACATCACATATGGCAACGCCTTCCAGTTTAAATGCCAAACAGAGGAAAACTAAAAAGGAAATGTTATGAACTTATCTGAGATAATGGTAAAGATGTTTTCAGAGCCTTTTTCTGTACTTGTACAAAAAAGTTCACATATATCTCTAAAGAGAGACTAGCAGAAGCCGTTTCCAAATATTCTAGGTAGCTGAGAATTACTACTCAGCTCCAACATCTGAAAAAAAAATATCAGGTGCAATACTGTGTGTTTATTTTCTTATAGTATTCCCATTACATGCTAAAATACAATGCATATATTTTGTAAGGGTCTCCACGTTTGTTATGCAAAAAAAACAACAATGTAAAACGATCAAGTCTTGATCAACTTGACAACTTTGGCGAACAAAATAAATCCCATGTCATAAATCGACTGTTTTTCTAAATGTCTGCACTGCGTAGACATTAGGAGAAATGTTCTCCTTGCCAAATAAAATACACAATCCAGATAGATGAATTGCCAGACACACTTTTTTTTACAAGCGTCGTGATTGGTAGGAGGTTCATTTGCCTCACAATCCAACAGTTCTCAGATAATGGATCTCCAGAAACTCCTAAGCAGTTCAATTTTGCGAAGTTCACACCTTTTCACAGTTTGAAAGTTTTCATACGACCCTTCAACAATAAAGCCAGAGCCACGAAGACAGCTTTATAGGGTTTTCTGCAGCTGCTAAGCCTGCTATCTTTTAAGGGACAGTAAATCCAACGTTATTAGACACCAACAAATGTTAAACAAGAGTGTCAGCTCGTGAGTCTCGTTTCAGTTTCTTCAAACTATTCCAACAGGAAAAGCTCAAGAAAAGGCCCCATTTAATCTTTAAGCATAGTCTTTGGGGATAGAGGAAGCAAGCTAATATGTTAAAGTGGAATATAATTATATACTAGAAATATAAACCTCTCTCATTATTATTACACTGAATTATAGTGGAACAATAATCACAGTCTTCTCCAAACCATACTATGGCATGCAAGAGCTGTAACTGACCACAGTGAGTGGACTTGTGCTGATGGGCCACAAAATCATTGCACAGTGCCGTGAAAAATTATTTGTCCCCTTCCTGATTTCCTCCATTTTTCCATATTTGTCACATTGAACGGTTTCAGATCTCCATACAAAATGTAATATAAGATGAAGAGAACCCAAGTAAACACAAAATTCAGTTTTTAAATTATAGTTTTATTTATTTAAGGAAAAAAGTTATCCATCACCAACTGGCCCTGTGTGAAAAAGTATCAACTCAATCAACCCATTAACCAAATTCAAATGATCATTGGATTAAATTAGAGCACCCAGGCTTGATTACTGCCAGCCCTGTTGAATCTAAACATGACTTATATAGAAGCTTACCATCAGTGTGAAGTAGGCTACAAGGTCTCAACAAGCAGCACACTATGCCGCGATCAAAATAAATTCCGGAAGAGATGAGAACAATAGTTTGTCGAGATATATCAGTCTGGAAAGGGTTACAAAGCCATTTCCAAGGTTCAGGGACTCCAACGAACCACAGTGAGAGCCATTATCTCCAAATGGAGAAAACTTGGAACAGTGGTGAATCTTTCCAGGAGTGGCCCGCCTACCAAATTGCCCCAAAGAGCGCAGTGACTACTCATCCAGGAAGTCACAAAAACACCCAGTACAACACTGTATTTTTGCACTTTGTATTGCACTTATATTTTGTAAGTTGCCCTAGATAAGGGCGTCTGCCAAGAGATAAATAATAATAATAATCTAAAGAACTGCAGGCCTCTCTAGCCTCAGCTAAGGTCAGGTCATGATTCAACAATAAGAAAGAGACTGGTCAAAAATGGAATTCATGGGAGAATTGCAGGGCGCAAACCACTGCTGATTAAGATAAACATTAGTGCTTGTCTCACATTTGCAAGAAAGCACATTGATGACTCCCAAGCCTTTTAGGATAATGTTCTGTGGACAGACAAGTCAAAAGTGAAACTTTTTGGAAGACATGGGTCCCTTCATGTCTGGCGTAAAGCAAACACAGCATTTCACAATAAGAACCAACAACCAAGAATACCAACAGTCAAACATGGTGGTAGTGTGATGGTGTGGGGATACTTTGCTGCCTCAGGGCCTGGAAGACCCTTTCTACCAGAAAATTCTGAAGTAGAATGTCCGGTCATCAGTCTGTGATCTGAAGCTGAAGCGTAATTGGGTTATGCAGCAGGACAATGATCCAAAACACAAGAGTATGTCCACCTCAGAATGGCTCCAAATAAACAAAATTAGGGTTTTGGAGTGGCCTAGTCAAAGTCCTGACTTGAACCCATCTAACCCCATGTGGCAGCACCTTAAACGAGCAATTCATGCTCGAAAACCCTCCAATGTCACTGAATTGCAGCAATTCTGTGAAGAAGAGTGGACCAAAATTCCTACACAGTGATGTGAAAGACTAATCTCCAATTATAGGAAGCACTTGGTTGCAGTTGTTGCTGCTAAAGGTGGCACAAGCAGTTATTAAGTTCAGGGGGGCAATTACTTTCTCACACAGGGCCAGTTGGTGTTGATAACTTTTTTCCTTAAATAAATACAATTATAATTTAAAAACTGAATTTTGTGTTTACTTGGGTTCTCTCCATCTTATATTACAATTTCTATGGAGATGTGAAACCACTCAGTGTGAAAAATATGCAAAAATTGAGGAAATCAGGAAGGGGGCAAATACTTTTTCATGGCACTGTAAGTAGGCCTACATTTAAAAATATATTTTTTAATGGTTAAAAAATAAGCTCAGAATGTGTTTTTTTTTTCAAAATAACCTCAGGGCATATTAAAATAAGTAGAGATCCTTATAAGCAGTTAAAGGTATTTTGTATATCTACTGTTTTAGCCTTTATTTATATATACAATTAATTCAACTCTTCATGATGACAGTTCAGTGCAACATCCAAAGATACATGAAGGAGCGACCTTTCATTGTTTGGAGAGATCATTATAACCATTTATCACACAATTGTTTTCAGCTTTGAGTTGATTTATGCTGTATATGTACTCTAACTTTAAAGCAGTGCAATCAAAGAAAGATAAACTGTGCAAATCTTAAAACCTGTCCAACTGGGCCTATAAAACTGAACCGAATATTGTTTTTCTACCCTGGTGTGTGTATGTATGTAGGCCTATATATAAACAAATCCACTTGCGAGAATTAATAATTATGCTGAACAAACTTGCTGGATGTATCATACAATGGTAATATGGATATACTAATAACCTGGTAGTTAGTCCAACACTTTGAAGACATTATGCAACCAACCTAATCAATCATGTAAGCTAGTAAAGTTCTCCAATATTGTTCAAGAACTTTGTATCAGCAGCCAAAAACTAAATAGCAGCACAATGGCGCAAACCAACAGAAACAAAGATACTGATACCATGAGACAATTATATGTCTTTCCCAAAGTCATGGCAAAGAGCTCATATTTTCTGGCTGCCAGCTATCTCTTCAGAGCAACAAAGGTAAATGGGGCCTCACATAAATAATATTGGCCATTCTCCCACGGAAATCAGTCAGAACTTCCCAGAACAGCACGTCTTGTAAATGCCAAATCACAAAACAGATAGACTGGACATATAAATTATTTGGATTTTAATGATCTGCCCTTGGGTACCATATAACAAGAAATTCTGTGTTGATATTTTTACTCACATAGCCTAATTGTTTGCCCCATTAGCTGACTAATATAGCCAACATGTTCAGCACCTCAAAAACTGTCCGCAAATACATTAATTGAAGAAGACAACTGGATTACAGTGATGAATGCTTCTTCATAATCAAATGAAGGTCATTGAAAGAATGTAAAAGGAATATTAAGCTCCTTGTAGTTAGCAGCCTGCATGCACTGTTGCATTGGTGCCTTATTATAGTTAATAGGAAGATGAAAGGCCTGCGAATGAAAAAATGGTGTGGGTTTATAGGGGTGTGGAAAGTATGAGAGGGGTGGAGGGGTGTCAGGATTTATAGGTCAGAAGGAGGATCTTGTACTCAATGCATTGGAAGCAGGGAGACAGTGGAGTTCACAGAGGACAGGGGTGATGTGCTGCTAGGATTTAGTGTGGGTGAAAGGTCGTGCTGCAGAGTTTTGGACCATTTGGAGTTCATGGAGGGAGCTTGAGTGATACCAGAGTAATGAGTTGCATTAATGGAGATGGGAGAAAATGAATGCATTAATGAAGTATCAAAATTGCAGTCCTGCTAGTGTGAATTGATTATGCATGTATGAGATGATATTTCAAGGTGAATTGTATGTGAATTCTTTCATCTTGATGAATATTGTATAGAGATTGAAACATTGATCTGAATTTGCTGATTTAAATTATTTGTTTGGGAACATATAAGTGTCACCTATTGACCCAGCACTTATTTTTCACCTATTTAGTCAACTAGTTTCCAACTCCCCCAATAATAAGCATCCTTCCTGTATAGGAATGTGGACAAATAACTACCCCTTTTGTTAATCAAAACATCCAAACAAAAAATTAATACCAGACCGTGTATTAAACATAGTAAATCACACAGTCTGCCTTATTAACATAACTTCACTGTGTATTTGGAACCATCTCCTCTTTAATTTCCACATGCTTTGGAAGCATGTGTCATGTGTGAATAACTAAAACCTTTAAAAAACAAAACAAACAAGTAAACAAAGAAAAAAACCCAGTCAGGACATCTGTGACTGGAGGGGGGGTTCTACCTCTTCCAGTAAAAACATACCCACATCAAAACATGTAATTACTGTAGAATTAAGTGCAAGGTGGGTAAAAGGTAAAAGGGCAAATCACCGATGTTTATACCACCATAAAATCCACTGCAGGATTAGTCAGATTTCCTATGGTGTCAGCTTGGGTGGGGTCACCTGATTCATTTCCAGTTCTGTGACCCCTGGCAGACAGTACAGTCAAACACAGCCAAGAGTAAATAAACTTGAACAAGATCTTGATAAATAATTTTCATGTGAGAATTGCTGCAGTGTGGCTGAAGCACTGAGGTTTTTTTTTTTTATTTTTTTCTTTTCTGCTGGTGGTATTAAATGACTCTTAAAGAAGCAGTATATTCTCCATAACAAATATTACATTTTGATAAAATAAAAAAACAAAACAAAACAAAATATAATTTTGGCTCTGTACGCCACCAAAATGGATTTGAAAGGAAACAATCAAGCTTGAAGTGTAGACTTTCATCTTTAATTTGAGGGTAGTTACATCCAAATTGGGTGAATGGTGTAGGAATTACACCCATTTTTATATGTGGTCCCCCCAATTTTAGGTGCTCAGAAGTATTTGGACAAACTAACATAATCATGAATTAAATTGTGTTTCAATACTTGGTTGCAAATCCTTTGCAGTCAATGACTGCCTGAAGTCTGGAACCCATAGACCTCACCAGATGCTGGGTTTCTTCCCTGGTGATGCTCTGCCAGGCATGTACTACAGCTGTCTTTAGTTCCTGCTTGTTCTTCGGGAGTTTTGCCTTCAGTTTTGCCTTAGAAAACAAAACAAGCCAATCAGTGAGATTCCAAAAACATTAGGTGTGGCCAAATTAACTATTTGGTACATTCTTAAAAAGAAAGAAAGCACTGGCGAGCTCAGGAACACCAAAAGGCCCGGAAGACCACGTAAAACAACTGTGGTGGATGACAGAAGAATTAATTCCCTGGTGAAGAAAAACCCCTTCAAAACAGTTGGCCAGATCAAGAACACCCTCCAGGAGGTAGGCGTATCTGTGTCAAAGTCAACAATCAAGAGAAGACTTCACCAGAGTAAATACAGAGGGTTTACCACAAGATGTGAACAGGAATCAGGAAGACCAGATTAGAGTTTGCCAATAAACATCTAAAGAACCCTGTACAGTTCTGGAACAAAGATCAACTTGTACCAGAATGATGGGAAGAGAAGAGTATGGAGAAGGGAAGGAACTGCTCATGATCTGAAGCATACCACCTCATCTGTGAAGCATGTTACGGCATGGGCATGTATGGCTGCCAAGGGCATGATGAATTCTGAAGTGTTTAAGGCTATATTATCTGCTCAGATTCAGCCAAATTCTTCAAAACTCATTGGACGGTGCTTCACAGTGCAGATGGACAATGACCTGAAGCATACTGCGAAAGCAACACAAGACTTTTTTAAGGCGAAGAAGCGGAATGTTCTGCAAGTCAATCACCTGACCTGAATCCAAATGAGCAGCATTTCACTTGCTGAAGGCAAAACAGAAGGAAAAATGTCCCAAGAACAAGCAGGAACTAAAGACAGCTGCAGTGCAGGCCTGGCAGAGCATCACCAGGGAAGAAACCCAGCATCTGGTGATGTCTATGGGTTCCATACTTAAGGCAGTCATTGACTGCAAAGGATTCTCAACAAAGTATTGAAACTCACAATTTAATTTATGATTATGTTAGTTTGTCCAAATACTTTTGAGCCCCTAAAATTGGGGGGACCACATATAAAAATGGGTGTAATTCCTACACAGTTCACCCAATAGAAGTATAAAAGTAATAGAAGTAATAGAAGTGTTTTATTGTTATTATTATATATATATATATATATATATATATATATATATATATATATATATATACCTGCACAGATGCATACACACATAGCCTGCTTGCTTTATTTAACCCCCTCTCTCAACAGGGTTTCTTACAGCTAAAAGCAGCGGCAATAAATCCACTAGGCCCAGCTGGGTCTTCGGTCTGTTGCCCAGATACAATTCGCCTAGAGGGGCACCTCAAGCTCCATGACATCAAATATAGTGCACAGCTGTGACTATATCTATGATCTGTCTCCTGCTAGGGCTCTAGGAGTTGTGTTTCCTTGTTTCCTTTGTCCTGCATGCCTTGAAGAGCCTGAGATTTACGTCTGCGTACAGTCTGTTGCTCGACTGTGGTGTTGCAAAAGCACCTCCTTGCAGCCAAGTCTGTGCAGCTGAGTACTATATGCATTTTGGTACCACACGGTGCAGCATTGGTGCACTTCAGTGCATCTCAATGTGCCCATTGTGTAGCACAGTATCGTTTGGTGCAACCCGTTGGTTCACACTGCAAACACTGATGCATGGTGCCGTGAAAGGCAGTGGATAGATGTAGGAGTCCATAACAGTAGGAGTCTTCAGCAGTAGGAGTCGTCAGCAGGAATCCTCACTCTCTCTCTTCTTACCTGGCACCTTGATGTAGTGCTGGCTGCACTTTCCATGGCTACTTTTGAAACACTTAATTCAACTGAGTTGAAGCTGGTCTCCTGAAAGACTACATTTCTGTTGGCCATTGTGTTGAGATGCTACATGGACTGTACCAGGGAACTCCATCACATGGACCAATTGTCTCTGTCCTATGGTGCATGGACAAAAGGTCAGGTGCTGTCCAAACAGTGCCTGTCCCACTGGATTGTCGACATTATTACTATGGCCTATGGGTCTGCTGCTGAACATAAGTCACCCAGGACAAAGGTATTAATCAAATGAAATACTAATAAATATTCATTTTCTATACTCAATATTTAATTGAAAAACACACATATAAAGCTAAAATAGAATTAACTCCTTACATTTACCAGTAACCTTTCTCAATAGAAAGGTAAGAACATTATTACTGGGGCATATCAGAATATGAATCTGATGCGGTTTTGCATTCATTTGAATAATCTCAAAAGCATTGACTTACATTAATCGAAAATGTTCCCATGAGATGACAATGGTTGTGTTCACATGCTGCTAAATAAAATGATTTAAGGTGGCAATGAATGGTTAGTTTTTAATAGTTTTCTGTATGTTTTAATTAATTAAACAGAAATTGACATCAACAAAACATAGGTCCAAAATGTGAATTGTAAATGTAATATGTTATTAAAGCTGGGCACTCTAAAATGGTGGTCCAGCTCTACCACTTTAAAAGAAGTCAGGACTCTCCCTCTCCTGGCAAGACTTTTTGTCTGCAAGTAAACCCATCCATCTTTGAGGACTCTCTGACCGACTTGCTTATAATATTATGCTGTAATTGAAAACAAGGA
Source organism: Amia ocellicauda (assembly GCF_036373705.1). Classification (NCBI taxonomy): domain Eukaryota; kingdom Metazoa; phylum Chordata; class Actinopteri; order Amiiformes; family Amiidae; genus Amia; species Amia ocellicauda. The sequence goes on from NC_089867.1 coordinate 5,279,611, forward strand.
TGAGCACAAAAAATTAAATACATTGAATTAAAATGATAGCACACATGTTTGTAATAGTACCGGTGTGGATCAAGATGCAAGTTCTCAGAATGTCGGGATGTCCAGTCAAATGTAATGGATTTTGCTCCTGGGATCTCATGAAAAGGGAGTACAACCATCTCAAAACCTGTGATTAAGCTTTTATGTTGAGACTTTCAAAGTTTGCATCGTTCAATGTGGACTCAAACCGTGACCATTTGGAGCTTTGATCATCATATGTGAACATAATGACAAATTTGCATTGTAAAACCATCTGTATAGCATTTCAGGATGAGCACAGTGGAGATCTGGTCTCTTGGTGGCTGGCATCAAGCCTGAGAGTGATCAAAGACTATTTCAAAGAATATCTAAGCCTTTTTCATTGATTATTGAAATAAATATGAGACGTTTAATGTGCCTAGCACTCACATTTACAATTGACAAGGAAACAGTGAATACCCATTTCAATTCCAAGAAACATTTGAATGAAATTCGTCTCTGAATTCGTTACTGGTAATCATCATTAAATATGATATATTAAAGCTGGAATTGATAGCAGAGGTCTGGTACTCCACTGAAACAATTTAAATTAATTTTGTATTTAGTACACTTACAGTTTCAAGAAGCTATTAGACTAAATATTCCCAGCTGTTAATAAAACACAATAAGTATGCTTTCGGCAAATGGATGAAGCATTCTACCCTTCTCAGTTATAAAGATTGGCTGCCATTAAAGCAATATTTACATTATTTTGTAGAAGCAGTCAGATGTAGATTAACGACTCTTTAATTGTCAAGCAGGGAAATATGCAATGCAATCACCCAGCCTGATTTCAATATATTTTCATGGCAAATTGAGCAGATTAGGCTTAATCCACTGAACCCTCAGACTCCTACATTATCTGATCCAATTTCATAACATAAGCCTCACAATTTCTTTTGGGCATTGGGTGGCCTGTAAATAAACCACGACGGCATCTTCTATTGCAACATTAGTTTGGTAAGCATTTGATTTACAGCATTTTGCAATCAATCAATCTTCCCACTGCCTTCATGTCTCCGACTTGAGTTCTGTTCTGTGTACAACTCAAAGGGCTGATCTGTGTTACACAACAACAAGCTCTCTCATAAAGTGGTGTATTTTTCAATTTGTATTATTTGGTGGGATTGTGGGTAATAATGTGCTAGAACATCAGGGAAACCCAGCAGAAAGGTCTTCATGCTGAAACACAATGTGATTGTCCTTGCTTTCACAATCCCACACAGGGAAAGGGGCTTTACACTTGTGGACACAAGACACCAAGGACTTGTTTTACGATTGCCAAACAGTGATCTACATGTGCAATAATACAGAAATGACCCACAGAGGAATTGGCCCTTTACAGCAAGCATTAAACATCTCTGAGCTTTCCTAGAATTTAATGACAACAGAGACGATTACGACACGTTGTATCCAACTGCTTCGAAATTAAAAGAGAGCCCTTGAAGATGTCAGGCAATGGTTAAAACAACAAAGATAAATTAGAACTTGGACCACACTATTAAACAGCCCTTACTACTGAGTATCTCAGTTCTCTGGGTTCCCTCAAGAACTGGCTTTGATGAGATATGGATCAGTTGAGCTACTGGCAAGCAGACAAGTAAGGCTGAATTAATCCTCTCTTCTTGTTTGTCCAGATTTCCAGCATTATATTATTTATACAGGTGGCTGCATCCAACAGCAAAGCTTGTGATACCCCAAAATGCACAATTACTTGGTAGTGAAAAAAGTCCTCACAGAATAAACTAAGCACATAAGCCTCAAGTATTAGCCACTGAGGTTGAATCAACAGCCAAAAAAATTGTTTAATTATATATATACTTGTTATGAGTAAAGTGCTGAGAAGACCAATGAAACGGGGGGCTGTTCCCATACCACTCTCAAATACTCGCCAGCCCAACAAGGCATTGCTACCTCCCGAAACGACGGAGGGGCCGGACCCTGAGCCAGAAACAGATCAAAAAGGCTCAGAGACACACATCAAAAGTAGGACTTACAATCTGTGAATGATTTGTACTAGAAACATTATAAAGGAATCTGTAATAACAAACAGTTTCAGATGTTTTGTTAAATAATTGTTTGTAGTACCACAGTGGGAAAAGAAAAAGCCTTTTAAATTATGTCAAAAACTGATTCAATTGTTCCTGTCTTTTCTTTGGTGACGAGTATATGGAAAATTAATAGAGGACAATAAAACTCAATCATCTGGATTCACAGACATCGACTTGCTCTAGTAGTGGACTACCCTACTTTGAAGAGTTTCAGGCAAATGCTAATCTGGGTCTGTGAAAGCAGCCCTCTGAGAGTTTTCATCTGTAATGTTTCAGCAGATGGATAAAAAGAATACCAGTCTTCTTGTAGACATATCAGTGACAGAGATAAAAAGCCTGAAATGTGTTTTACATATGAAAAGAGGAAATCAATCGGATCTAGTTGATAATACCAAGTTGAAGCTTTGACTATTTCAAACATTGTGTCCCTAGTGCTGAAACCAAAGCTGGGTAAAACAGTGCAGACTCGCCTGTGTATTAACTACAGTCCAGCGCTTGATTCCAATATTTAGCCTAGCCATCTTACTTCAATAGTGTCCCTTTTTTCTGCTTCTGTTTGTTGTTGAAATTTTCATTAGAAGTTGAAAAAACAGATTTTCAAAGATAATTTGAACGAAATGGTGTGGTTAAAGATAAAATAGCTATATTTTTTGTGTTATTCAAAAACGAATAAAAAACAGCTGTGAACTTGATTTTTTCATGCTGGATTACTTTTTTTTGGGGGGGGGGGAATGCCAATAATTTTCTTCCATTTAATGCCAACTCTCTGTGTGCTATTGAAACTCATACACGACTGCACCCCAACAGTTACCTTGATGTGGACTGATTTTTTTGGTCCTGCCAGCTGAAGATGCCCTATGTACTCCACTGTACCCAGACACCACCAGTGTATGGTCAAGGTGACTGACAAAGTGGATTGAATGACAGTCACCCTATCATGCTCAGGCTGCTAGAAACAAAATGAGAAAAGGGGATGACAGACTCTAAAGAAGACAAGCAATGTATTACATTTATATTCAACAGGAGATAACAGGGCAAGATTTGAAGTTGGTCACAAAGTGATCTTTAAAGGCTGATTTATATGACAGAATCACTTATTTTATGGTTGTTGAAGGTGCAGAAAGTGGAAACACAATCATTTTTATGTAAACCCTTTTGAAATCAGCTTCCTAAGATGCAGATTCAGCTGCAAGAATGCAGTTTGTTAGAAATCACCCTCTTCCTGTGGTCCATCTTAGAAAGTGACTTTGATTATCTCTATGGTAAGGCTGCTCATTTTAGCATGTGCCAGGATTATGGAGATGATCTAAAAATGTGTAAACTGGAACAAATTCATGAGGTGAGGTTAAGAGACTAGTGAGTTCATATACCTACACATCTGTAACATAAGTAGAGAGGTACAGTGGTACCATACATGGTACCATTTGGCACTTCTCGAGTTGAAAGCCACACAGTTGTGTTGTCCAAAATATAGGGACAAGTCAATTCCTGGACCCATTTCAGCTCTGCAGGGGTCACTGGTGCCAGGCAAACTAAAAAATACCCCCCCTGCACTTCAGCCAGATCCTGCCAGATCTCAGCAAGTTATAGTCTGCCATTGGGAGCCGCTATTCACAGACAGTGAGCGGCACAATCTGGATGTCAATCAATGATTTTTAGGCCTTGTGGATACTCTAGACAGAGGTTTTTATATGCACAGCCACTTCAGAAATGCCTTTACATCAGTGCCTTATTGCATAATTTACTTGGTGTGTGGTCATTTCGATCACTTTTTTTTTGTTTTTAAATAAAAAATAATTTGTTGGTTTTACAAGACTAATCAGAAGTCAAATATATAAACATGCATTTAAAGGGCCTGAAGGGACACACACTGTAAACACACTCTTTTTAAAGAAAATATATAAAAACAAAATAGGGCAAAATTAAGAGAGGTCAATGCAACAATACATTGACTCTTTTCCAACTTCCTCCCCATTGCATTCATAGAAAGCAGGGACTGAGAATGTTCCTCATGAGTTCGGAAGAGAGGATCACTACTCCGGGTTCAACTCGACCCACAGTTTTAAGTACTTAATTAATTAAGTGTTTAATCCTTAAGCGCAATCATTCCATGTCCTTAGAGTAAATTATTTCAATTGACATAATTAAGATATTTGCATACTGAAGTCACTGAGGCAAAGCCGTTTGAAAGAGTGTCCCCCCACCGAATAGATTGCTACCACATGTAGCATTTAGGATTAAAATACGAAAATGAAATGACATCAAAGAAAGAAGGGAAATAAAAATGACAGCTCTGTGCCCTTTCTGTAGCGAAAAAATGATGAATTACAGTCCCAGTCATAATTGCCGTAACTGTTTTATGATTGGCTTTTTGATGAATGCGCAGGCTGGCAATTGTGTTGTGCTGACTTGTATGTGATAAATAACTAATGACCTTAGTAATGCATAAGGTTTAAATGTCATGAATCTTGTGAGTCACAAATATGTTGCCATCTACAATCTCATTATTAAATGTTTATGCGTAATACCACTCTTATAAGTAATGAGATACAGCCTGGAAGAAAAAACAAACATGACATATTGTACAGATGTTCAGTTTTTTTACCCAGATCAGAAGATCAGTGGGCTCCATTCACAAAACAATGTATGACTGGAAAGTACAATATACAGTCATAGTATTAATTTTATTAACATTATTTAAACAAATTGTAATTTAAATATATACAGTATTGTGCAAAGGTTTTAGGTAGGTGTGAAAAAATGCTGTAAAGTAAGAATGCTTTCAAAAATAGACATGTTAATAGATTATATTTATCAGTTAACTAAATGCAAAGTGAGTGAACAGAGCAACAGAGCCAACCTACCTGCTGAGTTCCTTCAAAAACTGTGTGCAAAGTGTACCAAGAAGAATTGATGCTGTTTTGACGGCAAAGGGTGGTCACCCCAAATATTGATTTGATGTAGATTTTTCTTCTGTTCACTCACTTTGCATAGGATATTTTGAAATTGTCCTATTTCCAATGAGAAAACAAAAGATTTTGAGTAGTTTTTCAAGATTTACGATTATACTGTATTTACAAATCTCGAAAAACGAATCACTTCTAAATCTTTTGTAGTCATTTTTGTATTACTTTAGTATAAATACATGTTAATTTTGATCCAAATGTTGTTTGTTTCTGACTTTATGTGAACGAAAAGAAATTTGCCTGTTTTCACATTGGAAATAGGTACATTTCAAAATATCACTGTCCTGGTCACAAAAGCAAAGTTTGTGGGGAGTACTAGCCATTTCTATACTTTTGAGGCATAAGCAACTAGGAAATAACACTTACTACCCAGGAACAAAAAAAAAAGAAAATGTTAAACAGTGTTATTAACGGAATATTATGGTCCATGTAAACACACAGCAGTTTGCATACAAAAAAGATGTTTGTCATTGGAAATCCATCCATATCACAATGTTACAATCCCATCACCAAATCCCATTTATCAATACTCTTCAATACTACATCAATACATTTATCACTCCACTGCCATAAAATAACTGCTCTCAACTCGAGTAGCTCATTTTCTTCCTTCTGCTTTCAAGATGCCACTCTACATAAAATGAATATATATATATATATATATATATATATATATATATATATATATATATTTATACACTCACCTAAAGGATTATTAGGAACACCTGTTCAATTTCTCATTAATGCAATTATCTAACCAACCAATCACATGGCAGTTGCTTCAATGCATTTAGGGGTGTGGTCCTGGTCAAGACAATCTCCTGAACTCCAAACTGAATGTCTGAATGGGAAAGAAAGGTGATTTAAGCAATTTTGAGCGTGGCATGGTTGTTGGTGCCAGACGGGCCGGTCTGAGTATTTCACAATCTGCTCAGTTACTGGGATTTTCACGCACAACCATTTCTAGGGTTTACAAAGAATAGGCCGACTGATTCAAGCTGAAAGAAGAGCAACTTTGACTGAAATAACCACTCGTTACAACCGAGGTATGCAGCAAAGCATTTGTGAAGCCACAACACGTACAACCTTGAGGCGGATGGGCTACAACAGCAGAAGACCCCACCGGGTACCACTCATCTCCACTACAAATAGGAAAAAGAGGCTACAATTTGCACAAGCTCACCAAAATTGGACAGTTGAAGACTGGAAAAATGTTGCCTGGTCTGATGAGTCTTGATTTCTGTTGAGACATTCAGATGGTAGAGTCAGAATTGGGATCCATCATGCCTTGTTACCACTGTGCAGATTGGTGGTGGTGGTGGTGTAATGGTGTGGGGGATGTTTTCTTGGCACACTTTAGGCCCCTTAGTGCCAATTGGGCATCGTTTAAATGCCACGGCCTACCTGAGCATTGTTTCTGACCATGTCCATCCCTTTATGACCACCATGTACCCATCCTCTGATGGCTACTTCCAGCAGGATAATGCACCATGTCACAAAGGTCGAATCATTTCAAATTGGTTTCTTGAACATGACAATGAGTTCACTGTACTAAACTGGCCCCCACAGTCACCAGATCTCAACCCAATAGAGCATCTTTGGGATGTGGTGGAACGGGAGCTTCGTGCCCTGGATGTGCATCCCACAAATCTCCATCAACTGCAAGATGCTATCCTATCAATATGGGCCAACATTTCTAAAGAATGCTTTCAGCACCTTGTTGAATCAATGCCACGTAGAATTAAGGCAGTTCTGAAGGCAAAAAAGGGTCAAACACAGTATTAGTATGGTGTTCCTAATAATCCTTTAGGTGAGTGTATATATATATATTTATATATATATTACAAGGTTAGTGTATGAATACTGGCATATGGTTAAAGCAGTGACCAACACAGAAATGAATGAAAGAGTATGGCAACATCATGAGCCGCTGTACATTCTACATTCTACAAGATATCAAACTGCTTTACCGATTTTGTGTTTATTACTGATGTTTCATCGTGGCTGCCATTGGCAGATACACGGCAAACGGAACCGAGTATAGTAATAAAAAAACCACAGAAACATGCTTAAATGATGTTTAACATTTTGTGAAAATTGAGTGTTCTGATGAGGAGGCATGTATACATGTAAATACATGTCACCATTTATAGTGGGCCAATGCCAGTCAACAAAGGGACCTCTTCCGACCCAAAATTAAAAATAAATAAAAATGAAATGCTAATAAATCATCTCCAGCAAAAGAAAAGGCTTTTTCTGTGATGCGGGAGCCAACCAGTTGAAAAGAATGAGCCAACTCTGTCTTCAAGGCAGAAGCGACTGCAAAAAAACCCACTGTGAATCATGTTCAAAGATCGTACTCCATAAATAAATCTGAGCAGTGAACAGTTGATGTAGTCCACTTCTGTTTTTTTAAGCACACATAATTAAACCAAAACCAATGAGTTGCACAATTGTTTACCCCCTCCACTACTGTTGTGTAAATGCAGCATTTTCTCAATGAATGTACAGTTTTGTCAGTTCTGTAGTTTTGAAAACATCTACATAGAATTCCCATATTGAGGAAAATACCAAATATGGGAAATGCACAAGTCTGAGATTTCTTTTACTTCTGTGTGTATTAGTGTTAAGTTCATGTGTAATCAAATATGAAGAGGTAGAAGAAAAGGGAAATACAAATACATTATACGGCTTAGAAGAAACATGTCACAAAATAAAGAACAAATAATTTTCAGTGATATTAGACTATACTGTTTGAATCAACACTTATCTTGACAGCAACTCAGAAACTCTCACATATCTCACATGATCTTTTAAAGGTAACACATCAGTTACATAAGTCCAGTGACCTTATGCTGAATCGATTTTCCAATGCTCTGTATACATTGTAAGTACATAATACATGCAATGTACAGTTAGGTCCATAAATATTTGGACAGTGACACAATTGTCATCATTTTGGCTCTGTACGCCAACACAATGGATTTGAAAGGAAACAATCAATATGTGCTTTAAGTGTAGACTTTCATCTTTCATTTGAGGGTAGTTACATCCAAATTGGGTGAACAGTTAGTAGGAATTACATCAATTTATATATGTGGTCCCCACAATTTTAGGGGCTCAAATGTATTTGGACAAACTAACATAATCATGAATTCAATTGTGAGTTTCAGTACATGGTGGCAAATCCTTTGCAGTCAATGACTGCCTGAAGATGCTGGGTTTCTTCCCTGGTGATGCTCTGCCAGGCCTGTACTGCAGCTGTCTTTAGTTCCTGCTTGTTCTTCGGGAGTTTTGCCTTAGAAATCAAAACAAACCAATCAGAGAGATTCCAAAAACATTAGGTGTGGCCAAATGAACTATTTGGTACATTCTTAAAAGGAAAGAATTCACTGGTGAGCTCAGGAACACCAAAAGGCCCGGAAGACCACGGAAAACAACTGTGGTGGATGACAGATTAATTATTTCCATGGTGAAGAAAAACCACAACAGTTGGCCAGACCAAGAACACCCTCCAGGAGGTAGGCGTATCTGTGTCAAAGTCAACAATCAAGAGAAGACTTCACCAGAGTAAATACAGAGGGTTTACCACAAGATGTGAACAGGAATCAAGAAGACCAGATTAGAGTTTGCCAATAAACATCTAAAGACCCCTGTACAGTTCTGGAACAACATCCTATGGACAGATGAGACAAAGATCAACTTGTACCAGAATGATGGGAAGAGAAGAGTATGGAGAAGGGAAGGAACTGCTCATGATCCGAAGCATACCACCTCATCTGTGAAGCATGTTATGGCATGGGCATGTATGGCTGCCAAGGGAACTGGTTCCCTTGTATTTATTGATGATGTGACTGCTGACAAAAGCAGCAGGATGAATTCTGAAGTGTTTAGGGCTATATTATCTGCTCAGATTCAGCCAAATGCTTCAAAACTCATTGGACAGCGCTTCACAGTGTCGATGGACAATGATCCAAAGCATACTGTGGAATGTTCTGCAAGTCAATGACCTGACCTGAATCCAATTGAGCAGCATTTCACTTGCTGAAGGCAAAACTGAGGGCAAAACGTCCCAAGAACAAGCAGGAACTAAAGACAGCTGCAGTACAGGCCTGGCAGAGCATCACCAGAGAAGAGACCCAGCATCTAGTGATGTCTAAGGGTTCCAGACTTCAGGCAGTCATTGACTGCAAAGGATTTGCAACCAAGTATTGAAACTCACAATTTAATTTATGATTGTGTTAGTTTGTTCAAATACTTTTGAGCCCCTAATTCCTACACCGTTCACCCAATTTGGATGTAACTACCCTCAAATTAAAGATGAAAGTCTACACTTAAAGGACATCTTGTTTCCTTTCAAATCCATTGCAGTGGTGTACAGAGCCAAAATGATGACAATTGTGTCACTGTCCAAATATGTATGGCCCATTTTTACTTCAGTGTGACCTCTCTTTATTAGACAATCAGTCCTGCATTAACTTTTTAAATTATTATATTTCTTCGCAGGTGGCCTTAACCATAGTGATTTAAAATTGTTACAATATATCACATTATGTTTACACATAATTACCCATTTATACAGCTGGGTTTTTACTGGGTTTTACTACCTTGCTCAAGGGTACAACAGCAGTATCTCCCACCTGGTGCCAAAGTGTGAGGTATTTCAGAGTCCTACGATCTGAATCTAGGCTATGAGACATCCAGTAGGAGATTTGAGGTGCATGGGTGCTCAGTGGAAATGTGTCAATTCACATAAGCAAGAAATTATTTTCATGGCTAATTGGGATCTTTCATGCTGGTGGCTCAGCCCCTTGTAGTGATCCAATGTTGTAATTAGTTTTTAGTGTTGTCAAAATCAATTGAGATGCAGACGTGCAAAGAACTGCCTCCACCTCAATTTACAAAACCATTTGTTTCCTTGCAGGCTGGGGATTATAGTCCTCTTTGTGTGCATGTGTGGTTTTCTTTGTTGTTGTTTTTTAATTCAATGGAAATCACTGCTAGTGCCAACCAATTTCAACATGATTCACATGTATGCATTTCTTGTAAACTGCATACTCAGCAGACAGTCAGACTTTTAACAGGGCACAGTATGCAGCATATTGTGTAATGCCATATGTTAGGCCTGTTCACATAAGAGCACTCATAGTATATGACTTTCTCTATATGAAACACAATAGACATGTGCAGAGCCCCAATGGTGACATTTTAAGACATTACCTTTTCTCATTTGACCTTTTCTAGTTTCTAAGTTCTGAGTTCTATTTTAAAAATGAGGCTAAATACTAGTGGTATGCAGAAAACTAATTACTATAATTTACTACACTGTGACGCTCTCAGGAAAACCCCACATTAAATTCTTAATTCTATTTATGAAACATGCTATATTTAGGTTTTCACCTCCCAAACTATTATTATCATTTGGTAAGTCCCATCAGCTAATATCAAATAATATATATATATATATATATATTTTAAAACCAAATACGCAGTTCCCACTAGTGAGGAGGACTGGTCAAAAAAGACATATTTTCCTTTTCATGGTGTGGTCATCAAAGTATACAAATATCATTATCCCTGGTTTACTGTATAAGAATTTAACTGTACACATCTGTTTTCATATGCTTTACCTATTACTCAGTTATGTTATATACAGTGCTTAATTTGTAAATCCAAAGGTGCTGGAACGCAAAGTGTATATGAGAGCGGAGGTTTGACGAGGCAGGCGCTGGTCCCGCAACAGTGCAGGATGTGAGAGCGGTTGGTGACGATCAAAACCCGTAAAAGCGGGCAGGGGGGCGACGGTAAAGAAAACGTGAGAGCAGGGGGGGGTTTGCGACAGGATCGGCGTAAATACGTACCGGAACATAGGTACTCAAAACCCAACATCCGGCAGGATCCATCAAAACAGGTGCCGGATCTAAATTCGGAGGTGCCAGATCCAGATCAGGCTTGTTCCGGCACAAATTAAGCCCTGGTTATATATATCGTATCTGTTAATGATTAAGACGTCAAGCAATACTCAATTTGGAGGGGAAACATTTTCCCCATTCACACAGAAACTTATGCCAGCTTTTTGTTGGCATTTTGTTGCTGGCAAGGTCTGTGTGAAAGGGTTTATGCTGGCATTTCAACACCAGCATTTTCCACCTCAGGACCTAGTCTGTGTGAATCGAGTAAGATTAGGAATGCCGGCATATGATGCGTCAAGTCCTCGAGTTGTTGAGTTGTAACTAACTGGTGTAACCACTCAGAATAGGGGAGCATGTTTGCGTTTTGACCACAACACAACCAGGTTAAGCCACCTTTGACCAAGAACTTGTGACCGTGACCGTAAAAGTAACGAAAAACGGATCAGGTCGGTAAAAATGGTGGAGGTTGAAAATAATGTAGTCGCAGCAGCTCTGATGGTGATGTAAAAAGTATTCACTCCCCTTGGACCTTTCCACATTTCATTGTTACAACATGAAATCAGAATGGGTTTAATCAGGAGTTTTTGCCACTGATCAACACAGAAAATGTCCATAATGTCACAGAGAAAAATATAATCTGCAAATTGTTCTAAATTAATTACAAATATAAAACAGAAAATAATTGAATGCTATGGATAAGTCTCTAAGCTTTTGCACATCTGGACACAGCAATTGTTGCCCATTCTTCTTTGCACAATTGCTCAAGCTCCATCAAGTTGGATGGGGAGATTTGGTGAACAGAAATTTTCAACTCCTTCTACATATTCTCAATTGGATTGAGGTCCAGGCTTTGACTGGACCACTTCAGGACATTGAGCTCTTTGTTTTTAAGCCAGTGTGGCTTTGCCTGTATGTTTGGGGTCATTTTCCTGCTGGAAGATTAACCTTCTGCCAAGTCCCAGGTCTCTTGCAGACTTCAGCAGCTTTTCTTCCAGGATTTCTCTGTACTTTGCTGCATATATTTTGCCCTCTATCTTTTCAAGGTTTCCAGGCTCAGACGCAGAGAAGCATCCCCATAGCATGCTGCCACCACCATGCTTCATGGTAGGGATGGTGTTCTCAGGATGATGTGCGGTGCTAGTCTTGCACAGAACATAGCGCATGATATTGTGGCCAAAAAGCCCTCATCAGACCATAGAATCTTCCTCCACTTGGCCTCACAGTCTCCCACATGCCTTCTGGCAAACTCAAGCCAAGATTTGATGTGAATTTTTTTCTCTCTCATGAAGGCCACTTTTGTGAAGCACACGGGCAATTATTGCAGTATGGACAGTGTCTCCCAGCTCAGCAGTGGAAGACTGTACCTCCTTTAGAGTTGCCATAGGCCTCTTGGTGGCATCCCTGACTAGTACCCTTTTCGCCCGGATACTCCGTTTTTGAGGACGACCTGATCGAGGCAGTTTCACAGTGCCATATTCTCTGCATTTCTTAATAATGGACTTTACTGTTGAATTTTCAATGCCTTAGAAATGTTCTTATATCCTACCCCTGATTGGTGCTTTTGAAGAACCTTATTCCAGATTTCAATGTTCCTTTGTTTTCATGAAGATTTTTTGTTAGGAATTGTACTAACCAACTGTGGGATCTCCAAGAGACAGGTGTGTTTAACCTGAAATCATGTGACACACCTTATTTGGACAGAGGTGGACTCCATTCAACTAATTGTGTGACTTCTAAAGACAATTGGTTTCATCACAGCTCAATCAGGTGTGTCATAGCAAAGGGGGTGATTACTTTCAGTTCAGTTATTTTCTGTTTTGTATTTGTAATTAATTTAGAAAATTTGCAGATTCTATTTTTCACTTCTCTATACATAGGCAAACATGTTAGATTGCATTACAGTGTACACTGATGGTAGTTTGTTTCATTTTATTGCAATGTCAAAAAATGAAAAATAAAATAAGTTGTTTTGAGCAATCAATCAATTGCACATCTGCACACTCAGAATTGGTATAGATATACACACAATGAAAAGTCATGTTTTTTCTCTCATTTATTTTAGTTGATTTAACTTTGCTGCAGTATATGTCAAGACCCCACACAACGCCACTCGTCACGCGACCATGAACCGAGAGCCAAGTCTCATACGTGGTTTACTGTTTCAAATGATCTGTGACCGCTGGGTCCAGTGACCACACTGCAAAAACACACAACCATACAACTGATGAACTGGGCATACCATGAATATGCACCTAGATTGACTTATTGTTGGCGTTTCCCTCCTGACTATTTGTTTGTGGTAGTGAGTACCAGTAAACACAATGGAAGGAAAATGGAAAAATGGGGAAATGATCAAATTTTACAAACATATCGATCCATGTCTCCTCTACCAAATCTACATGCTTCTGTAGCGTCTCATTCCCAAGGCTACAGCGCTAATGCCGGCTTTCTCTGTTTTCTGTGTGAATGGGTACATCCTGCAATTTGCTGGCTTTCAAAGTCAGTGTGAACAAGGGTGCAATTGGAAAAAAGCAGGCACATTTTGCTTGCATTTTGTTGGTATTTCAGTGTGAATGAGGCTATTGATGGAAAAGCTTTTCACAGAGATGTAGGCATGAAAACTAATTTCACCTTGAGATGTGTAGTGCTGTAATAATGTATTATAACTGCTCCTCAGAGAGTTTGTGTAAACTCCAACTATTTCTATTCATTACATATTCTTGCTTTAATATTTGTGATTTAAATGTGAATTGCGTTGTGTGTGTAAAACATATGTTCTCTGTAAAGATTTCTGGTTTATTGGAAGGCCACGGTCATACTGTATGAGAAGAGAATAATCTTCTTGCATTTAAAAGTGAATCATTATTAACATGACTCATACCTTGCTAACTTTCATTCAAATCTCCCGCTCACACTGACCTCTCTAATAATTTCCAAACTGACTTTTCCTTTATTCCTGCCCTCCATCATAGTTAAGAGGTTCTTCCAAAAAATAACTGCAGTCACCATCTGAGGACTCCATTTATACTTATATACCATTGTAGTCTAAATTATATGCATTGTTATATGAGTTGTGGGTAATTAACTTAGTTGATGGCTGGGTGTGAGTTTGTTTCTTATGAAATGTCTTCGAATAATGTTAAAGGGAACCACATAAAGCCTACAACTTTTAAACCTAAATATGCATCCAAGACCTCGGCCAAATCTTCAAAAAAAAATCTGGAGACCAAGATTATTGCTTTGAATAGCCATCAAAATGCATTACATTCCAATTTATCTTCCCAAGGTTTAAGATGTCAACCTCTGTCAAACATGCAAATTTTCAATATTTCCATATAACTTACGAGTACTATAAGCATATGCAGCACATAGATATATTGATGAAAGGCATGTGAAAAGAAATGTACTGTCATTATAACCTGATGGGGTTTTTTTTGCAATTATTTTCTTGCAGTGTACAGGGATTTTATAACATATTAAATTGTGTTCTTTTATGACGATTTCTTTTGTGAAATACTTTTGTAAATCTGTGAATAGCTTTCATGTGCAATCAAAGAAGATTTCCAATTCAAACAAAAAGCCTTTTCAATTGTTTTTCTTTTTGTGGGGGTGGGGCATTTCTTAAAGCCACAAATTCCCCGTGTATGAATGCTTGATCCAATATTTTCTACGGATTACTCAAGAGAAGTTAACATTTTTGTGGAGAGACTGCTGTGGTCGAGTATGTATTTACCACAAAATACAGGGCTTGATACCTTGGGATGTATTGCATATGTTGGCTGTTGAAAGCAAAGCTCGGTGGAGCTGATTTTAGAAAGAGCATGTTTTATGAGAGAGCTATGGTGCCCTTGAGAAACTGTGCAAGAGTAAAGCCTTTAGCTATGTTTAAAGTTGAGTTACTTAAATTTGACTCATAGGAGATTTTCAGCATAGAGTGTAGTAGATCCAACAAATAGTTTAGAAAGTCTTATTGTTAATATTTGTATATTGTGAATTTTTATACCTATACATTTTATTTTATTTTTAGGGATGAAACAACACCTCATTGTTTCTCTGCTTCATGTGATTGAATTAATATCATATCCTGCTTATACATCTTCTCCTATACCAATACTCTTTCAAAGTGCAATTACACATAGGGCCTACAGCATGGGAGGTCTACTCCAAACTTGAAACCCTTCTCTTGTTCTTTTGGCCTACTGAACGGTAATTGTATCATAAGGGTAATTTAGCAGTATGGTTTTAGATAATAAAGTATTTTGTCTCCAGTGGTTTCATAAATGCATTATGCTTTAAACCAAATCGCAAAGACATGATTAAGTAAAAGGAAAAGAGGAGGCAGAATCTCAACAGTCTTCTGTCACTTGCTTGCATTTTTACCATTATTCTCTGGGGTTACAAGTTCTCATGTGACTTTAAAACTCCTTTTGTGCAAAAAATGGTTTTCCTACACATGGGATATTGTCTAACAGCTAGTTTGGGGGGGTTCTTTCTCAGGGTCCCTTTCTATTCCCTATCTTTATTTTACTCCCATTAGACTGTTGTGGCACAATGTTTTTTCCGGTTGTTTTTCAGCAGTCCTTGGGCCTTCTGAACTTATCACCATGAAAGTGTTTACCAGGCTTCTTATAGAAAGTGTTTTGGGGTCAGAGGGGAATCAGTATCAATATATTAAAATATCCAGCCTGCACCACCCCCAATTATTTACTGAGGGTGGGGAACCTCAAACCACACCCCCATACTGGTCCCCACACACAGACTAACCAAGGATCTCAGAGGCACTTATTATTATTATTATTATTATTATTATTATTATTATTATTAAGAAATTATTTATTTATTTATTTATTTATTTATTTATTATTTTATTTTATTTTTTAATTTCTTGGCAGACGCCCTTATCCAGGCTGACTTACAACATAGGTGAAATACAAAGTGCAAGAATACAGTTAAGTACTTATAAATGCACACAAGCAAAGCAATTGAATAGGGTTTCTTTTCCTTGAATATCAACAATGCGTAAGTGACCAAAGTGCAAGCTCAGGGCATGAAGTCTGCAGCGAGCCAATAAGATCACAAAGGGGATCCTGGGTGACGAAAAAGTAAAAGAAAACTTAATTTAATAAATACTTACAACACAAAATAAACTATAAATCAAATCCATAAACCTACTAAAACTAAGACCCCTGTAAGCAGCACAAGGAGAATCTCAACTTTTAGGTTTAATATTTTTGTTTTGCTACTATATTTTGTCCCTTTTGTCCCAACCTCTGAGCTTTCCCAAGGCACCACAGTTTTGGATTGTGTAGTTCACTTCCCCATCGAGGAGTCCATGGTGCATCCATGCATGTGATCGGGTAATGGAATTTGGGAGGAGGACAACCCCAATCTCCTGTGATACTTGCACCTTCCCAAGCATAAGTATCAAGCAACAAACGTACTTGCCCAGCATTTATTGCTTTACACCCCTCCTCCACCGTAAACACTCCTACAACAGCTCCTTGGCTCATTCCACCCAATGGGGGGCATCAATGGGCTCATGTTGGTCATAGTCATGTTGGGAAATACAAACAAAAGAGTTATGAAATGTAGTCTACACACCAACTTTATAGTGGGCCTTTGTCATTGTTATGTGGCTTTTCTTTGTAGTATTCCACGATATCTTAGTGAAATATTTATATATTTTTTCTTTTAACATAGTTTTTTCAACGTGTTGTAGCATGTTCAATGACAAACGTATTCTAGCAATGTTTAATAACAGCCCTTGAAGAAGCGTTCTATTGCACAATCAACAGAGGACACTTGGGCATGTCTCTAATTTTGAAATGGTTAACCAAATTCACATTGTGGTTCCTTTACAAAAGCACAATGAAGTCAATAGAGTACTTCTTCAAGACGTCTGTGTTTCTAGAAGGAAATTAATGCTCTTGCGGAAGTTGAGGTTAAACCCCAACTTGAAAATTATAGACCGCCTTTTCTAATCTTTCCGAACATTTCAGTAGAAGACTACTGGAACAACAGCACAGCATTTTGAGTGGACCCTTTGACTCTTTGAATTGGTCAGATTCAAGCCTGGTTCTGTTGGACTGTCAGTTTTTCTAGTCCATTAATTGGTCAATGGTCTTCCATCTGTTAATTGCATTGATGTATCAACAATTCTCCCACTCAGAGATCTTTTCATAAATAGCAGAAAGCATTTACTTCTCCTTTATGGCCGGATACATATATTTATCTATTTGACACAAAACGTTGCTTCATTTTACACTTTGTCTCGTCTTTTCATCAGTGTAAAAATATATTAGATGTTCAAACACATTACTCATTACCTTATTCATGTAAAAGCTGTGTTCAAGAGAATATAAATGAGAATCTTTTTTTTAATTAATGACTGAAGTTACGTACTTATTTTTTAAATGAAGTTTCTTTGTAGTTGAGAAGAATTCTGTCACCTGATAATGACCACACTCCTTGGATCCTGACTCAGTAAAATGATCTGGGTTTCATCCATATGCTGTCTGCAGCTCTCCAATAAAGGTTTTGTTTAGATTTGTGTGCTTGCTGATGACTAATGAAAAGATGTCTTGTAAAATTAATTGGCGTGAGTATGATCGACAGATGCATCTGTTTGGAACAGCAACTGCTTCAATTTACATGTTTGGATCATTGTTAATAGCAACACAGCAGCTATGGTTACCACTTGCTTGTATATTTCATGTTCGGATAACACTGTTTCTCATGAGGTAACCTGCTTGACAAGAGACATATTGCTTATGGGAATGTATTTTAAATTTAAGTATAACTACACTTAAAACCGGTTAAGGAATAAAATGCATTCATATATATTTTAAATATCATTAATATTTTCACTATTAACCTTTTCAAATAACAAATAAAATGAATGACTGATTTCACAATTTTATTTAGCAAACGTTAATTGTGTTTTTCTTATAGTTCTACTATTTCCAATGGTGTGTAAAAAAAATTAAAAAATTAAACTGCTCTTGTAATATCCTGAGAATCAACGGAAATTAAGTAGTCACCTTACTCTCATGCCAAAAAAGGCCCATTAGCTTTTGAGTTGATTTCTGTAGGTGGACACAGACGATACTACATCCTATTTAGTGTTATCTTTATTGTGTCTGGCAGTGTGGGGGGGCTCTCCTACTGCCACATTTTTGTAGCATTAAAAACTTTTTTCTTGGTCATTTTTATTCTTCAGAGAACAGTTTTTCTCACCATATATGGACTTACTCAGCTGGGAAGAAAATCCATGGAAAAATTCAGAGACATTATGTATTGGTTTACCTATCTGTGTGCCAATGAATATTGAAAGTAGTACAATAAAATATCTGCATCTCTCTCATAAAGGGGTAAAGGGTCTTTCATTTGTGGATTGTATCTGAGTAGTCTCAACATTCTTTTAAATCTAGGACATCAAAACACATGAATGTATTAAAATAATGAACTTAAACAAAAATTGCCAAGTCTTACTGGATTATTAACTACGTCTTTCATGATTTTCATGGTGATCATTTTACATAGCAATTTCAGAACAATAGTTTTCAGCAGTCAATCCCCATTTTCTTATTTACTGTTCATAAATGGTAAGAAATACAATCTTACCTAATCTAATTCAAGGCAATTTAAAACTTTATTATGGAGTAAATACCCCCTTTGTGTTACAAATAAATTCACACACACATTTCTTTTAAATCATTGCAGATTCATTCATATCCTGCTAAATTAGGACCTATTTGCTTTCCAGTCAATGTCTGTAGGTCTACACACACACGCACACACGCACACAGATGTGACAAAATGTATTCTAATCTAGCTGATACCTTTTTTTTTTTTTTCAATTACATTTGTTAATGTTTTCTTACTTAAAACATTGCTGCTGCCATAACATCAACACTGTTAATGAAGATGTCTAATGTGTATAATTTTTCTGAGAAACTTTTTCAGTTCATATGAGAACAAGATGTTCTTGATTCATCAAAGAAAATCACAAATTGATTGCAGTTGAACTAAAACTGATGTTTCCCTGTGTCTTCTAAATCTATGTACACTAAGCTAGGAATGAAAAAAAGAACATAACAGTTATCTTTCTAGTGCCCAAAAGGGATGGGATATTGTTCAGATTGACCCCACCTCTGCCTACTTTAACTAGTACATTGAATCTTCAAACATCTGACTCATACGCAAAAGGCTCTCCTTGTCCAATATAAAATATTATATTGTAGCAATGTAGCCTTTGTGCTACCAACAACAAAAAATAGGATACATTTCAGAGTTAAAACAAAATCTGCATCTACAGAGCAACAGCTTTTGAATGGAGTAACACTATTCTTAAAACTACTTCTCAACTACTTCTGGCCGGCAGGAACCGGCGCACACCTATATATCGGTTTACACCCCTTGACTGACACCCCCAATCTCGGCACCTCTTGTTCCCATGCGGAGTTAACTGATGACTCTGGAACCCACAATTTCCCACCAACTAACAACAATAAACATGCAATACGAATGGCCCCACCCCAACACACAAACTTGTAACTCTAACGACTGGGCTAATTAATAAATATACAGGGTCACAGTCCCTTATACGAAACCCTTGGGGCCAGCTGTGTTTCGGAATTCGGAATATTTCAGATTTCAGAAAGGTAGTATATGTACTGTATATTACAGTAACACCCCAGCACGGTCTGTGGCAGGACACTGTTTGCAAACACATTCATATTTGTTTGCAGCGAATGTTCAATAAAAGTTCAAACATAAAAGCAAACAATATCGGAGAGCACCTGTGGCACCTGTGTCTGCTAGGAGTGCTGAGACATAACTGACACCACACACCTTCTGTTTTCAGAGCTTTGCGAAGTTTCGGAATTGCTGATAAGGCATTGTGAACCTATATATAGATTAGGGCTGTTTCGATTAATCGATTAATTACGTCTATTTATCAACTAATGAATTGATCGACGATCAATATTTTCTCAATTTAATCGAGCAGATTAAATTTTTTCCCCCTTCATTATAACGACTGGCAATTATACGGTAAACACTAGAAGCGCCAATCTCTTTTTAAACGCTCTGGTATAATGGATATGGCTAACAATATAATACAACTAGCACAAATGTAGTATTTAAATGGAAACATTAACATAAAACATAAAAATGATTGGTATAAATAACATCAAAGCCCTTTTTAAAACATGTCCAACCTGCTACAATATATTATATGTATATATATATTAATCTAGTTCCTTACAATACAGAGCTCTGTGGCATCAGTATCAGTTTTGTTACTCTGTTGCATTATATATATTATATTCCTTAGTTTTATGTTACATATATACACTCACCTAAAGGATTATTAGGAACACCATACTAATACTGTGTTTGACCCCCTTTCGCCTTCAGAACTGCCTTAATTCTACGCGGCATTGATTCAACAAGGTGCTGAAAGCATTCTTTAGAAATGTTGGCCCATATTGATAGGATAGCATCTTGCAGTTGATGGAGATTTGTGGGATGCACATCCAGGGCACGAAGCTCCCGTTCCACCACATCCCAAAGATGCTCTATTGGGTTGAGATCTGGTGACTGTGGGTCCAGTTTAGTACAGTGAACTCATTGTCATGTTCAAGAAACCTATTTGAAATGATTCGACCTTTGTGACATGGTGCATTATCCTGCTGGAAGTAGCCATCAGAGGATGGATAAATGGTGGTCATAAAGGGATGGACATGGTCAGAAACAATGCTCAGGTAGGCCGTGGCATTTAAACGATGCCCAATTGGCACTAAGGGGCCTAAAGTGTGCCAAGAAAACATCCCCCACACCATTACACCACCACCACCAGCCTGCACAGTGGTAACAAGGCATGATGGATCCATGTTCTCATTCTGTTTACGCCAAATTCTGACTCTACCATCTGAATGTCTCAACAGAAATCGAGACTCATCAGACCAGGCAACATTTTTCCAGTCTTCAACTGTCCAATTTTGGTGAGCTTGTGCAAATTGTAGCCTCTTTTACCTATTTGTAGTGGAGATGAGTGGTACCCGGTGGGGTCTTCTGCTGTTGTAGCCCATCCGCCTCAAGGTTGTACGTGTTGTGGTTTCACAAATGCTTTCCTGCATACATCGGTTGTAACGAGTGGTTATTTCAGTCAAAGTTGCTCTTCTATCAGCTTGAATCAGTCGGCCCATTCTCCTCTGACCTCTAGCATCAACAAGGCATTTTCGCCCACAGGACTGCCGCATACTGGATGTTTTTCCCTTTTCACACCATTCTTTGTAAACCCTAGAAATGGTTGTGCGTGAAAATCCCAGTAACTGAGCAGATTGTAAAATACTCAGACCAGCCCGTCTGGCACCAACAACCATGCCACGCTCAAAATTGCTTAAATCACCTTTCTTTCCCATTCAGACATTCAGTTTGGAGTTCAGGAGATTGTCTTGACCAGGACCACACCCCTAAATGCATTGAAGCAACTGCCATGTGATTGGTTGGTTAGATAATTGCATTAATGAGAAATTGAACAGGTGTTCCTAATAATCCTTTAGGTGAGTGTACACATATGTTACAACTGACTGGCTTTCAGGGCTGCATGCAGAGCCATGGAGGATCCTGTCTTCTTCCCAATCTGCTCATGCTTTGGGTTTCGCTCAAGGTAATGGACAGCATCCTTTTCCAACTATCTCTGGTTTCAACTGCAGAAACAGCTGCTCCCTCAGCTCAGTGATCTGTGCGCATCCCCGTCCTCTCTTCGTCCAGCTTTTTCTTCCATTTTTTTTTTCTATCAATGCTGCCTATAGGACCCTGTGTGAGTCACTCAAACAGTCCCTTCCTGTTTTCTGTTTGAATATATGGTGACGTGCACACAGTAACTTCCTCCTTGCCATTTTCACCTTGGACCTCTAGCATGTGTAAGAGTCTCTCTGTGTTGTCTTTTATCTAAAGGTCACAAACTGGCTGCGGCTGTAGGAGATCTCACTCTCTCAGTTTGCTGGGATCAAGCTTTGCTTCTCTCTCTGTCCAGGCAGCGGCCCTTACGTGTTTCTGGCCCTGCTTCGGCTGGTGGCCCTTTACCCTTGAGCATTCCGGACACTGAACAGTATGGCGCCCGGTGTCCACATGACATTTGTCCTGCAGCACTCCACGCTGACATGTCCACGCTCTGCTCATTGCAGCTCGTGTGTGGGACACCCAGCGTAGATGGAGAAGTCACGCACTTCCTCAGTTGTGCCACTTGTGGCCACCGCACGCTACCTCCTGGCGATGGACATGTGCACGGTCCCAGCCACATCTCAGACACCACTGTGCTTGCCGCCACGTCTCCGGGCTGTCCACTTCCCCAAGTGACAGCAAGGCTTCAGTGGATCCAGGCTTCCAACTCTCCCTGAGCCCCTCTGTCTCCTCCACCAGGCCTGCTGCTTCCAAAGGCACCAGGCCTGTAGTCCCTGCTCCAGCCCCAGAGTGCGGAGGAACGTCAGCAGAGCTGCACCCATGAGCCCCCCCTCCTCCTCTTCCTCATCGTCAGCTTCCCAGGGGCCCTAGCTCTGTGGACAGAGTGTGCGATGCTGTCCTTCTGGCTCTCAACAGTAGAATGCAACAGATCTGTGCAATCTTAAGTGGTCAGGCGGCCCAGGTAACCCCCTCCTCCCATGCCAGGAATTCCAGCAGCCTCTGACTCAACCATACATTTCTGCACAAGAGCACAATATGCGAAGTGGCCCCTCTGGGGCAGCACGAGGGATTCTATTCCCCATACTTCCTAGTGCCCAAGAAAGACGGTGGTATCCACCCCATTTTGGATCAGGTTCTGAGCCACACAGCTGTGATCCTCAGCTGCCTCTCCGAGTTGGACCTCTGGCTCAACAGAGAGAAGAGCTATCTCATTCCAACACAGCAGGCGCACTTCCTCAGACTGTGCTTCGACTCCATTGCCATGCTCGCCATACTGGTTCCAGAGAGAGTTTCCTCCATACGCATTTGTCTCTCATTTCTGGCTTCCTTTGCCAGAGGCTGCTGGGTCTCCTCGTGGCTGCATTGCAAACCATCACGCTCGGCATCCTTAGGATAAGTTCCTTGCAGTTGTGGTTTCACGCTCTCATGATGCATCCTGCTTACGATTGTGGATGGCGCTCCAATGGTTGCAGAGCCTTCCAAATCTTGCCCTCGGTGTGCCCCTTGGGTCGATCTGTCACAAAGTGGTTATGACAACAGATGCCTCCAAGCAAGGTTGGAAATCATAAAAAGGTGTTGTATGAAGCAGATCAAGATTAGGCTCCACTGATCCAATTGTTTGATCCAATTATTAAGTAGTGTGTGCGGTGACTAAGGAGGTTACTAGGGAGTTTCCTATTTACATGAACAGGCTTGTCCCCAACTGGTACAGCTATCCAAACACGTGCCATCTACCACTCCAATGACACCCAGGGAGCCTACAATGAAAGTGTCTATAATAAATATGAAGCCTTACAGAAAACTATACTGTGCTATATTGCTGACAAGTTTATTAATTAAACAATCTTAATTGTTCACTCCATTTCCCAATGCATGTTAATGTCAGTCTGCTTATGCCCTCGTTTCAAATTTAAGGCTGTTGCCACTGGATCATACATGTTGTTTGTAGCATTGTGGAGTATTGGTTAGGGCTCTGGACTCATAACTGGAAGGGTTCAAATCCTGGGTGGGGCAGTGCTGTTGTACCCTTGAACAAGGTACTTCGCTCCAGTAGAATGCCCAGCTGTGTAAATGGGTAGAAATGTAAGTTGCTCTGGATAAGAGTGTCAGCTAAATGACAAATAATGTAATTAGGAGATGGGTCTTACAGGATGGTCTCAACATATATTTTTTGTCTACTTTTATGAAGCTGAAGTGAATGAGGCCCTGAGAGAACTATAGCTGATATTGAATGATGACTGGCTGAAGACATTTTATATTCCCTTTACCCTTAGGAACCATATTCATAGACATCATGCTAGTAAATCACTTTCACCTTAGCTTGTGCTGCAATGACAGGGAACTTCTGGATGTCAATATAGTGGTAAGGAGGTTAGAACAGTTACTCTTTGAGTCAGTCATTTGAAGCTCCCTAGACATTATTTAAAAAGAGTGCACATTGTAAAGAGAAGAAAAAAAAAAAGATGTGCAGTGTTTCAGTTAATTTATCAAGAATCTGAAATGGGTAGCCTTGTCTGCAGTCTTCAACGAGACCCACAGCGAGAACAAGTGGGATTTTCTGCTTTGTTTTACAAAAGAAAAACTAAAACTAAGAGTTCATTGCCAATGTGATGTCCAACTACCTTTCTTTAAAAAAGAAAAAGGTCTTTGTATATACTTATTTTTTCACAGCCTGATGGTCTTAATCATTTGAATGAAACAAAGCATAGGGTCCTCTCTTTTGATGGAGGCAGGAAGAGAAGCTAAAATTCAGACCTTCAACAATGTGAATTAAAAATGTAGGAGAAATGTTTGTCCACTGCTATATAAAACAACATGCAGGATACAAACCAACGTGTGTTGTGTGGGGCATTCAAGTCATCTTGCTTGTATAGTTGTTAGTAGCAAGAGACTTGCATTTCAGCAAAAACAATCTCATCAAGCTTTTACTAGATCGTAAGATTCTAGTTCCTCATAAGTATCTCATGATTCTACGATATGAGTGACTCTGTCCTTGACTTGATCCGGTCCTTGACTATGACTGGTGGACCTTGAGCTGTCCAAAATTTCTAACTGAAACCCTTGGGTTTAAAAATGGGAGATTAGCCAGGGACGGTAGCACTCATTGTGCCACTGTGACCGTAATTGTGGGGGCACGTGTTGGAGACAGGTGAAAACTTAATAAATGGAAAAAAAAAAGTTTTGGAAATCCTGAGTCTCAACTGGATAATATTTCTCAGGTTGTCTGTTTGTAATATTCAGTTGAAATAAGAATGCTTTGAATTTGAATTGCTTTAAAAAAGACCATGTAACAGTTATTTAAGGAACACACACCACAGCCTCCTTAATGAGATGCATTATAAATGTATTTCTCAGGGAGATTTAAAGACTTGCAGACTTGAGCCAAAATGAAACAATATGGGAAATACAATGCTCTGCTTGTGCCTCTTTTCTTCATACAGATACAGGGCTGTGATTGATTCATGTTGGCTTTGAACCTCTAGGTCCAACGCTGCACTTCTCAAGAAGATGACAAAATGAGGCTCATGCTGCCCCCCCCAAAAAAGTTATTAAATTGTAGTAAAGCAGTTGAGTCACAATAAAGCATAAGAACATAAAGAACCGATGTAAAACAACAAAAAATGGTAAGCTGAGTTTGGTTAGACCCAATGGACTTCATTAATTGCAGCCTTATTACGGACGCCCATAGGATGTTGCAAATTGTAAAACTGTAGCTGCCATTAGTTTAATTTTAATAAGACTGAAATATTGGTAACAGATTCAATGACTCTCTCTCTCTCTGTGGCTTCCATTTGGCAGGGAAGAGAGATCTATACATCATAAATATACGTCTCCCAAATGCTTCATCAAAGTAGCCTTTTACCTCCTCCTGTACATAAAATAATCCAGACTGGATCCAGGATTGCCGATTGCTGTAGTTGCAGAGTGGTTTATTCTCTCTAGTATCTCTTGCTCAATGTATGGATGAAGATCGAAGGAAATATATGGTTCTTGTGTATTTAAGTACACTACATATCTCTGGGATCATTGGCAAAGTATGCAAACCTCAGAAGGTAGAAAAGGGGTGCATGCATTTGTCCACGACTGTATATGTGCAGAACAAATGAAGCGTATACATATTGTTAGTGTTATTAATGAAACTAGATCTACTTTAAACAAAAACAAATCTCAAAGGGCTTAATCTTGCACCAAGCATAAAACGAGAGCACAATGGGCCACATTCAACAAGCTTTTCAACAGAAGCTCCATTTATTTGACTTGTTTTGCTGAAATAATAATAAATAATACTACCAGATGATTTTTCAGAACTAGCTACATACAGGCTAACAGTGAAAGTTTTTTTTTTTTTTTTTTCTCCACACACATTGACTATATCCAGGCCAAGTGTTGCAACATCACAGAGTTTCTATTTTGCCAATGAGAAAGAAGCAGAGCGGAGTAAATCTGACTCAGTTGCCTTTGCAACATAATGTCATTTATGTGTGATTAAAACTCTTGTGCTGGAGGGGGGTGCGGAAACGGTATAAAAGGCCATTCTGTTACTCATAAAGAAATAGGAGCACAGCAATATAACATTTACTACAAACATAAACACATAACATTTTGGTCATTGATTTACGTTAATTCACTCTGTGAAAGATGTTCACTGGAGGGTTTGTTAAAGACATATTGGAGCCACATGTGCTGCACATGTGGTTAATGTCTTTTAATGTACAGCGCTGAGACAGAAACTCACCCCTTCCTATCAGCTTGTTTGATACTGCTGTTCTGTATGACAGGGGTAGGGATTAACAGCAAGAGAGACATAAATACATTGAAAATACGGCAAAGGTATCAATAAGAAATATCAAAAGTAAACTAGAAGCCCAGTCATTGCACCTCCCTGTTTTTCTGGTCACCATCCCCATGGTAGACCTTATTCCTTTTTCCACACACCTGGCAAAGTGAGTCTCTCAGACCTCTACACAAGTCTCTCTTGCTCCACTGGTTGCATGTATCCCAAGTTAGGATAAATTGGACTGGCAGGAACTCCTACTTCATGCCTTTTTATAACCAGGCTAGGGCCCTAATAGGTTGATTCATTTAGGTCTATCTCTAGACTTTGGCTTCACCTCAGACATTGGGTCCATTCTTACCACAACATAGAACTGGACCTCCTGCTCAGGTAAAGTTCAGTTTAGTATAATTTCAGATCAGTTGTGGAGTTGATGTGTTACCGTTCTGTTCAGTTACAAGTTCAGCTTTAGGAGCACTATGAGCTGTTGTAATTTGCAGTAGTTAGAAAGTATGGTAACACTTTACAATAAGTCTCCCAAGGTTACAGTGTATTTACATAGTAGTTCATAAGTACAGTGTAATTACGCTTTATTACAATGTACTTGAAGTGTAAAAAGTGGGCCATGCCTGGTATAGCTCCAAAGTTAGCCTCCCGATGGGCATCCTTACCAGATAATTGTGTATTTACATATACCGTTAATCATTATTACACATTAAGTACATAGTAATAATGCATACGTGCACTGTTCTTATTGCCTATTATGTACATACACTGTAACCAGGGACACTTATTGTAAAGTGTTACCGAAAGGATTCACCTGAAAGTTTGCTATAAATGCAAACTGAACTGCAGTTCGACTGGGACACAGAGTGAAGACTTCAAATGAGTTAGGATATTAAAGTTCAAGGAACTTCTGTAAAGAGCACCATACACCATACCCTGTTCAAGTCTTTCATATTTTTCTTGGTTACTTCAAAGTGTCATCTGCGTGTTTACTGAAAATTCCCAGCTTTAGTTTGGAAAATAAAGGTGTCCTGATGAAAGTTATAACCTACATGTCTTTGGGACTCTAAAGTTGGAATTTCTAGAAACTGTGCAATTGTGCACGTCCTGTATAAAGAATCTAGGTAGAGTGGTAGCTAGTGTCTATGGTTTTGTCTGTATATTGTTAATTCACTTGAAGGTCTGCAAGCTACTGACCCCAGGATAAGAGGGCTCAATGTTACCCGTATGTCTTTGCCTCACCAGGTAATTTTATACCACCTGCTGAGGCGAAGCAAACTCCTTCAACTAGAGAAGACATGAGTCAAAGCTGTAATCCCTGAAAGTCATAAGTTGAGTCGGATTGCTGAATCAGAGGATGGCACTAAGACACAATGTTTCGTTTGGGGGGATGGGTTGCTCCCTGCATCAGTCTGTTATCAGACAAAAGTGAAAAGCAGATCTCCAGCAACACTTTAGCTGAGTGAAGAAAGCAAGGATTTGTTTACCGTGTGATCAGAGCTCCAGAATGCAATATAACAAACAAATGCTGCATCATTGTAACAATAATAAGGACATTGATTTTTTTAGTTTTGTGGGGGGGGGAGGGGTGATAATTATCTTTTCATGAAATACTATTCAGTTGACCTTTACAGTCCTGGGTATTGCTATCGTTATTAATAATCAAGATGGATCTGTACTGTCATGAAATGTAAACAGATCTCATTTACTTACATTTTCATTTCAATAAAGTGCAGTTCAGCAAGATTTCAGTTTAAATTAAATTGTTTTCTTGGCTGTTTTATTTTTAATGTATAAAAAATATTCTAATTCTAAATTCTAATGTTATGCCTTCATAGAACATTTTTTTTTTCTTTCTAGTGAAAAAGACACTTATTATAAAGTGATAAAGGCTGCTAATCATTGCCAGGGTTCCTCTCTACCCTGAGGTAACGTCTGTTTAGACTGTCTCTCTTAGGGGTCGATCTTTGGAAATATGGGAATATGGGAGGCAAAAACTTGAAACCTACTGGATGAAAGCCCTTGATTCAGAGTTTTCCATACATCTGTTACAATCATGGGCCTACCCCCTACCTCTGCTTTATTATTAATGATAGAAAACATATTGCTGGAGTAAAGCCATGGCAGTACAAGCAGCTCACAATATACTGTAGGTCTGTATAGGGAGATGCAGGTGTTCAGTAATGTCTCTTTCATAGTAAATCAGCTTCCCCTCAGCTCTGGATGATCGCCTCTCATCTGGTTCTCATTAAGATTTCCTATTCTGATGCCAGTACAGAACATACGGAAGTAGCTGAAAGTCTTTGCATTCAGAAATCAATGTAGTGGCCAACCAAAGCTTATGACAGGTCAGTCAGCTGCGATCTTCCTAGTTTTCTCTAGGCTGAATCTGTGTTCCACAAACTAGAAAGACACCAGCCATGAACAAGCAGTTTAATTCCGAAGGTCAAGATGAAAATGAATCTGCACATGATATTATTCTGATGCTTTTGAGTGGATATGAATGGATATATGCAGTCAAATCTTTTTATGCTGCCATTGATTTTCTCCACAAACAGGTTTATAGTTGTTAACCACTTTCCGAAAACCCAAAGTGATTTGTAACTACTGAAATGCAATGTTGTTTCTTGTACTGTAGTTCATATTGCATTACACAGCAGATAAGGTAGTGAAGAGACCAATTACTCCAATTAACTAATTAACCTATAGGGGATTAGCAATCCTACTCGTTTGAATAGTTCTACGGGATCTTTGGTGACCCGGCTTTAGCGTCTGAGATCTGACGAGATCAGGCTAATTGCATAGTTCTGACATAAATATATCAAATGAACCCTGATCGGTAAACTTGACCTCTCACTCCAATGCAAAGACACCCTGGCCATGCCCCCTCACACACAACCACTTAGGCAATGTGAAAATGTATCATAAACAAACTCTTCCTCGGTTCCTAACTCAGGAAAAACTTCTGCAAAGTTTTAAGGTGAAGGTTATACCTTTTGAGAGATGTGGTCCACCCCCTCAAAAGCCTTGTCTTATGTAGGTTCTGTTGAGGATGTTGTTTAGGGCAACTGACTAGTTTTGGGGCTGCTTTGTTTCATGTACTAGCATATAATAACACAGTGCACCATGTGAAAATGGGACCAGACAGAAGGTTTATTTTCCTGGCCTGAAACAGCTGCTGTGTCTGATTAGGTTATCAGTGGAGGGTAGGGAGATATTTTTAGTGGTCTATTCCTTTCATGTTGCCACTTTAGAAGAGACTTCTTCCACAACAGATTTTCCATCCTTTTCCCTGATGTGGAATATTACCGCCTGGATTGCTTCTTCTTTGTGTACCTTCCTTGTACACCCAGTGGCAATCAAGCTGTCTTCTAAACGTTTATAGAAAAGTTGTGAAAGTACCAGATGCCCAAAGAGGAATTTACAGCATTTATTTGCAAAATATTTCTAGGGTATGACTTCATTTCGTTATGCGGTATTTAGAAACATACAGATGTGTTACTTATACATACAATCTTTATGGCCTCACAATTTCTTCCCTTTTTGAAGCATTTGTTGATAGACACTGAATTTACACCAAAGCTTTGTGTGATTGTTCTCATTGCATTATGGACAGGCAGAAGCCTTTTGTGAACCCGAAAAACAAAAACAAACTTCTTCCTAATCTCTGTTGTTTTGGATATACACTCATTTGTTTCTCTTCAGGACTATATCTTGCAGACAAGGCTATTCAGTTACAAATAATTGACTGCAGAATGTGTCTTAATATTAACCATTTAGGACCCAATTAAGCCCATCCTAACTTATTACAGGACTTCAGAAAGTACAGTTTAAACATATCCATTAGAACTGAAAAAAAAAATGTACTTCAAGTCTTTTCCTTTGAGCTTTTTATTATCGTTTAGCTTGACTTAAGGCTTTAAGGTGGTAAGGTTTCAAAGATCCAAATAATAATTTCCTCTTTCATTCAACATAGTAATATACACCCTAACAATGTTTATGTTCTATCCAAAGTATAAAGTATTCCTGCATAATATTCACATTGGAAGAGAAATCTGACCTTGCCTCTTATACTTATCTTTTCATGCCCTTTCCCCACTGGTTTGCTTTCACAGTCCTCTCGCTTATTGCCTGCTGGTTCTCAGCAATTTATGTGTTTGACACATTGAGTTAAAGCAGTTCTGCTGGTAAGGTAAATAATTGCTTTCTTCTTGTGAAGTGTTTCTCTGAAATACCTGCTTTCCTGCAGTCTTTGGTTGGAATTGCTGTAGTTAAAAATATTTTATATGCACAGGGCCAAAACCAGTCAGTGGTCAAACTGTATATTGTTAATGCAAAACCAAGTAAAATAAAATAAAAAGCCACATTTAGTACACAAAGTCAGATGTTATAAGATCCAAGCTGAGGCAATTTCTGAAATATGAGTGGTCTCTTGAGCATTATAGAAAGTATGCACATTGGCAGTCTCTTGCATTGTACCCATATTCAAAATGTTCCTCTATGATACCCATAGGCCAATGCTTCTGGAAGAGAAAAGGTAATTTTTAATTCACTGAGCGGCGGTTAAATTACGTCATGCAAACATGGCGGCACACATGGTTGTGTACACTGTAAATGTAAACAATCATCTTAAGACTATTTTAAGCTATTAAAATGCATTGTTGAGTCAAATTTCCTACAAGGTATGATAACAAAACCCGTTATGCTTGCAGAGACAGGTCTGTAACCACACAGGTTAATCACGAAACGCAACGTTGCTTAGCAAGCATAGATGTTCAACATATCGGTATGGGATTCTATAATATTCACTCTGGATATCAATTAACATTAGCAGAATCATTTAGTCTGTATGCGCCGTAGGTGATATAATTGTTATTCACCTATATTTACACTGCAGTCTAAGCAGATGGGGATTTGAATCTGTTTTTGAATGAGGTAATAACTGTTCGTACACCTGCAAAATAAACACCAGCTTCTCAAGAAAGCCATTTTCTTTGTTTATTTTTTATTGGAACGCTTTTTGGTTGGAAGTCAGAAATATCAAGTAGGAACTTCCCACATCCAAGTTTCTTCAATGTTGTACCCAATTGAAGGCTCATGGGAAAAAGGCCATGGCATATTTGCTAGCTTTTCCTTTTGATGAACACTTTTAACAAGTCTTTTGGCTCAGCATTTTTGATGTTCCCTCATTCCTGACCAAAGTATCAGATGAAGGTAACCTTAGACACTGGATATGTGCTTTAATGGCTGACCCAATTAGGGATGGTTACCAGGTAAAAAACAGAAGCAACTGTGACATTTTTAGCTGTACAAAAACAGTTTCTGTGTACCTGGTCAAGTCATTGTGGGGAAGCAATATTTTATCATTTGATGTCAGTCAAGGACTTGTAAGACATTCTGTACTATATTAATAATCATATTCATAATATACATAATATTATTTTAAAGGACAAATCTTGACAATGTTATGTTAGAAGCACCAAATATACTTTCATTGGGATTCCAGAGGTGCGATAAGCTTTAAGCTTTGTGTAAAAAATATATACATAATTGAAAGCAATTGAATTCTCTGTAAAATATAATTAATCTCCATTTCTTTAATACTCACACTGAAACACATTAAAAGTCTAACTTCACTGTCCAGATTGGAAGCTTCAGTGTAGTGTTCTGACAGAGACTGGAAATGATTAGCTAAGGATTTAAGCCGTACAATAGCTCTTTGACCTAAGAGAAACAAAGCTTGCTCTAAATCCTAGCTGGCTTCTTGCCTAGTGTGTGGTGCCATTCATTCCCCTCTCTGAGATATTAAGCACCAAGTGTGACCTACTGCAGGGGGAACTTCTTCAAACAGGAAATGAGCTAACCGAATCTGAGCTCCTCAGAAGATCTCAAGGGTATGCTCATTGGTCACTGGCATCCTGTCGGCTACCTGCTTGACGAATGCTCCCTCGTAGGCAATGGAAACGAAAAAGTATACTTTACAAATAAACTGGCCCAGTCTGAGTCACTGATTCCGCTAGACCACAACAAAGTAGCAGCAAACAGATATTGAACACGCCAGCTGCTACGGAGAAAGTGTCAGGACCCGCCTTTGCTGTTAGACGTGAGACAGGAAGCGCACGTCTGTTCTAACCCTCTTGTAATGTCATTTGAGGGAGATGAAAGGCTTCCCCCTGGATGAAGCATGGGAGGTCATCAGCATGTCCGTATCCCCCAGCACTGACAAATGGGCCATACAGGAGAGATGGCAGAGGTCCAGACGTTTTCTGAGAAATGCAGCACACCGTTTCCAAAGGTTTCCAATGTGTGAAATATAGAAGGCTCTGCAAGTGCTCGGGGTTTCTTTCTGTGAATCCAGCGATGCCCGAGATGACAAAGAAACAATTGTACATAATCATGCCTTTCGCTTGAAAAGGGATGAACAAATATTGGCCATGTATGATACTTATTTATTAATGAGACTGCTGAGCATGAATGTAAAAACTGAAAAGGTTTCCTTTGATTTAATACTGGGTGTGTAAACTTTGCACTGCCACTCAGTGACCATCCAAAGTTTACATACGGTGTGTCTTTAACAAACTCTTAAAAGATACAATTAATGACTATGGGGCAGCAGTGTGGCAAGGGATCTGGACTCTGGAGTGGAGAATCGTGGGTTCAATCCCATGAGGGGGACACTGCTGCTGTACCCTTCAGCAAGGTACTATACCTAGATTGCTCCAGTGAAAAAACAGCTTTTTAAATGAAGTGTTGAATACTAGCAACTTCCACTACACAAAGCTTGCCTACTGTGAGACATCAAAATCCAGGGGAGACAATGTCTTTCTTGCATTTTTGACATCAGGTTGTGAGTAGTTACATAGATGCCCATTGTATGTGTATATTACAATACTCATGTCAATTAACTTTTAAACAAATCCCTTTTATTCTAACAAGTCAAGCTTTAAATAAGAAACAAATGGGAATTCAGAAATCATGTGCAAAAAAAAACAATGTGATTAAAAGATACCACATAATAAAGGATGGCTAAACGGTGCCCCAAATTTAAGTGTCTTTGATGTTTCATTACTCTCTTCAATGGCAATTTCAAATCTGTGTATATTTATCTACAGAAATGCTTCTAACGTCTAACCAGATGAAAGTCCTCTGACATTTTAAATAGGCGGATGCGTTCCAGAAGAAACAGTGTTACAGTATAATGTGTCCGTATAACCTTGATATTTGCAGGCTTTCCTTCAGATTGAGCTCAACAGTCCACCATCCAGATAAAGTAATCCTTGTGTTTGCAGAAAGTCATTGGCAATACTATGAAATGCTTTTTCTATAACATTTGTTTAAAGGAAGACTGAATATCACAGAAGCTTACACGATTCATTGAATATGACCAAAATCATTCTTTTGAATTGTGTTTTATTATTCTAATTCTGGCTTCTGAAACATCAGTGTAGGTCCTTGATTACAGTTTCTCTAATCAAAGCAAACACCTGCCCTTTCTTTTAAACGGGAAGCCCTTTGAAGTTGTTGTGAGGACTTATTATCCAAATCATATGATGATCAATTCTTTCAGAGCTCGGTGCATGGCTGTCACAGCAAGTTCCCCTGAGGTGCTTAACAAAGGGTAAAATCGAATGCCATTAATCTGATGTCAAAAAATGCCAAATACCATAGCAGGCCTTGACCTTGACACTGCTTATTAAAGTGAATGAATTGCTACTGAGAAGGTTTTGGAAGGAAATGGTTCACATAAATAAATATTATATAAACATAAAAAATGTTGCTAAACCTTATCGGTTGTCATGCAATTGAATGACAGCTTTCAAAATTGGGCTTTCAGTTTGTTTATTTATTTAACTGCATACTCCTGCTGCTTGCTTGGATTTGGAAGATCTAATTGACACATGCTGGACCTCCTTCTGTGTCAAGGTTATCACCTGCTATTATATTATATAAAACACCCCTTTCCATACATTCTGCTCTTCATGGTGTATGGCACTAGGCCATACATCATTAAGATTTCCCTGTGTGCTGTGTACGTTTCTGTTTCTTTTCTGTTTAATATAGTTTAATTTTTACAGGATATATTTCTTGATTTTCTCAATTCCTTGATGAAAACTGTAAAACAATTTGACCCACACTTGCCTCCTGAGTGCACAACTACTTGTTCAGGAAATATTGAAAACTAAGTCAGGAAGCAAAATGCACATTTTATGGATGCAATGCTTTCAAACTGTGGAGGACAGATGGCTGTAGAATCTAGAGCTTAGATGTTCTGCAGGGACTTCTTAGTGACTTGACTGTTGCTTGGCAGTTTTCAAAAAAACAGCAACTGACATCAAGGAATATATACTCTTGTATGTCCCTGCCTTGCCAGTACAGGAGAGATCTAATCATAATTATGGATTTTCAATCTGAAACACATAGCACCCTGTAGTAAAAAAAAAAAAAAAAAAAGAGAAATTGATATGAAAAGGGAAAAAGTTGGAATACACCAGCTATAAATACTTTCTTTATACAATGCATATTATTATGTATTGCATGTATGGTTTAAATTGAAGCAAAGGTAGTGGTTGTAGTGTCTGCAAGGAAGCGCACTCTCTATAATGAACATTATGTGACGAGGGACCCAGTAGTGTTTAAGGATAATTTACTTTAGCAGTGTATTATCATGGTAATGAGTCTCTTATGATACTCAAGATGAGAAAAATGCTAGCAAAGTCTGGTTTTCTTTCCAAGTAAGATTGAGATGATAATGTAAAGTAAAATTAGCTT
Organism: Amia ocellicauda; assembly: GCF_036373705.1. NCBI lineage: Eukaryota > Metazoa > Chordata > Actinopteri > Amiiformes > Amiidae > Amia > Amia ocellicauda. Next base: position 5,314,838 of record NC_089867.1, read on the forward strand.
CTATTTAAACAAAATCTACATTTCAGGTTTTACTATTATACTATGCCTTTAATAATATTTAATACACTTATACAAATATTGAGAAATATTACATGAGTTGATAAAGTAGAATACATTGATGGAGGTAATTCATCATTAAAATTAAAATGTACAGGATCTTAATTTACCTGCGTAATATTTCAACATTTTGAAAAATAACCTTTAGACCTTTGAGATCATTATAATTGACAACAGCCTCTGCTTTACTGTTACTGTATGATGTTAAAATGTTCTCCATTTTGAAAAAAAAGGAAGCCACGTGTTAATTAAAACATGTTTTTAATTAGTGCAGAACTTTAGTATTATTAGTGCTGCTTTTATAGAAACAGGCCTAAATCAAAGAGGTTTTGTAAAATCCAAACCACAGATTACCATGCCTAATGCAGTCGTGTGTGGTCTTCATATAGTAACATAGGAAATATAGTATTAACCTATAGTCATGCATATGTGCATTCATTCTTCATGTTAGAAACTTTCTCTGCATTACGGGCTTTGCTTTCCTCCCAAATGTCTACAGACATACGTAGAATGTGTTGGTTCTCTGGTAAGGAGTTGATCCAACAATCCTCAGTAATCCTATCCTACAAACACCCCTTTGCACCATGACAAAGAACAACAACAAAATAAAACAAAAAGTGCAATTAATTGCATATATTAAGTTAGAATAATAACCAGTTGAACTGGAGGCCAGCTTCATGGTTACAAAGACAAAATATTTTACTACAACTGTTGACAGATATGTAATGTGTCTGGTATGCAAAGGCTCATCGTTACTGGCTGTGATTAAACTGACCTTATTCCAGACGAGAATTACTTTATTAGTAGGACATCCTACTGTACTTTAAGACTGGATCACACAAACATATCTATATCACTGAACTGTGTGCAGTCTGGGATGGGGCCTTGAACACTGAAAATACCCAGGATGCTTCTACTCTATACAATGTGTGTTTCCCTGGAATCGAATCGTTATCAAAAGGTTTTGGTTGTGGAAAATATATATATAAATCATCCCATGAAAAAGTAATTAGCTCTTCCATTAACTATACTTATTCTCCATTACTTGCAGATGTGTAATATTATATGGAACAAGGCCACTTGATTTCTCCGTGCGCCCCCAGTTATCTTTGCTCAGAATACATAACATTCAGAATCCATGTTCATATTTGGCCTCCGAGCTGCCATTTTCTAGTCTGCTTATAAAGAGGTCCAGTTTAGGCACTAGCAACAGTGTTGTGTCTCTCTTATCCTCCATCTGCGTTAGTAGCCAACACTTACATTTGTTTGCTTTGAATTTCTACCCTGGACAAAACATCCACCTGACCGAGACAGTATGAGAGCTGAAATCTGTCTTCTCATGCTTTTCCTCTGTCTATTTCAAGGCTGTCTCCATGCGAAAGTTTTCTTTTTTGGAGGCCTTTACTCATATTATAATGATACAGTCTAATTCCACGCGATTTGCAGCACTTTTCCAATTGTACCTTATCCCTGTCTAAGGCAGAGTCAGGCTGCTTGTGATTCGCTGGAGGCAGGTTGCCAAAATTAAAAAAATGCCAAAAAAAACAAGTAACAGTTTGTGTAAGCAGATCCTTTCCACTTGAATATGTTCCCATCTATAAACGATGTAAACATGCTTCCAGCATATACAGAACCCTCTTCTACCCAGATAGATGTATTTGAGATTAAGTGGTGATTTGGGACCCTTATAACAAGCTTACTTGAAAGACCGTAGAGAACCAGGCAGTGCCCAGTTCGCTACTAGTGTTTTTGGATGTATTCTTTAGTTTACCTCAAATTGCCTATACTGTATATACATGGTTTAGAATTTGGAACATATACATGCTGTATTAATAGATTGTAATTCACCAGGTACTGATTGATATCTATGAAAGATTTACTGCATGTTTCAAGTAGGCTTGTTAGAAAGAAGGTTTGTGTTGTTTACATGGTCATCCCAAGAAGACTACACGGACCAGCGGACATAGTCACTTAGCTCAGCTATGTAGCTTGTTTCATTGTATATATATTGCATCTGTATTCATAACCTTAGCACAGCAACTACTGTTTGTTACTTACTTTTCACTACTTATTCACTACGCATTTTCACTACTTATTGACACAGTTTCTGTAATCAGAAATGGTTGTATTACATATTAGTGTTGCGAGATATTTTACAGCGTAATTATGCTCTTATCCATTCTCCTACTAAACGATCTTCCTTTTCTTCATTCTCACTTCTCTGATAATAAACTTTTTCCTCCTAGGTCACAAACCCATGACCCTCTCCCCACTCGCCTCCTCCAAGTGACTGCTTCCCTTCATCTCCTCATTCCTCAACTCCTCACTCCTCTCTGGCTGTTTCTCCTATGCCTTCAAACAAGCTTCTGTGATCCCACTTCTCAAAAAACCTACCCTTGACCCAACCTCTCCTCAGAACTACCGGCCTGTCTCCCAACTCCCCTTTCTCTCATAGACCCTCGAGTGTGCTGTCCACTGCCAGCTAACTCTCCCATCACTCACTTCTTGATCCTCTGCAATCCGGCTTCCGCACAGCTCACTCCATTGAGACGGCTCTCCTGGCTGTCACTGACTCCCTCAGCTGTACTCTGAAGGCCTCCCTCTCCTCAGTCCTAATTCTCCTTGATCTCTCCACAGTATATGACACTGTCGATCACTCCATCCTCCTCTCCTGCCTCGCCTCAAGACACATCTTTTCAGACTGTAATTTTTCACTTTGCTAGTACTCGTATTGTTTATTTTGATTTCCCCCATGTCCCCTTCCCCTGGGCTATTAACTATGACTTCACATTTTGTCTGCAATTATTAGCAGACAGAACCCAATTAAACACAAAAACCATGTACTGGACTGGGAGAGCTGATGACACACATCTTCATTCTATGGCCTATCTACGGTCAGCTTGAGTGCTTGATTCTTGCTGTGTTGTGATTGTGGATCACACACAGTGGGGCTATAGTGCCAGCTGGAGAATGGAAAGCTTCCCACGACAACTTTCGGTTCTTCAGTTACAGAGCCATTATCACGGGTCACTGTTTCCCTATCTGACTCCACCTAATTCCTGACAATTTAGTACTTCAAACTGGAAAGTCTTCCCAGAAAATAAACTATTGAACTTAATATTTAAAAAAAATAAAAAATGTATTTTCAAAAATAAACAAAAGAAAGATTTATAGATTTGAGATTAGTGTTCACGTTTCTATCTTTCTTGAGGAGTTTCAGAGGGTTTCTCTAGCTACAGTATATCTTTACATTTGACATCATGCTTGCTTAATTCTGAGATAATCCTTTAGCAATTAAAATGTTTGCCAGTTTTGGTCGATAATTACTTTGTGCTGCATTTGTTGGAAATAAACAAACGTTTTGTTTTTGCCTTTGTTGATGTTTGTAACTATCTAATGATGCTAATGAAAGTTAAACATAGATCAACTTGAAATGTAAAGCTGACAGTACATTAATAACAATATACAGCTGGTTGCTGTGACTTCTTACTGGACAGAAGCAGCATGATAAACAGTTGCAGTTAGTTTTGCAATGATTCACTACTCAAGCCTGTAGGTTCTGTTGAAGGGAAAATTCACTTGAAATGACTATGTAAATACACAACTGTATTTCTGGATGGAAAAACACCCCCAACAAGCATCAGATATTATTATTATTATTATTATTATTATTATTATTATTATTATTATTATTATTTCTTGGCAGACGCCCTTATCCAGGGCGACTTACAACATTGCAAAAATACAGTTAAGTAAAGGCGTCAATCCTTACAAATTCAATTTACATAAAACATAGCAATTCAAAATATAAAATACATTTTACAAGTTCCAATTACAGTACAGTAAGTACAGTACAGGCAAGTACAGTAAGTGAGGTCCTACATCCTGGACGGTAAAGCTAAGTGCTGTCAAGATGTAGGGTCACAGTCAAGGGTTATGGGAAAGGGAGCAAGGAGGAAACTACCACTACTACCACCACTTCTACTAAGATGTTTTAATGCTCATTATAGCATTGCTATTGTATTTATTACTATTTGTTGTATATTCAAAATGTATTGCTTATAATGATCATTCAATGTTTTTTATGGTTTGTTCTACACAATCACATTTCAGTATGAGTCTATAACTGTACCGAATATATAATATATAAATAATTGAACTACATTTAATTGTATAGTAGTTTTTATGTAATGGTTTTACAGTACCACTGTATGTGAGTCGACTTGCATCAGTCAAATGAATGAATAATAAAATAAACATAATGGCAACTGCTTACATGTCTGCTTGTGTGCATTATAATGCCAAATGTATCTAATCAGAACTGACAGATATAGAGCTTAAAAGAATGTATACACCAAAAGCAGAACTGTCTTGCCAGCAGTATCATACACACTTGGTTATTTAATTTCCCTTTACTGAAAATTCATCTTCCGCTGCCTTTCAAATTAGGTTATTCTTCTCTCTCTGTGTTCCTTCATGTTCAAATGCAATGTGATCTTTACTGCTGGAACATGTTACCCTGCTTGGTTAAGGTGCATTTCCTTAAGCTCTTTACCTCTAGACCGCGCCAGCAACGTCCGCTGACATGAATAACATTTGAAAGGTATTATGTGGCTTTCTTGCTGAAAAGTCAAACACTTACAGGCCTGTCTTTCTGGGAAGATTGAAGAAAGAAAGATATGGCAAGACAACAACATCAACAAAGTAGATGAAATACAAAAATAAAACCAGCTTATTCCAAGTACTATAAAAAATGTGGCTTTGACTTGTGTTTAACATTCTGTCTGTCCAATAAATCAGTTTCAGAACTAACAGTAGCGCTGCAGAGTTTCATACAGCAGCAGCTAATATAGAGTCATGCTGCTGTGCTCTACAATGTTTTGGATAACCTTCCTGAGGAATTGGTTGCAATCTTTGGACCTCTGGAGATCAACAATTGCCATTTGTTTCTCTCTATGTGGCATCACACAGTAAATCAGGCCCGTAAACAAGCTGATTACAACCGTTCATGTAATTGCAAACAGAATGTATTTGAGCACATATGTTACACATGGAGTATGTTGTAAAAACCTGCCATACCAAGCATGAATCCACCCAGAATGCAATGGGATGGCATATGATTCATTCAATGAACTGCCCAACAACTCAATACAATTTAAGTCACCTCTTTAATATGTAAAAATGTAAGTATGCTCCTATAGATTCGGAGAACAGTTTCGTTTTTTTTTTTTTTCTTACAAATATATTTTCAATTCTTCACATTTTTCAATAACACCTTATCAATACACTTAAAAAGCTGCATACACGCTTTCAAATGAAAATAAAGAGAACATTTTAAAAAGGAATTTATAAAGCATCATTTTACAACTATGCAAGCTTTAAATAGCAGTCATAACACCACTTGAATTTGTTTAATATTGCAAAATTCTCTATTGCATTCCGGTCACAACTGATTATCCGTGAAACACTTCAGGGAGGATTGCACATTACAAGCAGTATATAAATAACCTACTTGGCTGCATTAGGCCCAAACCTCCAGTTGTCTAATACAATTCTGAATTGAACATTTCACCCACTGTGAAAGTTTTGTTTTTCTCATTCCAGCCAGTGAAACTGTTACACTCGAAATGCATTCAAATAAGGGAAGAATTAATTTATTACTGAGACATGAAAACAGCATGGCACAGGACATTTAGATAACTTTCATTAATTAGGCTAGTACAACGCTTTTCCACCCGACTGCTGGTGCCCAGCAATGAGTGAAGAGGCAGGGCCTAGGTGGGTCACCAACCTATAGCCAGTGTGAAGATAACATTTGAAAAACAAAGAGGAACATACAGACAGGTGACAAATTAAAGGAAAAACCTGAATAAATGAGTGGAGGAACATAACAAATGCAGATCCCTCCAAACAGGTGTACTGCATGATACAATTAAGCAATTAACATCCTATCATGCTCTGTGGCATGTATAAAAATGCTGAGCAGGCCCAGTTGACCTCGATTGTGGATCAAGACGGCAAGAGGAAAGAATCTACATGACTTTGAAAGAGGGGTCATTATTGGGGCACGAATGGTAGGAGCTTCAGTCACACAGACGCTCAACTGGCTTGTGTTCTGGACAAGTGGGCGAGTGCATGTGTGGCGACACCAAGAGAACGGTACAGGCCTCACTGCTGGACCCCTACAGTGAGGGGGTCCAGAGACTCTGTTAGGCTGTAGGGGGCATTTTCCTGGCATGGTTTGGGTCCACTTGTCCCCTTAGAGGGAAGGGTCACTGCAAATCATGACAAAGTTATTCTGAGTGATCACCTTTATCCTATGGTGAAATATTTATATCCTGATGGGAGTGGTCTCTGAGTGGTCCCATCCACAGGGCATGAGATGTCACTGAATTGTGTGATGAGTATGAAAATTATGTGAATCATATGCTATGGCCTTCGCAGTCACAAGACCTCAGCCCAATTGAAAACCAATGGGAGATTGTGGACCGAAGTGTTAGACAGTGCTCTCCACCACCATCATCAAAACACCAAATGAGGGAATATCATTTGGAAGAATGGTGTCTATCCCTCCAGTAGAGTCCAGAGACTCGTAGAATCTGTGCCAAGAGCATTGAAGCGGTTCTGGCAGCTCGTGGTGCCCAACACCTTACTGAGACATTTTATGTTGTTTTTTTCTTTAATTTGTCACCCATCTGTATATGGTAATGTCTCTTTGGCAGGCACAGCTCATAAAACTTTCAAACACATATATTTAAAAGTGATGTGCAGGGCATATGGCTTGACATTTTAATCATCATCATCATCATCATCATCATCATCTCAGTCCCTGGGATGTAATGGGTGTAGGAGAGAATGACACTGATGGGTAGAACCCTGACAAGACTCTGCTCCTTAAAGAATTAGGTGTTGGGATTAATCATACAGCATATTAATTGTGCAGCAAATAGATTTCAAAAGAAGTTCCCTATACGACTTTGCTTTGTCACACACACACAAGTCACTGAAATACTCCAGAGCGCAGAACTAAAAATGTAACTTTACTGAAGGATAACTGATGAATTTGTTACCTTGGTTATGGAGAAACAAGAGTTTTTGTAAAAAAGAAAAAAGAAAAAGAAAAGTGTTTGTGGTTTGTGGCCCTTGTTAGAGTAATGTTACTCAATAGGGAGTTGGGTTTCAGTAGAAACCACATTAAAATAATTACTTTCATTCATTCTCAGATTTTTTTATTTTTTTTTTACTGTTGAAGAAGATAAATAAGAACCATTCCTCCAAGGCTGAGACAGCATATAACAAGTTTTGTGCGGAAAACTATTCTGTCCAAAATCAGCAAGATTTTTAATGTCTTCACTGGCTCCAAAAATAGATTCAGCTATTCAGCTTGAATAAGCCAAAATGATGCGTTTAGCAAGTTGAAATAATGGCATGTGTTCATTGTGCGATTCCCTTCAGGCTTTTACACCCAATTGCCTTTACGGTCTGATCTGGGACAGGTAGATCTGCGTCAAGTATACATTGTTTAAAAACAAGTGTTTTTCCATGAAAGGAATGTCTTTAGCAGATGTTTTCCAAACCACACTGAGATCAGCATAGAGTAGTTTTACAGCTGGAACCTTTGAGGCAAGACAAGGTTTTATTCATACAGAAATATAAATATTTAAATCACATATATATTTTATTCAAGACCGCTGTAGTGTCATCACTCCTTCTACTATTGTAGCAGTTTAGTATTCATGTTAAATTTTGCACATTTATTACAAATCAATATAGGGGCAACACAACACAACTTTAGAGACCCCTTTTAAATTTAGACAAGTGGACTATGAAGGAATGAGTAAAAGATTAGTAGTACTAAACTAGTAGTAGTAGTTTGGCATCCAGTGGATAAGGTCGCAGAGTAGAAGAACTTTACTATTATTCTCAGAGTACATGCTGAAGGTAAGCAAGTCTAGGAAAAAGTGGGCCACATGATTTATGGACTCAATCAAGTTTAGCATGAGGAAAATTAAAGTGCTTTATAGAGCAGTTAACAGTGACTGTGACCAAGGGAACCATAAAGAAAAAAACTGAGCTGGCGGGACATGTCAACAGGGACACCAGAAAAGGTTTAGCTCTCATTGCAATTTTCTGTCTTCTTCCCTATATTCCAAAAGTATAAGGAACAATTACAGCAAAGTAAAACTGTTCTCAAAAGATGTGGTTGCGGAGTCATTCTGTTTTGAGCCAATCCTTGAACTCAAAACTATCTTCACAACCACATCATTCTGGATATCATCAGTTCAAAAGACAATCATGTGTTTAGGAACCAGTCACGAATTTGATGTATTTCAAATTAGGTCTCTTGATACTTCGAGGCAAAATGAGGTGGCAAACTCCTGTCTATTGTGTTTACAACTTTTTCAACTTGTGATCCCATACTCTATGTTCTGGAAGATGCAATTAAATATGTTCCATAAAGGTCACATTGGTCACATTAAATGCAGAACCTTAATGACAATAGTTGAATATGTATTCTAATTGAAATCTACAGGCTTCTCCCTCTAAAAAGACACTATTCTGCTAATGGGATGTGATTGACAGCCAGGTACTACAAGTAACATGTTGTGTGTTGTTGTACTCTGCTGAAACAATCTTTGATTGTCTTTTCTTTTCTGATGAAGTTGCACAAAATGTCATGTAAGGTACTTAAAGATATCACTGTTTCTTCCTGTTCCCATTATCTCAGTTTCTCCAGCTGTTCCTGTCGCCTACGGGAGCCTGATAACTAACATGGGAACCTGATTTTCAGCTACCATCTGCCCACCACTGTGTCCTCTATTTGTCATTGTATCTGTGGATTTCTGCTATTTATTCCATAGTATTATCTGTGTGTTTTGAAGAAGCTGCCCCTTTTAAATCAACAACATTGAACTGTGTAAGGTCATGGTGCTGCCACTGCTTCTCACTCATGCAGCTGGAAAAAGTCTAGAAAAAGCGATGAGTATAGATATTCAGTACGCCATTTAGGATCACAGTATTTACATTTGTTTGTCCAAATTCTGAGGATTTTGAGACCATTTGGACAATACCCTGTGTTTTGAAGACAATAGTTGCAAATATAACACAGGGGCAAATGTTATTGTGAGTCTCTTTCCCTTTCCTCACAAGAACTGGGCCTACTTGATAGCACTGTGTTTTCTCATCGCAGCTGTCACCACATGAGCTTGTCTCACATTGCCCTCCACCATCCCCAGTCTGACTGCCTCCGAAAAACCCCGGGCTGCTCCCAGTCTGTGTCACATATCACTCCGTGTGTAATCATGATTGTGCCCTCTCAGAGATACCAGGTTTTCATTTTCCAGGAGTCACCATCCTGTTTACGTCTCTGACACAGTTCGCCACTGACATCTTGATATGCTGCACAGTTGGGCAGAACAAGGTCACACTTGAGAAAGGTTTCTGTAACATCCATTTACAAATCAAAATGTGAAGCACCTGCCATGTCTTTCTAACTTAAATTAACTTAAACTGCCTGCATTGTATGTGTGAAAATATAGAATACTGTACTTGCAATAACAAGACCTTCAAAACTAGGTACTGTCTGAGAAGGTATAGAATCAAATAATTAAAGAAAGCAAATACAGTAAGAACTTGAGCATTTTAATGAGTAAGACTGGGCAAATAACTCAAAGTAGGCCATGATTAGAGTTTGGAAGTAAACATGTATGGATCCCAACTGTATTGTTGAATAATGTGAAAAGTCAATACAGTTTTCAAAAAGAAGATGCGAAAGACAAGTGCTATAACAAGATATATTTTAGATGTTCAGACACAAGGTTCTAACTGATTAATTTTATTTAGGGTAAGACTGAGTTTGCAGAGTTAATTACACTGTTTTTTGCTTGTTCTTAATGTTTGCAATTAATAATTTAATTCCAGCTACCTTAAGTATTATTTCTTCTGTACTCTGATCTTTAATGAAAGAGCTACACCGTGTGTCTAGGTTCGTTTATATTGTTCGATTTTTTTTAAAGGTCAAATTTAGACAGCCCCCATGGTTTTGGTGTAGTTACACCTATAAGTGTAAAATTTTGCTATTGTGATAGAATCGAACAGGAAAATAATGGTTGCTTACCTCATACACTCCTACCAGCACGCGAGGCATAGCCTATTAAACGATCATTTTAGAAACTGAAATGTTGTACTTAAAATGCTTTCTTAAAGAGTGTCTGCAAGGAGCATATTCAAATCTGATTATTTCTTAGCATACTGTAAAATTAGATTTGTATTGGGTGGTTATTCCTATTTGAAACGCATGCTTTGAATAGTTGAATGGCATGAACACACTTGGTTTTATTGATTAAGAGGAGGGTTGTACTTATAATTGCTCAAACACTTTCTAGACAATTACACGAGTAGTGGGATATTAAAGCAGCATAGTTGCCCCTTTGATGCATTAACTGTCTATTTTGATGTGTCTCTTATCTGTAAAAGGCTCATTCAAACTGCAGAGGGAACATAATGGATCTGGAGTACAAATTCCTAGCTTTCTCGTCTTGAATGAATTGTACAATTTCTTCAACAGAAAACACTTCCGTTGTCACACAGGACGAGAACATTGAAATGGTTTCCTTTAAATGCTTCTATTCCTCAGGTGTGAGCAAAGATCCGTCCTCAGAACTCTCTGACTACTTTTCAAAAGGAAAATTCAACCTGTTGACATGCATTAAAGTATCCTGCAGCAACATACCACGAGTGAAAACCACACATTTATTATCATCATCATCATTATTATTATCATCTTAAACTTCAGTTTCCTATATATATATCCAAAAGGTCTGTCGATTAACAAAACAAATGTAGGACCTCAGTAGTTCCAAATGCCTACCGGTCAGGATTGAATCAGCACAAGAAATCTCCAAAGGGATGATCAAATTTGTGACCTATTTAGTTTATAAAATGACCCTATAATTAATGCGAGGGGGGCTGTTCTTGGCATGTTTGAATAACAGTAATTGCTTCCATTTGTAAAATATGTTCCATATCCTTACATCTACAGTACGTATTTCTCTTATAGCTTACGTGTTAGACTTGGAAGAGGGTGGTGTGGTTTTGTGGGATGGGTGGCTCGTCAGGTGAGGTGGGGTGGGGGTGGGGTTGTGGGGGGCAATTGTTGATCCTCTACAGGAAAAAACCTAAAACAATAAGGTCTCTGTGTTTTTGGTTCATTAAGAAAAAAACGCACCACACCAGCCATTTAATAAGAAATGCTGTTCTTGACAAGCTGTTCCAGTTGTAATTGTTCTTGACATTTCATAAATGCCGAAACATAATTAACTTAGTTTCTAAACCCATTAATTGATGATTCAATAATGAAAATAATTCAGGCTGTGTGCTAGGGTCTTTTGTAGTGTGTGAGTTATACGTAATGAGTTAGCCAAAATTAAGTTTGGCATTTCAATATTTTGTTTTTGGAAAAATACAGTGAAAAAATAAAAATGAAATATTCCTTGGACTGAGAGAACCAATATTAAATCAGAATAAATGAGTCCATTTGTTTTATTATGCATTCATGCATTTGTCTTTATGCAAGTGATTGTTAAATGAGAACCTTTTGGCAGTTTTGTTGAACTGAAGGATATGCTACAGTAATTAAAAAAAACAAAAAACCAAAAAAAGGCCAGGCACCAAGCATCTGAACATGACTTTTCCATTAATTTCATATATTTATTTATTTACTTTTATACTATTTCATGCTATTGTCAGAGAGCGACAACAACAAAATAATGGGATACAGCTGAACAGATTAACATTTAAGCAGAAAGAGCTTTGTTGGAGACAATCTTTCCCATTTTTCACTAGCACACCCGAGCAGTAACAAACCGGTGTTTTAGGAAAAGCGGAGATCGATACAACTGACATCAGAATTAATGAGTGAGCTGGTTTTCATGCTGCTATTGCCATGTGTGTGCCAAAATATCCAAGACATGAACACATTTGCATTTCTTCTAATCTGTTCCACTTTTATCACTGTGGTCTTTGAACTTCCCTCTCTTTATTGTTTTATTACATTGTTTGAGAGTGAGGATTGTGCTCATTTGTTTCCCAGCAAAAATGTTGGTTTCTTATAGATTTATTTAGCATTATGAAAAGGGTAAATGGCTCATTCAAGCTGCAAAGGGAACACAATTGAATACAATTCGTAGCACTCTCTGAAATGCAATGGAAAACAAAATCAAAAACTTCTACCATATCTTCTGTATAAAACACTTGCCCCACCACTTTGCTCTGCAATACATTTAGTTTAAAACATGTTTTTAATTGAACTATCCTTATTTCACAGTTGTATATTTTCAGAGTTTATTGAACACCACTTCCACCTAGAGAACCTCAATGAATGGACTGTCAAAACAAGACAAGGAGGTGCTCATTCCACTCTATGGAAATCAAGTGCAGCTATCAACCAAAAACTATGTTTCAAGAGAAGCATCTGAATACTTTAGCCCACAACTGCACCTTCCGACACATGTTTGTCTTCCTCAAGTGGTGCTGAAACAACGGCAGGAAATGAAAACAACAAGATGGAATTGTAAAACTCCGCCTATACCCAGTCTTGGCTCACAGATACAGATGTGCCCGTGGGCCTGATGTCCCATGGGTTGGTTCTAGCTTGGCCTGGCAAACAGCCATGGGGGAAACCACCCATACCACAAAGGCCTAGAGCTCTGCAAAGCTTGGGTGTGCCAGGAGAAAATGGAAACTAAATTGGGACATTTGTTTGGTTTCAGTCTCAAAAACAATACTCATCCCATTCATGTTATATTGAAAACACATTGAAAGGGAAACAATACAATACATGCACGGACACAGGAAAATAAAGGTATTGCATTCTGAAATATTGTTTATTGTTTATCCTCAAAGCAGGCTTTTGTTGGGTAATATGATCACTTGTTAAGGATTTGTTTAATATTGCACCCATGGCAAAGGAACCAGATTGGAAATGGTTTGGGAGGATATAGCCAGACCCTATTTCTCCTTCTCCTCAATAGCATGTGATGTAGTTTGGAAAAGTGTACTGGTACCGTTGTACTGCCATTCAGTCATATGAGTGATCCATTGACGTAAATATACTGGAAAGTTCCACTGATACAGGTGGACTGGGTTAAAACCACACAGATTAATTTGCAGGGGGAGGGGTCAAAACTTTCCAGAAAAGAGGGGCCCCTACATGCCTTCTCTACACCATTTTGCGAAATACAACCCTGCTATAAATGCCAAAAGAAACAGCTGAAATTACACAATTCTCTCTAGATCTGCTTGTCTGAGACATGTACCATAATGTTTTCCTTACTCTCCACACTGCTTTTTTGGATGTGATGTCGTTTTTCTCAAATTAACTACGTCACAGTAAAATAGCCTTTGTGTTATGTAGCATGTAAGATAAATACATGATGTGGTGATAAAGCAACTTCCCCAATACACACACACACACACATATATATATATATATGTATTTGCTGAAATAAAATCTAAAGACTAGATACCTCATTTGCGATTAAGACATATCTAGGTGTTCAAATAACCTTTCCAAGGAAAGTATAATTGTCAAATCAAACTGAATCAGTTTTGAAACAATAATTGACCTTTGTCTCTAGCTTATTAAGAATGATTGTTAGATTCAAGGGAACCTTTGAGGGAACATAACGAGAGACTGCATGGCATTGCCCAGGATAAAGAAATTATGATGTTATGGTCTTAATTTCAGTAACCCAATGCAGATTAATGTGAAATAAAATGGTCATGTGTTTAAATGATAATGATATGTGATGCATCTAATGACTCCCCACAATCTGAATCCTAAACGCTGTGACGAATTAATTCCCCACACTTGCCTTGCAAATCATTCCCATTCTGTCTGAGGAACAGTTAAGGAGTTTCATTTTGCTGCTAATGCTGCTAGTCGAAAACAGTCACACCAGTTTTGGCAAATTACATCTAGGAAATGAACACATAAGAATGCCTTTGTGGATTTAATAGAGAGAAACAAAAAGCCCTGTGAATGTATATTGCCCATTTACAGCCTGAGACAAAGAAGGAGGTCATTAGATTATTCTCATACCTCCTTCACAAACAAATGACAGCTGCAATTTAAGCTTTTTTGTTTTCTTCTCCTCCTGAGAGAATTGCTTACAATGGCTTTAATCCAGGAAGCGATGCATCCTCAAGTCACTTCAAGAGGTGTTTTTCATTGTTGCTAGAATACCATTTCAGACAGTAACACGTGAGGTTGAAAGAGTGTTGACCCGGCATAATGGGTAGGGATCATTGCCAAAAAGGATGCATTTCTTCTGCTTGTAAGTGCCAACAAGATCGGTGACATCATAAGCAATGCAAAAAAAAAACCACTAAGAATATTGCATAATTAATGATGCCAATATAATAAGTGTGGGCGGCTTTGTGAAAGATTTATAGCAACAAATATGCCACCGTTTGCTGCTGTGCAAGTGTAACAGTCTTCATTGTGTTGTGGTGATGTCACTGGCCTAGACATAGATAGAGTGTTCCAACCCCCCACATCAGGGGACTGGCCTTTTGGCGTGGCGGGTTTGTTGCTTGCTTCCATCTGTGCAGATCAAGTGTGAGATGATGTTTCACATCCCAACAATAGTACTGTGCCGCTGAGGTTGCTGCAGGGAGAATGTACATGAACCTATAATTCACATCACTCCCCTAGACTTATGAAGAGCTTTTAAGGCCCCAGAGTCAAGGGACCAAGACTGTAGGCATAGCCAGTTTTCCCTAGATGAACAAGATGAACGTATGGAAAATAAGGCAGCCCAGTCAACGTTTTTCTGATGCATTTACCGGTTGATTGTGGTGTCCCAGTTTTGAAGTAGTACAATGGCAAACAAACAAAAAAAACAAAACAAAAAAAGGGTCACATTTTCTTTAAGAAGAATTTCAAATGGGACCACAGTGAAGAAAAAGAAAGTCATTGTGTAAATGTTGTAAAAAATGTTGTACTCCCAAATGAGCACATGTTTCCCATTACCTCAAGTCCCCTGAAGGTCTCACTGGTACCCATGACAGCACTGTATCAAGCACTTTATTTGTACAACCAGCAGCATGAAAAAAAACTGGTAATACCAGAAAACAATATTATAAAATCTGTTCAATTATGTTTTCGTTATGTAGATGATTCAGACTCCATTTGCAAAACATTTATATTAATCAAAATAAAAAGTATTTATTTAAAGGTTAACTAAACATAAATAGAAGAAATGTCAGGGTGGGATTGAAATGCTCTTAAAGATCCAGTCTTCTTAAGCAGTTGTTTCTTCCTTAGATGAAATTGCTATTTTGATATAATTGAGGTTAATAAAGTAATCAGTTTGATCTTTCTTTGTGTTTTGCATCTTCTCATAGGTGCTTATCTAAATACCTGAGGGGAAGGATGTTTTAGACCTATCAATTGAATATGGGTTGAATATAGAAAACACCGGCCATTGCAAGCATTTATAACAATCAGCTTTCAATAAGAAGAAACATATTGAACACCTTTAATTGGAAAATCAAACCATTTATTTATGCATTATGATTTTTTTATTTATTTTTTAAGTATTTTCTCAGTGCAAGGATGTCACCCTGAACACATTCTAGCAACCATTTAAAAATGAAGCCATCGCTGAACATATGATGAGTTTTGCAGGCCACTCTTACTGTATCCTTATGTTCTCTAGTGAAAATGAAGACTGTAGGAACTATAAAATCAGCGGGTTGTTTTCCCAAATCTTGCAGATTATCTTTAAACCCAGAGCGAATATGAAAAGCAGTTTACCTTGTGCTGATGTTGGCAACTTCTCCCACTTGAGTCAAAGGCTAAACGCCCTGCATAGAAATTAAACACATTTCAAATTCAGAGCTGCATGTATAGCATATGAATGTGCTGTTTGGGCACTGCTACTGTTAACTAGAAATTACAGCAATCTGAAAAACTTTACCCTAATTTGTGCTACAAATGTGCATTTAATAAACTTCTTATTAGGCACTTAAGAAAAAATGCTACTTCTCTAGTTAATAACTTAAACTGATTTATTGGTCCATGTTATAGTATAAATCTTTTTAAATGTTTTCAGATTGAATAGGGATATGAAAGGCCGAATGGGTATTGTGTACAACAGCCTGGACAGTTTTATGTGGCGTTACCTGAAAATAAGTGTCTATGCACTGCAGACCTCACGTCAAGGACTCAGAAAGCATGTATGACGAAAGGAAGCTTTAAGCTGCAGTTTTTTTTGTAACCATGATTCACAACCCTTTGAATGACTGTGTCATTGTCACAAGCCGTCTGGAATATGGCTTCAATATAATTAAAAAAACTAAATGTTTTCCTTCTGAAAATAGGCTGTTTCCCCTTATGTGTTCTCTGTTGTTTGTGTTTCCCCTACACTCACCCAGATGAGTTCTAAACTAATGTTTACTTAAGAAGCAATGTTAAACTGGAAAAACGTGGCCTATCCCTTTCTAATTACCTCACACCTGCAAATATATACGTTGCCCCTGATTTGATAAGTGGTTGTGGACAATTACATTCAGTCAGGGGAGCAGTTGGAGTCCAGACTTAGTACAATACAGTTTGACATGTAAGTATTCGCTGTCACAATGTCACACTGCATTATGCGTCCTGCTTTTCCAGCTACCCCTGACATCAAAGTAACTTGTGTGACCAGCAGCAAGCAGTCAGTCGGCCAACAGTTTGTTTGCCAATCCCCCTGACAGGAGAAGCCAAAAGAGTAGGTGGAGGCTGGGGGGGAGGAGGTCAATTCAACAACCCAGCGAAGCAACAATGAGGTGTGTTTAACTCTCCCTTAATAACTCTGAAACGGTTCCTAAAGCAGACGATGGGGTGCTAAGTGTCATCACTATATCTGGAAAACTAATAAAGTATTTTACGAAAACAGTATAAGATCCTTGAATAACATTTGTCTGTACTTAAAAAAAGTGTTGCTTACAGTTATAGTCTTGGTAGTCATGGCCTTCATTTAAAACACTAGCATTCTGTGATTAATTTTAATTAATGTTGTTTGTTAAACTATACTTATTTATTTACTATATATTTCCTGAGGTCGGTGAACTTTAGAGGAAACTGTAAAGACTGGACCAAGTTCATGTTTTGATTACCACTTATTATTTACTTTCTGCATCCTGTGTTCAAATGATACAGTAGGTCAAGGAGATAATAAAATGTCCCTAAGTCAAAGAGACTCAAACCAGTGCTTTAGGAGCACAGTATCTGTTAAGAAGAGACAAAAGAAAAGGCAAAGATCTGATTCGTATTCTGACAGGAGCTGGTCTGAGGCGTTTCAGCCGTGGACTTTCGGCAGCAGACACCTCACTGTCATATGATATCCCATGTAGAGCAGCTTCTATCTTGCATCCACCCATGAGCAGATGTTAGAAAATGACCACCCAGGTCACCACCCCGAATTGGAGAGGAAGCGAGGGACTCAATTCACTGTCTGGACGTAGCTTTTTTTTTTTTTCGGCAGCGACTGTAGGACGATACGCCAAGCAAATGACGTCATTTACATCTACTGTCTCACTTCTTCATCTGAGGATTCTTAACTGTTTCTAGGCCATTCCTGCACTGCGAGATACATGAGCATTGCAAAAGTTCCTTGTTTTTCAAAATGTAACTTAGTTTTTTTTTATTATTATTGCCACCCCTTAACAAGTATTTATATTTCCTCTTCCTCATCTTATATCAAAAGACTTTTACACCCAAAATAATAAACATAACTAACTGCAGAACACAAAACTTTCCCTGAAATACCTTTTCACCAAATGTATCATCACTTAAAAATGGATGGATGGATGGCACTATTTCATTGAAGATTTTCTATATTCTCTATATGACTGGTACTAAAAATATTTGTATTGAAATATTAGAGTTAATATTTTGGAAATTACTTGGATTTATTTCCTAAATGTTGCCAGAGAATGTTACTAAAAGATAACCTTTCATTTTTTGTGAAAGACCAGACTGCAGTTGAGGACAGAACTTAGATGTGAAACCTCTTAATGAATTAATCTGATTCATAAAGGAAAGGCTCGGGGAGTTTGATGTGGTCTGTTACAGATGGAGTTGTTCAAAACCAAAAAAGATTAAAGAGTTGTGCAATAACATTTACTACCAGTTGATATTCTCACATCCTGGACCTTATTTTTCCAGAAGAGCTGGAAGCTAAATGTGCAATTGAAATGTATGCTGAGTATATACTGAGTAATCGGGATGATAATGGATGAACAAACAGTGGGTTAACTTTGAACCGTGAAGTTGACTGACCATGGTATCTTTTGGTAAGTTTAGCTGGTGCTCAGTTGCAGTTGTACGAATATCTCAGGAATGGAATACTGGTTGAAGGAGTATGTTAACATTTATCTTTCAAATCCTTCCCAATATAAATCTTATCATCAGTCTTCATCTCATTAGCAGCAAATATGAAAACAAACTTAACATGTGAGTGTTATTTGTATCTCTGAGCTAATTTCTACCACAGAGTTCAGAAGCTTGAAAATCAGGCAGCTGAAATAACATCAGCCTTTCTCAGGGCTGTGAATTCTACCCAATTAAACTGCTTCATTGTTTTGCCTGTCTCACCCAAATCCACATTTTGCCTGGCTAACAACATCCAAAATCATTTTGGGTTGTGTTTTTAACCCATAGTCAGAAAACAAGCATTAATTCTGTGTAACCAGGGCTTAAGTACTAGTAGTGTACATTCCTATAGGCTTTGTTAGGATCTCCCCAGAGGAACTTCTGAGGTAACTTTAATCAGCACCCCTGTGAAGAAATGACCAAACCACATGTTAGCTCCCGCAATTGACTTAGTTGGGTAACTGTTGACAAGATGACCAATATGGGAGAAATGTTGTAAGAAAGTGATGTTTTAACCACAGAATTCATTTGATATTTGTGAGGTGTGTGTGTGGGGAGAGGGTATGAGTAACAACTATTCACTGTGAGGAAATAGTCTATACTGTATGTGTGTGTGGACTGTAATTATTTGGTTAACCCCCCCAGCTCTCTCTGTCTCAGTAGGGAGCCGAGCTTTGAGTTGAGTTTTTTTGAGCTTAAGCGTCCAAGGTGGGCTGAACACCTTGGGGGTTGTGGGGGGCAAACTCTTTCCCTTAGGTTGTCAATTGCCAGTTAAAAAGTCTGCCACAGTTACAGTACATGGGGATTTTAATACGGTTTTAGCATGCGTGCTTGTCATGATTTATGTGGATTGTATCATAGTTTACTATACCCCTCCATGCAGTGTGGAGTAGTGGTTAGGGCTCTGGAGTGGAGTGGCATGGGTCCAATCCCAGGTTGGGACACTGCACCCTTGAGCAAGGTACTGTACCTAGATTTCTCCCTTAAAAACCCAGCTCTATAAATAATGTAATATTATAGTCTGAACAATTGTATGTAGCCCTGGATAAGGGCGTCTGCTAAGAAATATAATATCACTTTAATTTGTCACTCTACTGTAATTTTACCATGGTATACTACAGTATAGTAGACTTTTTATTGGACTGGCTCCACTATATTGGCCAAAACACTCAGAAAGACCGAAAGCTTCCAATACCACTTTGCAGATTCCCTGACAAATACACCAGACCTCTGTTGTACAGTGTGAGTTAATGTACAGTATCGCATCCTGGGGAGGCCGAGGTATTATTAGCAAATGGACACATGTTGTCTTTCAGATTTCTATTTAAACTAAAGCAGAGTTTGCACAGCTGAGCCTATCTCATAAACACAACCCTAGCCTCCGCCAGCAGAAATAAATACACAAAGGATAAAATTAAAAACACACAGTGTTGGAGTTTGACTTTTTTCAGTCAATTACTGGACACAAGTGTTACAAGGAAGATTTACAAAAAAAATAAAGTTTATGATATCGCATGCGGTGCAGCCCTGCGGTACGGTGTTTATGTTGGCAGGCCGGTTGAAAAACCTCCTCTGGTTCAGTACTTTATCAGGATATCGGTGCCAGAAGCATCTTTTGCAGGCTCCATTGTAGTGTGACAGAATGTGTCCTTAATTATGTGCAGATCAGTACATGATAGAAACGCTGCATTGTTTTCGGGGGGGAAACTTTTACATCTGCGATTTCAAGACCGGGACATATGGCACTTTGGATGACAGGGGGAAAAATGGGTGGGGGGGGTTCACATTACGTTAGTTGGGAGCAAAATTCACATCCTGTTGCAATGTTATCAATTATATGATTTAATTGTGGGAGCCAGCTCTTTTTTTTAAGTAAAGGAAAAATCAATGTGCTATAAAAATGTTTTACGACAAATTAGATTTAAATGGATTGCATATAACACTGTGATAGAGTTTAGCATAGTGGACGTGAACCAAAATCAAATCCAAAGATATGATGATTTAGCATCACCTTTATTTTTTTTGTAAGATACTGCCATATGATTTGGTTTTATAGGAATTTCAGTAACACTTGAGATACAGTGGCTCTTAAAAGTATTCACCCCCTTGGACTTTTCCACATCTCATTGTGTTACAACATGAAATCAGAATGGATTTAATCAGCCACCGATCAACACAGAAAATGTCCATAATATCAAAGTGAAAAATATCACCTGCAAATTGTTCTAAATTAATCCAAGGGGGTGAATTCTTTTGAG
Source organism: Amia ocellicauda (assembly GCF_036373705.1). Taxonomy (NCBI): domain Eukaryota; kingdom Metazoa; phylum Chordata; class Actinopteri; order Amiiformes; family Amiidae; genus Amia; species Amia ocellicauda. The sequence continues at coordinate 5,335,574 of NC_089867.1, forward strand.
AGCCACTGTAAGTAACTGCAAATTCCTTATGAATGAATGTATGAATACCACAGGGATAGCACATACATATACTTTGCACTTCCTCTGAGCTCTGAAGTTGATCGCATGTATCACAGCCACAGCCAGTAACCCTATCCCTAACCCTGGCCCTACATTTAACCTTAAGTGTTATACATGCGGTCAACATCACAAATCAGAGGTTGTGCGTGAGATGTTTGGGTGTTATCCCAGTGGTATTCATACATGACATCATAAGGAAGTTGGGAAACTGTGACTGGAATATTTTCTTGTACAAGATAGAAGTTATTTCAGAACTTTATACCTGGTGATTAATTTGTCTTTGTTGTACTAAAGTCATTTTGTGTTAAGAAAGAAATATTATTAAAAGATCTTTATGAACCAACCGTTTTTATTTTCACAATGTTTAGGATTATTGCATTTGATTCAATTCTGCTTCATTACAGTTGTTTGTTTTCAGTATCATATACTGAGTGACTCCAGAAGCTAGTTAACTAAATTTATGAAAACTGCCACTTGGTCTCTGTTCTTAATGGTTTGAAGAAGATGACTGGTGTAATTTTTAAATTTCCTGTTTGTGATTTCTTGAAGAGTAAATTATAGTGTTTCAACACCAATTCCAATTCCTACTGGAGTCTGACGAGGCAGATATATTGAAACTTGTCTCAAAAGCTACATCATATGCTTACATCAACACCCCCCCATCTGCATTAGTACAAATGACTCTTGTTGCATTAGAAATATTTCTCTTACATGTATTTAAATGTAATCATTATGGATTCCAGCTGGTGTATATGGTATATTGCCACAAGTGACAAGGACTTGCATCCAAGTGTGTGCAAAGAAGTAGACTTTTTAAAAATGACTTGATTTAGCTTATTTAAAAATAAAGTAAAATTAACTTTGATTGCAGAACATATTAATTAGTATTTGTATTAAACATTAATACCATTTACACATCAAACAATTTATAGTAGCTTAATAATACTAATACATTATTAATATAGATTTTAGATGAGAAGCTTTTTGTTGAAACAAATACTTTCGTGTATTGACTTTATTTCCCTTATTCATGTTATAAACCTGTATAAATATAATAGATCTACTTTGTTTCACAACCAGACTTGATTTTCGTCATTTTGCACCTTGATTTGTGCATAAATTTGCCTTCAAAATTATTAAGTATTTACTGAACTATGCAGTGACTAAGTAGTATTTTTTCACAGTGCTTAAACAATGTGGGAGATGTTTACAATATCTTAGGATATAAAAAAGGGCAAACAAAGTCTTTTGGTAACAAATGTATAACAAACTACAAAGTTAGCAAATTTTGGTTGGCCGAATGTTTTACTTACATATATATATATATATATATATATATATATATATATATATATATTTTTTTTTTTTTATTATTCGGCTTTCTTTTCCTTCTTCTTCAGAATTTGAACTTCAAAAGAATCTAGGCTAGTTGAGATGACGAAACAGCTTTAGTTTGTAAAATTGTGGTTTTCTGGATCCTAAGGCGAACCATTTGTTCTCAATCAGCCTCCTAAAGCTGAAACAGGGACTGTACCTGCAACATAAATACTATAATACTATACGTATAATACTATACGTATAATACTAATATAATCATATCTTATCACATGGACTGGTGGAACAATGAAAATAAGTATGCTTACAGTATGATATAATAATCAGCTGAATGTAATAGATTGAATATTTACATCTTGACTCCAGCTTTCCTTCATAATCCAAATAAGAAACAAGAACGCCAGACACAAGCCATTTTTTCTTTCCTCCTCAGTGTTTAACTGCACTAAACACAAAGCCAAATGTACTACAGACTACCTTCAGTTAGTCGATCCATTGTTTGCTAAGCGATGAAAACATTTGTGGACCATGCTTCATTACTTCCATGTTTAGAAAGCCCCGTAGATGCCTCACAACATGAAAGCCCCTAGCATGGCTGCTACAGTGGGACTGCACAGCTTCACAAATGAGGGCCGCCATGACAAGGTCTTTGGTTGGAAGTGCTACCTGATAACTTGCTTTATGGGACACAATGGGATTCTAAGCTGCAGGAAACAATTGAGGCAACATTGTAAGATGACCACAACCTGCAGTTAAACTTTTTTATGGTTTTGTGACCGATTGTCTACAGTGACAGCTCAGTAACAGGAGCCCAAGACAGGAAAGTATTATTTCTGGGACAAATGCATCTACCCTGGAGATGTATTACAATTATCTCACCAAGCTCTTTATGAGTAATGGTGCTCTTGAGTGCAGTATATATACGATGTGCACTGTGTCTCACTTATGGAAGCTGGTCTGTGTCAAGGCTCCATAAGTTTTACATACTCTGTATGCCAATATATATTATGTTACTTTATTGGCTTCCAAGTTGAAAGTAAATATTTCAGAAATAAAAGGGCTATGCTATATTATGAATTATCTCAGCCTTCTATCTTCCTTTTGAGAATTGTGATGTCACATTTCTGCCTAAATAAAAATGAACTATGCCTATAGAAAGTCTGCACCCCCCTTCAACATTTTCACCTTTTGTTGCCCTATAGCCTGGAATGAAAATGCATTAAAATACTTGTTTTGTTTTCATTCATCTACACATCCTACCCCACAGCTTCCAAATGTAGAAATTTGTAGATCATTAATTAAAAAAATAACTAAAATGGCTTGGTTGGATAAGATTCCCCTCTGCTTGTAATGGCAACCTTAAATTAGCTCTGTTGTAGGCAATTGCCCTCAAACTCGAACACCAAGTAAAGTGGCCTCCACCCGTGTTAAACTGTAGTAATTCACATGATTTCAGGATATATTCAGCAGTTCCTGTTGGTTCCCTCTGCTGGGTAGTGCATTTCAAACCAAAGACTCAACCATGAGCACCAAGGAGGTTTCAAAAGAATTTTGGGTCAAAGTCTTTAAAAGGTACAGATTAGGGGATGGGTATGAAAGAAAATACCAAAGGCCTTGAATATGCCTTGGAGTACGATCAAGATGATTATTAAGAAGTGGAATGTGTATGGCACCACCAAGACTCTGCTATGATGAGGCCGTACCTCCAAACTGAATGACCAAACAAGAATGAGACAAGAATGAGAATGAGAATGAGACAAGCACAAAGGTGCTTCTACCAAATATTAACTCAGCGTCTCTTTATTTTTGTTTTGTTTAATATACATATATATTTCACAATAATAACTTTTTCCACTTAACAGTGTGAAGTATGGTGTGTAGATAAGTGGATAAAATCCACTCAGAGTGAAACTGAGGCACTGATTTTATTTTATTGTTTGTTCATTTAACATAAAGACTCACGTTTTAATACTATGTAAACTTACTTCAACAGGAGACTCCCGATACACGCAGCGTTGTGTCTCCATTATGATGGGCACATGCACGGCTCTCACCCACGCAAAAATCGGGTTGGGAAGAGCGCATTCTGGTGGCAGGATGTCTTAAACCTGACTGATTATTTGTATATATGCTGCTATTTGATAAGGTTATGTCAGAATGTGCTTCCATATTTATTTATTTATAGGCTCAATAATAAGGTGCAATAATACAACTGTACTGTTTTGTATTGAAATTAATAATAATGCAGTGTTCTATCTGGGTCTGATTAATGGTTTAGCTGGGGAGGAGTTGGACACAGCCACAGCTATAAAAGGGTCAGTATGCCGTTAACCTGGGGGGTGGGGGGAAGGTCTGACTTCAATTGAGACCTAGGTGGAGAGTCTGTTTGGAAGCATTATGATGTTTTCTTGTTTTGTTTTCCTTTGTTTAATTATTCACTGTTTGCTAGTTTGAAGACCTAATTGTCAACTACCATTTGATGTGCTCATAATAAATTGCCAAAAGAATAAGAACACTCATCTTGTCACTCCTTGCTTGAGATCACTCTGCCATGTTTACTCTATGACAGAGATACACCCTGTTGTCTGAAATATTTGTACCTTGTAGGTTCATAGTTAATTATTCTTTGGATCATTTTAGACTTGATACATAATTTACATATTCGTTGTCTACACAGACAGGCAGTGGATGGCTGTTGAGTGGATGGGAATAAAATGTAACTTCTGCAACAATAAGCATGCACTGCATTACTCAGAGAGTTTAATTATTCCTATTTCCATTTTTCAGAACTTATGTTGCACTAATCATGATATTGGGAGGAAGTTCTAATTTATTTCCATGACTTGATTTCTCAGAATAATTACAAACATTTGGGATGGGAAAGGGTAGTTGCATAAACAGGATTAAGGTCAGAAAGATACAAGTTTAAGATAACCAGTATGCTTTTGCATAATGCTGCAAAATCATGTTTTACCACAATGTGACTCTACTGCCCACTTGCTCCCCTGCAATGATATATCATCATGCTTACTGTGCAGCACAATCATTGCAATTTTACTTCTTGTAAGTAGTCAAAGAAAGTGAACTCAAAGTCAAGCATTAAGGAGAGATGGGATTATTAATATGTGTTCTCCTGATCTACCATTTTAAAGGACAGTTAGTAACTCATTTTAATTCCTGGTTTCATTATTTAATGTTAAATGATTTAATTCATAGTTCTGTCCCCAAAGCTAAAATGAAATTACTTGAATAAGCTACTTATCCATCAGAAGCCCTGAGATTTTTTTTTGATTGCTTATCATAAGAAATAAATTAGAATTCCCCAGAAGATGATAGTAATAATTAACGAACACACAGATCAATAGTTCTAGTCTTCAAAATTGTTATATTTAATTTACAGCTAAGAGATAAGAACATTGCCTGAAGTGTTGGTAACATATTTTGCTACATATGAAACAAAATACCAGCAAACTTCAAATTCACCCATAATTTAAAAAATATATAATTTAAATGATTCAATGATTTTCATATTCTGACCAGCCTATGTAAACCATATGAAGCCTCCTACATTCCCCTCTTTTTCTCTACCAAACTACTAAAGAAAAGCAGCCCTTACACCTTTTCTCTGTCAGCAAATTCTACAGGACCCCATTCGGCTTGAATCCCACAGGTAACACAGCCACATATTGCAGACTCATTTACAAAGAGATAAAGCAGCACGACTGTAAAACAATGCAAGCTGGAACCAATGAGCGCACACACTGCAGTCCCCAGCTCTCAAAACCTTCAACACTGTTAAAGAAAACAACAACATAAAACTGGGCTTCGCCAACTTCAAAGTCATAGAGAGGGCCGGCTCCTAGAGAAAACTCAAATTCAGAGAAACCAGCTTAATTTCCAAAGGAAGAAAGAGAGCCAATGAGATGCTCAGGAGACACCTATGGAACTCAGCAAAAGTCTGGAATATCACTTTGAATTCCTCTTACACTCACAAAAAACTTTCGAAGAAAAGCATGGAGACAACTTCTAATAAGATCTCAGCAACTCCACCAAAGGATTTGAATATACAGCCCAGCCCAACCAACACCCAATCAAAATCATCAGAAAGCACTGTCATTTAACAATTACGCACAAACAAGAGGCTGTGCCAGAAATTGACAATATTTTACAAAAAGCAGTTTTTATTCCCTTTCCTAGTATACTGCCATCAGAGTGTCAATGTACTCCATGCAACAGACATGAAACAAGGAAAACTTAAGAGGAATCTTAAGTTGTTTTATCCAAGTGAATCTGTCCCTTCTCATGCCTTGAGAAGCTCATCAAAATTTCAGATAAACATAAAATCTCAGAGTTCATGAAAAAAACAACACAATTAATGTACTGGACATATGTCAATGTTCTTTATGTTTCATACTTGCTTTTCACAAGCTTACTTTGCTCAGGTTTTTTCAATCATGTCGCTACAAATAAAGCGTTAGAGGAAATAACTATCTTAAGGCAATCCAAAAAAATATATTTGTGCTCCTGCTCTCACACACGTACACGCACTTACACGCACGTACACGCACGCACACACACACACACACGCACATGCACAGGTTTTAGTAGGTGATAAACATTATTACATTAATGCCTATGGTACTGAAGAAGAATTAAATAAATAACAGACTGATAGCAATGGGTTATGCTCTAAGTTGATCTACGTTTACACAATGCATGTGGCCATAACGATAAATTGTATCTTGATGTCAACAGAAAGTAAAGGCAAATATGAAGAATTAATGGCTTTTGGCAGTAAAGGCAGTCAACAAAAGACGCAAGGGTCAGTAACCACAGAATTTTTCATTAAATAGTTTTAAACCACTACATTGTTTTTCCAATAAACATTTTTCAAAATCTTTGTATTGTTTACGTTTCTGTGCGCAATCCAGGTCAACTTTTGGAAAACCGAAAGCTTCCCCTCCAGGCAATGGTCATGTCTTACATAGATGTTTTTGTTGATGTTGTCCGTTTTTGATTTCTTTTGGAGGGGGAAGCGCATCATGACTTCCAATAACTGATGTGATATTTTGGACAGAAGTCTGCTGCCAGTTCTGATAAGAGTTTCACAGGGAATGCTCAATCATCTCCCTATATAGTAACACACCATGCAAACCTAGCTACTCTAATGAAGCTCAGCAGCAAACAACATTCTTCCAGGGTCCAAAGCAGACTTTTAGATTGCTTCTTTCAGTCTCTGCTCGACATTACAACAGCAGATTGTTGTCATAAAGTATCTGGTATCACTTGAGCCCTATTTGGGGCAGGACTGACATTTTTTTTTTAGATTTGTATTGAGGGCAGATACAGGACAGCCGACTGAAGTCGAGTTAAGGATATGTTTAATATTATAACCCAAGCAAGGTCTCGGTTATTGTATTACACAATATATGTCTATGCTGCACAATGAATTATACCTTCAATGTAAGATGAATGCAATGTAATGTGTTAAAAGAGGAGTTGAACCCAGAACCAGGTCGGAAAAGATAAATGACCGAGTTCAAAACTGGAAGGAAATAATGTATTCTGATAATAAATCTTGAATAATCTGTTTGCTTTCTTGAGAGAGTTAAGTGTTATAGGTCATGTATAGCCTGGTTTAGATAGGCCAAGAAAGACTAAACACAGGATGAAAGACAAACTTTGGCCACATTTGCGGTGCTCTCAAAGCCAGCTGTTTAGTGTCTTGATCTTGTTTATTATTTCACCGCTTTGCTTATTGTTCAATTGCACTGCTGCAAGATAAGAGGAAATACCAGTTTGCCACAATACTGCTTTGTTGTCAATTTCAGCTTTGCTGCTTTGCAAATACACCAAATACGGCTTCACTGGTTACTCTTGTAAGACATATAAATTAGATCAGAATACTTTATTCATTTATACTGGATAGATCAATTAAATTTGTGAGTACAGGTGGAATAAAATCTTCATTTAAAAAAGTATCAGGGAAATTATAAGTGAAAAAGATGCCCTTTTTAAAAGTTTCCTTGAATTTATGTTAAGCATTTCCTTTCATTATTCAATATAATGCAAAAAAAAAACAGTATAAAATAAATGAGAAGGTCAAAGTAATTAGTCTATGCGCACATTTTTGTAAATTGGTTTGAGAAGGATTTTTCAGGACCTTTGCAGAAACAACTGGTGAACCAAATAAAAATCTAAGATCACATATAAAAGTCATATACATAGTTAATTTAAATGTCTTTCAAAAAGCACCTACTTGGATATGTAACAAGAAAAAATAACTAACAGAAAAATGATCTAAACAAATCCATGGAAATTATTATGCACAGGTGGCTACTGACATTTTGAATTTACTCATTTTGTACAGAATTGTAATTGAATAATGTAGGATGCATTATTGCAGGCTACATCATTAAAGAAAAGTAATAAGCTATAGAAGTCAACAGTTCCCCAATTAGCCTTTGCCTGTATTCAACCTCCCAACTGTCTGAGCAGCCCTGTTTTTGGTTAAGAGACTGCAGCTCGCTTTGCTTGGGATCCTCATTAAGAGAGCAGGGATTTACAGTGGATAGTATGAACAAACAAATCCCAACATCTGTTATTTTACATGACCATTGAAAAATACAGTACCTTAATCAACATGGCAAAACCGAGCCTGTTTGATCCTTGAGTAAGATTAAGCATTTTTGTCATTAAAAATCACATTCAAAATTGCTTTTACTTCTCCTTGAGGGAAGAGGTTGACTCTTTTTCTGTTTTAAGTAGTCCTAAATGTTCTTCAGATGTACTCCTCTCTCAATACAAATATATATATATATATATATATATATATATATATATATATATATGTGCTTATATAATACAGACTTTTGTAAAAATACTGGTTAGAATATTTTTTATTAGTGTTTTAAAATATTATTGTAGTATTAAAATCACTGGAAAACCGAGAACGTAACATATATCATAAAAGTAATATGAAGGGGAATAGGATCTCTGTTTCAGGGTTCACAAAGTTCCCATCAAAATGGCTACAGTGATGAGTCACAATTTCTCAGAAGCGACAATTTAAGCACCTGGCAGAAAAATCCAGGATACACATTAATGCATAGATCTGGCTTTTGTTTACCCTTGGTGTCACTTACTGTAACAACCTGGAGATACAGTTTCCATGATTGGGTTGATTTAAATTCAACAAGTTTCCCCACAATTGAAAGTTTGAAAGTAATAGTCATATCAAGCAGAAACAAACATCAGGGGAAATGCATCTAATTCAAACATGGTGGAACTACACTTTGCACAACATGGATTCAGCCCTGGAAATTAAATCTAAATTCTGATTCAAGCTGATTGAACAGAGTTCTGACCAACTTTCTGATGGTCGTTCGGATGATTTCTATGCTGAATTTATCGTACTGGAATTAAACGCTTAAAACACTTGACTCATCTTTGCAACACTGCATTTTTCAACATTATCCTAAACCAGTTTTACTTGGGCTGGTAGAGCACAAGTTTCCTTGCATTCATACATGATTTAACTGAAATGCAAATAATTATGAAGGTATTTCAGCCAATAGCTATAGTCACTCGGTTGACAGTTATACCAAAGCTATTGAGTGAATTGAGTAATTGATTTACAATTCACTTGACTTGAATATAACCCTTGACTAATGTATGTTGCTTTTTTGCTTGGGACATTTATATTATGGCTTACAGTTGGGCACACTAAGATGCTATGGGAGAGTTGCAAAATACTGTTAATATTTCACTATTAAAACCGATCTGGAACCACTCCACTAAAGGAAACCTAAAACCCCAGAATCCTGTTTAATTGTCTTGAGCTCTGGTACATTTGGGCCTCTTGAGATTAGATATTTTTTGAGGAAAACAAAAATAAACACATTGAACGTAGTAACATCTAACATAACCCAGCCACATGTGCCAGTTCATTAGGGAAAGTTCAATTAATTGACATCCAAATTTCAGAATTCGGCAGTATTCAAATGAAAACCTAATAGCTGGAGACCAAAGGCGAATTTCAGTTTATGAGGCAAACAAAAAGGATTATTTTAGTGTAAAATCCTTTAGTTGGTGTCATATTTCAGATTGAAATGTTCTGCATGTCACTTCACTAATCATGTTCCCTTATAAAAAATACCGAAAAATAACAGACTTACAGATTATATTTATATGTAGTGATTCAGTTTAGCTGGAAGACACCTGGACTGCTGTTGGAGTGTCACAAGATTCAATTGTTGACATAGTTTTGTATCCTCTTGAATCCTCATTCTGAATGCACTCTATGGATATAATGGACACTGTGCATTAACTGAGCAATGTTTAATAACTGGAAGTGACCTCTTGTGGTGGAGGTCTCCAAACAGCTGCTCATTTTAAACATCTGTTCAATTGTTTTATAATATTAGGATTCAAGTGTTTCCCTCCTAGGATGAAAATCGTGCAAATTGTCAGTATAAATGTCATCTGTACTACTCCTTGTGAGTGAATGTGCATCTCCGTAAAGACTCTCATGCTCACAGTGATTTGCAGCTTGCTGTGCTAATTGACAAGAGCTGTGGACTTAAATAAAAGACATCAAGATCACTGTGTATAATTCCCACCACAAAATCCACCCTTTTGGAACAGCATACTGAAAATGCATGACACAGGCACCAGTAAACCATTGGTGTTATTATTTAAATCACTGGAAAATTAATACTGGTGGTTCTGGAGATTTCAGTTTCATATATAAAGTGTTCATGGGGATGTTTTATGAGATGATGTTATAGCATTTCAGAAGTCTGGGAAGAAACTGCAGGTGGATTCAATCATTTGACGGTTGGGGTGCTAATTAAAACAAACAAACAAAACAAACTAAAAAAAACACCATGGTAACAAACATACACACACACACAAAGATATTTCTCTTAATGTTCAGTCCTGGTACAAATTAATTTAACAGCACCTAATTATAGTAAAATTGAATTTAAGGCCCTTAATATTGTTTATACTTCAGTTCACACAACTTAATCCTTATCTCAGTTTAATACTGTTGTGTCAGTGGATTAATAAATTATATATACTGATTGTGCAGGAATCTAACTATTGTGACAGAAAGCACTCTCAATCTTGTTGACAGCTAATGGGAAAACTAAAACTAAAACGTGGATGTATAGAAATGCCAAGAATGTGTTCCTTTCCGTTTTAAGGGATGCCTAATGGTTTAACACATTTCAGTGAGGAAATAAAACTATTATGGGAAAATGAAAGGCTTGGACTGCCTCAGGCTCTGTAGAAAAGGACTGAGGTAGGCCGAGTGTTAATAAAACCACTTGCAGCTTACCCCTCTCGTTCATTCTTGCGTTCTTCCTTGTTTTGCCATGAGCAGCAACAGTTAAAGCACTTTTTAAAAACATCACTCTGGCAGGAATTGTTTTTAAGGATCTGGACATCCCCGAAGAAGAAGAAGAAGGAGGGGGGGAAAAAGCTTTTGATTTATTTGATACGTTCATGAATGAATTACCAACAGATGTTTCGTATTGTAATGCACTGTTATAGTAACCCCCCCCCCTTCAATTAATTGATTCAAAATGGCTTGGACCTATTGCATTCCCATAACACAATTCTGGCAACCTCATGACTGGGAGTCAGACAGTACACTGATTACACATAAAGTTAGATTGTTAAATTGAATTAAAAAACAAAACAACAACAAAACAAACAATATTTGATCCTTTGAAGCATTTAATAATGCTAATAAAATATGTACGCATGCATTTGATGTATTAAAAAGGTCAGATTAAATGAGCAACAAACAGTAAACACAGGGGATGGGACTGAGAGTGGGAATTGCATTGCTCATGTTTCTCCATTTATACCATTAGTGCAGGCACAATTAAAACAGCAGGCCAACATGTCTGCCATTGTTATGAATACAGTACAACTTGGTGGCTATATAATAATAATGCAGCAGGGTTCATAGTGTTGGAGCCCGTTACAGTGACCTTTGTCTCCCAGTGGCAATGGCTGAAGATGATAACCGCGCTGCTCTGTGTTCTCCATGGCAAGACAATGTATAGTGTTCAGAATGACCTGTGAGACACCAGGCTGTACAGTGAGGGAAAAAAGTATTTGATCCCCTGCTGATTTTGTACGTTTGCCCACTGACAAAGAAATGATCAGTCTATAATTTTAATGGTAGGTGTATTTTAACAGTGAGAGACAGAATAACAACAAAAAAATCCAGAAAAACGCATTTCAAAAAAGTTATAAATTGATTTGCATGTTAATGAGGGAAATAAGTATTTGACCCCTTCGACTTAGTACTTGGTGGCAAAACCCTTGTTGGCAATCACAGAGGTCAGACGTTTCTTGTAGTTGGCCACCAGGTTTGCACACATCTCAGGAGGGATTTTGTCCCACTCCTCTTTGCAGATCCTCTCCAAGTCATTAAGGTTTCGAGGCTGACGTTTGGCAACTCGAACCTTCAGCTCCCTCCACAGATTTTCTATGGGATTAAGGTCTGGAGACTGGCTAGGCCACTCCAGGACCTTAATGTGCTTCTTCTTGAGCCACTCCTTTGTTGCCTTGGCTGTGTGTTTTGGGTCATTGTCATGCTGGAATTCCCCTCCACGACCCAGTTTCAATGCCCTGGCTGAGGGAAGGAGGTTCTCACCCAAGATTTGACGGTACATGGCCCCGTCCATCGTCCCTTTGATGCGGTGCAGTTGTCCTGTCCCCTTAGCAGAAAAATACCCCCAAAGCATAATGTTTCTACCTCCATGTTTGACGGTGGGGATGGTGTTCTTGGGGTCATTCCTCCTCCTCCAAACACGGCGAGTTGAGTTGATGCCAAAGAGCTCGATCTTGGTCTCATCTGACCACAACACTTTCACCCAGTTCTCCTCTGAATCATTCAGATGTTCACTGGCAAACTTCAGATGGGCCTGTACATGTGCTTTCTTGAGCAGGGGGACCTTGCGGGCGCACCAACTGTTGTCACCTTCTCACCAAGCTGCTTGGCGATGGTCTTGTAGCCCATTCCAGCCTTGCGTAGGTCTACAATCTTGTCCCTGACATCCTTGGACAGCTCTTTGGTCTTGGCCATGGTGGAGAGTTTGGAATCTGATTGATTGCTTCTGTGGACAGGTGTCTTTTATACAGGTAACGAGCTGAGATTAGGAGCACTCCCTTTAAGAGAATGCTCCTAATCTCAGCTCGTTACCTGTATAAAAGACACCTGGGAGCCAGAAATCTTGCTGATTTATAGGGGATCAAATACTTATTTCCCTCATTAACATGCAAATCAATTTATAACTTTTTTGAAATGCGTTTTTCTGGATTTTTTTGTTGTTATTCTGTCTCTCACTGTTAAAATACACCTACCATTAAAATTATAGACTGATTATTTCTTTGTCAGTGGGCAAACGTACAAAATTAGCAGGGGATCAAATACTTTTTTCCCTTACTGTATGTGCACATGTTCTGAACCAGAAAAGGTACCAGAACCAGAAGAGGTAGGTGAACTTGTTTGAGTTGAGGATGCTCCACCAAAATACTTCAATAGAGCTCCTGAGGAGGTTATGCATGCATTAGAACTTTATGGACACATCATGTTGTGAATTTGAAACATTTCTCACCTATGATGTATTATACACAATTACTTGCATATTAGGTCTATATCTGTCGTTCTCACATTACAGTAATAATCTACCTGTTTGTTAGCCTAAATTGATTATTTTTGTCAAATGTTTGCCCCAAGCTTAGTCATAGTCAGCAGCATCCCATCATGTGTTGTCTGAAGTCTGTCAGTCAACAAAGGTCCCGACTGATATTTATTGCACACTTTGCAGGTTTAAATAAGTATATCTAGATCAAGCTAAAATTGCCAAATCCCATATCTAGTTCAGCTACACATTAAATGTCATCATCATTAAAACAGTTACTTTAGCCAGTATGCATGCAAGCTACTGTACAACAATAAAAACAAAGCATACCCACATAATATTACAATATATTTCTCTTGTGCATATTTTTCTTCTTCAGTTTTAAATTTGTATGCTTTTTTCTGACAGATTGGTATGTTCTTGGTCTTTTTTCCGACACAATAATTTGGTCATGTCATTAATTCTATATATATTTTTTTTATTCTATTCTGCCACACCCAAACCATTAGGACGCAGATGCAATGCATCCACAGATCTATGTCAGGTTTCTAGTGCATAAATCATGATGTTTGAATCCTGCCCCTGGGCACAACTCGCTCATAAACAGAATCTGTACATTCTTTGAAAACTGATCAGTGTGATAATTTATGAAAATCAATTATAGAAAATTGAATATATATTCAATTTATTTATTATAATTTTTTGCTAGGGGGGTCCCTTAGCAGCCAGGGGCCCTAAGCAGACGTTTATATCGCTTATGCCTAGAAACTGCTCTGGGTGATGTAACTGCATGCCATGTTTGGAACACAAAGATCCGTTTCCCTTTAAATCCTGAGTACCGTCGACTGCGTTTGATTTCCAAATAAAAGTGAACATACAAAGGCTTATTGTTTTCTTCCATATTCTCATATGACTTTCTTTTTTGATGTGTTTATATTCTGTATATACATACAGGCACATATATTTCTGTTTGTTTACACATTTGTAATCAAATGTAATCATCCAGCAATGTTTGATCACTGTGCTATTGGTTGCTCAGTCATGTGTGGCCAGAATTGTTATGCATTATATGCATACATGCATATATCCATATAATATATGTATGTATGCATATAATATTGTTAAGCTAAATCCCAAAGGTGTATTTCTAGTAAAATGTAAAAGAAATAACTAAATAAATGCATAGCGGCAGGCTTCTCAGGAGACACCAAGTCTGCCAGATGAGTTCAGAGTGGGGGCTGGGTTGTGTTCATGTTACCCATTACTGAGAAACACTGTTTCTTTCACCTCTCATAATGATGACCTATATTCATGCTGGCTGTATTGTTTATTGCAGGCCGGATAAACATTGCCAGATGTCTCAGCTAACCAAAGACTACACGTTACTGCTGTCAGGATTTACAAAACATCAGGTTAACACATCGTACCTTCTTTTAAGATGCAAGTGCTCTAATTGACATACAGAGGACAGGAGTGGGTGAGGAGGGGAAAAGACAATACAGGGTCTTGCTTTGGATATGAGCTAGAGGGTAAAGTGGTAAAAGGGAAACCCAAGAGTATACATTGTAAATCAGAGAAATGCAGATCCGATTCAAAGGCAAGAAACAATGGACTATGCTTTAAAAGCCACATATAAAAAACAGCACAGTATAATTATCACCTATATTAATAAACCTCACACTTTCATTTCTCAGCATTTGGAGTAAGATTTATAACTCACCTTTCAAAGGTGTACAATATTCTTCTCTGAACAGTGTGTGAATATATATACATATTTGATTGCAAAAAAACTATTGCTATGCTATGCATTGAACCAATCAGGTATTTTTAAACATAAAGGTGTCGATTCTTACATTCCTTTTGTTTCTTTTTTCTTTTTATATAAAATACACCACAAACATTTCATAATTACCAAAAACAATGGTAAAAAACATAAAAACAGAATTTCATAATTCACCTCTGGTTTACTGCCAAGTTATAAAGCCATTTTTTCCTAGACCTGTGAGGGATTGAAACCAAAATCTCTGTATATCTGTTATGTTTAATATTGAATCAGACCACTCCCTATAATTTAAATTAAATGAATTTACTGTACTATTCAGTCCCAGAGATTACTTTACAAATCTTTGAGCCAAGACTACTTTAAGACAATTTAAGAAACTGACTGGAGGTTAATTCTGTGCATAAGGTAATTCAATGTTTTCCTTTCATTTTTTCCTTTTTTGTTAAGTACAACAAAGGTTTCTTGCAAATAAATAAAGATATAAATAACTAAATATAAATAAAGATGCAACTTTAAATTTCAACAATATAAAAGAAACCATGGGAAGATTTGGTGTTGCTAAGTTAACATAACAGTGGACAAAACACAAGATTGTGCCAGTAATGCAGTCCCAACAGAAATCTGATGGATTTCATTTTTCTATAAATCATGTATTAGCGATTCAGACAACTGTATTTGAGATTTTCCCACACCACAGAGCAGTGTCTTATTCTGGGAGAACAATAAAGCAAACCGATTAAGCAAACTGGCTCTTGATTTTTAAATAAATATTTTTCCCTTCATAGAATGCCTTTTACTGGAATAAAACCATTTCCAAGTGCTGTACAATGAGGCACTACTGAACAATAAAAGCACATTATGAAAATACTGAACAAATATCAAATATTGAAGGGGAAAAAAATATTACAAGAAGACAAATATGCAGCAAAAAGCTTTTTAAATGACAGTACTTTGTAAAGCAATTCCCAATACTGATGAGGCTTTATGTTATATAGTATATAGTATAGTGCATGTAATAGGTTTTCTAGGTTACAATATGAAATACACAAGTTGGCATTCTAAGTATTCACTTTGTATTGCGCTTATATTTTGTAAGTCGCCCTGGATAAGGGAGTCTTCCAAGAAATTAAAATAATAATAATAATAAGCAGAGGCACAGTGGCTCTTTGAAAAGACATAGTTTCTGTGAAAGTCTGTGTGCTTGTCAAGTCTGCTGTTCGAGGTTTATTAGGAATGGATATATTAATAATAAAAGAAGCAGAGACTCAAACAGAACCTATTATGCGCTGTCCTAAACAAGTGAAAAAGAAAACAATATATACAGTACATGTACGTGATTTATAGCACTTCTTTGGAATGTAGTATTGGCTGTATTAAGATATAACTGAAGGGCTCCAGTAGATACAGTTGCTATACTCCAGGTAATGTAAAATTGGCCAATGATATTTTTGCTCAGTTCCTTAGAAACCAGAACCCCAGAATTAGAGCATTAATTGACATTATTCTAAATGTACAAGTATATGTACTTAACCTTCTAGTGTCAGTGAAATATAAATATACCCTAATACAGTCCTTGATTTGATGCTATGTTTTTTATAATTACATTTAATTGCCAAATATGAATTTGAAATTAAAATTGTAATAGTATTATATTCTTTTATGAATTAAACTGAGAAAGACTTTGTATTTCTATAGCCTGTTCTATTACAGAACTCTGTGATGCCTTTGGGGTATTGGTGTTTGCCTATGACCCTTGCTGCAAACACCAAGTAGCAAAGACATCTTCCCAGGTGACAGAGTAATGACTATAGAGTGAGATGTAGCTGGAATCGAATGGCTTTGCTTTGATTTAGTGGTACTAGAACACAAGGCACCATATACAGCTGTTTCAACATGTCCCATCAGACCATCAGTATTTCCTAGTTAGGTTCAATTCCAAGTAAACCGTGAGACAATTGTAGTATCATCATTTTTAAGTACACACTTTATTCTTTGTCTTGTTCATTCCACAATGGCTGTAACGTCATAGGTCTTGTATGAATTTTCTCTAGTTTCCCTCACATCTGGGGCCCGATATCCTGGGATGAGTATAATCTTCCAATGAGTCTCTTTTTGTACTGAAACAAATGTAGACTTTCAGACCAAAGTCCCAGAAGCAGATTTTATTTTAATACAGCATTGCATTGTTTCTAAACGCCATCAATCCCCATTAATGAACAGCTTAACACTCAAGATAATGTATATCCCTTCAGCTCTACGGAACACCAGTATACCAGTATAGTTACATAACATGATATATATATATTGTGGCAGTGTGAGAGGCAAGGCTGGGGTCAGGGCGGGTCTTTCAGTGGAGGAGACTACAAAACCCCTCCTCCAGGACTCCAAACCCCAGAAGCCAGCAGGGCTCCTGATGCCCATAGCCCCGCCCACCACTTCCCCTATAAAAGGAAGCAGGAAGCGAACCTGTGTGTGCTTGCTTGGGGGGGGGGGGGGGGGGGGGGGTAGCAAGGTAGCAAGGTAGCAAGGTAGCAAGGTAGCAAGGTAGCAAGGTGCACAGGAGGGTGAGAAGACGATGGAGAGAGAAGAGAGCGGAAGAGCAGGAGAAAGAAGGGAGAAATTCACAGTTGACTGATTCACTGGCTTACGACCCTTTTTCTGGACCTGGACCATTCTCCCTCTTAAACCCCGGACTGTCTGACAACCTCCCACCGGTAACGAACTTTGATTACGGACTGTGACTACGAACCTGCCTTATCCCTGTCGTACTTCTGTCTGCCTGGTGTTCGGCTCTGCCGACCCGGGCATCTACTGTTATTGTTGTTAGTAGTTTTTGGTTTGTAGTTAGGGACCATTTATGTTTAGTTAGAGCTCAAACAGAGCTAGGTTTTGTTTTGTTAGTTTTGCCATTGAGGGGAGCAAATAAACCAACAGCGAGCCTGTTTTGTACCCTCTGCCTGCCTCCCTACTGTGTGTTTCAAGACCAGACCCCGCCTACATACAAGCCCTTTCTTGTGACAGGCCCCCAACCCGTTACTATATATATATATATATATATATATATATATATATATATATATATATATATATATATATATATATATATATATATATATATATATATATATATGAGGGATGATAAAAAATAAGCATGGAGGCATAGAAAGATATATGCTGGGAAAAACCAGATGAGAGAAATGAATTGATTCAAGAACAAACCAAAATATGTGACATCATGTTAGAGTGAACATGTTAAAATGGCAATGGGCTGGACACATTGCAAGAACAGATCAAAGATGGACAAAGGAAGCTATTGAATGAACCAAGAGATGAAAAAAGACCTAGTAGACGACCACATGAGATGGTAAAATTAAATCATAAACTTTGCAGGCGTGACATGGAAGCTGTAGATCAAAGCAAGTGGAAACATCTTGGGAAGGCCTTCATCCAGCAGTGGATCGATGGGCTGATGGTGATGATATGTTCATGAATATACAAGAGTATATATGAATGTTCTGCTAAACATAACAAATCCCTTACTGAAAGAAATGCTTTACTTAAATACATTTTATCTCATAAATCACTTGGTGTTAAAGTTTTTTTTTTTTTAATTTCCCCCATTCAGGTAAGGTAGGTATTGAGTAAAAGTGTGATGGCCCTTTTCCACATGGAACAAAGGAAACTAATGAATGGATCTATGTAACCCCCCCTGATTATCCATTACAAGCATTAGGTGACCTAAGGCAGTGGTTCTCCACCCTGGTCTTCAGGTTTTCTTTCCAGCTGAGCTTGGTTACTTAATTGCTCATTTAATTGATCCCTTGCCAACTTTTGTTTTACAGCTGACAGTAATTAAAAAGGTCAAATTAAAGCATTTTAGTTCAATTATGTAATTTTGTGCTCAGCTGCAAAACAAAACAGAAGATCCAGGGTTTCTGCAGGACTGCATGTGTATATATCTCCCCTTGTAGATACTACTGAGGTCATGTAGTAGCTATTTCCAAGGAAGTCCTGTTTATATGGTGGAGTGGAACAGTCCAGTAATCGGTTATGTTTCCGAGCTGGAAATGACCGTTGAATTCTACAGTTCGGTGAAGATGCAGAACCAGGTGTGGAAGTCGATTTATTCCAGCTCTATTGAAGCGAGCATATGTTTTCATTTGATATCGCCTGTGATTCTTGCAAGCCCTGCAATATGGACGTCATTACATCTACACAAAAACGAATATCCTCATGTTCATCTGCAAAATAAATGCCATGGGGACCAGTGGTAGCGATCATCTCTTTGGACCAGAGAGTACTGCCCCAGCGTGGAGATGCAAAACCTTCACTGACATTCACTGAGATGTGAGTTTATTTTCCCAAAGACACATAGGACTTTTACAGGTTTGTATCCTGCTGGAACACATGCATAAATCCCCAAAAACACAAACATGTCAAAAAGTAAATGCATACATGAATACATACACAAACATGTAACAAAATAAATATTTTAAATGTTTTAATGTCAGAAAACTGCGAGCAAACAAATCTGGGGACCGAAAAACTAGAAATCAAACTTATTATCTTTCAAGCTTAGCTCAGAACAAAACTTTACTCTCTTTCAGGACTACTGCATAAGTGTGTTCTCATGGACTCAATGAGCCTTTGGCATTGTTTGTGAAGAATAATGAAATATTTTTGATTTTGGGGGACTGAATCAGCCCAGTTGGAAAGGTTTCGTCTCATTTTAACTAATCTCACTACTTAGTAGACTAATTAGTTGTCTGGGATGTGAATTATTTTTCAAATGTTTTCCCAACTAACATTACAGAATGTCCATTCAAAGTCTACCAGACATTTTCTTGAGACAAAAAAGTAATTCATTTGGAAAGTACCAATTTTCCAAACAGTGCAGATTTGCTTTTGTTATGAAAATTATACCTCTACCAAGTGCTATTAAGGAACATTTACTTTCCTGATTACTGTAAACTCTTAAGTGTCCATAATTATATAACTTCTGGAAGCATGGTGAATTTACAGTATAAGGCATAAATAATTAAATGCAATTACAACCTTGATTGTATGCAAGTTATTACATGTAGAACTTCTATGTACTTTTACAAATATCTTGCAATAATGTACTGTATCTTGAGTTATCAGCATATGTTAAGGTTTTTAGTTAAAATACATAAATATATATATATATATATATATATATATATATTATATATATATATATATATATATTATATATATATATATATATATATATATATATATATATATATATATATATATATATATATATATATATATATATATATATATATATATATATATATATATATATATATATATATATATTATATATATATATATATATATATATATATATATATATATATATATATATATATATATATATATATATATATATATATATATATATATATATATATAATATATATATATATATATATATATATATATTAATTCCAAAGCATGCTGTTTAATGCAAGATAACATATTTCAGTGCCTTTAAGATCTGTATTGTGTTCTATAACGAAATATGCTTCTAATTGTTTTTCTATTTTAGCAGTATTCATACATTTTTCTTTTTCTTTATTGTCTTTGAGTGTACTTGCCCTAATTAGGGATACAATTGCTAGCATTAGCATTTATCAGCTGATAGTGTTTACTCTGTGCCACACAAGTACCATAAAGTAAGTTATTGACATGCAAGTTAAATCCTACTTAAAAAAAATGAAAAAATCTAAGTCTTGGCAAGCAGAAAGAATCAGGGGTTGTCTAGTCTACTTAATGTACATATATGTAAACACTCTCCAGTTTGAAGAGTAAGACTTAAAGATACTTAAGTTATAGCAGAATGTTTCAAAGTGTTTAAAAAAATGCAAATTATTCTATTTGTCAGTACTTGACCTTTCCAAGCAGAGGTCCTGAAATGGTAATTAAATAGTATTAATCTGGATATATACATTTTTTTAAATTATTTTTTTCATTGCATTCAGGTTATTTTCTGTCTTATAAGGATCTCTTGGTGGTTGAAGTCACATTATTTTCCCTCAAGCGGCAAAATTCAATATATTGGGTTAGACTGCTTCACAGGCTCCAGAATCTGATTAGTATAAAAGCTAAACGAAACTGTTCCCTTTTGCTTTCCATTTTTCAAAATTAAAACCTAGACCAAATCAAAATAGGGACTACACATGAATCGCAGATGGCAAACCTACTCAATTATGCTTTTATCTGTATGTATTAATTGGCCTCTAGCAGGCAATAAAATAAACCAGCTATCGAATACAAATCTGTAATTTGCAGATGGCAGGGCAGTTT
Source organism: Amia ocellicauda (assembly GCF_036373705.1). Lineage (NCBI taxonomy): Eukaryota > Metazoa > Chordata > Actinopteri > Amiiformes > Amiidae > Amia > Amia ocellicauda. The sequence continues at coordinate 5,356,754 of NC_089867.1, forward strand.
TGTTTTGGTCTAGGTTTCAGTATTGCTATTTCTCAATAGTTTCCTACAATAAATATGGGCATTCTCAGGTACCATTGCTCCAACAAAGGAGATAAAATACATTTCTCAAGCATATTGTACTGAAAGAAAAGCTATTATTTAACTTAATGAGGTATAAACCACAATCAGTGGGCACCGGAAAACTAGTAGTTATGCTAACAAGGGTGGCAGAAGCAGAAAGATGAAGACAAACAATGAAAATTGATTGACTGTTCAAGGCTAATAATAAATATTATCCTTTGCTATTTCGAGGAGTAAACCTGTACTTTTACCACTGAGAAAATAATACATTTGAATCAAAATCACCCGTTGTACTTCAGTAAAATCTGCAGCTGATCAACACTGACCCTGAAACCTCAATAAAATATGTAATATGGAAAAAATATCAACGTACTGTAAATATCTATACATTTCATTTGGGGAAAGTATTTCAGTTACTTTTACATACTACATAGAATGAATTGAACTATAATCCTGCAGACCTATCAGCAGAGATTGGGGCATCGAGTCAAATGACTTCAGTTCTTGAGATTTGCTTAGCTGACTTTAGAAAAAGATTTGACTTGACTTTGACTTGATGATTCATGACTCGGTACTCGACTTAGAATAGATGACTTAGCAAAGACTCTTCTATTGTATATTTGTGTTTCGCCAATACATATATCTTGCTTTTATGACATAAATGGCCAAAATTAACAATAAATAAATACATAAATAAAATATGCTAAAGCTGTGATCTTTTACTAAAATGTAGTTTTAAACGATGTCAATGAGCACAAAAGTGAATGCTTAGTATGTTTGTTTATTAAAGTTTATATAGGCACTGATCACAAGACGTTTTTTGCATACAATGCAGAAATTACATTCTAGCTAATTTTCACTGTAGGGTCTGGGGGGTTTCACTGGGGGTCTGTAGCTAGTGCAAAGTTATGGAGTTATAAAACAGTAATAGGCCTCTCCTTGGCCTTTGGAAATTAGTTTAGACAGTATGGTCTTCTTTTTTATTTTATTTTTTTAACTTAAATTAGAACTTTAATTAGATGCCCATTTGTCTATGGAAAAATATTTTGTATGAGTTTATTATTATTATTATTATTATTATTATTATTATTATTATTATTATTATTTATTTCTTAGCAGACACCCTTGTCCAAGTGCTAAGCTGTAACTTGACTAGACTTGCTTGAATCTTTTCAGAGACTTGACTCTTGCATTGCTTCATCCGATATACTGTTACTTGCGACTTGTCTTGAGACTTGGACGTTAAGACTTGTTACTAATTTGTGACTTACTCCCACATCTGCCTATCAGGATGTAATAGGTTTCAACCAGAAAAATGTTGTAGTATTTTGACAAAGTTTCCTGAAAATTTATGAGCGTCTTAAATGGAGACTATGAAGAATAATGTGCTACTAAAGTACTTTTGTCCTGGTGCAGATATATATTCAATTGCCCACAGAGGACTTCGTCCCCCCAAGGAGGATGTAGACATATTAATGTGTTCCTTTGCAGTCTCCGTCTGCCCGGTGAAGGTCTTAGCCTCTCCACTGGTCTCACTCTGTCTGTGTCAGTGTGTTTCTCATACTTTGTGGGTGTGGATCAGCTTTCCTTGTTTCCTCCTAACTCGTTCCCACCTCCACCGCTGTTTTCTTTCTGTCTGGTCTCAGCAGCCTTAGGACGTCTATGTAGATTTTCCTTGGAACCCTATCTTTATTGGCCTTCACTTAATCACCTTTTAATGAGAGCATGTGGAACGTAAAGGTACCTGAATTTAATACTGAATTTAATATCTGCAAGAAACAGGGTTGGGGGGGGGGATCACTACTCACATTTCTAAACATTACTTTTAAATCATCTCCAAGTCCCTGCAAGCCGTGCCTTTGACTTTAAATTAAGTGGCGCCCTAATTAAATGCAAATTACGCATTAAAGAAGTCCATCATTCTGACACAGAATTACCTGCTTGCGCAACGGCTGTTGATGACAGTTGGCCTGGGTTCAGCTCTACGGGCTACAGCAAACCGATTCTGTGCTGATGTAATAATTAACAGGGGCAGTTGTAATTGAAAGCATAATTCCCACATTGTCTGGCAGCCAGCTGTATGAAATAATGAGATGAATGAGCGATTTGACACTCTTGGAGTGAGGTGATTTGAATAATGTCAGGTTTCTCTGCAAGTGGTGACTTGAGGTCTCGTTGAGCATGTACATTACGTCCCATGCCAGTCATTGTGGCGGCTGGATTTGCTCACGTATCGGTGATGAAAGGCGTAAACTACGTCTAATTTATATTCTCCCTGCCTCTTATATTAAGTGTCCTGCATCCCATTTATTTTTTAATTTTTTTCTTGGACTTTAAACATTTATTTTGGTGATTGAATATCCCATGACCTTTAACTGGAGGCCAGTATCATTTTTCACTTAAGAATCAATCAGAGAGCACTAAGAGACATAACTTCGTTTTGTTTTGGTTTTTCAATCCGTTTGTCTCATTTCAATTCTGCATGTCTGCTGTCAAGACTGGCCAATAAATTCAACGCTTGCCCCACTTTCAGCTTTGGAGCCCTGTTTGCAGGAGGCTGGATTACAAAGGTCTTGAAACCTAGGTGAGGGAGGCGTCAGTGGGCTCAGACATTCAGGATATCTGTCTGACCGATGGGCCTGGCTAATCTGTCTTCATCCTGCCTCAAGCTCTTCTAAGGAAGATAAATGCTATGTCCAAACTGCTCCCTTTTATATTTAATCGGTCTACCAGTCTTTCAGCATTTTCGATTATGCGTTAAGTCCCAAGAAGATGTAATTATAGCCACTATATTATAACATTTGGAACACAGTGTCTATTTTTCTTTGTTCATCCCACGTACAGAGAGGCAGTTATTTTGTTGTGATGTTCAATTTTTTTTAACTATAAATATGAGCCCCAGAGTGTGTGTTCTCTCTTGGGTTGTTTGTTGCAAGAAGAATTGTTTTTCACATCAACGTAAGCACTGGCCTAGCCATACCATTAGAAAATAAAAACATAAAAATTGATGAAACTGACAGCAAACAGGGTTCCATATAACTCACAGCCTGGCCCTGACCAGCGTTTACAGGGATGAGAAGGAGCTGGCAGCCAGCTGCTACAGGCGAACAGTCTCCCCTTTCTCTGCAGATGCTATTACTGGACAAGGCTGCAGCAAACCTGCAGACGAAATGTGAGAGAGTGTACTCTTAACTTTCCAAGAAAGATGACAAGGGAGAACGAAGTGCTAAACTTGGGACAGTTCAAGGCCAGCCTTCAAGTAGTTTTAGTGGGTTAAATACCACTGCCAAAACTATGTTACAGAATTTAAATAATTGTGATTTTATTTGCAGTGCCTTCCCTATGTAGATATTGTAGTGGACTGCACCCACAAGCCTAGGATATATTAGCAAGGTAACCATACTTTTTTCACCAGGGACCACAGTTTTGTTTTCTTAAATCTGAACCTTAAATTAGGTAACATGGTTTGGTTATGAATAATATTTCATAGAGTAGCCTTGAAGTCCATATACTAGAATCAGTATTTCAAAATAATGTATTGAGATTTTTTTAATACTAAACTATATAATTAAGTAAATGAGGTATGGGGTATCTAAGGGTTGGGAACACATACATTTCCTGCAACGTAGGTGTTTTTAGAAGAAATAACAACAGTATGTCTTTATAAAGTCCCATTTTCATATGGCCATGAAATCATGCTGATCCCACTAAACACTAAGTCGCATTTGACCGACAGAGAGAGGCCAGACTGGAGTCAGATCCAAGCCAATGCATGTTACAGAGAAGGAACCTAAGCAATTTGTGAATGCGCCTCCTCTTCTCTTCACCTAGTATAACCATATGTTGGCTAATGTACTTTGAATCCAATACAGTTCTTTGAGTGTTTAGCCATCACTATACAATTTTCTGCAGATATGAGTGGGGAGTAAACAACCCCTTGCCACATTTGCAAAAGACCTGCGGTAGCAAAAAGGCTAAATTACATTCTTCATAATACACACAACATCCTGTTACTCCCTGCTACTGCAATCAATAAAGATCCAAATCAGTCCCCACTTACCCATGAAATATAGTTTGTGACATATCAAAGCTTCATGACCAGAATATCGGATTTCACAATCATGCATCATGAAGACAGTGTAAATAGTATGCTGCCTGGCAGAAATGTGAAACATCAAAGTTCTCAGGGGTTTAAAATGTGCACGTGGCACCCTTTAATGTGGCTTCTGTGAAATAGTTCTATATTCATATTGTGAGCAACATTTCCTTAATATATCCAGAGAGCTTTAGCTGTGAAAGTCTTGTTTGCAGTTTTTACAACATGAATCCTAACCCTTTAAAGCATTACAGATATATCTGTTGTTGAATGGCAGACAGAAAAATATATCTGCCAGAATACTATTAACATTCAATAATTCCTGTTATTGTTTTTTTACAGTATAGTACACCGATTAGCCATAACATTGACATTGACCACCTGCCTAATATTGTGTAGGTCCCACTTTTGCTACCAAAACAGCCCTGACCCGTCGAGACATGGACTCCACTAGACCTCTGAAGGTGTGCTGTGGTATCTGGCACCAAGACGGTAGCAGCAGATCCTTTAAGTCCTATAAGTTGCAAGGTGGGGGCTCCATGGATCAGACTTGTTTGTCCAGCACATCCCACAGCTGCTCGATTGGATCGAGATCTGGGGAATTTGGAGGCCAAGTCAACACCTTGAACTCGTGATTCATCAGACCAGGCCACCACCTTCCATTGCTCCGTGATCCAGTTTTGATGCTCACGTGCCCATTGTAGGCGCTTTCGGCAGTGGACATGGGTCAGCATGGTCTCCCTGACTGGTCTGCGGCTACGCAGCCCCATACGCAACAAACTGCGATGCACTGTGTGTTCTGACACCTTTCTATCAGAACCAGCATTCACTTTTTCAGCAATTTGAGCTACAGTAGCTCGTCTGTTGGATCGGACCACACGGGCCAGCATTCGCTCCCCACGTGCATCAATGAGCCTTGGCCGCCCATGACCCTGTTGCTGGTTCACCGCTTTTCCTTCCTTGGACCACTTTTGATAGGTACTGACCACTGCAGACCGGGAACACCCCACAAGAGCTGCAGTTTTGGAGATGCTCTGACCCAGTCGTCTAGCCATCACAATTTGGCCCTTGTCAAAGTTGCTCAGATCCTTACGCTCGCCCATTTTTCCTGCTTCTAACACATCAGCTTTGAGGACAAAATGTTCACTTGCTGCCTAATATATCCCATCCACTGACAAGTGCCATGATAACGAGATTATCAGTGTTATTCACTTCACCTGTCAGTGGTCATAATGTTATTGCTGATCTGTGTATATAATTGTATTATCAAACAAATAACAATTAGCCATGCAGTTTGCAAAGTAATTAAAACTAGAGAGATTAGTCTGTAATATTGAATGCATTGATCTGCAAAGGTTAAAGCCACTACATAAACGATAATTCCCCATATCACTCTTATTTCAGTCTGAAATAAAGGATTTCTGCTCCTTTTGCAAAATTACCAAATGAAAAGCAGTCTTGCTTCCCTCTAGGGAGATCTCTGGAAAACCAACTGGTTCATTACAGTACTTGCTCAAGCAGAACATGGATATAATCTTCACAACCTGTCTTGTTCCAAACTAATTTTCAGTGTTTTACAGCATGCCAAATAAAACAAACAGGGGGAAAAGCATAAAGAGGAGTCCTTAGCTGAATATTTAGTCTGTATTCCACCAAACTGCACTGCTCTTTTTGAGTCATCTTTGCAAGACCAGACCAATAAGTCAGAACTTCCCACACAAACCAGGGGAACTTCACTGATGTCTCAATATCCGATGGGAAAACAAAAGAAAAAAAATAATTGAGGTAAGTTGAATTTTGAATCAGCCTGTATTAATCTGTAAAAAGAATAGCAATAGGCCTATAATTAATTGCTGTACATAAAATATTTTCAAGTTACATTAAGAGCTGCATTCCAGAGAAATGGTCTTCTAAAAAATGCTATTGTGATAAAGACTGTAGTGGGAATCAAATGTTCCCAAAATAGATTTACCATATGGCCCCATTGTACTGTGATGCATCTTAAATATAAGTTTATATATATATATATATATATATATATATATATATAGAGAGAGAGAGAGAGAGAGAGAGAGAGAGAGAGAGAGAGAGAGAGAGAGAGACAGACTTTTTTCTTTTAGTTTAGGGGCATATTTTTAAATCTGTGCTGTCCCAAAGTATGTAAACAAGAATGGGAGCATATGGAGTTCTCATTCCAGCATAGCTTGTTTTTTTTAAATCAGATATACAATTTAAGCAAAAGTGATCATGTTAAGAAACTAACCATAAAACTAGACAGATTAAAACATTTAACAGGCAATATACTTAGTTGACAGGGCACATTGATGGGGTCAAAGGTAGTGGTTTAAGAGGCTGAAGGGTCACACTATGCTTTCCTGCCATAAAACACAATCACTTCCTGAAACAATCCCTTTACTTCATTAAAAATAATTATTCATTACTTTTGAGACAACACATTTGAATGTCTAAATTACCTCAATTACATCCATCAACATCATAATAACAGTAATGTAATTTAATAATGTAATATAACGTGTTTATAAAGTATATTATTTCCCTAAACCACGAAGAGCAAAATTCAAGTTTGTCCCAGAATTAAAATATAATTCAACTACACCATTAACCATTAATACACAAGGACATGGACAGCTCAAACATACCTAAAAGGTGCTGGTATTTACATTTTGATTGAAATAAAATTGTACTTATCCTGTTTATTATTTAAAAATTGTGATGCCAAAGATAGTCAAATAGACACTTCTCCACCCCTTATTTGTTAATACTCCTATATTTTATACTAAAAATAAATGCACACCGACCACTATTTCTCTCAGAGATTACTTTGCTTTTAATTTATTTTATTGCCAAGCAGTGTACCTACAGGATACAATACTTAAAATAGAGACGTACATAAAGGTTCTTGCCTTTCTGTAAGGCATCTCCCATCTCAAGTCCTTAATTGATCATAATTGACATTCACAATTTCCTAAATTTGAGGGCTTGATATTTTCCCAAATTAGCCTGTTTTTAATGTGTGCAAAACAATGCTCTACTGATAAAAGCACACAGAGTTCAGATCTGTTCCAGATGACTGTTTGAAAAAACGAATCAGTTCTCAGTATCGGCCTTCAGCACAGGCTGGAGGTGAGTTGGAGGACTTCTGGGTAAAACTGTGGGCTTGCCCTGTATAATGTGTCTAGCATGCTACCTTGTAAAACAAATGATAAAACATTCATGAAGCTCCATTACATTTTGTATTTGATTTTTCTAATGTTACACTTTTCATTGTGGAGATATCCAACATGGCTGTGAACATTATTGTTCATGAATCTGGTCATTAGATTTGACACTGTCATTTGAAAAACAGATTGAGAAATGTAGGGGTGATTTTCTCTAGGTTGTGAATGTTGGCCCTGGTCTTCTCTCTGGTAAGAGAAAAAGGCATTTTGCCTTGCTTTTCTAAGATTCCATTAGCCCTGCAATTTTGTAAACATAACCTATTAAATAAATGCTAAATACATTTATTGATCTTGATCTATTGTTAGTTTTGATAAAAGTATGTGTCAGATATGTGGCTAAAAGGTTTTGGAAGCCAGTTTTTGTTTTGTACATTGACTCTAATAATGTGTTTCTTGTTTGTTTTTCAGTTTTGTTTTTCATATTACTCTTTAGGATCAAGTGATTGTTAATTAAGTACTAAGTGGTCTTCTAATTGGTCATTTTTCATCTCTTGGGATACATTCTATAGCTTCTTTAGTCCATCTATGATATGTTTGTTCATTGCATTATGTCTGGCCCATTGCCACATTTTTACTCTTTCAATGATGTCACACATTTGTTTGTTCACAGATCAATTTATTTGCTTTTCTATTAATTATCCTAATATCTAAGCATATATTTTTCCATGCTTTTTTATGTCATTGTCGTGTTATGACCAAGTATCGAATCTAAAGATGAGCACTAGTAGTATTCACTGGCTGAATAAATGTCTCTGCATATGCATACATGTCATCTTAAAGTGGAGAATAAAAAAACGGTACAGCTACTATACAAAATATATTCTGTCGTATAACTCTGGTGTTGTTTTGACTGATGCTGCATTTGCAAATGACTTTTATGAAACATTAAGAACACGTTCTCAAAAGGGGAACAACTATTTCTAAAACTTGATTTATGTCACTAAATATATGTCTGTCAGAGGGTGTGTATTAACTGTGACTTGTGGGTAGGTCAAAGTTATCATTTGGTCTAGGCCTTGGTTAAATTCACATTAACATATTTTCTGGCCAGTTATGCTCTTTCCCTTTGGAAAAATGACACTGTAAACATCATAAAATTAAATTAAAGGAAACCAGTGACCCTCCCTCCTTTAATAAATTGAATTGATTGAATTCCATTTCTGACTGTATTTATAATAATCTATAATATGCTTGGGAGGGGGAAAAACAAATACAAGTTACAGTTGTATTCTACTGTATCTATGGTGACCAAACATGATGTAGCTAAAGGTTACAAAAATGCCAGTCCACTCTATTGTATTTGTAAATTAAGGGATCTAGCGATAAATCACTAGCAAATATACTTCCTGCGCAAGAGGAAACTGAAGGCTCTGTGTATACACATTGTGTCAAGGCATTGCCCGAAATTATGCAGGTTCTGTCAGTTCTGAGTCTCAGCAGTGTCTGTAGTGTATAAAATATATTGGCAAGGCCTTACACTGAAGTACTTAAACACAGGCAAGTATACTGTGATGTGCCATGTGAAGAGATCTTCAAGAGATATAAAGTGATATCTGAGGCAGGTATAGACTCCCACTCCAATCAAATATCGCTCAAAGTCAGAAAACTTCAGCCATACAAAATACTGAAAGTACAAGTTGCAGAAGGACGTCGGCATGAAACTGTCTTGGCTGTTAATATTGGCTATCAGAGAACAGAACATGAATTAACTTTCCTTTTCCTTTCTTTTTTCCCCCCCTTTTCCCTGGTAGTTTGTGGGGCCTAGCAAATTTTAAATTGAACTTATTTTATATTGAGGAATATTGATTGAACATATTTTGATATTTATAAAGTGGACTGGATAAAAAAATAAATGAAAAGACAAATGTTTATGTTTCTAGCACTAGCACACAGAAATAGTAAAATGTGAGGGGGTGAACGAGGAATATCAAGCCTGTAGCCTTTAGCAGACTAAGCCCTTAGCAAAAATGTCGCTTGATAGTTGTCTCTATTTCAGGCCAAAGTTGCTGAAATGCCAATCCAAGGGACTGATATTTTGGAATTCTCTTGGCTGGTTTTCATTATCAGTTTATCAACAATGAATCATCGGGCCCGGGAAAAGCAAGATTGAATTCAGAGGAAGCATTCTGTTCAAGGCCAAGAAAATCCCTTTTTACTGTGTGAATCGACACATTTCCCTGACTTTCTCGGCAGAACAAATGACCCTGTATATCACTTTGATGTTAGTTATTGCAACTAAGGGTCTTTTTTATGAAGCCGTGTATCATTTAATTTCCTGTGTTGTCATCGGTCAGCTCCTCACTCAAAATATATTTCAAAGAAATGGAGCAAAGCAAGTTCAGGCACTGCCATCAATTCAGCAGGATTATCAGCAAAGCCTACTAAAGACATCACCACATATTCAGAGGATTCATTTGATATTAACATCCAAAAATATCCAAAGAACAGCAACAACAGGTGGATAACCTTACTTGTGGAGAGTAGCAGCTCCACCAGGAATTCCTTCTGGTAAGGTATGTTGACTATCGAGAAACTAAATTTAGGACAGAGGTAACCTTAAGGGTGAGGCAAAAGCCTAAAAACATTATGAGAAAAAATGCAAATAATTTTACTGGATTTGTTCCTTCATCTGAGCTCTTACAGACAGTATAAATCTACTTGTATCTGCAGCAAATCCTTCTTCTGTCCTGAGAGATTTTTAGATGTAGAACCTATGTGAAAATCAGTTGCCCTCTGATCAGCACTGATAAATAGTCACTTTGAGAATCAGCAGTCTTCTTCACATCTTCTCAGCACCAGCAACAATGTGGTTAATCTATGGGCTTATGCAGCCAGTGACAGTGGGGGCTTAAGTGGTCTCTACAGAGCCCTGAAAACCAACACCACCTATGGACATTCAGTCTCCTAATTTATGAGTTCACGCAGACAGATCCATGCACCATCATACTTTGTAGGCCTGCCAAAGAACACACAATCTGCCCCAAGTGTAGGGCTCTTCAGCACCGTCCCCCCTCTCAGTCCCGTCTGCGCGATGGTCTCAACTTTGTCCACTTCTTCTCTTTCTATTCCCACACCTTCACTGCTATTGTCTTGTGCAGAGGGCTAAAGGGCTGCGCTGATGTTTTCATTGAAAACCATGCATGGGGTTGGAAGTGGTTAGTTGTGGCTTTGTGCTTTATTTCCCTTGATACTAATTTGTAAGTCACACTGAGTGAGGCACCATCATGTAAGCAGATCTGGGGCATACCATAAACGTCCCCATCAAAGAACAGTATGAACCGGCTAAATATTCATTTACAGACCATTTTTGGAGAGAGCAGCACCCCCGCCTCCCTGGTTTCTCTTGATGTAGAGAGCTAAGCCTAAGTCAACAAGCCTCTGAAACAATCTCCTAACAGCCATTGTTTTTGCAGGAGTTGTCAGGGGGTTCTAGAATAACACAGTTGAATGTATTCCGAGTGGTCAATTTGTACAGTCCACTGATGTTCATTATGCCTAGGCTATAACCATTCATGTTTTTTTGTAAGTACATTTAAAGCTGGAAAAGAAAGGGAAAAAGTATAGGTTCAAGGGTGGGAATCTCTTTGAAATTCCACCTTTACTGGCATTAAACTAAAAGTGTGCAGCTCGCCACTTGTTCCCGGTGGGTTCTCGTGTTCAGAAGAAAAGCATCTCACTTACAAATAGGGCATCAAGGCTTCAATGTCAAACATCTATGCCGTTTAGCACACGTCACATTGGGGAGTGTGATATATAAATACATAAGGATTCTGCAATCATTACTGAATTTAAACCAGGAGAAAGTATGCATTGTATTTACAAGCCGCCACAAAAGAAAGCATTTTGAATCTAACACTCCATTTACACGTACTTCCACCCAATTACACAAACTACTACTACTACTATTAGTCCTTATTATAATAGTGGTAGTAGCTTTAGTAACTGAGAGGAAGTAGAAATCATTTTTAAATAGCACCAGCTTCAAATCCAGCCACTTTTATACTGTAAACTCCCTGTTATACACATTCACATTCTGCTGTATTTGGCTAATGCTGAACTTTGTGTTTGTAGATAGAGGACTACTCAACTGGAGGAAATCAACAATTTTAAATGACCAAAGTTAAGGCAGATGATTTAAGTTATCCTATTCAATGGATACCAGTTCAATCTTATATGTTAGATCTCTTTGTTGGCATACGTTTTCTTGGAATGGCCTTCAGAGATTTCTTCCATGATACTTGGCCAAATCCTGAGATATCAGATACAGTATGTTGCAGAAATTGGAATCATGCTACCTCCTCTGTAATTTCTAAAGGACAAAATAATGAAACCTAAATAAGTAAAACAAAACAACTTTTACCACTTTGCCAATATTCCCAGTGCAAACATGTTTAATTAGAGTTTGTTTCAGAATTTGTTTTTAATTTGTCTTCTGCTAGGAAGTGGCAGAAAATGAATGTGCCAGTGTCAGATAAAACAAACCAAAACAGGGCAAATTGACTGATTAGTTGAAGGCACTAAGGTGAATACAGCCAGGGAGGAGCTGACAGAAGTGGAATGCAGTGTGACCCTGGCTTCTTACTGGTCACACACAAAAATGAGGGAGGGGAAGGAAAATAAACATTGGCTTTCATCTCGCACAAAGTCCGCAAGAAGCCTCCTACTGATGGGCACTCAATATTGACAGGTCTTGGGTGGTGGAATCATGTTTGTATGAACACCACACTTGTAGGCCGAAACAGGCTGACCTGCATGGGCACATTCACTCGTTCGGATGCACAATGTTTACAGCTTGTTCCATTCCCTGCTTCCCCCACAGTAGGGCTCCTGACAGCCACTGCTTTGAGAGGCTTGGCCAAGGACTGTGGGTGGCTGCCATTTGAATCCCCCTTGGTTCAGAGGCCTGCTGTCTTTACCAGTGTGGGATATCTCAAGTTCCTGTTTGTCTTTCTCTCAGGGGGCCCATATCCTCCACAGTGCACAGACAGAGAAAGCCCTGAGAAACAGTAGGGAGACCCAGAGGTATCTTCCCCACATGTCCTGACATGGTTTACAAATCAGGGCCCTGTGTGCAAAAGGGTCTGTGGATAATGGTCTCAGTATGGCTGCCCACCCTGACCCATATGTACAGTCCATACTAAACATCAGTAGCCTGCTGAAATATCAAAGACTTTAAGTTAAGTTTCTGTATGATTAACGTTCTCTTTGCATGCAAAAACAAAGTGTCACTATCAAGGGCAATGAGGAGAATAAACATTTAAGGTAGACATTAAAGTATCAACATCTAAATTTGGTGTTATGGTCATGACATTATGCTGATATATGTATGGTACAGTTCCCAGTTTTGTTTCAGGTTTTAAACATTGTAAAGCCCCGAAGTAAGATTATTAATAGAAGGGTATTGTTTGGGCTTTTTCCACAGTTGGAGAAAACGTTCTGTACTCTTTCATTTGTGCTCACCCTAAAGCAAAGCAAAACCAACCAACAACAACCTAACAAAAAACATTCCCCGGGGAACAAAACAAAACAAGACATGAACTCACTCAGAATCAATTGTCTGAAAGGAGTGTTTATCTGATATGGCTACAATTACCTGCATACTGATCATCAGGAGGTCAAAATCAGCCTCTGTTTAAAAGTAAAGAATATGAACAGCTTTCTAGTTGACATTTTATTTATGTTTTGGTCAGTATTTCAGGATTATGTAAAAAGTCCCTTGTGCAGAATTCATCCCAGCAAGAGAAGTAATTGAGTTATTATTTTTAAAATATGAAAATAATATATATGTGTCCTCTTTTGCTGCTGTAATTTAAACCTTTCCTGAAAAATCTAAAAAGAAACTTGTTGTTCAAGATATCGTTACCATAACAACGGGCACCACACTTTCAAATTGACTCAAGTGAATCTGAAACTGGCCTCACTTAACTACATAATTGGTCGCACACAACAAACTTAATGTTGGACGAAAATGTTACATATGATTCATGAGTCAAATCTGACTTCAACAAAATCTGCACAACCTCTGTTATCATATATTGCTCCTGAGTTTCAATCATAGAAGAATAACTAGTATTGTGGTCATGTGTCCAGTAACTGGTTTTAAACCCTGCTCAAAATGTTCATATTTCATTATTCTTCTAGAGAATCCAAAAGACTGGTTTGGATAGTCTTAAAGAAGGTTACCATTAATGTCATGACATATTTCTCTCATTCCCTATTGAAGGTGATGCCTAATGCTAACCAGGCATCAATTAAAATTAATTAGGACTGTTACCAATTATTACCGAGATATGTTGTCATATTTCAATGCCTGCCTTTGCCCTTGCCCTCTCAGTGACCTTTCCTAATGGCTAACTCTACAAAACTAGGCTCCTTTTCAGTCATCTAGGAAACTGCAAAAAAATTGCTCTTAAGTTGCTTAATTATTCCAAAATGTTTGTCGTTATGTGGTTAACTGAAACATTGGCCTTCAAAAGAAACCGAGAAGGGTCTTGTTAAATTGAACCCTTCAAATCTGCCTATGATTATTTGGTCCCCTTTAAAACAGTCAAAGTGGAAACACAATTACTGCCAGTTTAGCATATTACTAAATCAAAAAGGTGATCTTCCAGGTTAACTGTTGGTTGTTGAGCGCTTTGTTGAACTGAACCAATTACTATTCCTTCAAGGTTCAGATGCATTAGTTGTGTTCTTTTGACACTGTCGAAATTCTTTGCAGAAGCCCCGCTTTGAGTTACGCACGCATCAAATCAGTCACTGTGAATGGGAAAAATTTGCAAAGCTTAAAACTATAGTGTGTTTCAGGGCTATTGTTCTCATATTTACAGTGATTCAAAATTCTGAAATCTCACCTGCCAGCTGAGAAAGTGAAAGGAGATTCTCAGTGCTGTTTTTCTGAACACATTATATATGAACATGTGGATGACTTCTCAGCTTAGTGCTACCCCTTGTATAATAAAATCTGATATCTGTCTTCTACCCCTGGCCATGCACTTAGTCTTCAGTTGAGCAAGTCTGGATCAAGAGCTGAAAAAAGCAAGGGATATTATATGGGAATTCTGTCCAAGTGTTCTTGCTGCACAGAGGAGTATTAAAAAGCTACTACACAAAGACGAATAGTCCCTAAAAGGTTGAATAATGTACAGTTTGCCCTGTAAAACAACACCAATGCTGTCATCTTGCTTCTGCTTCTCTCGCACTTCAGTCAAGACTGCAGGAGAATCACATTCATAGTCAATGCCATGATTTCAGTGAAGAGTAAGCCTCTGAGTTACCCATACCCTTCAAGTACCAGGACTTCAAGCTTCAAAGTAAACAAACTTTCAAATGTAAATGTTTGTAAGGAGTCATTTCCACATTTATTGTTCCTTTAAAAATCCTCTGTGATCTCATATAAATAAATCGAATGTCATAATGTTAAACTTTGGTTTCAAAACAATATGGAAATAGTTGATCTTTGTATATAAAGATCATATCAGTTTGAGTTTTTAAATAACAGTTTAAAAAACAGCTAACTTTTGCCAGATTGGATCCCTTATATCACACTTGTATATATGTATTCCTTCATCTTAAAAAAAAAATAAAAATTGATACTGAATAAGCTATTGGTGACAAATGAAATAAGTAGTTTTATGAGAATTTGAATAGAATAATTTGCAGATCTTCTTAGGTAACAGGTCATGTAACTGTTTGACTAAATACAAGTTTAATCTATTATTCAATATATCGTGTGATATAAATGTAATAGCTGATATGTTTATTTATCTTTCATAACTTAATCTTGGCTGTCTCTTGTGTATTTTTTGTCTGTCTGTTTTTGTGCAGGACAGGAGACATAAACATGGATCTTAGTGAAATCAACAATGAAAAGGGGGTTGGGATGTGTATTGAGTTAATCTGAATAAAATGAAGTGACATGATCACTACACTGGTCAGTAGCCAGGGGGCAGGAGTCACTGAACTTGTTTGTGTTAAGATGCCTAGCTGATAAAGATGCTCTTTTGTGTTCCCTCCACTGCACAAGCCTTGCTGTAAAATATTCAATTGTATAGTTTGTCCTCTGCATTTGCTATCAAAATAAAATAATCTGATAGCTTGTACGTTTCAGTTTTATTCAGCACTATTATAGTGGTTGATGTAGTTGGACAACACTTAAATAAATAGCTCAATGTGTGGGCTGTGACACTGGAACCTAACCTTGAAGACAGGATGATAGGCCTGTGGAGAGAGAGAGAGAGAGAGAGAGAGAGAGAGAGAGAGAGAGAGAGAGAGAGAGAGAGAGAGAGAGAGAGAGAGAGAGAGAGAGAGAGAGAGAGAGAGAGGTGTAGCAACACTCCAATTTGTGAAGTGTGAATTGTTTAAGTATCAAGTTTCCCATGAAGTATACCTTTGCAATGTAAGTATATTGACTTAGTTTCATGTAGAGATGACCTGTCTCCAAAGGGCCTAAAGAACACTGATTTTTCTTCTTCTATAAATAGAAAAAAGACTCATAGTTGCATCTTATTCGCTCTACTCACTAAATAAAAAGGAGCACCGATACCATTTTTTGAAAACCGATACCGATGTGAGTACTTTCATTTAAAAATAAATAAATAATTCAAAGATATTTGATAATGAGTGTTCCTAATAGATTTCTATGAAAGTTCCTATTTAGTAAGAATGAATTGGTTTAATTTCAGTAAGGAACATTTTTATTTGTGATTTTAAGGGTAATATATTGTCTTAATTCTTGAATGTAAGTGGCAGGTTCTTTTTGATGAGGAGAAGCATTTTGGCTCTAGTATCATGTACATCTGATCAAACGGTAGTAGATACATCAGATAAAGAGTTAATTATCTATTATCTAGGAGGCTTTCATAGTGATAAAGACATATCTAGTGATTGTTCAAGACAAATAGAAAGCTCCCATAATACCTTCGACAGTTATAACAATGAATTTAAATGATTTTCTGAACTAATATTAGGGAGCCAGTAGGCTACTAACTCATCTTCCGTCTACCACATGTGAAGCTACGCAAAAAAGCTGTTCACTCTCCACAAGGCTACACGTGCAGAGAGGAAGCTTCCAGGGTATGGAGTCACCCTCTGTTGCTTCCCCAGTATTGGAGTGCATAGTCTGACCTCAAGATGTTTGGTTCGGCACACACCATAACTCCAGATATCAATTCGTCAAGAGCAATAAATTCTGTTATTTTCTCTGTAATTTTCTTTGCCTTTGAACTGTCCTGAGACAGCTTTTCATGCCTAAGCAGTCTGCTGTCCAGCCAGGTTAGCTTTGCTCTGCTTAGCATTAGCATTCATATCAACGAAGGTCTTGCGCTCCTCTGGATGGCGACTCTTTAGATGTTTAATCACATTGCTGTGTTCAAATCTTTCAGATTTCTGCCTCCCCTCGAAATGTCCACCACACAGATTGCAATTTGCGGTTTTGCGTTCTTCATTGTTGAGTTTAAAAAACTTCTGAACAGCAGACTGTTTCAGGTCCGCAGTTGATGCTTGCTAGCTACAGAACATGGGCTAATTAACAGCAGTTATTTTTCGTAACTCAAGAAAATCTAATAACAGTACCATAACTAAGCACGAGTACTAAAGTGTTAGTACCAGCCCGATATGAGTTTTAACGAGTAGTATCGGTGCAATTCTACCCCTGGTGCTTCAAATACACAACATAAAACAACAAGAAATCTTTTTAAACTACCTCCAGAAGAGAAAAAATGCTTCAGCAGCCTAAGTTTGAAGAGGGAACAAAGCCATTTTCGTAATGGGAATGAACTGATCGGCTATATGCCAGCTTTAAAGTAAAGCTTCATTATGTCATTGCTAAAATGTGCCAAGACACTGAAGACATTCAAATGTTTAATACCAAGTTTAAAAAGGCAAAACGGTGTGTGCTGATAACACAGTGCAGTGTGAGAATTTACTGCACAAGATCTACTTTGCATGTGGCACTACACACATAATGGCAGTACAGCAACTCTGGTTTGAACCCTCATTGCTCTGTCAGAAACTACATGGATATTTTTGACCACATTAATCTATACTTCTATATCTCAATGATGAATGTAATATTTCATTATTGTACTTCTCATGATAACACTATTGCTTAACTGACAGCTTAATATATTGTTGCTCCCCACGTTTCTCTAAAGCATACCATAAAATGTTACTGTAACAAAGTTAACAATAAGATGACATCTTTACGACGATAATGTCATTATTAGTGCACTACAATTGAGTCCAGAAAAGTCAGTAAGGACTCCTTTCAAAGAAGGACATTCCAGAGCAATGGAGAGGCAGTCCAAACTTGAACTGTAACTCAGCTCAATCAACTTCAAGCTTTACAGCTTTCTCCATAAGACATGAGTCCACACAGAGGGTGTGAATACTTTTGACTGCCACAGCTGCTTGGGGTCACCCTGAAATGAACTACAGGCACAACAAGTATCCTATTTTGTTAATGTTGTCAATTTCATAAAAGGATCTAAATGTACGTGTAAGGTTTTGTAAAACAGCATTACCAGATTTGTGGTCCAATTTATGTATTTATTTGGTGGAAATTGAGTTCAGGGTTTCTTTCTTCAGGGTACACACACATAATTAGATTAAAGAGGGTGGAGTAGCTGTATTCAGTTGAGCTGTTAAGATACATCTCATCTGTTGATTCTGCAGATGCATGCACTAACAGCAGTAAAAAAAATCCTACTGATATTACAATTTCTATTCACCTATGCTTTTTGGAAAATGGATTTAGGTTTATTTTAACATTTTTCGTGGTCCTCCAAAACATTTTTTTCAGCATTTATCCTCAATAAATTACCATGTACATTATGTTGAAGACTTACCACTTTTTATTACTGCTTTCTACATAGCTGCAGGGTAAACCATTATTTTGGCATCAACTGAAGTAATTTCCCTGTAAAAAAAAAAAAAAAGTAATAATTATGCTCTCTGTGCGTTTTCCTAGGACTCGTTGTGATTTGAGTTTATATGGTTGCTTGTATGAGAATTTAAAGTACTCCTGAAACAAACTTGCTGCGTTGTATTTGGGGGCCTTTGTTTAACAGATTGCCTCATGGGGAACACATTCTCATTTTCAAATGATGCCCATTTCCAAGAACAGAGACACAAATATACAGCAGATTACACAGTGTACATCTGGATAAAATCAGCACCGGTATATAAAACCAGATTTTGTGAAATGTAAAATGAGCATCTGATATGAAAACACACAAGTCGGTCAGAATAACTCATGTGAATAAAACTTTTATTTGAGCTGTAAAAATGCACACACACACTTTGAGCATATTGTACCATTCACTAGTTGCTGTTCCTTCTACCCCTGCCTACAAAGTAACTATTAGCAAATGCTGCTTTTCCCAGTTGGTAGCTTGTGCTTATGCTGGCAATATATTTTTCATGCTGGAACGCAGGTTGAGGCTGGGGGCCCAGAGGAAGAGTCATGGACACCGTTAAACATCTTCCTCTCATGTCTTTTGATCTGTGATACTTATCTGTTTTGTATCTAAGTTTTGAAACTGTTATAACATTATCTGTGCTTAGCAAGATAACCCAAATCTGTATTGAATTTTTGTGGTGAGAAGCAGGCTCCAATTGGTCAGTAATTGCCTCAGTCAGATTACATTTAAAAGATATATTGGTTTTCCTTCGATACCCATTAAAATAAAATAAAAAAAAGCCTGAGAAATGTCCTTTTTGCATCTGGTGGTTGCTTTCATGATTTACTTTACAACTCCATGCCTTACAATATCATTTTGCTCTCTCTTTAGTAGACTGGAAGGCACATTGTAATTTCTTCTGCATTGGTATCTGAGCACTTTTTGACACTGTATTACATTATAATCCATTGAATCAGGAACTGTTTCTTAAAGCAAACTGATAGTATTTTCAAGGAAGAAAATAAAGGCAACAGGGGGCACCATTCACTGTAGAAACCCCCCTCCCCATTGGCATTTCATCTCAGCGGGTTTCCATTTAACACTTTTTTCATTCCAGCATGACTTTACTAGCTAAAGCAAAAGGCGTAAGAAACATCTGACCTATTTTTTGAAAGCTAGGTACAAAAAAACACACTTCCGAGATAAGTAGGCTGCCTGTTGTTTCATTAGCACAAGAGTGGATGAAAGTTGAATTAAGCTAATTAAGTTCATATTTCGGGTTTGCAGTCAAGGTTGCCATTAACTTAGGAAGGGGGTGAGGCGAAACCCACTTTATCCCACACAAATCATTCTGAGCAGTCTTAATTCTATCGCTGCCGTGTGCCCCCAAGCAAAAGATATTGAGCTCTGATTTTACTTGTTTTCCTGGACCCAACCCTGGTTCAACACATCAAGAAACTGTCAATCAGCATTACGAGACAGAGTGAAAGAAGGAGAACCGTGCTTATGCATACTCAGTGAAGCTGCCAAACACAGTGAAAATATGATTATTGAATTGGTGATTTGTATTAGAATTGGCTACAGATTATTTGATGATGGTCCGTGGCAAGAAAAAATTCAAATTACAGTTTCATTGTTTCACCAGAGAGGAGTAAAAATCCAAAGGTGTTTGTTGTTTAAAGTATTATAAAATCAATCACTCAATCAATCAATCCATTTTGAATTGGTATACCGCCCTTTGCAAGGTGAAAGAGCATTTCACAGAATAAAATAATTTATATATGTAATTAATACTGTCAAAATAAACCATTAGGCACGGAGGAGAGAAAAACTAAAACTCCTACAGGATGACAGCCTGTTGTAGGAGAAAATAAATCTCTGGGGGTTCACAGCTTAAGGCCGAGGCCTAATGGTTGCCTCCCCTCCAGCAGATGTACCATAAATCACATATCTACATACCTTTATGAATACACTACCGGGTGAAGACCACCCCATTTCTTTTCCACAGCCATGTTTTGCTATTCTTGGTTCTTCTGCATTTAATCTCTCTCTGTCCCTCTCCACCAAGAAGAAGCGATCACACTAGAAAGAAGTAAAGAAAATGTTTCTTAAAAGCACACACTCACGGCAGTATTTCCATAATTGGTGCAGTAACGGTATATTGCAATATATAAAAGCTGTAGTAGTACTGTCTTAATTTCTTCTTACATATACACTTCACCATGGCTCTTCAACTTTAGTCATTGAACAGGTGTTAAGAGTCTTAAATGGATCTAAATACCAAATGCCCAATGAGACCATAACATCATTCAGTAAACACGAATGTGGCAGCAACCAACACACAATGAGCATATTTTCTGGAGACATAAAAATACCATCAGAGAACATAATAATGGAGAACGGAAAGAAAGCAGGAAGAGGCCATAAAATAGAGTGTGTACTGTTAATTTATTTCCTCTTGCTTTCATGGGTGTAAATGTAAACATGCAGATTTACGAGGATCTGAAAAATATCCCCATATACATATACGAAATGTTTGTGTGTTCAGAGGAGCCCTCAAGTAATTGTAACAATGTGGACTTTAAAGGGAGTCTATTTCTTCAGCTTTGCTGTCTTGGAAACAATGAGGCCAATCTGACACTAAGCACAGCTCTGAGTTGTGTGTGGGATAGCATTTCTTTGTAAGTGAGATGTTAGTCGGGTTCTCAGCAAGCCACATAGGATGAATTTCTCTGCAACCGCAAGAGGCATGCACATGAGATATAAAGGGCATTATATTTGTGCATCACGAAGCTCACACGAAGAAGATAGGAGTTGTGCAATGAATGCTGGATGCAAATTAATCAAAGCAGTGGCAATGGACATATTTATTTTATATAGGGAAGTGTAAGTAAGTAAGGCAAGCTCATGGTCAGTAGCAGTGATACAACATGGAGGAGCAGCTAACAGAATAATATGCAGAACAACAAAATAAATAATAAAAGAAAGCAAAGGAACAAGGGGAGCGAAAACTAGCCCTTTACATATTGTTGTTTAGCAATAAATGCAATGTATCTTAGGGCTAGACCAAATCAACACTTTGATTGACCCAAGAATTACAAAGTACTAATCTCTACCCCATCACCAGGCACATGCACAGATAGACTCCAGGTGGTGCCTGAGCCCCTGCCCTTTTTCCCTTAGACTCAAAAAGTGCCCTTTATCCCAAGCACCCCCTCATAAACCCCCCCCCCCCCCCCCCAAGAACGCACTTTGTCAGCACGCCCCCTCCCTCCGGACCACACTTTGCAAGACAGGGTGCCTTTTTTTGGATTGAGCCCCTGCCCCTCTAAAAATCTGTGCATGGTACTGCTCATCACTGTTTATTTTATTGTCATGATCCACATTATACTCTTTATAAATCAAAATACAATAGGGTACAACTTCATAATTTGCCATCTGTGGGTTTTGATTTGCTGTAGCTCTTACAGGTAGTTGTGTATACTGGAAACTGTCAAACCCACTACGCTAAAAGACCAGTCTCCTGGTGCAGGAGTTTTATACACTCTACTGAATTCAGAGGGATTATATAATTGTAACGAGCCCCTTACACATCCACAAATAGTAGTATTGAAGAATTTATTTTCTGTCTAACAGAGAGAAGTACAGCACTTAAGAAAGATTTGATTCTAAGGCCTAGATCCAATCAAAAGTTTCCCCTATCCGTAAATTGCAAACTACAACCTTGTTGAATTTATTGTGCACAGGCCACATTCTGCTGCTTATAAGTAATGCAACAGGGTACAAGCTAATGCTTTACTTAACACCAGTAGGTCAAAGTTTTGATTTGGTCTAGGCATAACTCTAAACCAGAATAAAAATAAATGTTCATATGATTCTAGAATCTCGGTGAGAAGGGAAGAGTTCTTTAATGTTCCTACTGAAATGCTACATTACTTCTGTAGCTCCAACTGGGAGAGATTTGAATATTTTTTGCATTTCAGGTTACATTTGTTGGACAGTTCGTCTTTCAAACCGCCTGATTCCCTGACCTAATTCTGTCATCCTAGTTAATAGTCCCAGCTTACAAGACACAGCAAGGCCAGTTTGCAATAAAACGTTTCGAATCTAGTGTAACATATGCCATCCCCACATGTGTTTGATCTCCTGGATGCTCTATAGAACTGTTAATGTTATTATTGCCATATGTTTGGCCCTAGCTCAGCTTTCTCTTATTTGCTTAGGTCTGACGTGAAGTACAGCAACTGCATAAGTATGGAGTGCCAAAAAAAAAATACAAAAAATACAAAACATACGGGCAAATGATGAAACCGTTTTACCTAATGGACATCGGAAATGTGGAACTAAGCCAAACTGACCTGAAAAAAGAAAAGGGTAGCAGCATTGAAAGGGAAAAGATTTGCTACAGTCTAGACACTAAAAAGAACTGGGTATTAGCCCCTGACGAGGTTGGCTCTGTGAAACTCTAAGGGTGACTTTTTATGTTTGCCATTTGCTCGCTTCTGCTTTTAAGTTTTTCAATTAGAGGAACATAGAGACGCACCTGTCGGAAGTATGTGCGGTATTCTAAAATTGTCGCTGGTGGTCATTGAGAAACTCTCCCAAAAAAGAAAAGGGGGATCAAACAGTATTGGAAAACAAAATCCTAAAACTCCACACAACTCTGTCTTGTTCAGCTGTGATCCTGTTGCAAGTGTTCCAAGCCAGTTAAGGCCCAAACTGTGACCTGGACAGCGATGTGATGTAATGCATCTGTGCTGCAGCCCTACAACACAAGCTCTATGGGACTGGGCAATTAATGCTAGTAACCATGGTAACATTTGGCGCAGCAGCTAAATGGAGTAACGGCTAGTGCAAGCGCTTTGGTGGGCTCCACCTCTTCAGCTTTTGAGACTTGGACCGGGATTGTTTTGGTAGGTTCCTCCTCTTTTGCTCAGATCAAAAGGCCAGAGGTCCGAGGCAGGCTGAATTTTCGCCTGTTCAAATAGGTAAATAGGTGTATTGTAAGGAAATAACAGCAGAGGGGACACCCACTGGGTTTTGGTATGCAAAGGATTTAATCCCCACCTCTCTGTAACACTTTTAGGAAGTGGTAGCACTTAATTAATACCTCTCGAGAATTTACGGTGATTTACGGGTTGGAAAATATTGGACCAACACAATCGCACAAAGCCACCACAATTGTGTTCTCCGGGATGCTGCTCATAGCACTGGATTAAATAAAAATGTCAGCCCATGTAAATTACCAGTTTAGTACTTGTTAGAGGCACTCCTCTCTGCCAGAGGCTTATTCTTTCCAAACAATGCCATAGAGTTTGTAATTTGAGATTGGCAGGTGGGTTGAATTATGTGGTAGGTCTGCTGGTTATTGTAACGTCATCAGATGGATATGCGCAGTTCCCCTCCGCCCTGTTGAGTGCTTCACATACTTTCGTAGCTATGTGGTGCGCTGACCCAGAATTCCACACTGTGTTTCACTACAGTTGTGGCCCTGCTTTAGTGCCGAGCTTGTTGGTTTGGCTGGGTCAGTGTTGTGTAGCATGCTGGAACCCTTTCTAAAGTGAACTATACGCTCCCTCCCACTGTCTTTCATTCATTCATATTTACTGGATCCTTTCATGGAGAACTTTCATAAAACAATTTTTGTTATTCTATGAAGGTACCTTTACAAATGAATGCTAAAAGCTTTATGTATTAAAAATATAACTTCAAATGAATGATCTATACAAGAACTAAGTTAATAACTAATCATTCTGCACAGTAAGAGCCCAGAAGTAATGTGGTTACGAGGTTAACAAATGATGTAATACATTCTCTCTTAGAAAGTCTTCTAACATGGGAACTGAAAAGGAATATCTTTATAACAGACTGCACTGTGTTTATGAGTTGCCATAAGGCATTCAGTTAATTTGCTTAAGCATTAAATGGTTTTACAAATCAAAAACTACATAAGCACATAAAGATACATAAATATTGGTGAAAATGTATTTGATTACAGATACCAGAAACAAAATGTGGTTTGTATTATCAAATATCTATAAATATCTGTCATGAACAGCTTAAGATTTGTAATTGAAATAACACTACTGCTATAAATCAAAGTTATGAGCAGAAATTCAAATTACCTTTTCATTTTTTTTTTTTTTTTTTCGCAAAGCACAGGGTTCCTAACACAAACAAACCATTTCAAATTTCAGAAATTATACTGAAAAGTGTTTCCTTTTTATGCAGACATTTTCTAAGCTCTTTAATGAAGCAGAATGCCCTACTGTAGCATTGGAAGGGAGCTTATGTCAGCTAGGAACAAAAAATGACTCCTCTTAGTATTCGTGTCACTCATGGAACACACACAGCTCTTTTGGGAATTGGCAACTAAGGAGAAGCACAAAGCTCTCAATCCAGCGAGAGCTAACGTACTGCTAAATAATAAAGTCCCTTTCCTGTCTCTGGACTCCTAACAGATGGAAGCTATCTTTTCACTCAAGTCACTCACAAGAGAGCCTACCGCTTGATTGTGCTGATACCATCTAATGGAAATATTTACATTACAACTAGTGCTGGAGATCAATTTCAGGGCATTTCTGAAACGTGTTGCTATCCAGGGCAAGGCACAGACCCAGGCCACACGTGCTGCTTTTTTTTTCTTTTCTTTTTTTTATGTACAGGATCTTTATTTATTGCTCTTGTTTATCTAGCACTAAGAATATTGACTCCCAGATTCTTATTCCTGTCAGATACCATGTGTGAAATGAGTTTAGGCAGCCACAGGCCTGCGATTGTGTACCAAAAGTTCACACAGGCTTGAGTATTCCCCAGCCAGGCTACTACTCTAAAGATCCCAGTGGTCAATGGGAGTGTTGGAAGTGTGTGTTTAGTCTGGTTCTCTAGGTGAACTCTCAGATGAGGGCACCTCACCAAGCCATTGAGAGTGGGTCCCACTTGCTTGTAGGCCAATGGAAGGGGTTCAAGGTCACTGTCTAACCTGTTCAAGTGGCTATAGTGTCAATCACACATATGATATATGTACCAATAATTTTCTGCTTTTCTGCATTTACAAAGTCAAGGAGGACCACTAATCACACTGCTTCATACCTTATTGACATACTAAATTAGTTTTACAAGCATCTAGGCCTTCTACCGCTGTGCTACAACCTTATAGACTGTAACACTGTTTTAGTGATTTGTGGTCCTCTTTGCCCAATAATAAGATCGGTGTCTGTTAAACTAGGGGCCATACAGTTGGTCTGTTCCTGTGGCTCTGCTGTCAGATTTCTCACTAGCTGCCACCCAGACTCGTGCTCCAGGCAGGGGCTGTTTATTTTGGACAGCTGCAGGCGGTTACAAGAGATTCAAGGCTACTGCCAGTCCCTGGGAGGCTGGGGTGAGTGGGCCCTGAGGCCTGACAGACCTGCTATAGACCTGATACTTTAATGAAAAGCAACTTTGGACTTCCTTTTCTTACAAAACAGAAAACAGGTTGTCTCGAGCTAATGTTTGAAATGGAAACCTGCATTTTAGAAACTTTGCATTAGTTTACATAGATAAATGAAGTTTGGCAAAATCAATTGATTAATTTCCATGTTGCAATACACTGCTCTGAGCATCAGTTCTAAATGTTAAGAGTACCATAGCTACAAATCCAAGCATTTCATCAAGCAATTATAATTTAAACAATCTGGTACTCAGGCAAAAAAGCTGTCCTCAGTCCATCTGTCTCAATTTGGACAGATGACACTTTGAAATGCACCGTGACCTTCTAGGATGAAGATTCAGGCATTTAACCGGGCCTGTGAGTCTAGGCTTAGTGTGGATGTCTGCTGCAGGAATGAGGGCAAATAGTAACTGCAAAGATGACACTCAAGGAGAAACACCTTCAATGTATGTTTTATATTATTACTCTTGGTGTGTAACTAAGTGTGGCCAAAATCACATTCCAACTTAATCAGAACCACATGAACTGCATGCTATGTGTGGAGATTAATGGGGCAATGCTGTTGGCAATAGTGTACAGTGCCCTCTAGAAACAGGACTAACTAACCCCAGAGAAATTTAGTTCTGTTAACGATTTGGTGGCACATGCTTATCAATTCATTTTGTAATTTGGAGATAAAATTGAAAAACTTGCTTCCATAGGCTGCATTAGTGCATCATATTTCATTGTGGTTGCTGCATCTTAGTAACCACTCATTATATTACAATAAACTATATATCCACAAGTTTCATTGAACCAATATATAAAGATTCAAAATTGCATCTACTTCACTACAATGTATGCTTTATTTGTCACTACTTCATTATAACACCAACAACAACAACAAAAACAAACTGTGGAGAACAATGAAAGATAACTATTCGGGAGTTCATTTCTTATGACACGTTTATGTTAAATAAAAAACTAAAGCACAATCAACCGTATATATAGACCAATCTGATTTACATGTCTACCACTTGGATTTGAGACACAATGATGTAAAATGTTGTGACACAATGTTTAAAAAACATTTAAAGAACTATTCTACCTCATTTTCTCTTAACGGTAATTGGTATTGTTGTAATGGCATTCCCTGTCATCAAAACTTCCTCACTGCCATTTCTCTTACATTCCACAGTGAAGCTGCAATTGACCTATCCCCCTAATAGGTTTACTCCAGCAATAACACGGACACTTTAACTGTCTATATTCAGTTATGAGGAAAAAATCTCATCAATAAAATAATTAAACAAACAAACACTTCAGCTGAAGTACTAAAGCTTACACAAAATCCACAGCAATGTGTTTAATCCACAACTCATAGGAGAAAAGGATTATTCTACAATCTTCATACAATAAGACTGATCACCCAGCTTTTTGTGTTTAGCTACTGGAGGGGAAGCAATTTGTCATCTGAATCGGGAGTTTATAGGAGGTAAGCAACTTGTTGTTTTTTTCTTTTAGAAAAAGAAAAATCTTTCTGTGATTCATAACGGTCACTTTAGTGTATAATAAGTCAGTCCTTCCACATTGATTTATAAAAAACAAAACTTTTAAATCAAAGCATGGGACATGCATTTATAAAGTACACCATTAAAAAGGGATTTATCAATGTGTAATTTGTGTTTTGAAATAATACGGTAATTTAAATCCCCAATATCCAACTCCTTCTGTTGTAAAGTAATCTTTTAACAAGTACTTGGACCCCTGTGATGCCAAGGAAGGTGTTATAAGCCCTTCCCACAACTGCCTTCATCTGCTTGTTAATTCAGTTATTTATTGCTCTTGTCACTCACGTGGTTTTGAGAAGGTGTCAAGCCTCATCATTAACAGAGATGCTCGATGTCCATCTCTGCAGACAGTCTCAAAGCCCCTCACACCTTTGCAATGTACCTCAAACAATAGGCCCTGCTCTCAAGGGCTATAACAGTGCAGTTACCCTTGAAATCTAGTGGTAGCTTATTTTGGAAAAGGAGTGAATATTGCCACGTTCACCACCTTAAAGGGATGTTCATTTTAGTTTCGCATAAGGAGTCTAATTTGATTGTGGGGAAGTACTTTATGGACATGATTGGCAACTACTTTGAAATATATATATATATATATACACACACACACACTTATAAATCATCCATCCTTCAGCAGAAACAGAGAGAACAGTAAAGCAGAACATACTTGGTATCAAAGCCCACGTATGGTTGATACCAGAGAGGTTAAAACTTTGCGTGGCATATTGTGATGACATAGACTGAGCTCTCAGAAGGCCATCTATGTAGATAATCTACCCACGGCTTTCACACTGCCAGTAGGAATCCTGACAGTATTAAACCTAATGGGTATGAAATGCATAAAAAATTCACACGAAGCACATCTGAAATGGAAACCTAAATATTAGTGCATTTCCATTACCGAGCTTGGAATTGAACAGCTGAAACAGAGAATAAAGCCAATCCAGCACTGAAGCAATCTGTAATACACTTTTCTTTGATTTTGGGGGTGTAAGAATTATATTTTATGACTCTCAATAAACATGCAGTAAAAGATTGGCTCCCATATGCTTGATTTGGTCTTGGTCTTAAAGAATCTGCACATAATGCAGAACTACAAACAGAATGATGTCTATGTCTATGGTTATTTATCTTCACAGACTTTATAGACAGGATTGGCAACTAGTTTGATATACCTGGCCTTTTTGCTCTAGTATCAGGCAGAGCTGGCATAGGGTTGGTTATAATATCTAAGTAAGTGGGTAGTGGAGTAACACTGAATAAAGTTGTGCAATTCAGATCAATGCGATCTACAGGCCCCTTGGAGACCTCTCCCTGGCAGATCTCACAAGTAAACAGGGGCCTGGACTGAGTGTGGAAAACAGGAGAACACATTTAATGGGATCAGGGAGCTTAGCAGGGGATGTCCTTCCCTTAAAATTGTAATAACCCTCAAAGCCTCAAAGGACACTGGGCTGAGAGAAAGGCATGCTTTTGGGTGAAATGTTAAACTGAGGTCTTACACAATCTGTTCACTTTTTAATAAGTACTTGGTATTCTTTTAGAAATGTTCAGGGGTGCTACTCTCAGTGATCCCTTTGAATCCTCATGTGGGGCATTAAAACCATGGGCTTCTTTTATCTCTCCCCAATTCATTCTCATTAATCAAATCTTCACTTTCCCAGAAGACAACTTTAGACTATCAAAACAATTCAAACATCCGTGGAGTCGGTGTCCTGGAGTAAAAATAGATGGTGCATTCTGTTTAGATGTGTTGGCTGTAAGGCTCAGTATTGTGGTCTGGATGTTTGGGTGGGGTGATGGGGGGCAGTAAGGGACCTCCCAGTATTGTTTTTATTCATATGTTGTGGTGAGTGTACACATTTGGGAGTTTTTTTACGTGCACAGTGCCTTATAGACTATGGATTCCCAAACCGGTACTCAAGGACCCAATCTCCTGCTGTTTCTTGTTCCAGCTGAGATCTTAATTGCTTAATTGAATCCTTAATTGAACTAACAAAGCAATACAAAGCCCAATTATATCATTAAGAGCTTGGTTGGAAAAGAAACAGGGAAGAAACAGCAGGGCAGGGGGTCCTCCAGGACCGGTTTGGGAATCCCTGTTATAGACAGATAGATTTTAATTTTGTTTCAACTCTGTCTTGTCACTCTCCATTTCCCATTTTTATGTGATAATGTTCTACTATTTTTATAGTTAAAGGTAAATGCATGCAATATTAAGTGTATGGTATTACCCTTTCCAGAGCCATATATTCAGTGCCTCAAGCAGAATGAAAAAACCCATACCAGTCTCAAATAGTCAATCTGAAAAGGCAACGATCATCATGAATCTTCAGCATTCATTTCTCATTTAAAGGAAAATGTACATGTATATTTCTTTGAGACTGAAAATGGGAAGGGTTTCATGTGCACCAGGTTACAGAATTGTATTATTAATCCTATAGCAAAGCAAGACAGGCTTTTCTCATCCAGAACTAAAGCTAAAATGTGTGACTGATCTGCCCAGACTAACCATGATCTAGTGAGATCATTTAAACAAATAGTTGCTGAACTTTTCGGGGAGAGAGCCAACAGATGCATGGCTCTCAGAATCTTTTTCAGAAATAGTTACCTCTTTAAATATGACCCTGCAGAGAACATTGGCTGTACAGTTTGGATTATTTTTCCAGGCCCACGCAGACACCTCCAAGACATGCTCGAGAAATCTTAAACAAAAGCGGAGTTCTATGCAAGGTTTGTTTTACAGTTTCCAAATACGCATGTCAAAAATAACCCAACAATTGAATTTAGCTGAACTAAACTAGCTCATATTTAATACTTGACAATGCCAGCTGAATTGCAAGAAATAACAATTACTTGCCCTGGAAATATAAAAAGATTGTTGCAGGGATCAAACTTAAATAAATAAACTATTAAATTAAATAATGTATTTCAGTTTTTGCATCTATGTAATGTTTTTCCAAAAGAAATTGAATAATCTCATAACTAGTACCTACTACATTTATGGAAACCTTATCCACAGGTTCTTGTTGTGAAAATTTGTCAGAGTTTTTGATAATTATCCCTACCTGGGGCTAGACCAAATTAAAATTTTGACCTACCCTTGCATAGCAAAGTACAAAACTGTACCCTGTTGTGGTTTAATTTATTATCAGAAGGCACTTTCCTCTAGTTATACATCAAAAGGCAATAGGGTACAAGTTTGTAATTTGGGTAGATCAAAGTTTTGGTTTTATGTGATCTAGGCTTCAGTCACTGCCTTTTCTTACATTTATCAGAATATGTGTTGGCATCTGCATTAAAGCAAATCAGAGCACAATGGCTACTTCCAAATTTGTGCATTGAGAATGTATAATTTAATACCAACCAAACCACTCCCCGGGATTACCCCCTGGGATTAGGAAGGCTCAAGATCCACTATCATGCTTGAACTGAGGAGGACACTACCCAATACCCAATTCATTCTTGAGCTATTGATTATAGAAAATAATATGGTTTGTGATCCCACATGGGACACAAAATAGAAAATTATAATCCACAAATGTGTCATCACCTACAAATAATGATGCCACTCCCAGTCTTGAAGGGCCACAGTCTACAGTTCATAAGTCCCTACAAATCAACCAACACATTTAAACAAACATAGTCATTTGCCAGTCCTTCAAACCCACCAGCTCCTTAATTATATGAAACCATTAAGAAGTTTTTCATACCATAGTCCTGCTCTGGAATGGTTTAGGAAGGGCATGCAACTATATCTATATCTGCTCTGAGATTAGCGAAAAGTTTGATTGCTTTTAAATAAGGAAATTATTGGGGCTCAGACAAACAGAAAAACAGCAGAAACTGGTGGGCCATCCCTGTGCTACAATAAACGACTCTTCGTCCTTTACAAAGTTTACAAAGCCGCTAAAGAGTTAAAAAACAGGGTCTATCCATTGTAGCATCTGTGTCAGATTGTGCACTATGACAGCTTTGCATGGGCACTTCCATTTCCTGGACCACAGTACCACAGTCGTCATGTTTTACCAACTACAGGCTAACCGCCAGACTCCCGACTCCCACCACTGCTTCCATGTGAAACACACTTTACAAAAAATAAAAATAAAATGAAAGAGTAATTGCAGTCGGTGTACATTAACAATGGGATGATTTTCTTACTTGTAAATGTCCCCCACTGTCTTGGCTTTGTGATGTAGCAGGCACATACCACGCATGTCCTTCAAGCTAATGTAAATATATATATCCCTCGGGCAGTAGAGCAGGGCCAATCAAATTCTATCATTTAAAATATTAAACAGAGAAATACCAGCACAAGAGGTATACAAAATAACATGCATACACAATATTAAAAGTTGTTCTTTCCTAAATCAGTCACTCACAGACATTATAATATACCCTCTGGTAAATAACTACGAATTGATTTCCAGCCAGACAGTTCCTCTTCATAAATCAGAAACTGCATAGCAATGCATTTCCTGAAAAGTAGAGCCAAAAGACAATGAGAAGAAAACAAAACCATCATATCCCAGCAATATATAATACAAAAAATCTGCTTAGTATAACTTAATAAAAATAAATATATTCCTTATCAAGTCAAATAATAATAATACTTAATTGTGCTTGATATAGATAGAGGAGACTGTGTAATACAAATACAGTACATACTGTTTATAGATTGAGACGCTATTGAAAAAGTACTGTATGTTCTTGTGTGAATCTGAAACCATAAAACTGCATGAAGTCTATTCCAAACTTTATTGAAACGGACTTACAAATGATTTTTACAACCACATTATCATACTAAAAGCCAACTTGAACTCCAGAGATGGGACAACTTTCTTGTAATATGGAGGAAGCACTTGCCAGCTTTCTGCCAGTATTGGGTTTCTGTATTAATGTCATTTAAATAATACTTTAGACTAAAAAGCTTTATATATGAATGCCTCTTTGGGACCTAAAGAGAACATTTGAATTGGAAAGGATTGAAACACTGAATCCCTAAGTGGTTAATAATGATGGCTTTGCCACAGTGTTTTTTCCAAGACATTCACTCTCTGATGCACTGAACGTTCATTTGCTTACCCT
This sequence comes from Amia ocellicauda, assembly GCF_036373705.1. NCBI lineage: Eukaryota > Metazoa > Chordata > Actinopteri > Amiiformes > Amiidae > Amia > Amia ocellicauda. The sequence continues at coordinate 5,389,114 of NC_089867.1, forward strand.
CCAGACACATAAAACTGATAACAGGAGATGCGACTGTTCTTCCAAGGTCTCTTTATTTTGTCTCCTGTGTGCCGAGTTCAAGGGTGGAGCCGGGGGGGGGCACAGGGGCACTGGCACCTGCTGAAATCTGACTGGCCCCTTGAGTGCCCCCCTTGCCAATCAAAAAAATAGTTTAATTAATAGTCAGTTTCCCGTGTCCATATTTTGGAAGGAATGTTTTATTTAGTTAGGGCGTTAACAATTTATAAAAGGAAACGGGTTAGGTTGAGATGAGAAGGGAGAGTGTGAGTTAGAGGACAGAATTGACAGGTCAGCGGAAAATCAATTATGAACAGAAAATCACTAGTGTTCAGTTGTTGCTGTTATATTTATACTATATTATCTTGTTATAGTGTTAAAATGTATTTTAACTTACTCGTGTTGTTCTGCAAAGTTAATACTTTTTATATACATTCATTTATTAACTAAACCAAACATGCTATTGTTTTTTGTAAAAATAATACTAACCGTTCATGCTATTTATTGTTTGTTATTAATTGTTATAAATTATGTTTTAGCTCACAAGTTTCTTTTTTTTTTTTCTTGGTAAAGCATTTTTGCACCTTTTTGCCATGTATTGAACAAATAAGTGCCGTTTTTTATTTGACCTATTTTTATATATTTGCACTGTATATAATGTTACATAAGGGTCAAGGGATGGAATGTTACACTCATAACTTATTGTTCAGACATTAATACATAGATTTTTTTTGCATGTAAATATTTTTTGAAGTCATAACACTTTATTGTTTACCTCCAGCCCCCCACCTTGTCCTCTTTATTGACAGCTCAGATATGGTAACCCTAGCTGGCTCTGGTTATCTCAACTCTTTATCAGTTGAGCAGTAACTTTAGCTAATGGGTTAAAGGGGCTTCTTAATGTACAGTGTTAAAGATGCATTCTAGTGATGTTGGGGTGGGGGTTGTGTACCCATTCTGTCCAGGCATTTTCTTTCTTTATTTTTGCATATTAAGGGCACCCTATTTTGTTCACTAATACCATTCCTCTTCCACTGATCAAATGCCCAGGGATGTGTCCATATTGAAGCACTTTTGGGGGCGAGGTGAGTGGAGACGTTGTCTATATTGTCTATTGTGTTAAGGTATCACTGTTGTCTATTGTGTTAATGTCAATTTTAAAATAATTGTGTCACTAACAAATGGTAGCAAATATGGTGGTATTTTTTCCTGGATTGTTCTGAATAGCCCAGCTTATCCATTGCTTCAATCTAAGCTTACAAACTGAGTTTTTAAAACCCAATTTACAAAAAAAAAAATCCTGGGGGAGCATGCCCCCAAACCCCCCTAACAGAGGTCTGTAATAATCATGGCGCTTTTATGGCCCCCCATTTTCAAAATCCTACAATCACCCCTGGCCGAGTCTGGAAAGCCATTATTTGCCACCCCAATAAAAAAGAAAAAAAAAAGGATTACATTTTTTTTTCTTTTAAGGGAGTTTCCAACAACAACCTTTATCTCTGCACTCTGTATAATCCCCAAATTATGTCAGTTTTGGAAAATCTCTTAGGTATCATGGACAACAATGTCATATCCCAGTGGGCCTGCACTTGCTTCCATATTGACTACCAAACCCTGCTGACATCAGTGCACATTTCAGATGAGACCTGGTGCCTGAAGCACTCTGAAGCATGTGAAAAAGCCTCACTTTATCGCTACATAGTTCTAACTACATACCAGCTGACGTGATAGCTACAGAAAGGCCACAGAGAGTTGGGTCAATCACTGTGCTATCTGATACAAAAGTGTGCGCGTCCCAGCTAGGGATTAACTTGGTTCATTCATGGCCTACAAATCTTGAAATCTACAAACAGTATATGACATACTCCCATTGCCGATACTGTGACTCAAGCACACACACAAACACATCCGCCAAAAAAGTGACAAAATCCTCTGCCTAAGATTTTGGGGAAAAGATTGTTGGGGAAGCTTTGGTATGATTCTTTGAAGATGGCTCATTCTGTATGATTGGGAAGCTTGGACACTTTGGAAACCTTTGCTTTGAAATGTATCACCGGATCTTCTCTGAGAAGAGATTAAACAATTTCACTTGAGTATGTAATCTGAAACTTTCCTTTCATTTTGTCAGGGTTGAGGATTACATCATCTCAGACAGCTGGATGTGCTGTGATTCAAATGTGTGGGGTAGGGGTAGTCTGGGGAAATACAACACTAATTCAACTAGCAGACGGAATTCACAGATTCGTTGAAAAATAAAACAAGGCAGAATTGGTATAGGAGTGCGGAGAACTTTGGGAGATAAATAACACCTTGTATTTGTTTTTATTTAATTCAGGACTACTTATCTTATTAGCCTGGTTACACTAACTTGACCCATGTTGAATGGGTTCTCTTTTCACACACGTAAAAATTAGATGCATCATCAGATCCAGTGTGCAAAGGCCTTTACCCTTAGGAACAAAACAGTAAAATATGACAGGTCTGGAGACTTGAAAAAGTACCTGAGCTGGTGTTTGTTGAATTTATATTTCCACCATTGGTTAATGACCAAACAGGCCATTAACTCAAATCATTGACACTATAAAGACAGAATGGATAGTACGAATTGCCAATACAGAAATACACAACTTCTTACTTCTCATGGCATCTCTGTATGTCCTTCAATCATTTGGCAAAATAACTGAATACAATTATTTTTTATATTCAGTTTGCTGAATCTATTCAATTGTAGTTTGTAAAAGACTCTGGGCAGTGGGGAATTATGTGTTTAATCTAATTTAGCCACTTTCAGAGGAAATCCATGTAAAAACCACAAACAGTACCATGAGCAGATCATTCTGTTGCTGCAGGGTGTAGGCCCTACTAGTTAATATATATCTGTAATTAAGTTTAACAATGGTTTCTTTCTTTGAGTCATGCTACAATAACTGATGTAGCCAGATGTTTCCATATTCTTTGGGTACCAGTCTTGTTTTTCAAAGATTATTCCCTCTTTTGATTGTGCCGGGAAAAGACAAAAAAACAGACCCCAGCAGTGCTCCTAATGCCTTTTTCCATTACCTCCCATTGATAAGAACAAAGGTTAGCACCACATCACTTCAATAAATGCGCACACACCCTTTCTTACACACACCCCCACAATCATTGCAATTAATAGCAAATGAAAAACCAATGACCGGATTTTGGAAGGCACCAAAAGACATTCACATTTGTCCTCTACATAGGATTGTCTGAAAATCAAAAACAATACAGAATTAAGCCAAAGATGAAGAATAAGAAAAAAACTAACAAAATCAGATGTACTTATTCATCAGCAACGTCCCTAAGTGGCTTCACATGTCCAATAAAGTTGGAAGATCTAAAAGCATACTCAAGTTACATTAGTAACTGGCTTTGCTATTACATATTAATTTGCAAGATAGCTTAAACAAGCAAAACAAATACTCTACAGATATCCAGACTTTTACATTTAGAGCTCATATTACAGATACACAATGACAACATATTAGATTTGATTGCAATACAAAATACATAGATACAATACAAAGAAACCAACAACTAAGCTACACTGTTTCTCATATATATATACATATGCTTGGAATAACAAGAAAGGATGAAGGGATCAACAAACCAAAAATGTGACATCATTGAAAGAGTGAACATGTTAAAATGGCCAAGGGGCCAGACACATTGGAATAAGAACAGATCAAAGAAGTTATTGAATCAATACCAAGGGATGATAAAAGTCCTAAAAGGTGACCACATAAAACATGGACAGATTAAATCGTACACTTTGCAGACGTGACATGGAAAAGAGAAGCTGTAGATTGAAGCAAGTGGAGACATCTTGGGGAATCTTCATCCAGCAGTGGATTGATATAGGCTGATGGTGATGTGATGTACAGTGAGGGGAAAAAAGTATTTGATCCCCTGCTGATTTTGTACGTTTGCCCACTGACAAAGAAATGATCAGTCTATAATTTTAATGGTAGGTGTATTTTAGCAGTGAGAGACAGAATAACAACAAAAAAATCCAGAAAAACGCATTTCAAAAAAGTTATAAATTGATTTGCATGTTAATGAGGGAAATAAGTATTTGATCCCCTATCAATCGGCAAGATTTCTGGCTCCCAGGTGTCTTTTATACAGATAACGAGCTGAGATTAGGAGCACTCTCTTAAAGGGAGTGCTCCTAATCTCAGCTCGTTACCTGTATAAAAGACACCTGTCCACAGAAGCAATCAATCAATCAGATTCCAAACTCTCCACCATGGCCAAGACCAAAGGGCTGTCCAAGGATGTCAGGGACAAGATTGTAGACCTACACAAGGCTGGAATGGGCTACAAGACCATCGCCAAGCAGCTTGGTGAGAAGGTGACACCAGTTGGTGCGATTATTCGCAAATGGAAGAAACACAAAATAACTGTCAGTCTCCCTCGGTCTGGGGCTCCTCGTGGAGTTTCAATGATCATGAGAACGGTGAGGAATCAGCCCAGAACTACACGGGAGGATCTTGTTAATGATCTCAAGGCAGCTGGGACCATAGTCACCAAGAAAACAATTGGTAACACACTACGCCTTGAAGGACTGAAATCCTGCAGCGCCCGCAAGGTCCCCCTGCTCAAGAAAGCACATGTACAGGCCCGTCTGAAGTTTTCCAATGAACATCTGAATGATTCAGAGGTGAACTGGGTGAAAGTGTTGTGGTCAGATGAGACCAAAATCGAGCCCTTTGGCATCAACTCAACTCGCTGTGTTTGGAGGAGGAGGAATGACACCAAGAACACCATCCCCACCATCTAACATGGAGGTGGAAACATGATGCTTTGGGGGTGTTTTTCTGCTAAGGGGACAGGACAACTGCACCACATCAAAGGGACGATGGACGGGGCCATGTACCGTCAAATCTTGGGTGAGAACCTCCTTCCCTCAGCCAGGGCATTGAAAATGGGTCGTGGATGGGTATTCCAGCATGACAATGACCCAAAACACACAGCCAAGGCAACAATGGAGTGGCTCAAGAAGAAGCACACTAAGGTCCTGGAGTGGCTTAGCCAGTCTCCAGACCTTAATCCCATAGAAAATCTGTGGAGGGAGCTGAAGGTTCGAGTTGCCAAACGTCAGCCTCGAAACCTTAATGACTTGGAGAGGATCTGCAAAGAGGAGTGGGACAAAATCCCTCCTGAGATGTGTGCAAACCTGGTGGCCAACTACAAGAAACGTCTGACCTCTGTGATTGCCAACAAGGGTTTTGCCACCAAGTACTAAGTCGAAGGGGTCAAATACTTATTTCCCTCATTAACATGCAAATCAATTTGTAACTTTTTTGAAATGCGTTTTTCTGGATTTGTTTGTTGTTATTCTGTCTCTCACTGTTAAAATATACCTACCATTAAAATTATAGACTGATCATTTCTTTGTCAGTGGGCAAACATACAAAATCAACAGGGGATCAAATACTTTTTCCCCTCACCGTATATAAGAGGAATCAACTCCTCTTGATGTATACCACAACAAAGCAAGCCTTGTGTATGGTCTTCTGATAAATCTATTAGTAACAGTGCAACATCAAAAGTATTACTGCGGTTTTAAATACGAATGAAATGACTTTTTCTTAATTTACAGCAACTTTTTACAGTGGTTTATTTTGATAGACTGTAAGTTAACATTGCAAGATTTGAAGTTTTGCTACTGGGAGAACAATGTCATCACATCATATTGTGTAAGAAAAAACAAACTGAGGAAGCAGCAAATAGTTATACCCCTGCAGGCTAATCTGATTTCACAGGCGTCCCCATAGTTGTTTTAGTTTATGCACCACCAATGTTGCTGTCCATGCAGAAGAAATCTCTAGATATCTCAGTGCTTTGACAATTTATTGTACCATTATTATGTTATACATTCTGTGCAAAGTTGGGGTTGTCAGAATAAATGTATTATAGCATAAACAACCTCAATACTTTTATCTCCCCACTCTATATAGAGATGAGAGAAAATCTTACAAAGTCAGAGGTTGGGGTTTTTAAGCTTTGCCCACAAGAGCAATTGAGACCTATGAACTTTATTTTGTTGGTAAAAACATACAAGCAAGCTATTTTAATTGTCCAAAAATGTTTATTTCAATAATGGTTGTCTCTTTGTCACATATAAATGGCTTGAGAATGCCCCTTATGTCTTTCCCAGCAATGAGAATAAGTGATCCTTGATACATAACCGAAGGTTAATGAGACCCATGACTGCAACAAATAAACACACTGAACACAGGAAGTAGTTAGGGTTAGGGCAGGGAGGCCTTGTTAGTGCAAGACTATACCCTTATGTGTTTCTTGGTCAGTCTGTAATGGATTGTCAGGGCCACAAAAGTGTCCCCCCTTGCCTTACAAAGCATCTATCAGCTTCTCACTGAAAACCAACCCTAAGGATATAGTTTTAGGACTGAATCCAGACGGCAATTCTGTAGTGTTTCTTTTATTCTTAATTAAATCCAGTATATTAGATTAAGACTGAACATCAATTAAACCCTTTTACTACAGACATTTTTACAAAAATGACAGAAATATAGCTATGAACTGGTACCTGAAACATTTTGCCATTGATATTGCATGTGTTAATATTACCGGTACCAGCATTTTTCTGGTGTCAAGATGTGTATTTAATGCAATTTGTGTTTCACAGTTGGCAAGGTCAATTTATGCCATTCCTTTAGAGCATTTTAATTTTGGACTTATTCAAAATAGTAATTTTTACTCTGTTTAAATATATTACCTAATGCTGGAATACCTCCATAGGTTAAAATTGAAATCAGTAGTAGAAATTGTGTTAAAAAAATAATAAAGTGAGCCAACATTGTGAGACATGGTAAAACTATTTTTGTTCTCTCACATTTTTGTCAGCCATATTTAGTTATGTTTTGTTCCCCTTTCTCAGCCTTACACATATTGTAGAATTGAATATAAGGAGGTATGATTCTCACAAGGCATGCAGGGAGGCATAGTTCAAATTCCCTGGAGAAATGAGTCTTAAAATGGTTAGATCCCCAAGTTGTCAAGAAAACTATCCACAATTAAGACTGAAAAAAAATACAGGTTAGGAAAGTTCAGTTATTTTAAAGTTACAATTAACTAGGTAAAACCTTTACTTCCCACCAAAAACTGTGAAAGCTTCCTTCTTCCAACAGAAATAAATACTCATTAGAGTGTAGTTTATTTTTCTGAAACAAAAAGGTTTGTTTTTCTCTGAGATGTTTTAAATTAGTGTCGCGCTATTCAGGCTTTTGACTGGAAACAGAAGGCATTCGTGTTGACTTACGTTAGCTCTGTTAGCATGAATGAAAAGCCGTCAGCACATTCAGCGCTCATATGTTTATAGTTATTATTAGGAAACTGCAGTGTGCAATTGGAGCTCCCAAGTGAAAATGTGTTCCCACAACTGACTCTGGCATTTACGTACTTGCATGGCTCTTACGTACTCAGCTAATTGCATATCTACCTCAAATCAAGAACTTTTACTATCACAGTAATTAATGTGAGACACAGTAATGTTCAGAGCTTTGAGATCTTGTGCCTGAAAATGTTTTGTAGTCATTTCCTTAGGAGTTTAAATTAAAAGTAGAATATGCTTCAAATCACAAATATTATACCACAATTCATTATTTCATATACATCTTAATTTATATTAATAATGAATTTGTATGATTTAATACATCTTTGGGAGGCCATCATCCAGCAGTGGATGAATATAGGCTGATGATTAGGATAATATATCTCTTTGGTCTTTAACTCCTTTACACTGTTCCTTGATTTGTATGTAATGGCTGTCTAAAGTTTACACATCTCAATTTAACTCAGTTCCATCAACAGGAATCTTTAGAGTTTTCTCTAGGGTGAACCTGAGAAAAACTCAGCAAAGATCAGACAAACCTATTTGTTTTCCTAATTAAAAGAATAGTATTTGATTCTTGACCGAACAAATGCATGAATGGTGGTATAGGGTTGCTTAGTTTTCACACTGTTTTTAACACGAAAGTCAGGGATGACCTAATAGAGTGAGTGGCTCATTTTCAAACTTGTAATATGTCCATTCTGTGAAGAAAAATACTCAGTCCGTATCTTCAAAAACCTTGCCCTTTTCACCCCTGAGATGACTGCCCTGCTGTGTAACTCGCTATAAATTACCAACTACTGAAAAGGCTCACAGCAACTATCGAACCAAGGTCTTGCCTTCCCTTGAACCTGCGATAATTAACTTTTAGAGAAGAAAAGCAAGAAACTGTGGACCTTTGGTTGGCACTTGGAAGAAGAAAAAAAAGACTCCATCCCATGGCTCTTAATAATGACCTCCCGCAGTCCTGAAGTGAACTCTTCAGCAGGGTTCAACCATGAAGACTCCTTCCTTGCAGACGTTTGTTTGTGGTTGTTCAAAGAAGACCGCCTCATGCAGCCTTCATTACTACAAACAAATTGCTAAATTATACTTATCATGTGAAAATATGTTGCTGATTTGTTGCGTTAAAGGGATTTTTTTTGGTTTTTGAAATGGCGGCGTGGCAAGATGTTATTGAACACATGGTGAGTTGAGGCAATATTTATTTTTTTATGAGCTTTTCAGGTTAAGAAAATCACCAGGCATATGCAAACATACATTTTGCCCACTAGAGGTTCATAAATTCAATAAGGCCGGTATTGTATGGGTTTCTTTTCTTATAGGGAAACTCTCAGGTTATTCTATAAGTAGAAACATATTCTGTGGAGTGAGTAAAACTAGAACTAGAACTAGTACAAGTTTGCACTACGCTGTAGCCTACACGGCAGTTCCTGGAATAAAATAATCATGAAAAATAATAGCAACAGTTCTGGGTGGTGAAATAAACTTTTTATGACTACAAACCTATGGATCTTTCAGAAAAATAGTGTGATGGAGCTATTGAACGCACATAAAATGTAATTTGTTAATGATTTTCATGACTTTTCTGATTTTCTCCATTGACTTCCAGCAAAGCAGCTCCAGAGTTAGCACCCCGGTGACGTCATGACATATTTTTTGATCTCTGATTTCTGGCACATAGAAGGAGCTGGACATGAAAAACTCACTTTACGGGTAAGTTAGGAAAGATAATCGCAACAGAGAAATCAAAGCCTCTGACAACTTCTCTTATAACACAGATATTCCTCCACCCTGTCCTGGGTTGTAGCAGGTTTGAACTAATTTTGTTGTGTACCTTAAAGCTAACCCAAGTTGCATACTGAGACATTCAAATGTTAGGTGTTTGCATGTGATAAAAAATAAAAAAAACTATTCCTAACCAATTTGTAAGTTTTCATTCATTTAAATAATTTTAAAACACAGATCTGGAAAATTAAAGAATAATCAGCATGTTTTGCATCATAATACACAAATTAACCAAAGAGCATGAGAAAGTGGACCCAGCTGGATCTCTATGCACCTATTTTATACAGCTACACATAATAATTTAATCCACTGCAAGTTTGTTTATTCTATTCTCCATTTAGTCAAGAGTCAAGCTGAAATAATGTGACCCGTGTTCCTGTTTGCTTACATTAAATACAACACCTAGTCAACACCTAGTTGCTTCCGATACATTCAGTGTGAAGGTTTCTCTCACCCATTTAAAGTACTATTACACTATTATCGTTAATATAATTGGAAATTAATTGAACGTACTGCAAGTACAGACATTTAAAAAACAAACAAACAAAAAAAGGGCCTACAACAGATTGTGGAAAAGCAAATAAAATAATTAGTAAATGTCAATTTTGAAAGTATTTGAGCCTTTGCAGATTAACATGCAGGTATCTTTCTGTATAACTAAGAAATCATTCTACTTAAGCTCAATCTTTTGGCAAGGTCACATGCATAATTAGTAGGCTGAACTGTCTTTCTTGCCTACCTTCAACAAAATCCAGAGCAAACAACGTTGGCATTGGGTATATACAACAAACCATTAAACAGTTATTCATATTTATTTAAATTTGCCCTTTTAGGGGGGGGTTGGTTTTCGTGATCGGATTTACACACGCAAAGACTAGCACACAATGACAATTTGGGTGTTATTCTTCCCTGTGTCCATTTCAATCAGAATGATTGTGTAGTACATGTTTTCTCTTCAAAGCCCTTCTGACTCCTCCAGGAAAGCCCTATAGCGTGGAAGTGAAGTTGTAAAGGATAGCGTTGATGTTTCCTCACCTACTGCTGGGCATTAATGGACTGTGTAACCTTATAACTTGAGATGGAGTCTGACCTAAGAGTCTACCTATTATTTGTATGTGATCTCACAATATACAATGTGCTACACTATTTTATAGCAAGGAGGCTAACAACACATGCTGTACGTTAAAATGCTCCTTTGAAAAAATATATTTTACATAAATGTGTAAGTTAGGGTTTTGTTTAGCTTTGTAGCGAGAGTATATTATGTTGTGTTACATTTTGTAGTACCAATGTTCCAAAGAATTCAGAATTATGTTACGGTTTAAAGTGTTTATTTTGGTGAGGTTTTTTTTTTTTTTTCAAGAAAGCAATTGCTCAGACTATGGTTTCCTTAAAGCTTTACATACTCTGTAAGTAAAGCTCCCTTGTCCAGAGTCTAATCAATGTCTTATGACAGTTTAGGGAACGCTACATATTTTGGCATTATTCATTGTTGCTACCCGATTTCAGAAATAGCTATGGTTTTCCTCATTTGTACCAGTAGTTTCTTTTCACATACAGTAAAGAGCCAAGAACCAAGAATAAAATAAAGGATGGCTATGTAACAAAAAAGCCTTGGCTCCTTTTAAATATTGCTTAATGTTAGCCAGATAAGAAATGTAGACTGCCAAGTGAGTATCTTTCACAAACAACATCACTTTCAATAGTAAGGATAAATCAGAACATAACAAATACAGTTCCCAGGTGATATGTTTTCAATATCTAAATCAGGCGTCACGTCTCCACCCATGGTCCTGGAGAACTACAGAGTCTTTCTGCTTCTCATGGCTGTCATGTTCTCTAGTATATAATTGAACAAGTCATTGACATAAATAGGGAAAATTATCATGATCTTTGACCACCGACTGATGAGATTTATAAAAGCTGACAGACCGGGCTTCTCCAGAACCAGGGTTAGCAACCCCTGCTACAAACAAGCAAACACATAATTCGGACAAAATGTTTAGTGCTGGCAGGCTCTTGTCAGGAGAGTGGTAGAACAAGCCTGAAAACAAGCCGTTCTTCCACACTTGATTGTTTCCTTGTTACCATTGCCTTTTGACCTCTCTTTAGTTTAGTTGCAAAGGTATGTAGGAGTAACTGCTCTGACGGTTTTATGGGGTGGTGATACGACTTTGATGATTTCCAATGGGATTTATGGGATTTGGGACCAGGATGTAAAAAAGCTGCCATTTATCTATTTATTAATAGTACAATCCAACTAATGCAAAGAATGTCAATTTGGGCCTTGGTGTGTTTGTGACAGGTAAATATATGACATATCACTATGTGTATCTATAGGGTACAGGTATCATGGCCAAATGTTTGTAGATGCATTACACATCAAAATTGGGCCAATACTTTCCTTTACCAGAGCTCCCAACACTTCAAGCTTTTCCAACTGAGTCATAAACTTTAACTACTAATTTTGTTAGTATTCATCTCTTGTGGAAAGTAAGTGACATCAGTAGGTACCATAACCAATCATATAAAAGCACCCTACAGACACGGCCCTGGCTGTATTATTTTTTTATAAGGTTGTAAGAAATAGCAATCATAAGAATGAAAGAGGCAGACTACTTGTTATGCTCCAGGCAACCGTTTTATAAAAAGTTCATAGAAAAATATTTTCATCTTCCGAATTTTTTTTTTACGGAAGCATATTAGGGCCATGTAGGGAGTGATTTTTTGGGGGGGATTCTCAATGAGGGGGCATGCGGGGGGGTTATATTCTAAGAAAAAGTCAATTTCTGAGAAAAAAGTCAGAATAAACTTCTGAGAAAAAAAGTCAGAATTTCTGAGATTAAAGTCAGAATTTAAGAGATTCCAAGTTAATATTAACTTGGGCTTCTTTAAAATCAAATTATCAAATTAATGCTCTAATCAAGTTAGCCTATATTTTGGAATTGGATTTAGCAATAAGGAAATTATTTGGCTGTTTATTATTACAAGTAATCAAGCTTTGAAGAGATGTCACAAATTCTGACTTTTTTCTCCGATGTTTATTCTGACTTTTCTTCTCAGAAATTATGACTTTTTTCTCTGAATATAACCCCCCGCGCACCCCCTCATTGAGAAAAATGCTGAACAAAAAAACACTCCCAACATGGCCCCAATACGCCTCCGTAGTTTTTCTTATTATAAAGTGTGTTTATATCTGATTTAGGTTGCATTATGTACTTGACATCACTCAAGAAGCCCTGATAAGCTCCCTCTCCAGAGCAGTCACGACTTATTTGTTTCTTATTATTTTAAAACGTGAAATCCAAGATGTGATAAAACATACTAACACTCAATGATCTTAATGCTAGAAACACAGCTGAGTGGTGAACGGCGATGTCTCAGATAGGAAAGGGATGTCAGGAGCCCATTAAAGAACACAGGCAGCTTCCTTTCTGAATCCTTCTAAATCTGGCCATTTCAGTACTTCTGTTTATTTCTGACATCTGGATTAGAACTGATGATCCTAATTGTCCCAAATGTTCATAATTGTTGACCTTTTTAGCTTGATGCAGTTTATCTGTGTATATTTTTAAACACCACTTTTAAAAAAACAAAATAAAATTGTTTTACAATTGTGATTATTTGCTGGTTCCAAGCCCTAACAGTTTCCTGTCCTAAACCTGGCATACGTTTTTCACACTACTTGCCTGGGCCCTTTTTATAATTTGGGATAGGTATTAGGTTTTAATTAGTTGTTCATAGTTATGACCATGATGAATTACACACCATGTGACCCAAAAGAAAAAATAAAGGATTGCTTCTCATTTCTAAAAGAAACAAAATGCAGCACATTCTTCTCTCAGTACATGATAAACATGTGAGTACAGACAATGTGCCTTGCCTAACTGGATACCACTGTGTCCCAATGTGATAAATGTACATTAGGGATCCTTACAGTATTAGTATTGCTCACAGTGCATGTGATAATTGCACATGTACAGTATTTGTCAGAAGATAAAGGCGTACACAAAATGATGTAAACATTTACATATATCAGTAAACATAATAACATTGTAATTAGATTACATTTTTGTACATGTAGAAAGAATGTCATGTGATGATGTTTTTGATATACAGTGAGGGGAAAAAAGTATTTGATCCCCTGCTGATTTTGTACGTTTGCCCAATGACAAAGAAATGATCAGTCTATAATTTTAATGGTAGGTGTATTTTAACAGTGAGAGACAGAATAACAACAAAAAAATCAAGAAAAACGCATTTCAAAAAAGGTATACATTGATTTGCATGTTAATGAGGGAAATAAGTATTTGACCCCTTCGACTTAGTACTAGGTGGCAAAACCCTTGTTGGCAATCACAGAAGTCAGACGTTTCTTGTAGTTGGCCACCAGGTTTGCACACATCTCAGGAGGGATTTTGTCCCACTCCTCTTTGCAGATCCTCTCCAAGTCATTAAGGCTTCAAGGCTGACATTTGGCAACTAGAACCTTCAGCTCCCTCCACAGATTTTCTATGGGATTAAGGGCTGGAGACTGGCTAGGCCACTCCAGGACCTTAGTGTGCTTCTTCTTGAGCCACTCCTTTGTTGCCTTGGCTGTGTGTTTTGGGTCATTGTCATGCTGGAATACCCATCCACGACCCATTTTCAATGCCCTGGCTGAGGGAAGGAGGTTCTCACCCAAGATTTGACGGTACATGGCCCCGTCCATCGTCCCTTTGATGTGGTGCAGTTGTCCTGTCCCCTTAGCAGAAAAACACCCCCAAAGCATAATGTTTCCACCTCCATGTTAGATGGTGGGGATGGTGTTCTTGGTGTCATTCCTCCTCCTCCAAACACAGCGAGTTGAGTTGATGCCAAAGGGCTCGATTTTGGTCTCATCTGACCACAACACTTTCACCCAGTTCTCCTCTGAATCATTCAGATGTTCACTGGCAAACTTCAGACGGGCCTGTACATGTGCTTTCTTGAGCAGGGGGACCTTGCGGGCGCTGCAGGATTTCAGTCCTTCAAGGCGTAGTGTGTTACCAATTGTTTTCTTGGTGACTTTGGTCCCAGCTGCCTTGAGATCATTAACAAGATCCTCCCGTGTAGTTCTGGGCTGATTCCTCACCGTTCTCATGATCATTGAAACTCCACGAGGTGAGATCTTGCATGGAGCCCCAGACCGAGGGAGACTGACAGTTATTTTGTGTTTCTTCCATTTGCGAATAATCGCACCAACTGGTGTCACCTTCTCACCAAGCTGCTTGGCGATGGTCTTGTAGCCCATTCCAGCCTTGTGTAGGTCTACAATCTTGTCCCTGACATCCTTGGACAGCCCTTTGGTCTTGGCCATGGTGGAGAGTTTGGAATCTGATTGATTGATTGCTTCTGTGGACAGGTGTCTTTTATACAGGTAACGAGCTGAGATTAGGAGCACTCCCTTTAAGATAGTGCTCCTAATCTCAACTCGTTACCTGTATAAAAGACACCTGGGAGCCAGAAATCTTGCTGATTGATAGGGGATCAAATACTTATTTCCCTCATTAACATGCAAATCAATTTATAACTTTTTTGAAATGCGTTTTTCTGGATTTTTTTGTTGTTATTCTGTCTCTCACTGCTAAAATACACCTACCATTAAAATTATAGACTGATCATTTCTTTGTCAGTGGGCAAATGTACAAAATCAGCAGGGGATCAAATACTTTTTTCCCTCACTGTATATATATATATATATATATATATATATATATATATATATATATATATATATATATATATTAATTGAATGATAGAACTCCTAAGAAAAGAACACAAAGCTGTCACTTATGCCTACATGATGTAACATTAAAGTATTCATACGAGATATTAAACACATACTATCAATCAGTTAAGTGCAATGAATTAGTTTTATGGGCCCAGCTGAGATTACCAGAACTAAAGTCTAATGAAAAACATTTGCCATAAAGCACAGAAAGGAGAAAAAAAAGATTGCAAAATCATATTCTTTAGTGATATATTATTACTAAAAACCTACTTTATTACCCCCTTTTTCTCAGTATGATTTGTTATGCATTTTAAAAGTATTCAGAGTCAGCTTTGAAGTCCAGAAATTATTACATCATATTGGTAGTTTACGTCAAGGGATATCTAGTTGTAGAATTATCCAAGACTTTTTAAAACATATAAATCCCCGTATTTTCTCATGAATCCCTGCCGTGACTCCTTGCCATGGTAACCAGAAACAAACTTGAGAGAATATCATCATCCTTATCTTCACACACTAAGAACATATGTTTTGACTTTCCAGGAACCAGACACAAAATCTTTTGAATGCTTCCATTCATTTCTTGGTATTCTCCCAGGGCACATTATTAAATGATGATGGAGGGCGAGTGCAAAGAAAAACCATTCTAGGCACCGACAACAACACAATTGTAAGGAGTGAGAATCTGGCCTACGGAAAGTGTTAGAGACTTATAGCTTCATTATGATATAATATCCAAGGTGCTTTGCTTTAGACTTGAACATATTTGGTCATAAAATTTCTCAACTTGCCCCCACTTTGTTTAGACTAGACTCACAAAACTATCGAGAAAGTCCCGAAAGACACATTTGAACGCCTGAATTGTCAACTGGCTAAAAACTGTTTCTACAATATGTTTTTGGAGACCACTCAGACAATCACAATCACCAAGACAGAGAAATTATTTTGAATGTAAATAAGTGGTTGATGAGGTATTCCTTACATTACATAATATAAAGAAAGCATGTCACTGGTAAGAATGAAATATGAAACCATAATATGTGGATTAAAACAAACAAAACATCACAAACAAACATTCAATTCTACTGTAGTCAGAGCAAATAACAATTTAGAAATTTGTATTATGTAGTGAATCATTTTTATGAACTGTATGCTTCTTTAAAACACAGAAATGATAAATAACATCACAATAATAGACACTCCAGGATGCCCATCATGCAACAAGACAAGAGAGTTTTATACCAGAGCACACAGCTTTCCCCAATTATTCAATTAACAACCACTTAAAAGGTTTGCTAGGCACAGCAGACGTGGGAGTGGAGCAAACCTGGTGAAATAACTACATTAAACATTCAAATAAATAAACTTAAAAGTGGACAGAAGTAAAATTCCCTATAGTTACCAAGTTACATAAATCTGAGCTCCCCAGATATCTTTATAAGAATTCACACAAAACTCCTGGAGATTGCTATAGAATATTTTGCTGCTCTTCCAAATAAACTAATATTTTTCTATAATAATAATAATAAATACATTTAATTAATATTTTTTTCACCAATGTTTCTGTTGCCATAATGTTTTATATGAATTTTATCTTGATACAGTGATATAATGGCAATGCAGAGAAATACAGACTAATACATGAAAAACAAGCAAAGAATTGTGATAGGTGATATTGTTTTCAGATTTTCTTTTCTTGTCAAGGAGCCATTCTGAGTAATGAGGCAGACCTCCAGGAAATCACATCATAAATCTTGGCTTTCACTCCTCTGTCCTTTAAAAAGACACTTAGGATTTTAAATTTTAAAGAGGGCAAAAAACAAACAGTGTTTTCCTATAAACGTTATTTTGGTGTTATGGTGAGAACATCTGTTCACTTTATTTTAGGAAACCACTATACAACACAACTGACCTAAGGAAAGAAAGAGAGGGTAGGGGATCAAAACAACAATCATGAGACTTGATTAGATACTTGACTAAATCTTGATGGCACTTCCTATAGATAACAAAGGAACAACCAGTATTGAATTACAAGCATATTTAATGTACTGTATATGTTATGTATTGTACAGATTTTTTTTAATATTTAAATATGTATGGGCAGATGCGTCTCCACTGTTTGTGCTGCAGTTGATGTACAATTTTAACCCCTAGAAGTTTCCTTGGTTTCTTGTTGGGTGGTATAGCTAGTCATAGAGGTGCTTTGATGTTACAGGTGTTGTAAGCATATTTTGGCACATTAACTAAAGAGTCAATTGCTTCATCAGAAGACGTGGACCATCTTAAATTGTCCTGTAGTTCTCGTAAAAAAAAATGTCAATGATGTTTGTCAGTTATATTCTCATCTACAGACATGAAAAGGTGCCAAGTGATGGTAGAATAAAGTATCCTGAAGCTTTCTTTAAAATGTCTATATAGCAATGCTTCAGTTTTGTTTAATAAATACTTTCAGTTAAACAATACTATTTAACAGTGATATACTTTCCAGAAATTGGTGGTGCATTTATATTTTAGACTGAAAGTCAATGGATTTCCAAATTTTACATGAACTAGAAATATATAGTTATATAAAATTATTTTGTATCATAGGCAACTATAATCTGTGAAATATATTGTACAAAAAATATATCTGGCAAGGGAAGAATAAATGCATCTTGCGTTCAAAGGGTAAATGTGTGTTGCTATAATAAGAAGTCTTAAGGCAGGAACTGTTTCATAACTCTAAAATAGTTTCAAAAGTGAGATTCTTAGATGGGGAGGATTGGAAGGGTGCATCCCATTTAGAGACTCACAGGCATCTTTGTGTATAGACATTTCTGCTCAAAGGTGGATATCAAAATTGGCTCAGACAGCACAGATTGGGCTATGATTAGATCACACATGGAAACCCAAGAGAGTTTTAATACAACAAAATGCTAAATAGACCACAGCTTCCCTTCAAGGAAAGAAAAACAGCCATTTAGATTGTCTCCCCCAATAGCATGGTAAAATTAACTAGGGAGGTGCTGAAAAACAAAAAGGAGCCCCCAAATCGAACATGGAGTTTTGTTTTTTCACCTGGCCTACAGTAAATGAAGGCAATATGCTCTCTATGTGGAACAGCTGTGTAATCTTTGTTTTGAGACATCGCAGGACTGAAAGCTTCCCAGTTTATCCTCTCACATACAAAATAAACTGACTACAAATTATTTTTCTAAAACTATTTTTAATCTGCATGTCTGCGTCTATAACTTTGAAACATTAACAGTACCCTCTGTTGTAAGTGATCAAGCATGCTACATTTAACCAATCCCAATGTTTACAAACCGATTCTCTTTCTACATGTTCAGATCGTTTTCCAGATAAAAAAGGTCAGCTTGTCACAGAACAGGCAACATTTTATTAATAAAATCTCAAGGTTAGTGTATGAAATTTTCTCTCTGTTTTAAAGTCATCTGTATTTAGATACAAGTGTTTACTTTTCATATACATTTCTATATTTATTTACTTTGCATTTTGAAGATTTCTGAAGTTAGTACTAAATCAAGACTGTAGACATTTAACTTCAGACATAACTGAACTTTCACACAAATTTGCATTCAAACACGATGGTACATTCAGTTGCTATTTCATTAGCAGATTAATTTGTATCATTTACTTATACAGCCATGTCTTAAACATGTTTAGTTTTCTTGTAGCTATTGTTGCTACCTTAATAGAATTTTGTTTTCAAGTGATATTAGTTACTGCATTAACTAATAGCTCACAATCAGTATTTCAACAGAGCACGCTTCATTAACCTGGAATAACCCTGACTGATTTAAACTTGATGTTGATAGATCTCTCTAAATTAAGAATAAAGTGAAATTATAATTGTGCATGATACTTATAACAAACATAAAGGAAATGACTGTAGTAATTAGATCTTTCCTATATTAGATTACATCCAAATGGGTTCTTTAATGTATTGCCTTTGAAAATGTGCATTACCCAATTTGGTGGTAGACGCATTCATCCATGTTGGTACTCATTGATATTACTGTGTTTTCATAAGAGCAACAACAATGCAATGCTGTTTAATGTGCAGAATCTAACCAGACCACTCTCTGTTCTTAACCATTGGTTTTCAAGGTAATTATTTACATTCAGCACTGAGGTATCATGAGAAATTATTTGAAAAGGCACCCCAAAGTCTGATCTTCAAGAAACAAAATAAATCGTCTAGAAAACAATGACATTTAATGGTTTACATTTAACCATTACATTTAACATTGCATTTAGTCGGTCAGTGAGAACAATTGGGTCAAGGTTACATCTGCCACACGTTGTCAGTCTTTGTGGTGCCTTGTGGTGTTACAAGATTATTTCAGACCTCCTAACCTGCCTATTTCATTTGGAGGGTTTGGCTAGAAAAATCCTCACATCTGCCAGAAAACCGATAGTGGGCTACAGGACTGAAACTGATACAGCTGGCTGACGTGTTATTATTAATATGGATTGGATACACACTTCTGCTAGGGGAATTGGGATAGTATCTATATCAAGTTAGTATATAATATGTATGTATGTATTTATAACCAAAACCAACATATTTTGCTGTATTTATATATACAGAAGAACATATTCTTAAGTTTATGAAAAGGGAACCCATCCACAGTAAAAATACTGAATTGATGTACATTTTAAGAATTAAAATATTCCCCATATAAAATAATCAACTATTTTATGATTCAATTCCCAGATAATCCTTAATAGATAATCTATGATGGAAAAAACAGGATAGGTTACCCTGCTTAGCTAAATGTAGTGGACTCAATCCCTAAGGAATACACTGCTGAGGGAAGCACTGTGCTGTAGTGGTTAGGGCTCTGCACTCATAACTGGAAAGTTGTGGGTCCAAATCCTGGGTGGGGCAGTGCTGTTGTCCCCTTGAGCAAGGTACTTCACTTAGATTGCTCCAGTAAAATGCCCAGCTGTATAAATGGGTACAAATGTAAGTTGCCCTGGATAAGAGCGTCTGCTAAATGGAAAAAGTAAGGTAATATAAGTCTCTCAGAGTATGCTTAATGATGTGAATTTCAATCTACTGCCTGAGGAAGCTTTTCAGTTTCCTTTTGTCCTTTATTTGACTATTTTGAACAGAACACCACTGTAGCTCATATTATTCTTATGATTTGATATTATTGATAATACAGGCAATTCTCTCATAACTGTTTCCACTCACTAGACAGGCCTTGTATATTGTAAACCCTGATGTAAATGTCATGTAGTTCCTTATTTGTATACATAAGCATACGTTACACTATGATCAATGTTTAGGGAGGTACTAATTGAAGAAACCATTTAATTTAAAGATTTAATTTTTACTTTAATAAATTACAAAGATGTAACATTTTCAAGTTTTGTTACTTGGGATATTCTATTTTACCATTCTGGTGCATGTTTTCTAATATTCAAATGTTGCGGTTTTGGCAAACATAATTAGATCTATACAATGAAACAGTGAAACAATTTAAAAATATATACTGAACTTTTCAGGAATGGTTATTAGTTGTTCAAGATGTTTTCATTAGGTGCCTTAAATATATTCCATTCATCCTGGCCACATCTGATTGCATTGAATTTCAAGAGATTTTGAGAATTTAATTTGCATATCCAAGAAGGAGAGAAACACACTTTCAATTCCTTATTTTAATACTACTAACTGAATCATATTTACCAAGATTTATAGTGAAACTATCCATTCTATCCATTTTATTTACAAAGGTGACAAAAGTTTTCTGAAATAATTGTGTACTGACTGAAAACTTCATAAAGAATAGTTTGTACTATCCTATAGTACTACTATTTCAAGTTTTGCTCCAATAAAAATAGAAATTAAGGTACCAATTTGGAGAGGTACACAAGCATGCCAAAAGCAAAAACCATCACAATAAGAATCAAAGCTGTGAAGAACTTGTTTTTCTTTATTTTTTAATTTGTAAAGGTTTACTTTAGTAATAATATACCCATGAAGTTCCAAAACGATTATGGAACTGGTCAAAAGAAAACTATGGTGAAATCACAAGTGTGTGTGTGTGTGTGTGTGTGTGTGTGTAGTTTCCAGTGTCACAAGTGGCCCAAGGTCAGTTTAAATACACATTACTTCACGTGGGATCTTCTCTCCCGCTCTGATTGTTCATTTCTATACAGTAAAGGAAAGTACCGTGGCAGGATGATGTGAAGATGGGTGGGCAGATGGCTGTTATCAATTTAATTCTTAACGCATTGTGTTTTGCCCTATAAACAAACAGTGGTAGAACCAAGTGTCATAAATTAGTCCTGTGGTTATGGCCCATTGCCCAGTCAGCTGAGTCAAACACCTTACTTCCAGAAGTGTTAGCAGCACAACCCATTTGAGCAAGGCAAGCAATAGTTTTTTGACAACAAGAAATAATAAACAATCACAGCACCGCATGCACATTTTCTGTGTGGCTTTGACATTTATCTTTTGTTTATACAGTTTCTGGCAGAGAGTTGAGTCCTCTAAACAAAGTGACTACACTGTGTTTCTGTTTTATTTTCTGTTTTGATTATCCTTATTGAAAATCTGTATTTTCATGCAATCATGGTTTGAGTGTAAACAGCATTTAATATAAACATGTGGAAATCTCTTTGTAAAAATGTATATATATATATATATATATATATATATATATATATATTGGTGTAAACATCTATATAGAAATTCCGTCGGTTGAAAGGATCACTGAAGACATACGGAAGACGTGTGAAGTTTCTGGACCTGTGTTATCCAACTGTTTTACTCAAAATCTGATGCTCCCGCTGTGGGAAATTGAAATGTTCTCGCAAGTCTATCATCATGGGTGACATTCTTCATCATCCAATGCTAAAACATGTTAATATCTTTTTGCACCAAACACGATTAAGGATACATATTATTTCATTTGAAAATGCATAGAAACATTATCCACAGGGAGTAAGTTCTACCCTGGCTTTTAATTGGCCATTTTGTACACCAAGGCCTGAAGACACAACCAGACCATATTGGGCAGTTACACACTACAAACTACAAACCCTGGTCTCAAAGCTACTATTAGCTGAGGTACTTAGGTCATTAAACCCAAGTTCGATTATTTACACAACCTATTTTAATATGTTATTGATGTTCAATAGTTTTTCTATGAATCTATCGTTTTAATAGTGCCAAAGATCTCTTAAGATCAGGGCTTCTGGAGAATGACTCAAGAAGTGCTCTGTATAAATGCAGCTTTTTACAGTTATAGACATTTATTAGGCGAGTACACTTTATCCTAGTTTTTTGCAGATGGATTGTGGCCACTCCAATAAACAAAGCACAGTTTGATTTTGGTGCAGAGATCTAGTTAAACATTATCTACAAGAAGTAACATGAAAGAAGCCAGAGGTTGGAAATAGCGATCAATATTGGGCTAGAAAACTAGACTGAATGCAAAGGTTTAAAAAACTAAATCTTGTTTTTTGTGGTATTCTTTCTCAGAATGATTAGGGCTCTGTTGAAGTTTGGACCCATTGGTTTAATTCAGGAATACACAGATGCAGTAGCCTGGTTTCTGCTTTTTGGCAAACAATTATTAGAAGACAATCTTTAAGCCTTTACAACCAGCTGACAACGCTATGTGACCAAACGTCCTGCATCTCGCAGGTCAGTCCAGAAATTTGAGCGTTTGTCCCGCACTAATTACACAATGTCCCGCATTATGAGTTTAAGCATACATATGACTGTTTTGTCACTGCATATTTAGGTATTTGCCTAAAACTATTCTGTGCAAACTACCCCAACTCAACAAATACACACACACTCCCTGGCGGGACCGTATCTAGTGTCACCACTTTTTTTTTAAATTGACAAATCTCACGCATTACGTTTTGAAAACATGAGAGCTATGCATGAAAGTTTGACGGCATTTTTTTGAACTTCTGTCTGACATATCCGCCAAAGCCAATGTTCAAGGTCAAAACAGTTAAGCCATTTTACATTCCTGTATTGATACATTGGGAACTATGGTTTTAAATGGCAACCTCATGGACTGAAACATTTCACTGAGGAACTGACATAGGAATGGAAGAGAACATTTTTAGAAATGAAAAAGTCAAGTGTATGATTCTTTGACTCAGTGATTCAGCCTTTGTTCCTGTGAAGTGCATTGGAGATAAGTAGCTCCAGAATTCAACTGAACTTTTCATAATAGGACAATTATAAGGTCATTAAGCTGACGAAGAAACTGCTGCAGATAGTTTAGCACAGATTACTTTGGAGAATGAGGCTCAGAGGTTTGGAAAGCAACATTATAACACTTAGCGTATTTAATGTTCCACTATGCAGTTGATATAATGCTTGCGTAGCATCTGGCGATTAGGAGGAAAGAAAGCCGGAGGGAGGATTCTAGGTGCTGTCACAGCTGTAGCTGATGTATTTCACATTAAGGTATGGGATGATATCATATCCTGCAGGAATAAGCCATGACAACAACTTATCTGATCTCTTGAGTTCATAGGCAATGAAAAGGGTAAACAATTTTCAATTTTTAAGGTTATAATTTGCAAACTTTACTCATAGTTATGGCCTACAGCTGTTTCAGAAAGTAGGAGTGGTGTGTATTACATGTCTATCAAAAGTGCAAGAAAAGGCTTTGGGCATGTCAGTTAACATATGCGAATGGGAATATTTTAATTGGCAGGTGGTGGACTACAATCCTCCTGAGCGCAAACAACTGGTTATTTTGAAATAATATTCATTTAGTGGGTCAGATTCCTGCTATTCAATGTAGATGCAAGACTGGGGAACAAAACTAGTCAAACCACCTACAGTGCACATTTACCAATGCCTTCCTATGTGTCTCATGTTCAAATGATAGTTGAGTAACACAATTGTGGATTGTACATCAGCCAATCTCCTTGTGTCAGGTCTGTGTGTACTATTGTACCCTGAATGCCTATGAGTTTGTAATCCACTCCACCGCTATAAATACAATATCTCTCATCAAATAATAGGTGCTGAATAGCCTTAAAACCTGAAAGATTTAATGTCTTTGTTAATTCATGTGTGCCCTTTTATGTACAGTGCAGCTGATAGAGTGCTAAACTAACTCAGCTTCATGGATTTCAATAGCCTTCTGCTAATTAGAGGGTGTTTTTTGTGAAGGCTTGCATGATATTTGTGGAAATCAGTGTCACAAAGCTGTGGGAAGTGAAACAAAACATCCCAGGAGAATGGCTTAAATACTGCAGGATTTAACAGCCTGTGCAGAGACCTGACTGCAATCCAAAGATGACCTCCGGGATGAACTAGGAAGACACCACAGAGGCCAAGCTACCTCTCGGCACTGCAAAACTGCTCTGCGGTAGGAAAGGCACAGGAAATCTTGGCCATCTACCAAGAGTGTTACAGCAGTCATCAAGGCCAAAAGTGGGCCGGCACTCTGTTAAATGCATTGTGAACAGCTGTCTTCTGTATTTTGTCTGTTGTCCAAATGGTTTTGGTAGTAGAGTGTAAATCACCTCCACAAAGTACTTCACACATTCTGCACAGAGACCGTGTGAGCCCCATAATACAAAAACAAAACCTACTACCATAATAATATTCACAACCTAGTTATACAAAATCCTCAAAATGAGATAAAATTAACCCAAACATCTCATTCTACAAACAAACTGGGTCCAATAGGATAGCTCAAGTGCTAGGATTTGTAAATAGTAGCTGATTTGAAGGTCAACTGGAGTAGAAACTTAAGAAGTATGAAGACACCTTTGAAGTGTCAGTTCTTAGTTTTGTCACACCTCTGGGACTGTGCCGAGGTCTACAGAAAATAAGGAATAATTCCCTCTGATGACACTGATGGAAGCTAAGAAAAATCATTAGAGGAAGTAAACTAAATGTCTAATGAATATAATCTTGGTTTCATACTAAAGTATTTGAAATGTAAGCTGAAATTGTGTTGGTCTTCTCTGACTTCCTAACTGCCAGTGCCCAGTCCAGACATGACAGACAGACAGATCCACTCCAGCTATTTCCATCTACACAACTTATTTTAGACACTCCTTATGAATGAATCAACAGTAAAATTTAAACTGGGGGTGTAAATGAACATCTGTAAAGTGATTAATTTTCCAGATTATTTTAAACCAATTCCACAGAAAGATAGTTAATCTCTAATAGATTATAACAGTTTAGACACTATAGACATGGAGTGGTGAGTTATTAAAGCTAGTCACTATATACTGTGTGTATATACCCATAATGGATACGTCTATCAAAACATCTGGATTTGCAAACACCTGTAGCACTTCACAGGTTAACAATAAAAAGTAGCCTATACAGTCTCATAGATCATTTTTAATTAGTTAGGGATGTTCTCTGTAGCTTGGGACTCAATTCTGCTGTATTTACTGTATTGTAATGTATTTTGGATTTTACTTTATTCTATTTTATGTACACACAAACATAAAATAGCTACATACTGAAAATACATTAATGACAGTTACAAATTATGTCAGGCAAGACCAGCTACATATAACCAATCAGCAAACCATAGACAAACAGACCATGGTTTTATATATATATATATATATTATTGATGAACAGATAGGTAAGTAGGTAAAATTGTAGATAGCTAGCCAGGCTGATTGAAAGGCTAAAAGACAGACACATGGCAGTGGATTCCATGTTGCTATGTCAGACCTAGGTTTTACAAAGGATGACAAAATTCAAGAAAGAGGACATTTGCACTGCAGCAATATACATGTGAAGGTCAATGGAGGTGTGGTTCAGCATTCACTATTTTGTGTGTGAAACAATTATTAAAGACATAAAATAATATATTGTTGTTATGATTGTTCAACACACTCATTCAGTCCCTCATATCACTAGTTAGATTCGTTTTCCTCAAGATACTCCTTAAATGTCTCTTTGTTATTTAAATTAAGTATATGCCCAAAGAGACACCCAAGAAAGCAGCAAGAGAGAAAGAATATACTGTAGGGAGGTGGGGGGATCTCTACTGACGAAGTCCATTCTTACTCCTCCAGAATACCCTGTTTCAATTATGTGGCGCTCCCTGCTGGTCAATAGTCATAATACTTAAAAACTTTAAGTCCAAAGACCGTTGTACTGTAGTGCTTTCTATCTTAACTTCATACAGTAGTAATACAATGAACGAATAAATAAATATAATACGTTTTATTCAAAGTTATTAAAATAATAGATCGTTCACATGATACAGCTCGAATACATCAAAAATAATGTAACTGAAATCAATTAAATTGTATTTTTAGAGCTGCATCTGTATGTGTGTGAGATATATATATATATATAGATATACTGCGATCAATATATATATATATATATATATGTATATATACATACACACACATATATTATACATATATATATATATATTATACACACACATAGTATATACATAGGTTGTGTAGATAAAATGTATATATTATTTTATATGTATCTACATCACATATATAATGTATGTATGTATCAAGGGTATATGGTCAAGGCAAATGTATAAAGTATAAATAACGGTGTAGTTTAACTTCTCGGGCTTTACTGGCAGACACGTCCCAAAGTTTCGGCAGAAAGCTTGAATGGGTAGCTTTTTTTAAGGAGTTCGCTCCTCCTTATGCCCCAACCTCCCCCCTTATTAAAACAACCTCCAAATCTGTAGTTAAAAGAGTCTTTGGAAAGGCAAGAGCTGCAGGAAGCATAAACTCAAGACGTCTGGAAGAAATTACAGGCGCAGAAAAAGTAGTACGAGTAGAATGGTTCGACAGTTCATGACTTTAACCTGCATGCTTGAAAAAACTTGAATTTAGTCAGGAATATTGACTACTATTTATAACAACGGAATAACTTTTATCATTATTATTTTGTTTCACACAAAAAAAAAAAAAAAAAAAACCTCTACCAGTCAACTGACAGATGTATCACCATATATACATACCTACAGTATGTGTGTATAATATATGAGAAGAAAACAAGAAAAAGAAAACTTGAATTAAAAAAAAAAGCAAATTAAAAGAAAACTTTGGAAACTGCACTGCCTTGGAATTTGTGAAGTTTTCTGTGGGCTCTTACTAAATTGCCTCAAAGTCGCTTTTGAAAAGTCTGCCTGAACTCCAGTCCTGTAAAGACATCCTCTCCACACAGCCAGAAAGCTGCTTCCAAGGTATGTATCATAGCATTTGATATGTCTATAATATGGTCTTATTTAATTATTATTTTTCAGTCACATGTAACAGTTGCGCAGCCAAGTTGCCCTACTGAATGGAGTCTTTTATGATATATATATTTTAAAAGCTACCTGATAAATCTGGACAAACGGGCTACTGTCTCCGTGAATAAGAGCTAAAGGGGCTCTGATGGGCATTTTAAATGTTTGTAATTATTTCTTTATCAGGCTTAATTCCTGCTGTGGCTCGAATGGCACGTAGACGCGTGTTTAGTCGCAAGGTTAGGTGAGGAGGCTCTCCCTCAGTCTGAACAAACGGCCCAGTGGCGGCTCTGGCACAGCAGCTGATGGTCACTCACACCCCTGTAAGGACAGTAGCGTGTCCTTGCCATGCAGATCATTCTTAAGGTGCCTTCTGTGCCTAGAGCCCACCTAATGACAGACTATCAGTATTTCAGAAATGCTCCAATATAGGACACCATATCAAGATGCTGAATTATTCTTCACAGCCCAAATCTGGCACAACTCTTATTAAATCCTGCCTGATTTGGTGGCCCTATCCTACATGTGTGCTACTATACAGCGGTGCAGCATCTGCACTGTAGCGTTCATGAGAGTGCTGCAGGATAATTGGTTAGGGGCGGGTATACATACATGTAATAGTGCATGATGCGATAAGTTAAATAAATAAAATATCACTTGCGTACTTATGAAAACAAGGGATGGTCTTTCGTCATACGGGAGGAATACAAGGTGCTCCTTACATTAATAAGCGGTGATTTGACTCCAGGGGGTTGAGATCCAAAGATGACTGCGAGTTTAGAGGAATGAGACCCAGTCCTGACGTCACAGCATCCCACATGCTCAGAGCAAATCATGTGTTGAGCATGCTACTGGCCATCTGCAGGGAGTCCATGACTAACCAGACGAAAGATACCTCAAAACGTTACAATGTGTAAATGTAATGCCAGTTTTGCAACATCAGGGAAGAATAAAAAAAAAAAAAAAAGTGCCTTCTATACAGTGTATATAGAAACTGTGAGGGCAAATTCAAGACTCAATAATTCTGATAGCAAATGCATCTCGTTTTGTTTCAAGCATAAGGCATATGTTAACTGCAGATACCTGTCAGAATATCACCTTTGCCCTCTTCTCCAGAACCACAGAATCAAAGCTAAAACATGGCACTGTGTGCATTCACCCGTACACAGATGGGGTTGTGGTTGAAAAAGCATTGAAAACTCCAGCAAATGGACTGTCAGTGATCTAATGGGTGTAATTTGAGCAGATGTATAAATGATGTATGCTGCAGTGCCGTTCGCTTTTTGCTTACAAAGTTTGCTGACATCACAGTGCAATCTTTGACCACACATTACAAAAGATCATGTTCCCATCACAATATGAACCTCTTTCTTTCTCAGACTTGTAGGCTGGACTGTACTGCTGTATTACATTCATAGTTCATACAGGACAGATTGTGTTTAGCTCTTCATCAAACATGATCAAATATAAAGATACATTTGATTCAGATTAGGGATGTCATAATGTGGCAACAAACCCTAAATTATGAAAATGGGAAAATGGGATGTCTAACAGTGATCAAAACCAATAAAGAAACCAGAGTGCCTAGCTTGGACACTGATTGATCTGTTCTGGAGGGAAAAGGGTAATTTAGTGATGAAGACAAACTTCAGTACCTCACTGTTCTCAAAGCTTATCCATTCGCAAACTAGAATACACTCTTCTGTTATTACAACCACAGCACTGCAGACTAAATCACCCTTCCTAGAGCTACAGCACTATGATTTATGATGTTGTAAGTCAGTTTAAGGTGGGTGGCAGAGTATCGAGGCATGCTGCTGCTCGTGTAATTAACACAGAATCCTGTAATTATATTGTTGTCCCAGTTTGTTTTCTGCCTTCAGAGAGACAAACTCGAATGAATTAGCATTTCAGTTAAACACAATAATTTGAGTGCAAGATAAAAGATAAAGATTGGTCAGACTCTCTCTCTCTCTCTCAGTGTGTACTTGTCTATAGGCACAATACTTTTATTTTAACAAACCGGATTCATTCCAAGGCTATGTGGAATTTTATTTGACATCTGAGCTTATTGAATAAGGAATTAAGTTCATACTGAGTTGAAAGGAGCCCATGCAAGGGGCGGGTCTTAGTGACTGGAGCTGGAGATTGGTCTTCATGAACACCATATGCCGCTAGATGCATTTCCACAGTGGCCTGGGTGGTGCTTGGAAAAATTACATGAATTAAGTCTAGGGTCCAGTTTTGGAAAGTATGACGCTGATGCTTCACCCTAAGGCTGTAGCACTTAGATATTAATTCCCCCCACCCCACACACACTGTCTGCCAGTAAGTACAATAGATTGCATTGTTCTTGTTATCATTTGAGGGTTTTGCAGGAAAATAAATTACATTTTAAAAATCATCATTCCTGAATATGAGGAGAAAAAAGGTTGGCAATAATGATCTCCGATAACAATCCAAATGTTGCCATGTACTGAGATTTTTTATTTTTTATTTATTTTTTAATCAAATGAATATTTTCGAGTTACAAACACACATTTTCTGTACATTTTAGCTTATTTCTTCATATGCATGTATATTTTCAAAATACATACAAATCCATTACCTGTTGTTTAACTTAAAACATCAGAATAGTATGTCCACTATTACATTCTGAGTTTTTATATGCCAAGTTGTTTTTTCGGTTGGAAATTAACTTATTTGAATGTGGCATCCCTGGGATGAAAGAAACGGTCTACAAAATAGACCTAGTATTTTAATCTTTGTTGTTCATGTCTTCCCACGGAGATATAAACAGATGATGTAAGAGGGTGTTACTAAACACATATGCCTGCCAAGCAGATGGGGAGATGCAGCATTAATGAAGTTTTGCACAAATGGTGAAGTGAAATGAAAGGGTTAGAGAGAAACACTTTGAGAGCATTTTTTTTAAGTTCAAAAGTATTAATATCAAATTAACGATGGACACATACCTTTAAGAAACAATGCTCAAATATGCAATTCAAATGACTTCAAAAGTAATTCTTCAAACATTAAAGTGACTACAGACTATTTAAAGTGACAATTTATTGCTAAATAATAATAGTGGAAACAGTTAATGAAAAGAGTTTGTAAAAATACTTTTATTTGCATAAACATTGTATATATGTGTACATGTGGCTGTATAGAAAAGATTTCCTTCACGAATAGCTTAACCGGTTGTTGTTATTTTCAGATGAGGTGTGATAAAATTATCACCTACTTGAGGATCTTCGGAACGACGATGTTTGGGGTGTCACTTCTCCTGGGAATCACTGCTGCCTATATCAAGGGCTACCAGTTCATCACAACAGACAATTACTATTTCTCCTTTGGACTTTACGGGGCTATCCTAGCCCTGCACCTCATCATCCAAAGCCTGTTCGCCTACTTGGAGCACAGGAAGATGCGGAGATCCCTGGAGACCCCCATTAAACTGAACAAAACCCTCGCCCTCTGCATCGCTGCTTATCAGGAAGACCCCAACTACCTGAGAAAGTGCTTGATTTCAGTCAAAAGGCTCACATACCCTGGGATAAAGGTGATCATGGTGATTGACGGTAATAACGAGGATGACAACTACATGATGGACATCTTCCGGGAGGTCATGGGGAGAGACGTGGCCGCTTCTTATGTTTGGAAAAGCAACTTTCACCACAAAGGCCCCGAAGAGACTGACCAGTCGCACTTGGAGAGCAAGCAGCATGTGAGCCGCTTGGTCTTGTCCAACAAATGTGTGTGCATCATGCAGAAATGGGGCGGAAAGCGAGAAGTAATGTACACTGCTTTCAAGGCCCTCGGGAGGAGTGTGGATTATGTGCAGGTAGGTCAGAGCGCCCAGAGGCTGTGCCAAATCAAACATATCCAACATAAGGTTGCTTTTGTACACATATAAATAGACGGGAGCCTTACGTATGGAGTTGGGCAGCTTCTCAGTGTAACAGCAGATCTCTTCATTAGGGCACACTGCTAAAAATGATTCCCATCATCCACCTTTCCTTTTTATTTAGAAAGTTGTTATAAATCCCTGACAGGCAGGTTGATTCTGGATAATGGGTTAGCTTTTCAGATGCCCTGAGGCATTAGCAGATGTTGGATTAATTATTTCCCAATGCCATGAAGTTCAGAGTATCATGAGCCCTCCTCATTTACGCAGAATGTAGTTTTTCGTGCTTCAAAAATTGCTTCTAAATGTCAGGGAGACTGCCGCATCCTGACAACATTGTAAACAACATTTTGGGAGGATGGGTCGGACCCTTGTCCCGCACACAGCACGTATAAACACGTAACTGAAACACTACATTCCCAGCATTCGTCAGTTTACTTGCCTCCATCCTCCCCAATCCCCACATTTGCAGAAAACTCCATGTCTATTGCACACAGAAGAAGGGGAGGTTCTCGGTGCCTCGTTCACATGGCCAGGCCATCATTCCCTCATCGAAGTGAGTTCAAGCCAAATCTAAATCCATTATTAGACTCCATCCATCAAAGTCTTATTAGGGTTCGGCCAAGCTCCTGAGCAGTTTATTGGTAGTTCAGATTTAAACTACCTCAGTTTTCAAGATGCATTTCATTAAGAATTCATTAAAGGTCAGATTTGAATGCAATAATGTAATGATTTTTGAAAGAAAAGTAATTTTCTTCTGTTTTTAATTATGAAATTTCACTTTCTTGGGTGGAGTACAATCTGTTAGGATGTAATACAACACCCGTGTCATCCATATCTTCTAGGAATTATAATAGAGCAGTTTTATTTTGTCATTCCTTTCAATAGGATTTTAATCTTAAGAGCTCATTTAATTAAAAAAACAATAAAATACATTCCCTTTCTTTGTCATGATGTTCAAAGTATCATGAGCCCACATTTACACAGAATGTAGTTTTGCATGTTTTGCAAAATGCTTCTAAAGTATTTTCCACATGCTGAACCCAAGATGTACAAAAGTGTTTTGCAAAGAGAAGAGGCAATTATACTATCACCCATAAATTAGCATTGGCCTACATTGCTACCACATTGGTCCTATAGCTTGTATCCTATAGTCTGTTGCACGTGAACCTGATTGACATACCTGCTAGCCTTTTGTTAATGTCCTAACTCTGAGCCCTACCTGTCTGTCTGTCTGTGAATTGCAGAGGAGACACCCAGTTTGCTGCATCCTGACCTGATTTTCAAAATTGTACTCTTAAGATGTCCCAATCCTTTTCATGCGTTTGCTAGGTGTGACTTTAAACATACTTCAAGTAGTATCAGATAAACAGGAAAAACGACATTATGACAGCTATTAAAACATAATTAAAAGAGGATCCAACATTATTAATACAATGATTAACAACTGTATTGGTTAAGTTACAAAAAGCCCTGTGCAGGTCCTTACTGTAGTAGTAAACAACATTTAGGGTGAATAGGTTGGACCCTTGTCCCGCACACAGCATGTATAAATACGGGGCTCAAACTACTTGCCCAGCATTCGTCGGTTCACATCCCTCCATCCTCTACAAACACTGGCTATGCAGAGAACTGCCTGGGGGGTGGGGGGGTGCTTAATGCCTCATCCACATGGCCAGGCCATCATTCCCTAATCCAAGCGAGTTTAAGCCAAATCTAAATCCATTAAGACTCCATCCATCAAAGTCTTATTTGGGTTCGGCCAAAGCTCCCGAACAGTTTATAGGTTGTAAGGTAAAATTTTAATGCAATAATGGAATGATTTTTGAAAGAAAATAAATTTCCCTCTGTTTTTAATTATGAAATTTCACTTTCTTGCATGGAGTACAATCTGTTAGGAAGTAATACAACACCCATGTCATCCATATCTTCTAGGAATTATAATAGAGCGGTTTTATTTTGTCATTTGTTTCAATAGGATGTTAATCTTAAGAGCTCATTTAATTAAAAAACAAAAAAACATTCCCTTTCGTACAGTTCTTCTTGTAAAATGTCCAGCAAAAACTGGAAATCCCTTTAAAGGGTTTTCATTGTTTTCTTTTCTTTTCCCAACCCAAGGAAATTAGTGATTTGGCAGGTACATACACTGAATACACCATTTTAGTTTAAAGTGGAATAGAAAGTGTGCAGAGCAGTCATTGTAATCTGTGTTGTGGAAGGTAGAATGCGCAGTCAGAGGACAAGAACTCAACTAGTATCTGGCCATATGTACACTGCAGAAGAACAGCACATTTCAAAATTGGTGTGGAAGATTCTAGAAAAATGTCTTAACTTAGACAAGGAATACCATTATCTGGGCTTTGTCATGTGATGATGGTACCTGACCAACATCTGAAAAAGAATACCCATTCAGAATTGTATAATTATTATTATTTAAAAGATGGTCAATAGAATGAATCACAAATAGGGAATTGAACCAAAACTAATGCTTCCTTCTGTTTTTTAATCCTTTCATTCCTGACATCCAAGCCCTCTAGTTTACACTTGGTTCCAGGAAGAACTGGAAATGTTTTTAACTGGATGGCAATACTTCAAAAATCCATCTGAAAGCATGTTCAAAAGGAACATGATACTTACATGTTTATACCAAAACCATTCTGCTCACATTCACTGCATATATATTCAGAATATTTGCATTACCAAGAGGCCAGAGGCATACATCAGTTTCTTTTTTGAGGTCAACACCACCAATCCTCTTTCAGTGCTAACATTAACCTACTCACATTCACATAAAAAAATGCCCTGATGAAACTACTAGTAACAGTTCACAAGCCCTGTACATTAAAGTGTCCTAATAAAATAATGTCAAATTAAGATGCATCTTTCGGAATAGATAGTCTCTGTAGATCTTACCCATAGAAGAAGATATTGTATTAGGTGATATCTCCTGCTTTAAGGTTTGGCACACTTCTATTCCAATTAACATTCTTGGAAAACCTGTCCAGATGTGAATGTGAACAACCTATTAAACTGACCCACCATTTTCTAACAGTTTATCTAAAGAAATGCCCCTTGTTGCTGTCAAAGTTACAATTTCTTGTCGAGTTTGTGACAGTCCTGTTCAAATTACGACCATGTTTCCATAGATATTGCACAGTACCTCACATGAATTGTGTATATAAAGCCAGACTTCCCTAGATTGTCTTGTCCGGTAATGCACTGAAGAAAGTTTTCCATGGTGAATATAAATGGTAGCTTTTCAATTTTACCATTGGCTTGAGTCTACATTTTACACTTATTTACCCTGTTTTCAGTATTTTCCCTATTGTCTTACCATGCTTTCACTTTGCATGCTCAGTAGTCCTTAAACTGCAAATATTGAGCCTGTAGCTCATACAGTTAGATAACTGTTCATTGTTCCTCAATTATAGTTCCAAAGTGAGGTTTAATAGTCTTCCTTTTTCACAAGGGAGCATTAAAGATACACCATGTTTTCTCCGGAATACTGCCTTAATTAAATAAATCCAATAGCTATACATATCATTTACAAGCATTAGGCCTACAGTATTGAAATTGCTGCCCTGAAGTGAAACAGTATTGGGAAAAGTATTGAGAATATACCCGTCCATGTACATGTTCAGCTGGTTTTAAGTGATATATGGTTGTATGTTTTGCAGGTGTGTGATTCAGACACCATGCTGGACCCTGCCTCATCTGTGGAAATGGTGAAAGTGCTCGAAGAAGACCCAATGGTGGGGGGAGTTGGGGGTGATGTCCAGGTATTCAGAACTACATATGAGAGAGACCTACTCACTCTTACACACAGCAATGACCTAAGAAGTGCCATTATGAACTATTGCCCTTACGGATGCCACATTTGTCTTATTGGATAATTCCTTTCAGAGAACAGCGTTTCATTAAAAAAAAAAAGTAAAATAGCCAGCTAGATACCTACCCGTTTTTCACTCTTACAGCTCAGATAATTCATTGGAGCTAAAAAAGGTGGACGAAAGTACAGGCTTTGTAAACAGTTACAGACTGAAATTTACACTAATTTATATGAAAATATAAGTGAAACAATGCAGTGTGCACATCTCCAAATACTTCATTGGCTTTGCTTGACATCACAATCTGACAAAGTCAATTAGTCTCTTGGTGAAGAAGTTCAGCATGATCATGTTTATAGACACTGATTTTTGGCCAGCAGAGGTCTCCCTTACAGATGGCAAGACTACCAGTTGAATTTAATGCCTCTCTCACCTTTCCATTGTCCACCATATAAAGCAACAATGCCAATCCTTAGGATGTAGGACATTGTTGATTGAGTTATCAGTGAGGGACTGCATTCATCACATTCTTATGCCTATCAACCTGTCGGCTAGATTGCGATCTGTCACTGCACTGCGGCTGCAGTTCAAAAGGAGCAAGTCTGTTGTCTGTCACACACCTTTCAAAACACACTCAAGATGTTGATGCCCAGAGCTTGTGTTGTTCCAATCCATCCACACTGTCACTATTTATGTTAAGTGTTTAAAACCTTATACCCAAATCCATGAATGCAATGGATTTAATTCACAATTTTATTCTGCAATTAATTTAGTTTAAAACATTATTGTTAATTAAAGTAAATATTTATCAATCTTTTTCATTCAAAATGAGTTGAACATGGATCCCAGTTGATTGAAGAGTTTAGACAGAGGTTTTACTCGGACAGCCATTGAAATCAACAGGACTTCAAAGTCCTTGTTTTCTCATGACAAAGGAAGGTGATGTCTGCTCCTGTCTTAGCTTTGTTATCTTAGGATCAGTAAGACATACATGTTGTGCTTCTGTTCATCCTCATTCTACTTCTCCCATTTCAGATTCTGAACAAATACGAGTCCTGGATATCATTCCTGAGCAGTGTCAGGTACTGGATGGCTTTCAACATCGAGAGGGCCTGCCAGTCCTACTTCGGTTGTGTGCAGTGCATCAGTGGACCCCTAGGGATGTACCGCAATTCTCTCCTCCACGAGTTTCTGGAAGCCTGGTACAACCAAGAGTTCTTGGGCAGCCAATGCAGCTTTGGAGACGACCGGCACCTCACCAACCGGGTACTAAGCCTTGGATATGCCACCAAGTACACTGCTAGGTCCAAATGTTTAACAGAAACCCCAATCAAGTACCTACGGTGGCTGAACCAGCAGACACGGTGGAGTAAGTCCTACTTCCGAGAATGGCTGTACAATTCAATGTGGTTCCATAAACACCACCTGTGGATGACCTACGAAGCAGTGATCACTGGCTTTTTCCCCTTCTTCCTCATCGCTACGGTGATCCAGCTCTTCTACCGAGGCCGCATATGGAACATCCTGCTGTTCCTGTTGACCGTTCAGCTGGTAGGCCTCATCAAGTCGTCCTTCGCCAGCTGCCTCCGTGGAAACATCGTCATGGTGTTCATGTCATTCTACTCAGTGTTGTACATGTCAAGTCTGCTTCCGGCCAAGATGTTCGCAATTGCAACGATAAACAAAGCGGGCTGGGGGACGTCAGGGAGGAAAACGGTGGTGGTCAATTTCATAGGCCTCATTCCAATTTCGGTGTGGTTCTCCATCTTGTTCGGTGGAGTGCTCTACACAATATACCAAGAGACAAAAAAGCCATTTTCTGAGGCCGAACAGACTATTTTAATCATAGGTGCAATATTATATGCCAGCTACTGGGTAATGCTCTTGACATTGTACGTGGTGCTCATTACCAAGTGTGGGAGGAGGAAAAAAGAGCAGCAATACGACATGGTACTTGATGTATGATATCCTCCTTCCCCTCTTCATGTTTACATTGTGAAGTTCCTGACTTTTCATCAGAGGATGCTTGGCAGGTGACTGGTAGTGATGTCACCAGGAAAGACTAATCACTGCTGCTGTGACAAAAATCAAAGATGATTACATTTGTTTTTTGTTAAGGTTGGGATAAATTTGCCAAAGTAGAACCTTGATTTAAAACCACCAAAAACAACTGACATGGAACTGGCATGAGTTTTAAATTCCTATGCACTTTCACGTTTCACTCTCATCGTGCATAATGCTTGACAGATTAAATGAAAAAATATATACCTCAGTGGTTATGATTGCATTGTGTGGGTGAGTGGGAGGCTCATTGTTGTTTCAAATAATTTATCTATGAAAATAATGTGGGTCTGTTTGTTTACTTGTATTTTTTTTTAAATAGTTCTAATCTATGCCAAAGGTGGACTTTCCAGCAAGTTGGTCATGCTGTAGCTAGTTCATATTTTATAATTATGTGTATTTGTATTGCAATTTATATAGACATAATGTTTATTTTTGCTTAGCCACCAAAGAGTTTCTATTTTCATTCCTTTTTTATATAAAAATAAATGAATAAATAAATAAAATTGTGCATGGGCAACTGTTTTGTTGACAAAGACCTTTGTATCTGACCAAAAATGTGAAATGTTATGCTGTGTTTTACGCGTTCGTAATTATAGCAATAAATGCAATTCAGAGAATAAATTATAAGTTAACAAGAAAGGTGATGAACCTGTGTTTTAAATGTGGTGTACATGGAGGGGAAAACAGCATATTTATGTTAAGAAGCCTTCTGTGGTTAATAGCTTTATTTACTGGAATAATGATATTGGAACAATTCTGAATATTTGAAAAACAGGATTTTGCAGGATCACAGCTATTTGTTGGAAGAAATGTTTTGGGACTTTACAGGTCATATATAGAAGTATACTTCAGTATTTCTTTGCTGAAATAGCAGTGTAGAAGAAAGTGAAAGAGCCTTCAAGGAACCCTATGGTAAAGCAATAATAAAGGAGAATGCAAATTAACCATTAAAATCCTGGACAGAACCCAATTTTGCACAAAACTAATTTAAAAATTTAACACAAATCAGGGTTTCCAAAGCTATCCACTAAACAATTTGCTCAATTCAGTGCTTGTGCAATGTGATTATTTTGTAAATACAATTTTGAAGATAACTGAATGAAGAGGACTTTGATGACACTACATATTTTTACTGCCATTTGGATCATGATTTAGAGATTAAGAATTCTTTTTGTAAACGAAAACGATATTTTGTTTTGTTTTTGCCAAACATACATAGGCAATATCGATATAAAGCACTTTTGTGATGTGCAAAAATAAAGATATGTTGCTTACTATGCAAATGTGTACATATTTGGTTATTTATTCCCTAGTTGTCTGTATGTTATGTGTGTATTTATTTAAATAGATGTTTAGACAATGTCAAACAAATCTTTCCAAGTCTCCCTCTACATTAGAAAGCAGAGAGCAAATAAAGAGACACTTTCAAGACATTAAGTCATTTGTACAATGTAATAAACGTTTCAGTGTAATTACAAATGTCCATGTTTCATACAATGATTACCAGTTTACTAATAATATATTCATCTTGACCCTGCAGTCAACAGCAACATGCCCATAGAAAGCAAATAACAAACAAAAGCTTCTTATATTAGGGCTTCAACCGACTAATTGAAAGAAGTTTCCAGTCTTTTCTGTCATTAACTACAATACCAGCAGTAGCAGATCACAAAATCTAAGGTGCCTTAACATGAGCAACTCAGAGTTTCTTTATTCAGAGGAGGGTAGCCTACTATGGATGCTGGATGAGTTTTAAATAATTAGAATTCAGTTACTTTTTTCAATAAATTTATTACTTTTGTTTTGTCATTTAATAATGGCACACTTACTATATGATATTCTGTAATATTAACTCTACAATATTAATATGGTTGTCTTACTCTGTTCTCTGTACAAATGGCAAGTATTAACTTATCTAAAAAACATGACATCAATTTACTTTTAAATTATGTGCGTGTATATCAATCCAATATTTTTTCCATGAATGGAATAATACTCCCAGGTCATAGCTAGAAGTTTAAGGTATTTCTCGTTTTAAATGATGATGTAGGCCTATATGTTCATATATATATATGCTAGCAATGGCTCACGGGATTGCCTCAATGTCGGAATTCGGCTAACAATCTGAAAACTCATGTTTGAAACTAACACATTATTCCAGGATACTGTGCAAAAGAAGGCTGATAAAAAAATGAACCATTGACATGAACCATGTGTTGGCACCCTGACACTCTTCTCCTCGGTTTAGTTCCTTTTCTCTGCCTGGTCTGCCATTCTCACTAAAATTCCATAGCAACATGTAAATACTTAATTCTCATTAAGAAATCAAAGCATAAAAGGTGCAAGCTAATTGTGTGAACACAAGTCATGAATACAAGAACTTGAATACCAAGTAAAGCGTTGTTTATTAAAATAATCGATTTCAATATCCCAGCTCTAGACTGCACCCATCAAGACTGCACTGAGGAAAGGTCTTATGTGAAACTCCATGTTTTACCACACACACAAGGCTTCACAAATGTGTTAATTTGCCTTGAGGTTACACTCCCCATGCCCCCTCCACAATCTCCACAATATGCCTTATGTATTATTGAAATGAAAGTGCTTTTCTACAGTCATACTCTCACCAAATGAAAAAACTAACTTTCTAATCTTAACATCAGAAATTGTATTTTGTTCAATTAACCAACAAACACATGATTCTGTTTCATCACAATATATCCCACTGTGCAAACATATACACAAAGATTACAGATCAATCATTTGTGCTTATGTAATATTTAGGTCTTAATATTTAGCCTTGTGCTCAATATAAGACAAGTCCCTTCAATAAGAAGAGCCGTCTGCTTGATCAAAATCACATATACAAATAATCCGGATGCCCACTCCATCTAAAGAACAAAAATACATAGTAGTTCACAAATTAGGATTTCTTCTTGTTCCTTGATGAATGGTGTAAAAAATATGGATTTTACGTTTAAAGTTTTTCGTCCAAGTAAAACATAACGTTTTATATTGTTATTATTATTCTGAAGTTGTTGTTATTTAGTCAGGCGTACTAACGTATTGCAGATGCAGCTCCAGTAAACAGAGAGATTAGGATGGTACATGCATTTGTCTTTTTGACTAAGAAAAGGATGATAAATGTATGAATATATAAGAAACAGAGCCCGTTTCCATGTACTTTCATTTACGTAGCCTTTATGTACGTACACAGAACTACACTGCAGAAAAACAAAAAACAGTGCCTTTGGGAAATAATGTACTGCGTCAAAAAAAGAACACACCCTCCCCAGCTCTGCCAGTAACATGAAAGCACTGCCTGAACATGCGAGTACTGCCAATGGCAAGAGAATCACAGACCAGAGATGTGGGAACGCTTTCAAATCATGTAATACTTTTCATTGACGGGACATTGGCAACTTTTCATGTTCCTTGATGGTGGTAGAAACACAAGTGCTTTTGAATGTTGAGTATACAAGCTGCTGTGCTCATTAGCTTGTAGAGAATATACCTCCAACATCCATTTTTATGAAACCAGTATGGACTGATTGATCTAATGTCAGGAGACTGTGTTTGAGTAGGTGATTGTTGGATGTATCAGTTAATTAAATATAACATCAGCCTAGCAATGTGCTTTTTTGCAGCCTCTTAATACATTTTGAGGGGAGTTAAAAACATACATGAAACTTTACTGATCATGCATTATACATGATTGAGTGTTTCAGTTGTCAAGAATTCAGAGAAAGGTATAAAACCCCATTCTCAGTGAAACAATTGCCGGCATTCTGCCGCAAATTGACGGCATTTTGTTGCCAGCAAGGTCTGTGTGAATGGGCCCTAGTCTAATTGCCGGCAAATTCAGCTTCAAGTCATGGCGTGTTGACGCAGTGCGTCAGATAACTGCCGTAACCAATCAGAATAGGGGCGCATTTTTGCGACCACGACACAACAAGGTTTCAACAAGAACTTGTGACGTAGCGAGAAACGGAGCGGGTTGTTTGAAATGGCGGAGGTTGAAAATAATATAGTCACAGCAATTCTGAGTGTTATTGATGAACCAACAGGTTGGCGTATGTAATGCTAACTGTTGTCACACGTCAGAAGTTATGTACCAATACATAATACAAAATATATTATCTATACAGGCAAACGTATAGTGTCGGTTCGTTTGCTGTGACAATGTATCAGTCTGCGCTGCTGTTCACTGTCTTGTGTACAAACTGCTCAGCTTGTAAGTCGGGGTCGTTTTCATGATTCACGTCCGTGTTTTCTCAGGACTCCGATATTGCAATAGTCAAGTGAGCTCGGTTCCTTTTGTATTAACAAAAGACCGGATATTTACATTTTACATGATTAATGCATATAAGAAATGACAGCATAACGCGTACAATATGACTACATTTTATTGTTTACTGTATATTACCTATAGACGTGTAAATTGGAATTTGTAAATTGCATTATGCTTTGAACTGTACTGTAGTTTTGCACTTTGTATTGCTCTTATTTGTAAGTCGCCCTGGATAAGGGCGTCTGCCAATAAATAAATAATAATAATAATGATGGCAATAAAGTTACTGCATGTAGTCTAACACATTTGACTACTTCGGATACAACCAAATAATACATGGGTGTGTTCACCTTGTGCAGAATGTGCGCAGATCATTCTGTGTGAATGCATCCTTGCCGGGCAACAGGAAAAAAGCAGGCAAATGTTTCCGACAATTTGCCGGCATTTCAATATGAATGGGGCCTCTGTTGTCTGCTTCTAAATGTTATTAGAATTTTATTAAATAAAATCATCTTCCCTATTAAATTAATTCTCAATTTTTTTGTCACGTTACCACCAAATAATTTTGGAGGACAAAGAAAAAGAATGCCACACAAATCTTAATGAAATCATGATGTGATCATTGACCTTTTTAGGATTTTATGTGACTGTGTCAAAGCCCTAACTGCTGTTTAATTGGTTTTAGATTAGTTAAATTGAAATAAATAACAAAGGGATTGAGGGTTATGTTACATTTTTTAATTATGGTTTGATCACTGTGAGCAGCATGACAATACAGTAAGATGTCACTCTACATTCTGACTGCCAATCAAATAAGTGTGCAGTTCCTTTGACAAATTAACTAATTAGTTTTGACCTGAAGGGTCTTGACCAATAAGACTAAACGTATGCAATAAATGAATAGATAATAATGAATACAAATATTAAAATATGATTCCTTCATGCTGTCCTTCAACACTCCTCAACAGAGAATAAAATTAACACCCACCACCCATCAAATGTGGGTAGATTTAGCCAGCCTTCGGTCCAGGAGGACATATTTCATGGAGAGGAATGAAGCAGAAGCAAGGTTCCTGCAGGTTAAGGATGTCGAAAAATAATTACTTTTAATGACTTTTCATAGTCACAATACTGACTTTTTAATTACCTGAATCAAAGTGTTTTAGAATTACAATAGTTGCATTGACAAAGTCCATATACGCACAATCGGTGGAATTCTGCAGATCTGCGCATATTTGCAGAAATCTGTGCTACATGCGACCAATGGCTTCCTCACAGAGACGTTCTGCATGTAAATACTTTGACAAAGTAAATTAAAACACTGTTGAGTGTATAATATGTGCAGTGCAATTAAACTACCACAAATCTACAGCTGGTATGTGATTGTGACAATACAAAAGTTGTGATAATGTCAGGGAAATAATAAGAATATGAGAGTCTGACACAAGATGCGTGAGAGTCGACAGGTCTGCTGTTATTATGCCATTTCCATACATCTTCTAATAATGTATTTTTACATATATATTTATTTAACAAAGTTGTTGTGTTAGATAAGTATTTATCAATTACAAAGTATTGATTTATGGGGATACAATTTGTGATAGAGACATGCATTTTTTGCTGCATAGCTGAGATTCTGCTGAAGAGAACCATGTGCTGTTTGTTTACATTGAATTACCTGAATAAATGTCATGTTTTAACATGTTCACGATACATTTACGCCCCCTTATGCATTTTTGGTGATGTTTGCCTTTGGCTGGTAAAAATACCAAGTGGCTGGTAAGTTTTTTCCTTCTACCAGACACAGTGGCTAGTGGCCAAAAAAGTGCTCCCCAAAGATCTTGACAGAGCTTGGACAGGCTTTTAAAGAAGGATGGTCAAATATTGCCAAATCTAGGTGTTCAAAGTACAGACCCACCTATCCTAACAGACTCACAGCTATAATTGCTGGGGTGGGGGAGGGGTGTTAATATATATATATATATATATATATATATATATATATATATATATATACACTCACCTAAAGGATTATTAGGAACACCTGTTCAATTTCTCATTAATGCAATTATCTAACCAACCAATCACATGGCAGTTGCTTCAATGCATTTAGGGGTGTGGTCCTGGTCAAGACAATCTCCTGAACTCCAAACTGAATGTCTGAATGGGAAAGAAAGGTGATTTAAGCAATTTTGAGCGTGGCATGGTTGTTGGTGCCAGACGGGCCGGTCTGAGTATTTCACAATCTGCTCAGTTACTGGGATTTTCACGCACAACCATTTCAAGGGTTTACAAAGAATGGTGTGAAAAGGGAAAAACATCCAGTATGCAGCAGTCCTGTGGGCGAAAATGCCTTGTTGATGCTAGAGGTCAGAGGAGAATGGGCCGACTGATTCAAGCTGATAGAAGAGCAACTTTGACTGAAATAACCACTCGTTACAACCGAGGTATGCAGCAAAGCATTTGTGAAGCCACAACACGTACAACCTTGAGGCGGATGGGCTACAACAGCAGAAGACCCCACCGGGTACCACTCATCTCCACTACAAATAGGAAAAAGAGGCTACAATTTGCACAAGCTCACCAAAATTGGACAGTTGAAGACTGGAAAAATGTTGCCTGGTCTGATGAGTCTCGATTTCTGTTGAGACATTCAGATGGTAGAGTCAGAATTTGGCATAAACAGAATGAGAACATGGATCCATCATGCCTTGTTACCACTGTGCAGGCTGGTGGTGGTGGTGTAATGGTGTGGGGGATGTTTTCTTGGCACACTTTAGGCCCCTTAGTGCCAATTGGGCATCGTTTAAATGCCACGGCCTACCTGAGCATTGTTTCTGACCATGTCCATCCCTTTATGACCACCATGTACCCATCCTCTGATGGCTACTTCCAGCAGGATAATGCACCATGTCACAAAGGTCGAATCATTTCAAATTGGTTTCTTGAACATGACAATGAGTTCACTGTACTAAACTGGCCCCCACAGTCACCAGATCTCAACCCAATAGAGCATCTTTGGGATGTGGTGGAACGGGAGCTTCGTGCCCTGGATGTGCATCCCACAAATCTCCATCAACTGCAAGATGCTATCCTATCAATACGGGCCAACATTTCTAAAGAATGCTTTCAGCACCTTGTTGAATCAATGCCACGTAGAATTAAGGCAGTTCTGAAGGCGAAAGGGGGTCAAACACAGTATTATTAGTATGGTGTTCCTAATAATCCTTTAGGTGAGTGTATATATATATATATATTTTTTTTTTTTTTTTTCTAGGTATATGAACATCACTTCCGAAAATTTACAAATCATATTTGATTTCAGGGAGTTTCCCCATTAAAAATTAATTGATGTACATGTTTTAATACTGCTCTGCTGAGCCCTGGGAGGTAATGCTCAAACGAAAACCAATTCATTACAATCATTAGCCTTTTTACTTTGGGAGTTCTGAGGATCTGTATTCATGCAGTTAATAATGTCTCATAAATAACCTGTGGCCTCCAAGAAATTACACTTATGGAGCACTTCCCTAATTATTGAACTCCATCAAAAAAAAAAAAAAAAGCAAGGCTGACTAAATACCCCTCTAGTAGACAGCCAACAGCTGTTTAGTATACACTGCTTTAAAAGTCATTGCTCTCCAGAGAGGTATACTGCAGAGGAACAATGGAGAGCGCTACAGCTGGAGGC
This sequence comes from Amia ocellicauda, assembly GCF_036373705.1. Lineage (NCBI taxonomy): Eukaryota > Metazoa > Chordata > Actinopteri > Amiiformes > Amiidae > Amia > Amia ocellicauda. The sequence continues at coordinate 5,434,075 of NC_089867.1, forward strand.
AACTTGTTTTCATTTTTATTTGGTTTCTGATTATTCTCACAAAAGCCCATGTGATGCAGACTGAAAAGTATTAGGTTTTAAAGAGGGTCAGACTTGGGTGACACAAAATGCACATTTTGTTACAATCCACATTATTTAATGTATTAATATATAAGTCACCGTGATCCTGTACTTTGCCATCAGCACAAAAGACTGGATTTATTTTTGTAGGTTTCTTCACAGAATATAAATTAGGTTAATCCATTTGATTGTTTTTTTTTAGACTTTTAAAATAAAATAAAATAAATAAATAAACCATTTAAGAAGTCACAGGATGGTCCGGTCAACCATATGATGCTGCCACATCAAACATACTTCTGACATCAGATCATGTAAATTTGAAAAAAAAATGCAAAATCTAGACAGCGTCACACATGGCTAATGAACAGACCTGTTTACACCATGCATTTAAACTGTGTTAGTTGTCTTTTAACCAAAGTAAAATTGTCAAATATGGTTAGTGTCTACACTACAGAAAATGTAATGCCACAGCAGTATGTATAATGGTGGATAGGGAACAACGTGGCAAGCTCATTGTATGTAGTAGTGAGTGTAGCACTGCACTTCTATAAAGCTTTCAAATGTTTCTTGTGTCATTAAATAATTCATTATGGTAACTTACAATTTGTATTTTGGCTATAATGACAAGTTACAAATACAGCAACATATTGCACAATATTGCAATTGTAACTTGACATATGCCTTGTTCAGGACAAAATAAAACCCAAAATGTACGAACAGAAATTATTATATGCAGTGTTGTCATTATGATTTAATGGTTTAAAAATGATGAAACATAGAAACATGTAATATTTTGTATCTCCAGAGACTACTGTAATACACAATCAGTTTAGCAAAGGTTCAGCACTCAATTAACATGTTTCTTCCGATTTAAGTTAAAATCACATAGTTAAATTACAAGGCTAGCTGGCACCCCTAGATTTTACATCTAAACTACAATATCAAAATAAAGTTATTTATGTTTTAACAAACATAGACTAACTGTTCAGTTGGTTTTAAACAATACATTAACATTTTTCAACCTTTCGTCACCTGTACATTTCTGATCATCAGGTTAGTAAGATGTAGTAGAATTGTTCCATACAGGAACTTGTATGCAATTCATGAATGTAGAACACCAAATACATAAACAGAAAAGCCCACACAGATTTGTCTTACACGTTAACAAATCTGTATTTTTCAATATTTAGAATGAGCTTTTATGCCTGCAATTCCCCCAGTAGAATTCCCCCCATACTCAGACATTTTTCATATAGTTAGCTCACTGCAACACAGGTTGGCAACAGCACATGTATTTTTCAAATGATTAGCTTCAAACTATGTTTTCTTAGGCATGCTCAAGTACCATATTGTTTATACTATGTTGGATTCCGAAAAGTCTTCACATTTACGAAAGACTTATCTTGGCAAGACAAAACATACCAAAAATATAATAATCTGGTATAAATATACAGTAGGCCCCACTGAAGATGAGAGATTAATGGTTCTTACAAGTGAAGCCTCCCCAAGGCTTTAAACTGCACGTATAGAACAAAATTTAAACTCCCGAAGTGATGTGCCTGCAGAAGAGAGCAATTCATTGTGTCTTTCAGCTTGTTCATTACACAGTCAAATCTCAAAACAGAGCATGGCTTGTGTAAGGCTCCACAGCAGGTATTATATACTATGAAATCTGTTCTCAGAGTAGGCCTACTTAGTACACCGCTGTTATTGCCTGCTTAGAGCTAAATACTGTTCTCCTCCCTTAATTCTCTTTGACCTCTCACATCTCGTCCTGCCTGTCCCTCCCCCATTCAGCCCTGGAGCAACTCCGTCCTCCACTCTGTGCTCTGTTGAAAAGAAGTAGACAAGGTCCAAACTTCCAGCTGCCCTCGACCTCTACTGGTACTGCTCTCTTCTGTCTACATTCTCCTCATGATGGAGCAAGAGCCATCCCTTTGATTTAAACCATGACTCTTTTAATGGATTGAGTGCTATGGTATATTAAAACAGGAGCTAAAACAAAGCACCAATAGGCCTTAAAGTTGTCACATTTTAAAGGTAAAATGATAAAATTATTTAAAAGGCTGGAAAATATTAACTTACCTTTGGGTTTGTTTGTGTGAGAATGTGGGTGTCCATGTTTTGGACAAGGAAGCCATTACATTATGCAGCTCCACTACTAGGGGGCCTTTGTCCTATCAATGGTGTTAACTTTATTGAAGATGTATATCAGTTTGTTTTGTTTTGTCTTGTTACAACCAGTACCAATAATTACAGATTTGTATAGACACTTTGCTGTCTTTCCAAGATCTGTGGACTATCTTCATAAACCCTTGCTGCATGACCTACCACTCTCCTCCTCACTCACCTCAGCCAAAAAGTCTTACTCCCAATCACTCTTTGAATCATCAATCAACAACCCCCGCAAACTTTTCTCCACCTTCTCCTCCCTCTTCCCCCTCCTTCTCTAAAATCATGGACATCTGCAAACTCCCATCCCACCTACATCTCCTACTAACTGATCTTCCTTTACTTCATGCTCACCTCTCTCCAACATTAATCAATCATCAGGTAGAGCATTCAAAGGTCATCCCTCCCACTATCTCCTGAGATTACTTAATGGATCATTTCAATAGCAAAGTCGACGGCATCAGAAAACAGAGTTGGAATTTCCAGAATTCCAGAATTTCCAGAAGTAGAAACATACACAAATACTATAGCTGTTGCATGCAGTCCTTCTCAGTCCCTGCCTACCTTGGACTTGTTTAATGCAGTAAATCACCATGAATTAGTCTCCTTAATTACTCAAATGAAAACCACAATCTGCACACTAGACCCTATACCCACTAACTTGCTAAATCAATCTCTGCCATTAATGATTCACCTAATACACAATATTAGTAATGCCTATTTATCCTCAGGATCTGTTACTGAATCCTTTAAATGTAATTAAACCACTTCTTAAAACATCTAATGCTGTATACATGTGAGATGTCACCAACCGGGAGTCCCTCTGCTGCAGTATGATACATTGGGATTGTTTCTTTTATGTACTTTAGCATTATAATTCTTAAATTGAATGTGTAATGCAATGGGATTCATGCATTTTACTGTACTGTAGCAATACTGCAATATTCAAATGATGTAGCCTATTAATTGTATTAATCAGTTAATCTTTTTAAGATTGTGACATGCATTGGGGTGGTGTTCCATTATATACAATTAAGAGCAATTGGTCTTATTTGAATAAGGATTAAAGATTCTTATTATCCATAATAAAAAGGGACAGATTTCAAAAATGATCGACCTGGTGAAGTGTATTACTATTGCTTCTTAGGTGTGTACATTTACAATAAAACATAATCTGAGCACAAATGGAATGAGGGACAAAAATAACCTGTATGTTGATCATCTTTTTGGGGGTCCCATTAGTAGACGAAAGCTCACATGCTCTCCAGACCACAGAGGGATGAGGGGCTTCAAGGTGGAGAGGTCAGCAGGTGGTGCGAGGATGAATGGAGGGGTTCTATCTCTCCAGAGTGTGTTTGATTATTTTGTACTGTAGTTTGTTTTGTTGGCATGTTGCTTAATAACTTAATTAAAAATAAACATACATTTTGTTAAAAAAAAATGGCATTTAGCCCTATACAACCTTTAACACACCTAATTTATTATCGACACTTAGCAACGTATATATATATATATATATATATATATATATATATATATACACACACACACCAATCAGCCATAACATTATGACCACCTGCCTAATATTGTGTAGATCCCCTTTTGCCACCAAAACAGACCTGACCCGTCGAGGCATGGACTCCACTAGACCTCTGAAGGTGTGCTGTGGTGTCTGGCACCAAGACATTAGCAGCAGATCCTTTAAGTCCTGTAAGTTGCGAGGTGGGGCCTCCATGGATCGGACTTGTTTGTCCAGCACATCCCACAGATGCTCAATTGGATTGAGATCTGGGGAATTTGGATGCCAAGTCAACACCTTGAACTCGTGATTCATCAAACCAGGCCCCCTTCTTCCAATGCTCCATGGTCCAGTTCTGATGCTCACGTGCCCATTGTAGGCACTTTCGGCAGTGGACAGGGGTCAGCATGGGCACCCTGACTGGTCTGTGGCTACGCAGCCCCATACGCAACAAACTGCGATGCACTGTGTGTTCTGACACCTTTCTATCAGAACCTGCATTAACTTTTTCAGCAATTGAGCTACAGCAGCTCATCTGTTGGATCGGACCACAAGGGCCAGCCTTTGCTCCGCACGTGCATCAATGAGCCTTGGCCGACCATGACCCTGTCACCGGTTCACCGCTTCTCCTTCCTTGGAGTGTGACCACTGCAGACCGGGAACACCCCACAAGAGCTGCAGTTTTGGAGATGCTCCTACCCACTGAAAGGTGCCATGATAACGAGATTATCAGTGTTATTCACTTAACCTGTCAGTAGTCATAATGTTATGGCTGATCGGTGTGTGTGTATATATATATATATATATATATATATATATATACACAGTGAGGGCAAAAAGTATTTGATCCCCTGCTGATTTTGTACGTTTGCCCACTGACAAAGAAATGATCAGTCTATAATTTTAATGGTAGGTGTATTTTAACTGTGAGAGACAGAATAACAACAAAAAAATCCAGAAAAACGCATTTCAAAAAAGTTATAAATTGATTTGCATGTTAATGAGGGAAATAAGTATTTGACCCCTTCGACTTAGTACTTGGTGGCAAAACCCTTGTTGGCAATCACAGAGGTCAGACGTTTCTTGTAGTTGGTCACCAGGTTTGCACACATCTCAGGAGGGATTTTGTCCCACTCCTCTTTGCAGATCCTCTCCAAGTCTTTAAAGTTTCGAGGCTGATGTTTGGCAACTCGAACCTTCAGCTCCCTCCACAGATTTTCTATGGGATTAAGGTCTGGAGACTGGCTAGGCCACTCCAGGACCTTAATGTGCTTCTTCTTGAGCCACTCCTTTGTTGCCTTGGCTGTGTGTTTTGGGTCATTGTCATACTGGAATACCCATCCACGACCCATTTTCAATGCCCTGGCTGAGGGAAGGAGGTTCTCACCCAAGATTTGACGGTACATGGCCCCGTCCATCGTCCCTTTGATGCGGTGCAGTTGTCCTGTCCCCTTAGCAGAAAAACACCCCCAAAGCATCATGTTTCCACCTCCATGTTTGACGGTGGGGATGGTGTTCTTGGGGTCATTCCTCCTCCTCCAAACACGGCGAGTTGAGTTGATGCCAAAGAGCTCGATTTTGGTCTCATCTGACCACAACACTTTCACCCAGTTCTCCTCTGAATCATTCAGATGTTCATTGGCAAACTTCAGACGGGCCTGTACATGTGCTTTCTTGAGCAGGGGGACCTTGCGGGCGCTGCAGGATTTCAGTCCTTCACGGCGTAGTGTGTTACCAATTGTTTTCTTGGTGACTATGGTCCCAGCTGCCTTGAGATCATTAACAAGATCCTCCCGTGTAGTTCTGGGCTGATTCCTCACCGTTCTCATGATCATTGAAACTCCACGAGGTGAGATCTTGCATTGGAGCCCCAAGTGTTTCTTCCATTTGCGAATAATCGCACCAACTGTTGTCACCTTCTCACCAAGCTGCTTGGCAATGGTCTTGTAGCCCATTCCAGCCTTGTGTAGGTCTACAATCTTGGCCCTGACATCCTTGGACAGCTCTTTGGTCTTGGCCATGGTGGAGAGTTTGGAATCTGATTGATTGATTGATTGCTTCTGTGGACAGGTTTCTTTTATACAGGTAACGAGCTGAGATTAGGAGCTCTCCCATTAAGAGAGTGCTCCTAATCTCAGCTCGTTACCTGTATAAAAGACACCTGGGAGCCAGAAATCTTGCTGATTGATAGGGGATCAAATACTTATTTCCCTCATTAACATGCAAATCAATGTATAACTTTTTTGAAATGCATTTTTCTGGATTTTTTTGTTGTTATTCTGTCTCTCACTGCTAAAATACACCTACCATTAAAATTATAGACTGATCATTTCTTTGTCAGTGGGCAAACGTACAAAATCACCAGGGGATCAAATACTTTTTGCCCTCTCTGTATGTATGTATGTATATATATATATATATATATATATATATATATATATATATATATATATTAAACAAACCAGTATTTGGGCACTGCAGCCAAAAAAGGTTTGCCATCCCTGTCCTAGGAGAACACATGTTGCTCAAAAATATCTAAATAACTGCCTTGTTTAATGATGATGCTGTAGAAAAGTTAACCTATAGAACTGTAGAAACAGGTTCATTAACATGTTTATTTGCACAGTAATATGAATCATCATAATACGTTTAGCCTAATAATGAAAAATATTGATTATACATATACTCTACAAAATATAGAATGGTGTCCCCTGAAATCAGCTGTAAAATAGAAACATGCAAGCAAAATCATACCAAACACCCCCAGACCCTATTCTTGTCCTGGTGACAGAGACATGTCATCACTGAAACGAGGAGAGAAGAGTCCGTAGAAATTAAGAAAAAGCAGAGGCGTTATTCTTCCCATAACTAAATAATGACTAAAATCACAACATCTCAGGTGAACTGCGAGTTTCAATAAAAGTTTACAAATATGTTACTAAAAAGAATAAACAGGCAGTTCACTCTACAAATACCCACAACATTTCTAATGACCTCGGGCGAAATTCATTCAATTTCATCCGTGTACTGGTGAATAAAAATAATCAAATAGAAGTTTATGTCTTACCTCAACGTACCGATCTCAACACCCACAATCTGCCTTTCAGTGCGGCTTCATTATCCAGCCAATGGTGCAGCACTGGTGGGGCCAGGGGGCTTGTCGTGTATCGTTTCAATTATATTACACATGATTTTCTGTATTTTCGACTAGTCTCCAGTCAGAGCGCGATTACTGTACAGTGAACCGATACATTCACGACTGCGAGTTCAAACTGGAAATATGGCAGGATGCACAACAACAGTCCCTTTCCAGGAGGGCGCTCAGTCAGGCCTCAGTGAGGGGCCTGGAGCTCCCGTTTCTGAGGAGGAGAGCCGAGCCGCTGCTGGAGCCCCGTGTCCGGCGGGGCCTGCGGTGTGGCCTGTGGAAATGCGAGTAGAAACGGGCGTTTTTTCCTCGGGTTGACGGCAGTAGGTAAGTCTGGCTGCAATATCTGCTTAAAAATCGTGAGTCTCGGTGGTTAACAATGCACAGGGAGCCGCATTTCAGACAACATCCGACCACAGGAGCCCCGCTGTGGAAGCCCCTCCAGCAGAGGCCTTGCGACCCCGCCTGTTCACAGATAGCACCAGAGTGGACCATGGCCACAATGGACCAACATACAAGTCTTTGCACTTGCTAGGAAAATATGTGCTAAATGTAACACACCAGTTACTTAACTATTAGCGTATGTTATGCACTTTATTTGTACAGTTGCCTATATGATACATTAGACACTGATTATGCCAGCTCCTATATATATAGCAACATATACATATAATTATTCTTTTTACTTACATCTTTTTTTTCAGCAAAATATCTATGCAACATTTCTCAGTACAAAAATATCCATGGCAGTGTCATAATGTGGGTGCATACTACAGCTTTATTACATTTTCTCCGTGGCAACCATTTCAAAATCAATATTATTATTAGCAAATGCTATTCCTTCATATGGCATGACACTAGTTTCGGTGTTGAAAAGACAAATTACTGGCTCACGCTGCCAGAACTAGCAGGGGTTTTGAGGTAAAGCATGCAGGAACAGTTTCAAATGTAACTGGCACCTTAAAACATCTGCATACGAACCACCCTTTGAGGTCATGTAGGAGAAAGTGGAAAATGTCGCAGTAAATAAACTTAAAAAAAACAAATGACTTTTTAACATATCATTTGAAACTGGAAAACAAGTCATAATAATAATAAAAAAAACAATTGTGGTATAACATCTGCTTTCCATTGCCAATTGCTAAGTTTACTTGGGTGGAACTCAAGGCCTACTATGGTAGTGTGTACATTAGGCTGTGAGTCAGTGTCTGTAATTGACTGTGGAGCTCTGTGCCCCTCACTGATGAATCCAGTGCGTTTTGGGTAAGGGTGCGACCCAGGATGCTTAAGAGGCCGGGCCTTTTTTCTGTACAATACTTTAATATAAATAATAATCCTCAGCTCAGATCATTCAAAGCTGTTTTTCTGGGCCAAAGGTTTTTGTTCATTTTCCCAAGTCGGCCCTTGTAAAATGAGCATCTTTTAATACAGTGAGTATCTTAGTCAGTACATTTGATTGATGGGTGTGGGTGGAAGTTTGAAAATCCCCCCCCCCCCCCCCACCCGGCAGCTACTATACCAAAACTGGAGACTTTCCATCAGTTCCTTTACAGCGGTTCTTGATCCAGTACCTAAATTACTAATCCAGTGGCAATGCAAATCAGAAAGTGACCCAATACTATATTTCTTTGCCGCTAGCCAAAGGTAATCCTCCAAACTGCAATTTGCACCTTCGTTTTCTTTGCATTGCCACTTTATTACCTTGGTATAGTATTTCTGCTAGAAACGAATTGCTCTAATTCCAGTGGTGGGCAATCTTGGTCCCAGAGAGCTGTCGTGTCTCATTGTTAGACCAGTTAAGCATTGTTTCCAGGTTGTGTGCAGCTAGGGAGGTAAAAAGAGCCACAAAGCCTGCAGGACTATGACCCTGCCGTTGTTGCACACCACTGTTTTAAACTCATCAGGTTTTTTATTGTCTTTATGTATTTTCTTGGTTGTTTTGTGGATATGGTTACAGCTTTGCTTAGTGTTTCGATATTTACTTTCCCTTGGACTACCAATAAAGGACATATTTAAACAGAGCAATGTTTTGGGACTGCTTTAAAAAATATTACACTAGACACAGTTTCTTGAATATTGATATTTGTTTTCCTCCATTTGTTATTTCTTTTTATTTATTTCATGCAAGTTGCAGTGGTTTGTGTGTATGTGAATACTTTGTATAGTTCAAACATAAGCTGAATTCGGATGACATGAGAGATATTGGAGAAAAACAGAAGGAATGGTTCCAAGGATACAGTCTTTGGCAATTACTGAGCATAACAGTGACTGTAATATATAGACAAATGACAGGAGAGGGAATTGGTCAGTATTTGTGTACTACAATAGCTGCTAAATCATAAATGTATATAAAACAACTAGGATTTTAACCCTTTGTCCTTTTAACATATATAGTAATGGAACATAATGGGTATTGGTGCCTTGATGACTGTAATAACTAGAAACTATTCTGTGATGAATAACGAGTTATCCTTTCTTCCGTTCTGACATGTCATGTCAAAACAAGCCATAGAAATTTACTTTGAACATACTTTTATTTAAAAAATAAATAAAAAATTGTTAACTTTAATATGCCACACGAGAGCCACTCAGTCTTATCTCCAAGCCAAGTTCAGGAATCAAAGCAATGATGAACAAACTGGGAAGTGTTTACAATTACCAAAAAACTTGAGAACGGCAATCTCATTGACATGCCATACCAAAGGGATTTGTGGCGGGAGGTGGCGGGGGGGGTGGGGGTGGATATGGCAGCCAGATATAGAGTATTAAGAGAAATAACATAAAACTGTCTCAACATTTTACAGCCTTGAAATGATTCACAAATTATGCAGAGAAGCGTGACCAGAAACAGTCATTGGCTTTATTAGCGTCAGTGTTTTTTGTTTAAACTAATCATTGATAACAGATAGCTTAGTTTAAGGTACACACATGAATCCAGTTACTATCATTTTATTGGCACTTTGTTAATACTCCAATCTGTTTATATATTCTACTGTACAATGAATGTATAAATACAATGTGTGTACCATCATCTAAAGTGTTCATTTGAGTACATTTGATCTTCGAATGACTTAAAATGAAATAATTGAGTTGGCTGAGTTGGTACATTGGTGTTACGTAAACAGTGTTCGGGAATATTCGCTTTCTTGAATGTTCTTGAGCACTTTTTCATTTCTAACAACCTCTTTCAGTGGCGTTAATCTAAATGAATAAATCAAAGAGGCACAAGAAGAACTTTACTTAGTATTGAGCACATCTTTATCAAACTTACCAGGAAAATTTAACATTCTCAGATTACTTGAATGAATAGAGGTACTTGAACTTATTTTACATGCAAATTAGATTAACCTCCTGGCATAGAAAAAAAGAAGAGAACATTTCAGAAGCCGCCTGTAGCAAATAAATGCATTAGCTCCATGATTTACTGAAAGAACACACTTTGAGACGGCTGTCCTGTTTTTTGTTCTAGCTTTAACTCTTTGACTCCCACAGAGTCACTGATCTCAGTCCAGTGGATTAAACCAAGATTTGGTTGGACAATTCTGGAAGCGATTCAGGTTCTTTAAAAAAAAAAGCAGAAGATAACTTTAGGGTGGGCTAGAGATTTGCCTGAAGTGGTAGGAAGAGAGTCCTTTTCAGTGAGAAATAATTACCTTGGGGACTAAACATTTGCAGTTTGGTGCCAGTGATCCTGCATAAGTAAGTATGGACTTTATTAGCACAAAGGCAACTCAGCATGTGGACAGCTTCTGAGTGAACCAGTATGCTGGAGTATATGTTTTTACTCTAAATTGCTCAAGCAGCTAAATTCCCCTGAGACTGGGTTTCATTTATCAAGTCCTGTGGCTTGAAATGTACCACACATCAATCAGTCCAATTACCAAAAGGATATTGAAAAATAATGGCTAAAATGCTTTCAAAGAATCCTGGTGAACAACAGAACTCCTTTCTTTGGAGGCCAATCTATAACATCCTTGAAAAAAAAGGACAATGTTGGCAGTACCTGAAGCCCCTATAGCTGTTTCCAGGCACATTCTCCCTCCAGAATAATTATTCTTCAGGAAATGTAATGCAGACTATTGTTCTGGCGAAATGGAAGGAGGTCCACTCAAATCACGAGTAAAGGAACAGGACATTACTATTGTACCGTAGAAAGGATTTTCAGGACCCTTATTCCTGTATGCATGTTACAAACGGAGAGTTGACAACTTATAAGCAAGATAAATAGTTGCTTATAATAATGTGTATTCTATAGACACAAGAGTGTATACAGGAAAGAAATAAATAGATGGAGTCCAGGAGCAGTAAACTCCTGGGAGCTAAAGTGCCTTAATGAAATAGAGCAGATTTACATTAGTGTGTTATACTTATTGTACAAAGCTTATTAAACCCAGGTGCTGTACAGACATCCAACATTGATTTTGTTAAGTGTTAACTTTTTATTTGTCAAAACATTTTCCTTTTCTTCGTTAATTTAATTACTGTACTACAAGCTGCAACTGCAGAAACATTTCCACTGAAACTAAACAGTGCTAGGAGTAATACAGAGGTACTGAAATTTGGAGCATTGTCAAAGGATTTATGTGAAGGTTCTCATTTTTCAACATGTGCAGTTCCACCCTTTACAATAACTCATACACATTAGCCCCCTTGAAACCTCACATAAGTTACTGTAATGTATCATTATTATCCATAATCTGTTTCCCCCAGCATTCTGGTCTTCTTCTAACCATGTACATATTCAGAATTATTCTTAGAATGGATCTGATATATCTTCTCCTTGATTAGCGTCTAGGAGAGGAGATGTAAGTGGTCCAGGGAGACTCAAAAGACATTTTGGTTTTAGTGAATTGATGTTTCAGTATGAAAAAGGGAAGAGAAAGAGTTTTGGAAAAGGCTGAGCAAACTCAAAAAAGCCACGCAGAAACCAAGCGAAGCGTGAGGACATTCAGCCCTTTTTATTTAAATTTGAGTTTTCGGATGAATAGGGTAACACTAGTCTGGCTTTCAACGGTTTTATGATCTGATGGTAACCTGGGGCACCATATTTCAACACAATCCAGATGTTTCCATTGTACTGGGACGTTCTATGACTCCATGGTTACGCCTGCCAGACACTCCCAGAGCTCAGAAGACAACAGTGTTATGTCACACAGTCTCCAAAGGTGGGTGTGTACCGATTAACTGTTAATATGTGACTACTCTGCATTCAGTACTACTGGAATTATCTTGTCAAGCTCCAACATCTGGTCATGTGTTTACATCCGATGGGACTCTCCTGCCAGTTCTTTGTTTTGTTCTGCGTCAGACTCACATCGATTCAAAACAAATGATTTAATCACGTTTCAACATTATTTTTCTGGCTTTGAAAATGAAAATGCAAACAACATACAAGAGGCCAAAGTCATAAACTGAAACAAGCAAGAAACAAAATCTAAGCAAGAAAAAGGAAATTAAAAAGGACATTTAGTGACTGACCCCTTAATTGTTGAATTAGCTATTTCATTGTTTCCTGTTTGTATCTGTTGAACACCTGTGTTGCGATGATGCAGGCCCAAGGAAATGCCTAGCTCTAGTAACATGGATTAGAAGGATGTTAAGATGGATATAAACTAACAAGAAAGAACACAAAACCTACACAAAAAGCTAAGACACAAAGTTCTCTCTTATTCCGTAATGTGTTTGACAGGGCTCCCCACTGATTCAAGCACTAACCGCCTCCACTGGAAGCGTAGGTTGAGACGTAGAGTCTAGACATCACAGGTTTGAACCTGGACTATGTGCAATTAGCTAAGCTCTGCAGGGGGTCTACTGAGGCAGGGTTTTCTCTGTCTGTCACACAACAGCAACTTTACTGGTTGCCTGCAGTGTGGTCAGTGAGAGCTACATTAGCCTTCAAGGCCATGACCCCAGAGATTTATTGTTGAACCTTTTTTGGAAATGAATGGAACAGTTTGTTGAGATAAAGCAAATATAAACTTTATTAACAAGCTAGCTTGGAAGCAGCACATCAGGGACATTCGCTCAGTGAGACTTAATTCTTAACAGAAATTAGTACAGTTTTAAAGGAAAAATTACGTAGGGTACTGTGGCTGTGTATGCAATCAAAAGCTTCAAGTTCTGCAACATTGTAGGCTGTTCTTCCGGAGGGATGGGGGACTGTACATCTGTGGGTTGTTCTCTTTTCATTGAAAAAACAGAAATGGAAGCAGAGTGGTGAACTTCGAGAGGATGTACCCTTAACAACCACCTTGTTGGCTTTGCCAGCTTGATAAATCCAATTTGCTAGGTCTGTATATATTCTATTATTTCTAGTGCTAATATTAATATAAAACATTATACAGTTAATATAAAACATTATAAAGTTACTATAGAACACTTTCTTCAACTTTCCAATACAGGGTCTTCATTTATTTTCTCCTATAAAGTCTCAGTCTGTAGGAATGTTTTCTGTTCTGTTTTTCTATTGTTATCACAAGTTGGTGGTTCTGTTAGTATTATTAAAAAAACAAATTTATTTGTAGGTGTTTTGTCCTTTTAATGTGTGAAGCACTGTGTGGCAATTTGTTGTGAATGGCACTCTGCTAAATATAATTGAACTATTGAACCAGATGGTATAATTCTGCTTAAGTCATATTTCCTTGTGGTTAAGGACTGTGTGAATTTTTTCAATGTTAAAATACCTTAATTCAGTTAAGACTGCATCATTTAGAAGAGTTGCTGACACAGGAGTCTTTAAATGGCAGCAGAAACGGTTTTAAATCTCACAAACTATGGAGAGAGCTTTGTAACTGCAGCAACTGATGAAGGCTTTTCAACATGAGTGTATCTCTAACAAGAAGAACCCTCGCATAAACACTCTCATGGGTGCATGTTCATTTCAGATCACACTTCCATACTAAATATTTATCTTAACATTAAATAATTATGTTTTTAAAGTGAACTAATTTATATATTCACTTGTCAAACCAGTAGCAAAGTTCATTTTTTTTTTTATTCTTATTTATCTGATTTGACAACTTAAATGGTGAAAGCTGGTAATTTTCATATTCACTTAATCAGCACAGTTTGATTGTTTGATTAAAGAATGGGGGAAAAGCTTTTTTTTTTTACAATTGTGACCCCCAGTATTATGTAAAATGTTTGTTTATCTGTATTTTGTTTGTTCAACCTGCTTTTCAGGTGGGTTGATGGGAGACCCTGGGCTGTCAGCCAAGAGATCAATGAAAGAGGTGTGACATGAAGGCTGGAGGCAACCCTAAAAACACAGATACGTCTCTGGCTGAGTTTCCTAAGCAGTCTGCCAAGTCTTGTGTATTGTAGGATGTCTACCTCAAACATCAGTTTACAATCTCCAACCAATCCAATGTGTTTGAAGTTGACATTGTTTTGAAGCAAATACTTAAGAACTTTCATTAGGCAGATGTGCTCTTCTGATTTTCTAGGCGTACCAGCTTGTGAAACCATTAGAACAAGTGTGCTGGAGATTTAAAGGGGCTGAACAGTCACTCGGGGAATGACAAATGAAATATTGCTCTAATTCAGCACAGGGAGATTGGGAAAGCAGCGTTAAGGCAACAACCATAACCTTGTCCTGAACAATAATAAATAATCTGTAATGAAGGCTCCTAATTGGCTCAATCAGTTCTGTCTTAGAGTTCATGTTGGGCCTTAGAGTACGGAGATTGTTGGCTTGAAACTGGGCTACATCCCAGCTGACTACAAACAGGATTTTCTAAGGCCATTGACTTCTGAGGCTTGGTTGGCTTGAAGTCAGCCGGGTTTTCTTGGCTTTCTTTGCAGTAGTGCCCCCTGTGGCCCGCTGAGCACCTGCAGTGTTACCAGTGAGAGCTGCATTAATTCTACCCGGTGGGTCTTGTATCTTCTGTTGGAACCATGGGAGAGGGAGTGGATGATATAACAGTGCACGTTGCAGGGGACACATGTATGTTGCTTGTGTATGTAAGTGTATTAGCAATTGTCTGTTGCAAAGTGGGAGATTAAAAGAAGCAGGGTGACTGGGCATTTCCTCATTTTAACTCAAAGCAAATCATGCGCCCATACGTGAAAGGGTGCAAGTGATCTTCTGTTAACACAGCAAAGCTGGTGAGCCCCAGGATTTAGCCAAGATTACCTACGCTAATGACTTGGGCTCAATAGCCAACGAATTGTCATGGTGAAAAGACTGCAGCTGCAGCTTCCTCAGCTAAGCATAATACATCATAGAATCGACCTCCATGAATCCCATAAATTGCCCAGTACCCTTACAACAATATGTTAAATAATTTATTTTAATAAGAGCAAAGTGTCCAGATCAAAGGTGGCACTTTGACAAATGTTGTCTGAAGATGAAGTTTTTTTTCTAAGTTGTCTCTCTGGGCAAAAACATTAGTGAAACTCTAATAGTGACTGATTGCTTTTTTGGCAAAAGAAAACCAGAAACAGATGTCTAAAAGGTATACAAATGGAACATTTCATTCGAATGGACAGGAGTTATTAACAGCCTCTTAGTTCGTTGCAGACATACCTACAGTACATGTTTATACAAACGGTTTATATAGTTTTGTGCATATGGATGCTATTCCACATTTGATGGACCTGCAGTGCAATATTGGAATTATTTGATTGTCCAAGGTAATCAGAGTGATATATTTCTAAGCTGAATCCAATTTTGTGGGATACAAAGCGTGTAAAACTGAAAAACGAATCACTTTGAAAGACTGCACTATTTTGTCACTAAAAAAAAAAATTCCTTATACATTATTCATCCAGATGGATTTTCTTCCATTTTGAAAGAAGTCTCTCTTGAGAAAAAAAAGATAGTTGGCCATTCAAAAAAAACTTTTAGACTGAATATTTATTAGATGATTCCCGTCTTGATAGACAAAAGACCATCATTATTACCCATTATTCTACTTTGCTTTCACAAAGGGCAGTCCATAGACAGTATACCTCGACATTTTGTATCTATTCATTATTAGATTAATTACCTCAAAATAGGGCTAGTCTTTGGCTGCTGGTAATACACAGATGATCCCCTTGCGGACTCCTGAGGGTAGTATACTCTCAACTCTTGGTCTATGTCTTGCTTACACTTTGCTGGGGTTTGTTTGCTTCCACTGTATTCATTGTGATCATTAATATAAACTGCCCTTTTCAGCACATATTGTAGTCTAAGAATAGAAAAGATCAATGAGAATATTATTCTTGTAGGCTGCTCTTGCCAATGGTCAAATTAATAGGATGTCCACCCCATTACTGACCTAGCCCTGACTCTGCCATGGGCTGCAAACTTCTATGGATGTTGCCCACATTTTATCACCACCTGCACCACCACCAACTGCCATCACTCTTTCACCTTTTGCTCTAGTTTGTTTTCACAAGAAGAAGAACAGTTACTGTGCTTTACATTAATTCTTCTACACCTATGTGCTAATAATGCATGTAACAAGTGCAAATCTCCATTTCCTATTTCTAAAGGGGGAATCGCACATACCTCCCACAATGAACCGTTTAAGTGTAATTGGAAAGTTACTCCAGAGAACCCCACTGCAGTTGTTTTTTATGTTGTGACAGAGAAAAACACTTCAATGTGGTAATGTGTTCTAATCAATTTCTTGGAGCAGGAAAGCGGACAGAAATCGATAGATATATTTCACTAGGTTTCCTTGAGATTTCAGTACCACTTTGACCACAGTTATAAATGATAAATAAATTAAATAATTAATCTAATTCTAAGTGAGCTGTGTATCAAACTGACAAAAATACAGATCATTTGTAAGATAAAACCATTTGGGTAACACTTTAGGAGACTATAAATGTTGCTCTATAAAGCATACCCAAATAAATATATTAGTGTAGAATTACATGCATAGAGTGTGAACACATGGCAGCAATGTGCCATTTCTTAATAACACGCCAGTCAGTCATTAGTGGATGACTGTTAGTACCTGGTTAATAAAACTGTATTAATACTTTTATATACATGTAATGTGCAACCCCTGACCTGAAGTGTCACCAGCATTTGCTTAAATCCACAATCTGCCCTAAAGGCTTTTAAACAACATTGATGAGGGGATCTCCATTGCTGAGACACAAGTTCTCTTTGTTCTTACCCTTTCCCCTGAAACATTCAGCTTATTAGAACAAGCAGTTATAGAAAATAAATAAACAAATTACAAACATACGGGCGGAGTTTAGAGGTGCCACAACCAGGGGTTTGTTTCATTTGTGACTCAGCCATGCTTCCCATTTTGTTTTGTTTTCCTTCCCATGATTCCCCAGTGTGTGCTGAAGAGCCAGAAATTACACTATTCAGGTGCATGACCCTCTCCACAGCAACCAAGCAACAATGATTCATTTCTCAAGACCCGCTGTAAAAATAATGCCCTCTTTATTTTAATGTCTAAGTTACTTTCCCAAGAAAGAGTTAAAAACACTGGTCCGGAAACAATTTGGAAGTAATTTACTTGTTTGGCCAATTTGAAAATAAATCGGAACTCTTTTTTGGAATTCTCTATCTACTAATGGAATGAAAACAAGTCATGTGCTCTTTGTTTTAACAGGTTTCTCTCCCATGAAACCTTCATTGCAACACAAACCCAAAACTCTTGGCATTGGCACAATTACCCTAAGTCTAGCTCTGACCATTCAAGAGTTTGGGAAAACTGTTCAATAGATTATTTTGCTTATATTCGTGAGCATGTTGGCCATTTTCCTTACTTTGCTGAGGGTCTTTGTCATAGTTTTCTGGAACAGGCAGAGCCAAAACCACATTCTGTCCATCTGTTCAATTTGTTAATTTACAGTTGTTGGATGGTTGTCTAGTTGGGAGAGATTACATGTCTCTTTAATGCCGAGTTGAGTGATTGATATGATGGAAATGACGGATTTGTTAGGTTGAGGCAGAGTTGGGATTTTGCCACCTCTGCCACGTAGATTAAAACTATGACTGAGATACAAAGTTAATAATAATAAATTCAGCTTTATGACACTGAAATATATTACTGGGAGGAACAGAAAAGCCCATTCACGTAGGTCAGGATGTAGCATTACATTTAAGTGCTGTGGAACACAAACAGACACACCCTCAATTCAAATCTTGTTTATAGCTGATGTCTAAAACTGTGATACAGACAATATGGCTTTCTCTAGACATAATATGTGGGGGAGTTCATTATTTTGTGACAATCAGACACAAACATCTTCCTCACATATGAAAGTATCTGCCTTTTATTTGTCCATTTAACCCAACCGGATGTTGGGGGAAAGTAAGGCACAGATGTTTTCATTACCTGAAACAAATATTGGCTCTGGTTAAAGAGATTGCCATGTTGTAGTAATCACACCAATTCAGACTCCATAGAGGTTGTGCTGGCAGTCATTATTTTTTAGATAAAATATCTTGCAGCAGTCTTCAATGAACAAGTTATACATATCTCATCCCTGCTTTGAGTTTCGGAGTCAAAATTCATTTTAGTGAAAAGTGGTTTAGAACATGTCAATCAATCGAAAGATATATATTTGTCAGCATTGTTTAGTTAGTTGGTTAGTTTGCTATAAAACAAGGCAGGAGTATAATCATTTTAGCCTACACAGATTAAAACAAAAAGTAAGTCTGGGTGTATTTTTTTCTATTCGATTAGCAAGGATTTTTCATATGTAATTTGTTTGGGTATAAAGAAATTGAAACAGAAAATGGAAGTTTGTACACAGTCAGCTATACTGACTAACTACTATGATGTGCTTTAGGCACTTTTACACTTTTTACTTTCCATTGTTTTTCTAACTACAGCCATGTGCTAACATAAAGGAAACAATTAAGATATGTTATGTCATCAGTTTGTAGCAAGGAGTGTTGAAACCCACAGAGTATTAATTAATTAAATTACTTTATAGGCCCATATGCAGTTTTTCTGTTTTTCACTTGCAAAGACATCAGCACCATAAGCATCAAATGCCTAAAAGTGCAGAAACAGAAAGTGGCTTTAGAATCACACTACAGCACTGTTGCAAGGGAAATATTTGTGGCACATTTGGAATGAAAAATCTAAGCTGCCAACACACAAAAAACAAAGTGGCACATTTATATCTCCCACTTTGGCTACAGCATTTTTCATAGAAGGTTTATTGTTTTACGAAAGGCTTAATTTCAGAATGGAAAATGATTTCTGTCATGCCCTTTTTTGTCCATCAAGTCACAGCCAACAAAATGTAAAAGGTATGGAAGTTGCAGGTTTTGTCAATGAAAGGTCAACTTTGGTAGCATGTAGTTCAGCCTGAGAAAAATGAATGAAATACAGTGTTGCAGTGTTTTTCTAATAATGACAGGTACTACTGCATTTACTGCTAAGTTTTAAAAAATAATTAAAAAATGCTTGGATGTTTATCTGTCTTGAGCAGAATCGTAATTCTTAACCCAAATAACATACAATAGAATTATTTTCATGGTGTGTATATATGTGCATATTTATTATGTGCATTGCATGTATTTTTATATTTTATGTGAAAACAGGCTAATTTGGTTCTATTTTAAACATATTTTATATGGATTATTATACATTCTAAATATATTATTGTTGTATGACATGTAGTATGTTATAACCTATATTGTCAGTGTTTCCTTGTAAATTTAATGAAAATTGGGATTTTATCAGTTAAGCTGGGATTTTCAAGCTCCAGTAATGTTGACTCACATATAGTAACTGCCCATTAAAATACTGCATTAATTAAAATACATTGCCCAGCTGTGTATGATTAGAGATGTATTATTAAGTGGCATCTACTATGAGAAGCAAAGAAAGCCCGTGAATGTAATAATATGTTGAGGCGGATCTTCATTTGAAGGCCAGAATTCTGCTTCACATTAGAATCTGGGGAAAAAATAAAAAAACACTTATATGAAATAAGAAACTCCCACAACGCTCAATGTACAGAACCAGCAGAGAAAGTTTCATTATTCACACTTCCTGGATTTTGTAGGCTTGTCATTTTCGATTGTAGTGGACACATTCACTGAAATAAGTTAATTTGCTGCTCTGAAACTGTGGTATTAATACATCCAAAAACAATATTATTTTGTGGAATGCTTTATAGGGGCAGAACAAAATTACATGAGCCAGGAAAATGCCATGGTTCACACAAGCCAGACAAAAAGAGTCTGAGATAGACCTTTCTAATGATACGGAGAGGTGGTAGTGAATGTGGCTTTTAAGGATGACGCACAAGACAATTCATTCGAAATATTTTTCCTGCTCTGTATTTATCACTTCTAAAATTAAGCATGAGTTTGGTTGTTGCTTTTCTTCAACATACATGTAACATTTTTCTGTTATTATTTTAATATTTGCTTGTCACGTCCCCAGTATGAAAATCTGCCCATATACATTTACAATAATAATGTGCACTCTAATGTACTAATAATCATTCTGTTTTTAGTACTTATTTGGATACTGGGAATCAGTCCAGAGACACAAATGTTGCTTATTGTTTTAAATGAGGATATTTATTACCACTTTGCTTCATTGCAATTCACAGGTACCACTTCAGTTGAGCTATATTCCAAAGGCCGAAGTTTCCCAAAGGAAGTCATTCATCCTGGTCCAGATGGCACAACTCAACTTAAATTACTCAGGTACCAGTTTGGACGAAAAAAAACTAAAAAACACCATGAATTATTACAACACCTCTAGCACACAAAGAATACCAGTCACAGTGACCTCAGGTCCATAGGTTCAGACTGTAAGGCCTCTGACTGGGCAGACAGGTTGTGAGGAGTGAAGGTCTGAATAAAGTGGAAACAGCTGGAAACGATACCCAGTAAGTTCAGAATCGACGGCATTTCGTAAGCCAAGGCCAATTTATACAGTGGCTATAGGAAGTATTCAACCCCCTTGGATTTTTTCACATTTTGTTGTGATCCATTTTCACTTTGCTATTCCACACGTTGAAGAGGCAAGAATTTTTATTGTGACACAACACTTAATGAAACAAAATCAAATGGAAATGTATTCACCCCCCTGAGTCAATTCTTTGTAGAGACACCTTTGGCAATAATTACAGCGGTGAGTCATTTGGGATCAGTCTCTACCAGGTTTTGCACGTCTGGATTGTGCAAAACTTCTCTTGGCAAAATTGTGCAAGCTCTGTCAACTTTGATAGGGATTGTTGGTGGACAGCAATCTTCAAATCTTGCCACAGATTTTCTATCAGATTGAAGTCGAGTGACAATTTCCTGCTAGGATTGAGTGATTATTGCATTGTTTGACCATGCACCAAATTAGGAGATCTTTCCATCGTTAACATTGGTTTATTGACAGATGCCTTCTAAACAAGTTGGAAACAGTCTTTTTTAACTGAGGTTCTTTGAAAGATGTATGAATAGAGATGTATTACAGTAACATCAGGAGGAGATTTCTTCTTTTATTTTCTAATAAAATGTTCATCTCAACAAATTTAAGAAATTTCTTTAAAACAGAATGTTTGGTTTAGGGATTGCAATTATGCTTACAAAAAAATGACTAAAGTCAGACACCTACAGTGCAGAACGTGCTTTAGGCACAATAGTAAGACGCACTGAAACAGCAGAATGGGTCACTGCTTTGCCGGTGAATCCAGATCTTTCTGCAGACCTAGATCTTCCAGTAGTGCTTCATTAAAACCGACTGCAGAAGAGATTACACGCTGATTTGTGGAGCTGTATTGTGAAGCAGCTGTTCAGTACAGCCTGTCAGGTATTCCCTCGCAGATACTTATACATTAATTTGAAGAGGATGGAAGACATGAAGCAGACAAAAATGAAGACTTGGATCGTGTCCAATGCTGAAAATGATTGTTAGTGCTTTAAACATGAACATACTCAGACTATGAATCCTCCTTAAAAATTGTTTGGATTCAATTGGCCTGGCAAGAGTATAGAATCTTTCAGAATACTTTAAATTAGTCATTATAGATTTATTTTATAACCATAGAGACACTTAGTGGGTGTTCTTTACATATATACCCATTAAGGGCAGACTCCCTGAAAGGCCATGTCACTATTAGTACAGAATTACTACTTGTTTTTCCAGTATACTTGAAAACTGACAGTACATGTGAAACTGTACCAAGGGGTCAAGACACTTTTTACATTAGAAAATGGAAAACAAAAAAAAGCATGCCAAACATTTCATTATAGATGGAAAATGTTTCAGTCTTGTTTATCAAAGCTACTTGTTTGCTTCTGCTGTAAGGACTTAACGCCCTTAAACAATTCACTGTCCTTCAGTTGATATTTTAACGGACAAGCTGTGTCTTGTACAAAACAGATTTAAATGTTTTTTTGGGGGGTCGGTAATGCAAGACTAATGTATCATACATGACTGTATTTAATCGGTCTTCACTTAAGCAAAATTGGAGAATGAATGACACAATAATTGTAGATCTAGAGTGACCCGTCTGTACTGGTGGATCAGCTCTATAGTGCTGTTTTTCCCAAAAATCAATACCATGTGTTACTCCCATTCAGCCTTACAGCTGCTCCTCCTTGATTAAATGGGTGTGAATGATTTCTTGGCCTATCAAGTTCCGCATCCTGGACAGGAAGGGCCTCTAGCTTGCTGGCAATTTTGTGGTAGAGGATATTGCTGTAATCGACTTCCAAATGCATGCCAATGTTTTGTTTTGTTTTCGGTTTGATGAGGTGATACAGTACTGAAATGGTCTGATGCTGTAGATGCTATGAGCACAATGTTGCTACATCAGAACATCCTTTGCCAGTGTTAGAAAATATCAAGATCTCCTCATTAACATGTCAACTAAAGATATGAAATGGTGTGCACAGATAACATATGTCTTTTATGTCTACTTATGCCATCAAATTCCATACATTGCAACCAGGAATCTTAGTTAGGAAAACTGTAGTGCCTTAGTGTTGTCTCTGTAAGTAGGGATGCTATAGCTTTGTAACCATCATGTAGTACAAATTTAATCCTATGCTAATTTCATGTTTCAACAGTATGGTGCCTAGGAGTCTTATACCCTCATTCCTCATTCTTCAAGAGTTTAGTCTTCAAAGCTGGCAAAACTATAATGCCAAAATGGCTTTTCTCATGGGAAAATATGTGAACTTAAATGCAGAAAATACAAATAAAATGTATGCAAACACATGTCCTGGTCTGAATGTGTGCATCGACTGATATGATGACCCATTTTTTTCACACATCAACCGAGAAAACCATTGGGTGACAAAAAAATCACTTATTATATACAATGGCCAACATTCATCCAACTTAAACATAATGTTAAATGTCCCCGCCCTTTTTTTAAAAGATGGAAAACAAACGCCTAGTGGTTCATAAAAAAATGTTTAAAAAAATGAAGCATGTCATTGACGTTAAATTAAATTAGCTCCGAGAGTCTTTTATGGCACCTCCCTGGTACTTTGTGTGTTTTCATCATGAATTAGAACAGCTGTCAGAAGAAGAGAGAACAAGAGTGACGCAATAAGGTGACAAGTTGTGCATATAGACTTGGATTGTGGTTTTAGATGTTCAAATTGGATAGTCGTTGAACTTGTATATCTCGCTGTTTGGTTGTTGTTGTTGTTGTTGTCTGTGTGTGTTTTGTGCAGCTTATCTGCCCAGCTCTGTAGAGAGAGACAGGAAGAAGTGAAGGAATGATAAAAAAACATTTTTGGTTTGGTTTGGTTTCATTTACTCCCTTCACTGTATAATAATCGCATCACCTTTGATTGCATTGTATCCATGCCTCTGTGTTTGTTTCCCTGAGACGCCGCTTCCACAAGAGTCTGAAGCCATGGCAACCCCCCACAGTGTCACAATATGTTCAACTCACACAGAATGTGACTGATACGCACTTGTTATTTTTAATGACAATCTTAACTAAGTGTTATAAAGTAAGAATACTGTGAGGAATATATTTCACTAGCCAAGGCAAATATCAGATCACATTGCATGGTGCATAATTGGTTCATTCTTGCAAACTGCTTATTAAATTCACATCAGACCTCACTGAACAGTGTTTTTTCTTCCACTGCTGATGTCTCCTGCAGTATATCGATAAATAATAACTTATCTATTGATAGATAAATACAAACAAAATGCCTGTTAATCAGGTGCATAACCATTTTCTCATACGACAGGACCATTTCATTCCTTGAAATCTGAAATTAAAGAAAGTTAACCAAGTGAATAATATGACTGTGTTGTATGCACTCAAATGAGAATAGTTTGGGACTGCATGAGTGTGAAGCAGATGGTATAATTGTTTTGCCAGTATTCTGAATACCGGCACAAAACTGTTTTTTGTCTCCACCAAGAAAACCGTCTTGGGACAGTGACAAAGCAGCTTGTGAGATCTTGACTTCTGAACTTCACAGCTGCTCAGTTTCGAGGGAGAAAAGGGAGCTCTCTTTTTGTGCAAAAAATTAAAAAAAAAAACGAGAAATGTTCTCACAAAGCATCGCAGTGTCAGTGCAAGTGGACAGGCTGATCAGCCAATAGCATTTGACAACAATCCTGGCTTGTATTCAAAGAACTTCACAGAACACTTCCCAGTACTTGGAAGCTGATGTTCAGTTGCTGAGTTTTTAAATTGTGACATTTTAATGTCTGTCAAATTAGAAAGGCATTTGGCTAGTTTTAGGATATGCACGTTTGTTTCGACCCAGTTTCCATGGCAATAAACATAGGGCACATGGGCAGAAAAGTCTGTACTGTTCCCTTGAAAGCGTGCACAGCACAATAGTTGTACAGACAACACCCTCTAGTGGATAAACTAATAAGAATGTTACTTTAGTGCTTTTCCTGAAAGATATGGCACAGAGGACTCTGAAATGCCAAAAGAAACACTTATACTGTGGCCACATGAGTTGTCTTTAAAGTTTTAATGCTGGAATTGAACCTTTTCATCAAATTGAAATGATATTCCTTGAAAGCTGAATCTAACTGTAAATTACGGCATCGCAAATGATGTGTGAAATCAATTTTTAATCTGTAGGATTTTATTGCAGAAGATATAATTTATTTGCAATGTGATGTATTCAGTGTAACCACGTTGTACCTACGGTGTTCTTAAAGTAACTTGGGTTTTGAAGTGCTTCCCAATTTCTAAATGGTCAAATGGAGATTAATACGCTGCCTAGGGAGACCCCTTCCCAGAACAACCTTCACACCCTATTAAGACTCTTTACTGGCACTGAAGCCAGTGCCAGAACAAGGGAATGAACTGCATATGTATGACTTACGGGCTGAGTGAGGAAGTCACCACTCTGAATTTATATTCTTTTAAGGTTTTACTCCAGAAATACAATGAAAAATCATCTGTTTGCATAAACCCCTCATGTCCCCCAAGTGAACACCTTCTCAATCACAACAGCAGGCCCATCACTCACAAGTCAAGGAGAATAGTCTAAAAACATGCAAGAAGAGTAAGTAAAAAAAATACACATGATAAAGAGCACATAATGTAGAGATATAAAATGCTGGAGCTCTTTGTGTATGACTGTAAAGTATGGACTTAGGTGTCGTCTGTGTTACTGAAAATAAAGAGTACCTGGGGTCAGGTGAGACAAGACAAAAGTATATAATAGATCAGGGTACATCCCTTTAAAGTCTTTTCTAAAAATACTACACAAAAAAATACCACACAACCATGGTGAGAGGCGGAAATCAAACCTATATATAAGTTCTATACATTGGACGTAGTTACCTAAAGTCATTAAGGTTTTAGTTTCTGTATGAATACATACATGTTTAAACGTGATAGAATCTAGGTTACTGTGTCCTTGTCACAGGAACACACTGTGCTACGTTCAGATAAATGAAAAACTCATGTATAACTTGGCACACTGTACATTTCATTGGAACTGTGCAGCAGTTACCACGTAATAATAATATCCCTGTATGTGAAATTACCTTGTTTTATTATTGTGATTAGATTACATGTTGTGCTCTGGGTTTACAGTGATTATGGTCTCGTTTGGCTTTATTTTGAAGGACATTTCTGCCAAAACACAACATGAAAATATTGTGCAATTGCCACTGTTATGTGAATATGCAAAAAAGGAAACACTGATAAAATATGCAGATATTTATTTACAGTCCAGTATAGTATTGTGCAGCATCTATAGAACTATAGTATAAACAGTAATTTACTATGTTTACAAAATGAAAGTGGTGTACAATTGACTAAATTGTATATTTTCCCCAATGTAAAAAGCAAACAAACTTAAAATTTTGTCATTGAACATTAAATGATTTATTTTGATACAGTATCCTCCACATTACTTAATATCCTTGTTGAAGTGTAACTAAGAATTGATAGAAAGAAAATGCAGGTGTTTTTGGTGTTTTCAGATACAAATCAAGAGCAGATGTTTAAAATGCACTTCCCAGAGACAGGTTCAGCTAAAGCCTGCCTTGTCAGATTAATTTCTTTATTGTTCCACCTCAGTACTAGGCTTGAATTACTACTCATTTGTGGGATGCTGAGTTAATTAAAACAATCATTCTCCACATACTGAGAAGATAAGGAAATAAGAAGTTGGTGGCAAAGCAATTTCTACAACCTCACTGAATAAACTTATTTCAAAGAGTTTATATATAAAGTACTTTCACACTTTCCCAACTTTCCACACCTTGAAAAATATACATGAATTTACTTACAGAAATCAAGCTAGGAAACTCAATTTGGGACCTCCTTCAACAAACGCCAAGAGTACTACATAATAACTTTTTCAAACGGATGATCGGATCTCCATAATTAGGGAATCCCACTTCCACAGGAAGACATGCAGACATGTAGTGTGACTTCTGTGTGTGAGTGTTACAGTGGGAAGGAGCTCAGATCGCTCCCTGCTATGACACACACCACTGTTAAGATTCATATTGCAATGAATGACGTTCTCTCGGTGGAGTTCAATATGTTTGAGTCACGCTCTGCATCTGAAGGTATGCCTGTCATCTCAGGCATTGGCTTGCTGCAGTTGGACCATTGCGATTTGATCGTGCACAGTCATCAAAAGGGATTGCACACTTAATCATACAATGTGGTAAATATTACCCAGCGTGGGAGAGAAACCACTGAGCCAGTAATGAATGCTCCACATGTGCTCAGTACCATCTGGATGTCCGCTGCTGACAGCACCAGCCAGTCTGGTGGAGCTCTCTGTTAACTCCAATCCAGATGAGCAACAATCCAAGCCCTTTTATTTCACAATCACAGTAATCATTCCAGTGTGTTCTCATGTCGGAAGCCTAAAACACATTGTTTTACATCAGGCCTGCTTTCAGTTAGCACGCTGGAACCTTTTCTGTCCGGGGACAATGTGGTCTTTGGAGGAAATGTAAGAACGCTTTTTTACTCCCTTGCATATGCCATTGACCTTGGTTTGGAACACAAAATCATTACAACACACACAACCATACATATGCATACATAGCATTTGCATAACTATTACAATGCAATTAAGATTCATCAACTTCTCACTTTTGCTCAGGTTGATGTAGCCATTCTACATCACAGCATTAGCCAATAACAAAAACAGGAAATCACTTCGCAAAAATTGAATCAAAACGTGTATAATACTTCCTCCTACGTACAGCAAGATTGAGCACACTTCTTATAGCTCTAATTGCTCTAAAAAGCTCTTTATATATCATTACCATCAGCCTATATCAATTCTCTGAAGGATTAAGACCTCCCCTTCGATCTAGAGCATTTATTTTCCATGTCATGCCGGAAAGATTATATATATAACTGATTAGAGCTATTAGAAGCTTGATATGCTTGTGGATACTTGATATATACAAATTTAGAGGTCGAATCAGTAAAATCAGTAGTGAGAGACCTAACGTGTAGCATATTTAATGTACTTGAACTGCACATTGTATGAAATATAAAACAGATTTGTCTGCATTAAGACAAGACTTCACAATGTGTTTTTTAATGTTGTAAAATGTGAATGCTAGCAGTTGTGTATCTATAGGCAATGTCTCTGTGGTAATGTAAGTCTGTGTTAAATGTGTTAAAATCACATTTTCAAGAGCCTAGCCACCCATCAAGTCTAGAACGGCGCATCAAATTGGCAACAGCCCTTTTATGGGACAAAAGTCAGAATATTAAAGTTAATGAAGTGCTTCTAAATTAACTCCAGCATAACCACCTGAAGGGACATACACTTCTGGCCCTCATTACTGTGGTCGGAAGATGACTTTTCTAGAGGTTTCGCTTCTTTCCATTTAAAGTCTCTTCTGTCCCACGGCCTCTGGGATTCTCCCGCTCTGCTTCAGAGGAGTAAGCACAGACCACAAAAAAGCGTCCTGGCACTGACTTAGCAGACTGTGGGCCGCACAACGTTTTGTGCACCCAGGATGACAGACTGAACTCAGGACCTCTGTGGCCACGCAGAGTCACAGGGATGCTTGCACGGTATCTGCTCCTTTGCCCACCATCTCGGTAAACCACTACAATCTGTTGCGTTTAGTCCACAGAGCCTTCAAAAAACAGCCTATGGAGGTATACAAATCCACAAGACTGTGATTAATTATGACAGAGTTTACTTTAAAAGGTCAAATCCAAATCCATCTTGCCTGGCTTTTTCCCGAGTTCTCTTAAAACCTGAGTCCTTTTATGATTTAAGTCCCGAGATGTACGTGTTTGGCAGCGGCAGCCAGGCTTGTACTTAATAGACTGAATCACTTGAGGGGTTGCAGAACACCCGTGGCGCTGATAACAAACACACACTCAGTGTAGTCTTTAAATCTGGCCGTGTTTCACCTACGTTTTCAATAACCGCATCCAGGTTAGTAGGAAGAACACGCTGGATGTAGCCAATATAAATCAGAGAAACAGGCGATTTTGTATGGCTCATTAAAACAGATAAATAAAGCTTTGTTTTCTTCTTAATTAAATGATGTAGAAACAGTATAACCCAATATGTATTTAATGTGATTAATAGGAAAGTATGAAATATAAGGTTGTGTATTTTAATATCATTGGCCAAGGTATGTTCATTAATTATAATAACGCAAATCACTGGCCAAGGTTGTTTAACCCTGTCAGAAACATGGACAGCACTCTCAGCTCCAAATGCATATTATCCAATCTGTGAAGAAGAATACCAAACACATAGCACATATAGGTTTACAAATATATGCGGATATGAACCACTAAAATGTATCTGACACAGACATTGATATATATTCCTCAAGGGTTTTATATCAGTTCACTTTTAGACATTTTTTCTAAAATGAATAAAATGCTACTTAGAAAGTTTAGATACATGAGTCCCTGTACATACTGATCAGGCCTTTCTTTAGTGATATTGCGGCTGATTTAGAAAGGTGTATGCAACTTTGAATTGCCCTAAAATCTTTGATCAATACAGGGCAATAATTCAACATCTAAAGCAACACATGACCATTTCTGAAACTCTATTTTCCAGAACCCCATTATCTACTCTTTAAGTCTTAGAAGAACATAACATAACTGTCCATCCATCCATTAGCCAGAGCCTGACCTGGCAGATACTCACTCTCTCTCTCTCTTTCTCAAAACCCTAAAGTGTATTGCCTGTGTTCAGCCCCCATGTGCTGCACATATCCGTGTTCTGTTTAATGTTTTAAAAGGTCACTGAACTTGGCCAGGATTTTTTCTGGCACATCATACGAAATGCTACCAAAACAGTATGACTTCCCCCTGTAGACATCATGTTTTATTAGGACAACAGAATTTGATTTCAAGAAAGTTGATATGCGGTTTAACATAGGAGCTAACTATGATAAGCTAAGCTAAGCTAAGGGAAATGACACGTTTATTTTGGAACCTGTCATTGTACTGGCAAAATATGTATTAGGCTTATACTCTGTGGTGCTGCAACATGCTTACACAATTTGTAGATCAGATCAGTAATTGTGCTTTCCAATATTGAAACCAATTCCTGTTTGATTTTTTTGGGTGACTCACAAACTGTGAAAATATATAATTGAAATAATTGTATAATTTCTAAAGCTAAAATGAATCACCAAAACAGTTTCAAAGAAGGGTAAGGACAGTTTTGCCTACAATTGGAGATTCATACACTTACAGCAGTACATATAAGGACATTTTAGAAGCTTTATTACAGAGCTGTTTTTGCATGTTATATATATATATATATATATATATATAAACATCTGTACAATCTTCAATACATCTTAAATCTTAAATATAATTCAATAAAATACAGTATTGTTCCAATTCTGAAGAAAAACGTAAGTCTAATAAAACAATGTTTCATCTGGCTTGTGCTTTATTACTATATTTCAGTTAATAGTGGGTTTTAAATAGGTTTCATATCGTTAAAGTGCTTTGTAATGAGCCATTAAAATGTTCTACAGCTTGATTTTCAAATTCTGATGTATTATTTAGTTGTACTGATTCCCAATGTCACATTACCCAATACAGCAATTGGATTCTTGGATTCTGAAAAAGAACATAGAACTTCGATACTGTCAAGTATGCATTCATCAATTACTACAAATCATTCAGAACAGTGGAGACATATGTATCAGCCTAGAATGAATTGTGGTAGTAAGGGATTTGTTAAGCATCATTTGTTTGATATTTGGTTCCCTGTGGTTTGGATGCAGAATAGCCTAATCAGTTTTCTCTTTGTAAAGAACAGGAACCTCTCCCTAAACTCTGTGTAACATGTCACACAAACTTACATCCACAGAAAAGGCATACGGGTCTAATATGTTCAGTTTTTGTTTAAATGAAAGAAATATAGAAATTCTGCAGAATACATTTGAAAACCAATGTAGAAGAACTTGGTATTTTCACCATGAATGATTTTTAGTGCCCTGTAACTTGGATGTGCCACTAAATAACTGATCCACGTGTAATTGAGAAGATTCTCCTCAAAACTCAAAATCGTATCTACCATATGCTACCAAATGTTTGTGTTAATTCCTTGGCTCAATGTGCCATGGCAGGCTTGCATATTGTTCAACTTGATTTATTTAAATTGTGTGTGTGTATATTGTTGTTGTTTTTTCAACTCATTAACAGAACACAAACACAGTTCTGCATAATTTGTAGAGGTTTCTTACTATAGAAATGTTTTGCTTGTGTTGCAAAAGGATACAGACCCTCCACATTGTTCAACAGTGCAGCTGAGATCGTGGTCAGAGTACACTGGATACTTATGTGCCAAATAAATCTGACCATAGTAAGCAATACTCTTCATTTAGTGGTTCAGCAGGGACAAAACAGAATATTTCCGGCTAGAGATGACCAAGGGAAAATGTTGCCATTCTTTGGGTATTGCCAAGGTTGATTATATGTGGTTTTGCAGTATAGAAAACAATTCTTTATAATACTTGTTTATATATGTATATTGTATTCAATACAAGTTACAAATATGTAAAAACATATCATTCATATACTGTGCATATATTAGTTTCCAAATGGGATTACTCAATTCATATTTGTCTCTAGCAAAGGCTCTGTTTTAAATTTGCTTGGAAATAATGAGCCTTCGTCAGGGAGAGTTTTGTTCTCTGTGTGGTGTCTGGCAGACGCAAGCGAACACATGGGATTGCAGATAGGAACGAGCTAATCTCAGCCTGATCGTGCAGAGCCAAATCCCAGGGAGGAAACCCGAGACCTCTCGAATGGAAGCGGCACAATGAAATTCCACTCATTTCAATAAGTATAACTTCTACTGGCCAGGCTCGTTGGCCCTGTGTATGGCAAGGGTCTTTGTTTTGTGTGCCAATCTGTCGCAGTATCTCCGCTTGTCAATAGAATGTTCAGGGTATATATAATCATAATAATAATGTATGTAAAAATATATATAATGCAACAATCCATCTGTGCATAATCAATAACCGCTTCATCCAGTACAGGGTTGCATTGAGCCTGAGCCCAGCCTGGCAGGCACAGGGCATAAGGCAAGCCCCAGTCCAACGCAGAAAATTCAACCAAATTGTGTTATGTAAATCAATCGCAAAGGTTCATACAGAGTGATTTTGTCCAACATCAAGGAGAAGGACCTGATACAATATCTAGTTGTTCTTTGTTGCGTAATGAAATGAGAACACGTACGTACAGTAAGACGCCTTCCCACTCCTGAGCACCGAGTGCCGCTGAGCACCTGCACGAATATCCCGGAGGATGTACTCCGTGTCTCTCCGAAGCCAATTTTGGATAATTCAATTACCAAAAGCAGAACCCCAGATTGCTGCACAGGCTCCTGGAGAGACTGCCTCACAGAGGGGTGGAAGTTATTAAGGACGTTGCCAAGTCAGCACATTTGAGGGCTACGTGACGCAGTACTGTAAAGTGTGATGCCCAGATACTCAAAGGGAATACACAATGAAGAAATCGTTGTTAAAAAAGAGTGATTGATAAATACTTCAGTTTGGTAAAAGACAATGTTCTTTTCAGGACTAAATAGGTTGCACCCCTCAGTTATTGGCCTCTTTCCAGCTTTTTTTTATTTAGTATAGGAAGCTTATGGACATGGAGTCAATTTGAAGAAATGTCACTGCCTGTAGAGAAACAATATGAAAACTTCTTGCCCACTTCTGTACCCCCACCCAGGGTCTTTGTCAATTTTTTCTGAGTCTTCCCATCTCTGAAATGCCTTGGGTTATATACAGCACTAGGCACAGACCCACAGATGGAAACATACATTTACTGAAATAAGTCAATGCACTCCTTTAAACATGGATAAATGTCCGGAAAAAAACATACTGAAAAAGACAACATATAAGATTGACAAACATGAGTCTGTAAGTTTACAATGGTAGCAATGGTTCTACAATGAAGCCATCTTAGAATCAGTTACAGAATTGCTTATTTTCAGGTCCTAAATCCCCAGATTTGTTTGGTCTAGGAGCTCAAACAATTTTTGTTTATTCTGTAAGCTCCTTTCAGAGAAACAGCTTTCTTGTCATTTTGGTTTCTTTGATCTATTATTACTATTGTTCCATGCACATCAAATTTGAATACTGTACACTAAAGAGATGACCCTAAATGTCATACTTTGAAAGGACTTAAATCAAGAATGATCAGTATATTTACACGGTATATTGGGGATCTCATATGCCACTCTGGCTAGACCTGTAGTAAATCCCCATGTGCAGGATCACCCTCCTCTGGTTGTTAGAGAGATGCAGAAGTCCATGTTGGCTCCTGTATATTGAACAAAACTCTGAGAATAGAGGCAACAGTGCAAATGCACGTATTTTCTTATTTCAGTGTGATGATATTCACGTACCAGACCTTGAAAATTGCATAGAAAGAACCAAATATATCATACTGATGTGACTGATTATTATCAACACTAAAACATACACCCTGATACATGATAAGAGTCAAAATGTGTGTGTGTGTGTGTGTGTGTGTGTGTGTGTGTGTGTGTGTGTGTGTGTGTATATATATATATATATATACACACACACACACACATTGTTTTCCCTACATTTTGTGTCAGGTCCCCTTCTCTAACAGATGTATACTATAATTGATAGTTATGTATGTAGACCACAAAAAGAAGCACTCCAAGAACAGAACCATTCGCCAAATACTTTGACCATGGTATTTCAGTGCTTAGATTCAAATCATAAAAAAAAATGAAAATAAATAAGACCACTTATTAAGAGTAAGATTTAATGAAAACTGGGATATGAGTGTTCGAAGAATTTCTCTCTGGAGCAGTGAACATGTCAAAATTACGACTTCTGATACAATGTGTATTCCCTATTTTTTTGACATCTCAGACATTGAATACCATTTAATGTTAATGGTTCTTTAACCGATGCCTGCGTTTCATTAAATTGTCAGTTAAAAAAAAATAAAACTATTCTGATAAGAAATAAATAGTGTAACCGATCCTCAAACGATTCCTCCAATGATGACCTAGCATATTAAACTAGTAACTATAAAAGTAATTTCTTTTTTATATCCTGATAAATGAACAGCATGTGCTACCCTGCTGTTTAACAATTTGGAATCAATTCTGAAAAAATACTTATCCTTATGTTCCTTAAGTTTTTTATTTTTTATTTTAATCTCCGCTGAATTGAGCTTTTCTTGGATTGAAATGTATTAACACTGATAAATCAATGGTGAGGCTGACCTCTGTGAAACACATTGAGTCCTTGTACAAATAACAACATTTCAGGCTGTAGTTTCATTTTAACAACATGAAATTGTATGTATGCATGTAAAGAGTTACTCTTCTCAAAAACAAAGCACACAATACCTAAGAAAAAACAAAAACCAACAATTCAGTTTCAAAACTGACAGTCTTTTGAGGTATGTTGTCAAGAGCTTGTTTTTGAACATCACACTTTTTCCATTACAGCTGTCTTCAAAGGAACCAATTCCAAGGCTATTATTTTGCTGTTCATCAGTTACAGGGGCAACTGAAATTAAGTACTGTATTTTAATTATAACTTCATATTTCAAAATTGACCTACCAATATTTTTGTGATTACCTTCCTTTCAAAACAGAAGAACATCTTTTAACATTGAAGATACATGTTGTTACGTTTAGTAAAGGTGGACCATAATACAGTTACAGTTATATTGCCAGTGTTCAAGGAACTCTGAGGGTGTTAAATTCAACATGTGAACATTAAACTGAACATTTACCACGGTGGCATTTGTGGCAGCTTGGCCTCATGGGCACAGCACTGAGACTCTGGCACAGTCTATTTCACCCCAGTGGATCTCTGACATTTAAGTTGTAACACCCGCACACAAAAAAGTTTACATTTACAACGAACAAACTTCAACAGGTTAGGGCAGAGCACCATTCAAACATTATCAGTTATTGGTCAACAATAAGGCAATACAGAGATCTGGCAAAAACAATAACATTAACATATGGATATATTGTGCAAAACAGAGTGGAAATAACATAGCAGTTTGTTAATATACTTCAAAGTATAAAAAACAAACAAATGAGTTGGAAAAAAATACCTTGCTTTGCTATAGCTAAAAATCCTAATTGCTGTGGTTGTTATTACTTGCTCTCTTTTAAATCATTATTATCCAACATCTTGTTTGTTTGTTTGTGATGGAGGTTATTAACACAACAAAAGAAGATTTGTTTTGTTTGATATCTAATTTGCACATGAAAGCCAGGTCTCAGAGCTGCTCATTAGGATAGACGTATTCCGATAGCTGGTATTTCATAATTCATTTGACTGATTCTTTTATCCAGTATTCTTTCCTCGTCCTGAATACTCATCATAAATAAAATACATCTCTGTGGGTTTCTTTTGGTGTCTAAGGTAACACCAGCTTGACTAATTTGACTAGTTCTCCATGTCAGTCATGAAACCATTTGTACATTCTATGGGACATTCTATGTTTTGCGATCGGCCTGTCCATGTCCATAAAACCATTTCCTTGTTGTTTGAGAATTGACAGGCAGAAAGCACGGCTACTACTTCTCAGATTTTTAGCATTTAGAAAATCGGATGTACTTATGTTATGAAAGGAATGAATGCTCAGTTGGATTTATACTACATGAAGCCTATTATACCTTGTGATTTGTCAATGCAGTTAAGGGAAAACATATTTAAACTAAAATATAGGACATCTGACTTTGTTATACTCAATGCAAAGTAGTATATACCAAATTTAAAAATAAACTGCAATATATAGGCTATTGTATTGTATTTCATAAACATTTTTTGATGTGTCACCAGCTTTCTTCCCTCTTCATTTCCGGTACTTTTGATAGATGTAAGTAAAGACACTGTGATCTGTGGATCTCATGGATCAGTGAGCCAAATTGTTATAAAGGGTTTACAAGGTCTCACTTTTCCCAACACTAATTAGAAGTTAATATGATTTAACATATATTTTTACATTTTTACACAAATGGTATTAATGAATTATAACATGGAACCCTTCCATACAGCCATTGAATGAATGTACAAAAGTTCAGTTGTTCTGTAGATAATACTTACTAGGTAAACAATTCTTAATAGCTTGGTTATTACACATTTATAACCTGCCATTTGTACAGCCTAAGTGTTAGTTATTGTTATGCTCATCAGAGCAGAGCTTCTTTATCGGCATGATGAAGGCTAAATCAGAGCTGCAAGCTTTGAATGAAAAGATTATTTATAAACTAGCTTATATATATATATATATATATATATATATATATATATATATATGCTCACAATGTTACACAAGTGGCTATTTAGGAATTCCGTTGTCCACAGCCCTCTCCAAGTGATATTGTGAAAAGCCAAAGCAGACAGATGCTCATCAAGGGCCCTCTGGCTGTGTTTACTGCACAAGGATGTCTCCTGTGGCGCACTGTGAAGTTCAAGTGTGGACATCTGCTTTGACTTTGGGTGACACTCCCTGTCTAAAACAAGATCAATTAATATTTCTCATCAAATACACTCAATTAGTTGCAGCATAACCATATTCCAAAAAATGCAGTACCTCCCGGAATTAATTATGTAACCGTGAGCTACTGCCGATATGTATAATTCATACACATTAATTATTCAGCGTTTACATTATTGTAAAGGTAAAAGATGATTTTTGTGGTTTTAATGGATTTCTGGAGAACAAAGAAACGTGTAAAAATAAAAGCCTCTGACATTAATCTTCTTGTTTTGATGTCTCTGTGGGTCAGTGCATCAAATTAAAATAACATTTATTTTCAGGAAGATTTATTCACTTAATGTGTTGGATTCAATTAAGTGTCTTTTGAGTGAACAAACTAACAATGTAGTTAAAAATCAAATGTATCCCAATTTGAACTGACCAGGGTAATCACAGTTTGTACTACAATTTCCAAAAATTTCCATTGTCAAATGACAATTTATAACTGATTTGAGAAAAAAAAACAAAAAAACAACAACATTGTTTGAAAATAAGAGCTCAGTAGTTCAATGTAATCCAAAGTTAACTTCAAATTACAAAATCTAACCAGTAGATGCTATGCAATTTCATTGAATATTGGTATATTTATGTTTTGATAAATAATAATGCTCAAACTTTGATGTGATATGTTATATATTCAGTAAACATTGAAATATATATATATTTAAAAAGAGTAATAAATTAGAAATTAAGACATTCTCTATTTTTTGTAATTAGTGACACTAATGCTGTCTCAAATATGTAAAAAAAATGAATTAAAGTTAATTAAATTATAGTTTTGGGGGTTCCATATCCATTTTTATTAAGACAAACACTTTATACACTACACAACTAGATCACATAAGTCATTAATGTGGCATTCTTGAAATACGAAAATATGAATGAAAAAGGATTAATAATGGCAGGGGTGAAACACAGAGGTGTTCTGTAATTGATAGTGTATGTTCAATTATAGACTTCACACACATTTGGGAAATATAAACAAGAGTCTTTTAGTGACCTTCTTTAGCCTTTGAGCCACCATCATAAATCAATGTTCAGTTTTCTATATGAGTCATGTGGGCATTGGGCAATTTCTTACAGTACATATATTTAAATGGTTGTATATTTCTCAATGAAAGCCTCTTGAGATATATAGCAATCAACTCAGGCTGCGTTCAAAATGGTTGCAATAACTGTAGTTAAAACAGTATTACAAGCTGTTGTGATGTATGTAATCAACTAGAGAATTAAATGGGAAAATGCATAATTATGATGTTCAGAAATATGTTGGGTTTTTATGGATATGTCCTCTGTCCCAAGCAACACTGCTGCAATGCGACCACCATGTATGAATGAAAATATATCCTTACATACTTCTCCCTGTGACCCTCTGAGCTGTCCAGGAGTAACAGCCCACTGTTGTCTAAACCCAACTACCGGAAAGCGTTATCAGACCGCAAGTCAGATAAGGACACCGTGGGGGACTCGCCAAATACCTTCTGGTCTTTTTCAGTTTGCACATGCTGTCACTTCAAATGGCCTTCATGTCGAAAACCAGACAACTTTAACCTTTTCACTTTACTTTATCACTTCCAACTCCAACCCTAACCCTAATCCTTTCCTGATTCCAACTCCCATCTATTACCAACACTCACCTTAATGCTAGTCTGAGCACTAATGTGAAACCCCAAACTCAAGTGCAGCCATATTTTACACGCCAAATTATGCCTCTGATATAAACCTGTACTGAACTAGTGTAGTACTTATCATCAGATCTTCAATTCAATGTTTCAAGTGAAGAATTTCTAAAATGCACTGTATATTTGACCAATTATCTGCATGTCAAGCATGTCTGAAATCATCCAGAATGTTTTTATGTGTTGGGGAATTATACATTTGCTTTAAATGCCAGTTGAACCTTCTGGGTGTAAGTTGTCATGCCCTTTTGCATAATAAAGAGCAGACAGAAGGAATTAAATACTGGTGTAACTCGTTTAAATAATCCGAGCTACATGAAAAGGCTCAATAAAATAATACAATGTAAGAGACGGAGAGAGAGACACACATAAAATGGCCACGCATCACAAATTTGATACAAATGTAACGCACATTGATTAATTAATTAATTAGTTAGGAGTTATTCCATTAGATTTAAACAAAACTTCAACCTATTCACCAGTTACTAATTCAGTACCCTGCACATGAAAGGAGATTGTACAGCAGAGTATTCTTAACCTAACAGAAATCAAGTTTTCACATTGTACTATGCAATTGATCACAGTTTGAATTATTTACATTACAATTACAGCATTTGTGTGGGATGCAGTAAGGACTGAATAAATTGCTGTTGGGGGCAACAGATGTATTGGAAATATTTAGTCAGATTCAATATGTGAGTTAATGTCCAAGTTGGGGTTGCGGACCCCAAAGGCTTGAATTTGCCTCAGAATCTTTTAACTGTGTTATTCAGGAACTTGTCACTGATATTATGGTCAGATAGATGAGTAATACAAAGTTTGTCTTGAGTCTCCCCTCTGCAAAAATCATCATTTATTCTTATTGCCCAAAGCCCAGGATAATGCTGTTACATCTACACTCCACACTTCCCCAGCATGCCACCAGAGGTCATCACCACCCGGATTCTACCCCTGTCCCTCTCATTCCCCAGCACCAATCAAGCACCCAATTAACATTCCTCAGCTCAGTGTGCACATGCACCATCAACCCTCCCTTCCCATTGGACCAGCACTACACTTCCCTGTGCCCTGCTTCCCTCTGCTCTGTTTTTAAACCCCCTGTTCTTTGCAGTCAATGCCAAGTCTTGTTTGGGTCATATAGCATTTCTAGGTATTGTGCTTGTTTATGGATGCCCTGTGTTTTGACCTCTGACTGTTTGTATGCCTGATCAATTGAACTACTGCCTGTGACCCCAGCTACTCATTTTGCCTTGCCTCCATTGCTTTGATTTCCCGGCTGGCTCTTTGACCTAGACTGTTCTATACCTGCTGCTTCCCACACTTGAGTCCTCCACTTTCCTGGCTGTTTGCATAGGCAGTCGTGACAAATGCAATCAGGCAACCAATTATACTGTTATACTGTGCCTTAGAACATTTTCATTTCTCTTCCAGTCATTCTGTTGCTTGGTCACCTGACACTGTATATCCGCACATCTGTATTCAATTCAATTGTACTGTATTGAAATATGATCAATAATTGTATGGAAACTGCTCAAAATTAAATTGATTTTAATACTAAGGATAGCATAATCACATTTTTCATACTCAGTATATAGGATAGCAACTGACTAATGTACATTTTAATACTTAGTTATATTAAAACTCAATGTCTGGGGAAAAGAAGGTGAATTTTCACACCACCAGAGGGAGCAGTTTGTCAATGTTTTGCCAAGTGAAGTGTGTTGAATGATTCTGATTCTGTTACACATTCTCTTAAGCCTCTATCACTGTGATCATGACATTTACTCTTAATTAAAACATAAATTATCTTAAGCAACAGTGCTTTTTCAGTACAATATAGCAATACAAAGGTGACAGTCATGTTCAACAGCAGATCAAAAGATACTTAATGAAGTCAAAAGTTATGTCTATATTGGACAATAAACACAAGATACTAAATAATTTGCACAAGATTCTAAATCATTCCCACAAGATTTATTTTTTCTCTTGTGTCCCTTCCCAGGCTCCATAGAAATCTACTCATTTGCATAAAGAGAAAAGTATTTGATCAATGCATACTACCAGTGCTCACTTGTATATATGATGCAGCAACGGCAAACAACACAAAGCAACATGGAAAGATGTATACTTGCAATAACAAGAAGAGACATAAAACAAATGCATCAGTGAAAAAAATCTATGTGAAAATATTAAATGGCAATGGGCCAGACGCATTGCAAGAAGAACAGATCAAAGATGGACAAAAGAAGCTATAAGAATGGATTACGACAGAGTTTGAAGAAAACCATATAAAACTAAAGCTATGAGACACGAAGCTTTGCTGGTGTGAATGGGAAAGGAGACGCTGTAGATCAAAACAAGTGGAAACATTTGGGGGGGCTTCATCCAGTATCCATATATATTTTCTCTAGTGAAACAAAATATCAAGAATTTGAAGAAGAACTTGGTCAAATTTAATGGGATATCATAGGATCTAGTGACGTTTAAACCTGCAGAGTGGGAATATTTAATTTTATCATGGTACAAAAAATGGTCGCACAGGTGGCGTTGGATTCATTACACACAGGAGACTGAAGAAAAACATCATCGAATTTGACAGCACTTCTGACAGAGCAGCAAGAATGGTTATCCACCTAACAAAGTGATATCACCTCCAGATTGTCCAAGCCTATGCACCTTTGTCTCAAGCCACTCTGACAAGGAAATAGAAGATTTTTATGAAGAAATAGGACAACTACATAAAAAAAGGAAGAGCATGTATTAAAATCAGCATGGGAGACTTCAAAGCAAGAATTGGAAACAACATGATGAGACTTCAGTAGGTAAATATGGATATGGAGACAGGAATGAAAGAGGTGATAGATTAGTGGAATTTGCAGAAAACATCTTTTTATCACAAATTCTCTGTCACTAAAAATGGACCAGGGGAAGGCCTAATGTAGGAAAAAGTGAAATAGATTACATCTTAATGAAACACAAACACATAATTGAAGACTGCATGGTCCTGAACAGATTAAATACTGGAAGTGACCATAAAATGGTTCAGTGCAGAATTAATCTCAATGCCAAAGTGGAAAGAAGAAAACGAATGAAGAAACCAAAGTCAATCAACATCATGAACCTCGGAAATCATCGAGTGGAGTACAAATTAGAATTGAAGAAGAGATTTAGTGTACTTTATGACACAAACAACGCTTTGGAATGGGAAATAATCAAATAATTGCCCTGAAAAATGATGGCACAATCAAAAACAGAGATGCGATTATCGGAAGAGTGGACGAATTCTACAAAAACCTATATAGTAGTGATGACAGCAGTAAAGAAGAACACAAGTGAAATATCCGATGTGATTCCAGAAGAAGAAGGCTATGCCATTAAGAAGATGAAAAATGGAAAAGCACCTGGAGCTGATGGAATCACAGTGAAGATCCAAAGAAGCCGAATAAGGAATGGAGAAGGTTCTGGCAAAACTTTTCACGAAGTGTATCAGAAATAAACAAATATCAGATAAATGGAACAACGCAACTGTCATTGTCCTTCACGAGAAAGGAGACAAAGAAGATGTGAAGAACTATAGACCCATTAGTCTACTTCCCATTTTATAAAAAACTATTTACAGAGATATTAACACCTTCAAGACACACTGGACTTCGCCCAACCAAAGGAAAAGGAGGATTCAGAAGTGGATATAATACGATGAAACATATACAAGTTGTACGAGAAGTACTGGAAACATTCAGACGACATGAGCTTCCACTGTGCTTGGGTATTGTTGACTACAGGAAAGCATTTGATTCAATATATACAAACACAGTCATCAGAGCTCTAAGAAATCAACACATTGAGGAAACCTATAGAACTCTTATTAAACAATGCTACATCAACAATCCGACTCCACTAAGACACTGACAAGATCAAGATTTGTAAAGCAGTATGTCAAGGAGACACAATCTCTCCAAAACTCCTGAAAGAATTGTTGAAAACTTTGGACTAGGAAGGAAAACATATAAAGTTAAAGGGAGCTTCAGTATGGATCGATATAGGCTCATGGTGATGATATACATTCCCAAAAAATCCTTGATGAATTTCCGGTCATTGCATGAATCTTTGCCTTGGCTCAAACTTATGTCTGAAGTGCAGAGTAAAGCAAAAGACAAGAAAAAGAAATCAGACTATCACTTTTACAAATACTTCACCAATCCACCAGCAGATGCCACTCTTTGTACTGCAGCATCAGTGTGGAAGAAAGCAAGTCCAAAAATGGAAATTCTAAGTGTGCAATACTGCTCCTGCTCTATTTTCTTTATCTGTAATTATCCTGCAAATGTATCAAAGTATTCAAGTTAGAGGCAATATATTAAATGTGGAGGTTAAAAAACCTAGGATCATTACCGACCTGCACCGCTTGCCCAAACAATTCAAAGATATAACCTAAGTTAGTCATGTTATAACTGATGAATGCCTTTTGATGTGATGTCTTTATTGCAGTTGTGTGGGTGGTTAACACAAAAAAGCAGATAAAAACTATGTATCTGATGATGGCAATGTTTGAGGAGAACATATCTCTTGTGATTAAACGATTTGGCCAGCTAAATGGTATTGAGTAAGGTTTATTAGGGTAAGGGTGAGGAAAGAGTCTACAGTAAGGTTTAGATTCACATCCAATTTAGTGCTAGGATTGGGATAAAGTAGGATAAATTGAAATATATTGTATACATTTATGTTGCAACTACATTACTATAGAATTAAGCTATAAAGTATTTGGCATAGGTGTACTGCATTACCCACAGCTATATAAAACAAATATAAATGAGACACCAGTCATTACTATACTATAAA
This sequence comes from Amia ocellicauda, assembly GCF_036373705.1. NCBI lineage: Eukaryota > Metazoa > Chordata > Actinopteri > Amiiformes > Amiidae > Amia > Amia ocellicauda. The sequence continues at coordinate 5,476,898 of NC_089867.1, forward strand.
TGAGGGAAATCTTACATTTTATCCCTGGTGTATCAGCAAGAACTGTAGGCTACACTGTGTTTAAAATAATAATAATAATAATAATAATAATAATAATAATAATAATAATAATGGTTTAACTGTTCAACTGTATTAGGGATATATAAATAATGCGGAAAATGTGTAATTTATAATCTAGATTATTATTATTATTATTATTATTTATTTATTATTATTTATTATTAATAATAATAATAATAATAATAATAATAATTAATAATTAACTAGAATCGTGCCATTTCCCTATATCCAAATGTGTTCCAATGTGGCTTTATATATGCAATTATTCAGAAAAGAAACCTGTTAAAGCATGTAAAACAACTTCGGCAACAATGAATCACTTACGACAGGAACATATTTAACATAGTTTAACATCATCTCTCCCTGTAGGTTTCTGAATGCATTTGTTTCTTGGTGTTTTACAGATCGGAGGTGGATGTATACCATGCGTGGTTGGCGTTTAGGGACCAGCAGAATAAATGCAACCTTTATTCTCTGAAGTCCCACCTGTAACGCGGTGCTCCTGAGGAAATGGAAAAGTCACAGCCTCCCCAAGACAGCTGCTGTCCTCTGCGGTTCCCAGGCTCTGCTCTCTGTTTATTGCTCGGCTTAGTGGGCTTTCCTAGTGGGTTGCTCCACCCAAAAAGGATCAGGGGAGTGAGAGAGCTGAGCTGGCCAAAAAAAGGGGGAGAGAAACTATTTCCAAGCTCCACGAAGTCCGAGAGTAAAGTCCTGTGTGTGTTCAATCACATGGCATGTTAAGAATGCTCCAAAGATGGCGGTAGCAGCGGCGCTTTCCTCTAGCAGGGCGCACAAAAGTGCCTTTCTGGAAGTTTTGGTGCGGGATCGCTGGCACAGAGTGCTGGCCAGCCTCAATGAAGAAGCCCTCACCCTGAGCTGCGAGGACCCGGGCCAGGAGGCGCACTTCAACGGCCTCACCAATGGGGCTTACGCGGGCAACTCCGGGCACCCCGATCCCGCCGGCAGCCCCAAGCAGCAGGCGGCGGTGCGGACGGCGTTCACCGAGCTGCCGGAGCAAGTGCCGGAGGCGATCGCCAACAGGAAGAGGTGCGTGAAGGTGCTGAAGCAGGAGGTCGGCGGACTCGGGATCAGCATCAAAGGGGGCAAGGAGAACAAGATGCCGATACTCATCAGCAAGATCTTCAAGGGGCTGGCTGCCGATCAGACCCAGGCGCTGTACGTGGGGGACGCGATCCTGTCCGTGAACGGGGTCAACCTGCGGGACGCCACGCACGACGAGGCGGTGCAGGGGCTCAAGAGGGCTGGCAGGGAGGTGACGCTGGAAGGTAGGCGCAGGAGATCACTTGGGAAATGGGGATTCACTTCTGAGCTTGAGAGTTGCAGGGAGATCTGTAGGGGTGTGTGCCGCGGTGCATATTAACCACAGTGGTGAGAGACAAAGTCGCGCACATGAAGTGTTTTATTTGTACAAAACTTGTTAAACCTGCAAGAAACGCGGACGGTGCCTAATTCATCATTCTGAACGACTTGCTAAACGTGTCAGGTTTGGTATTGATACTTTTTGTCTGGGGGGGATGGAAGCAAGTACCACTTCAACACGTGACTGCATACTAAGCTAAGGACAGGTCCTAATGTTGCACTTTGCATGTGTCGCTATCTCTGTAAGACAGTGTGCTGTCAGTGTCAGTAAATGAAATGCAAATCTGCTGGAGGACAAATTCCCCTCCGTTTTACCGGCAAGAGACCGCAAAACCTGCAGCCCGAGCTGTCAGCTTGCACGCCACACATGCGCGGCCGTCTGCGGGACCTGCCCGGTATGGGGCGTAAAACTCCTGCAGTCAACTGGCTCATACAATGTCCTGTTCAGTCTGACTCGGACCGTGTACATGTCAGTATTGAAATGCTCTGCAGTGGATGTGAATAGATGTCTTTTCTCTGAAGGGCCGATAGTAGAGGCCAGTGAATGGTTGTTCTGCTGCCCGATTGGGTCGTCTCCAACTTGTAAAGTTTACAAATATTGTAAACATTCTAGTGCTTCGATTTCAATCCGGAGCATCAGCTGTTGAAGTGAAAATCATCGTAATTTAAGTGTTGCCTTTCTCTTTACATTACAGAATGCTGTCTGTAATTCCCTTTCTACTTGCCAAATATGGTTGTAATTCCTTGTAGTCTATCAATTTGGGCAGTTCTTCAGAATGGTGTAAAAAAAAAACCAAAAAAAAACCCCAAACATCTTAAGTGTCATATTTTGGCACTGGCACTGCCTGGGTGTATGATAACAGATTTACCTTCTCTTCACTGAGGAGAGTTTAACCATTGCAGATTACCAGGATTTAAGGTGCAGAACTGACATAGTTTTATGCACACTTTCCTCAATGGACAAGAACAGACCAGTGTTGTTGTGCTCTAGTTGCAATGAATACACCAAATAAACACAGTGAGTCCTTTGACATGTTAGTGAGAAACAGACATACAAAATGTATTAAGCCTAAGTGGGCAGGCATTTCTGGTAGTCCCTTCATTAATAATGAATAATATAATCATGTTATGTAATAACTTAATAATGTCGCCTTATGAGCCATGTTCCATTAGGACAGTTTTAAATAACTATCCTTTGTACTGCATGACATGGTCTGAATACCCCTTTTGTCATTATGCTCATATTTTAATAACCATTCCAGAGATTTCTGAGTACATATAAACATAATCATATTCCTATTACAGGGCGACTAGTATGGAACTAAAGTGTAGATCCAGTACCTGCATTTAAAGTTGATCTTTATTGGTATTTATATCATTAGGCATTCCATATCATATATCATTCATATACTAATGCACATGTATACCTCTGCTTATATTAAGAGAAGCCTGCTGTAAATGTAGCGCATTACTGTGAGCTGGTGTGTTGCAACAGAATACCTTTAAGTGTATATTGAAACTTCCTTACACATGCCAACTGAACTATTTCTTTGTTATAACTTTAAAAGCAGAGAAAGTGCATTTTATGATGCCCTCTGTAAACAGTGTGCTTGTGTGCATATGTAATGTAGTGCTGGAAGATGATGAAAGAGCCAGCCTTGAAAACAAATGTAGTGTTTAGACACCTTATAAACAAAGTAAAAATAATAATACATACAAACTGTCAACTCGTATTCTACCAGTACAATAAACAGGAAGAGTGACAGTAATACAGCACTTCCAGGTCTGGTTACTTACTAACCTGTTGGTCAAAGGGACTTCCTAATTTCAAGGGAATTGGCCACCCTAAACTAAACCACAAAAGGTTCTCTCATGTAAAGCCCATTCTTCTAAAGTAAAAGTTGTGTGCACTGAAACAAGCATAATCCCTTTTGGCAGAAGGCCAGTCAGTCTGCACTCTACCCCTTCAAGCTTGAAAGACTAATAAAGAAAGAACTTTAAATTAATTAGCGGTGCTGGATGGGGTCAAAAAGTAACCTGCTGCCCCAGAGCAGGGCTCTGTGTGTGCATAGCCTGATTTTGCTGAGATACCTGCAGCTACATATTTCTGCTCTCGCTCTGAACACTTCCTAGAATTCCTGTCAACCACCTCTGAGGACAGTATGTGTGTGAGGGACTGAGCGTTTTACCAAAGACCTGAATGCCAGGCCTGGCTTAGGTGAGGCCTGAGAAGTACCTAGAGGGATGTGAGCAGAAGTCTGGAAAACAGAAACAATCGAACCCAGGCCTTTCTTATTAATGTACGCACCACTGTCAATGTACACACGGAAATCTCACCTTTTTTGGTGTGAAGCTTAAAGAACGAGTCAAGAAAGCAGCTAGATAATGAATTACACTATAAACTGTTTCCAGCAGAAGCTCTCTCTTTCTTAGACCAAATTCCCATCTTTTGAACATTATTGCTAGACTGTTGATTGGTTTCTTGTAGTAGCTTTACAGTGGCTTTTAAAAGCCTCCAGATATAATCCAGTACTCTAAGAGCTTTAATCATGGATGTGTATTCATTCAATGCCATCATTAAATTAACCCTCTGGTTCAGAGATATTGTTTCATTATATGTATATTTTGAATAATGTATTTACAAGGTAATAGGGCATAGTTTTATTCTGTGCTCGTGGCAACCATCTGAAATGAAATTAAGCAATGTACAACATTAGCAAAAATACAGAACGTCATTAGATATTCATACAATGATATTCTCTACCAACTTATCCACTTACACCATTAATAATTTAACTTAATTCAAATTTTAGTTGGAGACAATTTTTACAGATGTAGCTTCAGGCCCTATCAACAGTTATTTAAAATATTTTTTTGTATGAGATTGATGCCAAGGTTGATACATCAAATAATTTCTAATATTTTCCTTAGGGTGGAAGTGCTATGCTGAGAACATTTCTTAGGAAACAAAATACTTTTTTTCTTTTCTTTTTTTTATTTGCAAGCTTGATGTTACAAATGGCTGCCAACATGAAAGTTATGAAGCCTCTTGCTGGTTAGACTGCCTAGTGGTAATTATTTTAGGAAATAAAATACTAAGCAAAATAAAAAATAATGATAAGCTTATGGTTAGTGGTTGGGCACACCCTCAATAACAGTCCGTAATCTCTTGACTTCTACACCAAAAAATTAAATTAAATTAGAGGACCCTGTCTCAAAATGGAAAGTGGGCAGGGTAGAATACTGTAAATGACTGATCTAATTCTGCTTTATATACTTTATGTTCCACAGCAAACCACACCCCACATATCAATATGTATGGCTGTATATATAGAGTACGGTATATATATACAGTGCAGTCCATAAGCATTTGGACAGTGACACAATTGTTTTGGCTCTGCACTCCAGCACATTGGATTTGAATTTAAACAATGACTATGATGTTAAAGTGCAGACTGTCGGCTTTAATTTGAGGGTATTTACATCCAAAAATCGTGAACCGTGTAGACATAGCCTCGCACATTTTATGGGATCAAAAGTAATTGGACAAATTAACATAATCTTAAAGTCATCATACAGTATTTTGTACTTTGTTGCAAGTCTGTGACCCCTAGTCATAACCAGACACTGGGTATCTTCCATGGTGATGTTCTGCCAGGCCTGTACTGCAGCCATCTTCAGTTCTTGTTTGTTTAGGGCCATTGATGCCAATGTCATCAGCAAGTGAAACCCATGCTCAGTTGGATTCAGGTTGGGTGATTGCCTTGGCCAATCAAAAACATTCCACTTTTTGGCCCTGAAAAACTCCTTGGTTGCTTTAGCAGTATGTTTGGGGTCATTGTCCTGCTGTAAGGGGAAGCGTTGTCTTGAGTTTTGAGGCATTTGCTTGGATCTGAGCAGGTATGATGCTTCTGCACACTACACAGCACAGAATTAATCCTGCTGCTTGCATCAGCAGCCATACATGCCCAAACCATAACCCTACCTCCACCATGTTTCACAGATGAGGTGGTATGCTATGGATCATGAGCAGTTCCTTTCTTTCTCAACACTTTCCTCTTACATCTCTCTGATACATCTTTTTCTCATCTGTCCATAAGACGTTGTTCAGAAGTCTACAGGTTTTTTTATGTACTTATTAACGAACTGTAACCTGGCCGTTCTATTCTTGTGGCTTACCAGTGGTTTGCATCTTGTGGTGAACCCTCTGAGGTTATGCTAGTGTAGTTTCTTTATGGTACTCTGACACATCTGTGCCTACATCCTGGAGAGTGTTCTTGATCTATTCAACCTGTTGAACAGGGTTTTTTCTTCACCATTGTTATCATTCTTCAGTCATCCACTACACTGGTCTTGCATGGTCTACCAGGTCGTTTGTTGTTACTGAGCTCACCAGTGTGTTCTTGCTTCTTAACAATATACCAAACAGGTGATTTTGACACACCTAGTGTTTTGGCTATGTCTCTGATTGATTTATTCTGATTTTTAAGCCTCATGATGGCCTGCTTTACTGGCATTGACACTTCTTTGGTCCTCATGTTGAGAGACGACAGCAACGGACTCTGAATACAAATGCCACACCTAGAATCAACTACAATCAAAGATTATGTTAATTTGTCCAGTTACTTTTGATTTCCCTAAAATGAGGGGGGGAGTGGATACAAAGGGCTGTTACTCCTACACGGTTCATGGATGTAAATACCCTCAAAGTCTGCACTAGGATTCAAAAGCACACTGTAGCCTAGATGTTCGAAACCATGTTTAGAATGGTAAAGCAACAATGGGACAGCAATAATTTCCTCAGTCATTAGGAGGGTAGGGTAAAAGATTTGATGCTTTTTAAAATATTAATTTAATATTTACTTTAAATGTAATAATAACCTGTTTTCAGACAATTCACAGCTTGAAGGGTAAGTAACACATTATAACATCTATTCTTATAAACAGCTATGTGTTACTTCAGTGGTTTTATAGCATTAGATTTTGTAACTGGCAGCAGCCAGAAATGGCAGATGACACATCCTCGGCTAATTTCACAGGGCTTTTATTCTGCGTTATTCTTAAATATATAAAGTAATAAACCTGTTGTGAAGAATTAAAAAATACAGACTTGTCACTTAATCAGCAAAAAACAAAACAAAAAAAACCCCATGGTGATACACAATGCTTTCTTTCTGTCCTGCGCTGTTTGCTCTTTAATTTGTGCATGATCTGACTAATGATTGTTATAAAAGTTAAGCAATCACTGCCAATCAATTCTGAAGTCAGAAGCAAACTTTCCTGTATCAGTCGTTGAAATTGTTTTAATGGAATCAAGTGTCATTAAAAAAAAAAATTATTTTTATTATTTTTATTGTATTGAATGCTTTCACTTGGTAGAGCGATACACTTTCAGTCACTTGCATGGGAATTCATGTAGGTTGTATCAATACCTTATCTGAGCTTGGCCTTGGGATACCTCTTGAACACTCCTGCATTATTCTCTCTGAATGTAAAACAATATGAAAACATCCATCCACTAAACATTTTTCCTGTTCTTAAGAGTAAAAACTTTACATTTCTGTAAACAACTGCATGAAACAGTTTCATATGCATGTGTAGCTTATTGTTCACCAAGCACACAAAACAGATATACAAACAAATAGTGAACAAACAAACCAAAAGATAAATGAAACCCCCAAAAGTAATCCCAAGTAGCAATGCAAATAGAAAAAGATGTGTATATTGCTGGAGCACTTCCAAAACAAACACCATTAAATCGTTAGAATTAGATACATGCACAGCACAGACACTTAGAATAGCTTACCAGAGCTGTATATCTGTAGCCTACACATTGGATTGTGACTTATCACTGCAAACCAAAACAAGTAGTGTGTTAAATAATATCTAAGGGGGGGGGGAGAATTGTATACCTGACCAGGAGCCAGAGAGTGAGCCAATACATTCCTCTTGGTAGGTTCCAGTTACAATCTGCACTCTAGGCCTGTTATTTGCTGAAATGGGAGATAATAGATTTGTCCCTTGTTATGCAACCCAGGGTGGCACCACTGCAACTATGCACTTACCTGGCAGTGCTAACAACCATGCATGTGTTCCCTAAGTTTTATGCACAGACGGTGTGCTCATACTGACAGTCCAACAGCAGAATTCCAGAGCCAGGAGAGACAAAGCTGCAAATGGTGAAGTCTGGTCCCGAAGGCATGCTGGAATGACTAGGATCTCCCAGCCCACATCCCTCCTGCCTAATCCTGATGGCAGTGGGCCAGTTTTGTCAGGTTACTGTCCCTAAAGTATATTTTTAGTCTTTTGATGATGCGATTCCTTCTGTCTGATACATGTTTTGAAGTCTGGCTTCTACAGCATTAAGATTCAAACTTTTCTTTATTTTTAAAACATTTAAAAGCCAATAGAACTTTAATAACCCGTTGCCCATAAATAAATAGTATAATTCAATTTGCTGGAATAGTCGGCCCATTGAAGATCAAATGTAATATGGAAGCATCTTTAAAGTGTTAGTGGATATGTTTGTAGAACCATATTTCGTTGTTAAGAGGAGGTTCCCATGTAATATAGATAATTGTTCAACCAGTTTAAACCAGCAGTGAAATGTAAAACTAGCTGAATCATTTTAGACAATGCCTTAAAAAAAATGTGTATACAGTCAGACAATGAGTCAGTTTATCTAACTGTAACCTCATTGGTCAGAATTCCTGATAAAACAAACATGAGCGAAGTAAAAATAGAATAAATTATAGTTTCAGAGGGCCTTTTCTTGACCTTGCATGAAATCTATCTGTACAAGTAACCCAGATTTTGATGAATTGAAACTACATCACAACATCCTTCAATATACAGTGAAACCTAACCTTCACCTGTGACATTTCAACTGGTTATACTTCTAGAATTTGACATTCTAGAAAAAAACATAGTATACAATAGCAATGCACTGTTTAAAAATTATTTTAGGAAAAGTATTCATATTGTATAGTTCAAACTTTTCAAATTTTAAAAGGTGTCTTATGTCTTTTATGTGACTGTAGGCAATTAGTCAGACATATTCAAAGACTTGTTTCAGATATTGTTTTTGTAAAGACAGCTTAATCTTAAAAGACCGATTTGCATATTTCAGCACCACATCCAGCTCTGCGAACTGGAAACATTTGACTCTGTGGTTTAAATAATTTGAATATTTTATTTGAAGATATCCTGCCTTTGAATGGAAACATGTTTTCCCTCTGTCCTACTGCATGCTTTCATTCTCCTTTTTTTGAAATATATCTGTTAGCGCTTACGTTTTATATGTATTTAATTTGTTTTGGTTGAATTATTGCAGTCTCTCATAGAGCTTTGAAAACTGTACAAAAAGATATCCTAAGTGAAAAGGGAGCATCTAGCCTATTCCTGTTGCCAAGTTTCTGATTAATTGATTTTATTCAGTTGTTCTGAACAAATTAAATGGCAGGATGGTATCTCTCCAGTATGAAATTATTTTCCATTTTCAGATTGTGCTCCATCAATTTTAATTGTCAAAACCATTTCCGTTTTTTCCTGGAGCTTTTGTCAGGAAATGAGTAGAGTTTGAAAGGTACATTTCATATCCTCAGGTTTATAGAATGCATGTCCAGTTTTTGCTGACTTGCATGCTGCTGGTGTTTGTACTAAGACTGGTAATTCAGCACACAAATTACTTGTTCAGGAGACACTTTTATTTACATTTTTTTTCACAGAAATCTTAAGTACCATAGGTGTGATTTTCAAAGCTTTTCACCTAATGCTTAGATGTGTCACTATAGCATGCTAATTCAATTGTGGGAATGCAAACTACAAACACAAGCTGAAGGGCCACTACGTTATATATATAAATAATATTCATCTGAGGAAGGGAATGGATTTATAATGCAGGGAATAAAAAATAAAAAAATATATTTTTAAGTGACAAGAACATGTTCCATTGTATAAGTGGAATGTCTGTAGTCTAAGCAACAGCACATCAACCCAATCTCATCTCATATCAGTTTCTAGCTAGGCTGCTAACCCTGCAAGGTTTATCACTAGAAAATGATCAAGATTTGAACCACAGGCTCACCTATGGCTGCCCCAGTGTTGCAGAGGAGTCTAGATAATCATTTCCTATCATGACAGATGTAGGGCTTGGAATTTCCCAAACACCACGAGAATGGTGGAGCAGCTTGGACTTGAACAGACAGTGCCCCAGACACACACAGCTGGCCAGAAATCATGAGATCTGCAGTTTATTTGTGGTTGGTTTTGGTGGTGTTGTTTTTTGGTGGTGTGCAATCTCTTTTGGTTATGTTTGTATATTATTGTTCTTCACACATTTCCGAAGTATGAGTCATGTGTAAAACTGAAGTGATTTGGTGTGTGTGAGTTCCTGTTGTAACTTCGATGTTTATCTATCATTTCATGTAACCTGACCTACAAAGGCTAACCTAAACTTTGATTTAGAGAGTCACTCAGCAATGAAGAATGGTGTGATGGACAATTTGTATTTTTTAGAGAAGAAACTAAATACTTGATAAATTATGTCTCTGTCGTATTTATGATGTTAATGTGTATGTAAACAACTAGGCCTATGTATTGTATTTGCTATGACTCAGTTGGTTTGGTAGCTGGTAGCACTTTAAGACTAGTATGTTTATTTTTTAAAGAAAATGGCATTAAAACTTTTGTCTTTAGTTTAAAGTTCACAGTAATAGTTTCCCATTCCACTACCAGATTAGATTTGCATATTTCTGATGGTTGATAAAAGTTGAACACTTAAGACATGGTTGGGATGATTTTGAAGGACAGCCACTTAGATGTGGTTGATAGCTTGTGATGGTTAGTTAACACAAAAATATGGTGTGGCTTTTCCCAGTTCAAAAGCCATAACTATTCACATTAGTTTCTATTTACATTGGAACAGATTTAGGAAATTTTCCTTATTGAAACAGGTTGGAGAAAGTAAAAATAGTCAGCTGTGAGTACAGCCTCCAGATCTGGGATCTTGAGATATGTATGAAGCATAACTACATGCTCATAAAAACTATTATACACACTTCAGACAAAGATTGTGAAGATTTCTTCACAAAGCATGGGCATAATAGCATCTTATAGCCAGCAACCATACAAAAAGGAGTCATAGGCGACTGCTGTATTTTGGGAGTCAGAAGAGGTATATGGACATCTGGCACTGGTTACAACAACTGGCAGTGTCAGAAAATTATATTTCATGGTACTGTACAATTCCAGTAATATATATAGAAAGAAAAGAGAAAAAAAAACAATACCACAATAGATTCCCATGTCTGATCTGTTTAAAAATATACAACTTTTTCTTAAATATGTATGGTGCAGAAAACAGAGGAGTAAATATATATTTACTTTAATTAAACACCATTACATGTATTTAGGCATTAGACAAAAGCACATAGGTATTACATTTTTTTTTTAAATGCCAAAGGAATGGTACACCACTGCTGAATCTACACTGCCACTGCAAAACAATTTATATGTTTGCTGAGTAGTGAGCAGTGCTCACAACCCTGCTAACACACAACGTAGCAACAAAGTTGTAGCAACGTAAATTACATTACATTACGTTGCTACAGTGTTGTGGCAACATTGTGTGTTAACACACCACATTGACACGCACCTGTAGATTCTTCCTGAGCAACATACGCCGAATCCGTCCCTTCCTCACCGACTACTCGAGTCAGCTGCTCGTCCAGTTACTGGTCCTCTCCTGCCTGGACTACTGCAACTCCCTCCTGGCCGGCCTGCCTGCATCCACTACCCGCCCACTCCAGTTCATCCAGAACTCTGCGGCTCGTCTGGTATTCTCTCTGCCCGATTCACACACGCTACTCCACTGCTGCGCTCCCTCCACTGGCTCCCGATACCAGCACACATTCAGTTCAAGACTCTGACCCTCACCTACCGCTGTCTCGACCACACTGCACCAAGCTACCTTCAGACACTCGTCTCTCCATACATCCCCTCCAGACCACTGTGCTCCTCCAGTGCCAGAAGACTAACTCTGCCTCCTCTCCACTGCCCTTCCTCCAGAGCCGCTCCTTCTCATCCCTGGCCCCTAAATGGTGGAACGACCTTCCCACCGAAGTCAAAACAGCAGAGTCCTTGACCTCCTTCCGGCCCTTCCTCATCTTTTCAGACAGTACCTGTAATATTAGTCCTTTTAACCCCCGTTAGATTGCATTTCACAGAGTTTTATTATGCTTCTTGCGTTTTTGATTGTTTCCTCCTTGCTCCCTTTCCCGTAGCCCTTGACTGTGACCCTACATCTTGACAGCACTTAGCGTCTACCATCCAGGATGTATGACCTCACTTACTGTACTTGCCTGTGCAAATTGGAAGTTGTAAAATGTATTATATTTTGAATTGCTATGTTTTATGTAAATTGAATTTGTAATGATTGATGCCTTTACTTAACTGTATTTTTGCACTTTGTTTGCACTTATGTTGCCCTGGATAAGGGCATCTGCCAAGAAATAAAAATAATAATAATAATAATTTTCATTCAGTAATACTTAAGCAATGTGAGCCGCAACGAAAATGCCTCAACATTGTCATTAACGTCCTCATGGCAATGTTTTCCGGGTCATAAAGGCGAAATACAAAATCTATTAGACTATCTGTCTAGCTAATTCATACGATCTACTTAACTAAATGATTTACTTTTTCACATTTCTAAACCACACTTAATATAGATTGCCAGTCTACATTCAGAAACATACCTGTGCAAAATAAATGGCAACAATAGCTGGCTGTGTGAAAGTTTACAATCGAGAGGAGGCCATTTGACCCATCGTGCTCGTTTGGTGTCCATTAATAATTAAGTGATCCAAGGATCCTATCCAGTCTATTTTTAAATGTTCCCAAATTTTCAGCTTATACCACATCGCTGGGGAGTTTGTTCCAGATTGTGACGACTCTCTGTGTGAAGAACTGTCTCCTGTTTTCCGTTTCAAATGCCTTTGAAGCCCAATTTCCATTTGTGTCCCCGGGTGCGTGTGTCCCTGCTGATCTGGAAATGCTCCTCTGGTTTGATGTGGTCGATGCCCTTCATGATTTTGAAGACTTGAATCAAGTCCCCACGTAGTCTCCTCTGTTCCAGGGTGAAAAGGTTCAGTTCCTCAGTCTCTCAGTAGGACGTTCCCTTCAGACCTGGAATAAGTCTGGTTGCTCTCCTCTGAACTGCCTCTAGAGCAGCGATATCTTTCTTGAAGTGTGGAGCCCAGAACTGTACACAGTATCCAGATGAGCTCTAACTAGTGCATTGTACAGTCTGAACATTACTGCCCTTGTTCTCAATTCTACACTTTTGACAATATACCCTAACATTGTGTTTGCCTTTTTTATTGCTTCCCCACATTGTTTGGATGGAGAAAGTGAGGAGTCCACATAGACTCCTAGGTCTTTCTCATGCGTTACTTCATCTAGTTCTATTCCTCCCATAGTGTAATTATAGTGGACATTTTTATTACCTGCATGTAATTCCTTGCACTTGTCCACATTTCATCTGCCACAACTGAATACTATCTAAGTCCCTTTGAATATCCTGTGCTGCCGAGATTGTATCTGCAGAGCCACCTATTTTAGTATCATCATTACATTTGTTTGTTGCTCCTCTTTCTTTTTCAGTCATTGGTAGTGTCGTAGAAGGGTGTTTGGCTTTCAGGTGGGTTAACATAGCAGCTGTAGATCTGTGGTAGTTTAATCACACTGCACATATTATACACTTAACAGTGTTTTAATTTACTTTGTCAAAGTATTTCCATGCAGAACTTCTCTGTGAGAAGTCATGTCTTGTAGCGCAGATTTCCGCAGATATCCCAGAACTGCAGAAATCCACACTACACGAACACAACCATTGTCAGCCAATCACAGACAAGAAATAACAAATCCCACCCTCCCATCAATCTTCATTACAGCTACATAGGGAGCCAATCAACAGTACAGGCTTTAAAATAAAATCAATATATACTTTTTTTTTTTTAAACTATCGAATATTAGATTCACTTGTCGATAGTCGAATTTTTGACTATTCGGTCTCATTGCTATTTTGGATAGTGGGAATTAGGAATTTTTCTAGTTATTATTGTTATCTATAGCACATTTATTATTTGGTGCCTAGATTTTTCTTTCTATCAACATTTAGAACAAATGTATAAACTAGAATACAAATTAATCATTGCACACAAATTAAACATACTACTCTTGATTTGTTGTCACACTAAACTGCTAAAGCTAAACTGACTTCCCTATGAGTCAAAAAGTGATCTTTTGACAGCTGTTCAACAACAACAACAAAAAAATCTCCCTGGACCCCCCCTACAACAATCGGTGCCCCCGCTGCAAACACAGACTCCTGTAGGAAACACTGGGTGAAAGTGTGTGGTCCTGTCCAAATGGAGTCTGTTCTGATTGCTCACTGAGAGTCAGTACTGAGATCATTTAAAGGAAGCCTGGGAACCCAGAAGTCTACACGACACGTACAAACACGTTTGTTTTTGAATGGTACGATTTTTACGAAATGTAAACTTGCCAGCAGTGGATAAAAAAAGATCTGAAAAAATATGCAAGGAATGAAAAACGCTTTATCACTTGAGATGAAGAGTTTTGAGGTTGCAGTGCATCCGAATAGTGCAGGACAAGTTTCACTAGTTGATCTCAGTTTCTTAGCCATTGGGTTTCTGTAGATAGATGATAGAAGTGGCAGTGAGATAAGTGTGAGTGAGTTCTGCTAATGACTGTGTCATTATAATGACTTTTCTGTTCTCATCTGAGCTCCCATTCCTCGATAATGAGTTAACGCTGAGATGTTTAGTCACACATATGTGAAATATGACTGGCCATATCTTCTGTTTGAAATATTGCGTAAGCCAATCGCTACCCTTCATTGATTGTCTTTGGATATTGTGGTTGGCATTAGTTATGCAACATTGCTGTGCACGAGAGACAAGAGTGCATGAAATATGAGTGCAGGTAAAAGACTACATCAGCCAGGAGAGGTTCTGTTCAGAATAGACGCCGATTGCAAGATACATTTGTGTTAGAATGACAGCAGACACCTCCGAGTCAATTACATTTTTTTTAAAGGAAAATTTGAGCAAAGGAAAGACGTCCTCCATTGTGTTCCTGCAGAGAGGATGTTTTCTTTTCAATTAATTATGAAGATGACCCCCCTCCCCTTTTACCTCCTCTACAACCAAATGGAAAAAAGTATTTTTACTCCTCTAACTGTGTGAAAAACACCCACGCCTGTAGTTTCCTCTCTTGTAGGCCTTTTATAGCTGTGTGTTTTGATGCAGTTATTAATTTTAAAAATCCAGCATTAATGTACCATGTGTTTTATCTCTGCAAATAAAATTAAAAAAAGTCTCACCAGCCACTTTTACTATAAGTCCAGTCCATCTTCTTTGTGTACTCTGATTTTCAAAACCGATATACAGATTACTCAGATTCCAACCTTAATTCCTCCAGGTGTTTTGTTAGGCTACATTTCATGAAATGACAAACATGAAATATGTTAAGTGGTTACATAACTATTGCACAAACTGTCACGTGTAATGCTTTACCAAAGGGTTTCAGCACATCAAACAACACTTAATTTGTTGTCTTGACTCATTTCCATCCAATTATCTTTCCAACATATTTTGAAAAGAATTCAGTGTGTTAATTACACAGAAGTAACAAAGGAGAATACCACAGAACTGACCTGGTAGGATATGCAAAAGAGATTAACAGAAAATTGCAGAAGATGATACTAACTACTTCAATAGCAAACCTCATAATGCCATCTTTAAATAGGTTTCCTTGTAAAATAAATGAACATGGGGGGAGTCTGGAGTTTGTGTTCCCGTCTTCTTCTGGTTTAAATATGTATGAAAAAATGAGTTATATATGGGTAAATTAGGTATTTTTCTGCATCATTTCTTTTTTTTTTTCTGGAGTATTTATAGCCAACATGAAATCTGCTAGACAGCAAGGCCAGTGTTTCCAACAGCGGTTTTAATTAATAAAGAAATGTGAAAGATCACAGCAGGGTGGACAGAGACTGCTACCAACATCAGGGTGCCTTTTCATCCCCCATGCAGCTGGGAATGTAGGACTGATTGCACTGATTGCCTGGGCCTGAGCTATGACCTCACTTACCAACCATCCTGCTGACGCAGAGATGAGCAGGACTGCATCTACAGGCTCAATGTGCTAAAAACACAGGAAACAGGATATTGTTTTCATGCACGTCCACAGCATGTCTGGTTTAGGTAATGAGATAAAAAAGTGGTTCAGGTTGTTGTCAGATGTGTTTCGTGGTAAATTGTGAAAACACACTCCGTAGCCGTGCAGATTAAAAAAAAAAATTGTATTATTTATTTTACTTACCATATTTTTGATTACTTTTTTTACAGCCATACCTTTTGACATTTGTATGATTTCACAGTGTTTGAGTCTAATTAACAGAAGAAAACATTGCAGTGTTAAGGATACACCTTTGATCAAATAAGTTTTGCTCTGCAGTAAATCTATATGTCTCCATCTCTGCTCATACACACGTACATGATATAAAAAATTGACGGTTATTTATTTTAATATTTACAAGTTTCTATCTTCAGTCTAGTGGCCAACTCGTAATACAGTAACACGTTTGTGAGTTCAACTGCGACCCACTTAAAAAGATAACTTATCCTTTGTTATTCCCTGCACTTGCAGCTTTAAGAGAGATTAGCCATTTGTCAACATTTGTAGGCCATCTCCCCAGGGGAGTGGACAGATTTGGCAGTTATGGGACCTCTGGAACACGCTTGTTTTCTGTCATTCTTTGCCGGTGGATGCAAAATTCCGCCCAGCTGACAGAGATCATTCTTCTGGTTTATTAGCAAAACTCGGCACAGAACTGTGGTCTTTCGCAAAAAGATTTCTCGATGACCTCAGTGGGGCTGGGTTTGGAAACATCCACACACCGTTTACACAGTAGCCCAGCCTTTAAACTTGAGAACCAGTTCTCCCTTGTTTACAGTCAGATCATCAGTTCTACTGCCTGTGGTTTGAATTCACTCCAGATCCTTAAACTATCCCTCCTGTTGCAGTGGCAGTGCAAGCTCTTCTCGGCTGGAAGAACTAACCCCGATGCTACTGCTACTGAAGATGATAACGATTATTCATGTCTAGTATTTGGTCAGGAAAATTCAAGTACAGGCATGAATATGATACTCTTAGCTTCTGTAATGTGTTATAGTAATTTAATAATTTGGCAACAGAGCTTTTTACAATATCTAAGTTATTAACCATTACAGAAAGAAATGAGGAAAATTAAGGGATTAAGGGAAGGATAGGAAAGTATCTCTGTTTTTGTATTGCAGCTGTATTTCAGGTCTTCCTTTCACTATGACAGAATATAGCGTAAATTGAATAGCAGTGTAGTGCTGCTTACAAATATGACACAGGGCTTATGTGCTTTAGACGTTTACACAGAGTATTAACGATGGAGAAACAATTCAGTCTGAATGTGTAATGCCACATGCTTTCTATAGTGGACAAGGGTTCACAAGAACTACTGATAGAAAGCCTTTTTTATAAAGACTAGTTACTGGAAACAGTCATCTCAGACCCTTAATATTAAGATTCTTCCTGAGCAACATACGCCGAATCCGTCCCTTCCTCACCGACTACTCGACGCAGCTGCTCGTCCAGTCACTGGTCCTTTCCCGCCTGCACTACTGCAACTCCCTCCTGGCCGGCCTGCCTGCAACTACTACCCGCCGCTCCAGCTCATCCAGAACTCTGCGGCTCGTCTGGTATTCTCTCTGCCGCGATTCACACACGCTACTCCACTGCTCCGCTCCCTCCACTGGCACGCATTCAGTTCAAGACATTGACCCTCACCTACCACTGTCTCGAACAGACCACACCAAGATACCTTCAGACACTCGTCTCTCCATACATCCCTCCAGACCACTGCACTCTTCCAGTGCCAGAAGACTAACTCTGCCTCCTCTCCACTGCCCTTCCTCCAGAGCCGCTCCTTCTCATCCCTGGCCCCTAAGTGGTGGAACGACCTTCCCACCGAAGTCAAAACAGCAGAGTCCTTGACCTCATTCTGGCGATTACTCAAAACACATCTTTTCAGACAGTACTTGTAATTTAGTCCTTTACTCTCCTGTCAGATAGCACTTTACAACGTTTCATCATACTACTTGCCTTGCGTTGCTAGTACTCGTATTATTTCTCCCTTTCCCTTGGCCCTTGACTGTGACCTAACATCTTGTCTGCTCTCAGCTTATACAATCCAGATGTAAGACCTAATATATTGTATTCACTTGTGTAAATTGGAATTTGTAAAATGTATTATACTGTGTTATGTGTTATGACTTGTACTGAACTGTGTTTCTGCTCTGTATTGTGCTTATATTTTGTAAGTTGCCCTGCATCTGCCAAGAAATAAATAGTACTAATAATAATATTTTGCTTGTATTTTTGCTCACTGACTGTTTTTAACCTATCTATGCTGACCAGGAGATCCGACTACGCATTAGTCAGAGTTTATCGATTATGCAACATCTTACACAGCAAAAAGCTTGTAAGCAAGTTTTTTCTGCTGCATGCCCTCTTAACCTTTCTTTTTGCTTATATCTCTTCTGCTCTATGTTTAAATGATATAGTTATGTCTGAGAAAATATTAGGTGCAATTTGGTAAATGGGCACAGCAATAAGAAACGAGACAGTCCTGGCAACTAAGAGCATATTTTGCACAGAAGTGCGCACAAGTACAAAAGCCAGCTGTTGATGTGCCTCTAGAAAACAAATCTATACATATATTACAGCTTGGGTGCATCAGCTCCTATGCCCATGTGTCTATGTTGAACTTTAAAGCACAGCCTTTAGAAACGTATAGGGAAAATATCCTTTAATTACTCTGTACATTATTAATATTTTACCAAGAGCTCTAAACTTTAGCAAATTATTTTTTGTTGCTGAAAGAAGCAGTTTCAAGTTTTTACTTTTTTATTGAATTTTATTTTATTGAACATTACATTTGTTTGTAGCATTTGTAAATGTCTAAATCTAGTTAAGAATCATTGGTGGGGTCTGAAGCTTGATCCACAGACCAGTTCATGTAAACATATGTTTGCTTTAAGAAACCCAGTTTCCCAGCATTCATTGCTTTGTATCCCTCTTTCACCTCCTTACAAAAGATGTTTTATATTGGAACCATGTTAATTTTGAAGCCTGTAATACATCAGCCTAATCTCCTGGGCTGTTAAGCACTCTTAAACACTTTGTTATTAAACTGTGCTCCCTCATGCTCCTGATTATGTATCTATTGATAGCACTTCTATAGTTTTACTGTAACTTCTCCTATGGCGACCCCACCCTTTCAGACATACCTGGGATTTAACTGTATTATGTCCACACTTGTTAGGTCATTTGTACTAGGATGTATGTTTATTGAATATTGTATTTTGTACTGATTGTATTTACTGATCTTTGTAATTCTTTGTAAATGTTTCTTGTGAAACTGTAAGTCGCTGTGTTAAGGGCGTCTGCTCAGAAATAAATATTCGTATTAATCTTTTCAGTAAATAGGGTAGATTGTCGGTGTGTTTAAATACATGATTTGTTTTGAGAATAAAAATCACGTTCTAATTCCATAAAGGGAGTTTATTAAAACGGGCTGAGTTATCAGATTTTAGTGTACACCTTGAAAGCTAAAAAGAGTATTTTGTAAAATATTTATTTAAACTGCTCATACCGTACCCAAACAGGCAGATTAAGAAGCCAAATTAGGAGCGAAAAGTGAGCACTGTAATCTTCCTGAAGGTTATAAAATCAGTGAAAGTCTTTAAACAGGAAATGGCATCAATAATCTTACAACAGAAAGGTAAATAATGTTGGGAAAATATGTTTAAACAGCGATAAGATTGTGTCTGCTATGCCCTTGAATATGAGACTTGACATTTTGTAGTGCTGGTTTAAAAATATGAAATGCCTCTGAAAACTGCTAGCATGAATTCTCCCACCTCCCTGACTGTTTGAAGGCAAAGTTCACAACCGGGCTGTAGAGACCAGGAACAAAAACAGAGTGGGTGTACATGTTCTTTTAGCCTAACCATTACTCTGTCTGTTAGGGGAGCTTTCATCTATGGTGTTGGTGAACTTTCATGCCATGTTTTTATTAGCTGAGAAACTAAATTTAATCCACGTTTCATTGTTCTATACCTTTTTTTATATAGTTCAAAATGCTTAGTTAGCAATATTATTTAGCAAGATGTTGGGAAAAGATCACAAAGTTACACTGCTTTCAAAATACTGTTTGAGGCCTGATATATGTGTAACACAACAAAACAATAATGATATGACATGGCTTGCAAAAAAACAACTTGCTGTATCCACTTAATCATCCCGGTGATCTGTGGATTATGTGTTTCATTTATATTTTCCTGGGGTACTAGAAAAAGGTAAGGGAAAAGTGTTGAAGGTAAAACGAAATCCATAAAGTGCAGTTCTAGAGAGAACAAAAGGGAACATGGTTATTTATATAATTGACAATAAAGTCAGCATGCTTTCACATGTCTTATCTACTACCTGATTAACTCTCATTGAGTTTCTGTTGCCATTAAAATAAGATTCAGTCCCTTTAAAACTTGATCACACAGTAGCGTTGAATCATATATCATATTTTCAGTGGGACAGGTTTTTTTTTTGGTTTCAAGCAAACTGGTGAATTAAATGCTAAACTTGCATGCTATTCTGTGGTGCAATATGATATAATGCTTTGTTCATTTAAGTGTCCATCTTCTGTCATCTTTTAAATGCTTTACATCCACTGTCCCACTGTTCTTTTTGAGGCATGTTAGTGCAATACATTTAAACCTGGATACATATGTTTAAAATGGTGTGCTGTATCACTATCATCCGCTAGGTCTAAAATACCGTGCTGTTATTTGTTAATGCATATCACCCGTCCGTAGCAGACAGTGTTATTGAGTTTTAATGACCTGCGAAACCCATTCCTCATCCAGCTCTGCTGTTGTAATGTGATTAAAGGCTATATGGGCCCGTTATTTAGTGCATTATTTAGACAAATAGCAGATTTGCATCTTTTTATGGTGGGCCATTAGCAATGCCTTTGCAGCATAATGTCCCAAAATGTGCTCATTACCATGTTCTGGTTTTCAGGCTGGGAGAGATTACAAATTACAAATAAAAATAAATTGCAAATCCCCCCCTAATAGGTTTATTACAATTAACCAAAGTTAATTATAAATACTCTGCTAGAGACGGTCAATAAACAAATCTCAGAGTAGTTTTGTGGTTCTTTTGGCAAAAATCTAAATTACTACAGTAATTCATGCATTTACAATCTTGAACTAATTTGCACATCGTTCATCTCCCAAGACCTAATCACAGGAAAACTGAGCGTACCTCACACAGATGGGCTCCCACGAGATTATAAAATGTATGCCACAAATGTTTGGTGCAGGCCATTCATTTTACTGGAGGAAAAGACAAGTGTACCATCACTTCATAAAAACATCCGGCAAGCAAATTGCTGTAAGCAGTTTGAAAAGTCACTTTATTGCTTTTCCTCCAGTTCCTTATTCTGATATTAAGCTCTAACTTAACTCTCAGAACCAGTCCTATATTTAGTGTAGCACTTAATCATAAGCAGGGCTGTTAACGTAGTATCTCCTATTACAAATGGCCACAGCAAAGAAACAATGAAAGGGTAACCTAAATCTATTAACAATATAGGCTGTTGGGAGGCAAAAAGGTACTTTATCTTAATTGCACAAAGCATTTATGACTTAACAAATGATGTAATGCATTCTGTCTGTTTAAGAACTAGTGGACCTGTTTTCCTTCGAGATTCATCCTGGGCTCATCCTTATTTAACCATAAACGTTCTTCTGCTTTTTGTGTCAAATCGGTCGGCTATTTCACTTTTGACCTAGCATTGCTCTGAATCAAAATGCCCATTTCCTTTGGCGTTCCCCCCTCCAAAACAATCCCATAATTCACTTTCCAACCCACTCCATTTCTCTGTAGGACATTGACCTCTCAAGCTTGAGAACAGTTATGAGTTTGTAAACGCACAATGGGGCTATCTGCATGGACGTTTTTTTAATGAACTCATTGGGGGTTACTGTGGATTTTTAACATCTACTGTGCTTATGTTTTTTGTTTTTCCAATAACCTGCCGCTAATCCAGCAAATGAACACTAGCCAAGTTGGCTCATGCAGTACACAACTTAATTAGGAATTAAGATGTTTTCATAACGTCCACAAGCCTTTTGCAAGACTCTTGAAGTAAGATATCCATAGTGGAATTGATCAATTTTATCTTATCTGTCAGACTTTGGAAACCCAGTGAGTTAGTATGCTTTGAAAAAATATATTATCTCAAGTTAGGACTCTTTGAGATATAGGTTTTACTGTCTTGTAGGATTTGACTCTTTAAAGTGACAATAAATGATTACCCAAAGACTTATAATCATACATATATTGTGCTTTTGTGTTTATAAAAGAGTATAAATGTTGTCAATCTATAATAATGATGATTTAAATTATATAATAATAAAATAAAAAAACTTTAAGTGGGAAGCAGAACTGAAAAAGATTAACCAACAAAAATTAAAAACTGAAAACATTCACAGCAGCAGGGGCAAGAAATTCAGTTAAAACTGGGGGACAAGGATGTTTGAATAAGTGTGTATATGTACATGGTGTCCATAAAATAACCCAGCACTCTCATCTTATCATATCTGAGGACTTAAACCAACACTGATCCACCAGAAGACAATAAATATGGCGGTGATCTTTTTGAAGCTCTTGTTCTTTCTGTAAGCCTTCTTAAAATAATCCATGTAGCTGTTTCCAGTCCCAACAATAACACAAATCTCTTTCCAGCCTCCCAATATTTATGTGACGCAAAGTTGCACTTTAATTAAAGAAACTGCACACAGGAAAGGAAAATAATGTATTATGTTGTGCATGCAGCCAATGTTTTAGTTAGGTAATGTATATGGTCCTTGTCTATGCACACTGAAATTATCTGCACAAATTTGCTCCGATCATGATATGAGACTAGATAAACAACCCAGCAGGTGTTTTTTGTGGTACAGAAAGTCATTGTAAACAGTCAAGCGTTCAAGGTTACGGATAAACCAAAACGTGTTCTCGAACTCTCATCTTCTGAACACAAAACACCATAAAAGGAATCCTTCTCAGCTCACTGGTTAATTCTCTCTTTGCTGGAATGTCTGTGGTTAAAATAAGAATATTTATCAGGAAAATGGATGGAGTCGAAGCCTCGGGCCAGTTATGTCATTAACAGAATTCCTACTGTTTATCTGAGATTGTTACTAAGAGAGGAAAGAACAATAGCACCCTGTATTCCTGCTGGCGGAATCCAAATGTGTCCTTTGAGATCGTACAACTCCGTAATTGAAAAGCACTAGAAGAGTTAACAAAGTGGGAGTGAAAAGATACAATATCGTACACTTTGTTTCCATTTAGCAGTCAGATAAACCATATTTGTTTCAATGTTACAGGATAAAGCTTGTGTAATCAGCCATGAAGTACACGTTTTATCCCCCGAATTAACATTTTCATCTTTAGCAAGCAGTAATGTGTACTGTAAAATTATTGTTTGTATTCCTCATATTTACTAACAAGGTATTTTTGGTTCTGTATCTCTAGATCTAAAATTATGTACTCATCTAAAAAAAGTAAGTCAGTTTTAATGTATTTCTTCTAAAGTGCTTATTTCTTTATTTATTCTGTAAACCATTTTCACTTTGTTTGAATGTCTAATGAGTGTCAAAATATCCAATCAAATACATATTGTAGAAAAACTGTTATTGTAATTCAGTGTAACATTATTTCCTTTCTCGTCAGAGACAGCCTACAAGCTTTGCACTTGCATGAGCTAGCTTTTCAAGGATTTAAAGAGACCTTCGAACAATGTTAATTTGACTCGGTTTGATCCCACTCTTTAATCTCAGTCAGGTTAATATTTGACTCCAAAGTAGAGATCTCATGTGGAATGACCAGCTTTGAACCCTAGTTATTTTAAAACATGACTTGTTAAAACAACAGCTGATTAAATCCAGTTTAGGCAGGCAGTCGCAATATATATTTTCCTTATTTAATTTGTTATTGGAAATGTAAATTGCTTCTATAATTTCAGCTGCTTAAACACAACTTAGATTGATAGCAGAGGAAGTTGATAGCATTTAATTTTCTTTTTTTGGTAATACATAGTAATACATTGGTAATTCTATTAATACATATTTTGAGGAGTGTTATATTCCATATATCTAAAGAGAAATAAGTAACTTGGGTTGAACATAAACAATAGGAAAGAGAATATGAGATTGTTCTCATCTGGTTGGTCACAGCTCTTAAAACCAAGAACCTTGTCAATTGTTTTATTAGAATTTTCTAATAAATAAAAGGATAAATGTAATTGTCATATTAAATAAGAATGTGGATTATGCATTGACAAAATAAACTGCCTCCATAGTATACTTTCCGGATACATTGTACATAAATATATGTATAGTGGGTTTGTTTTTCCCAGGAATTAGGAACCTTTTTACCATAGAAAATCTCCACAAACTGGTTTTGGTCAAAACATAGATGTATTGTTATTTATGTTTTGAAAAATGAGATTTTAATTGGCAGAGTGATTGTAAAAGTTCTTCTCAAACTCATTCTATACACAGGGAATCAAATAACTCTGTGGTTGCCAGTAGAGTTAAATTTCAAAATATGTACTGATACTTTAGACAGCAGACACAAATATCACAACAAAACATTGCAGCAGAAATGAGAACAGCTGTTTTAGCATTAAATAGTGGCTCTTGTTGAGGGAAATGGCAGTAATTAATGAACTCTGTAAGGCTGCCTGACCATGTAAAGTTGCTTGTTGGTTTGTTCTGTGGAGTTGTGGCTGATGAATAAGTTTATTGACTGCATTCTTAGCATGTCCAGTAGGAACTGGTGGAATTAAATTGAGCTGTACTGAACACCACAGAGCTCAAGTAAAAAAACGTATTGGTTAGTAACCTGTCTCTGAAAATACCACAAACATAGTATTCTATAATGTTAAGTAAAGTTAAAGCTTAATGTGCTCTCTTTTAAATAATAAGGTTACAGCCCACACTTGACATACGAATATACAGTGCTGACTAATATCCCAGGTTTAGTGAGATACCCACGGCCCCTTGTGTTTCAAGACTTTCATCTTTGTGTTTTTCCTGTTTAAGCTTGATTTGATGGCAGTACAGTATAGGCAGTCCTGTAGAGTGTCAAATATATTTTTTTGACTGAAAGAAAACAGTCTGATTTGTACTTTTCCTTTGCCATTTCAGTAAAATACATGCGGGAGGCAACTCCCTATGTGAAGAAGGGCTCTCCGGTCTCTGAAATCGGCTGGGAGACCCCACCTCCAGAATCCCCCCGGCTTGGCGTGACCTCCTCTGATCTCCCCTCGCCCCCTGCCATCTCCCTCCAGGGAGACAGGAGGTACATCCCCTTGAAAATGTGCTGCGTCACATGGAGTATGACCACCCCAGACCCGGAAAACAGGTAACCACACGATCTGCTTTTCATCCTTCAACTCAAGGCTGGCATTCTCCGGTCCTTGAGATTTCTAGGTTTTTGGCAGGGCTGTTAAGTTCCCTTTATTGCAGAGTCATTATTTTCTCAGTTATGTTTATTTTAGAGATTCTTTTTCAATTGATAGCTTAAATTATGATGTATACTCAAGATAACAGTAGCCATAGAACGTCTTAGAGCTGGGAGAGTTTTCAGTTAATCCAGTGTAATGTAATATAAGACTAACTGTGCAGTGGAGAGCTGGGTAGGAACCCCATTCAGTGGTTTACAGAGTAAATATACTTTGTTTGAAAGTAATTGTTTTGCAATTGGAAAGTAAATATATTAGTATTGTCACCTAGTCTGGTGCTTTATCTTTTCCAGAATATCAGATATAAACAATGATAGATCTCGCCTGTTTTTATGGAATTGTCTCCCGTCAGTTAAAAACCAGTAGGGGTCTAATTATTCCAGAAGAGCATTACAATATAATTAGTTAGAAAGTGTGGAGATTCATTTATATTTTGGCATGAAAATATAATAATATTTGCTTCTTAAGTCTTTCAACTATGTTTGAAGTTCGGGAAGCACTCCTCTGTTTTACCTTTCATTGGGTCAACCTATTTTAACATCAAAGCTGATAAGGACAACATCAAAGCCCATGTTAACAATGACTTCAAAGTTTGCCATGTTTCAGCACTCTTCAGAGTTGAGTTGGACCTTGTTGTGAGCATAGAAACATCTTCGTAATCTCTTGGGAGGGTTAAATAACTTCATTACAAAGACTGCTTATATGAGAAAATAAGGTTAAAAAAAAAAAAAAAAAATCCAAAAGTAACAAGACTTGAATTTTGTTTCCAAAAGTAGAATGAAAAGGTATCAGGGTACAGAGTGAAAGATGGGAGAACAGTTTGGTTCATGAATTTTACATTTGCGTATGCTTTTCTAGAATTAAATGGGATTTTGGGTGTACTTGCTGATGTCATAAACATTGTGTGTATAAACAATCCAAATGTTCAGATGAGCTCAATTGTTTTTTAGCTCTACAAAAATGACATGAGCACGACTTAATCTCATCTGAAAAGTTCATATTATACTGACATTTTTGTGTGTATATATATATATATATATATATATATATATATATATATATTACTGCGCAAAAAAAATAAGGGAACACTTAACAATGATTTCTGAAATTGGAGTGTTCCCTTAATTTTTTTGAGTAGTGTGTATATATATATATATATATATATATATATATTTAATTTGAAAGCATCCATGCACTACAGCGTCTTCATTCCCATGAGGTGCTGGGCAAATTTAGGCAAAAATATTTATAGAAAAAATAATTTTGTAGCAGCACACCCACTTATTCATTTTTTAGACCAGACTGGCTTCTCTAAAAAACGAATAAGTGAGTGTACGGTTACAAAATTATTTTTCCCCTCTCTCTCTCTCTCTCTCTCTCTCTCTCTTGCTATATATATATATATGTGTGTGTGTTTTTTGAGTCAAGGGATTGAAACCTTCAAAGTAAACATTTGACCCGGATACTAGCACTAGCTAAGTACACAGAATGACAGATTTGTCATAGTTTTTGTTTTCTCAAAGTTGACTGGGCTCGTTTCTGTGAGGTGGCTTCTGATACACGGGTCCACCTCTTCACCCAAAGGCAGTCTTGTCAGAGGTGAGGAAAACCACTCACAAGAAGCAGGAGTTAAACCACCACTGGTGTGTCTAGAGAAAATCGAGTAATTACAATTGCAATTACAGTAATTGGTGTATTTACTACAGTTACTGCACTAAGTTCTTAGGGGCATGCTTTCTTTTGATCATGCAAATGGTGACCATTATGTTACACTAGAATGATGGAGGGCCAAAGTGCACACCGCTGTTGAAAATGTTAATGTCTGAGCATTCTTACACAGCTTTCAGAAATAAGTAAATAGGAAACTCACATTGTAACATTGATAAAGATTATCAGATTTGTAGCTATTATTATTTATTTACTGGCATACGACCTTATCCAGGACAACTTACAGTTTACAGAGAATTAAAAAAATGTTAAATCAATAAATACAAGTTCATGGTTCTCTTCACATACTTTTTCATTAAAGATACATAAATAAATCCACATTGAACAATTTTAATCTCAAATGACAGTTAATCTTTTGTGAGAATAATACTCTAACTCAGTCACCGCCTCCAGTAAACCTGTGGTATTTATTTCAAAGTTCTTTTGTTATACTGTCTGCTCCCTCTCACGCAATTCTAACATTTTTATTTTATACATTTCCTGTCATCTTATATGAACACGAATGTATGATGTCTGATATTAGTTGTAAATCTCAGTTTAGCTAGAATAAAGACCTGGTGAAACCTAATACAGCCATGGATCATGCAACATGCTTGAATTTATGTTGATTATCACCAACCTAAGACATTTTGATATGCATGTACAGTTGCTGTTAATGTGATAGTGGTTACCATGTGAATGTGAAACCAAGCATTTTTGCATTGTATTATATACAGGAATTCGTCTTAATGTTTTTAATAAGGGTAGGGAATCTAGTGTAAAATACGAAAAGAAAAACTTAATGGATATATTTAATGCAGATTTACAGGTCTCAATCTATACATTAGGCAAGAAAATGGTCTGATAACATATAGTTTGTTTTGAAATTATTCTTATTTTTCCATCATTTGTTTGGTCATTCTTCTTAGAAATTGTTGTTTATTGTAAACCATAATGCTTAGTGGTGCTATAGATTATGTTCATTTATAGAAAATACTGACTCAAAGACTCGAGTCATACTCTGATAGTGTTACCATGGCTTTCTCTTATCGCACAGGTTGGACTGCTTCAAATATATGTCAAACTTCATTTGGAAACGCGTGTTTAAGTGTACATTTTACAGCCTGTTTTGGCAAGAAGATTAGAAAGGAATACATTTGGGGTCTGTTTTGCCTTCTTGTAAGTAATTTGTTTCATGTCACCATGTGCTCAGAAGGCCAT
Organism: Amia ocellicauda; assembly: GCF_036373705.1. Lineage (NCBI taxonomy): Eukaryota > Metazoa > Chordata > Actinopteri > Amiiformes > Amiidae > Amia > Amia ocellicauda. The sequence continues at coordinate 5,504,985 of NC_089867.1, forward strand.
ACACAGCACTAAGACTTCTAAAAAGATTGGAAGGATAAGCTTGTAATTTAAGAAGAGAACATGTGCATATATTTATACATTTATCTTCATTACATTTTCTGAATAGTGTTAGTGTTTCTATTTCTTGATATTGAATTAGACTATTTTCAACAGTTTCTTGTTCAGTTAATCATGTTTCACATGTATACTCATGGGGTTCATTTTTTTTTTTAAATAGTTCCATATTTTGCATTGTATTTCATTTCTTATTTGCCTATCTTACTGAGTGTTATCAGGTCAATTTCATGATGTTTAGTCACATTAAATAAAAGTGTACTTAAGTTTGGTAAACTCTGATACACTTCCCTAGGTAAGTCGCACGTAAGCCTAGATCAAATCAAAACTTGAATCTTCCCACAGATCATCAATTACAAACTTTTACCTTATAATGTTTTGATATATAACTAGTAAAACATGGCTTCTCAATATTAATTAAAATAGTTTGGGGTACAGGTTTGTACTTGCGATGTGTGGGTAGGTCAAAATTTTGATTTAGTCTAGGCCTTAATCTACAGGAGTCTTTCTAATACATCCTCTTGCTGCCAAGAAAAAAAATAAAGTGTATGCAAAAACTACAACACAAGATCGTGAAGAACATGTGTAAAGTGACAAGAGAGAAAGTAGAAATGCAATAAACAGAACATGCTTATAAAACAACAGCTACTGCTGGAAATGTGGTGCACAAGCATTTAACAACTCCAACCACTAACACGTTAAGGAAGGTTTGATTATGGCTTGAATACAGCTGCTACCCCACAGACCTTCTAAGGAACAGTCCATTTAGTTTCTGTCTTAAACATGTGCATCACAGCTGAGCAACTAAAGAGCTCAGAGCATTGTGGAAATCAAAACGGCTGCGTTTTGAGACCGTGTCAGCCAAGAAAGACCGTTTCCTCCAAGAGATTAAAAGCAGGCCTGTTCACCTCACTCTCCCTTTCCAATTTAGGCTTCTTTCTTCCCCTTTGTGTGGATTTTGTTTGTACCTTTGCTAAAAATAACTCCTTGTTATCTTTGGGTCTCAATCAAAGTTCAGAAACCCATTCGATGAATGGTTCCAACTGGAGCTCCACAGCAATCACTTTCCCATCGTCCCCATTCGCCAGTCGCTGTTTGACATTTACTTACTGTGTAGTAATTTGGCTTCTGAACTTCCTGACAAGTGTGCAAGACAGAAGCTTTCAGAAACTTTGAATCAGACTGAGCCTCAGACTTGTACTGGTTTAAGACTTGGCTTGGAACATCTGGAATCCGATTTCAAATTCAGGATTTTCCAATACCTCAATTTTGCCATTACATACCTAAACAGTTGGCATTATAATTCATAATAATAATCCAAGATGTCGAAAGATGAGAGAATGGCTCATGTCTAAAATATAAGTATACTACGAATCTATTTACACACACAAATATCAGTTTTTCCCCCTCTTTTTTGTGAACACCATGACAGCTTTCATTTTTTGGGTTTAGAGGTTGTAGTGGATGACCATTGTGCTTTCTTGAAATACATATTTAAAATCAACCCCCAAAATTGAACCTACTAAGTAAACCTTTTTTTGGCATGCAACAAAAGCCAACATACATCTGTAATGTATATTTCTCAAAAATGAATACCTTGGTTGATGAAACTGGAACCAAAGAGTGTTGCAGAGGCTACGCTTTCTAAATTGGGTGCAGGCATATATACTTACATACTTAAAAGCCAAAAGAGTGACAGGGCTGCCCTATAATTTGGTAGTAATTTATACTAATCTGGCATTGACTTGCTTAGAAAAGACAGCACCTACAGAGGATTGTAAAGATAAAACATTTGTTTATTTCAGCAGACAAGGTGTCATTAGCTTATCTCATGATGACACTATCTACAGTACAGTAGAATAGAAAGTCATATAACAATAACTTTCTTCATGATTTTGCAGAGCTCTAATATGCAATGAAATCTGATATTTCTTTATTTTATTTTATTTTTTATAATCGGTACATGCTAAAATGTATAGAATAACATCCAGTAGGTCATTGGTAGTATCTGAAAATGTATAGCTGTAAGCTTTTTGTAATTAAGCTGTCTTACTTATATAGCCTTTTTTTAATCTGTCTTGCAGGCAGTTTGAACTTCACTCCCCAGATGCCAAGCACACTGTGGTTTTGAAATGCAAAGACACCGCCACGGCACAGGCCTGGTTCAGTGCCGTACTGTCCGTCACTACGCAGTTTGTTGCCAAGGTGATTGGAGAGGTCAAGGAGCAGACGGGAAGAACAGGGATTGCTGGGAGCCGAGAAATCCGCCACCTTGGCTGGCTTGCCGAGAAGGTAAGCGGTTTACATATTTAATCGGGGCTGATTTTCACATAGGAAAACTTTCTTTTAACTGCGATTTTGGTTGAAATGTGTACGTATTTGCTAATAGTGCTGTGTTCCTGATTGTGTTATTCTTCTAAATCTCACAAATTGCTTTATTTAGATAATTTCTGTGGAAGTGAAAGACATTGGCTATTATTAGCCTAGAGCTTTCACTTCTCTCAGTCCAACATGGTTTTTGTGGTGACTTTCATGGGTATTGAAAGCAACTACCCCAGTCATGCGATCATCCCAATAATCCTGTTAGTATGACTCATGTGTTTGCACCAAATGTAGACATTACCAAAAATGGCTTGCTTGTCAAGTCCCTTTTGTAGTGCGTTAAGTGTAGTTACATCGGCTTCTCTTTGTATTGTGACTTCCCCGCACGTAAATCTCAATTACCCATGATTCAATATAGAGGATAACTTTGTGTATAATGGTTTGTGGCCATATTGAAAGAAGTATGCTAAAATATCATCTTCCATTTACTTTTTAATCATTACAAATAACTACAGAGCATGTATTAAAAATGACTTTTTCAACATTAGATTCAATTATGCAAGTACTCTGCCAAGGTCTTTGCTATCTGCCAAATAAAGTTACCAATTACAGCAGACTTCAAAATGTTTAACGTCCATAATCCAATACAAATGTGCTCAGCCCTGAATACCCACCTTAATAAAAATATTGGCCTTTATTTAGTGGCTATCACACACAAGAAAACTTGGTTGTTATATTGTGTGTGTGTGTGTGTGTGTGTGTGTGTGTGTGTGTCTTATTTACGAAAATAAGAATCTAGAGGCAGGAGATTAAAAATGTTTCATTATACTTCGTCAGTGGTAGTAATAATAACTTAAATCAAGTCTCTTCTATGCAGTCATACAGGAAAAACATAGGTTGGACTAAAGTTTTCTATAGGGAATAAAAACTTGGAAAACCTGAAATAATGTTATATAGCTAGTTTTGGAATGTTTACACATTTAAATACCCTTTAACAATATTTTTCTGTGCTACAAACAATGGTAAACCTGGTTCACTTTCCATGCTGTTCACATATGCAATACCCGGTCCCTTCATATAATTTACTAGGAGCCACCATCAATAGATTCCTGTGTACAGTAGCAATTGCTACTGAGTTACTTTCTCTACAGGGCCGGTCTGTTTTTCTGAAATCCTCTTTTCATCGCTCTCTCATTAGCCAAGTTTTGGCATGGAACACTAATAGAGAAGAGGTCCCTGTGTTTTTGGCAGTCCAAAGAGCTGCCACTTCTCTGGATTTAATGAGGTCTTCACTTAAAGTCTCTTATTACTTACTGTGCACCCCCCCCCTTCGACCATCTTGATGAAAAACTATAAAGGAGATAGCCTTCAGTGCGTTGTCTGCCTGCAATGCCTTCCAAGTCCCCTTTGCGCAACATCCAAAGCTTTCAACAAGGGCTCGTTTGAGGCTCTGTGATTCTCCTGCTCTGACGCACTTTTGGAAATTGCAGTCTGTATTTAGCTCTTTGTTGGCAGAACAGAGCCTTTTGAGTTATCGGGGTGTCCTTATTGTTAGTTGGAAGTCAGTTAGAACCATGAGAGGCCCTGCAACTTCATCCATTTTCTGTTCTGCGAGGGCCTCTCTGGGCTTATGTGCTGGAAAATATGAACTGAAAGGCTATTATGTCAGAGCTTGTGGTGATTTTTGCCTTCTGCGCTAAGTGAACATGTCTTTTGTCTTGTACTGTGGCTTAAATAAATCTGCCATTAAAGACAATGTTACACATTATATTCCCCACCTCTAGAAATCTGTGATTTCTTCATGAATAAATGCCAGAGCCTTGTTAACATACAAATGCCAGTACTGAACTAAGAGTTGTCATAAACTCTTTCACAGTCCATGCAAAATAGTAGCATATTTTGATATAAAGCACACCTTTTCCTTACATCTTTCTTTTTCTTACCACTTCAATTCTTTCTTCCTTTTTTGATTGTTGTTTTAATCAATTCAATGCAAAATAATTCAGACCCCTGACCAATTGTCTCATATAACCGAATAACAAATGGTACATTGAAATTCGGTAATAAAAGTATACATATATATATATATATATATATATATATATATATATATATATATATATATATATATATATATACACATTATATATATTACAAATATTTCAAAACATAAAACCAATGTCACCATACCACAATTGATTTTGAGGTTCAGTGTTTTAAAATAAAATATCAAACTTCAATGTACCATTTGTAATTCAGTAATATGAGAGAATTGGTCAGGGGTCTGAATAGTTTTGCAAGGCACAGTATGTCCCCCTATCAAGGATGAATTTGTTTAAAAAAATACATGCATGCAATTTGAAATGGAGAATCTGTAATGTTTTGATACAGAGCCAAACAACGTCCGCAACACACGTTCTTAGAACTGGGCCCCCTAGACACGCATTCAGTCGTGACATGCAGGGGTGGGATTTTGTTCCCACGTCTGGCTGGAGTGTCTGGATCAGTTTAGGATAGAGAGACTCCCAGCCCCCTCTACTCAACTCAGTCCTATATACGCCCTGTAATTTTGGCTCATCACTGGTTACTTCCAATGACTGTTGGTAAGAGGCATGATCTGGTTGAGATGAGTACAAATGTCCTTGGTTCTGCTCTGTGTGCTGAGCATAAAAGCACTGTGTTATAAATGCATCATAAACTATTTTCCTACTATTTAAGATACTTGGGATTGCCTTTAATGTCTCACATTTATCAAGCGTGGTTAACATAGAGAAAGAAGTGAACTATATACCCATCCCATACTGCCGCGTCATTGATAACTGGATGCTTTTATGACTGTTAGGGTTTTGTGTGTCACAGAAAGGAATGAGCAAAATTTAGTTCAGCAACTCTTTCAGGGTATCACAGAGCAAGTCAGGGGCAGAGCCAGGGCTTAAACTGGGAACCTTCAACTCTCCTGAATTAAAGTTCTCTCGTGTTTGTTTTGTGGTGGTAAAGGCTCGACATTGTTGGCTTTTATTTTGATCGTGCAATGCCCCTGCTACTGGACTTACAAGCTCATAAACTCAACCCTGAAAGAAGAGTTTTGTTTAACCGCAATGACTTTGTCTTGCCTTATGAAAGAAGAGCAAAGGGAAGCTGGGGGAACTAAAAGTTTTGGTGCAGGGTGCTCAATTGTCACACATCGCTCTGCAGAGATAATTCATGTAATGGATGTATCATATTACAGTTATCAGGCAAACCGCATTGATGAGTGTTGATAACGTCAAAATCAACGAGACAATTCAAATTACTCACCAACATGCAAAGTGCATTAGTAAAATCCCCAAATGATGCCCCTTCTGAAATGTTCTTAAAAGTATACCCTCCCTTCTGAAATGTTGGAAAGTGTATTCTGTACCTGATCAGACCTCATGCTACATACTCAAACCTGCAATAGAACCCTAAGCGATTTACTTTTCATTATACAAATGTTAATTTGCACAGCTTACACACACCTTTGGCTCTAAAAGTGAAAACCTGGCACACATCCTGCTTTGCCATCTCTTTCAGTTTCACAGTCACAATTGAGTCAGACTCAATGTCATAATGTTGTGGAGCTGATAACACAATCATCAAAGCAGCAGGAACAAGAGCACCTTCATTTAAACCAACAAGTACCATGGATTGCATAAGTATTCACCCCCCAAGGACTTTTTCACATTTTTTAGTGTTACAATCAGGAGTTAAAATTGATTTAATTGGAATTCTCTCCTTTCGATTAACACCACATACATGTCTTAATGACTGACAATTTAAAATTTATAGTCTTACCAAATGAAAAAGTTAAATCTCTGTTAAGTTGAATATTTGAGAGACCTAAGATTGTATTTGAACTTTGCATTATATAAGTTTTGACTTCAGACTTGGCTGCTCTGGCTTGGTTCATGCTCGTAGTATGAATTCTGTTTCAGCACTAATGTGTTGTGGTTTTGTACAATGAAAGCTCATTTCTTACATGTATAAAAAAGAGGTGGAAGGTTAAGTATTTAACAGAAGGCTGACCATAGCAGAAAACATTTAGATTTAATGGAAAGATTTTTATTATAAACTTCATATAGATGTATGTTGCTCATTAGAGACCATTGCTTCTTTCCTAATCTCCTGTTTCCTACTAAATATTCCTGTTTTGTACCACAAAAGCCTAATGCCATTTGAAATTTAAAAAGGGGAAAAAGCCCTTCAAGTTAAATGAATTGCTTTTTTCCCCCACCTGCTTAAAAACAACATCACAGAACTGAACAATATTTGACAATATTCTCAGTACACATTGTCAATATTAGTTTAAGCCCGTCTTCTGTTTAGGAAAAACAAATGCATTGTTTAAAAGAAAAATCCAAATCGTATGCTAAGATTAAGTTAATGGCTTTTTCTTTTTTCCTGGCATAAAATACTGTTTGGGTCATAATAAAGATAATTTGTTTTTTGAAACATTACAAATCAAAACATTCTCTGGGACACCACAACAGGTAATGTTTGGGTTCACTTTGTGTCAGAGACTGAAACATGTTTTCATTTCAAACATATGGAAGATACAAAAGAGTACCTGGCAATTGTAGTTTAAGAAAAAAAACCTATAAACATCCGAGGTGGTTTATTTCCATTCTGCAGAGATACTTGTAGGTTGACCATAATTAAACTGTGAGTCTCTGTGGAAAAACAAACACAGAACACAATTACACTTTGATTAGAAAACTAGGAACCCGTTCAGTTCCAAGGTTGAGGGTAACGAAGCCAGTGCCACAAGTTAGTTATTCTGTACATTGTCAATGATGTTTCAAAAGGTACTGAATACTTAGATTAAAATGTAGGCCTTGTGTTATAAATGAAATAATTACATTTTGTAGGGGAAGAAACTAAAATGAGCTGATTACTTTCAATGCAGAATGCAGTATTCTAATGATTATAATTTACCTCAAACATCTGCATACCTTTGTAGTGTAAGATTTATGTTTTTTCCTGTATTTAACAGTGTAGATTCTGTCCAGTTTCAGTCTTGTTTCTACCGACACGTGACAATGTGACATTTCCACCGATTTCTCTGTTCAAACGCATATTGCAACTGCATTCTACAGTCATGCTGTTTCCTCCTAGACAGAAAATGAGAAGCAGCGCTGGAAACCAGTCTTGGTGGTGGTGACGGAAAAGGACCTGCTTCTGTATGACAGCATGCCGAGGATGAAGGAGGCGTGGTTCAGCCCGGTTCATACCTACCCACTATTAGCCACGAGGTACAAATCAAGAACAGTTTAATGGCATTTTTAGCTGCCATATGCCAGCGATGGGCAACTCCATGCCTTGGGCACCTTCAGTGTCCAGTACCAAAGTCTTAGAAAACTGCTTTCTGTACCCTTATCCCAACCTTTTACTTTTCTTCTCAGGCTTGTCCACTCTGGTCCCGATAAGGGTTCCCCGCAGCCAGGACTGGAGCTCTCCTTTGCCACCCGGACTGGTACCAGACAGGGCATTGAATCCCATCTCTTCAGAGCCGAGACCAGCAAAGAATTGTCCCTGTGGACTAGACACATTGTCACGGGCTGCCACAACTCCGCCGAGCTCATCAAAGAGGTCATCACCAGTGAGTGCCCATTTTTTGAAGTTTGTAACCTTCAATTTGTAAAAGTGTGTGCCAAACATTTCAGACAAAGAGGACTGTGGGCAAAGTGTTTTGACCGGCGGAGAGCAAACAGAGTGTGAACCGATCTCACGTACAGCACTAAACTCGGAACGTTAGAGATAAAAAAAAATAATTCCACTGACATTAATACACATTTGTGAGGTATTTCAGCCTGCACACAAAGGTAAAAATACTTGGGTTAGTTAAAAATGCACTTCATAGTTATATAAGGAGGCTCATTCCATTTCAGGGAATATTTGCTTCTGTGGGTGAATTTGTCGTTTCCATTTTTAGTAAAGAATGGTACTAGGCCCAGACCTGGGGGATATCTGTGGGGTCAACTCCCATGGGACAAAGAGGTGGAGCTGAGGAGCAGTTATCTTATGCAGGGGGTGAAATTACAAGGACTGTTACACTAGCATTTCCAACAGTAGGCAGATGGGCTGTGTTTAGTTCTTACATACAGTATATGTGGAGAATACAGCATGCAGTCAAAGAGTAAGTAAATCAAAAACAAGTAATATAATTAAAAGAATGGAGAAATTCGACAAAGTGATTTAACTGGAAAAGTATACAATCAGGACTTCATTTGGGATTAGCAGTGACTTGTCAATTGTACCAAATTAACATTCACTCACCTAAAGGATTATTAGGAACACCTGTTCAATTTCTCATTAATGCAATTATCTAACCAACCAATCACATGGCAGTTGCTTCAATGCATTTAGGGGTGTGGTCCTGGTCAAGACAATCCCCTGAACTCCAAACTGAATGTCTGAATGGGAAAGAAAGGTGATTTAAGCAATTCTGAGCGTGGTATGGTTGTTGGTGCCAAACGGGCCGGTCTGAGTATTTCACAATCTGCTCAGTTACTGGGATTTTCACGCACAACCATTTCTAGGGTTTACAAAGGATGGTGTGAAAAGGGAAAAACATCCAGTATGCGGCAGTCCTGTGGGCGAAAATGCCTTGTTGATGCTAGAGGTCAGAGGAGAATGGGCCGACTCATTCAAGCTGATAGAAGAGCAACTTTGACTGAAATAACCACTCGTTACAACCGAGGTATGCAGCAAAGCATTTGTGAAGCCACAACACATACAACCTTGAGGCGGATGGGCTACAACAGCAGAAGACCCCACCGGGTACCACTCATCTCCACTACAAATAGGAAAAAGAGGCTACAATTTGCACACGCTCACCAAAATTGGACAGTTGAAGACTGGAAAAATGTTGCCTGGTCTGATGAGTCTCGATTTCTGTTGAGACATTCAGATGGTAGAGTCAGAATTTGGCGTAAACAGAATGAGAACATGGATCCATCATGCCTTGTTACCACTGTGCAGGCTGGTGGTGGTGGTGTAATGGTGTGGGGGATGTTTTCTTGGCACACTTTAGGCCCCTTAGTGCCAATTGGGCATCGTTTAAATGCCACGGCCTACCTGAGCATTGTTTCTGACCATGTCCATCCCTTTATGACCACCATGTACCCATCCTCTGATGGCAACTTCCAGCAGGATAATGCACCATGTCACAAAGGTCGAATCATTTCAAATTGGTTTCTTGAACATGACAATGAGTTCACTGTACTAAACTGGCCCCCACAGTCACCAGATCTCAACCCAATAGAGCATCTTTGGGATGTGGTGGAACGGGAGCTTCATGCCCTGGATGTGCATCCCACAAATCTCCATCAACTGCAAGATGCTATCCTATCAATATGGGCCAACATTTCTAAAGAATGCTTTCAGCACCTTGTTGAATCAATGCCACGTAGAATTAAGGCACTTCTGAAGGCGAAAGGGGGTCAAACACAGTATTAGTATGGTGTTCCTAATAATCCTTTAGGTGAGTGTACATCATGACCACCAGCCTATATTGATCCACTAGATTAAAAGATGTTTCCACTTAATTTGAGATTCGGTCATCTTCTAGGTATTTTTTCATTTATTGGGATCCATTCAATCACTTCTTCTTACAATGTGTCCGGTCCATTGCCATTTTAACATTTTCACTCTTTCAATTATGTCACATATATACAAGCATATATTAAGCATTTACTTCTATTAACTTACATTAGCACTATGAGTGTTTTATGTGACATTCACCAGCACGTTATATTTGTTCCTCATTAGGAAAAACAGGTGTTAACAGAACTCAACAGTAAGCGTTTTATGAATGCTTTCCTTTGTGTGAACCTATGAATAAATAATATGGACTTTATTTGCAGTGCTACGTAATACCGAAGGCCAGGTCACCTTGATACAACACTGGCCAATACTGATGAGGTCGTCACAAGAGTAACGCAAAACTTGCATTTAATTACTACTGTATGTTTCCCAAGCCACTGACTAATATGATCCTGCTTTGGTTACACTTGTTCTGTCAGAAATGTATATATGGCAACACAGGATGAAAACATCAGTACAATGGCTTTTGTGAACAGGCTAACTCTGACTTACTCTGAGGGGAGGAGGAATTTCCGTGAAATTGGCCAGGACTTTGTAGTTGTGAGAGAACTTTCATTGTGTGAGAAGAATCCCTTTCTGTTCTCTAATGCCCGTCTTCAGAAAAACACACTTTCTTTCTGTATTTTCCCCTGAGAGCTCTTACAAAGACAGCGCAATCTAAAAAGAGCAATCATCAAGCACTTTCTCTGTCTGCGGGGATGCAGCATTAGCTTTATACGTACATTCAGTTTGGCCTTTGTCAGTTAAAGCTATATGCTGTTTCTGAGTTCTACAAATATTTTAGGGGGCATAATTTTGTTACCAACAAGATAAAGGATCAGGTCATTATTATTATTATTATACTATCACTATTATAGTTAGTAGCAGTATTCCATTTGATATAGTGGTTTTCAAACGAAGATCTGGAGTGAATCGGCAGACATCAAGGCCCAGAGATAACGGATTGTAATCTTAACTGAAATACGGCCAACAGAAAGTCCCAGGTTTGCTTTCTTCTTAGGAGAAAGAAATTCCAGACACAATAAATGCCAATGGTTGTAAATTACCATGTGGGAAAAGGTGGTCATTGTAGTAATAGAACCTGATCCACCTTGCTTTAGGAACTTTATGTATTTTGCCACTTATCTTAGTGACTGAAAGGATGGTCTTTGTCTTGCGATGAGTCTTGATGTACGTGTGAGTGAATTCCCCCTGGTGGAAATTCAGAGACAGGCCTCGAGATCTCCTGATTCAGAAAGGATTGAATGGTTTCGCAGTTCATATAAAATGCACATTGAAATCAGAAGGCATTGCATAAGGGAGCTAAGTTCAGCATATCTGTTATCTGCTTGTTTGTGCGAATTTGTTTGCTGTATTGTTCTGCACATTTTCTTTGGTAGCATGATTGAGAATATGTGATTTATGTATTCTCTTGATTTTGAAAATACTTTACTCAGAATCATATACGATACACAACCCAGCTGAAGAGCTTTCTCAGAATAAGTGTTCTTCTTAGGGTTTGTGAGAATATATATACCATTACCAGTACTCCTTTTGACAATGGTTAAAAATAATGCTGCCTATCTTTTATGTTTCAAATTATTTATAATTCACAGGGGATTTTGAAAGTTATCTTAAACTATGGAATTAGCTAATTCTGTGAACTGTTGTTGTTTCAGGTACTTTGAACATAGCTCTAGGGTTAAGTACTACTCAGCCAAAGGTAATTCATAACAAATAAGGATCCCGTTTAATTCACTCCAGAGTATAGTATTTCTAATGAAAGCCAACGTGTCCCTGTGGCCTTTCTGTTAGTCTTGATGGCTGAAATAGGTTTGTTGAAGAGATCCAGAAATGTCGTACGACACACTACACCACACTGTGCAAATCAAGGCAGCACTGCCAAATACTTGTTCAGGATCCACACATACAAAAGCACAAGCCCACTGTAATTCAGCTATCATTAACTGTATAAAAGCGAACCCTTGTGTGCGCACAGTTAAAGTCAGTGGGCTTTAACTTTAACAGTGGATACAGAATAGACTTGCATGATATAGGAAATAGAATAGAGAAATGTATTTGAAAACTCATCTACACTTCTGTTACAGGAACGAACACTTAAGAACATCGATCTTTGTTTGTTTATATTTTACAAATAAACTAGAGTTACGGATTTGTCGAACTTATTAGTTTCTCCTCCTTGAAATTACTTTTCCAGGCCCAGAAAATATCTGAAGGGACTGAGAAGGTTTTGTGTACCTCCAGACACATTGGTGGTTTTGTCCAAAGTGGTCAGGCTTTCATGCAAGACAATGGTGGTGTATTGTCTTTCAGGTTGTGTGTACCAGAACCAGGAGTGCCGACTGACCATCCACTATGAGCAGGGCTTCTGTGTGTCGGCAGAGCTGGAGAGCGGCTCTGTACTAAAACCACTGTTCAGTTACCCTTTCGAGAAGCTGAAGATGTCCTCTGACGATGGCGTTAGGATGCTGTTCTTAGACTTTGGTGGCAAGGAGGGTGAAATTGTAAGTATTCCTTTCTCTTATTTAATTATTTAACTAATGGGTTTTGGAGCTTTTCTGCTCAGAGATGACAAATACTTCAACATTCATGGAAGACACTGCTTACTGCCAAAAGGCACCAAAGAGAAACAAAAGCTTTAAATCAGAAACCACTGGAGAATACTTGTGCATGGTCATTGCAAAACTAAACAATGTACTAGCAACTAAAAAGGTAGCATGAAATGTATGTTTAATATAGGCATAGAATTACTCTATAAAAATGACAACCTATTCTGTCATTTTCCTTTTATTTAGATTTTCTCTCCTTCTGTATGAGTTTGTTTTGCTTAGATTGTCATCTTAAGTAATTGTTCCGCACTCTGCAATTCACGGTAAATGATGTAAATAGAGCCTGAAAAGATACCACAAAGCCATCTGGGTAATGTATAATGGTAGTTTCCTTTCATTCTGGACATTTGCTTTGTTCTTATGCACTAAAGAATATCTGCCCATTCAGTTTTAAATAAAACATAGATGCCGGTATCCTTAGAACAGTGAAGTGAGCATCTCTGAGAAGACCGAACTGAGCTGATGAAATACTAATTCAGGAAACAGTTAACAACCACAAGATTCGTATAGGGCAGTGGTTTTCAACCCTTGTCTTGGAGGACCACCTACCCTGCTGGTTTTTGTTCTGAGCTCTCAGTTACTTAATTGAACCCCTAATTGAAGTAATAATTTGCTTACATTTGACTCTTTAAATTGTGTAAGTGATACAAAGTTGGTTCCTTAATAAGATAATAACTTCCTTATACAATTTTAAACTTAACTTAAACGCCCTACAGTTTAAAATAATTAAAAGGCTCTGATTTAGGAAATTATTACTTCAATTAAGGGTTTAATTAAGTACTTGAGAGCTCAGTTGGAACAAAAATATGCAGGGTAGGGGGTCCTCCAGGACCAGGGTTGGGAACCATAGGTATAGGGTAGAATATAAGAAATGTTTGTAACTACAAGAAATCCATATAACACTTTCAATTCTTAATATAAATATTTGTTTCTATATTGCAGCAACTGGACCTCCATTGTTGTCCGAAGCCCATCGTTTTCATCCTCCATTCCTTTCTGTCTGCAAAGATTGCACGGCTCGGCTTGGTAGCATGAGAGAAGGCTGCCAGGGAATGGACAGCAAAAACAAATTCTCCACTGACAGAGTAATCCTGAAGAACAGTAGATGATAGTCTTGCACATGGGAATCAAAAGACTCAAGTTCACTGTGTACAAATGAACATGGGGCGGTGAAAAGCATGGTGAACGGCAAACCGACACCCACAGGAAACAAATGGATCGTGTTTTAAACATTAGATCATTAAAGTATTTAAACAGATTACATTACACATGTGCATATTGAAATGTAACATGTTAATTACTTGGTAATTTTTTTTTTTTTCTTTCAAGAAAAAGTGTATTCTATAGTACTGTAATCACGAAAGGAATTGATAACACTAAGCTGTTTATGTTTTGAATAGAAAAATACTGGAAGTATTATTTTGCATTCATTCCAGTTTTGTTTGTACTTTTTCAGAAAAAAAGACTGCACTAACCTTAATTTGCAATATGATTAAGGCTAAAAGAAGATTGCTATTCTGTATGATAGTGGTCTAAAACCTTGATTGCAATGTTACATCTGCAGCAGCTAATGTAAATGATGAAGTTTAGTTTGTTCATGCACATGAATTGTAGATTATTTAAAAAAAACAACTAAAATTAGGTTTTTGCCACCAGTTTGCCTTCATTGCCCCGCAAGGCAGTGCTTCCTGTATATGTACAGAAAATATACTTATTTCCACCCTCCCCCCGCCGCTTCATGGAAATCTAACCATGTTCCAATCACTTTGCCTGGGAGTGCTTTGGATCTAGAATAGGGCTTTTTCAATTTCAAAGATTTCTTACCTCTTGTGAGAGTCATTGTTCAATCACTGTGATAATTGGACAAAAGAGGTGTCCAGGTAACTAGACTTTCTGAATGTTATCAGTGAAGATGTGCTTCATCTGTGGGACATAAGCTTATACAATTTTTTTCAGTGGAAATTAATATGAAGGAACCATGGCACTGTCTTGAAAGAAAATGAGTTATCTGATTGAGAGTTGTTGTCTTCTGAATATCTGAATGTTCTTAATCATTTAACATACCTACAATACATTTTGAACCTCTCTATTTGTTTAGCCATGTGGAAAAAATGCTCTCACTTATTAATCTAGTTTCCATGAGATTTAATCAACTGATTGTATGTGAATGGGAGACATATGATCATGATGTTCTTCAAATGCTTTTATGATTGCAGTCACCCCCATTTATCAAGCCATGCCCTTCTAATCATAGCTCTCCCAATTCAATCCCATCAGCCTCACCTGTTCACATGTGAAGTTGCTAGTTTTAAATTGGTTGGGAAGATCATGCCCAGGCCAGTCTGAATGGAGGGTCATGGAGGACGACTGATAGGAGGTGTGATTCCTCCTGTGTAGATCTCATCTTGATGAACAGGGGTGAACACAACCCTGAAAGTATTTGAACAGCATTGGAAATGCATAGGTCCCCAATTCTGGTAAAAGGTAACAAAATACACATTTTCACATCTGAAAGACAAAAGTGAGGTTCTTTTTGTTTTTCACAATAACTAGACTTAAAAAAGACTGAAAGATAATCAGACTTGCCAACAAAGCAAATCTTTTCATATATTAATTGCTGGATTTCATTATTTTTAAAGAAACATAAATCTGTCCTTGGGCAGAAGCAAGATTGACTGAAATTGTTTGTTCTAGGGATGTTAACACTTTTTGTTCCATTGATAATGAGAGTTAGTTTTGGCTTTGGAAACTTAGATTTCTGAAAGGACAAGCTAAACAAACAAAAGGCAAGGGAATTTCTCAATTGAGCTGCTTTGTTCAGACCTAGAACATGGAAAATCTTGGAAAAGATCCTAGGTGACCAACAATAAGTGCTGGCAGGCAGTTGGGTTCTTCATTGGGTGCAGGTGGCTTTCAGCACGTTGCAGTATTGACCATTGTTGTTGGGCCAAGAGTAGCCCAGCAGTTGGCAGAGTTAATCCAACTATGGGTCGGCGGATTCAGTTCCTGGCACTATTGACAAAGATTTGAGAACTTCACACAGATGTCTGATAAACTTTGTATGGTATAGCAGATGTTTGTGACCAATATAAAACTGGTCATCCTTTGTGGTCAAGAAAATGCACACATGAGAACAATGAAAAATGACAAACGGAATGCACCTTAAACTATTACAAACTAATTCCCCAACTTATTGTTTCCACATATAGGTGAATGCAGTCTCATAACTAATAGAGTAATGATTCTCCACTTCTAATAAAATAAGTAATGCTTTTAAAAGACAACTGACATCAATAATAGGCAGTGTGTTACAAATGGAAAGAATGACATGGAAACATCAACCATTTCTTTCTTTAAAAAAAAATAGATATTTGAGCAATATTTCCAACATTGTCTGTAATTATGGATCCCCAATTGTTCCAAGGTATAGAATTAAAGAATGATTTCAGTTTCAAGTCCTATGAACGCAACAAGAATCTCAGACTGTTGGTTGGTGAGCATTCTAGATCAATACGGATCAAATCCTTTATTTTATTTTCACATTTTTATTTTCTAACCACTTGCCAAAGCTTGTGCTTTTTTGATTCAGCTTGCTCTGAGTTTTTAACAGCAAAGCACCCTCACAGCCTTATTGAGGCAAATAAAGAAAAGCAGTAAGACCATGGACAGTTTGAACATTTGTTTCCATGTGCCAAAATAGTGCCCACAACAATATAATTTGGTGCCTATAGCTGGAACATATGTCCGCATGCGTGAATGCAAAAGTACATACAATCATTTAATGTGGTATGAATGGAGGTGGGTAAGTGGGAAGTTGCCATGATATTGCCTGATATACGATTCCTATCATACTCTGTGTGACCAGGAAGAACAACAAAGATCCAGTGTTCAACCAAGGACAGGAATGCGCTGGCACACACTGCCAGGTCCATTCCCTCCCAGCATACACCATGATGTGAGCACACAGATAAACGACAGCGGAGAACGATGTCATTCTCCAAACATTCAGTTTATTTCTCCGTTGGTCAGATGCCGGCCCTTTGTCCATTATCCGACCAATATTTAATAGGAATAAAAACTGGCTTGGAACTATGCTGCCAAGGACAGAAAGACTTTATTGCGGTCTTTTTTTGTGGTTGATCAATCTGAAACTTGTGTCACACTGTTGTGACATAAAACACTTGCTTCAAGGAGCCGCTTTGCTCTTGGCTTGTTTTGTGGGTGCTTAATCGTTCGCTGGTAACCTCGCCGCCAAGGATTCACTTGACAACAGTGAATGGCTTCTACGTGGCTCATTTCATGGCTGAGAGCTTGGCCTGTAATTGAAAATTTGTGCTTCACATTGTACTGAAAAATGGTATTCAGCCTATTTGCTGAATTTGCACCACTGGCTCGGGTAGGAATAAACTCGCCAACTACGATACCGATGTACATAAGAGTACCGTTGAAATGGTTGAAGATTAAAATAAGATTTTTTTAAACATCAAAAGAGTTGTTTGCCAGGTAGCTGAATGTAACGACACAGTATCATTGTATTTCAAATACTGATATTGATAAAGTGGATGTTTTCAAAGAAATCCCACTTAAGTTCTCATCTCAAACTTGTTTTCATGGCACTGTAAGGACATCACTTAACACTGACTATGCCAGATTACATATATATGTATTCACCCTCCATAACTCTATCCATAAACAAGCATACATCTGAAGAAAGGACTCAAAAAGAGGAAGTCAATCCTATGAATATCTGTGAACTTAAACAAGGGAAAGCTTCTCTCACAAATATGTCTAATTAAAACAAAGTAAACTTTAAATAAGGTTTGTTCCCTGCCATGAATGTCTTCCACAAGTGTCATTGCTTCATCTATAAGGAATATATATATATATATATATATATATATATATATATATATATATATATATATATATATATATATATATATATATATAATCACATTGCTTTAAATGATTAGATTTTGTCTTTGACTATCTCTTCTGTATGTAATAAAACAAGTTCACAGAATCCGTTTAAACCTTTCCCATGCCCCTTCATAGTTCTGTGGGGGATCCAGCGAAATGCTTTACAGGGAAAAGGGCCTTGGGGTCTGAATATTATTTTAAAACATACTCGTTCTATTTATAGTTAATTTACACTATGTGATCTAATCAAAGGATATTTTGGTTTGTCATCTGGTTTTAGAAGACATTCTTTTGCAAATTGTAATTAAAATGTATTATTTAATGTGCAACAATCATTTGTCAGGACAGACAATTTTAAGAACAAAACAAGCATACACTGTTTTATAACTGGTGGAGTTAAAATGGCTACCAATGGTCTTTCAAGTACTGTGAATTTATTTTCAGCTATTGTAGAGTGCACTTCAGGTAAACAAAAAAATAAAAAATAATAAGGCCATTTAAGACGGATACATTTCTGCCTTTACTAACCTCTCACAATTTCTTCAATTTTGAAAAAACTAAATAAAACGTGATTTTTATGTATGACTATGTACAATGTAGTATTTATTTGCACTCAATTTCAATAAAAATCCATTACACGCAAAGCAGAATGATGAAAAAAGTTTGAAGAGGACTATTTTAACTTTATTTTTCATTTTCCTCTATATGACTTTGCAAAATCTTCAATGTACTACAAAAGAAAAAGGTTGGCGCCGTTTCAAGTTATACTCAGAACTGTAGCTGTCATGAATATTTTTCCTTGCCTTAAGTTGCTTAAGTTATTTCTGAGAGTTTGTTTCTGCATCCCCATATGAGTCAGTCCCAGTTCCCTCAACAGACATTTGAGTAGGGTTTTTCTGCCAAGTCAGATTTTAATGAATTATCCTGTTTCATTGCAAACCCATTTTACTTCCTATTTTTGGGCTCCAGAGTCATTCTCTACAGTTTCTGCTTTGCGATGCTAGCTACCTAATAAATAACAACAACAAAAACATTTGAAAAGATTGGCTGCAGTGTGGAGTAGCAGAGTTGTGGGTTCAATCGCAGGTGCTGGACACTGCTGTTGTACCCTTGAGCAAAGTACTGTACCTAGAATGCACCAGTAAAAACCCAGCTGTATAAATGGGCAATTGTTTGTAAAAATAATGTAATATTGTAACAATTGTAAGTTACACCGATTAAGGGAATCTTCTAAGAAATATTATAATTTTAATAGTAAAAAAGTATTTATTCAGCTGGAAGTATGAATGTTTCACAGGCTTTGGTGCAAAATGCACAGCAGGGGGCTGTTCTGCTATGAGTGACGCTTTGTTATCAATTCACAACATTTGCAAAGAACTTCATGGACTTTTCCAATTGCATTTTGACTATACTGGTATTCAATTTAAGTTTGCAGTTGAAAGAATGAAGAGGTCTGTCCATTCTTTATGTAGCAATATGTCCCGGGCCCAACAAAAATACCACTTTGCTAGAGATTCAGCAACAGTTTCTACTTTGGCTTGGTTAATGAGACTTGCTGCAGCTAAGCAAGGCAGCTCTTAGTATGTACATTTATAACCAATATAAATAATATAAAAAATAAATGCACACACAAACGTAACACACATTACTGCCCTGTTGTCATTTTAACAATTTAGAATTGACAACTTTTTAACATACTACTCACAAATACTCCTTGTGCATCTCAATACAACAACTGACAGTGAGATTAATATAGCAGGGGAACGGGCAGCAAACCTGTCAAAGCTCAGATAATCAGAATGGCAGGTGAATGCTATTCCTTTTTTGTAGTGGATTTGGGTTATAATACCCATACATTGATTATCTCACAGGGTTAAGGAACTAGAGATACATGGGTAAAGTTAGCAAAACTCTCCTTACAAATAATGAATGCAAGTGAAATCCAAAACATGAGAGTTTTACTTTAAATTCTGGAATCATTCCTTTTTTAGAGAATTGCATTTCAGAGAATAAAGACTGAGCAGCTTTACCTTACAGTCTGTTATTAAGGTCTGCAGGACACAATAAACTAATCTCTGCAGTTTCATTGCTCACTATAAAAGCTACTCATCACTTTCCTTCAGTGTTTGCTCCTAGGCTTTAGTTTTTGCACAATAAGAAGTTAGTCACAAAGTCATAGTTTCCTGATGGATACCTACTGAATAAGAAGCATGTTACAGTAAAAATATTCCGCAGACTCTCACTGTTATGCATCTGCTTGGTTATTAACTCAGGAAATATGTCCACAAAAAGAAAATAAAGAGTCTTTAGAAAATGTAGCACTTTAATAAAAAATTAAAAAAAGTTAACTATATCTGACAGTACAAACAAATACTAGAAAAATAAACATGAAAACAATTGGTTTTAACTTAAAACATTACACACTTTTTTCTGTTCAGTTTGACCCACTTCATGTTAACATAATTGTCAGTCTGGAATGAACCGTGTCCCTCTTCCCTCCGTCTCATTACTGAAAAGCAGGTTTTGCATTCAAAACATTACTAGGAATTTCAACATCCTGCAGAAATCGAAAATGACTCGTCGGGTGTAACATCCTGCAGAATTCGTCAGTCAAGCTTAGAGTCAATGAAAGGCACTTGATATCAGTTATATCCACAAGTCCAATATCGATAAAATGAATTTTCCAAATCTTGAAAAGAGGTGGAATGAGACCCCTCCCCCCCAGTTGTGCTAACAGGGTTTTTATTTCTTTGAAGATTTCTCCAGCACCCAGTCAATTACCTGCAGCAACAACAATACAAAACAAAAAATACATTACAGCAGTCAGAAAGAAACTTGAACTGGGAAGACTTCACAAGTAAATGAGGACTACATTTCTCAGATTGCGTTGGATAGTGTAACCTCATTTTATCTTTTTGCGCACTATGAAACCCACTCTCTACCCACGATTAGATGGTGACAGATAATAACATGGTTCTGGAAAATTATACATCAATTACAAAATTGGAGATGCAAAGCGAGATTCAACCATTTTATTCTGTCCGTTTCCTTCAGGTTTATATCCAGACCAACAGAGCAGGCACTTTTCGAGAGAGGCTGTGCTATCGTGTCGCAACACTGAAGCAACTGAGCATAACTCTGCCTAACTCACTTGGAAAATGATTGACGCCAAGAATGATTCATGTTTACTAGGAATTGTCTCCATAATACGGGGAGAAACTCGTTTCCAAATCATTACTAGACTTGATGCACATCAGTGGCCACACAGATCATATTTGGTCATGACTGTGTGCTGAGAGGATTTATGAACACTAATAATAGAAAATGTAAGATCAGTTATTTACCTGTTTAGCATTACTACCAGCGGCTTTTTTCATTTCGTCTTGAAGGCCACGAGAAGTTTTCAGATCCTGTTAAAAACATAAAATAAACTTAGCTTCATAAAAAGGGCATGTGAGTATGTTTATGTGAGTCAGGACCCTAGAGATGCACTGTATCATCTTTTTCAAGGGGTGAGGGGAAGTTCACAAGAAACTTAAAACAGATTAGAGTGGATGATTTGAAAAAACGAATTCTTTCCATAACACACATTTTATAGTCAAAGAACTACAGTACTGAACCCTGTCACTCAGGTTTCAATACTATTCAAGATTATGACAGCTTTTAAAAACAGGAAAGGAAAAAGCGGTTTATTTGTTTTCGGTTATCATGTGTTGCCTGACATCAGAACCACACAGGTTTTTGTTTTTTCAGCACAGACAATTGATCCTGGTTTTAGAATTGACGTCAATTAAAAGTTACAAATGAGAAACGAGACACAGACCTTCAGGTAAAACTTCGAGATCTCGAAAAGACGCTGGCTGCAGGCCTCGAAGCATGCGTGATCTTTTGTTATCTCATGATGTTTCAGTGTTTTTGCAACAACCTCTTTCAGCATCTAAAACACAAACATAAAAAAATTACCATTAATAGTAAGCCCCCCCCCCCCCCCCAACATGTAAGCAACAGGTCACAGTTGCCTCATGACGTATATATGAACCATTTGAGGCAGAAGGTATGGCTTAAGAACTCGGATTACCCTGGGCTGAAAAAACAGTTAAGAATGAAATCAAGCAAATAGTTCATGCAAAGGTTCGATAAGACTGATAATCAAGGACTCCCAAGTATAAAAGGTAATAAGAATCTGGGCTAACCGCAGCTTGGTGTGATTTTATTTTCCAGTCCCTACCAAATAAAAATAAATAAGAGAGGCCTTTCTTACACGCGCATGCTTCTGTGAGCGGGACTCTGTGGTGGTTGGCATCCTCTCCTGGCCCTGGGTCTTCCCCTCAGTGGGCTGTCCAATCCTCGCTGTGGGGTTGTGTCGGAGGGGAGCCAAGGAGGTTGACCGGGACCTGTGGGGCTGCTCCCTCAGGGCACGGACGGCCGGGTGGTGTCCACTGCTGCCGCTGCTCTGCAACAGAAGGGAATCGCTGCTCTCCGATTTAGCCAGCCTGCCGTAGAAACAAACACCACAAAAACATGAATAACTCGATGGCAGCACTGACATGGAAGGGTCATGTTTTTCTCCCACTGTTCTTTTGTGTGTTTCAGAACGTGTGCCATTATGCACTTTTCGATTTAGGAAGAAAAAGAATCAGTATTAAAGTGAATTACTCAATTACTCAATTCCCCCCTCCCCCTTAAAACAAACATAGCTTCATAGGGAATCTGAGTGGGAGGAACAGTCAGAAAATTCTATCGCTGTTGCGCTTCATACAGAGCTCCATCATATTAAAGCAGGTGGCTAAACACTAAGAAGGCCCGAATAACTGGATTTGGCTCATGAAACTGAAACGATGGTGAGAAAGTTACCACAAAATAAATTCTTTAAACTTTAAACAGGACTATGTTTTTAATTTTTTAGATTTTTTTTTCTTAGAAGAGCAATGGTAATTTCACATGACATTGTAGTATTTGTATAAAAAAAAAGACGGTGTGAGCAAATGAAACTGTGTTAATACACACAGCAATTTAATATCGCCACTATATCTAGACTTCATTTTACAGTAAACAAAAAAGCATCAGGAGAATACTTTGTTGGTTTTGTTTTTAAGTATAATGTTTAAGTAAATAAGTAATAGTTTGGTATAGCAGGACTGCCAAAGTAGTTTGTCTAAAGCATTTTAAAATATGCAAACTCAGGTCCCTTCAGAACGAAAGGGTTACTCAAGTTTTATTCAATATAATCGCAATACGTTACCACAGAGTGTTACTCAGTGATAAGAAAGAAAAAAAAGAAAACCATTAGGTACGAAGGAGGAAAACACAAAAACCCCAATAGGATAACAGAGACTTTTATAGGAGAAAATAAATCTGTGCCGTAGGCTGTATGTTTTCAAGACAAACTGGGGGGGTTACCATGAACACAGTAAACATTCTCTCTCTCTCTACTGTGGTTTCTAGGTGAAACTTGTGAGAAAGATAAAAAGTGTTAAAAATGCAGTCAAGGGTAAATGTTTTAGCATTACTCCTGTATGATCCCTGGTAGGTCATGCTAACAGGGGGCTGTGCATAATGCCATTTGACTTATGTATATAAAAGTACAAAATCGTCAGTTTAAACTAAGCATTACTTTGTCTAGTTTCTTACTGAAAATAAATCAGTTGACTACACCAAACCAACTCCAATTAGGTTTATATCATACATCGTCACAATATTGCATTCTTAATTAAGGTTAATGAAAAAAGATTAAGCACCATAATTACCCACTTAGTAGCTGTAACACATTTTTCTTCAGCAGCAAAAAGTGATGATGGAAACTGTCAACCAGATATAGAGGGATATATATATATATATATATATATATAGATATAGATATAGATAGATATAGATATAGATAGATATAGATATAGATATTGATATATATACACACACACTTATCGATTCTACATCAACACCCACATTTCAGCAATCGGACGATCGATGAAAATTTCCATCCTTAATTTCCTGTTTTGCATGTTGAGCACCCAGCACGTACTGAATACTGCTCATAAGTGAGCACTGTCTTCTAATTACTGTCAGGCTGTGTATTATAGCTATAACTCACAAGCAAAGTATATGTTTACATAGCCAACAATACTTGTCATATCTGTATGAACATGTATTCAGCATTTCATACTAATATCAGAACACTTACACACTGTACTTTCGAACACTTAGACTCGACTTAGACATAGCCTTTCAGTTAGGTTTGAAAGGGTGGAGACACCACAGCTACCTGGTGATGTTTCAGGAGTGAAATCATTTACTGCCGCAATCTGGATTTTAAACATGAATTCCATGCTATGCTGGTTTTGATAGTGTTCGATCGCCGAGTTTTAATAGTACCAACTGTGCATTTTGTTTATACCTTTTACATCCATGGTAAAAGTGCTTGCAATTAAAACATCCTTCTTCCACATTAGCTAGATGGTCACATCATCACAATCTGGGCATTTGTGACAGCAGGCTGTCCAGTACTAATAGCACTCAAGGTCTTTATTATTTAAGTTTTGCACACTATATTTGAACATAACTGGGGGTAGATCAATGAAATCAGAGATGCGGAACTACTGCGAGAGGATGAGTAATTCATATCATCCGCTTCTTCATTTTGTTACAGCCTGCTCTGGTTACATTTCCTCTCCTGGTGGCTCTTCTTAGTGGTTCTCAGAAATTGGCCCTCAGATTGCGATTCCAGATAAATGCTCTTCCGAGTGGAGTTCCAGCAGTTAATGAGCTGAGGCGAGGCGAGGCGGGGCCAACGGCCGCCCTGCATAGTCCTGGCATTGAATGGAGCCAAGTACATCATTAACAACGGAGCAAAGCTAACCCGCTTCCCTGTCTCACTTCCTCACAGACGGCCTTGAGCATGTTTGTTCAGAACTTAGCATGCCCAATAACCTTAATATGAACAGGAACAGGGAATCACCCAGGACACAGAGAACAGGCATTCAGTGAAAAAACAAACAGACTAACAAACAAAGGAGAACCTTTGCATTCAGGGCAACATGAGGCTTTAGGAAAGCCCTCCGAGTTCTCATTTACATCAGTAAGCTATTGCATATATAATAAGGCAATTGCAAACATGCACAAGGAGGCCATGTCTGGTTTCAACTTGTTTCTGTATAATATAGCCCTGCATGAAGTAATTTAAACTAAAACATGGTTACAAAATACAGTGCAAGATTCTTATACTCCAGTAGTTCTGGGGTAGTGTAGCAGAAATGTGGTACATCCTCCATACCTTGTATTTGCCTATTGTGAGACCAAATACCTTCTCATGATTTTGTGGCAGCTATGAAACTAAATTGAAGCAATTCCTGCTTAGTTCGGAGGTTACCTCTTATGGGGGTAGGTGCCGTCTGCCTCCTGGGACCGGCGCTTCTGTCTGCCGAGCTCTCCCTTCTGTTCCAGCTGCCAGGCCTCTCCATCTGGGACGCTGCCCGGCTCAGACAGGACAGCCGGGGAGGGTGCCGGGCTCAGGGTGAACGGCACAGGACAGGTCTCCTTAGAGCAGGTGGTGTGGGTCTCGTAACGGATGAGACGTGACTGCAGCTTCACAAAGCCTTTATCACGATCTAAAGCCTTCCGGTCATCCAGACAGAACCTGAGAGAAGTGGGAGGGGACAACAAAATGAAAAAGCTCGTCCGGGTCATTAACCAGAACTGATTGGGTCCATTTGGTGGCTCTAGCTTTCCACTAGACACAGTCTATCAGAGTAAAGAACGTACTCAATGCCATGGTAGTGAGAGTTGGCTGCCTTGTTGAACGGTAACTTCTGTACCTTCCGAGGGGTCAAATCAGGGGACAGCTGGAACGCGTTTTCCCTGTAAAAATTTAAAACATAACACAAATATTTAAATCCAGCAGACGTCATGTAGTTTTCAAAGATTAAACAAAGAGGCTTTTACCAGGCCTAGCCGAATGTGTTAAGAGATCCTTACTTTAATCTACATTTTAAGGAAATGTACATCTTCCAGCCCAAAGAGGTTAGATGTGGTGCCAGTGTGAAGTGCAGATTGGATTGAGGCGCCCATTTGTCATAGGCAGCTAATTGTATTGGATCCTGCAAAGCGTGTAATTATTTAACAAATGGAAAAGATAATCTCGAAAAGTGGTGAGGCTTCCCTCAATAATTATACGGATATACAGCGATGACAGGCATGTATTAACCAAAAAAACATCTAGGAAAAGTATGCCATATGGGGAAAAGAAAGAGCTAAAAATTCTGAAATAAATCCAAGGGCATTGTATCACTAGCTAAATGTTTTACAGGCTCAGAAGCAAATGGGGGACAAAAAGCACTCTGGAGAACACTGCCGAGCACAAAATGCTTATTGTCTCTCCGCCAGGTTCTTCTAGGTCTCTGTTCCCATTTCTGGGCAGCACAAGAGCTGCACATAAAACTATTTTCTTGTGAGAGTCAAATAGTAATTGAGCTTGCAATAAGTAAAGCTGCAACTTCTCAAGCTGACAACTGATTGTCTGGGATTGAGTTCCTCAAAAATAGACATATGTTACTGAAAGTCTCGAGTATCTAGCAGGAAATATTCTGAAACTGGACATTTCAGTGGACATTTAAATTAATTGCAAAACAGAATGAGACTTGTTTGTTTTCCATGTATTATTTGATTCACACTGTACATTTACAGGAAAACACATCTTTTGGAAAGCTAATGTATTCCAAATACAAAATCAGAACTATTGGATTAGTAAAAAGTATGCTTTTCTAATTTTACGTGATCACCAATTTCAAATTCCTTTGGAGAAAATGTGGGGCACTTACAAATGTACAGTAGTTGACAGGTAGAAAATAACAGTTTGAACATCTGCAGTAAATTATAGGAGAGAGTTTTAGGAGAAGTGCATTTATGCAATAGAATATATTTTGCTTCTCTGGAGGGTATTTTCCCAAAACAATAATTTTGGAATATTTCAGTATGTTTTAAGGAAACAGTCTGTGTGTAATACATTTTTGGTTTCTCATGCTTATGTAAATGTACCAATAGTCACGTGACTGGGCTTATTTATTTTAATAAATGGCGTTTTGTATGAAAACATTTCTATCACATAACCTTTGAGTGAACAATTCGTGGGCTCTGTTTGCCATGTTTACAAAGTTGCCATGATGCCAATTTGGTTTGTCCTCTTATCCTCCTCATACTTAAATATAGTTAGAATAGCTTTAACACACGGATAATCTGTAATTTGTCTTTAGCCATGTAAAAATATGCTAGTCAAAGCCACTGGCGGCTGGTCAGAGGAGGGAGGAGCCTCCTTATAAATTAGTCAGAAATGATTGTAGGTAAAAGCAATAAAAATGACTTATTTTAATCACTTTCTTACAAAATTGTTCATACCTTGATGACGATGACCATAATATATATATACATTTTTTTTTCTCTTTCATTTTCCAAGATACACAGGCGATATCATACGCCCACATTCATTGATTGTATTGCACGCGGGCCAGAGGAGGCTGAAAGCTTAATGGCTCCTCTCGTTAATAAATTGACCAATCAGAATGGATGTTCAAATATTGCAACGTCATTTGTTTCCGTCAAAAACGCTTTCAGAAAAGGCAGAAGGGAGGCAAATTGAATTGTGCCTCCTTCGGCATAAATAACCAATAAGCATTGATCTCCCATTCCTGAACCAATTAGCTTTCATTATCACATTGAAACAAGCCGCCCAATGGTTGGGAGAGAGAGCGGCAAAACCTCACTTTTGCCAACATGGCTGTAATGGCTAGTGTGGATTATTTACAAAATAATACAAATAATGTTGTACATACTTAAGAAACACTACAAGTGAAGAGCGACTGTCCCGTTTGGCCAAAATATCACTAGAATCCAAATTACTGAAGGACCTCAAAGGGAGTGGACATTTGTATGACAGGGCCATTTATAAATTTGCAACAATGAAGGAGCGGAGGATGGAGTTCATCTACAAATAGGTGAGTAGAAATGTTAGACCGAATGGGGCCCTCCATTCATAATTTAATAAATTATTGTATTGGATTGATAATAGTCTGTAGACAACACTGATTTGTTCTAATAATTTCCTACTTTGACAAGTGTTGGTGATGGGAATTCAAGACACTCACGTGATGATTTGACCATTTATTCATACTGTAGACATGGAAATAGGTTTGACTTTGGCGGAGTGGATGTACACAGAGGAAGCACTCCCTGCCTCTAGCATTAGCGAGCACATACGTAGAAAATGAGGCAGGGAGGAAATAGAGTAAAAATCCCCTTGATGGATAGCAACCTACAGACAACATGGGGGAGATGGGGATGGTGGAAGTTGGCAGCAGCACAGAATAATACAGCGACAGGGGGTGAGAGTACGCATATCCATGCGACTTTTACACTGCTGCCTTATCGGACATGAACCTCCGGGCTGAGCAGCTACACAGTGATGAGCGAGATGACGTGCTGCCCAAGTGCCATGCCTGAACTAGGCTTCGCTCATGTACTGTCAGTTATCAAATCTTTATATATTATCTCCATATAGGAGCCTAATTATCACAAAATAGGTGATAGTCTAATAATGTTTTGTCATAGCTAATGATCAATTTAAATTTACACCTCAGCCTCCTCAGAAAATTCCCCCACCAGCCGCCGCTGGTCAAAGCTTTTTTGGCCTCAAACCTAAATTTCAATATAGGAATGTGTGTGTTAGTGTTTAAAATGACTGTCTTCAGCTGGATACAAGTTCTTAAATATTGTGCATGTAATATTTAGTTAAACTTGGGATTAATTGTCAAATAGAAAAATGTAATGAGGGATATAGTTTAGCATTTTGTGGTTCATTGAAGAGATAGCTATTTGCCACACTGAAAAGCTTCTCAAAACCAGATTCACAAATCAGCACAGAAGAAATATGACAGGGAAATCAGTATGAAGAGCCTTCCTCACAGCACACTACAACTCTATATACGGAGTCTGGGGAAAGTCACAAACTCTTACCTATCATGGCAAACTACCAGACACAACAATGTGAAGCACGACTTCAATCATGTTTCCAGAGGGTATGAACAGCTTGATCTCTCTAAGGAAATCCTTATCAGAACGCTCCAAGAGTCAACAGGGAAGCTTTGAAGACACGATTCAAAGACAATATTTCTGACAGAATGCTTCTTGGCACACAGCACCTGCTAATGCATAAGGGAGCCAACCCTTTTCACTGTGCAAGCCCTGCCGTACTGTGACTCGGCGTGCCATTCTTCCAAGTCACAAAGACTGTTCAGTCGAGGTTTAAAGATGTTAAGGTTCCAATACTTTTTTATTTTCTTTGTTGAATGTTTTTATTGGTTTTCTTTTTGCCCTCTTCTCTTTTGTATCCCCGCCACAGACTAACTCCCAGAGTTCCCAATAAACAACACGAGTACATATTATATTTTAATGTATATGTTAACCGGATTTGTTTCCTATTTTAAGCCTGTTTTGCTGCCTTATCTGAAACACTGAGTTCAAACATGACTTCAGCCCTTCTAAGCCAAATGTGAGCCAAGGGATATTTAATACAACATTTTCTGTTTTGCCCAGTGATAAACAAATTCTGCGGTTATGCAATAAAAACACCAAAAGGAAAGTTAAAGCCACAGAATATTCACCATTTCTGGGTCATTTTGTTTTTCTTCAGACATAACTTCCACTAAAGTAAACTACAAGAGAACTGAGTGCATTTGGGAAAAGTGCAATGATGTGAAAAAAGAAAAAAAAAAAAAAAAAAAACGTGTTACAAGTGAACTTGAATTTGCTTTCAAATAAATTCATGTCCAATTAAATTTTCCTGGTGTGAAACAAACCAATCCCAAACTGAAAAGACATTGACATTTTCATTTTAGCTGGAATGATTTGAGCGCTCTATGAATTCATGCTTGAACACTACTTATTTGAGGCTGAGGCGGGCTTTTTGTTTAGTTAGTATTGGAAAAGTGCACACTAAAATTAAGGGCTTTGCTAGAGTTCAAACGTGGACACCTACCCTCTCTGGATCTGAAGGGGCTGTAGCTCTCCTGTAGGCAAGCCCTCCGGTGTGAAGTATTTCAGCAGCTCTTTAGCATCCAGCTGAGTGGAGGGCAATCTTTGACCTTCTTTAGGTCCCAGTAGAGACTCCGAGGACCCTGACAACATAATACCCATCCTAGACAATAAAAACAAACAAAAATAAAGATGAAAAAAATGATAAACACTGGATCAATTATATTGGTGGGCATGTACATAAATCTCACAACCATCTAATCCCAGTTTGAGAGGGGTTGGATTTACTTTGATATGGGTTTGTTTTCACCCTACCTTTTAGTAAGGCCTTGCTACCTTTTCTACCATTTCACACAAAAGACCACTAAAAACTGTATATTATCAGAAAGTCTTTAATTGCAACTAGTTTATCTCCTTCCTAGTCGCATCCTTTCACTGACTTCCTAAAGGGAAACAATGCAGCATGCTACCTCATCTTTTGCCGGTTTTTCTCCTGGTTTTCAAAATTCTGCAGGACACTTCTCTCTGGGGTTTCTGTACATTTTGTGTGCCTTGAATCTGATCCTGAAAAGCATACATTACATTAGATCAGGTTATACTCGAATGTGAAATTAAACAGAGCTGTTAGAAACAAAGGGCCCGCAAAAGAACAGGTGCACTGTTATATTACACAGGGTATAATTACATTGGGTTTTACATAAGGTATACAGCTAATAATGATGGGACTTTCATATAGTTATATTCAATTAAGTTCAAGTAAATGCAATCCTCCTTAATAACATAAACACAAACAAAACTAACAAAAGGAGTAACGGCTTCACAGTGGACTATACAGCAAACTAAATTACAATCCTCCAATAAAACATGACCATCATCTCGTATAACCTCCATGTGACACTTATTATTGAGAATTATTGCTTCATACCGGTGACAATAGTATGTGAAATGTAATAGCATTGATCTTTGGAAGAGATCGTATTCATGTCAGAAGTATGACTTGTCACTAAAGCAGATTGGCTTGTTTCTTAATTAGAATTCAATTGTAGTAGAAAGTAATGGGTTTTGTTAGGATTGATCATTGGTTCAGTACATAAACTTTAAAAAATGAAAATACACTATTTGGACTTTCAAAAAGAACAATGTGATCGATCAGGAACTCAGTCATACCAGGAGGTGTTTGTAGACGGTTCTCTTTCAGCTTTTTATCATGAAGCAGTGTTCTGGGAAGACTGTCATCATACATCTTTAAATACTGTTCCCTAGCGAGGGTCAATAGCACCTTCAGGTCACGGACTGGAACTGATGCAGGGTTGTTGCTTTCTTCTCTCCTCCCTATAAGGCACAAAACAAGTTAACTACATTGAAAGCACTGCCTTTAACACACCCTCTCATTGTAAAACTTCCAGTAGGTACTTTACAGGGAGAAAAATAAACAGCATGCCCAGGTCCAAGTGATCAGATATACGCTCGGGTTGTCACGTTTGCATTACAGCTGATCTTTTTAATGTTATAAGTTTACTTCCAAAAACTAGCTATGACAAATTATGAAATAGATACATTTTCCATTTCACATTATATACAATAAATTAGAAGCAAACAAGACTTTCTCGTTCGATTAATTTTATCTGAAGAATGGGGTAAATTCCTGGTGGTTGCCCAAGGCACAGCAAACAAACAGAAAGCACAGCACTTTTTGCTGAAGAAAAGCTGTGTGTGATATTCAGAGCTGTTTTCTAGCTAATTTAAGGTCATGGTTGGATAAAATAGATATACATTCTCAAGGGAAAATGGGGTGTGACTTCATTGGATTAGTTTTTTGAGCCATGGTGGCAATTACAAAAATATCGGAAGAAAATATCAATTTGCACAGACGTTTTGGTTTCAAGCTCGAAACACGTAAGCAATGCCATACATCTCCTGCTTCAAATGCAGAATGCAAAAGGCTCATGGAGAAAATTAAGCACAGAGTCTTTTTCCTGTTGACACCTTTGCAACATGAAAGCCATTTAAAGAGCTATCAAGGAGACCCCTTTCCACTACTTAATTTTCACATTTTATCAATTACTGACAAAACTGGCTTTCTATTTCCACTTAGCTTCCACACACTGACATGGATTTATGGAGGTAATTGTTGGCAGGCATTTTGTAAGCACACAATGAAATATTATGTGCAATTTGCATATGGATCGTTGGTTGAAAAAGTCAGAAAAGCTACCTTGAGGGCAATATTTTCTTTAATACCTAACACTTTGATTCATTTGCATAAATACACTGATATTTCAGTAAGGTTTTGGGAGTTAAACTACTTAAATATATATAGTTAGTTGCTGATCTTTTTATTTGTAAAATGATTTAACTTATTTTGTTTGTTCTTTTTCTCTTTAGTATTATAAGGTAACAGGTTTTAGCACGGTGATTTAATCCCTTAATCTGTCTACCAGAAGAATGAAAGGAAATTAAAAAGATTAGGTGTTGATTAAGGATACGAGTCCCAATGTCAAGTTCAAGCTCATTACTTACGAAGGCATTCCTGCACAGCCAGTCCCTGCACCTTGGCCAGCCCCCTTTCCCTGTGTATCAGCTGGGCTCCACGGAGACAAGGCACTGACCGCAGCAAACCGGCCACATCTGAGCCTGTACAAACAGCATGCTTTAGCCGAGATCCGTGTATTGCAACCGCAACTCCAAAACTTTAATTACAGGTAATCACTGGCCTTTTAAGAACGTGCCTGTAATTAACAGTACACTGGAACTCCTAAATGTTGGGAGTCATTATTATTTCATTTGTATTTATTTCTTAGAAGACACCCCTTACCCAGGGCGACATACATTTTTAACAAGAACCATTTTCAAAGCATTACTAAGTGCAGTAAACACAATAAGTGTAAAATACATTCTGCATGAAGTCATGAATACTCTGGTTTTTATTTTTTAACAGGTCAGAAACATATTGGACAGTTTTCATTTGTATGGAATACATGGAGAATAAATGGAGAAATTATACAAAAGAAGGACTTGATCATTCCAAATGGTTTCTCTTAAAATGTCACAATTCCCAGAGTAAGACAGAATAGTTTGTTCCCTGCATTTCCTTTTTCCATTATTATTATTACAACTGATGTTCATAATATGATGGGGTTTTCAAACTCAGTTCCTGGGAAGTCACAGTCTCTTCTATTTTTTATTTAATTCACCTACATAGAAATATAGGCTATAGAATAGTTTTAAGATTTTTTTTTTTAATCAGATGATGGTTTAAAAGATATCAGCCTAGGGAGAAGTATGAAAGCCAAACAATTAATAAGGCAATTAATTTCATTAACTAACGAAAAGATGGTTTGAATCAAAAGCACCGTGGCCCGACTGGAATTCAGTTGGAGACCCCTGAGCTAGGTATACCAGTAGCTATAGTAAATAGAGACATACAACTAAGAACAAATAAATCTCCTCTGAACCCCAGTTTTCTTTTACTGACCTTGGTTTTACATTCAAAAAACGACCTTGATAATAATTGCCTTTTGTTCTCACTTTTGGCTCAGGTTGTCAAGAGTTCCTCATTACACTTTAACCACATGCAACACCAACTAATGCTACAGTTTTTAATTAGCAATTAAATATTAACATGTTTGAGGCTCTTTGCAGCTTTATTGCGACAGAGGCAGCAGTAGCCCTTAAACGTGCCAGTTTTTTAAGAGGACCATTGCGTGCAACTTTTCAACTTAATGTGTTCGTTAAAGTGAAATGCAACCTATAAAAAAAGCCAGAATTGAAAGGAGGAAAGGTTTAAATTGGCTACTATTTCAAGCTGTAATTGCTTTCTAGAGAGGTATCAATACTTGCATTTCCACAGTAAAACAGGTTAAATGACCACTTAAGACTTTTAAACCAAAGTTAATCCTCAATGCTAAAATGAAGAAAAGTCATAAGTCAGAAGAAATGCATGGTCAACAGATTGAAATAGACAGAATTGTGGCAAAGTCTCTGGTCATTTACTTTAAAAAAATATTTAAAATATCTGGCTTTTTTTAATTGATCCTAAAAACATTATTTCCCAAAATAGGGAATCCTGTTTTTATATGTAGTGCAGAAACAAAGGATACAGGAGGAGGTTTCAGATGACTGCAATGGCCATCTCTCAAAGCTCCAACTCCCAAGATCTGAATCCTATTGAATGGCAGTCCAGAATTATATGGAAGCCAAAATGAAAAAGAGGTTTCCCAGTAGTGAAGACCAATTATGGAGTATTCTACAAGATATCTGGTACTTTAGGCCACAAGAAAAGACCAATTATACACTGGTAACATGAGAATGTAATTCACTTAGGAGTCAAAACTACATCACCAGTACAGCAAATTTTTCCCCACAAATTAGTTTACACCACAGTATAGCTTTATTGTGGGAGGAGCAAAGGGCTATCCAATCACATCAGAACACTACTCTTTTGCTTACCTGCCCCAGGCATTGACGTCCCGCTGAGCATCCCATTGACTGTAGCCAGAGCAGCAGCGCCATTCATCTGATTGGCAGAATGAATCAGTCTGGCCCTACAGCTCCCACTGTCTGTGCCTTGGACCAGGAGAAAGTATTGACCGCTCTCCCCTTTCATCTCAACAGCTGGAGCTGAAGAAAGAAGATCAAGGGATATGCATTCAGCACAAAATACACAGAAACAACCCTAACAATGAAAAAAAAGTGCTCAGAACAGAGCTTGGGGGATCATCACAAGTCTAAACTGAATACAGATGTGGTTGCTGACAGACAGATTGAAATTGAGAGCGGCGGAGTGATATATGATTGCCATTATACTTGGCTCAGTGAGGCAGGCTGGAAATACAAGAGTCTTCAGTAGCTGGGCACAAGTTCAGCTTCTGTGGAGAGCTCTCCATTTGAGTAATAGCATACAATTGTCAATGAATCAGGTTTATGGAGCACAATACAAGCCTCCTAGAATTCAATTCAATGCCTGACAAGTAGATCCCTATAGTATCTGAAAACACGCATTCCAGTGAAGTGCACACGTGTGTATATGCAATGTCTCAGTTTCTTTGTTTAATAAACAATATGCATTAAATTAATACATTGTTTCAAGGGTGTGAATATTATAGATTGCTTTTACAGTAATTTAAGCTTTCAGATCTCATTAGAATTTCTGCTATTCAGAACCCCAACAGTGGGTTTAAATTACACTTTTTAAAATATAGGAAGAAAACTGAACTTACCCTTAAATACACATTAGTATGTATGGTATGATTACTAAATGATATGTTTTAGTGCAGTTTTAGTGCTGTTTTAGTTGTGACTAAAGTTAAAGACACTTACAGAAACACAGAAATACTTGCTTTATAACAAAATAACAAATTTGGCTAAAGAAAGCGTAGTGTTATACAATGTTATGCTACTGCATTCTTTAACAGGATAACAGAATCTAATATGTAAGAACATTTAGGGCCGGATTAAATCACAATTTTGACCCACCCGCTAATAGCAAACTACAAACCTGTAACCATAGCGGTTACATTTGTGATTAGAAGAAAGTGTCATCTTACTAAAAATGAAGCCGCAACTGAGTACAGTTCTGTAGTTTTCTATTAGCAGTGTGGGTCAAAGTTTTGATTTAATACGGCCCTTAGTGTAGTGTGCATGACTGATACACAAAAATGAAGTAGTGTTTTGTTGATTGAAGGGCCATTTAAATAGCCACTGCAATAGTGCATGCAAGGATCAAAACTTGAAGGGATGCAATGAAGACTCACCAGTGAGGGATTTGGATTTCTTCGCCAAATTCTCTTTCCATTTCTGTGTACTTAACTGACTTGCTGGGGGAACGGCCACACTGCTTACAGTGCAGGATAAAGCGAACAGAGCTCCAACCTACGAATTAAGACACAAAAGCCAATAAAGTTTAGATCACGAATGTTGACACATGGCTAAATGCTTAATCGGAGGGAAAGACGCTATTGTTTAAGTACATATTCCATATTATTAAATGATACATTAATATACGCTATATATTCTTAGTAGTTTTGTATCAAACTGAAACTGTATTCAAGTTCAGCCCCATCAATTATTAATTAACAGGGTCTTTTCCTGCAGAGCATAATCAGTCATTTACAGTTAGTCCTAAAAGGGCATTCAACAGACAGAAAAAGGGCTGAAAGAGATAGAAAACAATAAATCAACAGCAGCAACAAAATAATGTATGACTGAGGCTTACAAATCATAAAGATCTCAACACAAAGCATGATGAAGTTCAAGCACTTACAAGATGTTTATGAATCCTCAAATAACTACAAAATAAAAGCCAAATAATCGCAAATGATGTCTTATTTAGTAAGGCAATTAGTTCAGAAGGCGGCAGACAGGATTGATGTAGACATTTTTGCTTTTCAATCTACCTCTTTAAAATGTATGGCACTGAAGTGGAGTAATTTCTTAGATTTATGTTATAGTAATCTTTCCTGATACTATGCTGTGAGTGATTTAAGTGCATTTTGGATTAAAAAAAAGAACAAATAATTGCACCCCTACAAGGTTTCTGCACATTGCATTAGTAGGAAATGCTGTTATTTCTGCTCATACACACATGCAGTTCAAAAACAAGAAGAGACGCAGTAATTGTTACCGAAGAGCAGTTTGAGTAAAGATGATCTTAGCAGAGATCAAAGCCTCGTGACATTAAACACAAGCCTCAGATTCCTTTGTTCAATGCAGCTCCATTATTTTACTATGGTACCATACGTCTTCCATGAGACAAAAGTCACCCCGTTATTATCACAAGTAAAGGAAATGGGTCGCCTTACAATTCTGTTGGGGAAATATTTAGTAAAGCTTAGCATTTTAAAATACACCTTGTTTATATAGCTGGCAACCACAATGCCAGAGCAGTCGTTCAAAAGAATTGAGGGCAGTATTTTTTCTTCTAGGAAACATGAAAGTCAGCAAAATTGTAAATACACACAACCCCGGGGGGTGGGAGAAATTAAAAAACACAACTGGAGTGCAGTAGCAACAACAATCCCCAGTGCCTTTTGAGACTCACAAATGAGGGAAGTAGTAAACAACAGCCCAATGTTTCAGTTAGGTAAGCGGAGTATTTCCTTAGTCTGCAATACTTAAAAATAAACAAGAGGTGTAAAGGGTTTATTGGAAGCACCTACATGTATATTTCATGAAGTCCAACAACACCATAATGCAAATGGAGGCATTCTGTAGACCAAGCAAACAAAGAAATCCTATACAAACCGTGTCACGCAAAGTGTCAAGCTGATCCAGAAGTAGCTGAGATTTGCCTTTGCCGGGTTTTGTAAGCACTCCCCTGGATATACAGGTTAAGGTTACGGTTATATAGTAGTAAAACTCGGTGAATAACAGAGAGGGGGGATGGAGGAACAAATATGCAACTACTAGTATAATTATGAATTCCAAAATATGTATAATCCTGCAGCAGAGGCTTTTGTTTTCTTCCATTTGAGAAAATACAGTAAAAACAGGTGATTGATTCGTAAAACAAATATTGTTTGCATGAGGATAAAGTTGGACAAGATTCAGCTTTAACACTTAGACACAGAAGCAGTAACACAGCAACTCTAATACTGCTTCAGCCCCCCCATATATTCTGCAAATAAGTTTAAAAAGGTTCAAACAAAATTCAAACTTCAACTATTTTTTCCCCATTACTGCTTTATGCCGTGCTTTGAACACAACAGAGTGTTTGTTGACAAGGCGAATATTGGGAGGGAAGTGAAAAAAGCATACAACACCGAACTTGCTCCAGGCCAATTATTACCTCCAAGAGTAAAGTGCAATACCCTTTAGACATTCGGTTGCCCTGCACACTTAAAAAGTCAGCGAGTGGAAGTAAATAATTAATTGTTGAACTCCACTGTGAAATTTTGAGCTACTGTTGCATTACAAAAAAAAAGACAAACCCTCATAGAACGAATAAGGCCCGGACAGAGGGATAGGGAGTACTTACAATCTCCTCTTCCAATTCTTTCAGGCTCCAGCAGTTTGTTTTATTAATCCTAGAAAATATTTAGAAGTGTTTATTTATAATGTCTAGGAATGTGCTGTAGTTTCCATAATCAGATTTGCTGCCAATTGCCAAAATCATTTTAATCCCTATCATCAGAGGCCAACGAGATATGGAGAAAGTCCCATTATTTCTTTAACCACAGTAGAACTTAAACTCAAAGGCAACTGACTGCTTTTCTTACTTTCAGTTCATACTACCCCATTAATTCCAAACTGACTTTGCGTTTCTACATTTCACATGCAGAGTTTTGAAAGCGGTGTCTCTGTGAAGGATACAGTTCAAAATCAGCACTGGACTGGAAGTAGATTGGAAGGTCAGAGAGTGCCACCACCTGTAATAAATCTAAAACAGGCTTGTAATACTGGAACACCTGAGGAAGAGAGAGAGAGAGAGAGAGAGAGAGAGAGAGATATGTAACAGTTATTATGTATTAAGTTTCAGGAGAAAGTCAGACATCTGTTTTCATCAGCTTTCACGTATCACCCTGCTAGATTTCCAACTAGGCTTATCCAATGCAGTTTCAGGTATTCCATCAAATAGCCCAGTACAAGTTTATAAAAGCTAAATAAGCACGTTTAACGGCATGCACACTATAGATTTATCTATAAACAAAGTAAAAAGAAAGGGCAACCTGGTCTGAAAGGCATTATAATCATGCTCAAAGATTATTATTTTTAATTAGGGGATTTCATGAAAGTACAACAATCCTGAACTGTATTGACAAAGGACAAACCAAAGTATGACATGAAGATCTATGAAACAAGAAGAATCCAAAGACACTAACAGGACATGTTTGGTGCACTCAGGACAGGAAACGGGGCACTCGTTTACAGAGAGAGTTGTGGGCGTTTAGAACAAACCGCCAAGCCACAGTATTGAAATGGTTTCCTGGGGACCCTTTTGAAGAGACATCTTTTAGAGATCTTTGGATTGAGCTTTCAAGATAGGCCGAACAGTGAATCAAAGTCTCAATACAGACGGAAAGGCTTCTTCTGGTGTGTAACCTTTGTGATGTTCTTTTCTTAGAAAATGTGGGGCTTCAGAATTACAGAAGAGAATGGGATTTAAAAGCAAGTGCGGCCCCCATTGTGGTCAACCCTCATCTTGGAGGGCCGCATTTCGGCACCAGCCACTTTAAACATCGAGAGAAATACTGCATGTTCCTTAAAATTAATAATTTGCTCAACTGAGTGACAGAGTGCCAATACAGACAAGGACAAACAAAGTAATCCTGTAGGAAAGCATACAAAACACTTTTAGTCAGTATTCCTTACTTATAGATTTAAAAAACTGTTGATAATATTAAAGGTAAAAGCACCGAAAATAATTAAAGCTACCACTAACCAACACACAACCAAGACTTATTTTAAATCCAAAATCACCTACAAGTTCCCTCAAGCTCATGAGCCGCCCCCGTTGAATGACACTGTATACATTTCTAATTAGTTATTTATGTATGGATATGCATTTATAATTCTAACTCATCTTGATATAATCCGGTGAACCTTTTATAAACATGTAGGATTTGACAGTCAATTATTACCCCCCCATCTCAGACAATGCAGCTTGATTAGGATTTTACAGCCTACTTCAACATTAAAAGGGACACATATATGGCATTTCCTGTTATTCAATACCTCTCCTGCTGAATGTTTTCCCCACACAATCCTCTTGTTCAATGTCTATTAAATAGTTTTATTAATCCGATCCTACCAAATAAGCCCAGGGCAAACTCTTTTAATACGAGTTCTCAAAAATGATTTTGGGGCTGTGGAAGCCCACTAAATGTCACTCAGTGGTGAAGAACGGTGGGTTAAAAACCAGGGCAACGGTGAAATACATCCCCACCTGTTTGATATATACAATATA
The DNA here is from genome assembly GCF_036373705.1 of Amia ocellicauda. Classification (NCBI taxonomy): domain Eukaryota; kingdom Metazoa; phylum Chordata; class Actinopteri; order Amiiformes; family Amiidae; genus Amia; species Amia ocellicauda. The sequence continues at coordinate 5,544,432 of NC_089867.1, forward strand.
ATACAATACGGGATAATACTCAACTGTAGTGAAAAGAACAGAAGCCAGAGAACTGAATTCATATTTGAATCTATCTGATAGAGGTATCGGTCTATTGTGAAGTCAGCACGAGTTATTCAAATAAATAATTGACCTATGTGCTGGATAAAAAAAAAAAAATAGATCGCATTATTAAATGGTCACTAAAGAGTGTGCTGTTCTCATGAAACCATCAACCCCGTCAATATTTCCTCACCTAAATGAACAGGGAAGCAAACTCTATATCACTGAAATGATTTGCGGACAAAAAAAAAAAAGTGCATTGAAAATCTGACGCATGAACAGACATAAGACAGATACACTAATCAATAAACCTATTTTAACCGGGGCGCTTGTACTCAGCAGTACAATAGCAGGCAGGGAAAAAAGAAAAATTCTAATCAGGGAGTTGGTCAGAATGGTGAAAATGACCAAGAAGCACAATATACTACCTTGATGAGCTAAACTACAGCTTTTTAACAGTTATAATATACATTCCTGATGCATTAGTAATGCACAAGGCCTCTGAATCGGAAGTGAAAATAGAGTAACAGATGGGTGACTCCGTTTTACCCTGAAAGCACAGCCATAAACATGGATATGGATACATTTTACAGCAAATACACTCTCGTAAAAAAAAAATGACAAAAACAAAACAAATATAATGTCACTAATAAATCCCAGTGCCATAAATCTGAAAAGAAAAAAAATTACCTGCCACAGCACAGGGATTTAATTTAATTATCTAGAACCAGCATCACTATATTACCAGTTCACCTGATTAATCTTCAGTGGAAAAACACTCATAACAAAAAAAACATTTCACATTTTCCATTTTACAGCCACCAGATGAAAGCAAAGAAGGGAGTGGGTGTACGTTAAAGGAAAGTAAGCAAATGCACAGCCATAAAAACAAAAAGGACCAGGTCTGGCATGAAAAACTCAGAATCAGAACTAAATTAAAGGGCAAGTCGCAATAACATGGACTGTGACTATTTAGAAGCCATTAATTCTCTTGGTTCTCTATATCAGTTTTACAGACAGATGTAATAATTGTGTGGCTACTGGCAGTAATGGATATGGTATAAACTGTAGCTTCCCAGGAAAATAACTTGTAAAATATTATGTAAGAGGTTCAGAAGAGACAGATGGTGCTTACCTCGGTGTGAAGTTTATTGACTGTGGGTGTGCCACTGCCAGATGACCATCCACTGCCCCACACGTTTGAAGGCACTTCCTTCAGGCAGAAACCACCAAATCTCACCTCTGAGGCAAACTGCACATAACATAAGATAATCACAGAGTGACTAAGTGCTGTTTAGTGTACTGACTAGAAGTACAATTTGTAACGCCCTTGCATCAAACATACAGTTGCAGTTGAATAATTCACACCCTCCATTTGAAATCATATTGATCTTCGATTACTTTTAGATTCATAACTGTTGCAAGCAGCATTTCCACTGAAGGTCATGGTACATTATGACTGGGCCACTACACAAGCAAATTCCAAGCAAACAGGACATTGATTTTCCTTTATACTAATCTCTGATCAAGTGTATAACTGCATAAAAACATACAATGCCTTGCAAAAGTATTTAGACCCTTGATGCATATATATATACACTCACCTAAAGGATTATTAGGAACACCATACTAATACTGTGTTTGACCCCCTTTCGCCTTCAGAACTGCCTTAATTCTACGTGGCATTGATTCAACAAGGTGCTGAAAGCATTCTTTAGAAATGTTGGCCCATATTGATAGGATAGCATCTTGCATTTGATGGAGATTTGTGGGATGCACATCCAGGGCACGAAGCTCCCGTTCCCCCACATCCCAAAGGTGCTCTATTGGGTTGAGATCTGGTGACTGTGGGGGCCAGTTTAGTACAGTGAACTCATTGTCATGTTCAAGAAACCAATTTGAAATGATTCGACCTTTGTGACATGGTGCATTATCCTGCTGGAAGTAGCCATCAGAGGATGGGTACATGGTGGTCATAAAGGGATGGACATGGTCAGAAACAATGCTCAGGTAGGCCATGGCATTTAAACGATGCCCAATTGGCACTAAGGGGCCTAAAGTGTGCCAAGAAAACATCCCCCACACCATTACACCACCACCACCAGCCTGCACAGTGGTAACAAGGCATGATGGATCCATGTTCTCATTCTGTTTACGCCAAATTCTGACTCTACCATCTGAATGTCTCAACAGAAATCGAGACTCATCAGACCAGGCAACATTTTTCCAGTCTTCAACTGTCCAATTTTGGTGAGCTTGTGCAAATTGTAGCCTCTTTTTCCTATTTGTAGTGGAGATGAGTGGTACCCGGTGGGGTCTTCTGCTGTTGTAGCCCATCCGCCTCAAGGTTGTACGTGTTGTGGCTTCACAAATACTTTGCTGCATACCTCGGTTGTAACGAGTGGTTATTTCAGTCAAGGTTGCTCTTCTATCAGCTTGAATCAGTCGGCCCATTCTCCTCTGACCTCTAGCATCAACAAGGCATTTTCGCCCACAGGACTGCCGCATACTGGATGTTTTTCCCTTTTCACACCATTCTTTGTAAACCCTAGAAATGGTTGTGCGTGAAAATCCCAGTAACTGAGCAGATTGTGAAATACTCAGACCGGCCCCGTCTGGCACCAACAACCATGCCACGCTCAAAATTGCTTAAATCACCTTTCTTTCCCATTCAGACATTCAGTTTGGAGTTCAGGAGATTGTCTTGACCAGGACCACACCCCTAAATGCATTGAAGCAACTGCCATGTGATTGGTTGGTTAGATAATTGCATTAATGAGAAATTGAACAGGTGTTCCTAATAATCCTTTAGGTGAGTGTATATATATATTTTGTATACTTGAGTGATTAAATCATTCAGAGTATTCAGACCCATCAAGCGTTGGCAGCAATTACAGCTGTAAGTTAATTTGGGTAAGTCTCTACCAGCTTTGCACACCATCTGGGTGCAATTGTTGCCCATTGTTCTTGGCAGATTTGCTCAAGCTCTCTCAAGTTGCTTGGGGATCGCTTATGGACAGCAGTTTTCAAGTCTCTCTCAATAGAATTCAAGTCAGGACTTTGACTGGGCCACTTAAGGACATTCACTTTCTTATTCTTAAGCCACTCCAGTGTAACTTTGGCCTTGTGCTTCAGATCATTGTCACTGAGAAGCATCCCCATAGCATTATGCTGCACCACCAGGCTTGACTGCAGGGATGGTATTGACTGGGAGATGTGCTGTGTTGGGTCTGCGCCAAATGTAACGCTTGGAATTTAGAACACAAAATTCAAATTTTATACAACACCTTTGGCCACACTTTTGCAGTCAGGTGCTTTAAGATGGCTTATTTTTAATAATGGCTTGTATCTCACCACCATACCATACCATTGTGACATTTGCTCCCATTTCAGCCATTGTAGCTCTGTAGTTATTGTTGGCCTCACAGAGGCATCCCTCACCAGTTTTCTCCTTGTCCAGCTGCTCAGTGTGGAGGTAAGGCCTGATCTAGGCAGTGTCTAGGTGATACAATGCACCATCCATGTCTTGATTGTAACTACTTAAGTAGATTGTGCTCACAGGGATATTCTGAGACTTCAGTATTTTTAATACCCTTCTACTGATCTGTGCTTTTCATCATAATTTTATCCTTGACATGCTTTGAAAGCTCCTTGGTCTTCATGATTAATTCTTTGCTTGAAATTCATTAGCTGACCAATTAACCTGCCAGAGAGGTTCATTCTGAAATGAGGATAACTACTATTGTTACACTGAACAACAGAGGCCATTCAACTAATTGTGTGGCTTGTTAAGGTCATTTTGTGAACCTGAATTAATTTAGGGTTCCACACTGCAAGGGGTTTGAACACTTATACAATCACGATTTTTTCACAGATATACTGTATATTATAGGTCTTACCTTAAAATCCTCAAAGCACCAAAATAATAAAATGGTATTGGTTGCTAGGATTACAATGCTAATTCTATCAGAGAAAGTAAACTGAAGTCTGCTGAAGGGCTTTTCCGATTATGAGGTTGAACGCCTCCTGGTGGTGGAAATGTTTAATATTTATATAACATAATGCTTTCAATTTGAGATCATTCGGAAGGTGTTTAAAGCATGTAACTCCACCAAAATGTGACTTTTGGTTTCACCTAATTATGTACTATTTGGATAATTACTTCCTTTCTCATAGACGCCTGACCCTTTAACCGATAGCATAGTTAGTTTCTAATGGACAGATTCACATTTCGTATATTTACCATAACATTTGGTGTATAATAATGACATTATAAACAAGGTGATTAAAGATAATGTGAACCTTTTTCTCCCGAATGAGGACACTTCCCCTCCAGATTTCCTTCCCATCAAAACAACACTCAAGATTATCCTGAGAGCAAATATGAGCTGACAGGTACGCAGCTGCTTTCTGCCACCTGTGGAGAAAAGACTAATTTGAAGCACATAATTCACAAATCATATTAAGCACTTAATTCAATTCTCATTTGTCTTTCACAACATAACTACATCCATTTGACTTAATCATAGATGTTACTATGCTTTATGATCATCCCACTTCTCATGTAGTGGCATTGGCCTAAAACTTAAACTGAAGAAAACATGTCAATAAATACATTAATTGATACCCTGTTGCATCTTCAGTCACAATCGTTATTTTTGCAGAATGCCACGTCTGCATGTGCTTCAGAGACCCCAGGACCAGAAGCAGTTCTTTTAAACTGGGCGCTTTATCCTCGGCCAGAATGATCACATCCAACAGAGCTTTTCCTGTGAAAAAGGAAAAGCGTTAAGGACATTCTCCAAACTTACAGCGAAACAGACATACACAAGTAGTGAAGAAACTTAACAAAGTGGGGTGGGGGAAACACATCACAGAATACCATATTCCTCACATTTCATGAAAAAAGACACCACCAGAAATCTCTTTGAATGATGCAAATTCTATTCAGCTTGATCCATGTTCTGGAAAACTGGAAACTAATGCCAAAAAGTATATTTTTTCACTATGGAAAAACGTGTCTTACATTATTCATATTTACTCTTGGATCCTATAAGTAGAAGAATTGTACTGTAAAAATCAGTACCTGGAGGAGGAAGCTTGTCAGACAGTTGATGCAAGCCTTCAGCAGCTTCTTCTATTAGCCTGTTAGACAGAAATTAATGCCCATGTGAAACAGATCTGCGCTGACATTTGTAACATGACATTTATGTAATAATGTACAATTCAGAGTCAAATATGCAAAGGAATAGGGTGAATTCCAGTGTCCAAATAAAAGGATGCACACAACTTAAGTCATGATATTGGGCAGGGGGAGGAGAATGTGCATCTCTTCAGCTGAATACTTACTAAACTATAATGGAAATCTGAATAGAGAATATATTTACACATTAAAAAATATATAAAACAAGGAATACGTGCAGATAATATTAATGACAACTTAACACAGGTTGGAAAACAAAAGGTCCTCAATATAAATCCAATTACACTCTAGATGTTGGCAAATAAGCACATTTTATCCAGGAGCTTAGCCCTGACATTGAACAGAAATGTGATCTTTCATACTCGGCCTGAGACGGAGCATCTGTCAGGTCCTCATCCTCCTCGGGGCTCTCAAGAGCATTTCGGCAGGCCTCGACGGCTGAAGGAGTGGGCTCTTCACTATCACTCCTCAGCAACGTGTTTCCGATATCTTCCCATTCTGAGCTGCAGAACTGAAGACACACAGAACACTGACATTGTCTTTATTCTTCATTTGATTGTCATTCACTGCTAAAAGGACAGATTATAACAGTGCGATTTGCAACAGATTATATGAGTGGGCTCAGAAACTCTTGCCAGAGCTCCAAAATGTGATATAACCAACAAACACGACCTCATCTAAATGCTTTTTCTTGGTAATGTAAAAAAGCAATAAGAATCTCAAAAAGCAGTAGTCTGCAAAGGTTTAAAATGGTGAAGCACTCCAACATAAACTTAATTTAGTGTCTCTTGAGTGATTGAAGTTAACCACTTATAAGGCCTCACCTTAACAAAAACCCAAATCATTTTCTGCTGGATTATTAGATAGTTTGTTTACCTGTGAAAATCCACGGCAAGCCTGAACAGCAAAGAAGCACCTCTGTGGAGCCGGGTTCCCACTGAGCGAACAAGCTGATGGGAAAAGACAGAGACAGAAACAGTCATTGGCAGACTATGTGAAAGGTATGTTCCAGTACTTGATGCTGTTGTTTCACTCAATTTACTGTATGCCTAGGATTATAGCATCCCCGGTACAATTTCCACACACCCAGCACATATCTGTCCACGAGTACGCTTTAGTGTTAGGAGATACTGAAATCCTTTAGGCAAATTAACTGGATACATGTTTCATAGTGAATTTTCCCTCCAATACAATGCATGCCCACCTCAGACTTCAAATCATATACAGCTCTGGAAAAAATTAAGAGACCACTGCAAAATTATCAGTTTCTCTGGTTTTACTATTTATAGGTATTGTGTTTGGGTAAAATGAACATTTTTGTTTCATTCTATAAACTACTGACAATAATTCTCCCAAATTCTAATTAAAAATATGAATGGAACAGAATGGCTAAAAAATGCAAGGTCTAATGTATGATCAAACCAGCCATGAAAACAGATTTGCAGATTTGTTAGTTGTAGAACAGACTGTGTGAATGATTAAAGATTGCATACTCAGTTTTATAAATAGGATATGTAATCAAAATAATAATGTGAAAGATCATGTGATTGATATGTAGCCTACTTAAATAAATGGTGGTCAAATGGAAAACGAAAAGGCAATCAAGTGCTTACCTGGAAATGGTGAATTATTTGCTTTGCAGTGATTATTAGAAATTTCTTTGAGGGATTCATAAATCCTGTGAACAGCTGTCAATCCTGGGGAGAATACAGGGAAAGTGTGAAGTGTGAAGTGTAGGCTACGGCTCAGCTCAGCCACGGTACAGAATGGCATAAACAATAACTAAATAAATGCAATACGACGTTTTATTTGTCTTCCCATTCCTAATAATTCGTAACTATAGTTAAATGAACAAGCATAGTTATGTTGAAGAACAGTTGCATATTTCTAACACCGAGTAAGAACGAAAAACCTGGGTTTGAAAAAGATGGAAAAAAGCTAAAAACAAATGTTTAGATACTATACGAAATGACGTAAATATTACCTGTAAAACAACTTTCTCCGTTCTTTGCAGGCTCGTTTTTGTTCAAAATAACAGCTAACACATACCGATCCATGTTTCTTTTATTAACTTAAAAATAAATGCTATTACTAAGAACTGCGGGAATATGAATACCCCGCCCTTTGCTACTAATGGATGTATTATTTTGACGTCCTGGACAACTTCAAAATACCGTCGGGGGGAAACAATTTTCCAGTCTTTTTTATATGCTGATTTTATTCCTTTCTCTTCGAAGTTCACCATCGATTTACACATCGGCTGTTCATTAAATACGACCAGTATTGTCTGTAGACAATAACTGGCTTAACATAGTTATTATGAAACCTGAGATTCATAGATACAACTGGAACACGTATTTGCTGCCGGGGAACTAATCGGCTTCATTATGGTGCTGCACTGATTGTCATGTGACCGGAGACACGGTACAGTCTTGGTTTATTTGACACAACCGCGTTAAATATAAAAACTGGACCCTATTAACGTTTCTTTACTGGAATGCTTCGTCCCACAAATATACGAAAAAAAAGTAAATATTATAATTTTAGTGTGACAGTCAGTCATTTATTTTCTGAGAACAGTCTGCTTCACCGACTCGAGTACCCGGCTGACCAGCGCCGGAAATATACGACATGTTCCGGGGACGACAGACGCAAGGACACATGTATCGGTTTTGTCAAGTAAACCAAGTCCGTGTGATGCCTGTGTTGGGGTCAAATTGATGCTGAGGTTTTCCATTTATTGACCTCCTTTGACAATGGCCAGTTTTACCAAATCAGCACAGGTAAGATGCGGTGATGAGCTTTTCCTGCTGTGATATGAATGACTGGATTAGATGCCCGAATGCTTACGTTTTAAACATGTTGTGACTCGGGAGATATGTCATGATAAAGTCCATACTAAAATTCCCGACACAGGGCACTACAATATGGTATGAAAATATATTATGTGGGAATTGTAGTTTGTGTCTCATTACTTTGTGACTTGTTTGCTTTTAAATGTATAAAAACTGCGATTTTCATAATGTGTATACTGGAATTATTGGATGCTGTACAGAATGTAAGGTTGTATGATGTATACTTAATGTGTATTCTGTAAGTATGTATGATTTATTGTCTATTTACAGCAATGGGCCACATTTGCCAGGTCGTGGTATTTAATTGATGCCAAGATGCAGCCACCTGGGAAAATTGCCACCATGTGTTCAGTCAGACTACAAGGGAAACATAAACCTATTTACCATGCCCTGAGTAAGTAAAGTAGGCTATATTGTCATCATAGGAAACTGTCCTGAACGTAAGCAGCCTGGGAACCGTCACTTGGATCTGACAGATAGCGGGGTAATAGTCAAACAGGCAAATTCCTATCAGACCATGATGAAATAATACAATTAATAACAAGAAATACTCTACTTTGGATTAGCGCAAGAAGCCCTTTACATTTAATCAAGTCCAGTCTTTGAAATAATGATCTAGATTTAAAATCACTGTGACAATATCTGCAACATGCCACGGAGGTTCAATATGACAGACCTGCAGTAATGCACTTCAGAAAGTCCTTAGTAATGCGTTTAATACATGTAACCCAATGGCCACTAGATGGACTCGTTACTCTTCAGTTAAACCTGACTTGAAGTTTCTCTGATTTATTTTTTATAGAGCACTGTGTAAGTAGTGTTAATAATAAAACAAATACCAACAATAATATGAAATAGTTTATGCTGTAAGCAAGTTTGGAATTTCCTACATCATTTTTAGAAACAAAATCTCTGTTTTGTGCCCTAATTTCCCTGTTCTAGGTCTCTCCTACAAAAACAGTGCTAATTTCTTCATTGACGTTTACATTTTATTCATTGTGATAATTTTATTTTAAAATGAACTTAGTCTCCCCACCCAAAAAAGTATTCCATTCAGTTTTATTGAATATGCTAAAGCAGCTGTAAAGAACTCTCTCCCCCTTTTGTAGCAGGTAGAATTAAACCACATTTTCTTATTCATCATTTATTTTCCCTGCTGTCAAAGTATTCAGATTGGGATTGGGGGGGATTGATGTATTGGGGGCCAGACCATTCTACATGTCCCCCAGGGTTTATCATAGGTTATGATATGTCATACTTTGACAAAGAATAGCTGCAGGCTTGTAATAACCCTTTCCTTAAAAGTGTCATCATTTAAGTTGGCTAAAATAATTAACTCCAGCAGAGGCAATCTAGATGTTGAAAGGCATTTGTCTCAGCAGATATATGTGAAATGATGTTCAAGCTGACAGTAATGTGTATTCCATTAGGCTTGTCAACCAGCTTTGTTTCTTGTAATTTCAAAGCCCAAGAGAGAAAAGGAGAAAGGAAGTATTGCTGCAATCAAACTTTAAAATGTGATTTCAACAACGGCAATAAACTAAAATATATTATACTTAACTGCTGGGATAGTGTACCAAATCATTATACAAAACTGATTAGGGAAGAGAAAAATTTACAAAAACTAGTAACGTAATGTTAGTGTGAATGACACTGTCATAGTTTGACTATTATTATTATTGATTATTAAGCACATTTGGACCAGGTGAAGAAAATGCAGGTCTTTTTGAAAATAACTGGGAAGAATAGACTGTTGCAGTTTTAGATTTGTAATCTGTGAGGGGCAAACGTGTATGTCTTGTTTCTCTGCCTCTTACTCGAGTGTTCTGTAAGATGTTGGGTGGTTGCTTCAGCTTAGGTTTATACTTCTTATCCATACATATCACGTATAGCGGGACAACAAGTACAAAAAAAAAAAATGCAGAGAGAATGCACTTGATATAAAATATTCCAGCAGCCTGTACAGAGATAGTGACCTCTCGCTAGAACTCGTCTCTTTCTTGCCTTAGGGTGTGAAGAAACCTCCAGAGTATGGTAATTTTGCACTTTAGGCCAATCCTGATTTTTCAGCTGTAAATCATGAATAACCTTGTATTGGATGGAACATTTCCTGCAGCAGAACAGTGGCTGAAATTTATTGTATATTCTATAACCTATTGTACAGTGCTGTAGGTATTTAATTAAATTTGATCAATTGGATGTAGATTGATGTATTACTGTACACCAGTGTATCCAGACCTGCGAGTTAATAATTTAGAAATAGTGGTATAGTAGGTAGCATTTTGTCTTAGTCTTGATGCCTGAAAGACAGACCTTTGATCAAATTCATGGCTACAGATCTTTTACAAAGCTATATAAAATTGGTGCGGTATATTCTATTATGTGTAGCAAGCCATTTGTAGATTTGTCTTTTTTCCCCCCGAGCTGAGTGATTTGTAAATGAAAGGCAAGTGTAAAAGTTTTCCTCTTCATCGTACAAACAAAACTAAAAACCTCTTGCAACGTGTTTTGTATCACTAATTAATTGTGGTTATTAATTTCTAATTTAAGATGTTTCTGAACTACTCCTACCTTTTAGTTTGCATCTTCTCCTCAAGTCACTGACTAATAGAGATTAGATTAATTTAACAGTCAGCAGATCTTTGACGTTGTATATGTCCTGGTGTTCCGCGTTTGTTCTAGGTGATTGTGGAGACCATGTGGTCGTTATGAACACCAGACATATCGCATTCTCTGGAAATAAATGGGAACAGAAAGTGTACTCCTCTCATACTGGGTAAGTATCACAGTTCTCTGATTAGAGCTCTCAGACATCAGCCTGTTTCACTAAAGCACAGTCTTACCTTTGCACAGACAGGATGTCACACTTAATAAGATGAGTTCCTCCTGCTTCATGAGACTGGTTTCAAGAGTGGTTTGCAGAGAAACTGGATTTTATTGTTGTAATTCACTGAAATGTCTCTTCAAAGTCACAGAATGTGGGATAAATAAAGAAAGAAGAAGACAAAGGCAGGACCAATTAAATAAATGTGTGTTTGTTTTGTGTAGTCACCATAAAATCATTGGAATACTAATCATGAAACTTACACTTCAATCCGCACGTTTTTCTTAAAGTAGCTGTGATGTGATCCTTTCATTCAGTTTGTATAATTAGCCATATCTGAAGAGAACAGAAAACTGTTAAATTGAGGTATTGTCTGTTCATAGATATCCAGGGGGATTTAAACAAGTGACAGCAGCCCAACTTCACCAGAAGGACCCCAAAGCAGTAAGTACATCTCTTGGTCTGTATAGATTATAATTGGAGCTAATTTAGCATAGAGGAGCTGCAGAACACATTTTAGGCAATTTGCAGTTGAAGATGTGGCTAAAAGACCCAGTGTTAGTCTGTCTGTGTGGGTACCGCATTCACAAACCCAGTTTCTAATAGTTAGTGGTGTACTTGCTTTTGTCATCTTACTGAAATTATAGTGAATGTTAAAATCTAATCTTCAACAATTCCCTTGTTTCATAATAATAAACACTGTAACTCTCTAAGCACTTTATATTCAATATCACAATCTTTTACATTGTCCTGTTTTATGTATTCCTAATATGTAACGTTTTTTTTTTTACTGGAAGGATAGATATTTTAATACATTGGAACTGTAGCTGTTAGGTCTAAGATAAATGTGCTTGTTCTTACCTTTAAAGAACCTCCTGCAGATAGTCTTTAGTAGAGTCAGAGGTCCAATGGACATGCCTGCTGCAGAAACACCTTGTATGCCCTGCAGTTGTGCAATATGTCTTTAGAGGGCGCTGTATCATAACATATAAAAAAAAAAATATCCACTGCCACCTCTTTCGCACATTTTGTATCTTTCCAATTCTAGAATTTTCCTGGAACAAAAATGGAAATCTATAATAATCCATAATCATAAACATTAAAAAAACATTATTCAACTCGATAATAATACTAATTGCAATATCAGATGCATCATAATACCTCTGGCTGTATACCCGTAGACACAAATCAAATTATCATATAACTGTCAGGATTTCTGACGGAAGGTTTTATTATTATTCTGATGAGTATGTATTTATAAGTGAATTTATTAACACGTTTTATGCAAATTGTACTGTAGAGTTACACGCTTGCATTGTGCTCACCCTTGGAATTGTACAATTAGTCACGCTACATTAATTTGAAGAAACCGTTTAATAGAAGATTTACAGGTAGAGTGTAAGATGTCTCTGAGGCTATAAAGAAAGAACACAGTAGACCAGAACCAAGTGTCAGTGCTGCATTTTACTTTTCCTCTCTTCCGTTTCATTTGATAACACGGTCACATTTTCTCAAAGTCTGCGAGAATGCTGTCTTAAGAGTCAGGATCAGCAAATTAAGCAGGCTTTCCTCAAAAAGCAGGAAGATCAGTCGTATTTAGAGAATCACAAGGTGAATGAATTGGCTTAATTGAAATCCCCTTTAGACAGTCAGGTTTATGTACAGGATGGAAAGTGACAGGATTTCAGTAGTTGTGTAAAGTGTTTAACACTGCTTCACATTGTGCAGGTCTTTTGTCTTGAGTAAGGTCTTGACACAGCTGTCTCATTTTTCCACTTGCCACATCATAAACTTGGGGGAGTGGGGTCCAGTAATTTCCAGTTACTCCTGGTTCTGCTGTAGTCTGCTCTTTCCTTCGGCCATTTCCCAAAACATTCCTGTAGACATTTTTTCCAGCTGGGTAAATACTAGATATTTTTATTTTAATGAAATTCAGCTGCGTATATCCTTAAAAGGCTCCAGTCCCACAAACCCATTTAGAATAACTTTTTTTTTTGGTGGCTAATAATGCTACACACCTTCTCTTAGATATAGCAAATGGTACTTGCCATTATACAAGTTGGGCAAGATCGTTTTCTGCTTTGTGGGTTTCACTGTATGTGCAGAAAAATGTTGATCTAGGCATCAAATGCTTAGGAAAATGAATGTAAATAGTATAGACTACCTCATAAGAAATATCTCAGGAGGCACACAAACAAAGCACTCCACTGAATTAAAGATGAAAGTCCTAGACACTAGTAGGCCCAAGGAAAGCTTTCAGCCCACAGAAACCTTCCAGGAACATTTATTATATAATTAGCGGCTAGTGTCAGAACTAGAAATGTGTTGGATATTACATTCCAGGGAATATTAACTGTCAAGACATTGTTTTGAGATTGAGATAAATTTCTTTAATTCCCAGCCCAGGTCTTCACTAGAAATGTAGAAGGGGGTTATATTATTATTGTGTAGGCCCACACTTCAAAACAATGCAGGCAAAATCAACAGAAAAAGTTATGGGTTTGTTTAATGGTATTTTGTTGGGGTTATCTTTGGGGGCATCTAAATCTATTTGAGAAGGAATGACTCAGGGTTTGTTATCCTAAGTTGGCCATAAACACATTTTATAGGGGGACCTGGCGGTTTTTGTGTTCTTGGAGTCGTTACATAATGCTGCGCTGCACATTGAAATTACAAAGTAATTAAGATAGACAGTTCTATAAGTAAAAAAGCACACATCTGCCACTCTGTATCAGTCTGGAGATGAGCTGACCTAAATTCTTTGTTAACCCAGTTATGATCATGATGTGACTTGTTGTGGAAAAGTAGAAATGTATGGAGAAGAAAAAAAAAATCAGAAAAGGCCAATTTTTAATTTAGGTAGTGTAAATTACATTGAAATATGAATGAAAGTGTGTTCGACAATGAAATAGTTTTTTGAGCAATGTAGAGCCATAGATGGCTCAACAATTTAAGCAAGAACCTAAAGTATGTCAGTAGATGTTCTACCATTTGAACCAAAAAGGAAAAAGGAAAAGTTCAGCAGTCGCTTAATAATTATACATTAACCTATTTACCTATTATGATGCAGTGACTTTCTTAATGATTACCTAAAAGGCCTGGATGTTTAACATTGTTTTATTTTGGAGAACTTTGTGTCCTGTAAATTTAGTAATATTCACTCTCGGGAACCTGAGTTAAAAGCCATTGTTTAATTTGTATGCACACTGCAGCACAGAAATAAATAAATTACTGTATTGAAGGTTACATTTCTCCAATTACAAGTCTTGATATACTGTACTGTAGGCTGCTATGTGTTTTGAGTACTTTTCAACTCATTGCAAGGTAAGGCTATTAAGGTTAAATAAACATTGTGCAGTCATCAGTTTTCTCCACTTGGGTCACAAAGTCAAAGAAAATTAATCAACACATTTAACAAGTGTTCCCAAGCATCAAAGCTGCAGTAACCCACAACGATTGGGTTTCGGATTTTCAGCTTTCGTTATGGTTCAGTTACAACGGAAAAAATCATCAATAAGTAAGAAAAAGAGTTCTGAATGTAATGACAAAGCAGCTTGTCTGTAAAGAAGCATGGCTTATAAAAAACTTACATTAGTAGAAATAGTATTTGGCATAATACCTCTGACTATACAGTGTAGCTGTGGGAAAGTACATCTCGCAAAGATCATTGTCAGGGTTTTGTTGACGATGTTGAAGATTGCCTGGTAAATTGAGGTTTCTAGATGTTGAGAGTTTACCCAAACCTGAGACCAGTCTTTTTGCCTTTAGATTATCAAGTTGGCTATATACGGGATGCTGCCCCGAAACCTGAGCAGGCGGACAATGATGCAAAGGTTGCACCTCTTCCCCGATGATGTAAGTCTGTTCATATTTCCCATGGCCGGCATTTCATCCTGTAATACTTTGCATAGATATGTTTTTCCTTGCACAGATTTTATGGGCTGATTTTTCTATTTGTTAAACTAGATGTATGGACAGAAAAACAGCAGGAATATAGACTAGGGTCATTTGCTTTGGAGGACTGTTTCTTGATCCACTTTTTATCTACTCCTGTTAATAAGCCAAACATTAATGGCAACAATGTATTTTTCCCCCCTGCAGTTTTCTGTTTTAAAACTACATGAGTGGATAATATATATAAACATAGTGTTATTGAATAGTGCTAGTCAAACAGTGTTGTGGTGTTCAGTATTCAGGGAGCGGAGTTGCAGGTGGCAGGCTTCTTCAGAGACATGAATGTGTGTGCAAGTGAAAGATCTGGTTCTCATTTTAGGTCATCCCAGAAGACATCCTCAAAAACCTAACGGAAGAGCTTCCACAGCCGAGGACACCGCCCAGAAAGCTGAGCGAGTTCACACCGGAGGAGCGTGAGGCCTTCCCCAGATTGTGGACTCCGTAAGTGTCAATTATTTTTTTTGATTAGCTTACACTAAGGCAGGATTTATAACCCTGTAAATCAATACGGTAGAACTCCTTAACTGCGAAAAAGTCCCACTGTTGCACTGGATTAGTTTCAGGGCAGTAAAACTGAAAGCTGACTAATCATCTTGAAGGCTTTTTCTTCGCTTGGTGCTCTGTTTATTCTTTTGCTCCATTGCCTCGCAGTGATTTACTGCTGTAACTTCATGCAGTTTGGGTTGTTGCAACACGCTAGGCAGGTGGGGGGCAGAGACCTGATTGGATTTTTAAGATGCCTTCTTTATGTGTTATATGAGGCTCAGCTGATGTGTTCAGGTGATGGGGCCCGTGTCCACCAGGGTCTCTCGACCTCGGCACGGAAGGGAACGGAGAAACGGGGGAATTGAAGAAGCGACTAATGCATTGACAGCAATTGAATGAAGGGAAATATTTGCTGCTTTGTTCGCAGTGCGAGGCTATTTAACATGACAGTGAAAATGGCAGTTCCGAACGCAGGTGCCATTAGTAAATTTCACATTGAATTCATTAATGCATGTTATCTATATTCTGTTTCCCCCTCCACATATTCCTTTTAAACATTCATGTAAATCTGTAATGTGTTACTTTAACATCACTATGCCACAGGGGGTAGAAAAAAAAAATGAAAACAAAAAAAAGTAGTTTAGTTTTCATTTGCAACTGATTATAAGCAAAAATGAAAAGGTCAATACCAAAAGGTTTAATTTTTCTCAGTGTGAATGGAGGGTTTTCATTTGGTTTTCCGTTATACCTTAGCACAGTACAAAGTAGGTATTTACTGGCAGGAAAATAACATCCCCGTCTTAACCTACTCGGTATGTGGGTGGGAGCAGAGGCATGGAACACTATCTATTGTTTTCCCAGAGTACTTCACAGAGTGCTGTGATTATGTGAATTTGGGGCCCATTTGAAAATCTTGGCCTTTCCTTTAGGAGGAAACAAATTTAATTTTAATATGTGAAATAATGACTCCTGAGTAAACCAATTTTAAGACACTTAGCACTGTATATAAATGATAGTAACACAACTTAATTGTGAGGAAACTACAGTGTTATTTTTAAACCCTGCAACTGTTTTTGCAATGCCTCGTTTTCACTAGCGCACAATTCGCAGTACGGGGGGGTGTTACGATAGCTAACACCCGAGCTGAGCCAGAACCACCCTGATAAACTCTAGCCACGGTGCATATCTGAAGCTGGCTGGGTGCTGAATTGGGTTAGAAGTACTGCACAGAGCTTTCCTAGTGTAAAGAAGGCATGAATGTGTTCCCCTTAATTAAGCTTCAATTAGAACTGGCCGAAGGAAACAGGCCTTCAAGATAACTGGTGCTGACTGTAACTCCACAAATTACTAGCACTACAAAGACGCTTCCTTCTTCATCAGCTGAGTCAACTGACTTATTGAGTGTGTGCGGTGTGAAAGCGGTGTGAAAGCTCTTTATTACTGACGAATTGAAGAAATCCTCCTCCCAGCAATTGTGCCTCATTGTAGTAGGATGCTTTCTTGTCAAGGGACATGTTTTTCTGTGTTGGTTGCTCTGTTTTGTCTGTGGCTTATTTATCTATAAAATGTCCAAAATCCTGAAGTACTTTTTTTTTTCCTTCTTCAAGAAGTTCAACTGTATAAATGCAGTCTAGAAAAGTTAACTGTGGATCATTTATTTTACTTAAGTGTAAAGCATAGAAATATATTTTTTTAGTTTTTTTTTATGTTTCCTTACAGTAGCATTCTCTGTTACATCTCTCTGTTTACATCTCTGGTTCTTAACATCTCTCTGATTAGGGCCTGTCCCACACTTGGATCTGTATCATGTTTTTGGACTGAAGCGGTTAATTCTTTTGGGACAAGAGAACGATCTTTTTCCTGTTATATAATAATGTCTGAATTTGAAAGGAATGTCTCCTTAGGGTGTAGGGGAAACGTGTGTAGCCTGAAACCCTTCTGAGACTTTCATAATTGGAACGTATTTTGAGATCAACTTTGGATCCATTTGGATTCACTCAACGAAATCTATCAAATTAAATCTGCCATAAGTCTCCCACAAGACGTGCACTGATATACATGTTCCTGTACGTTCTTTTTTGACAAATGTGTCAGAATAGAAGATTATTATTGTTCAGGGTACACCAAAGACCCTCACAATGAAAGCCCTCTGAAGATGTTTTTTTACTGCCATTCATCTCATAAAAATAATTGTTATTGCACAGAAAAGAAAATGTACTATTTAGCGCGTTGATTTTTGCTGCCTTCAAAGGTAAGACATTATCGTCACAATCAGCCAGGTGTTTTAGAGATCTCAAAAGGTCATTCACCAGTTTATTAGAATTCTCAAGGCATTCCTTAATCTATTAAAACTTTTTTGGTTCAAGTTAGGGCTCCTTACGCCATATAATTAAGCAGAAAGCTATGATAAATGGTAAAGAAGCATCACCGGTGCTCATTTACCATCTATTACAAGCCTATATATAAGAAGATAAGAAAGGAGACCAAAGGCACCCTGTACTTTGTGACATTGGCAGCAAAATGTCTTTCCATTTTATTAAAATGTCCATAAAGATGAGTTATGATGTTGCCTAACATTAAGTAACAACAGTAAGTGTTGGTTGTAGCGCTACATTCTTTAAAGAATAGAGATGGTTGCTTTTTGCCTTTAAAGCAACACCTATAAGTGTAGACCTTGTCAGCTCCTTTGCAGACAAGGTAACCTGCTGAGTAACCTTAGAGTTCTTGATTTTCCTTTGGCAAATGATATGGTATCTCCATCTTCGTTCATTATGGAATTGACTTGATTGTAAAATCGTCTTGCATATGCAGACTTTAGAATTTAAAGATAACAAACCCCAAGATATGTGGAATATTTAAACCATTTTCCTTTAAGCTTCTGATTTGGGGCAAAAACCATGTGTCATGTGTCAAGTGCAATTACAGTAGAATTTCCCACAATCCCATTGGTACCTCTTATTACTAGGTGCAGCTAAGTGGGGTTTTCCTGTGACACTCTGGTGTCGAAAACGTGTGCAGATATCATGTCTACGTCTGTGGCTTTGAAACCTCCTCACAGGTAAATGACTAGTCCGACATAAGTTTTTTAGGTTGTGTGCTCAGCATGTTTTCACTGTGAAAACAAACAAAGAAACAAACAAAGTCTGCTCTGCATTTCTTCAGTAGTCCATATGGTTCACATTTGACAGACTGTAACAGCTTATTCTCTTGATTGCCGGATGATAAACAGTAGCAGAAGACCAGAAGCACTTTTTCAAGAGTTTGTTTATTTTTCGCGTGATTTCCCGTACAGCTTCCCTCAATTTCCTGTATGAGGTCCCCAACGTGAACTCAAACATTTCTAAATGAAATATTTACCCCAGTTGTCTAAGATGTCCCGTTACTAACGATCCATCAAACCTTTTATTTAATTTTTATTGGTAGCTTCAGGGCAGCATTTAAGCTGGTCTTTTATATTTATTATTGTTCAGCTGCTTTTGGGTTTTTTCCCCAATTTTCCTTTACATCTTCAGCAGTGGCTGAGTCCTTGAGATTACTTTGTGCTGGTTTGTGTTGCCTCCCAGGGTCAATTATAACAAAACCACACCAGCAATCTCAACATAAGAGCTTTTTACACTTTCTCATTTGCCTTGGGGTGACCCCTGAGATTTTCCGACCGTTGAGAATTTTCTTTTTGATTAAGACAAAGCATACAACCCCTCCACCAACCTTTTCAACCCAGAGGAAAACTTTGGCCAGAGGTTAACAAATGCAATGTGAACAGGTCGGCTGGCCCCAGGCAGAACAAGGATCTTGTCTGTCCTAAAAATAAAAAGCCCGTTCTGCAGCACTTTCTGAATGATCTTAAAGCCCCCTTTAGCTTGAGTTGCCTCAGGGATGGATACAGGAGTGCTTTAGTGTGGGATCAGGAGCTGGCAACTCCTGTAGACCAAATCCGACCCCGCTGTCTTGACTTCACTGACTGTTCTCTTGTCCTGGAGTGCAGGGCCCTGTTTTCCGGGCTGCCCTTCTCCCTTTGCGTCAGTGACCGGGCAACACGATGGGGAGGTGTCCCTGTCTGTCATCCAGCTCAATGGCAGCTGTCCTCCAGTGATCTATTTGTTGGCTGTAAGGCTTCATTCCTGTTAATGAAGATGAAGTGTAGGTGTACCCCCGTTGCTAGATTGTACAGAGTAACTCGACCTTCTTTAGCAAACCCCCTGAGTTATGCAAAGCGAATGCATCGCCTCCTTCTTCCACAGAGCGTTGATCTCAGTTCGCCTCATAAAATACATTCTATCATATTTGACCACCTAGGGTTTACCACCAGCATTACCAAAAAGGTGTGCACCCCCCCCACACACAGAAATGAAGTGATACAGTACTTTTCCACCAGCAAAGCAAACCAAAACAATATTTCTCAATCCTTCCCATATGCTTGCTTTCAGAACAAAACAAACCATGTGTATTTCAGTCGTGCCAATATTGTTCTTTGAGAGTCCAGTCTACATTGGTGAGGCTGACATTATAAAATCTCTGACAGTTTGCTTAAATCGAGCACAGGTACTCTACAGCAAGTTAATTCTATATTTGATTTTGGCACAGGTGGAATTATATGTCCGTCATATTTGATATGTAACATTAGGTTCTTTCATTAACTCTACGTATAATCTGTACAGACAAAGTTGCCATACTTGAAAGCGTTTGTGGTCTCCCTGGAGTTCCTATTCCACATTGATTTACACCCACACCTATATATTTGCCCTCCCGCGGTTCCGATTGATACCTGCAGTCATTTGATTGTGCTTTGTTAACAACACGGTACCTGCTCCGATCAAGGGCAGACATCTCCATTTTAAGCTCTGCATCTGGCTCCTGTAATTAACCGTGCTTTTGAGTTAAATTATGTAGCGTGTAATTAAATATATGAAAGGGGAACAAGATTTACCAGGATAATGAGCAAGATGCTATCTGTTTTTTCATTTTTTTTTTTTTATTAAAACTTTTTTCCCCAAGCAGCTGACATGGAATCTGAATGAGTTTTCAATCTATAGTAAAGCAACTGCGGGTGGCGAAACGTGTCTAGCCCTAACTGTGCTCGACACGTGCAGAATTAGAGATTTTGTCAAGTGCTTGCCAACACGTAGCGCACAGGAAATAAACCTTTGCAATAAAGGGCGCGGGGACAGAATTTATGGGACATTTATAAAGTGGGAAAATCGAATTAAACCTGGCCCGTTAGAGGAGAAGGCCGAGGTGTGTGTTTCACGTCTGTCTGCAGTGTCTGTACACCGGTCTCGGCCAATAACACACCAGAGTAAACCACTCCATTAAGTTGTGTTTTTTTTGTGTCACAGCTCTGATTTCTTCCTCGGTTGGCGCTGTGTATTTATTGTTATATTTGAATTTTTAGCTGTTGAAACATTGTGATAGATGGATCTCATTTTGCATTTTAATGACTTTAAAGGGTCCAGTTCCCCTTTCAAATACTGACTGTAAATATCCCTTGATATTTGTGGTCTTTTTAAAGGTAGTGGAATTTGGGTGTTCTGTATGTGTATGTAGGGACTGTCCACACACCATTGGTTTAAATAAAGACTGTATTTTCTTAACACTGAGGAAATATTGCCCTTAATAATGGACCTCTACTTCTCGTCTCACTTTGGAGGCGTTCTGCCCAGACTGGAAATTGTTGCCCAACTCAATTCATCTTAAAGATAGCCAGGGAGACGTATTCCTTTCCTTTACAGACTTGGATGAAGGGACTCTGTGGTCAAATATTGGGAATTGTTGGCTAATTGTTTTCTCCTAAAAGAGGCCCAACGAGGAATCGGGGTCAGTATCAATTCTCTGCCGTTGTTGGTTTATATTTATACCTGCATTCCCTGACCTCCTTATAAAGACTTCTGTGGTTTTGCACGTATAACCCCAACATAAATAAATAGACAGCTACATTAAATAAAATGCAGTAGCTCTTTCACCCCCAAAATACATCTTGTACTTGTTTTTTACCGTTGATAATGGTTATTATTCACAGTCTTTAAACTGCGTCCCAGACAACTCGCAGTAAAACAGCAGTCCCTGTTGACCGAAATGTGTCTGGCCTGTATTTTTCCAAATGGCGAGAGAGTTGGTTGTCGGCCCTTGCTTTCGTACAGAATACATTCATGTCTTCACCCTCCTCAAAAATCTGTATTGTTTTAACTCTGGTCAGCAGATTTCCAACTTCCCTACTGCAGTATTATGATCGCCACCATTATAAAAGAGTCTGCAACATCTGGTACCAATATGGGGAGTATTTATGACTTTTGGGGAAAATACAGACACACTGATGATTGGAAATGGATTTATTTTAGTGTTTTCCTCCTAAAAAACAATGGGAAAGAACAAACCCTAAATAAAACAAATGCTTGCCACTGGTGCGGTCTTTGTGGCTGTACGTACTACAGGGTTTTGCTCAGTAGTATTCCTTGACTACAGTAAAATGGTTAGGATTTCATATATGTGCCGTCTACTGAAATGGGACCCATCGTGGTACAGTGGCCAGTCAAATAACTTTTTTTTTTTTTAACCCTTTAAGTATTTAAGAGTGTTGCACAAAGTACCTTTATACACTACAGTGAATACACCACTTAAAGAAAAAGGTGCTATATGCGATACTTGTGTTTAACAGATCAGTTTTGTTTATGCAGATGACACACTCCTTGCCTCCCACAAAAGGTTGTAATCCACAAAAAATACAAAAGGACACTTGGGGGGAACAAGCTAACTGTTCGAATTTGTAATACATCTCCCTCATTCCTTGTAATGTCAGTAAGTGCCCTATGGAGTGTGCTGTGTAACTAATATCAGACTGTAATTGCTTCTCTCTGTTGTGTGGTTTGGTTTTAATTTTTAACATGATTTTTCTCTTACTGGACCACTAGCACTGCTGATTTAGCAGTCCTTTAAAATAGTGTTTTTGTGTTGGGTTTTATTAGTTTTTTGGTGAAACAGAAGGCTCCGGTCGGTGTCTGGGCTACATTCTGTTGTACGTCACGTGTGGAATAAGACTTGGACAGAGAAGAAAAAGGCCCCGCTTTAAATACAATGTGGAGAGCCGGGTAGTTGCCAGGAATTTAAAAGCAGGCAGATGTTGAAGTCAAAATAGGGGCATGATGGCAATGCATTCAAACAGCACCCCCCCAAAACCACTTCAATAAAGATATGCCACAGTAGGGGTGAGATTGTATAGGTATTTTGAATACACCTACAGGGTTAGAGATAACGTCTAAAAGGCCTGATCCAATCAACAAGCCAAACAATAAAATGCATAACAATGTAGAAAAACAAACTTAAATTTATATTTGGGTAATAATTTTTAATAATAAGTTTTGTTTTTGTCATAGACTACATAACTGAAGTGGGTTCATGATACCTTAACTGGAGTGTAGAATTCTAGCAAAAAGTAGAGAAATGTGTGTAAATTATATTAAAGTACATTGTTAATCAATCGCATTGTAGGAAAAACAAATAGAAGAAATGCCATAGAAGTATTTGAGTCTTCATGATATTGGTGTTTTCTTTCAAGAACCTTAAAAAACGTGGCAAAAAGAGAAACACATGCTGCTACTTAAACTTAATTTACATGAAAATGATTGAACATGCAAAGTTTTCGTTGACGTAAAATATTTGGCCTTAAAGCTGTACGAATGAACTTGATTATAGGAGTCCACTCAAATAATTTTAGGCTGCAAGCCAGACATTTGAATGTCACAGGTCTGAAAGATGCCAAGGAAAATCAGTTTTCTGAATATGTAGCACTGTGACTTAAAAATCACAGAGTCACTTCACCGGGGAAGAGATTGCTGCCTTCTGTGGGAGAGACTTTTCATTTCTAAATTCATCTGCACAGTTTGCTTAATTTCTCAGTCGGGAAGAAACCAGATATAAATGCAACTCGTCTCCCATGTTACTGTGCAAACAAGGAACTTTATTATGAATGGAGCTGAATTAGGACCCTGTCTTGAATGGAATATTTTGATGAGGGATCAAAATGTGAAATGTCCTATAGAAGTTCAAAATGAAGAAATAACTGGAATGCTCAGTGTGAGCCTTGCAGTGATTTAAACTCCGAAAACAATAATGCTTTCCAATGAGCCCGAGACAATCCAAAACGCTCCAACATAACAGATTCGGTAACCCCACACACATGAGAAATAACTCGTGCGAACATATTTTTCTTACTCTGCTGTCAGACATGTGGCTCATTTCAGCAGAGGCATCCTAATCTTAGATGCTTAGACTGCTGAGCAGTTATTGAATACATTAAAAATAAAATAAACAGTAGAGGGGCGTAGGTGCCTTGTGATTTTGTCCATTGTTTAAGTCTACTGTGGCAGGGGTTGCTGTATGCACTGCTGCTCCGCTGTGGATTTGGCCCGTTTGTTACTCCAACACATCCTTTTGATTTTCTCTTTCATTCTTTGAACTTCTGTTATCGTTGCGGTGACTGATAGGGCCTGAGCAGATCGGTATTGGGTAAAAACCATCCTCCAATTTAATTTGATTTCACTGCACTCTACCGCCTGGACTCGCCCAAAGTATTGGCTGACACATTTACCTGGAGGAATGTGGTATGGCATACTCGTTTGTCATCCCTCGTTCATGCTGACTAGTATTTTAACCATCTCCTGTTCTGTCATCAGTGCCTTTTACTGTCGGCCTTCCATTCAATCGTTACCGTTGCACTGTGCTGTTAATGCAGAGGAAGGTTTGAGTTCATTCGAGGTGTGTCTGAAGCCACTGAAGGGGATTACTTATTAAGTGTTTGAATGAGTAATGATGCCAGGATCGCTCAGAAATTGAGGACTTCTTTATGTCCATAGTTGTGGTTGAGAGGTCAGAGTTGGGAGCTGGTTTGTTTATTTACAACAGTTTGTGTTCAGCAGACAAAACTTCTGTTTGTTTTCACTTCAAATATAGTCAAATATACAGTTCTACCAGTTTTGGCATAGGTTTTTAATTGTTATATCGTCTACACACACTGACTGAAATGGGGGTGCGGAACTTGGCAGTACAGCATTCCCTGGCTGGTGTTTCTCTTGCTTCAAGTTTCTCGGGCTCATTTTCAACCCATCATCCCACAATAGCTTCTCTCCCCTTTACTGAGGAGTTAGACAAAACGCAGATGGCAGTTTTGTCCTAAATCATTCAGGAAAATGGGAGCGGGGGTTTTATTGTCCAGAATGGTGTGAATAAGCAGTTCCCCATAAATCTGAACTACCTCCCCTCTCCCTGCTCCCCTCCCCCCTTGCTCTCCTCCCTCCGTATTTGAATGAAGCGCAAGTCATATTTCAGAACGCTCGAGTCAGCCGCTGTTAAAAACCCAGCTACACACTTAAAAAGCTTCAGAGGGCCGAACAGTTCTCTCTACAGCGGCTCTGCTACAATGCCAGAGACCCTGGCGCGGGGGGGCTCTTTTAGTTGTTGTCGTCTCGTGTGAAATTGAAACCGCATGTGGGTCATTAGGACATGAAGGGATTTCTATTGGGCTCCCATGCTGCAAGACCACAGCGGCGATTTCTCCTCCAGCTCGTTTCGACACTTCATACTTTCTCTTTCTCTCGGTTCAGCCGTGACTCTAATTGGAATTGTAATGACAGGCTCTGTGAGGAGGTATCTGTGGACCTGCACCTCCTGCATTTCAATTTCTAGCCAACGACTGTTTTTTTTTTTTCAATCCGCTGCCGACAGACTCACACCTCCACGTCCCAGTCATTTTGCTCCCCCAATTAAAGCAAGTAAACCATTTGTCCTGCCGCCTGTATTTCTTGTACAATACTATATCTTGCATTATACAGTATGTCGTATCCTATGAAGTTATTTACTGTTCTCCACTTAAACACAAATCACAGGTGTTTTTTATGTCCAACTGGAACCTCAGCAGAAATACCTGTATCAGACGATTACACTAATAAACAAATAAATCACGAACGGTGTGTGATCTTCGCTGCCCACACTGTGAGTCCCTCAAGGTCAAGCATTACTACCATCTTAAAGTGCCAACCGAGTCCTCCGCACCAGACTGTGGCCTCGGGGTGTCTGGAGTAAAAGCTGTTTTGTTGTGGTCTGGGGTTTGAAATGTCCTGTATTTTGGTGGTGTTGTTGTTGCTGGATTGTGAAGAGATCTAAGGATGCCCGAGTTATTTTCCCACCCTGCTGCGCGTGGCCTGATCAGTCCTCTAATCTGAACCTTCTGGGACAGCCTACACACACCTACACACACCTACACACACACACACACACACACACACACACACACACACTAGGGGCACATTCAATTGACTCTGCAAGCTCTTTGTGTTTGTTTTTTAGTTTCTAAAGCCAGCGGAGCCCACCTGTTTTAACCTGATTTGAAAGTACGCCGCACCCTGCCATTTGCCTTCCTGTTGAATAAGGGCTCATCCGTTTAATCCTCAATAAAGCCATCATTTAAATAATCTTTTCCCAAAGCAGATCCCTATCTCGGCAGCAGAGGCTTTTCTGTATTTTAAGAGTGTGAATCGCTGACACAATTCAATCCACAGTGAATTTTCAGTGCCACATATGTATATGAAAGGGAAATTAAGCCAGTGCAGTGAATGATCTTCCATTATAACAATTGAAGGATTATATACTGTATATATTATTATCGGGTCGAAGCGGAGTCAGGGACATTGTATTGCTTTCATGATCCACTGTATAGCCTTTCAATTTCACTGTTAAATATAGAACCAATTACAAAAAAATCCCAACTGTCTTTACTACATAGAACAAAAGAAGCCCTTAAATGCTTTGGAAACGAGCTCCATCATGACACACACACAGGGGCTGTCAAATCCCGCTTTCTAGGCCAGAATTCCCCCACAGATCT
The DNA here is from genome assembly GCF_036373705.1 of Amia ocellicauda. Lineage (NCBI taxonomy): Eukaryota > Metazoa > Chordata > Actinopteri > Amiiformes > Amiidae > Amia > Amia ocellicauda. The sequence continues at coordinate 5,570,669 of NC_089867.1, forward strand.
TTGTTTTCTAATCAAGTATCTGTATTGACCTGTGTGCAATTTCTGTTATCTCCCTTTTATCTCCACAGACCCGAAGACTTCAGAATGAAGTAATCCTTCCCCCCGACTTCACAGGCTCGGACTGACAGCAGCTTCTTACCGAGCTGAAGTGCAACAGCAACTCCCACAATCCTCCTCGGAGTTCAGTTCGATGTTCTCTGCAGATGTGTCACTGTTATTCCATGAATGTAAAATAAACCACTTTTTTTTTTGTAAGAAAAGCGCTTGTGTTTGTTTTTAATTAAATCTGACACATTAAATACAATTAATTGAAACCCATAGTGAATTGACTTATAGTAGAGGCCCATATCCAGCAAATCAGCGTCATTGTCATGTTGCATGGATCACACTGAATGGGATCAATCGTCAGCAGTAAAGAAAAGTAGAAGAAAAAGAAAGTGATGTGGTTGGGAGTTTAATCTAGTTGAAATTTGATGTATTAAACTACCATGAAATATAGCCACTCTGAATCTAACCACAGACTTTTCATTATTTTTTTGCATGTACATCAGAAGTTTGATCACGCCTCAGTCTAACCTGCGGTGCCACTTTAATAGACGACAGATGCTTCTATGAAACATTTATAATGCCAGTTTATCCCTTTGAAGCAGCTTCCCTGTTACAAAATAACAGTTTTTAAAATGGAAATGGATTTATATTGCCTGGCCATTTCACCCATTTGAAAAGCCAAATCGATTCCAGCGCCGGGCGGCAGCTGTCTGTGTTGAACAGTGGGTGTGTTTGTTGTACTGGCGCTGTGGCTTTAAACAGTTTAACCTGTTTAACATGGAAGTTAAGTGCTGTATTAACCTCGCTTATCTCAGACTTCACTGCGGCGGTATCTCGACTGGAACTGGAATTCTGCATGTGCTGTTACTGTATACAAATGTGACTTTAATATCGAACTATATCTACAGCCCCACATCGGCCCAGTCCTCACACAGGAGTCTCCAAACACCATCACCTACTGTTTTTTAACATTATTACTTATTTTTGCTCTTAAGACACTAAATCATAATTTAGTCTTGTGGTTGAGAGAAACAGGTCATTCATTGATAATGTGAAAGAAATGAGGGCATCACAGCTGGCAGCTTTAACTCTTCGTATTCATCTGGAAACATTTACCAAAGCATTTAAGACTTGGTAATCGCACTCGTAATCATTAGAAATCCACATTATTAAACTGCGTCACTAATGTTTATGGTTGTACTTTAATTTTATTGGTTACAAAACAAATTAAAAATACATGGCTTCCTAGATTCAAAGGTCTTATGAGAAGTTGTTTCGGATAAACCTGCTCCGCATTCAGTCTATCACCTTCTGAATGGAAATCAGACCTTTAGCCCCGAAATTTAATCCTCCTTCCCCTGGGATGAGGCAATGGTACCAACATTTCTAAGAGTTTTATAGGAACTGACAGACAAATATTACAAGCAGGAAGAAATACACTTGTTTTGTAGACTTTGTAGATTGTGGTTGTTTTTGTATGACCGATCCAAGCACTGCCTACTGTGGGAGTCTGCACAAGGTCAGTGACAGCATCTATAATTACCTGACACACTCGCAAATCCCCAAAAACTTAAAATATCCTAATGTCTCCACCAAAATGACGATATATATATAGATGCATTTCACTTGTGGAATGACTGTATAGGACAAAACCATGTGTCTCTCAAAGACTGGGCAAAAACCTCAAAATGAAAGTATTTAAAAAATAAAATATTTTAAAAATAAATAAACAAGAGGAGCCTCTTTCGATACTACTGCAGACCCCTACAAGGTAAGTGTGAAAATGTTTGGCTACGAAGAAAAACAACATTAGAATAGTACTGGAATGCAGACGAATACAAACTAGTGGTAGTGAGATAACGCCAACACAGACTGTACAAATATTTTTCACTGCGATGGAAGTCATTTACAGAGGCTTACTGCACAAAATAAAACATACAGAACCTGTTAATCCTCACAATCATTCACACAATCTTCAAAGCGACATGCAACTGAAAGGAAAGGAAAAACAATCTACACTGGTACAACCATTTCTTTTTTTCTCCTTTTCTTCTTTTTTTTTTTCTTCTCCCGCCCCAAGAATATCAGGCACTTCCGGGTTTTCCTCTCACAGCACAAGTGGAAATATTCACCATGACTGCTGTGTCAACGTTTTGTTAAAAAATCTAATCAAATCAAATCAAAAAATCCCAGGAAAATGACTAAAACAAACCAGCTGTGCTGTTTGACATGCTCGAGCAATGGCTACGAGTCTTTCAGTGTCCTCTTCTGTTTGTCAGTTTTACTCTTCTGTTTGGAGAGGCTGCGGGAAACCCGGTGGATTCCTGGGGATCTCACTTCGATGGCATCGTCCGTGGGGTAGGGCTCGGGCACGGGCTGGACTGGGCGAGGGGCTGGGTAGGAGGTCTCGGGGTACTGAGGGTAGCCTCTATACCCAGCGTACTGTTCCTCCTCGTCCTCGTAATTGTCGGTGGGATCATAGGTTTGGTAGGAGTTGGGAGGTAATTGAACTACGGGAATGTCTCGGTCAGTTGGGTCCCCATATCCACCTTAAACCAACCACCGCCAAGCGTATTCATACGGTTAGCGCGACAAACAAAAAAGGGAGCAGAGAAATAAAGGCAGAAAATTACTGTCAAACATCAGAGCAGCTATGAAACGGGGGAAGTAGATTCGAGGATTTGGGGAGGGGGTTTAATGGACTTTCGACGCACCATCATCAGTTTTAAGTGCGAAGCAGAAATGCAGAACTAACAGAAACACAAAAGCCCGTCACCAAATTTAACACAGTGAATCTAGAAATAGAGTGGGATGTAAAAAAAAAAACATCTTTCAAGTTGTACAGAGAACAGGTGGGGGGGTATGGACTGGTTACTTTTGGATGTTACGCACGCTCTTGACAGCCAAGGAAGGAAATGTTCAGCAGTGGTGGTTACTGAAGACTTAGGATGGGGTGATGGCAGGAGACTTTAACATGCTTCCCCCGTCTCTTGATCTAGTCTGTCTGTGTGATTAGCAGGACAGAAAGCTGTGTGTGTAGCTCAGTAGTCATTCTCAAACTGTTCTTGGCCTTCAGTTATAAGCCATAGGGGAGGGGCCAAGGCGTTCGGCACAACGGACAAACAAAGAGAAACACATACCACAAGTCAGTAGGCAGACAAAAAAAAGAAAACAACCAACATGCTCCTGGCACAATTACTACACAACTAGGACCGCTAATCACAGACACACGACACAGCACAGAGCGCAGACACTCCCATCATTCTATGCTGGGGTTTATTGCCACTTCACAAGGGGAAGTGGACAATAACAGGTAGCAGTATCGAATATTAGCACACCGATCGGATCTACTGTGGTTTGCGACTACTGCTACATGCACACAAACATGCACACACACCAGGCTCTGTGCATCTCGCCCACATTCATAGTAAAAAAGAAATCAACTTAAAGTGATACAGAATACTATTTTTTTTTCTCCAATACAAAATATGGCTGTTGCTGCCTGAGTTTGCATACAGAAAAAAAACAATTAAATCAGTATTCATTGAGTCACTATTATCTGCTTTGTTGCTTTGTTTAAGGAACACACACTTTGTATTGTTTCCAAAATTAACTTAAAGTTACTTTTGTTTGCATAACAGCAACAAGCTAGACCAAACTTGCATAGCAGGCAATTGCTATCTGAATAGAAGTAACTTTTTAAGGACAATACTGAGAGTCATCTTAGGGAAATGGTCATTAAACATTATAGTAGCTTTGAAAGTAATGTCTGTTACCATTTACTCATCTACAGACAGTTACACTGAGTCGTTATACTCAAAAAACAAACTGGAGGCAGCAACAGAAGCCAGTTTACAAAAATGCAAGAAAACAGTTCTGTAGCTCTTTAATATTTGTATTTTAAGGTGCTGCCAAGGTTTTTGGAGGTTAAAAGTGTAAATAAGTGTCATAGTTAGATGTTTTTTGATCTATAATTCAGTAACGTCTTCACCATACTGTGCAGCTTGTCAAATGTACTGATAAGCTTTACCAGAATCCCACTGTAATTTAGTTGTTTTCCAACTCAATTTTGTACCATTTAAGCTGACAAAGGCCTGAAAATTAAATCCTGGTTCTTCTCACAATTGGGTTTTCTGGTCAGGAAAGCATAAAGTTCTTAAGGGAGTATAAATCGTGTCATAAAAAAGAACAGCAATAATGCGTTTGCACAATCCTATGTGAGCAGGCACAATTATGTGTTTTACAATGAAGCGGGCCTGGGAAAGACACGTTTTACAAGATGGAACGCACGGGCTGAGCCAAACTGTGAGGTTGTTTACGTCTTCAGCAATTATCAGCGGCCTTCAAAGCATTTAAGGAGAAAAACAGACCCCAGCTCTAAGCGCACATCCCAGCGTATGAGGGAAAACTAAAAACCTTCCGTTTAACAAAATAATAACAAACAATTGTGGAAAGTACATTTATAGCTTAGTGGGTGTCTTTTATCTAGTAATAGGCAACATTGCACCTTAAAATACAAGCAGATGGTGTTAAAGACAATGTAAACTTCAGTACATTGTTTGGACAAAGCCCAGAAGTCAAAAAGAGATCTACTCTATGCAGTGAGCACATTGAAGATTCAGGAGAGACTCGTGATGATCCTTGTTGGGCTCTGGGGACAGGGGCATGGCTAACTGAAGGGAATCAAAGGGAGTGGAGATAATTACCTCCGACGTTATATCCCATGCAGGTAGATGCGTCGCAGTACCCAGGGGGTCCGGCCGGGCCTGTGGATCCAGGGCTTCCTGGTCGTCCTGGGGTCCCCTGGTTGCCCGGTCTCCCTGGTGAACCCTGGCTGCCTGTCCGCCCTTCGCCTGGGGGTCCTACAGACAGAGAGAGAGCAGGTTAATGGCACCAGCATAGGAAGAGTGTTGGGTTGAGGTGTTGATGGTACAATCAAGCTCCTAATTCTGGGATTCAACTGAATTTATCAACATGCCTGCTTAAAGGAACATAGACAAACATTTGATCTGATGTGTGTGCACTTTTAAAGTTCATGGATATTCAGCTAGCACAGACTGTTGGTACTTTGGTGGCCAGATAATCTGTTAAACATCTGAAAACAAACTTGACCGATTTTGTACATATATAAAAGCCTAGAATGCTGAATATATGCTTCAGCAGTGCACACAATGATTGAATGGATTAGGCTCAATTTCCATATACGCCCTCTGCCAAATCTCCTGAAAATCAAAATCACATGCTTTCATTAAATCTGGATGCACATTAAGCCTACTATTAAACGGCATTAAAAAACACCCAAATAATCAGTTACTGGTTTGATGTCATTAAGTAGCATTGCCCCAAATAGATGTGATCGCAGGAGTCACTGATGAGGACAAATTTTTAATAATAATATTGCTCGAGCTGTTTAATATTCTAGGCAAGAATTTGAGAAAATCAAAAACAGGTTGCTGCTTTTTCCTTTCATTCTTAATCATATAAATGTCTTCCAGATTTTTTATTTTCACATGGCACTTCATAAAAGGAAATCCAAGGCCTGAAATCCAGAATTTAGAATTCTTATAGCTCATTATCACTTGAGTGAGGAACAGACGTTAGGACATACAGTGTTACCGATAATTTGAGTATTTTTTCCCCTGATCACTGGTACTCATGAACTGACAACAGTTCAGGTTTATGATTTTAACATCAGAATTCTGTGCAGCACGTCTGCTATCCCCAGGAACACGTCGACCAATTGATTTTCATAAGGGTACTTGTCTCTTACTCTGAAGTGCTGCAACTGCACAGCAGGCTTAGTCAGATGAACTGTGTGTCAAAACAGTCCATTGAAAACTTCAAGATTTTAGAACGCTTGCAAGGGTTTTTGACGTGCTTTGAAATTCTTACTGCCGCATAAGAAAAAAATGTTGAATATCACTCCTTTATGTGTCTGCTTCCCCATTCGAGACAGCCGGCACAGTAGTGGTATTTAACAGACCGGCCTGTATTTAGTTTTAGTGGCATGTCTCATAGTTCCTTGGACACATTTACAGATAGATGGGTCACACAAAATAAGGGGGTGTGATTCCTGATGAATAAATATATTAATATCACAGGATTAACACATGAATATATATAATTGACTGACCATTGGAAAAAAAAGTGTCTTACCTGGAGGTCCTTGCTGTCCTCTGGGTCCTTGAATACCAACACCTTGGCTTCCTTTCTCTCCCTTTTCTCCAGGGAATCCTAAAAGGACAGAGAAAAACGATCCCAGAGACATTAGGTTCCTTATTCTGTGCTGTGTGCAATGAAGGCTGCCGGACATTTTCTCAGGGTTTGGGAATCCCCACTTCATCATTTCAGTCTTCTGCTGTGGCCATTGTGGTTTTTTTTTTTTTTTCAGTGAAATTGAACCATCGGACAATGCCGTGTTGCGTAACTGAAGCAGAAAGCTAGGTTTGACAGCCGCGCCAAGAGTCTGATGGTGACATTTCCTAGGCATTGCATCCTGATACTATTTTCTAGGCTAACACATAGTTCCCCTGCCAAAATCATTCCTCCATTGCAGATTGCAAAAACAACAATGTCCTAACTGCACATTTTACACATCAAAACAGCGAAACAATCTGAGAACCACCACAATGTGGGCAATTCAAAATATTGTACAGGGATTCATCACATAAACACAATGTCTCTTACATAACATACATCTAGTATTGTGATGTTAATAATTTCCTTAGACTGAAAGACTCTCTAGCCATGTCAGTGTGTTTTGGTTCTGTCTATTATGTTTCATCCTCTCCGATAGACACATTTTATATTGTAAAACAAATCAAACTGAAATTGGCTGCAGTGCAATATGTCACAATTTTTGCATGTAGTGCTTTTTGCATCCTAATTCCAGATCACTGTCTAGTTATCTGAACACCAACACAACATAATGGAAGAATGGGTTAAACTTTAAATGATTTAGCAAACTTCAAGTTGTCCTAAATTAAAGGAGACCAAGCCCCTAATTTTCTCATTTTTCACTGCAGTATTCTTGTAACTTCACACTGAAGAAATGATAGTTCTTTGTGTGAGATCTTGCCACTGTTCTGTCATTTATCTTTTAAATCAGGAAATACACATAATAAGTCCCAGTCACCGAAGTCTTGAAAATCAACATCTACCATAAGAATTTCCTCTAAATTACTGTAATCCTTATGATGAAAGAGGTTAAGTGGTATGAGAACTCCTCTTGTGCCATTTCTCTTCACTGGGTCTCCTTTGTTGCATCTAAAGTACATTCTGAGCAATGCATTTCACAAATGATACTCATTTTATTGTTCTCTCAGAGATGATGGAGTGTGATGTTCTTCAGTTCATTGATACGAAACATTTTTTATGGCTGAAATCCATCCAATCGCAATGGTTTATAAACAATTCAAATTCCAGCTCCTAAAATAATAAACACTCAGAATTTGCTCATTAAGCCTGGGTAGACTCTTGACTGTTTGATATTGTTTTTCTTTATTTGTCTGCCCTGTAGAGGAACTGGGCCGGCAAACTTATCAGCTCGTTATAACAGTTTATGACCTACCAACAAATTCCTGGTCTATCTCAGAGGAAAGGCTTCAGGATATGAAAGACTGCACTGCACTACTGACAGTAATTGTAAAACCTCTGATAGTATGGAAGTGTGGCTGTTGTTCTTTTCCTCTCAATGTGAACTATGCACTCGAACTACTGTACTTGCTCTCCACACTTAACTTCCCAGTAAGGGCTATACCAGTGGCTCACATATGAGGTATGTTACAGTGCAATGCAATCCCAGATCTTTTTATCCACTTAACTGATGTTTCACTACACAAATGACTACTGGTTGTGTCGGCCTGTAATGGCATGTGTGGAAAATCACATATGGTGAAACTCACCACTGATTGCTCCTTAACCTTGTGAACCACTCTTCAATTAAGAAGGAATGTCTTGCAGTTTACATTCTCTAGACAATGCTCTGCACTGACGGCAAGATCACTTCAGACTCTGCTGGATTTGAAAATATGTCCTATCTGGTTATAGTAGGATCTTGGAGGACTGTCATGTCTTCTGGTATCCATTCTAACCATCTCTGAATTGAGCGCTTGGTTGATCTGATTTCTGAATCAGCTATTCTGTTCAGACTGTTCTTAACTTGTTCATTAAACTTTTACTCTCTTAAATCTGTCTAAAGCACAATTAAGGCTGCACAGGCATAGGTGGTAATTAAATTGCAAAAAACATTCCCTTAGAAAGTGTTGATTATTCTGCATGGGCTCATTATGGTTAAACTCCACAGACACCTGGTCAATGAAACTGCTCACCTAATGAGACACTAGGTGCAGGGTTAATGTGATTTTCAAATGGCAAATTATCATATCTGAGTCAATTAACCCTTTGTCCTATGGTGGACCTCATCCAACACAGGGAAAATATATCTTTAACGTGTCAGCCAGCAAAACCTAGAGAATATGTTCCCCAATTGTCTCTGAATGGAATAAAGTTGGATTTACACAAATAATCCTTCATAACCCAGATAAGGCAAACCACAAACACATCATCACAGAGGCAGGGAAAAGGTGCACATCAGGGCAATAGAGAAAAGGCACTGGACCTTGCAGTGGGGCAAATGGAGGAGAAGGCAGAATGTGATAAGAAAATAAATTTGCACTCAGATTTTAGAAGAAAAGAGTGACAAAGAATTACTTATATAAGTTTGGGATCAGTCATAGGAAAAGCACTCAAGAGGAGAGGCATATATACTACATTATAAGTGCACCAGCTTTTACAAAACTGCCCTTTGCATTAAATCCAAATTCCACGGCAGTCTGAAATGTTGTTTGTATGTGGTTGTCCTTGGTGCCAGCCACCCTTATGGTAAGATATAAATCAAATCGCTTACCTATAGCAGCGCCAAGTAAAATTTCACTGAACTGAAGTGGAAAGTTTCACAAACTGTACCTCTTGGATTTGAATATCCCCTGCCTTAATGACAGTGTTGTAAAGGGTGAGCTATTGTCTGCTTTGCTGTACCTCTCTCCCCTGGTCTACCAGGCTGCCCGTTGGAACCGGGGAATCCTGGCCTGCCCGCTGGTCCCTGCTCTCCTTGTGGCCCTGGGGAGCCCTGCCGCCCGGGTTCTCCTGGGGGCCCAGGCACCGTTCGCACAGACGCAGGCTGACTGGGGATCTGGTTCAGGATGGAATTGTAGCGGGCCATGTGACCTGAGGGCACAGAAAACACTCCTCTTATCACAGCTGCCGGGAACAGCAATAGACAAGATCACTGTGGTGTGGTGTGTGTGGATTCGATCCCTTGCTATTCCCTGCATATATAGAAATGTATACATGAGAGACAGATCACATAGGGCCAGACCATAGTCACTGTGGCATAACAAGCTAGAAAGAAAAGTGTTCCAAGTGTGTGTGAATGCTGTAAAACATCATGGTGTAATTGACAATACATTGTGTCTGGTAATGTGTTGCAATTGATTGCACATAAATGTGTTGGTGTTAATTATGCAGCTGGTTGACTTGACTTAAAGGTACAAAGGGACACCAGGGACAAACACAGAACTGATAAGACACTCACTCTGGATAAGCTGCTCACAGACTTGACGAGCTATTGAACGAACAGCAGCTTGGGACTGCATGTCTCCCTGCACAGAAATAAGCACAAAAAAAGAACAAAGCTGTTGTCTACTTATATTTAAACCATTGCTACACACAGGGTTCCCTGACTAAAATATTCAGCCTTATGTGGGCTTTTGTGACGCTTAAAAACAGTGACATCACATTTGCTATTTACACCTGATCTGACTCCATTTCACCTGGTACTATTAAACCCTTATCACACATTTAGGATAAGCACTTTCTGTCATGCTAATCTCATTTGCTTTTCATGTGAACAAAGAAAAAACACAACACCTTCTAAATTACTTTTCATTTACAACAATGGCACACAACGGTCGGGGCTTTCAAAGCACTGGTTATTCTATTGTGCTGGTATAAATGGTAGAGCTGAGGTTTAATTAACAGCTATATAATACACTGCTAGGCAATAACCCTTCTGACATTTCTAGGACAACGGTTAATTTTGGATCTCTGACAGTGAACTGCTTTTTTCCCCCTGTGCTGATAAACAGCAGTTTCATGGGAAATGAGGTCTAACCCACGTTATTAAGAGTGCTGCTTGAGGGATTATTGTAATTATGAATGTTTAATTATTCTAATCTTCATTGGAAGCATTTGAAAAAACAATCAAATCCAACATACACGTTCACCCTTTTCTCCTTTTAAGCCATGAGGACCCTGTGGGGGAAAAAAAGTTTTAATTATTAAAAAAAAAAAAAAAAAAAAAACATTTGAACACCCATAAACAGAATGGATGATATTAATACATTTTCTTGGCAAGTGGTTCCTTAAATTCCTTGCACATGAACACCTGCTCATATTGCTGGAGAAAGATTTTTTATCATCTTTTAAGACAAGACACTGGTAAGTCATAAAGATTTATGCACTACCCTTCACGTGCAAAGCTTGATGTAGTTTACAATCTGTCTGTCTGGGTTGGTGAGCTGGCTCAGTTGGTTAAACATGGACTGCGAGTGTGTAATGTACCTGATGTATTGGGATAATACAAAAATGAATTATAAATGCAGTTTGTGACTATAAACCAGCGCTGGTATTTCAAGGAGCAGTTGGACTGTGCGAGTCTGACAGTGTCTGACTTTGTCAACCAAGCAGAGAGGGGGAATGTGCACGTTTTCAGCAGGCAAATCTGTTCCCATCAACTAACAGAGGAAAATAAGAGGTGTGCAAAACACTGCCTGTCAAATACTTAGTGCCGTGTAATGCTGAGATGAGCCAGCGGTGAGTTTATCCCATGTCATCACCCAATTACACTGCAGTGAAGGATTGGTTTAAGCAGCTGGGGTCAGTAAATTGTTAACTTTAAAACCATTCTTTAAAAAAGTGTGTCTGATAAAGTCTTTTATAAGCCTCTATTAAAGCCTTACTTAAACTTATCAAAATTCTTCTAGATTTATCTGTTGGAAAAGGTCTGCTCTTCCTGTTCGATTTTTTACTTCCCTTTCGAAGCACATACTGTCGTGCTCCAACTTTTCAAGATAAAGCACCATATACACTGAGTACATATTATTATTGTATATTAATCATAAATGAATCATCCTCTTTTCTAAACCTCTGCCTACATAAGTGTCAAGTAAGGCCAATCTTCAAGTTTTTACATAATAGTAAACCCTCAAGAACTATTGAAATATTAAAAACCATAAAGAATGTATTTTCTTTGCATTCTTCTCTTCAAAAAGGCATGTATATATATATATATATATATATATATATATATATATATATATATATATATGTCCATTATTCTTACAAAAAGTACTGATATGTACACAATCTGCCTCCTTTTTGAATATTCAGAATGGGGAAATGCAGTTCGATTTTCTTGTGCCACACACAAAAAAATAATGCTTTCATTGTGATAGATTTTAAATCTGACAAGCCAGATAGTAGGGCTAAAACCTATTTTCCTCGTCTTTAATCAGTGGGAAAGCCAGCCAGCTTTTATACTGCCATGCATCGACTCTATGATTTACATCACATCCCCCTGCCAAACTGTAACAATCTATTTCTGAAGCCCTGGATTCTGCAAACAATGCTCCCATAAACTGTTGCTATTAATCTCTCAGCAGTATGATCATCATTCAGTGAGACACATTAATTCTCATTCTGAAATGAAAAATGGCAAGAAGCTTTGCATCGAAATCTAAAAAAGGCCTGTGTTTAATCGCAGGTGAGACTGAAAGATACTGACTCTGGAGATAATGCCAGGTTTTATTTTATGTTTTTTCCTCATAGAATGAAAAATATTCCTTGAGACAGAAAAGGAAAGAAGAGCATTTGCGTCTAGTTAGTCTGATGACTCAAGAATGTAGATGAACAGTTATAGCAAGTGGCTCCTAATATAAACTGCATGAGGTGTTTCATAATGTAAGGGAAGCTTCACAAGAACAGCAATGCGTAGAAGACTCGCATAACAAGAATGTGAGGATCGATTTCTGAAAGAGTCAGCATATCTCCCCAGTCATTCTTGCATTTATTAATTTCCTTATGTATAAACGTCATCTTGATGGAATTTGAAGTTCAACATAATGATGGAAGTCTTTGCAATTCATACACACAATCACAAAAACTTAATGAAAATGGATGAACACTGATTAATAAATGATTGGTATATGAGCAATTTATATAACTAAACCAGGCTTAACTCGTTCACAGTGAAAATACACTTTATTGGTGACATTCCATGTCAAAGGTTTAGTACCTGGCTTCAGTATAAATTACAGATTTTTAATGGTTTCACAATACTTGTACTGGAATACATCCTAATAATTCAGAAATATCCAGCAGTTGTCCATTTGGATTTCCAGTTTCCCTTGAGTTTAATGAATTTTTACTGTTTTGGAATTCACAACATTTACAGTCACAGCAGGGAGACCGACAGAAAAATGTGATGACCAAACACATCTTTAACAAAGCGCAAATCAGCTTTTAGGGGGGACAGTTTCCTGCTAAGCGATCTCTTTTCTCTCCATTCAATGCTACCTATGGGGCGATATTTAATCAAATACCATAATTATCTTCTCTTCCACGGATCCTCCTGTTCTATTAATTTGTCCATGCATTTTGGGAATCTAAGTACCACTCGGAAAATCTACCACTCAGATGTGTCTGGCGTCTCTCAGAAGCAAGGCACTAATTTCAGTAAAACAGGCTAGACGAGATAAATGGTCTAGCGGATGAGAAAAGTGAAATCTCACATAGTGGAGGTGTGATTGTTCTTGTGAGATTTTTCCCTTGGCATCTCTTTCTAGATGTGTCTGTCACTAATTTATTTCCCCCCACTAGGTGCTTTTCATCTTTGGTCCAAGCTTACCCTCTCACTTTAATTAGTTGTCTTCCTCTCAAGATGCTTTTCACCTGCTGTAATAGAGGTCTCTGACACTGTGTAAACTGCTTGTGACTGAATATACGGTTTTAAAAGGCATGCGCACACAGCAGAGAAAGGAGACTTTTACTCACAGGTGGGCCCTGGTCACCCAGGGAGCCAGGGGGCCCACTCGATCCTGGGGAACCTGGAGCTCCGGGGGTCCCCTATGAATTAAAACAGAGTGATACTTCAGGATAAACACACATCTGTGATGAATATGCAGCAAATGTTAAAAGCCAAGCATTTGTTTTAGCACTCAATAATTGACTTCAAGACTCTCATAGATATAGAAGTATGTATTTTACTTTACAGACCATAATCTGTACAAAATACTTTATTATGAAAGAAAAGTAACTACTATTTAAACCCCCCTGCTCCCTTCTGCTGAAAATGTTACTCAAGTTACACATGGGTTTAAAAATGATGGTTATAATTTTACAGTAGTCAGGAATAATACAACTATGGGCATCTGGAATCCTCTGATGAATGAGAAATTACCAGCAACTTCTGGCACTCAGTCTTTATTGATGTCCCCATAACACTGAATGTATACACTTACAATTGGTCCTGGGGGTCCCTGTTGTCCCTGTGGTCCATCTTTGCCTGGAAGGCCCTGAAGTGCAGAAATACAATTTGGTTGGTTGTTACAAACTCAATCGAAATCATGTGATGTTATGATGAGGTTCCCTGGACAAATAGCATGACAGCACTTAAGGAATACACCCATATTGTGTTATGTAATCTCCTAAATGACTAATATAATACGGGGGGAGAGGGGGCAGTGACAGAACTTTAAGCCAAGCATGAGCAAGTTTATAGACATCACAGCACTGAGAAGGGTTGCACACTGGCTGATAACACTATTCCGTTGGCTGACCTTTAACTGTTGGCTAGGTCTACATGAAATTACGGTCTCCTTCCCCTATATGATTTACTATTTCAACCACATTCAACCTATGCCATTTCTTCATGCTTTCTCATTCCCGAACTATCAAACTCTATACTTTGTATCATCCAAAAAAGGCTGATTGTTTAAGGGCAAGCAAATTAAAAAAGCACCAACACAGGCGTGTGAGAAAGGTGATGCTAACTGCAACTGGCAGTTGTACTAAAGAGAATAGCAGACCTGTTGTGTCTCCCACGCAAACTGAGCAAGACAGGGAGAAAAAATGCAAACACATGAGCAGTCTTTTTACAAACACAATACTGATCCATAATGCAATCTGAGCTTGGTGTTTACAAGCTGAGGGCAAAAGTGAAGGACCTTGATTGCGTGCTTAGTCTTAATAGCCAGATAAGTCAAAGGCCATACTTGATATGAACACACTTACATTGCACAGGGTGTTATTTTCCATAAATTAATTTAGATTATATATATATATATATATATATATATATATATATATATATATATATATATATATATATTTTGTAAGCATTAAGATTTGAATCACATTATCCCATAATAGCTTCATATGGCAGACCGTCTTCTCAGGCAACCACTTCAGGGACACTCCTACCTGTGTGAGTAATTCAGTAACACACCAGAAAATTAAGCCCTGTATTCTTCCCATATTTGTTCCCCTTTTTTCTTATTTTTATTTGCTCTGTTCCGTTGCAACAAGAAAAGTCTTATCTTGGGTTTAGTGCACTTGCTAAAGGAGCAGAGACATCATGATAAACATGTTTTATAATCCTGTGAGTTTTTATTTTGTCTCTGTTGTCAAGGCACAGACCAGATGCATCCTTTGAAGTTGCACGTTTGCAGAGAGGGGCATATCTGTGCCTGTTGCTGCTTGAGCATCCTTTCATATTGGGCTTTGTTGCTGAAGTAGACTGTTATTTAAATCAATACATCTCGTACAGTACATATTAATTTGGTGGAAGTGAAACTTTCTTGTTACAGACTAGAAATTATAGCTTGAGGAGATGGGGCTTGGAGTTCAATATGCAATCTGGGACACACATGGCCGCTTTTAGGCATTTTAGCAGACATACACACACACACAGTACGCTATTTTAATTAGCAGGGATTAACACTGCTAATTATAAATTAAACCTGGGAAAAATATTTGGTTGTGTGTTTGACTTCACTATTAAATTCCCACTCAATTATATTCTGTCCACGTCCCTTGTTTTAGTTCAAGTAACAGATGGAGTGGTAAAATGGGGGCTAAAGAACCTTTATGTCCTTTCCCTTTTACAAAACTGAAGTGAAAGCGCTTTTTGGACTGCAGTCTGTGACAACGGCAGCATCCTTTAACGCTGACGTGAAACCGTAATGAGGCCTGGGATGGAAACGGCCCAGTTTTAGTGCTAATTGGAGAACAGCATGGCTTGTGCTCACACCACACCGTCCACTCACCATTTGGCCAGCCATGCTGACTGGCTGCTGTGACAAAATGACTACCTCCATTGGGATTCCATTGCGGTGGCACTTGGATCCATGAATTGCTGGCAATGGGACACACAACCACCACTGGGTAGCCTAGCTTGGCTTGAAACCAGCAATCCATATGAGGTTTAGCTGGATGGGCCATTGCAGAGCGTTTCTTTACTGTTTTACATTGCAGATGTGGTAAAAACATAATGATGGGGCTTAAGTTGACTGCATTCATAGCAAATTACAAACATGTAGTGTGTTAAAGCTGGTTCTGACAAGCTTTTTTTCCCGGCAAAATAAAACAGTTATTTACTAAATAAAATACTGAAATGTGCAGGTTAGCTGTATAATTATCATTTCACTTGATCACAATTAAAATGTAGCAGGGGAAGTCTGTTTTGTCGAGTTTCACATTGGAGGTTGGATCTGTAGGTAGCAGTTTTGGGAGCTGGCCAGTTTCACAACAGGGCGCATGACAAATTCTCCCAACAATCACAGAGAGGGATCCAGACATTGTTTATGGCTGTTTATTAGACATGTAATGCACTCTGTGGATCCATACTGTTGTGTACATCTATTAGATAAAACTGTGTTTGTACTGACCCCACACTAATGAATGTAAATGGGTGTCACAGTCATTTCAAATAACCCTTCTGCACACCATACATAACTGGAAACGTATAGATTAAGGTACAACAGAATCACCCTTTTAAAGTGTTTAATGAAGAAAAATACATAACACTGGTGGGGCTTCACAGCATGTTAAAGGAGAAATAGGTAATCATGCTTCCTTCAGCCAGCTCAATGAGTGATGCATGCTTGCCCTAAGCAATCTCCAACCCATAACTAGTTATAAGCTGCAATTTCAGATAATATATCAGCATTATGAGTTTCACCACACTGATATGAAAAGGCAGTGTACTACAACTAAAAGCAGGCTGTTAAATCAACTCTGTGATTCGTTTTAATTTCCTAAAGCACTCCTGCCCTCTTTGTTTTCAGTCGCATCAACGTAGTCTTTTATCTGGAAGAAACATCATAACTGCGCCCCGGCTCGGTAAGGGAGTGGAACATTTGTTTGGAACAAAGCCCTTAAAGCGGCCAATCAAGTTTGCCGTCAGCAGGAGAAAATTAATTATAATAATTTAAAGAGTAGTCCGTGTACAAAGGCAGAATGGGAAATAGTTTCCATGTCAGTTCACTCTCTCAAGGCCAGCAGAGGATTTGTGTGGTCTGATAATTATATCATTTGGAGTCAGAAATGTACTCTGACATCCCTGCAGTGGCATTTAGGCCAATACATGGATTCGTAGTTATACACAGATTGTTTTAGGAATTATTGATATCAAATGCATAAATCAACACTCACTAGACGGAGGGAGTAAATGTAACAACAGTTGTGTGTGGGGAGAGCTGACATTTGAAAGCTGCCACAAGGGAGGCTATGGATCCCAAATTCAGAAAAAGGACTGAAAGGAAAATAAATCCACTGTAGTCCTCGCACAGTCAGAAAAGATAGTAACATAGTGTAGTGATCAAACACATTTAAGTTTGCCCTTTTATTCAGAGTGAGAGAATGGTGTCCCAAGTCATCCAGAGAGAAAGAAGAACACAATACAGAGAACTGCAGCAGCAAGCATGTCTTTCAGCTTCAAAGCACACCCACCTGGCAACGCTGTTAAACTGAACCAATTCAGCACAAAAGACACACAGCAACTAAATGTAATCAGTGCTTTTTATGCAGTTTTTTGTATTATAATTACCATAAAGAGATCCTTTTGCAAGACACTAAGCCAGATTTGTGAATTCTATGAATATATGCCAATACACTTCTAAATATATATATATATATCACTGACATACTGCCTCGGGAGTTAATTTTGTTCCTGTGGCATTTGCAGGGTTATGCGAGACTCAGCTGGCTTCACCTGTCTTCTCCGGAGCCATTTCATTAGCAAAGTCAGAAACTGCAAAAGCTCACAGGACACATGCAATAGGAAAAGCAACAAGCAAGAAATTAACAGAAACCGCCTTTATCAATGCCTGAAACGCTAGATCAGGGATGTCATCTTTCATTTGAGGTATCAGTTTACACTATGCACCACAAGGTACAAATACATTTCCAAATCTAAAGGATTGTCTACCCTGTTGAATGTGCCATTGCCCTCAATTCAAGAAGGACAGACTGTTCAGCTCTGAACAAATTAATCTTTCCCCAAACACAAAGGCACCCAGCAGCTACATGGATTTATTTATTCTAAACAGTGACTTTTACATGTTTTATTTTTTCAATATATGCTAATATCATATGAATTAATATAGATCTTCTGACAGGATGGTGGTGAAGTCTTACCCTTTGACCCTGTGTGCCATCCCTCCCTGGTGACCCAGGAGATCCAGGAACACCCTAAAAATCAAAATGAGCAAAAGAAAAGATTCTGTTCTTAGCTGAGTTCTTTGTTATGTATTTTCAGCATTCCCCACTTCTCCCCCTTCCTGTACTCCATTAAAGGAAGCAGCTCAATGCCAGCAACACAAGCTTTGGCCTGTATTGCCTGGTAATGGATAACTCTCTCTCATCTTGTACCCACCTCCAGGCTGTGCAATATTGTTCAACAGAGGTGCTTGTGAACACTAATAAACAGATTTTTGCATGTACTTCATCATATTTGCAAAAGCTATAATTCAGCGCTAGCCAAATCTCTAATTTGGTTATTGTACATGAAATATATATATATATATACAGTGAGGGAAAAAAGTATTTGATCCCCTGCTGATTTTGTACATTTGCCCACTGACAAAGAAATGATCAGTCTATAATTTTAATGGTAGGTGTATTTTAACAGTGAGAAACAGAATAACAACACAAAAATCCATATAAACGCATTTCAAAAAAGTTATAAATTGATTTGCATGTTAATGAGGGAAATAAGTATTTGATCCCCTATCAATCAGCAAGATTTCTGGCTCCCAGGTGTCTTTTATACAGGTAACGAGCTGAGAGTAGGAGCACTCTCTTAAAGGGAGTGCTCCTAATCTCAGCTCGTTACCTGTATAAAAGACACCTGTCCACAGAAGCAATCAATCAATCAGATCAACTCTCCACCATGGCCAAGACCAAAGGGCTGTCCAAGGATGTCAGGGACAAGATTGTAGACCTACACAAGGCTGGAATGGGCTACAAGACCATCGCCAAGCAGCTTGGTGAGAAGGTGACAACTGTTGCTGCGATTATTCGCAAATGGAAGAAACACAAAATAACTGTCAGTCTCCCTTGGTCTGGGGCGCCATGCAAGATCTCACCTCGTGGAGTTTCAATGATCATGAGAACGGTGAGGAATCAGCCCAGAACTACACGGGAGGATCTTGTTAATGATCTCAAGGCAGCTGGGACCATAGTCACCAAGAAAACAATTGGTAACACACTACGCCGTGAAGGACTGAAATCCTGCAGCGCCCGCAAGGTCCCCCTGCTCAAGAAAGCACATGTACAGGCCCGTCTGAAGTTTGCCAACATCTGAATGATTCAGAGGAGAACTGGGTGAAAGTGTTGTGGTCAGATGAGACCAAAATCGAGCTCATTGGCATCAACTCAACTCACCGTGTTTGGAGGAGGAGGAATGACCCCAAGAACACCATCCCCACCGTCAAACATGGAGGTGGAAACATTATGCTTTGGGGGTGTTTTTCTGCTAAGGGGACAGGACAACTGCACCGCATCAAAGGGACGATGGACGGGGCCATGTACCGTCAGATCTTGGGTGAGAACCTCCTTCCCTCAGCCGGGGCATTGAAACTGGGTCGTGGATGGGTATTCCAGTATGACAATGACCCAAAACACACAGCCAAGGCAACAAAGGAGTGGCTCAAGAAGAAGCACATTAAGGTCCTGGAGTGGCCTAGCCAGTCTCCAGACCTTAATCCCATAGAAAATCTGTGGCGGGAGCTGAAGGTTCGAGTTGCCAAACGTCAGCCTCGAAACCTTAATGACTTGGAGAGGATCTGCAAAGAGGAGTGGGACAAAATCCCTCCTGAGATGTGTGCAAACCTGGTGGCCAACTACAAGAAACGTCTGACCTGTGTGATTGCCAACAAGGGTTTTGCCACCAAGTACTAAGTCGAAGGGGTCAAATACTTATTTCCCTCATTAACATGCAAATCAATTTATAACTTTTTTGAAATGCGTTTTTCTGGATTTTGTTGTTAAAATACACCTACCATTAAAATTATAGACTGATAATTTATTTGTCAGTGGGCAAACGTACAAAATCAACTGGGGATCAAATACTTTTTTCCCTCACTGTATATATATATATATATATATATATATATATATATATATATATATATATATATATATATATATATATATATATATATATCTTTCCAGAGCTTTTGGTTTATATATATATATATAAACCAAAACTAATTCACACACTGATTAAGGATGTTGCAGTTAAAACAAAAAAAATACAGCTCTGGAAAGAATTAAGAGATCACTGCAATTTTTTCTTAAATCAGCATCTCTACATGTATGGCAGTAAAACCAGAGAAACTGATAACTGATAATTCTGCAGTGGTCTCTTAATTTTTTCCAGAGCTGTATATATATTAGTTTTCAGGGAGAAAAAAATAAATCATAAAAGTTTTTTTTTTCTTCTTCTTTCTTTTCATGATCAATCTCAGTCAGGATTTATAGGAAAATAACACCTGTGCCAAAGCATACATTAGAAACACAGGCTGAATATTATTATCAACCAAAGTCATTGTTCACATTTAAAAGGAAGCTGCAAGCAGTGGCTTCATCAAATTAGGAGAGGAAGCAACAATTTTCAAATTACTGTCTGAAGTCAGGTATGGTCTTTCGATCAGACTGGTTACATTAGCATGGAAGAATGAATTGCTGAAGCCAGTAAAACAGTTCTGTGTTTGTTCTTTATGTTGGGGAACCCAGGCTCTCTTTAAATAATTTGAAAGCCCTTCAGTAAACTGCTATGTTGGAGGGATCTGAGGTACCACCATCTGTTTACAATGTATTGGCAAAGCAAATCTCAGAAATGGTTACTGAAATTAGAAGTGCATACTTGCAAATGAAGGCATGCCTCATCGAACACTAAAAGTCACAAGGAACACCTATGTGCTGCCTCAGGAAGAAGCACCTCGGACTGATGTATCTGATTCCACTTTAATGGGTAAATGTCTCTGGTCAATGAGGACCATACATTTCTAATGTCTGATTTTGTGGTGTTAAGTCTTTTTTTTGGCAGGGAGTTGTTTGTTATGGCATATGCTTTCACAGGCTTTATGTTTGAATAATGAAAATCAGGCAGGCTTCTGAACAGTTGTTATTGGAAAGGAACTTGTGAAAATGGGAAGGATTTGTCAATCCAAATTTCTGGCTTGCATTACTTCTATAAATTGATTAACACTTTTAAAGAAATGTTAATGCATGGATTAATTTCAATGTCTCGTACCAAAACAATAAGTATCCCCAATATTACATCTATATTGAGGAATAAAATGTTCATATTCGGATTTGCTATTTTTTATTAGATACTTCATCTCCTATCAAAGACATCTAGTTACTAATTGTTCCATGCTGACAACAGATATGAAACAGAGCAGTCTTGAGCTTATCTTTATATTATGAACTGTAGGATTGTTATGGCAGGGGTCAGGTAATATACCTTCAGGAAGATATCCATGCAGCGATATGCAACTTGAAATGTGGGAAAACAAAAATATGATATAGTAAATCTGTAGTGTTGCTGTGGTGCAAAAATATTTCCAACACAGAAACTGGCTGCTTAAATCTCAACTATTAAACAAATCTAATAGCAAGAAGTACCCAGCAGCACACACACAGTACACTTAATCCTTGCCTGTAATTTAAACGATTTTAAAACCAGTTTGAACAGTCTGACAGCTGAAGAGTTAACATCTGTACTTATAATTTCACCTACCCACACTCACCACTGGGTAATATTCACTACATGCTATGTTTTGTGCTTGAGACTAATAATTAATTAATTAATTAATGGACAAAGCATTGTTTAAGCATTTGGTTGTCTTGATATCATTATCAGCAGTAGATGGATGTGTTATCTCATTCACTGAACACAAGACAGTTGAACACTAACGATGTACGAAATTAGACCACAGTCATAAAGCAGTGATAGGATTTTTGGGTACTCAAAACTATAAAAATAAATATTATTTTGCACGATGTTAAAAAAAAATACATGCATCACTTTCTATTACCATTGAATGTGAGTCAGTTAGCAGTAAACTTATGTTATACTTTAAAATTGAGTAAGCTACACAAGAAATAGATGCAAGACTAACAAATTACACTGTAAACTCCACATATACGCCCTTACCTGCGTTCCTGGGGGACCGTTCTCTCCCTTTTCCCCTTTCTCTCCAATTGAGCCCTGCAAAGCAAAAATAGGCAAACCATCAACCAAAAGCACATATGGAAAATTCCTTTTACAGAAAATAACAATTTAATAGTCTGTTTACAACTTCCCAAACCAGAATTCCATCTTTCTCTAAAACATTCCTTGTTCTGGGATTTTGCAAGTCAAGTCAGTCAGTATACTATTAACGTAACATATACTCAGCGGTGATTGTAAAAAGGCAGTGCATTACTATAGCTTTGCACACTTACTGCTGCTGCCCAAACCAGCTGTAAGGTCAGGACTCTGTGGCCACATTCCTCCCAGGCTGTGATTTATCAGCACTTGGGGAGGAATTATTAACTTACAAGAGTTTCAAACTTAACCTCAATAACTTTCACCTTCCCTTATAAAATTATAGTAATGAAAATGTACAAGTTACCATGTTCAGCCATTCACAATAAGGTGTGTTTCCTTTAGCTATCATATTTGTGGCTTGGCATATTGAGGGATTACTAAAGCTTGGTGTTGTTATATTCAGATTTTTTTTTTTTTTCATTTGAACATACTGTAGTTTGCTGAAGGCAACTTTTACAAACATTCTTTCATGCGGTCGGTTCCAGAAATTCGTGCAAAACCCACTAGGTAGTTATTCATTTCAAGTGGGAATTATACAGCTATGTGGTGACACTTAGCCTTTTATCGACACACACTGTATTTACAATAAACATCCTTTCAATTATATGTTAACAGGCCAGTTTACTTGTTTTGTACTTCGGGCCGCACACAAATTTAAAGTAGAAAAAGAACAAACCTATCTTGCCACCTGTCACTTCATCTGGTTTCCAATTTTTAAAACACTGCTCTCACTCCCACATTCTTAATTCTTCTACATATTTATATATCCATCCCTTTTTACAAAAATATACCATTTAACCATTTATTCTGGGTAATTAGGCAACACCAAAATATACATTTACACGTTATCTTTGATTTGCTTCTATCTTCAATGCCTGCCATTCAAAGTCGGTTAATAGATGCCAAAATGTGACATATTCTGTTACATGACATTATTTTATTAATGTTTAACTCAGTGTAATTAGCTGAAAAACATAAAACATGAATAACTTATGTAAACAGTTTACTACTGCATGCATATGTTCTTCTGAATCCATTCCAACTTATCTGTGTGCAAGTTAGTAAATATACATTATTTGGGTGGCTTAGAGGAGGAAAAAAAAGGATGCTCATAATAGAAAATCATGCAATATTAGTAAACACACACGCTATGAATGTGGGCAGTAATTAATGAATCGCATGCACAAATTCTTGACATTTCTATTTATCTCAACTTTGTTTTCTCAGGTGTTTTCCGTAGGCAACTATATTACAGTATGGAATGGGTAATATTTGTTTTGCATAAAAAAATATATTCATAAGTAATCTAGAGTTATGTTTAGTATGACTGCACGTCTTGTAAACTGTAAGCATGATAAGGAGTCTGAAATGACGGGGGCCTTTTGTCTTACCGGAGGGCCCTGAATGGAGTGCCCACTAGGTCCTTGAGGTCCGGGGGGTCCCTGGGGTCCTGGCAAACCAATGTCTCCTGTGGGGCCTTGAGGTCCCTATCACATAAAACCAACCCAATAAGCATACTCAACAGTATTTCTTTCTCCTGGACATCCAACGGGTATTAAAACAGCAGCAAATATATATGTCTGAAGGAAATTCGACTTCATAAATTACTCTATTAAAAGTCATTGTATCGCAGGCAGTATAAAGGTCTGGGGAGTGTGGTTAACAATGTGTTCAGACAGCTTTATTGCCACTGTTAGCCCCTGTCGTTCACACAGGGTATATCAGTCTGATTGAAGGCAGTTATCAGAGACATTTACAGGTGAATGCTACAGTAGTGGACGAACTCAGACGTTGTCTCACTAATAAACAGTCCCTATAAAACAAGTGTCTTCCTTGCGGGTCATGTATATAAGTGTGGATGCCAGTGAAGTTTGGGATTAAGTCATACTGTATACTGGAACTTCTTATATGAGTCTTAACCATCAGTGTGTGAAAACCCTGAAAACAATAACTATTTGTTTACATTGTTTCTCTTTCGCTCGTGTATACCATGATGCCCCAAAGATTTTATAACCGGCTCCATGTTTCTCTGCTGTTAATCCGACGATGAAAATACTTTACCACTAATCCGGGTTCCCCACGCTCCCCTCGAGGGCCGCGGATTCCTGGACCGCCCTGTAATCACACACGTAGCACGATCACTCTCACGGTACTGACAGTTCACTCCCGTTATAGGTTTTCAGAATTTTTTAATGAACTTTTCCCCTATCTCTAATAAGTACAGAGAAGCTTCAGTCTCCTACAGAAAAGAGAAAACACACCAATGCTATCTCATAACTCACTAACTCTCCAAGTTATGAAGACTTTTTTCCCTGCTTGCAAGGCAGGTCTTTAAAGATAATTAATATTATGAAGCCTCTGTATTTACAAAGAAAAAAAGAAAAAGCTATAATGGTTCTAACCATGAGGTTGCTCAGTCTATTTCATTGGGTCTTCTTATACAGAGAGTTATTAGCTTCCTATCCCCACCCCCCACATTCTCACAATCTGTAAGAAGCAGCACTAACTCCAGGCATTAACCTCAGCAAGTCGCTGCACTTCCTGCTGCAGGCTGTTTTGTGTAATTGCCTTTCTTCCTGTGCCTTCAGTTCTCTGCAGTTGCATTAATTATACCCACAGGGCTTTAAAGTTTGCCAAGCACTTATGAAAACTGTGGGTTCTGGATGAATAAATGGCAGTAATCATAACATTTCAGCATGTAGCCAAATATCCATCGACAACCAACCAACTAATCATTAAAAAATACTTAATGGATATGACCTTAGAAAGAGTCTTCTAGGTGGAAAATAGCAGAAAGCACTTCATTTCAGATTTAGAACAGAATTTGGATTTACATAGGCTCATACCTGTAGAAGGTTTTACTAACGACTTTTTAAAAATATGTTCAAAAATGAAATTCAGTTGTAAAGGGAATCATGATGTATCATCACATATTGGGCCGTATTCATTATTTTTCTCCCATCATGCTATGTTAACACCTGTTTCTCCTAATGAGGAAAAAAACTACAAAAAAAGTGGGAAAGTGACAGATAAAACTTTCCGAGCACCAATTAAACTTCAAAATTCAATTAAAAAGCTTCATCTGAATGTCAGTTTGTATCTATTAAAAAGGGTGGTAAATTTAACATGATGTTAAAGTGACTATGGGCTATTATGTGTCCAGACATCCGGTTGCAAGTAGCAGTAATGTCATGTCAGGAGCAACTAAGTGCTATATGGGAGAAGTCTAATATATATATATATATATATATATATATATATATATACACTCACCTAAAGGATTATTAGGAACACCATACTAATACTGTGTTTGACCCCCTTTCGCCTTCAGAACTGCCTTAATTCTACGTGGCATTGATTCAACAAGGTGCTGAAAGCATTCTTTAGAAATGTTGGCCCATATTGATAGGATAGCATCTTGCAGTTGATGGAGATATGTGGGATGCACATCCAGGGCACGAAACTCCCGTTCCACCACATCCCAAAGATGCTCTATTGGGTTGAGATCTGGTGACTGTGGGGGCCAGTTTAGTACAGTGAACTCATTGTCATGTTCAAGAAACCAATTTGAAATGATTTGACCTTTGTGACATGGTGCATTATCCTGCTGGAAGTAGCCATCAGAGGATGGGTACATGGTGGTCATAAAGGGATGGACATGGTCAGAAACAATGCTCAGGTAGGCCGTGGCATTTAAACAATGCCCAATTGGCACTAAGGGGCCTAAAGTGTGCCAAGAAAACATCCCCCACACCATTACACCACCACCACCAGCCTGCACAGTGGTAACAAGGCATGATGGATCCATGTTCTCATTCTGTTTACGCCAAATTCTGACTCTACCATCTGAATGTCTCAACAGAAATCGAGACTCATCAGACCAGGCAACATTTTTCCAGTCTTCAACTGTCCAATTTTGGTGAGCTTGTGCAAATTGTAGCCTCTTTTTCCTATTTGTAGTGGAGATGAGTGGTACCCGGTGGGGTCTTCTGCTGTTGTAGCCCATCCGCCTCAAGGTTGTACGTGTTGTGGCTTCACAAATGCTTTGCTGCATACCTCGGTTGTAACGAGTGGTTATTTCAGTCAAAGTTGCTCGTCTATCAGCTTGAATGAGTCGGCCCATTCTCCTCTGACCTCTAGCATCAACAAGGCATTTTCGCCCACAGGACTGCCGCATACTGGATGTTTTTCCCTTTTCACACCATTCTTTGTAAACCCTAGAAGTGGTTGTGCGTGAAAATCCCAGTAACTGAGCAGATTGTGAAATACTCAGACCGGCCCGTCTGGCACCAACAACCATGCCACGCTCAAAATTGCTTAAATCACCTTTCTTTCCCAGTCAGACATTCAGTTTGGAGTTCAGGAGATTGTCTTGACCAGGACCACACCCCTAAATGCATTGAAGCAACTGCCATGTGATTGGTTGATTAGAAAATTGCATTAATGAGAAATTGAACAAGTGTTCCTAATAATCCTTTAGGTGAGTGTATATATATATATATCAGAACAGATTAGAGATGACCAAGTAGAAGACCACACAGAAGATGACAGAATGAGATAAAAAGCTTTGCTGCTGTAAGCTGGGGAAAAGACGCGACTGATCTTGCAGTGGATCGACAAAAGCTGATGAAGATGAAGAATATATATGTATACTATATATATCACCATCACCATCAGCCTATATTGATCCACACCAGCAAAGTTTATCTTCCCATCTTCTATATGGTCATCTTCTAGGTCTTTTTTTAATCTCTTGGTATCCATTCAATAGCCTCATTGGTCCACCTTTTATCTGTTCTTCTTACAGTGTGTTCGGCCCATTGCCATTTTATATAATACATATATTTGCATACAGTTTATTATAAGGTTTCAGTATTTCTAAAAGCAAAAAATAAATTATTTTGCATCTGTCAAATCACTTCTCTACTTTGACATATTCATGTTTTGGATTTGCTCACCTGGCACATCGTCTTTTCCGACACGTCTTTTCCCCTGTTTCCATATTTAATTGTCAGGAAAAGCAGTGAAGTTTAAAGCAACCCAAAGAGAAATAAAAAGGGGCCAATACCCAGCATAAAAGATTGAACAGAACTAGATATGCTCCAATAATAATAACCTTCAGACTATTATTTCAAGTGCTGAGTTCACAAATTCCCTCCCAGTCCAGAGATGCCTAGCTCTAGCAATGGAGACATTGGATTTCTTACCGGGGATCCCACAGGGCCAGGGGGGCCTTTACTGTCCTGAGAGCAGGTACAAGCATGTGGCATCGCTGGGCAGTTTTCCTCCTTTCTCTGGAAACACAATCACAAGACATGTAAACAAAGTGTAATATTAATCTCACTGCAGATCAAACCTTCTATCTGTACTGATTATCACTATGCAGACTTGACTTTATAGAGGTACTGTACTAAGAAAATTATAATTCAGCAACATGTCACATTCTGTCTATAAAAACACCCACAGATATATTTAAAAACAGAAGTAAATAATACAAATCACTCAACAATGTGAAAAATCTCAAATAAAATCACTTACATAAGCAAAGCTACTGATACATTTTATCTTCTAGTCACTTAATTTACCCTATTTTCCTGAAGCAAGCCCCTTCAGAGGAAATACTTATCTGTGTCAAATGTCTGGTATGAAATGTATATGCCTATGGTTATTATCATTGCTGTTTAATCTGTCTGTCAATATTTGTGAAGGGTTTTTCATTGCAGCACAGAGGAGTAATATTAATTACAGTTGTCTGAGAGTGAATAAACACATATGTTATGATGAACCATTATGGTACATTTTAAATAATTTCAAATTGCACCCAATTAAAAACAAATGCCCATGCACAGGATCATATATTATACAATGGCATGCAATAAACTAAGTGTGATGTTTACAACCTGCTTTACAGATAAAAAGAAAGCGACAAGTAGGATGTCACATCAAATATTGGCACAATCTCGGGATGTTGTCACGATGTATGGAGAAAGTGTACATCTGAGCTCTAGGACTCTACTTCCGTCAGTGTTTAGAGAAAGATCACTTTCAAGTGAAGTTCCCCAGTTCAATTCCGATTGCTTCACTGCATAAATTACGCTGATGTCGCTGTCTGAGAGAAGCAGCGGGAGGTCCTTCCGAGCAGTGCCCACTGAGCGCAGCATCACTGTAGACACTGTTCACTTACCAAGCCCGGCAGCTCACAGCACTTATCCCTGCTTGCCCACGACGTGCTGCAAACGATGTCAAACATCTGCAACTGGAACTGAGGGCACAAGGACACACATACTATTAATCTACTGGAAATACCACAAGCAAATAATACATGAGTTTGATTACGGAAAAGTATGAGGAAATCCCCAGCCCCCTGTTAATCTGTATATAATTGTAATTTTATCTGGATTGTACAGATTACAGCCCTTAAATAGCAAACAGAAATGTATTAATCAGATAGTCCAGATTGGGCTAAATGCCTTTATTTACAACATTGGCATGCATCTTTCTGTTCTCCCACAATTTAATTTGTAACAATTGCTTAACTGTGCGCTGACTGCATGGGATGTTTGGTTTTGCAAAACTAAGATAACACTGAGGGACCAGATGTATTTTGAACTTAAAGGATATTATTTGTTCCCTTCATACATTTTAGAGGTTCATAAAAGACACAGATGTGGTTTGTAGGTCCTTCACAAAGAAGGCTTTAAGAAAAACTTTTGTCATGACATTTAGTACCAATTTCACTAAGATGAAAGTAAAAAAAAAAACAGGCATTTCAAGACATTTATAAAAATGATTACAATTCATCCTCATTAATTAAAATCCAGCATTTTAGAGAAAAGTGCTTTATTGGAAAAGTACAGCCTTTGCAACTGCATCTACAGCATTCAAAAAAAATTAATTAAAAAAATAAATGACTTTACTTTAACACAACTATAATACTGGTTGCATCTTTTCACTTACCGGTGCAGAATTGTCCCTCTTCCCTCTGGATCTCACCATCCTGCCCAGTATTTCCACACCATCAGCAGTGATGTTGCCTGCAGCATTTATGGGCTTCTCTCCCACCACTTTGCAGTCAATAACGGCTTTGGCCGTAGTCTTGCTGATGGCTACATGCAGCTGTGTGTGAGAAGACACATACCCGAGTTACTCTAAAGCCACATTTTGAATCCGTTCATTCTGCACCATATATTCCATGTAAAACAGTCACATGCCATCAATGGTGACCCATTGCTCAAATAATCCTCTTTTTCTGAAGTACATACATTGCAGTTGGTCCCTTTTCTGATAGGATATGGCTCCTGTACATTGGAATGGTTGACCAAGGCTTTCCAGAAAAGTGAAAGTGAAAGGAAAAAAGTTGATAGGCATGTAGTTTACAGCAGGGAATCAAGGCTAAAACCAGGAAATGCAATGACAATAATCCCAGAGTATCAAAGCTTTTATCCAAGATGTCTGAAACAGGAAAAGGGAAGACTTGATTTCAAATTTTGAAAAAGTGATTGCTAATAATAATCTACCCATCCATTTTCAATCACAGCTTCAGCCAGTACAGGGTCAAAGTGAGCAGTATCCTAACCTGGCAGACAGAGGGCACAAGGTAGGGTACACCCTAGACGAGATGCCAAATATCATAATGTCGGCCAGGGCAGACACTGGGAATTGACCTACAGTAACGTATTTCTAGGACAACTCTCTTCTCTGCAGCTGTGGCTCTGTGAATTACTTATGCTATGAAAATGATGCTGAATCATTGCAAGTAAAACAGTCCTTGATACATTTCCAAATATGTGACCATTCGGGCTACTTAAACCATGACAATCCCATTAATGTGTCCTTTGAAGATGAAAAATGCATTGATTATTTTTGAGACATCTTGTTTATTTGAGCTTTGCTTTCTCTGGCCTCCAGGAATATGCCTCTGTGTTTTAAACTGCTCAGATGGTATCACTTTATTTGATCACTCAGAAGCAGGTTGTATTTCTAAAGCTAAACTCCAGTCAATACGGAAGATTAACATGATAAAAATGTAATTACAATTAATGCTTTTGATAAAAAGTTGTCTGAAAGTAAAGTGCAAGAGTTAAATATTAGAAAGTTAGATTTGGAAATACGTAGCATAGTCATAGTGTGGATAAATATCAGACACTTCTAATGACAGCTACTACAGGTAGTAAACCCTGCAGACAACATCAATAACATTTCTATATATTTTATAAGGACCATGGTATTTGACCTCAATTACTGTGTTTAAATTATATTTGCTGATAGTTCAAGGTTTTCTCCAGATCACATCTGTATTAGCTATAGAAGTTTTCTAGACTTTTCAGTACTTTTAAATATAGTACCAAATTATAATCATATTTTAGCTATATACAATGAAAGTGAAAACAATACAACAAACAATTTTTATATATTTTATACAAAATAACAAAAAGCCACAAAATATATATATATTTTTTTTTTGCAGGAGCCTACCTCTGAAGATTATCTCTTGTGAGATTAAGTTTATATCTTTGTCAAGCTCAATTTTAACTTATCACATTTCAGTGATTGCTTCATGGATTTTTGGACTGAAACTCGATTTTCAGTTCAGTTCAGTGGGTCTGTGCTTTGTGTGTGTGCCTATGTGTGTGTGTGGGTGTGCAAATATGTCAGTCTCTGGTTGGTCTTGCTACAGGCTTTAAGAAACAACAGGACTAACTTAATTATGCTTCAGAGTAGACAGTTCAATTGTTGAGAATCATAGACGTCTCTTTTATAAATTGATTTTTACCCTTAAGAAAGATGCATTCTAACAGTTGAAACCAGAGGATTCAGAACAGTAATTTGATTTCATATTGGCAAGGAGAGGCAATGCTGTAATAATAATACATTTAACACATATAAGCAACATTAAAGCCCCTGCAGTGCTTTAAAGTTATCTGTATTTACGCATTAACATTTTTCTAACTGTTAAATGCATATAGTGTTTGAATACTGTTGGGCACCACACAAGACCTCTTACTTGATGACTTTTAAGATAATTCCCATGCCGACATGATGTAGGAGCCTGTTTCACGTAGTGCAGTATTTGTACAGTTTCTTCAAATGTAACCAGTTGCAGTTTTTTCCCCCCTTCTGTCATTAACTGCATCAAAGTGATGCCTGAATGAAAATGAATCTGGACACTGTCATTTTTTCTCATAACAGCTGAGTCTGGGACCTTTAATAGCAGTGCAGCCTCTTTGCTCTTTTTGAACATTGCCTCCTGTGCACGGCAAACAGAAAGGAATGCAAAAGCCAGCAATGTTATTGGACATGAATCAAGCCCGTCAAGATGTTATCCTCTCACAATTACAAATGTCTAAAAATAGCAAGCTCTTTCCTGTGCTTTTGGAGAGCTGCTACAGAAAGAGAAATTTGGTAGCTTTTAAATCCTCAACTTTCAAGAAAAGCCACTGAATTTAATCAAGTCCTTTACACATATATTTTCAGAAAATGCCATGACAAAACAGTACAGTGTCTATCATTAGCATGTGTGCACACTGTATGCAGTTTGTAGATCATGCATAGCTGAAACCTTATTGTGATAATTGGATGTGTCAAGGTTTTAAATTGCTTGTAGATTGATTGATTGATTGAAGAAAATTTGATAGAACTTTGATTAAATAATCAGACACTGTAATAATCAGACCTGAGACAAATATGGTTGTTTTGAAGTGAAATATATGTGAATAAAATAGCTTAAATATTGAAAAAACTAAAAGTTTTCACAAAAATACCTTTTTTAAGTAAGAAGTAGAAAAAAAAAGTGAATGAGCTGTCGTGGCCATCTATAGTAATTGGTAATTGATGGTTAGCTTACGAGTGCAAGGTGCTGTGAATTGGGGATACTGATTAGGCTTTAATTACTGTCTGTTAGAGTGACAGATTTGAAAATAGTGGGAAAATATTTCAGCTGTTTTGTTTGTGTTGTGGTCATAATGCCGATTGCAATACTCCTGAAGAATAATTTTTTTCTATGTATAATGATGTGACACGTTCCAAATCTTTTCACTGAAACTCCACAAGATATGAAAGAAGAGCTTCTAGAGTCTGACAGAAAAATTAAGTCTGCTGCCCAAACATCTAAAGAAAGCTTCCCCAATTATTTAACTGCCAGTATCTTTATCTTCAGCGCCATGCTATACTATCTAATTACAAATTCAATAATACATGCCTAACGATGTTGTCCATAAACCTAATATTTTTCAAAACATAGATAACATTTTCTCACGGACACACTATTTAGATTTCTTCAAATACGACTTGTTTTAAAGCTGTCATAACAATTTGGGTGTCAGTACATTATTTCCAAGGTCAGTCTGTATTGAGAAAGCAAACTTCAAGGCAAAAAGGCTTACATTTCGAAAAGAAGTTTCAGCTGAAGGCAGATAAACTTCTCTCTATACCTGGCCTGGCTGCAGCAGAAGGCTAAAAATGTGTTTTTGTATCACTAACAAGAGAAATCAAGTTGATTATTTTGTGCACAGCATGTTAAAGCTCAATATATCATACATCATTATCTCTACATATGAATTTTAACACACTCTTTAACAAGTCCTTGCTGCGAGACAACTGATTCAGTAAGATATAGACATATCCACAAAGAAACACATCAGAAGCTGAGCTGCACCATAACCAGTAGTTTCAACCTTAAGTGCAAAAGTTGCAAGTTATTATAACTCAGAGAGATAATTAAGTACATTTCCAATGTTTTTGTCATGTTGAAGGGTGCTTCTAATAATCAAAAGCCGAGTCACACTCCTCCAACAGCTAGAAGTTTGTATCATATTTAAAGGTGTACCAGATGAATTCATTTGAAGATGTCTTTCAAAGTGGGTTTGAGGAAAAGAGGGCTGAATTTGTATGAAATATCCCACACAGTTTCGGGGGTTCAGAAGAATGTGTGCAGAAGGCAAAGACATCTGGGAAATGGTTCTCCCTTCCCTGTCAACATCACTGAGATAAGGCTCTCCATTAAGGTGGCCTTTAGGTTTGAAGAGATGCCCATTAATGGTGTGATATATGGCCCTATCCCTTCGCACTCCTACCTAGCCATCTGCCTGAGAGTGATAACCCTCAGATGACCAGATCTGGGATAGTCTCCAAGACTTTCTGTTAATACTACTGCCTTGCAATCACTGCATGTTGGTCCTGTTATCTTTTCTCCGCCTCTCATATATGCAGTCCAACACTTAACATTTCTATGTGTTAACTAGTGACACAAATAAACATGTGACTAAGACGTGCATATTGAATTGTTTGCTCATGACTTGATTATAGTCCTATAGATTATAGTGACAAATTCTGCATTAAATGCTTACGCAGATGGTATTTCAATATAAAAAACTTGAAAAATGCATCCCAATAAGGCAGGGCATTTCAGTGTATGATGCACAACTTCTCCATTGAAGTTTACTTGTCACATAATTTCAAAAATGTCTCCTGGAAGACATTATACCCAGCTAGACAGGAGAACCTGATCACACTGACAGAAATCATCCTTTAACAGTTACCGGAACAAAGATCAGAAACTGACTTAATTTGCTTTAATAGGAATGCCTGGGGAATTTAATTTCAGTGGTTAATGGAGACTATTCCACAAAGATAAAGGGCCGGATTAAATCAAAACTTTGACCCACCCACTAATAGCAAACTACGAACCTGTTCATCATAGTGGTTACAATTATGGTTAAAAGACAGGGGCCTCTTACTAAAAATGCAGCTGCAACTGAGTATAGTTCTATAGTTTTCTATTAGCTGGTGGGTCAAAGTTTTCATTTAATCCAACTCAAGATCTTAAAGAAACAAAACAAAACAAAAACACAAATCTACATGTTTTCAGCTATCAGCTTTTAACTAATACAGTTTACCTAGGCTGCAGTAAAACGCAATTAAACAGTTTATGCACAGAATATTTGTCCATGGCCATGGGAAGTCTATTTAAAATACATGAAAGTAAGAATTGAAAACTTAATTATTAAGATAATCAAAAACCACATGCTACAGCTAAGACTTTCTTTCTGGGAATATGAGTTGCCTTTAATGGTTACAAATTAAATCATTAGACCTATGTTGTGAATGCATTGCCTAGCCAATCAGCAACAAGCTAACAAGATTCAGCCTAGATAATGAAAAACAAAGACAACGACTAAGTATTTAAGAAAACAAATAAGCTTCCTCAGCATGCAAATGTCCTTGATGTCCAATGAATGGAAACATATTATTATGGGCAACAAAGCATGCTGCACAACTTAATAGCTTAAGACAGAAGTAGTAGACGACCCATACAATGTTTTGTATAATTTATACTATTGTGGATAGCAATCAATGTACATAATGTGGGATGTTTTAATTGCTTAAAAAATAAGATGTGTAGTTTTGTTGGAACTCTGCTTCTCTGATTTTTCTGCAAAAGGAGTATGTACATTTTTCAGAAAAGAGTATTTTCCTTGGCAATATTAAAATAAACCTAAGAATAAACCTAAGAGGACCAAACTCACATACAGCTTCTCTACTCCTGGGGAGGCTACCTGACTACAATCACAAAACACATTAAACACTGCAAGGGCCAAAGTCCAATGCCATAAAGAAATTTAAAGAGTGCAAGTGCCACACAGGTGAACAATGGCAGTAGACAAGAAAAGCTCAGAAAATAGATAGGAAAGGCTCAGAAGAGTAAATGAAACATGCATTAAAGAGTCTCTCTAAAAAAAGACTAGATAAACATTTACAGACTTCTCTAATAAATCGCAGGAACCCTCCAGAACTGCCTCCTCACTAGCCAGGAGACTGAAACATGGTGGGTTTAATTTGCATGAAACAAGCAATGGCTATATAGCTCTTAACCAGTGCATTTAAAATACCCAAAGCAATCATTAATTTTAACTAGTGCTCACTAATTCTGTAAATCAACAATAAAAATTAAATGTAATTTTTTTAATATTTAATAGCATATTTCCATACTGTTTTCCAGTCCCCCACATCGTTAGGATAGTTAAATATATCTGTTGACGATGATGTCATCACTGAAATCTGAGAAACAACACCAGATTGAGCTAGCCCCTCTGACCCCCCCCATGAGTCAACACTGACCTTGTGAAAGCTCCCATGGAAAATCTTTCTGATCTCGGGACCTTCAAACGTCACAGTCTGGAACTTCCCTTGGTAGTCATAGTTGAAGAAAGTGAGAGTTTTCCCACCGTCTGCATTCAGAGAGAGGGACATTGTTTCAGTGTTTAGTTCATTTCAGTGGCATTCTGTGTTGCTTTTGGGCTAGAAACATAAATAATGAAAAAATGAATGCAGAAGAACAAATGGGACTGTATACTAAAAGGGCAAGCACAAAGGTACAGACAAACCCCAGATGATAGGCAAGAATATTCTCTCAAAATGAAATACAACCTGGCTGCAGCCCTCAAGACCTGAAAGTGGTTTAATGGAAGCCAGCATTCATCACTTGATTTGGGTTAATTACCTCAGGTTTATGGCATGATGAAAAGTACAATAACCAGGAAAAGTAAAATTCTCACTGATGTTGAAGCTCTAATATATCAAAGCTCTATTGCTTGTGCTTTCAGCTATATTATAATGGCATCTAGACCGCTGGCTTCCCCTTGGTCTAGTGTGTCTTTTTCCATTGCCCAGATTCTGAGATTTAGGGCTAGACCAAATCAATACCTTTTTAATTGCAGTTACAAAGTTGTACTCTATCATGTTTTGATGTATAAGTAGTAAAAAGTGACTTCTGATAATAAATTAAACTGTGATAAACTACTGCAATTGGCCCAGTTGGTGAACGTTTTGATTTGGTCTGGGTCTTAGGCTTGTCAAAGCTGATCGAGAGCTCACTGTCTAGGATGACTCCCACGAGAGGCTCATTGTCTTTGTTAAGGATCTCCCACAATGCAAAGGGCTCTTCTGGGGTTTCAGGCAGTAAGCGGAAGAGCACAGAGATGGTGTAATCAGAGGGCAGGCCTTCAGGATGGAGGAACCTGTTGGAAGATATTGCAGTGAATCAAGAGGAAACTGACACTTTAACACCTCAGGAAGAGCTGTCTATTGTGTCTGTCCCATGAATTCTCCTTACACTTTTGTGTTCCAGTCTGAGTGAAATAATACATTTACTTCTCTTCTCTGAAACTGTACTGATGTGAAAGTCAAGCGTTGGTGATGAAAGTCAACTTCGACTGCTTCGTGGCCCCAAACCCCACAGCAGTCTGCACATTTTCATAATACAGGAACCAGCTTTCAATGCGTCCAACCAGATACAATGAATGTGTTAAAATTTTGATTGCAATAATGGGAAGTCTAAAAACATACAATAATGTAAGATCCCAAAGGCATTGAGTTCCACACACAAGCCAAAATTAATTTCACATGTGATTAAAATCCTGTTAGCTGCTTTATATGGTAATAAGGTTGCTTCTGGAGCAATCTATGAGCCTGTACATTTTTTTGGTTATATTCTACTAGCTTGGTTTCCCCTTTCAGGCCAGTTGTTTCCAAACTAGCTTTAGTAGTGCTAAACTACTAAGGGACATACTTAGTTGGCTGTGAGATGAGGGCATCCTTGTGTAGTCTGTAGCAGGGGAAGCTGTTAAAAGTTCCAGGCTCCAGAGACACTCCTTCAACAGAAGCATACTGGTTCTCCATAAGACCAAACATCTCCATCATCCTAAACCCTGTAAAACACACATAAAGGCATTTTCATTACTCCCACAAGGAATGAAACAAGGGAACACATACAGTACAGTCAATAAATCATAATACTGAGCAGTGGATTATTGCACAGAAGGTCTTTTAACAGTAGCCATGCGTCTCTTACCTGCTAGGGTGTTGCCACTCATTAGGACAGATGGACAAGCTAAAAAATAAAAGGAGGACAGAGAAAAAATATACCTTAATTTGAATTGGTACTGAATACTGCTTGAATACATATCTTAGGTCATCATCAGACACAGTTCAAAATAGTTATCTTAAATTCATAAACCTCCTTATTGGATCCAAAGTGCCAACTGCCCATTTGATGAAATTTAAACGTATAATTAACCACTTACTTGCAGAAGCAGCTTCACACACAAAGGTTACCAGTTGTTCTTCTATTTTCTTGAAAGCATCTAAATCGTCCACAAAGAACACGTGCCTCTCGCTGGGCTTGCTGGCAATGTTCACTAATTCGCCATAGTCCGCATCGGCAAATCCAATTGCGAAAATAATGTAACCTGTTGCAAAGGAAACCAAGTACCTTAGACAACACTCATATATATATATATATATTTTTTTTTTTTTTGTATACATATTATTTGAACAGGGTAGGTGTTTCAAGTCAGTGATTAAGACCATTAGCAAGGAATCTATACTGATACTATCGCTTGTCTAGTTAACATGATATCAAGTTTGTCAGAGAACGTAAATGTAATTTTACTATGATTAGATCTGAACTGCGCATCACAAGAGCCCCAGCTCCAGATATTCCTGAGACACAGGAACACATTTTATACGTCTTAAACAGATGTGTGCCCTTGATAATATCATGTAATGCTGTGTGTTCAAAAATAAAGTTGAGATGTCAGGATATTTTGAAAATCTGCCAAACTCAAGGCTATTTATCAAAGCGTTGTGTTACCACATGTTTGGACTGGAGTGTGTGTGTCTGTGTGTGTTACGCACCCTCCATCTGCATCTCTTTGGAAACCTTGTTGACATCATCCTGGGACCGTCCGTCAGTCAAAACAACGAGGACTTTGGGAATCCCCCGCCTCATGCCAGCCTCCGCTGTGAAGATGGCGTCTTTTACGTGCTTGATGGCTCTTCCTACAATCATAGCAAGGGAGAAAGAATCATTTACATTATATTATCTACATTATATGTCTGCACTGAGTTGAAAATGGTGGGCCACACTTTTCACAATCACTTTAATGGTCATATATATTTCAGATTACAGTTTACAGATTTTCAGTCGTTTGTTATTTTACATGCAGATGTCCAGAGCTGTAATCGGGTTAGATAATGTATATGTTTAGAAATTGTAAGTTATTACAAATAATAGTTGTTAGCAGATATTATTAAGAAACGTAATTTATAGATTAATATGTTAATGTAACCAATTAATAAATGAATGAATAAACAAGTAATATATGCACAAATTGACACTTAAAAACAGTTTCCTTATCCATCATATGGGAATTAGAACATGACACTGACTCTTTATGCAAAGTATTCAGCTGTATTGTGAGTTTGATCGAGTATTATCAAGTGACTTGCATTTTTCAGTGTTATCCTTATTATGTATTGGCCATTGAAGAACATCTTTAAAGCTTCAGATCATCTTTGTAAATCTTTACAATGTCTGTGGTAGTGATTTAAAGGTGAAAATGAGACATACTCCCTACAATTTTTTAAAACAATTGGCTGGTCAAAACACGCTTGTGAAAGCATGCCTAATGAAAACTAGGACACTGCTTAGGAGCACATAAATTTAATCAGAGTCAAGGTCACGCTTGGATGAGTTTTGATACATTCCTGTTACAACTTCATCAGCCAGTTTGTCAAAAGCAAGACGCCGAAGATAAATGAAGGATTTTCCAGATGATGTTTCAAATTCATAAATTAAACCTATTTTAATAACACATTTAAATATGTTGACTATGTTGACAATATAGTATTAATGTAATGTTTAACAAACTGTGACAATCTGGGTGATTCACTCAGACAAAATAAAATCTTCCAAGCCTGTTTCGTATCCGAGTGAAGGTAGTGTGATAGGTGATAGATTGAACAGCTTTGAAATTTGAAGAGTGATCTGTGTTTGTGGCTGACAAATACTACAATTCCAGAAGGACATTACTAGTTACACACATCTATTCTAAACTGTTGTATTACTGTTAGCCAGGATTACGTCCAAACTCCAAGATACCTACCAACTGCAAATTACAAATCTAATAATGCATGGCATTTTTTTGTTTATCAGATGTCCGCTTCTGCCTAACGGAAATCCACTGTTGGTGAATGGGAAGTTTGAAGATTTGATCCAGGTTTTAGCAATGGCTGTTTCTAATTTCACTCTTGAAAATGAATAGTGCACCCTTCATTTTTCATCTCTCTTATATTATTCAAAACACATACAGTAATGCTAAATGCAGTAATGTTACACCCGGCATTATTCTTCTTGACTTCACAGGAATTAACATGCAGATGAGGATCAACCGTATCACCCCAGCTCCACTAAATTAATACATTGGAGCTTCAAACGCAGTTAGTTATCACATTTATAAATAAATGCTAACTAGAGCTACAGCCTAATCACATTCGGTTATATTGAGGCAGACACCAGTAATTCCACACAGAAGACCAAAGACTTGATATATCTGGGGCCTTATTATAGGCACTCTGAAAGTCTGCCTAAGTAATCCACGGCGGCGGTGACAGTTGCCAATAAAAACAGTAAAGGCTATAATAACATCTTCACAGCTGTGTGCAACTAAAGGGTTTCCTCTTTGCCCAGTTAGTGAAAAGGGGCTTTCTATACTCCATCAGAGGTACACATTAAAAGCAATGCCACAAAGGATTTGACATGGTTTCTCATTTAAGTGCCATCACTTATTAATCACAGGTAAAACAAAAGTATTGTTTTGCTATGCGTTAAAAAAATAGATCATTTTAAAGAAGAATGATTGTACAGGCAGATCATTCTGTCTTGTGAATTAGCTAACAAAAAGCCAAACCGCTTCAGAGAGCGACATGACAAAGGAAGAGTGGATTAAAGCTCAAGCAAATTACAATGGCATTTTTGCTGTGCTTTATGAGTACATTCCACAACTACCGGAACTGTACCTCGTATTTATTTGGCAGATGTGTTATTTATTTGGTGTGTGTTTCTTCAACCCTCCTGCTTCTCATTTCAGGCATTGGAAAATTCACAAACTCTTAAACAGCTACCTGGAGTGTGATTTCAATACATAAAAGAATGTTGGATGTGTATCCTAATCTATCAATCGGGTGTTTGACACTTACACCACACCACAGCACACCACACAGATATCAAATTGTATAACATTTAAACTAGGAAACAAAAATAGTGGAATGTCACCAGCTTGATTGCTCATTTTGACAGAACAGACATTTATGGTTGGACCTGAAGCCCAGACACAATCTTTATATCCCCCCACTGGCTGCTGCTAAGAATTTGATACATGCCTGTCTTGGTATTTCCTCCCTTGTATGAGATGCGTTGAATCGCATCCAGGAGCGTTTCCTTGTCATCGTAAGACTTGAGTTTGAATTCTGTTCTGGCATCGTCACTGAACTGAGCAATGGCAACCTTATAGTAGTGACAAAAAAAGAAAAAAAACACACAAAAACAGTTTCATAACAACCATTATTTATGTTGGTCAGGATAAAAAGTGAGTCATTTGCTTACGTTTACAACTTCACCTCATAGTTCATATATTTATCAATTTCATATATTTATTCGTTATTAAATATCATGACTTTCATGCCCAGTGGGATTCTTATACTGCATGTCAGTGTCACTTTATTATTTTCTTCTGCCATGTTCTTTATTTTCATTAGTTCTATAAATGACCTTCAACACGTACAGCTCAGTGCCGAATACAGTTAAATGTGAACATATATAATTTTACTCCTGCTTCCTTCCAACATGGAAAGGCAAGTACTTAGTTTTAAATTGTTGGAAAAAGACAAGGCCTCATGTTGCTGTCTAGACACAACTTGTTTGTGTCCCATCAATATGCCTTGACTGCAATCACTGTGAGGCAGTAGAGAATGACCCAGAATCTGGTCAAACTCTTATTAGCAGGGACAATTCAGACCTCAGCACAAAGCATCCCATCTAAAAATTGACCAAACTGTAATCCAAATAGGTCAGCTACCCCACAGCTTGCACAATAAAGGTAATCATTATATTAACATACTTTAAAAAACTATAACAAGAAAATTAACATCCAGAAAAGGATATTGACAGTTTGCTACACATTTTCCAAATTGTATTTTTTCCTACAGGCTAATATTAGACAAAATAAGGTAAGCAATTTGACCTAGGTGGCCTAAATTACCCTATATATGGGGCAGGAAAAGTCTATCTTGCCCCTTTTTCAAGGTGGCTCCTTCTTAACCATTCCTTCTCACAAACAAGATGGCTGATAGTAGGTATCTGAGTTATAATGTAGAGAAAGATGGTTTTGAGGATGTGAGGGTCTTATCACTCACACTAAACCTATCCAGAATAGGTTAGTAGCACCAGAGATTTTTGCAACATGGGCAACTCATGTATTTCCCTGGCTATGGGAAATAAGGAAACAACACGACTTTTGTTTTCCTCCTTCTCTTTCAGCCTAGCACAAGCTACAGTACAGGTAAGTACACGCTGCATAATAATCACGTGAAAACAATAACCAAACCAAACACTGTAGAGTGTATTGGGTGAGGAACTTGCTCCATCATAGAAGCCCTAGCAGACTGTCCCTCCCTACCGCTTTTATGGACATTTGTGTCCCCAGTGAACACTACTTTATAAGTAATGCTAGTATTATCCCATAAAGTTTGAGTCTAAAACAACAGTCTAAATCAGTGCATGTGGGATTGATGAAGTGTCATCAACGCTGGTTTTACCTGAGTGCCATCAGGCCCGATCTTGTCCAGAGCACCTGATGTGCTGTATAAGAAGCCGATGATTTTGTGAAAGTTATCGTCTCCAATACTCCAGGACCCATCCACTAAAAAGACCAGATCTGCTTTGGCAGCTTTGCACACTAGAGGAAAGGGAGAGGAAGGTTAAGGTGGACACATGACTTGTGTCCAATCCAAGGGCAATCCTCATGATTGTTTTGATTACATAAAAAAAATGGTGGAGTGATAATGAGTAATCTCAAAAACGTGAGCAGGCCAGATGAAGTCACTCTTTCTGAAATAGATCAAAGATCTCAAAGAAGCTGAGAAGGATAATTCTGGCATGCTGTTCACTATATAGTTTTAATATCAAAACAATTCCAAGAAAAACAAGTAAAAACGAAAGAATTATGGCCTGACTTATATTGATTCCATCCGGTGATGACCATTTTGTTATCCTAGTGCACTGTAAACCCTGCCTGTATCAGAAATAGCTTATAAACACAGCTCTTCCAATGTTGGCTATACACTTGCCAATTCTAGCCATCAATAATCAGTTGCAAATTAACTAACAGCAATTTTATTCTAACCTCCATCGGACCTCATGGACTTATTAGTACACATGAGAAATGTAATATTTTAAAATTGGGACAAGAGGTAAGTTTACAGATTTTCCAATGATTCAAGTGAAAACAGAGATGACTCTAAAAACTCTTTATTATGTGCACACAATGTTTTAAAGGCCTCCGAGAAACACTGTATGCAATCAGAGGCTAGAGCTTGGATTGAATCAAAACTTTGACCCACATGCCAATTGCAAATTCCACACCCAATACTTGATGTCGTCTCTCTGTTGAGCGCACACACCAGGGTCCTCTGCCAAACAGAAAGCCACCATAAAGTGACACGCATGCAATCTGCTTATAAGCCATAATTTTCATGTGTACTGTCACCCAAATCACTTTCCTTTCAGGAATGCATCACTTTCATCCCCATAATTAAATAACTGAAGGCTACTGGGTTAGAGTAAAGCAGCATGTGTATTTGTGTTTGGCTCGGAAAAACAACAAAGAACATTGGGAAACATTCAGATTGCATGAATGCTTTCTTTACAGGACATTTCCACATCTGTGTTTCAATCCTCAGCGATCATGAAATCTGCACAGAATGTGGTGGAGTTTGGGCGATTATGTACCCTATGCTTAAATGTGTGAGCGGACACAGAAAGATTACAGCTTCTATGGGACTTCCCAAACACCTGCTTATGATCTGAAATTTAGAGAAGCATACATCCCTGCACACAGAGGGAGACATTCCTTACCTTCTCTAGCAGGGGGGATGGTGGGGAGAGGTGTCGTAGTCGGGGGAGTCGTGGGTGGTTCAGTGGGAACTGGAACTAGATGTTAAAACGAAAAGTATGTTCAAAACCTTGTATCCCTAGATTGCCACTTTATGCATCTCTCTCATGAGGTTTTTATATTCCACTGCGATTCATAATAGAGAAGTCATGGAGATGTACTCAGGCAACATATCTTTTTCCTGAAGAATGGAGGAAACAGTTATTTTCCTACCATAATGGTACATTAAGCCCTAGTACTAGAAAGCACTACTGGACAGTTATTGCAGAAACTGGCTAACATTTATGCAGGAGTGAACAACTTAACCAAGCAGTGATTCTTGTAACACCAGACTAAAAGAAAGGATACACGCTTATTCCCTGTCGATCTCCTAAGCAGTCAAGTGGAAGAAGAAGCCCACATTGTGAAACACTGCCTTGTGAGGTGTGTCTACAAATGTCATTCAAACATTTTTTTTTTTAGGTTTTTAGTTTTTTAGTTTTATTTTCCCACCCAAAAGATTCCTATCTATCAAAACAAGATTTGATCTCCTTAGTAATGTTTGTGGTATGCACAGTAGGTTGCCTTCCACTTGACCTGAGCTCAATCAGGAATTCATGAAATGACAAACCTCCACAAATCAGATGACATATGATCTTGAGTCTGGGAGAGTTGTAATCAACTTGTAACCGCCCATTATGACATGTTTATTTTTTTGTAGTTCTTAAAGCAGTAGTTACTTTCCTTTAACAGCTCTTTAGTTTTTTCCTGTACACCCAGAGTTTTATGACAGGCTAATGCAGGCCAAGCACCTGTGAACATGACAGGTTTTAAGCTCTCATTTGTCTGAATCTCTACAGGAGGGGAGTAGTTGTAATCTTGGAAGAGTTTAGCTTTATTTGAACAAAAACAAAACGATAAATCTGGCGCTACAATGCCTACAATGGAAGCAGCTGTATAACTGTCCCAGTCAAATTATTACTGTACTTTCTCTTCACTCCTTGGCAGATATTAGCGGCAGACGTTCAGACATTTCTCCAACGCGTTCTCTCGGGTGATTTGATTGTTTGGCTGCTGGCCTTCAGCTGACACCTACATGTTTTGTCCATAACTGTGACAGCCGGTCCCTCCATGTCATGGAGCTGCGCGTAGACTGTGATTTTGTACTGGGTGTTTGGCTTGAGGTCATAGAAACAGTGTCTGGATGATCCGCCTCCAAGACTCACTTCCTGTGTCTGTCCATCTGTAAAGGGGAGGGAAACGACTTACTAATGGACACAATACATGTTTAATTAATTTATGTTTCATTCAATAAAAATGATATAACAATGCATTATTATCCAAATTAGACTTGCAATTGTGCTCCTCCTCAGACAACAACAAATTACAGCAATGCTCCTGTGAAGAAATGCGTTTCAGGAAGCTAAGTGGACCCACCACTGAGCTCCAATATTCAGCACTGTCTTCCAGCACTGCCTC
The DNA here is from genome assembly GCF_036373705.1 of Amia ocellicauda. Classification (NCBI taxonomy): domain Eukaryota; kingdom Metazoa; phylum Chordata; class Actinopteri; order Amiiformes; family Amiidae; genus Amia; species Amia ocellicauda. The sequence goes on from NC_089867.1 coordinate 5,615,123, forward strand.
TTGTGTTTTTCCGATGTAATGAAGTCTAATTAGTGTCACCATGGATCAACAGCATATGTTGTGATAAATACACACAATAATAATTGTGCCTTCCAGAAAACACAAATATTGAACCAAAGATCACAAGACAAAGTCATAGATGTCCTCTGTTGCTTAAATATAAAGAGCGGCTTTGTTTATCCCTCAATGCTGGGACTCAAGGTAGGTTAATGTACTGAGGCATCTCTAGATAAGAGGGGAAAAAAGCACAGAGAAAGAAAGAGGGACCGTTCAGATAAGAACAGCTTTTAAATCCTGGCATTCCAGTAAAGGCTTATCTAAGACACAGTTGGCCCAAATGGCATACAAATGCGACGGGAGAATCGTCTGCCCCAGCTGCCTGAGTAGGGACCAGTTACTCTGTTTGCTGGAGTACACAGCTTAATGACACCCATTTATCAAATATATGTTTCCAATACATTGTTTCACCAACACTAAATTAAACCATGCTCAGCATCGAGAATGATCATGTGCATCATAAGTTACTCAGAATACAACAGAGAGGATAGATTGACGATACAGGCAGTATAGTAAATAATCAATGTAAACCTACACTCTTTGACTACTGAGATTCAACATGCACCGCTTCTAGTGGGAATAGTGACAGAGGTTTGCAGAGAACTTACTTTTAAGTGTTTCTTCTTAGTTTTATATATATATGCGTACATATAATCAGTGTTTTATTACCACATAAAAAGCCTTACAGAGGAATGTTGTGGCACTGTTTGACAATAAAAAAATAAGATTAAAAAATGACCAGATTTTAAGTTTAATTTACAGGTTTTTTCCCACCACTAATTTTTTCATAGATGGGCATTATCCCTGAAAGTATGAGTCTGGAATAGATTGAAAAATAAACCAGTTTCCTTAGGATGAACAAGCCATTTCACCACAGTGCAAATAATAATGCAATCTATCGCAGAAATCCAATTACACAAAGGGGATATACTGAATTTTTAAACATGCTATTATGTTTGTTGCATTTTATGCTGATTAAATTATGAAGCATGTCTTTTTTATTGCAGTCGGATAATCTGAGTGAGTAACCTCGTTAGAAAAGAGCATCATGGCTTATGGCCTGACCAGTAAGAAAAATACAAAAAATAAAATAAATTAAGCAAGACATATTTGTTTCGATATGCAATACAGTTAAAGAGGGTCAGATATTTGGCAATTGTTGACTGTCTCTTAATATTCTGAGCAGTTCCTAATAATACAATGCTAGCAATGTCTTTTATGAAACAGAATGTAGGCAAGTCTGCTTGAGGTTATTAATATAGGAATGAGAACAAAAGAGGTACAGTTTGCAACAGAAGTCGGTATCTTATAATCCTTTTCTCCAGTGCAAAAGTTTCCCTCCATACTCTGCACGGGGAACAAAAGAAGAAAAGAGGAATCTTGGTCATGTTATGTAACAAAAGGGTTTGGCTCTCCAAAAGACTATCTGTCTTGTCCATTTGAAAGCTTGATGCAGTCTTTACCACTTTCCCATGAGGGTTTGAATTATGTCATTTCAGCAAGAAAAAGAAAGCTAAAGAATATACTAAATGGCAAGATTTTCTTTTAAATGTGGTTTTATGTTACTTTAGTATTGCACCACTAGTATGTAACAGACAAAAAAGGGACCAAGCATCTTTTGAGTATTTTCACATTCAGAAGTCTAAAAGCTATCTATATTAAAAGCAAAAAGTCATTAGATTTCAGTATATGGCTTAGTCAAAATGTACACAACTATGCTAAGTATGGCATACCAGACACCACTTTCTTTTTCACAAAATACTCCACCACACTTTTCCCAAAAGCTGAGCGACCTCACAAACTCAACAGGACCAACCCATTCCTTACGATTGTCCTGGAATGTATTATTAAGATAGCGTGCACCATGACTCCTATCTTATGTGATAGATGGATGTTTACCACAAGCCACTAAAAACTTGATCCTAAAAGATCATATTTTTCATACAAGGAATCTTGTTACTGATGGGTGTGTCAAAAGATAGTTAAATAACAGACATTCTTCCAAGTGCATGTATATAATGTATTAGAGAGAATTATCTATTTCTGTATAACCCTGAGCAAGCTATAATGACCAATCAAATCGTAGCTTTAAGAGATCTCTAAAATTTGAACATGTAGCATTGTGCATCCTGCAAACAGTACTGCTGAATTACTTTCTGAAGTTGAATTATTGGCTGCAATGTCAGACAACAGGACTGCAATAGTCTGCAGTGATCCTCACGACTGACAGACACTGTTTATTATTGAGAGAATGAAAAATAAAAAATAAAGCAGTAATTTCCTAAAATTACACTTGAAATGAAAATCACCCTCTTATAGACAGAGACAGCATGTTCCCAGTCTACTGAACAAGAGGAAAGATGTTGAGGGATGTGCCATACTGTGGGATAAGACGATACAGGATCCAATCAGCATTTATCTTCCTACAGAAATTATTCAACCAGCCTGAAGTAAATTAAGCTCTGCAGCAAGTTGTCACCATAACTGATTCTGATGTGCTAAGTAACCATGTTAACGTACTGTACAGAAATCTGATCTAATTCAAAGAGAAAAACACTCTTATAATGTTATTACACATCAAGTGCCTGTATCCCATCCCACTAGGTTTTTGAATTCAGAAAATAAAGAACCTAATTGCCTTTTCCTCAAATTACATCCAAATCTCTATATATTTCCCAACTATATATATATATATATATATATATACACATACACATTTAAGCTTCTGATTGATTGAAGGAGATTTCAGCGTTTTGTCTGTTAAATCAAATACTGCCTCAGGTCTTCTCTGGTATTTTGTTGTTCTGAAAGAAGTTAATAGGATTTAACATTTTATACCATGGGTTACATAAGGAAGTTGGAACACTGAATATAAGTAGCAAACCCTATTCATGTAAACATTGTTATTGAATATTGATTACAAGGTTATATTAAGGATTACAAACATTAAAGACTGACAAAATTGATCTGTCAGAGAGTATATATCAAAATATGTGTGTCTGTAATGTATATACACACACACATACAGTGTTAAGGATACTTACTAGTGAGGGATTCAATGACCACTCTGTACAGAGTTGCCTGCCGGTGGGGTTGCCATTGTGCACACATGCTTGTCATGCGAACCTGGTACGTGTTCAGATTGTTAACTCCCAGGTACACTGAAAAAGAGAAACACTTTTATTATTACCCACAGTGCAATCCTGGATCCTGGAGTTACAAAAAAAGAACAAGATGTTCATCCTCAAGGTTTCTAATTCAGCCAATTCACCAAAAGCACAAAGTAAATAAGCAGCTGGGATATATGATAAACACATGGAATTAGTCTTGTACCAAGGAAAACCCTTTGAAACATGGTTTACAGTACAAACATGAACAATTAAAACAGTTCTATGCAATAATTCATGGAAGGCTGCAAAAAATATATATTTTTTTTTAATCTGAGTAAAGGGAGAAGGGTTCTCTGTACAGAGACATGTATTGATAAATTATGGAGGCCTTAACTATTTAATAACATTTCTGTTTTGATGAAGACATAGCATTGAGTATGACTCAATGTACCATATATTGCTGTGCAATTGAAAACCAAAATGATGAAGAGAAGTTTTGTGTTTTAGATGATTTCTGTAGATTTTCTATATACATATTAGGAAAACTAAAACAGATCATGATAAATAAGACTGTTAAAGGATGCAATATTAATTACTTCTATGCAACGAATGAGTCAAGACTTAATCACTGTCAATGTTAGTTTGTGTTGCTTTTTTGGGTCAGACTCTAGAATTAAACAAAAAGGACGTGTGTTCAGAAGGAATAAAGCAAGATTTTAAATAATGTCTGCAGTTTTATGATTGCTCTGAACTTTATATTCTCACACATGGGACTCTAACACACTTACATCACTGTAAGTGTAAGTTGACAGAGGATGATTTTTTGATTACTGTCCATGATGTTCATACACAGAACTCTTCAGAATATTAATCTTTCAGCAGCTATCAAAACCAATATATCCAACCAAGTTTTGTGTTCATATGTACTTATGTTTTTGCCAAAAATATACTTAGAGAAGCTGAAGAGATATAACATGTGTTAAAGGTGAAAAAGGCAGAAACAGGAGAGTCTTGGATGTCTAGACAGATATTGTATGGAAGCTAATATATTCAGTAGGTTGTTTGTTTTCTACTATAATGACTCTAGAATATAATGCTGTTAGCTTTGTGATGTGCTAAAACATGAAACAGTTTAAATGAGAACATTAAACTTTCTCATTCTAATAATAAGAATAAAAACAAAGAAAAACATTAATTAGCTAGCTGGAACTTTAAGGATATTATTTGTATTATTTGAATACTGCAGTTCAACTATTTCTGGTACATTTGTCATTGTCATTGTTATTTAGAAGGAGAAACCCTACATCAGTGCTTAGTAGGCCTCCAACAGGGAAGAAGCAGCTCAGGTTTAAACTGACGTATCCTTACATGTCTTTGCCTTTCCTGAAAGGGCGTCGCTGGAGCCCGTTGTGTAGGAGGCAATGACTTTGACGCTGTATTCGGTGCCACTGAGGAGATTCAGGATGAGCATGGTGTTGACATCATCTCCCACAAATGTCTCCAGACCAGGTCCAGAGGCTGGAGTAGCAACACAGTGAACAGCATCTCAGACAACAGATCCCCAGTTACTACCTTGGAGAAGACACTTCATTCCCCTGCTATCAGTTACATCATTTTCATTGGGTGGTAGTTTAATCCATATCAAAGAAAGCGAGGAAATCCCAGCATTAGCCATAAATCTGTCACACCCCATGTTTTAATGTCACCATTTAACCAGGTTCAAAGGGATCTAAATCAAGGTAGGAGACCAAGCATTTGTTCAAGGCAATATTTTTTTGAGGATTCAACAAGAAGCTTAACTTGGAGGAGTCAAAATTAGTTTGCTAACCTCTATTAAAGAAGGCAAGGGCAATGATCATTAAAAAAAGATTTCCTTAACCAAGGGTTCTATTCATGCTTTGAATGCAAATGCAGGCGACCTAATCCTTTAAGTCCACCGCCAGCCAATATCCCAATAGTTTAGAAAGGTTACCATTCATTAAAAAGGCTTTCATTTACTTGTGAACTCAGAGAACTCCTCTTTCAGCAAAACGAGCTCTGCACCTGAAGTAAAGTCACGTGCTGTGCTGTACTGACCAGAGATTGGTTGGTAGACAATTCTGTAGCCCATGGTGGGTGAGGGGGGAGGGTCCCATGTGATGCGGAATCGATTGTACCATTCCTCAGAAACTCGCAGGTTCCTCGGTGCAGACAGTGGCACTGCCAGAGGGGAGAGCATGAGGCAATTATACATTTGTCTCAATCTTACACAACTCTGAACATTGCAGACTGAAGAGGACACGGACCTGTATGTCTCAGAAAGAGCAAATAACTGTTAGCATTCAGGTTTCATTTTCTTTGCAAACAAAGCCATAAACAAAGCAGGGCTTATACAAATATGTTCACCAATAAGTTTTGAATCCATTGCACAAAGTAGGCATATAGCTATTTTAAAGCAATCATTTCCACTAGAGCAATATGTTTTTTAGGTTAAATCACCTCCAGTTTTTCAGGTTCTTTTTGCAGTGGCGCCAGTAAGTATTTCTACACCTGATGTACAAATACAACCACTGTAATTAATCAACTCATACAGCATGGGTGCATTGTGTACGAATGTACTGTATACAAATGTTCTACTCCATTTGCAGCTTTTTAACAGGTGGCTTTGCTTTGCTGGACTGCAGCCTGGTTTTCCTTCATGCCATTTTTTTTTTTTAATGTTCTAAATGAGATGTAGCGTTTTTTGTTTTCACTGAGTCCTGGCGGAAAAGCAAGCACAGATTTATTTTCAGTAGCAAAATGTTCGGCACCATCTATTTTATAAACACGTTTAAAAAAAAATAGCCAGTGGAGAAAAAAGCTACATAAACCTTATTTGGACGGAAAGAAATCTGCCCTTTCACTTACATTTTTTCTACAGTGTACCCCAGGTGCTCTACAGAGCAGTCGGAACATGGTCAGAGTGACTCAGCATGGCAGCCGTGGGAAACCAGACTGGTGATAAACTTACACGTTCTGCCAACGTCTGACACGCTGTTCCCGTCTTCATCTGCGTAGACAGGAGTGACGGTGACCTTGTACTCGGTGTCTGACAGGAGGGGCTGTAACAGGAGGCTGCTCTGCCTACCAGGGACCAGAACCTGGAGAGCAATTGACACCCGTTAACTCCTCGTGCCATGTGACTGCAGCAGAGCCCGCAGTGACAGGCTTCAATCATATTCAGAAAGTAGGTACTCAGCCATGGGTTTGCTGCGAGACAGCTGAACTAATAAATAAGTGTGCTTCTTGTGTTTCGGTAAAAGTAACCTTATCCACTGACACATAGTGAGACCTTGGGTTGTACTTTAAGGAGCTGTCAGTCAGCCAAGTGCTGACAAAACATAGCAGGGTCTATAATGAACGCCACATTCTTTCGCGGTCGGGTATTTGGATTTGGAATTTATTCATTTATTTTCTATGGTGCACAAAAAAAAAATCTGGTTTCAAGAGAGTCTGCCCTCAACATCAAAGGAAATATAAAAACTCTCTCGAGCAATAAAGCACTTTAGACCTATTTTATTTTGGGTAAATGGATAGCTGTAACGTTTGGGTTTTCAACCTTTTAACAAATCACAGTGTTCAGCAATGTAAGGTATGTTAACCAGACAAAGTAAATAAATACAGAAGTATCATATAGGATAGATCAAGATAACTAACTTTAGGGTAGAACATAATATCATTTAGTATTTTGTGCCTAACTAATACATCCCACACAATGCACTATTTTTACAGTTTTAAACTTTGCTCTATACTGCCAGATCCTACCCATACACAAGACTCATATATTTATAATAGATCTTTCATATGCTGTTATATATGTATAATACACTGAAAGTACACATTACATATTTCATATCTATTAGAAATATAGGAGTCTTTGATACAGGTATACAGATTTCTCACTGATGAAGTAAGATTCCTTTCACTGCCCTAATGGTGTCTGGAACAGCATTTTCCTCTTATAATGCAGTAATTTTGAAAAGAAGAGTGAAATATCTACTGTAGCGATCGGCTCCTTTTCCCTTAAAACTAGTCCCCAATGCGGTGCATTCTTTAAGGGTGCAATTAAAGGCATATCGTACTGAGGCACGATGACAAGCAATTCATCAAATCAGTCAAAACATAATAGAGACGTTTGAAGGCTACACTCGCAAGGAATAAAAGATGCTTCATATCCTCACTCTGCATCATTCCGCTTTATTCTTTGAAACAACAGTACAAGAAAGGCCATTTGATTTTGACACTTATGCAGTTCTCGGTAATAAGGGTGACAGCCAAGGGAAATTATATCAGCCACAAAACAGAGACCAGAAAAAGGGAAAATAATTATATAGCATTTCAGTAATATTAGTCTGTTAGTGGTATTTAGACAGCACATGGCATGTAACTCTCCATCTGTCTGCCTTGCATCTAGCAAATGTAGCAATTGATTTCATTGCATCTTCTCTCTGAGAGGTATCAGCAAAAAACAGAATTAATAAAAATGAGATTATGAAATCTCTTTGACTAGGCTGGCTTTGGTTTACAGAAATGTGGTGTCTATGGCTGAAGCAAACACAAGTAACTTAAACCAATATGATTCCAAATATAGTTATGAACAAAGTTTGTTTTAGTGTTTTTCTGCTTTGCTTACAACACATGATACATTCGCTGAAGTAATATACATTGTCAAAAACTCATGTTATGTGATGCAAAGGTAACACTAAACAAAACCCTGATTATCCTCCTGGAAGATGAAATCCAGCCAACAAAGAAATAGATCGACAGAGTAAAGCACTGAGGTACACATATTGATCAGAATAATTCTGCATATTTTAAGAATGTGCCCACACTAAAAATCCTTGTAATTTATAATTTTCATTTTTTACTTTTACTGAATGGCACATGTTGCATATTTAAATTAATCAGTCATTCGCCTATAAACTGTAAATATTGAAAAAACCCTAATCGTAATCAGTACCATAAGGAAAGCAAACATCAAATACACAATAAGATGTATTTATAAACTGCTGATGTGCAAATGAAGCTATGAAATGTATGTACATTTTATATACACCATTGCTGTTTCACAATCATTTGTTTCTGCCAAAACGTTGTTGCTTTTGTTGTTGCTGTTGTTCTTGTTTTTATAATGCAAACCATATATGAATATAAAAGTACTAAATGATTCAAATGCAAATGTAAGAAAATTGAAATTCCACTTTGGTTTTAAAGGCGCCATGTAAGGTGGGGGTGCTGTTATTTCTCTCTCCGAGACCCTTGTGTCCCAAGTTCCATTCATATTTCAAGCATGTAGAGCCTTGCCTTGCCTGTCCAAATGTTTCAAACTCATGACAAACAGAAGGCGTCTATTCTGACAAAGCAATTTAAAATAACTCAATGGTGTTACGAGACGAAAATGGTACTGTCATTTAGAGGGTACCCTGAATAGGATCTGGTTGAATTCCGCGTAATTACTTGAAATTAGATTTTATAATGTATGCATTCCTCATAAACTATTTAGAATTCCTTCAGTCAGTCTACTCAAGATGACTGAGAACCTGACAGTAGCCTAATTAAAATCCACAACTCCTTCGGGTTCGAACCCTACCTTGGAGATGGATTGTGCCTTTGCTTCAAGAACTTTAGTCCTAGAAGCTGTCCACCTGAGCAGTGGTGCTGAAACGTGCCACTGAGCTATAACAGCCCACTATTGAATCTTCTGTCTACATTATTAATGCACTTTCTTCCTTTAATAAAAATGTTCTCTTTTTACTGTGGATTATTCATAATGAGGTTGCCAACATTACTGTCAGTGCTGTTTAAAAATACAATGAAATATCTTTATATAATATCGTTCTTCTGTCTCAACCCTGCTGGATTGTTGTGGTTTCTATATAAAGCTAAAAACATTGATAGCGAAGCAGGATTTTATTTATACTACTAGTTGACTAGCTTTATCACACAGCAAATGAAAAACTAAGGCTAATCAGATTTTATATTTCCCATCTGATTCAGATGATGAAGCAATTCAAATGGTTATAAATGGGCTGACGAATAGCACACACACTCTCCACAGCATTACATTTGGCAGAGCCTTCTTAATTTATTTTATTTTCCCCCTCACATGTGTTTCTTATAAAGAATACTTTGGTAAGAGAGTCCGTAAATGTTGACATTAACAAATCCAAATGCACTTAAATTAGACCAGACGCAACACACTGCTTTGTGAGTTAAAACAAGTTTCCAGACTTGATGAGTCAATCTTCTCATTGCTGCAAAAAATATATATAATGAAATAAAAAAGCAAAGCATGCAAAAAAACAAAATTGAAAAATATATCAAGTATTGCCAACACTGTCCTTTTGAAATATCTTTGCAGCATGCATGGTCATTTGTTTTATAGTACACCACTCGGGTAGGCCCAACAAAGAATGAACACATTACCATGAGAGATCCCATGTTACAGTCAGATCAGGACTGGGTTAGTGCAATAGCAATATCCCATGAAGAAATTCATCTTTTATTTGGTTCCACTGGTCCAGAGGAGGTTAAAGAAAAGCAAAGGGTCTAACAAATGTCTAAAACAGATCTTTTGAGGCAATTGCTGCTGATTCTATGAGTCACAATATTCTCATTATTTTCTCCATCATAATGTGTGTAATTGTCCTTCTATTAAAGTGCATTTTCAAAAAGTGATACACTGTAAATCATTGATTGCTGCAGAATTATTTTAATTACCACTGATGAAAATGCAGTATGTTGTCTTATCAGAAAAAAAGATTGACGAGTCAAGCTGCAGCTTTAAAAAAAATGTATCCTGTTCTGTACAAATTTTAACAATAAAATCGCTCATCTGGCTGTATAACACATGGACAAATGCAGAAAAAAACGAATTACTGCTATATATTTATTTTATTTTTAGCAAAAGGCCACTATATTCTTCCTTTCTCCTTCGTCCCAACTGACCAACCGGTTATGGGCAGTTGAGACAAATGTATGTATCCTTTCTTGGGAACACTGATAAAACCTTCCCAGCAACCTTTAACCCCTCCAGACGGTTTTGTCCAAATAAAGAAGTCATGGGGTAGTGTTCAGCAGCCCTCGCTCCCCAGGCAGGCTCTGAGCGAAATGAAGGACTGACATACAGACCATGCTTACCGCTTCTTCCGCCCGGTCTCCTCTGAGACTGACGTAGGACACTCTGTACTGCTGCACATTCTGGCCCAGTGGCTCCCAGGACACCTGCATGCTGAAGGTGGTTTCATCGTCTATGACCAAGTTTCTCACTCCATCGCGATCAACTGAAGAAAGAGGAGATGAAGAAGTTTAAAGATCACAAGTGACTTTCTTAAACAATGGCTGGGTTTACATGAACTTAAAATCTTTCAATTCATGAAGCTCTCCTCATGATATAAACAGGTGTCCCTTCCTTATTAGACAGGTATGTACAGTTAGGTCCATAAATATTTGGACAGTGACACAATTGTCATCATTTGGCTCTGTATGCCACCACAATGGATTTGAAAGGAAACAAGATGTGCTTTAAGTGTAGACTTTCATCTTTCATCAAGGTAGTTACATTCAAATTGGGTGAACGGTGTAGGAATTACACACATTTTTATATGTGGTCCCCCCAATTTTAGGGGCTCAAAAGTATTTGGACAAACTAACATAATCTTGAAATAAATTGTGAGTTTCAATACTTGGTTGGAAGTCCTTTGCAGTCAATGACTGCCTGAAGTCTGGAACCCATAGACTGCATGTCAGGTACTGCAGCTGTATTTAGTTCCTGCTTGTTCCTGGGGTGATTTGCCTTCAATTTTGCCTTCAGTAAGTGAAATGCTGCTCAATTGGATTCAGGTCAGGTGATTGACTTGGCCATTGCAGAACATTCCACTTCTTCGCCTTAAAAAATCTTGGGTTGCTTTCACAGTATGCTTCAGGTCATTGTCCATCTGCACTGTGAAGCGCCATTTAATGAGTTTTGAAGCATTTGGCTGAATCTGAGCAGATAATATAGCCCTAAACACTTCAGAATTCATCCTGCTGCTTTTGCCAGCAGTCACATCATCAGTAAATACAAGGGAACCAGTTCCCTTGACAGCCCATGCCACTAATGCCCCATTTCCACTGGCGGACGTGTCCGGACGCGTCCAGGTTTTGTGGACAGTTAACTATCTGCTGTTAGACTTGGCCATAAGTGCCCGTCACGTCCACTAAGGAAATACTTCGATTTCAGAAGCGGAGATGTGTGCTTGACAGGGAAGAGATCAGCTCCATAATGTCAGAAGATATAATCTCAAATGCTGTGTGGGATCATGAAGAAATTACAGTTTTATTAGCAGCATGGAGTAAAATCGTCGTACAAAAACAATGACTGCTTACAGTAAATATCCGAGTGTATTAAAAACTTGGATTTCACAAAACCCCAGTGCAGTGCCGTGATTAGTTAAAAATAAACTGAAGGATAATTATCGGATCGGCAGCAATTAATTTTATTAATATTTTATGAACAACTGGACGGTGTTTCAGGCTGCCGTTTTTTGTGAATGGTGTGCAGGGACTATCCGCAAAGACAATCAGTAGGAATGCGAACACGATTCAGTTAACGTGTGCCCATTTACAAATTAAATTAATGAAAAAATAAATACAGCAGATCTGGGTTTTCCTCTAAAACAAATATTAAGGACTGTTTAATAAATGCATCCATAAATGCCATGATTGAAACGTGCACACTTTAGTTAAATTAAAACCTGCTATATTGTAGCTGGATGACTAATTGTGAAACGTGTGTATTTTGTTTCAACTGTAACTTACCCTGGTTAAGGATATCTGCTAAGTAAATTATATAACTTATAAAGTATTGTTTGCAGTTACAAATCAGCAGAAAGAGTAATAAGTTAAGGGAGGCACATTGTGCCGTTTAAAATACATATATACTAGCACAAATGACGATGATAATAATACTAAATAGCAAATATGTATTGTTATTGTTGCACATGGAAACTTATTCTTATGGGAACATGCTTGTCTGAATATAATGTTGTCTATACACGTTTAGCTCTTCCTAATATCTCCTTTCCATGTCAGGCTGTATCGCTTGTAGTGTTGTTCTCTGTCTTTATTTTTAAAATGAAACACAAACCAAACCCACAATCGCTCTGCCCCTCCCATAAGAGGGACGGACTTCACAACGGCCTGGTTTTACGAAAAAGCTCTGATGCTTAAGCCAGTGGAACCGAGGCATAACATATGCTTCACAGATGAGGTGGTATGCTTCGGATCATGAGTAGTTCCTTCCCTTCTCCATACTCTTCTCTTCCCATCATTCTGGTACAAATTGATCTTTGTCTCATCTGTCCATAGGATGTTGTTCCAGAACTGTACAGGGTTCTGTATATATTTTTTTTGGCAAACTCTAATCTGTTCTTCCTGTTTTTGGGGTTTACCAATGGTTTCCATCTTGTGGTAAACCCTCTGTATTTACTCTGGTGAAGTCTTCTCTTGATTGTTGACTTTGACACAGATACACCTACCTCCTGGAGGGTGTTCTTGATCTGGCCAACTGTTGTGAAGGGGTTTTTCTTCACCAGGGAAAGAATTCTTCTGTCATACACCACAGTTGTTTTCCGTGGTCTTCCAGGCCTTTTGATGTTCCTGAGCTCACCAGTGCGTTCTTTCTTTTCTAAGAATGTACCAAATAATTGATTTGGCCACACCTAATGTTTTTGCTATCTCTCTGATTGGTTTGTTTTGATTTCTAAGGTAAAACTGAAGGAATAAACACCCCAAGAACAAGCAGAAACTAAAGACAGCTGCAGTACAGGCCTGGCAGAGCATCACCAGGGAAGAAACCCAGCATCTGGTGATGTCTATGGGTTCCAGACTTCACTGACTGCAAAGGATTAGCAACCATGTATTGAAACTCACAATTTAATTCATGATTATGTTAGTTTGTCCAATTACTTTTGAGTCTCTAAAATTGGGGGGATACAAATAAAAAATGGTTGTAATTCCTACACCTTCACCCAATTTGGATGTAACTACCTTCAAATTAAAGATGAAAGTCTACACTTAAAGCACATCGTGATTGCTTCCTTTCAAATCCATTGTGGTGGCGTACAGAGCCAAAATTATTAAAATTGTGTCACTGTGTCATTGTGTCACATTTATGGACCTAACTGTATCTAAATCTAAATATGTAAATATCCCCTGCTGTAAATTGTTGAATATTGATTAAATATGGAAGGTTTCTCTTCCAAGTGGAGAACTGCATAGTAACACTTGTCCTGCAATCCATGGCAAAAACACCATGAGATGAATTGACATCACTTTCCCATTCCAATGTTGCAGTCATTGAGAAAGAGCAATAGAAAGTTAAATGGGGGGAATGCAATAAAAACACCAAGAAAGAATTGTCTATCACCGACATCCTTTTAATAGTCTTAAATTGATTTACTCTCAATTCATATAAGATAAGAAGCCCTTTTTTTACCTGGTGTTGTTGTTGCAGTTGTTGTAGTGGCGATGGTGGTTGTCCTTGCCACTACGAGAAAAATAATTATAGTTAAATATTAATTGTGAAACAAATGTTAGAACATAAGGCTGAGGTAAAGTTAACACACTGTGAAAGCATTTAACAGCAACTTAACAGTCCTACACCTCTTCAATTTATTCAGGTCAACCTTACAAATACCAAAGTACTTCTTCAGGAATAAAGAGTGGAGGAACTGGTTAACTACAACATGTCTACAAAATGTCTGAGTACAGCAAGGGAAAAAAAACAAAAACAATAGTATTAACTAGATGGCAGGAAATTTCAGTTTCACACTTGGATATTACAGCATAAACTAAACTAAAGTAAACCCCTATATATTCTTACACGTTGTTTCCAGCACAAGCACGGCATCGCTCTCCGTTTCATCTCTGAAGACCGCAGAGAGAGACACCTCATATTCCGTCGATGGCCGTAACTCGTCCAAGATGTAGGAATCTGATTTGTCATTTAAAAGTACCTTTAAAAGAAAGATGTATTACAGTTTATCATCCAGCTATTAATATAATAGGATCAGTTGTCTTGATTCCAGCTGTTTGGTAGAAATGCACTGCTTAAGAGACTCGCATATAGGTGGGTTCGGCAGGGAAATGCTGCCAATATTAAATGTATTTTAGCATACCTATCTCAGATACCTTTGATTGAACATTATTTGTGTCTCTCACTGAAATGTAGACATTTTCTTATTGGGTGAAAATAGTAGGAAATCCCCATTAATTTATATTGCCCCATCTTCCAGTATGCTTGCAACTAACAGCAGCTGTGGAATTACAAAAAAGATTCCTGCTGATGTTTTAATGAGATCTTTTAATTCACTCCTAATAAAGCACTATAACCTGCAGGCCTGTTGTTCAGGAAAATCAGTACAGCCAATAAATCTCTGTTAAGACCCTGTTAACAGAAAGTAACATACTCCTTGACAGTTTGGTAAATAGAAATCCCTATATAACTAATAGTTTACACCCAATGTGCTGGAGCACACAGGCTATGATGAATTCTTCCTGATATGTAAATGTTTTTAATAATAATAATAGAAAATAATAATCTATGGTACAAAGAAAGAAAGTAGTCTTAAGTGACTCTGTAGAACAATGGATTGAGGGCATAAAACATAGCTGGTTCTCCTAACTTCATTAACAAAAAGTCTGATCTAAGCATAAGAAAAGGTCTGGAAATAAACCCAATCGAAATTGTACCTGTGTCAGTTCATTATACTATTTTTATTTGTATTCATTGTAAAATGATATATTTTCTTTGCATAACTGCTTTAATTTGGTTTGACATGAGGCAGGGATTCTCTTCCTCGCTTCCCTAGTCAAGCACTTGCAATAATCCTCATGTTTTGTGGCTTGTTCGGACTCAAATTTTATTTTAAACACGTGTCAGTGTTGTTCTCTCAGGTGTAGATTGTGTGACTGGGTTGGCGATGAAGCTTTCTGTCTTCCGAGAATTTCCATCCTATGATTCACGTGTCAAATATCGTAAGCCATCAGAGCACTCATCAACATCGTTTGTTGCCGAAGATGTAAGGGACATTTGGTTGAGTTTTAAAACAATCACAGACAAGCAGAACTTTATATAACATTCATGGATTCCAGGATACAGACATGACATGTATAGTAACATTTTCATTAGACAGCAAAGCCACCAGCATTTACAAAAGTATAAAAAAGCTTGTTTACCTGAACCTACTGGGAGAATACATGAGCATAACCTGTGTACAATGGCTGTCCAATGCAATTGTTACTATACATGCGTATCTATATCCTGGAAACAATTAATGTTAAGTAAAGTCATGGTTATCTGTGATTGTTTTAAAATGTAACTAAGTAAACAGACAGAATCAAATTTTCCCTACATAATGTAGGTACATAATGTACCTAACTCTCTTTACAAAGCTAAAAATAATACCAGGTAAAGGTAATGCTTTATTATGAAGTTGCAAAAGTGAATTAATGGAAGATAGAGATATCAATACGAAGAAATTACTGACCTCTTTTGTATCCCCACCACTCGTGGGAGTCCAGGACAGCTTGTACAAGACAATATCTGGTGCAGAGTGCCGCCATCTAACTCTGAAGCTGTTTGTGGATAATTCACTAGTCTTCAGATCCATTGGGGGTGGTACTGACTCTAAATATGACATGCAACACAACTTAATTATAGAATGTATAAAAAATTACATACAAAGGCTGCTGCTGAAGCCAGCTTTAGCTGTTACATGGTAAATTAACTGAGCTTCTGTAAAACTGTCCCTTTTGGCTTTAAATAAACATGGACAGCGCTCTTCATGAACAAAAAGTTATTGGTGATAATCAGGAAATGAAGAACCAATAGAAATTTAAATAAGGGCTGAGATCCTGCCCATAATAATAGGGATCACCAATCATAGTACATGAGGGCCATTGTGTCTCCAGGTTTTTGTTCCACCTGCACACTTCGTAACTTAATTGAACTAATTATTGTCTTCACAGAACCAATTCACCTACCCTGCCTGGTTCTGAACTGCCTGGTTCTGCCATGGTCCTCCATAACCAGGACTGCCCCCCTGCTCTACAGTGTTGTTTGACCAAGGGGCTCTATAGGTTATCAACCTTAAAAGTCTCAGTGTTTTGCATTTAGCGGCCAAGTGAGAAATAAGACCTACTTGTGGTGAAACTTCCTGTCAGTGGCTCAGACTGTCCTTCATCATATATGCCAAAAATGGCCACCGTGTACTCTGTGAGGGAAGTCAGGTTCCTAAGTATATGGGTAGTGACTTGACCAACTTCCACCTAATTCCCAAAAAGAGAAGGCATAATCAGGCATTAATACAGTACGTAGGTTCCACTCAACAGTGTAGAGCAAAAACACAGAATTGAAAAAGTTCTCTATCACTGTGTTGCTTAATTTTTTTTTTTTATGTTTGGGTTGTAAAGCAATGAATGCTGGGATAACTTATGCTTGGAAAGGCAGAAGTCAGTGCAAGATTGGGGTTGTCCTCCTCCCGAACCTCAGTTTAAAACTGTTAGTTTTTTAATTTGTCTGCCAAACCTTGCTTTCATGTTTTACCTCATTGGTCTGCACTCCATTCGTCTTCACATACATGATTCGATAACCTCGAACTTTCTTGGAGGCTGCATCCCATGTCATTCTGGCAGAACTGTGCCCCACTTCAGAGAATTCCAGGTTTCTGGGGGGGCTCAGTGGCACTGTTGGTGGATTAAAATAAAGACACTCTGTAATGAAATGCTAGAATATATACTGTAATTAGGAGCTGTAAAAAACAAAGTCACATGAAATATTGCAGGGTTTAGCTTTCCACAAATAAATGAGTAGTTCATTTTAAATTGACTGAATTGCACTGCAGTTTCTGATCTTATGAGAAAGTGAGTCACCAGTTCATTAAACTACATTTAAATGTAAGTGAGTGGGGAGAAGCAAGTTTCTCAGTGTGACATGTGAGAAGCAGGAGCTGGGAAATTGGAGTTGGAAAGAGCAGTAGAGTCATTTTTTGCTGAAGGAGCCATGCAATATAACTGTCAGAGACATTTCTGAATAATTTTGGCTAGGTCGATTGCTGGAAAAATTCAATTACCTCCCCTCCACCCTCTCTTGACTACTATAAAGGAAATTCCTTCAATAAAAAAGAATTCCAGGGAAAATAAAAAAAATACACAATTATTTTATCATAATTTCCATTATTATTATTAATTTTATACAATTGTGCATGTCTTAATAGGGTTGCAAGCTTGAACCTTACATATATATACATATGAGTAATTTGAATCAATGTTTAATCTATAATCTAAATAGTTTTCTATATTTCTAACAACACCTTGCTTCAGTAGCTTGAAAAATATGGTATACATTTCAAAGAAAAAAACACTTACATGTCGTTTCTTGACTTGTCATCGGATCACTGGCTTCTTCGCCATACATTGCATATACTGTCACAGTGTACTCTGTTTCCGGGGAGAGACCCTCCAGCTCTATATCATTCACCGACTCCACGACTTTCACCTGTTCAGACACATACATACTTCTCACATCTCACAGTATCATGCTGCACAGTGCCATTGATAAAACACAGAATGAGATACAATATCGCTTGAGGTTAGTTCATTGTTGTGTGACTAATATGGATGCATTCAACATGATATTCCTCAAGAAAATGTTTTTAAATGAGAATAACAAGATTTATTTTTTTAAAAGGGTGATTATACGTGATATCAGCTTTGAAGAGCCAGTTTCCAGTCCCTCTCCAAAGCAGTCACCACTTACACGTTTCTTAATCTTTAAAAACTGAGCTCCAAAACGCGATAAAGCAATCAAACGTGACAGGATCTTAACACTAACACGGAAATTGGGTGGATCTCAGGAGGACTTTAAACCCTGGTGGCTCTCTGAACTGAGTCAACTAGCTTAACTTAAGCCTGGATAAGACAATCAGGGCTCAGAGTCTTCAGGGCTCTCAATTAACTCTTCACAGCAGTGGGACAAAGGGAGATCCGGTGTCTCCCTCCGGTCTGCAGAGGGATTACACTCGGCAGTTCGACTACAAAAAGGCAGACCTGAAGCCAGCTTACCTCTTTCTCATCCGCTGCGTCCGCCTCTGTCAGCGGGGCGTACAGGATCATGTAACCAGAGGCCCCCTCCACACCTTTCCACCTGGCCCTCATGGTGCTGTGAGTAACATCATACAGCTGCAGGTCGTTCACCATGGGCAGGGCCACTGAAAAAGGACCAGATCTCATTGCCTCACTAACGCCCCAAGAAAACAACTTCCTGCTCTTCAGACGTGACCCTCTGAATACATGTCATAAAGCGGGCTACGTGTTTTTGTTCTTTTTAAATATGGTCACCTGAAACTCCCAGTCTCCTCAGTAAAATGATGAAGTAGTTAATAATTCGATTCTGACATTTAAAAAAAAAGCAGACGTTGCGTGACTGAGCTTCTTGGTTAATAGATAGCCCAGCACAAAGTGAACAATGGCACTTGTAATCTCATGAATGAGGTTCATAATTTTAGTGCGCTTCAGTCCTTCCAGCAGCAGTACATTATTCTAATGCCAGGTCTTTTAAGCCTGTTTTAAATCTCTCTATATATATTGTTGCATATCATATTGTAGCAGGAATTCAGAAATGGAGAAAGATGGAGAGTGATATGTATGAGGTGAGACATAAAACTATAAACGCTAGTTGTAGTTGGGCAGATTTTCTTTTTCATGGAACATGGAAGTGATATAAAATGCAGTTTTTTAGTTAAATACATCTGCCACTTAATACAAAGAGAATAAAGAGATGCCCATTGCCCAGTGCGATCACTCTCTGTGAGACTCACGTGTTGTTTCACTGCCTCTAAGCCCCTCACTGGCAGAGCTGGTGTACACGGCAAAAACTGCAATCTGATACTCAGTCAGGGAGTTCAAGTACTGCAGCACCACTGAGTTCTCACTGCCATCAACCACAGCCTGAAACACAAAGGCAATGCACCTTAACTGGACAACTTACACTTGAAATCAATATGGAGGACATAAATGTGTGTGCACTAGTCAAGGTCTATACTCCAAAAAGAACCTGATATAAGACTATGGACAATACAATAGAGCTGGAAAGAAAGATCTCAAAATCAGATTCAACCCACACCATGTTAGTGTTCTTGCTCACAAATAACAACAGTGTGGCGTCTCATGCCCCATTTGTTTCTAATTGAATATCTGCAGTGATTTGAATCTAAGACCTAGTCATGATTCCTCTATTACTATCCCATCTCATAAAGGTCTCCAATTAGTGGTTATCCAGAGACGCATTCAAGAGCCCAGAATCTGCATTTTTGAAATTGTTCATCTGTGTGAGAGGGGTCACTTTAAGACCATTTGACTTTACCTCATCTGGCTGGCCTCCTCTGGTGGGGTAGTAGACCACACGGTATTTCTCCACTTTACCAGGGGCGTGGGTCCAGGTCACTCTGAAACTTCTGGCCGTTACTTCTGAAGTCTCCAGGTTTTGAGGGGCTCCTAAAGACGTCTGTCCGCCAGACACGCCTGAAATAACAATTATAGACCATTTTACACTGTCTGCCCAAGTGTCCCTCTTTGATCTCTTAGAAGCGCATACCTGAACATTAAAAACTAGTCTCAGTGGAAGTTAGTTATAATATGCTTTAGACTCTAGCAAAAAGCAAAACCATTGTCATTTTCATTTAAAATCTTACCCAATGTTCCAATGTTTGGGACTATACTGCACTACAATTACACTGTAATTCTAATAGGAATAGAAAGTTACAGTACAGAGGAAAATAATTACATAGCTTGATGTCTGTTCATATTGTATTCATCATACTACATGTTACAGGAGTCAGAGTTGAGTCATTAATTTCCTAAAAGGCATCATCGCCTTGAAGGAGTATTACTGATTTTTTCTATTATTCAGTGGGGACGCTAAGGTGCTAATACCAGGAAAATTGAAATGGTCTTGTTTAAAAAAAACAAAAAAACTCCAAAGTAAGTTCCTCCATATATGCACAGGTGTACAAGTGTTTTTCAAGCAACCAGGTGTTTGTGTTTTTTCTGTTTTGTCGAACTATTCTGTATAATGACTTGTTAATCCCTATAAAAGGGAATAATTTATATAAAATATATCTAAATGGTCCCCGCCTTATACCTTTTATCTCCTTGTCTTGTTCTTCCACGCGATCGCAAACGGTTTTAGTAAGGCTTTCCACAATGGTGCTCATGATGTTGAAGTCAGCGACATTGTAGACGTGGGACTCGTCAGGGTCCGAGGCAATGGATCTCAGCTCATTCTCATCAGCGTTCTTCACACCTTCAAGAGGAGCACATCACAAACCATACAGTCAATATAATACCCTGCTATAGAATGCAATACAAATCTGTGCTTAGTAAAGTGTACAAAGAACATTTTTAAGAATGGCTATTGAATACATAGTGGTTCTGGTGGTATGTCTTGCTATAAAAATATCTAAACAACTTTACTTTGAAGTGTGATCAAATAGAAGAAAAAGGTATGTCTACCTGCAGAAACAGATAATGACAGATAATGTAACAAAAGGAACAATTTCGAGATGACACGGCTAAAAAGGAGATCACACCCAGTATTTATGTGTTGCTTTTAAAGCTTTTAAACTGAGGAAAAACAAACTCAGATAAAATTCAGGAAAGGCTGGTTTCGTACCAATAGCAAACAGTTCGATGCCAGCATCCTGAAGACTTCTGGCTGGAGGAATGACATCATCCTGGGACTTTCCATCTGTGATCAGGATACCAATTTTGGGCACACCAGGCCTGGCCCCAGATTCAGACTTAAAGCTGTTCTCCAAAATATAAGTCAAAGCAAGACCTGAAAGGGAACACAATTCTGCAAGTCAGTTTGGGCAGAGGAGAGTAACCGACAGCCATGAGACAGATTCCAAGTGTTTCCAATAATGAAAAAGACGTTATAATTTAAAACATCTACAAAATAGCTATGTATTTAACACACAAGTAATACACAGGGACTGTAGCTGTATACATTTAGAAGATATTTCTCCTTAGCAATGTTTAATTGTGCATCATTATTTTTGCGTCATATTATGTATAAATGTTGTTAGATTCTCCAAACTGGCAGTGAAACTGAAGACTCATTAACAGCGTAAACTAAGGGACTTTTTTCACAGATTGTTTTCTTTCTGATGTACTGGGATTTGATTTACATCCTCAGTCCAGCTCTAAAAACAGACAGCTTCAGACTCAACAATAACTTAATTTGGAACAAGTCTAAAAATGTTTTATGAAAAGACAGACATGTCAACAACTAAATGAATACATTTGTTCACATCTTAAAACAGAACCACTTAAAAAGGTAGTTCTGGCTTGATTGCATTGTTACCTGTAAGGGTGTTGCCTCCTTTGTATGGCAGATTTTTCACTGCGTCAATCACAGATTCCTTTGTGTTAAAGGCATTGAGGTGCCATTCAATTCTGGGATCCCCACTATACTGAGCAAGACCTTAGTAGAAAGATTAAGGGATGAACATTTTAGAACTACACTCCCATATCCCTGTTGAATTACAGCATTAAAATACCTTACGTTGCTTGTTGCTGTGGGCTGCCAAGGTATGCTTTAAAAAGTTGCACATGAAAACATCTTTAATCTTGTCAAATGCATGGGACTGAGAAACACTGAAGTGATATAATTGATAAGAATACAATACATTAATTTAAAAATTTAATAGAAAGTTCATTTTCAAATCCTGTTCCTTCTCTTTACTAGTTTAGAATCTTAAGGAACCTGAAACCTTTTCATCTCTGATGCATGGTGCTGAGTTGTTCTATGGCTCTTGCATCCAGGTTGGATTAAGGCTACATTTCAAATTTACAGCAGGTGTATTAAATATTGATTTGAGGATCACTCCAGGATTACTCACCGATTCGGGTTTTATCGGAGCCCACAGAGAACGCACTAACCAGGTTTTCCAAGAACATTCGAACAAGCCGAAAGTTGATCCTGCCAATACTCCAGGAGCCATCCACCAGTATCACAATATCTGCGATAGCTGGAGTCTTGCAGACAAACTGGTCCGCTGCAAATAATTAGACACAACAAACTTTCAATACCTCAGCCAAGGATTCTATCTTTACCCCAGTGATGAAGTTTGCCAGCTGGTTTGGCTAATCTTTAAAATTGTGGAAAAATAACATTCAAAGGATCTTATTTTTTACTCATGGCAATGGCTATTTCTACATCTATTATTGACACAGAGAATAAGTTTTACAGTCTTTTTTCCCACTCAGTATTTTGTGAATTAAACAAAGTACCATATTTTGAGAGGCCAGATATCAGCTATTTGAAATACATACAAATTCATATCCAAAGCAGAAAAATAACTACCACTACCATTTAACAAAATGTATATATTTTTAAACGTTGAGATGCAGATTGGATCCAAGGCATTTTGTGTAAAAAAAGTACTATTTGCTTCTCACAGTAACAACAATATAATTGTAATTTTAGGTTTTTAATAAATATATTTTTTGAGTAAAAAGAGACGCCAAAAAAGATATATATATATATATATATATATATATATATATTCCAACAAAAGATATGATAATATTCATATTGTATAAATTAATAGTGCAAAAATCGATCTGGGATTCCTAAGAATTCAATATGATCTCCAAAGATAAAGCAAATAATCTTGGTAGTGAAGAATACATCTCTAACAGTATTTTCAAGAATTTAACTTCCATATCTGCCACTTTCTCCGGACTCCAGTTAGATGATGAAGGAATAAGCTTAGTGGGTATTACTGTTTTTTTAAGTCTCAGCATTCTGCAAAGTCATCCATGAAATGCAAATCAATGTCAGGTACTTTATTAAGGTTTCTTTGTGTTCTGGACCCTCACAGAAAGAGGCGTAAGATTTCTCTACAGGTTAAATAACTAAATTCCAGATCCTGGAGACTGGGTTCTCTTAACTTCACATCGGAAGACGACATGTTTGCGAGCCAGCAGCAAGAGTAGGAACTGCAGTTTAGATTAATGTGCAGTCGAGCACAAAGAGTCTAGCTAAGGCTTCAGGGAAAAGATCCAGGTTTTTAGAAAGAGCACTAAATCTTCTGTGGAAACTAGGAGCTGCAACAGTTTCCACAATGTCAATGCAGAAAAGCCTATTTTGCCATGTATACTCAGTGAAGTCATTTGTTGTATTTTACACCACAACGGCAATTTGGCAATCGTATCAAGTCCTTATGAGATATAAACAAAAGCACTTTGTTAGCACTTAAGTAGAGCTCAACTGATGTTATGCTTTTTGTGGCCCTTCTGACTTTCTGACTTCTGTATTTTAACCTATAAAACTGCAGTTTTTTTTTTACTGCAGTGGTGGCACAAGAGAAGTAAATCAATCCTGCACTGCAGGAAAGACTAGTGAGGCAAACTAATTTCATGGCAGAATGGACCATTAAATTTCAAAGGACAGAAACAAGCACTTTTAAAGGGGCTAAATAATCTCGGTATCACCTGCGCCATAACCCTGGACCTGTACAAGTTAAGAAGGACATTTCTCTAAAATCAGTTTGAAAGTGATTTATAGATGTATAGATTAATTTAATTAAAACGCAACCACCAATGTTTTTTTCTTTATAATGACAGCTCTTCACATTAATTTTAAATAACAATGTTACTTTCACTTGTGGGGAAAAAAATAAAGACAAGAGAACCATAATTTAAACACACACACATATAAAATTAAATGTGTAAGTAACAAGTCAAACAAAACTGCATTAAAGGTAAGCAATTATATATGTGACACTCAAAAACTTAACAAGGTATGCTGAATTAACATATTTGCGAACATTTAATAACATCACTACATGTCTGTACATTTTTTACATGTTATCCAACACAAACAAATCAACATATTTTCAAATTAAGATCCAGGTCTTGCTTGGCTTTCATTCTTTAGTAATCCCTTCGTTGTTGATTTACTGCAGCTGAGGGTCTCTATCTTGGCCAGAATGTAGCAGACTCTCACCAAGTTATTCCCATTCAACATATAGCCACAGGTGATATGAATTATAAAATGGTGTTGTCAATGTGTTGTCAACAATAAATCTTCCGGGAGTTTTCTTCTACTACCTCGCTGGAAGAAACAAAATATATATGAGAAGCAGATGAGTGTAAAAAGACAAGAAGTTGACAATATAATTCTACCATTCCGTGTATAAGTCATGCACCATGGAAACCTAGCAAAGCTTGGCACAAAGTGTTTAATCTGCAAACTTGCCCGTTACAAACATTCTCAATTACTGGTATTTTGAAGTTCAATTCACATAAATATGAAAAGATTTTTGTTATAGTACAGTTTTTCAGGTAAAAAAAGCATTACTTTTGTTTAAAAAATATCAACCAATATTACATTTTCTTTAGGAAAGGCAGTACTGGGGGTTAGTGGACCAATTTCCATTTACAAAGTATGAGATTGATTTGATTATGAGTACTGTACTTTTAAGAAAATTCAAAAATAAAAAAAGTTAAAAGCTGTCCATTAGTAGCACTTTGGTACTTTCTGTTCTCAGCCAGCACACAGTGTCTAAATGCCATATATCTGCTAAATTACTCGTATTTATCATTCAGTATGTGCCTCTGGCTGTAAAATGTTAAAATAGTGGTAGCCCTAGTCATCAGACAAAAGTGTCTTTATTGGCTCGTGAATATCTAATAACAGCCAGTAGGTATTTTAGCCTCAATTCATTAAAAAAACTATTATAATAATTTGTTTCAAATATCCAACAGCCTTAGTGAAAACAGACGTCTTATAATACAGCTATAATATATAAAATAATTGTGTTTAAACACATTGTTTAAGATTATTTTGTATTGTAAGTTTAATAATAATAATCATAATTATTATCATGATTATTATTAGAAGTGGTAGTATTATGAATAATAATAACAATAATTTAATAAGAGCTTTTGTACCAAAGTTTTCACCATCAGCTGAAATTCATTGGGAACCTCCATTGCAGATATCATATTTTTGAATGTTATTCAGTTCTAGCTTAATGTCATTAGACTGAGCAACACTTCCATTTAAAATCAATACTAATCTCACTCAGGCTATAAATATAAAAACATCCAATCTAAACACAATGAACACAATGCCATTTAGTATTTTAAATTGTAAGGATGAGACACATACCATTAAGACATCAGTATCAGTCATGAATTCAAACATATACAAAACCCTTCTAATTGTGTACTGGACAGAACATTGTGAGAAGGGTATAATAAACTCAAGTTGATAGAATTGTATACTTGAATACTTTTGCTAAGATGAAGTCAAATTAACAGCATAGTAGTTCATTTGAAAATGTTCTGTTCTTTGTGTCGTGTAAATTGAATGGTGATTTACCCACACAAGTAGGGCCTACACAGAATGTTAAGTTTTAAAACAAATACTTCTCTGACTTCCTCTTAGCCTCTGTAGATGTGGAATCTGTGTATTCAAGCCACATTTGAAAGGAAATTGCTGAAGAGAAAGGGTGGAAAAAATGCTTCAAAGAAAGCACGTGAATGCTCCTCAGAATTCAAAACTCTCAAGATCTCATTCTTGGAGCACTAGACTAAAGCCACTAGGAGTTTACCCTTGGCTTCTTGCTTTGCAGTCAATTGAATTGCTCCTCACTATTTGAGCTAATAATGAAAGAACAGCTTAGAGCTTTCCAGCTCCTAATAGCAGAGTTGGTCAACACAAACGGAACTGGATGGACAGCAGACCTCAATGAGAAAAAAAGCATTAATTCAGGAACACAGAGATTAGTGTGAAACCCCCAGTTAAGCCACAGTTTAGGGTTGTTCTATGGTGAATTCCCATTCAAACTTGGTTACATAGTACAGCCTCAGCCAAGAGTTCATTCACAAAGTCATGATCTGCAAAGTTCCATCTCACAACAATCTGGACAATGCAAATCTGTAAAGCACAAAAAATTACACCACTATCTAAATTTGCATTGTACTGGAGTGAAAGAGACAAATCAGAAACAATTCTAGCTGCCCCAAGTTGCCCTCTGCACTCCTGGGCATTAAGAAGCAAAGAGGCACTGAAAATTAGTCTTTGAGAAAACAGTTCAGATTTTCCAATAACACAGCTCACTGCTCTTCGAATAAACTGTGGTTTTCTGATCAAAGTCGTTGACTGACCATGCAATGTAATCCATACTTTTAGTGAGCTTTGTGCAGGAGGACAGTAAATGGTATGCACTCGTTTTTGTTTTCATTGAGACAGTGCAGTTGCTCAACAGACTAGTAACCCTGTTTTACCAATTTTCCTACATTAAGTTGCCTTTAAACCAGTTTTAGTCTGAAACGAGAACTTTTAAACAACTGTAATGAACGGTAGGAAAGTGACTGACACTTTACTTTTCTCCACACTGTTTGAAAAATGTCTCTTCTTTCATTTCATAATGATATTGGTCAATGTATTCAACAGAACTGGCACAGTGCATACAATCGTTTTAATGCCAGTGTGAGGAATGATCTGGAAGCAGGCCTTTTGTACTTTATCCCAATACATACAAGGTAATTATATTCTTATAGTGCAGTTTTATGAGGTTTGAATTGAAATGAAAAATATCGAGCTCCCGCTAATATTTCTCTGAACAGGTGAAGAGGTTAATTATGTTTTAGGACTCTAACCTCTGCGGAAACATTTGCATTTGTTATCTTATTTATCTTACTCTATAAGTAATCGAATCCTTGAATTATAACAAAACACCTTTCTAAAGAAACAAAAACTATTAAATTAGAAGCAACAGTAAGAAAGACCAGTAGTTAGTGGCAAATTTAAAAGTAAAAAACAAAACAAAAAAACCTGCAGGTCATGAGGGTTAATAGTGCTGCAAAACCAATATGCAAATTTAGAGCATGACCAAATATTTTTACAATTCCAGTTAAATGGAATTTGAGAGTATGTGACAAACGCGTAGGCTTTCTTTGCGCCAGAACAATCCAGTGATTATGCTAATGCTGGAATATTAATATTGTGAATAATGAGAGGGCCCCAGACGGCACACATTTCGGGCTTACTTTGTGACAAGCCTCCCAATATCGCCACCGACGTCCCTCTGGGATATTGAAGTGGAAACCAAAAATACCACTTAGCATCCATGCTGTTTTGAGAAAATAGGTCATTATAACATTTTTTTTTTCCCCCAGATTAAATTGCTCCTTAATCCAAAAGAATGCAGTCAGGCGTTCTTCAGAAAAGAGCGAGAGAGGAAAAAAAATCCATTCTTGGAACCGTTTTTGTATTATGCTCTTCTTCATAGAACTCCTCTTATTCCAATTCTCCACTGGCACTGTGATCACTAACAAGGTGTGATCATTTAAATTACATCTGGCTTCTGGGAGCAGGATTTTGAATCCTACCAGTCAATCAATACACCATGTGCAGAATGGCTGCCGTTGTTAAAACTGCAAGATTAATAACTTATTATAAAGTTTGAAAAACTAAATACCAAACCAGCACAGTCCTATTCAAAGCCTTTGGGACATTACCACTGAAACACAAAATACATTTCAGAAGCTTTCTAATTGAGTGGCCCACTGGTACCACCTACACCACTGCACATTTTATTATACAGTAGTAGCATTACTCTATTTAATAACATTTGAGTAATCAGACTTTATGCTAGCACATGGACCTAGTCATGTGTCCGATTCATTTCTCAAATCCAGGAATTGCCTCATCAATCTAATCTTTGCGATGTGCATTTGTAGGACGCCATTAATAAAGTACTTTTTCAGAGTTTTTTTCCCCACTCAGTATAGATGTATATACTAACTGAAGTACCTATAAATTCAACAGGAAAAACTTGCTCTCCAGAGGCCATTACAAAATGAAGAAAAAGGATTGAAGGTGTGGTAGGAAATTCGTAAGAAATTCGCTACATGTTCACAGTATACATTTTCAAAGATCCAGCTTAGTAATGAAATGTTTCTGTACTAAAGTGCAACACAAGCATTTAAAAAAGCAATGGCTGCTGATTCAGTTTCATGACAAAAGAAGGACAACAGCAGAAACAGTTATCCATTAAACTCATCTGTAAACAAATAAATCCTGCTCTTTCTTGGTAGTCTGGGTGCATTAACGTGAAGGAGAATGATATGGAATCTTTATGCAGTTATTTTGCTTACAGAGCAGCAGTCTGATATTTTTAATGAGTATGAGTTACTAATGACGATGATACAACTAGTGGTGGAGGTGAAAGAAGTCAACATTTCCAGAGAGCAAAATAACTATCAGTGAAGCATGCATATTTAATACATTTCACTGAAGTAAAACTTTCTTCTTCATAAGACTTCCTCAAATTTTAACCCACGGACTATAAGGGAAGTATGGTACAGCCTGCACTTGATATTTCATTATTTTTAAAGCTTTGATTTTGGTTCGTATTGTACACAGTTGAACAGTGAATAAAGTAAATGATTAAAAACAGATTCAGGAGAGAAGGAACCCAGGAGAGATTTAAAAGGGAGAAAGCATAAGAAAAAGTTAAAGGGTCACACGCAACATAATAAAGATCCAAAATTATTTTGGAAAGGCAATAATTGGACAGAAGGTAGGGGTGGGAAAGGAGTACAAGCAAGCTGAGCTGATTCGGGCAAGACTGCCAGGCTATATTAAATGTATTGATTGAGCTAGTGTGTTTCTTCTTTGTTCCAATAGTTCTGCATTTGGACATTATGAAAGTGAATGGGGGAAGCAAACTGATGTTTAACTGAGTAGTGCCTGTATTGCTAGATTGAGGGTATAGATGTGTCATCCAGTGAGGGATAATATATATATGTGATAAGTTTGTTGCATAAATATTACAACAGCCCTGTTTACATCTGTTGCAGATTACGTTCGCCCCCACGAGTATATTTTTATGTTTTTCTATTTGAATGTTGAATGGCATCAGAACTCGTCTTGCGTGGAAGAACGCCATTTGAACAATCCCTTACAACTAACAGTGATCTCTCAGTGTGTCTGTAGAGGGCCAGGCCAGTGTCAACATGTACAGCAAAGGCCAGATATAAGGCCTCCAGGGTCAGCTTCCAGTTGAGACTCAATGGAACATAAAGAGGGGTCAAACGGGATATCTTGGAGATAATGACAAAATGGAAAGAAGAGATCACAACTTTAATCATTAGCCATGCTAGAATAGGTAATTGAGGGTGTAGTAGCAGCCAAAAAGATGTGTTGTAAATGTTTGAAAATGAAGGCCAAAACCAGTCTTTGTAGGTGGTAGAAGGTTATTAATTTTGCCACAATTAATGTGGCCAACTACACTGAGATGGAGTTTGCACCTTGCAGACTTCAACTTGTACATACATAGGTTTCTAAGGGAATGTACTAATTTAATTCCAGCTACATGGAAC
This sequence comes from Amia ocellicauda, assembly GCF_036373705.1. Classification (NCBI taxonomy): domain Eukaryota; kingdom Metazoa; phylum Chordata; class Actinopteri; order Amiiformes; family Amiidae; genus Amia; species Amia ocellicauda. Next base: position 5,644,753 of record NC_089867.1, read on the forward strand.
AATATGAAAACATTCTGAAGGGGTATTCATCAAATTAGCATGAGAAGGGAAGATAGCTGGATTTATAGGGTTTAAAGTGTAGGATTTCACTTTACCTAGGAATGCTGTGGAATGTGTTGAACATAGGAATTGCTTGGGGGCAAAGGAATATAAGATCTGAGATATGCAGGAAAAGGTGATCTGCATAGAAGCGTAGCTAGTGGAATTAATGGTGCCACAGTCAAGGAAGAAATATTATTGCTACCAACAGAAGCTACAGAGAGAGTAAAAACAACCGAGTACAAAACACTGTAGTTGTTCAAATTATATTTCAAATCCCGTGGCAACAAAATTATTCCACTAAATGTGACCAGATGTTGTTGTTTTTTGCATCCACTGAACTCTGAGTAGAGAAGAGAATGATTGAAAACATATAACATATATTAAATGATGTATGTTATAAAAAAAATGCTTTTCTATTACACACAGTGTCAGGGTGGCAATAAAGAGCTCTTCCATGCACACTGTAATCAGTATTGAGGAGGGAAATGGGGTTGGTAATATACACAGCAAAATAAATCCTTGGGACTGTTTAGAAATTATAATATACAAGTTTAAGTGAGGATATGAGGAAAAATAGGAGAAAAGAGATGAAAACGTACCAGAAATCAGAAGAGAAATCAGAGGGGAAAAGTGCTTAATAGAGGAAACTTCTAACCCTGCACAAATGTTGACTGCCTCCTACAAACAAGCTTCATACCAAGTTCTACTAAGTTATTATCCTGGACATATACATATTTCAACGTTGTGAGGAGGAATAATATCACTTTGCCAATTCTGGGCCATGTGTAATTGAATAAATGTTATAATTGTGAGTACATAAAGACACTCTAGGGTTAAACAGACTATCCAAAATCTGTCTTCAAAATATGTCTGCCCTTATGGAAAATCCATCAGGTGTTACATTCCTTCTCTGCTTCTAAATGATTCTGTCAAAGTTTAAAATTCATCGATGGTACACTTACTCTACTTAATCATTCAAAGTGGAGAACTGCTGCCCATTACTGAGATCCAGGGCTTTTTTTCCATTTTCATTTTTTAAATCTCCAGCCAAGTATGATTTATAACCAAACTTACCAATTTGTGAATTAAATGGAGTAAAATGTAACTTGTATCAGTTTATTTTTATCTTGCCTAAGAATTCACAGTGGCAACACAGTAGCTAAATTCTCACCAGCTCAACCCTGCCTTGAGAACTGAATCTGTTGTTATACAATGCCTCTGTGCCTCTGATCTTAACCTGCATATTTGCTGTCCAATGCTGGACTAAGTCCAGTTGTTACTGCAGTTACTTTTCTGAAGCCCTTGTCATGCTGTCCATCAAACTTATTCCAAAACTGCAATACAAGACACCAATAAATTAGCTAACAGTACAATACAGTAATCAAAAGCAGTACTTCCGAGAAAACAGAGCTGGATATTGAATATTGAATATTGGAAATTGAACCTGTTTAAGTGCATCTGTTAATAAATAAATAAGTAATAATATACATTTAATAGTTTACATGTTAATAGTCTGCTATTTTAAACCATAAAGAGTAACACTGATAAAGTTAAAAAATAATTCACCATATTAAATGCCATATTCTTTACTGGTAAAGTAGTTTTACGTTTGTTGTAGTTACCATAAATGTAGTTTAAAAGTAAAGATGAAAAGATTACATTTGGCCATTGTGTGCCCACTGAAACAATAAAACTTTGTTTCAGATTTAAAATAAATTATGTCATTTTTTTCTTGTATTATTATTATCATGGTTATTATAATGCATCCATGTAGAACTTTCTGCCTTTCATGTAAATTGGGCATCACATTTTGTGACTTTAAAGCAGACACAGCATAACTCAACTGCTGGAAATAATACAGTTAACTAGAGTTATAGTTATTGTATGCTAAATGTTCATCACCAGAGAGTTTCACTAGTGATTTGGACACAATGGACACACAATGTAGCGATATTGCCTAAAGCATTGTATAAGCTTAACTTATATATTCCTTTTCTATTATTTTGTTACAGTGGGTTATGAAGCACTTTTGCTATTTTCTCAAAAACATATTCCACACAGCACCCATTAACTGTTTTACATATCACAGTCTGCCCACACTGACACAATTTGCGTTTCTTCTATCTCCCACATGCTGTCTGAAAATGCCTTATATTTGCCTCTCTCAATAGACATTGTGCAAAAAAAATGTGTATTTCTCTGTCTGCGGTTTCTGTCGGTATATATTCCAAGCATACTCAGCTAGTTGATGGCATGTTTCCTGGGCCAGCAACACCATGCCAGAGAGCAGCAGATATCAAAGTGGGCTGAGAAAAACGACCACAGCAGAGAAAACAACACTACGTCATGACCTGGCCAACAGTGGTAAAGTAATTATTTGATATGAACAGCCTATTCACCTGTTAGTGAGATTAATCCCAGGTGTTCTGTTTTTACATTGAACTTATGCACATCACGGCACTGTACTGCTACAAAGACGATTTCTGAAGTATGCAGAAAAGAAAAAACAACCCTGATTTTCAGGGCACTTGACATTTTATTTAACAGTCTCACCAATCCTCGCAGCCATCTGTGCTTTGTAGGTGGACTGACAGTCATCCCGGAAGGACAAGAAAGCATGGAAAGAATTATTTTCAAAAGCCAGCTATTATTAGTATAATTTTTTGGTCTAAAACTCCTTTTTCCACTTGTTTCTGCGTGGTGTTTTGAAGCTGGTCGACCACATTGAAATCCACACCTGCTCGTGTATCCATGGAAACACTGAACAACCAAGTTAATGTGGCCATTCATTTGACAATCTTTTGTCATTGTTTAAACTGACACAAACATTTAGTTGGTTCAGAGCATACTCTAAGAAGCCCAGGACAAATAGCAGAAGACTCTTTTTCTCTGCAATGTAGAGCAAAATTCAACCGCATTACAATATAAATTCCTACTTCTGACATAAAAGAAAAGAAAAATACCCGTCTTCAATTTCCAGAGAGAGTTTGTATTTGAGAGTTAAATAGTGCAGCTCCTACAAAGGTAAAACAATTGGCTTTAATGTTTAATTAGCCAAGAATAATTCTGTTCAACACTTCAGTTCAGGATATTTTTTCCCTTAGGGAGGAGGTGCCCCAAGCATAAGGAGTATTGGTGTTAACAGCAGGTTTTATCATTTTATGTTTTGTTAAATAGTTTTTTACAGCACTCACTTCCCACAGAGCAGGCTATTCAAATATGTATTTTTATCAGAATGTTTTACTTTACCCAGTCAATTCCTTATCACTGCTTTCTTTCTGGTGTCTTGTTTCCTTCCTATATCTATCTTCGCTCTTCTTAAAACTCACTTTAACAACATTATAAATAAATCACGTTTTTTTCTCTAGTAAAAATAATAATGTTCACTGTAGGGTTAGCGTTGTTGGTCCTGTTCTGTACTTCAATTTATATATTTTTTAAATGTTACCAAAAAAAAAAAAAAAAAGGTTCTGCCAGGTCATCTACAGTTCATTTAGTAGTACATGAACATTTAATAATGTGTGCTCCACTAACATACTTCTAGTTCTGATAAGCTGGTTTACCTTTTTTAAGGTTCTAAGATAAGTAGAACTCCTTAAAACATATATTTCAAGAAGAAGAAAAAAAAATCATTATTTATTACATAGCCTTAGGCATTAAAAAAGAACACTAATAACTAGGCCTACTTAGTACACGTCTGAAATAACTTGCTATTAAGATTGCAAAGGAAATATATATCAAGCCTATACAACTTCTTGTATTAAACTTCAGCATCAGATTAAGCAATATTAAAATCATGTTTATTGCAGAAGTAGAAGCTAAAGAAACCCCTGAATTTCAACAGATTTATAACACATCTTGAAAAAGTTACAAATATATTGACCACTGACTTTCCAAGCATTTGTTCTAAATGAAACGAGCACTTAATCATCTGACATAATAATCTCAAGACATCTCCAGAGGCAATCCATCAAGCTTTCACACTGTGTAAGATACCAAAAAAAGCAGCACCTCGGGAAAGAGTTGCCTGCATTTGCCTGTTATGAACTTGGCATCCCCTGCAAAAAATGCTTAAATTATTTTGATGCATATAAAAGCCAGGGATTCGGAAAAGCTAAAGCTGGAATCTGAGACTAACAAGTACAAATTAAATCAGGTGCAGTTCCCTAAGCTCTAGTAGTTGTTGATAGTTATATCTCTATCTCAAGAAAGACCAGCCATCTGAAATCGCCACTGAATCAGTGACACTGGCAGGAATAATAAGTGAACAAGACCGATGTCATTGCTTTATTGCCACCATCCTGAAAATACAGCGATACCCTTTTGCTTCCCACACACTGACCACCTGTGACTGATTAAATTCTCTAAAAGGCTCACTACTGCTCTCCATTGGAATGAAATAGTGGCTGTTCATCGCAACTGTGTGATTCATTCTCACAGCTGTTAATTGTCCACATATGTTTCTTGCTGAGAAAAGTGTAACACTTATATAGCTCTTGCAAAATCAGGAACGTTTTCGCCAAATAAGTTTGGTTAAGATTTCCCCAAGATTTTCACAACTTTTTACAGCTGATAACTTCAAATATGTCAATTACTCAAGCTGTGGTACCAACAGAACATTTGGGAATCTGGATAGAAGAGCTAAATTAATCCAGTTAAACATTTCACTAAGTCAGATCAGCAGCCAAGAGTTGGTCTGGAACAAAAATCAGAAGAAACCACAGCCCTCTAGGACTGGAGTTTGAAACCCCTGCCTGAAGATGAAAAAATTAAGGAATTGTCACAGCAAATTAAGCTTTGTGGAGAGTAGATCAAGTTTAACAGTATTCATGTAAGGGTGCATTGTCTCACAGAAATGTCAATTTTCTCTCTTCAAAGGACACGTTGTGAACACAAACACTGAGCTTCAGCAGAAGCCAATTTGTAGAGATGGCCAAGACACCCTTGAAAGAATGTTTTGATTTGAATATATGATATGGACAGTAGGTAAACAGTTCAATAAACAGATCAATATAAGAACATTTAAGCCAAAAAAACAGCAGAGATAAACATATCAATATATGGGGACGTATTCAGCTTTTATTTTGCACAATTTTGTCTCCCGATGTGAGCAGCTGAAGTTGTAAAGTATGATAAATAAAGCTTTACTGTGGCTCTAAAATCCAGATGTAGAGATCATGAAGTAACTGACAGCCAGATGAACAGGTCACTGCACAGATCCTCTCCCTAGGGACCACCTGTCCACTTAGCAGTAATTCCAACAGGGAAAAAGTCAAGCAGAGTATTTTTAATAACTCAGGTGTTTCCTTCATTTGCTAGTCTGTTCTTTCAGCAGCCAACTCAAATGATGCATACTAATGGAGTTTTAAATGAAAGTTCGGGAGTAGGACAAACTCTGATCTCGCACTGGACTTCCTGTTCACCCAAGCAGAAGTATCACGTAACAAGCAGCCCTTCCCAACATTCATCACTTCCCAACCACCTCTACAGCAGCTTCTTGGCTCATTTCAACTATTGGGGGGTCCGATAGTCTCTTTAAAGCCAACCCAATTTTATTTTTAACTTCTACCATTTATTTCTTAGTTGCCATTGTCCAAACTCTTGAAATGTTAACAAGATTATTTTTTGGGGCACTAAATGTGTGTCAATTAACTGGGATTTTAAATAGGTCTTTTGGAAACATATTGACACTACCAAAACTTTTTAAAAACAAAGTGGGAGAAAAAATTAATTAAGCATTTAGAAGAGATTCATTCCGTAAAGAGTATAATTGCCTCTTCATGTTCTCTCTGGTAGACTGACAGACACAAAGAAAATACTGCCCTCTCCATTGACCCAAGAACCCCAGAAAGAGTGGGGGACCCCCGAGAGAAAGCTTGTACTTTAGGGAAACCCTAATCACAAACTCATTTATTATGCCTTAATGGACTTGATTACAGGACAAGGCCAATTTGTTTTGTGACACACACAGTTTCACCACCGCAGCTGTAAAAATAAAATAAGAATAACAGATAATACATTTATTATCTTTCACTTTTATTACAGTCTTTCACTTCTTGTCGAGTCACTTGCTATGGACTGATATGTTGTTGTTTTTTTACCATTTCTGTAACCTAAGAATGTAAATCAACAAAAAATATATTTTAGGCCAACTTTAATCACCTGATTCCTGATTCCATTAACTACCACATAAAATAAGAGAAAAAGTCCCCAAGATTGAACCTTTATCCTTAAATGTAGAATAAATTACACATATCCACATCACACAACACATATGAATGCACTGGTGGGGAAAGCATTTAAAAACATATTACCTAAACCTAAATATGATTCAATTATAACACTTTGTCCACTTTGTTATAATACTTGGGACAAATGTTTCATAAATGTATTCAAACAACGTATTGTAAAATCGAACTGTTCAATATTCCATAAAAAACCCTGAATCCAGATCCAGTAAAATAACTGGATCCAACAGGAGCAATTATTGGGCTTTCATTTTAGCACCATTGACTTAAAGAATGCCTGTAGCTCCAATATGAACAAAGTCCATTATCACATTGTGCAAGGTATGTGAAAACCCACCTACAAAACTTCCCCGACAAACCATTTTAAAAGGTCAAATTATCTCTGTTTAGACTGCATTGAAGCCTATTTGAAAAGGTGACACCACACGAAAGCTCTTTCAAGACCAGTTCAGCACTGTATTGCTGCCTTCCACTCCTAAACTAAGGGGGTTTTAAAAAATAAAGATGGCTATACAATACTAGAAAAGATGAAAAGTTTTTGGTAAAATATAAAACCTTTCACTTAACTCCCACTAGCTGTGTGCTTTAGATGGGAGGAAGTCGCAAATCAAATTACAAAAAAGAAAACGTACAGAGACACAACCGAAAGGGGAAAAAGCACAGTACCTTACTATAGGAAACTAAACTATAGTTTAGGTAAAGTAGTTTAATTTAGTACTTAGAGGTTCATTAAACTGAATAAAAACTGTAACGGCCCTTCATAAACTTTTACAGTTTTCCCCAATGAAGCATAAAACACAAACAAAGTGATACATTTGAGGCCTGCTGTCTTGCACTACTGGATATCTGCATAATTTGTATTTCCATGTTTTGTTTGCATGTGCTGCGGACAATCTGTCTTTCCTGTAATCAGTAAGTATCTCTTAAGATGTAACCTTGCTAGACAAATGTAACTCTAAACTGCTTGACTGCTAACTGCAACAGAAAGAGTGTTCCAGTATCAAGACACAATACACAATCCTGTATGCACAAGTCCAGTGATGGGAGCCAACGATAACCTACTGTACATTTTCGACATTGAGTCACATGACCGATGTTAATATCAGCCTTGTATTGACATCCCTGAATCCTTGTTAAAACTGAATTACGTAAGTTTATCTTGGGTTTTCGAAGCGTACACTGTACAGCATAGAAAATGACTCACTGGCTTTCTTTTATTAGCATGCATATTTATTTTGCCATAAATTTACTTATGGATATTATAACAAAGGGTATCCATTATTATATTTTTGCTATGGAGAGACATGAATTGTAGGCATAAGGTTAAACACATATCAGACACATCTGCCAGGCCCCCAGACCACCTGCATGCCCCGTGGGTGTAGAATCAGACAGGGATTTATGACCCACAAGCCCTTCAGGAGGACGGTGATGAGATTTCAAAGGTATGTTACAAGTGTGGGCAAGGCTCTTGAATCTGAGTCAGCTGTCTTGCTCTATCCTCTGTATGAAAGGGACAAGGCCCCTATAAAGCGATAGCACCCAGTCACACCTGTATCTGCTCATGGTGGCTTCTCTCATCAGCTTCAAAAGGCACTTGTTGTCGGTCAAGGAGCTAATCACCTTAGAAAACTGAAGCATTCCCCAAACTTTACAACCATGCCGCAAATTGGCAAGGGAACACAATATGCAGATACTTCAACTATTCAGTAGCAGATGTAGAAGAAAGCATATGTTTATTTTTTTTCTTTCCGATGTATTATTTATCATCAGTTATGCAATCTGCTTGTGAAGTGCAGGCTGTGGACTGGACTACTGTTTTGTGCAATTAATTAGGTAAAATAAATAAATTACAATGAATCTTGAATGACAAATGTTTTTCTCCCACGATCATCATTTTTTTACCATCCTTTACCATCTGTTGTTAAAAGAAGAAGAAAAAAGAGGAAAAGCTCAAAGAGAAAAGGCTGGGACATCTAGAAAACAGCAGGTAACCATATCAAATACCTTTCACTTCAAACCAAATAAAGTTATTAGTATTACTAATTGTGGACCCAGGGACCGAGTTTATTAGAACAGCAACGGAAGACCAAGTACTTTGTTTTCTCAAACAAACAAATAAATACAATTGCCTATAATTATGTGCAAAAGCAAAAAAAAAAAAAAGCTGAGCACAATAACTGAAAAACAGTGCTACCTTTCCATTATAAGAGCACTGCACTCTGCCATCTTGGTCTCACCAGTATTGGTAACACACACTAACCAACTCCTCCACCTCGTTGACTTTAAACCGCAGTTAAGTAAATACATATATTTTAAAAAATCTACTAAATATTCCTCTACAACATTCTCTAAAATTAACAATAATAACAACTTACTTGAAGAATGTTTTTTTTTTTTTTAATACTAACCCAGGCTCTCCAATGTTTAGTCCAATCATTAGTTCAGTTCAGTTCAGTTCATTAAAGGGTTGTCTTACTCCACCACAATTATTGTTAGTAGTAGTATTAGTATTATTATTAAGATTTCTCCATCCTCCATTGCTGTAAATTGAGCAGCAATAATAGCCAGAAACAAAACTGGCTTATCAGGATGCTACAGATAGCTCAATTAAAAGCCTTTTGGCCATTGTGGCTTTAGATCTGTAATGCCTCTGAAAAAAGCATTTTCTAAATCTGATTTCTTAAGTATTTTAGGAAGCAAATGCCAAAGACCGATACTCATTTGCTTCTTCCATTATAACGTATGAAAAATAAATGACATAATGAATACTTTAAGTACCATATTTTAGCAAAGGTATATGTATATATTGACATTTAGATTCAGTCCACCTGTCTCACAAATGTCATATTTTATTTAATGTATTAATGTAAATTATTAAACACCCAAAAGTACCTTATTGTCAAATCCTAAATAATGCTGAATCAATAAACTCTGAAACCAGACAACTACCACCCAAATCATTTTTACCACGGTCTCAAAACAGGCCTTATTTATACTGCTGATAAGGTAATAAAGGAACAGTTACAATAAAAAATCACTGCAGCGCTAATAAGATGCTAGATGGCAAAGCCATTGATATAATTAATGGCTATGCTATCTCGATTAAATGTTATTTACACAGACCACAAAAGACAAGTGATTTAATCAGCAGGGCTTTCAGCAATCTGAATGCACAGAATAAATGTTTTGACTAGACAACCTTCAGTAAGACATGTTTCAGCATTAACCGATATAATTGTTTCAATATGAGTCACAACCTTTTGACTGCATGGGGAGTCAGTTTGTCAGCTGTATTGTTTAATTCATGGTTAATTTGAAAGGTACCATTAAATTAACATTAACCGTGATCCTGCCTAACAGCAGTCTTGCATTGACGGCTGTGATTTGCAACAAAAACAGTCTCCCTTCCCCTCATATAACATAATTTAAGCTTCCTAAGTATAACAAACAAATCCAAATAAAAAATAACAGTTATATCCTTAAAGCGTTGGCAGGGGATCAAATCTATTGAAGTAAAGTATTTACTGGCACACATATGCTTTCAAAATATGACCAAGAGTGAATTTATGGGAAATTTCCAATGAGTTTCTGCAAAATTAGTGATGTTTGCAGAAGTGCTGTAACTAAGAATCCTGTGTTTTTTATGTATATTTTGTATTGTAATGTCCATTTTTAGACTGCAGTAGCTGCCAACTTTTCAATAGCAATTATTCTAAGACTATTTTCAGTACTGCTAATGTAAGTAGGATTATGCATTTTTGTGTTTATATTCACCACAAACTGAGACGAGAACAGACATTTCACTTTCGGCACTATGTGCATGAAGATGCAAATTATCCACAATCAGAATTCCCCGTAGTGCAGATGCATCCTTCATCAGCTCAAGTTGTGTACAACCCAATTTAAAACCAACCACCATAGCCTGAAACCTTCCAAACCTCATGTTCAACACACTTAGATACCACACATCTCTAAATAGGCAAGGGAAATTAATGAAGCATACAGATGAAGAACCATTTATGCATCTCCAGGTATTCTGACATATCCCCTCCTTCAGCCCTTTAATGGATAAATCGAGACTACAGAAAAAATTTAACTTGTTCTGCATCAATGCTTTGATTGTATTAAACCATTATATAATAAAATAATGCTCCAAAACATCTTCCCAATGGCACAAGGCCAACAAAACACACCAGACTGTTGATGTAACCTCCTAGAACCCAAGGAACGTGTCTTTCGACATGCTCAAGCAATGTACTGACTTCACGTTCTGATGTTTTCTGCAACACCCGGAAGCAGTGTGACATTTAAAAAAACATGGGTGCACCATTACTGATCAGTAGTAGCTGTTCTATAATGCTCCTCCTCGGTTTCGGTAACTTTCCATTCAAAGTAGGCCCGATGCCACAGCAGTCACTCTCATTAACACTCAGAAGTTCAGTAGTTCCAGGTGATGGAATTCCCCACTGCAAATCTGAGCTCCCCGTCCCCTCAAGGACTCTGCCCTTTAACAATGAATGTCAGCCAAGCCCATTATCTGTGTTCCTGAGCCATTATTGGAGACTCTGTATCTGACAGACATGACCCTTCACCTTCCATAGGTTTTTTTTCTGAATGTTTGGACAAAGCAGCCCAAGAACCGCTTTAGCTAGCTTTATGTTTTAAACACATTTCTTTCTGTAAGACATTCTCTTCTCACCAGTGTCTTTATGAAGCATAAGCAGGACTGAAAATATGGCCCTTCCATGTGGAAATCTGTTAAACTCTAATCTGTCTCAAGATTATTTCCATTCTTCAAAGGTGGTACATAGAATGATAGATATATAAAACTAGCCAAATTACTTTTATCAGTATAATACTTCCAAAGAATAAAGTCTGTTTTTTCTATCTTCAATCAATAGTCACACCCTTCTCAAGTGTTACCACTTGCTAACAACCTGTAACAATGTAAAGTGTCCAACACAAAACTGTACGTAAATATTTATGACTGAACTTTAAATGGGAACATATATCCAAGTGAGTTCATACACACAATGTTGCTAACTACCAATCTAAGAAACAGGTAGCAAACACTAAAAACAATATATGGAAGAGCACAGGGAAGACAAAAAATAACAATTTACTTCCGTTAAATGAATTATACTTGATTGAAACAAAAATAGAAAAATACACACAATAACAACTATGAATCATAACACCAGTGGCCTGAAATGGGGATGGGGAAGGGGCAGGCTGATTCCTTGCATTTTCTCTTTGCTCAACAATGTAGAAAGAACAATCTCTCATGTTATCTTACCTTGATTGTGCTCAACCCATAGCCAGACTCTAGGGTTAATCAAATGGGATGCTGGCCAATGTTAGATAATCCAGTTGAGGATATTCTTTTAAAACAACTTCACGTCCAAGTGTGACACCTGTGCTTTTGTGTTGGTGTTTTGCGGCTTCTTCTCCAGCCTAAAAGTCAAGGTCTGTGATCATACAGTCCAGGAGGGAAACAAAGTGTTGACTCAGCTGGACAGACAGGTGCTCACAACTGGGAAACATAAAATGTCACGTATGGCTTTGACAGCTGAAACAAAAATGTTAAGTTTCTACCTACATCATTTATCAACAGAAACGAATCCTCAAAATACAATTTCATTTACAAACATTGTCCACAATTAGTTACTTGAAACTAATGAAATGAATAAAGAAATGTGCAAAACACATTACGTAACCCATTACCTTTAAGAAGTGAGTGCTGCATATAAAGTTAAAGAAATTGTATTATAACAAGCATGTTTATAATGAAGTCCTCCTTTCCACACTATCCAGATTATGTTATTAATTGTGTTAACACCATGCAGAGGTTTGCAGTAAGGTACCCAAAAGCACACTGGGAAAAAAAATATGACACTGTTTAAATAAAGTGTGTTTATCAGCAAAGACTGTTTAAGTAAATCACAGATTGACTAGTAGAATTCCATTGGTTGTACAGTATAAATAAAGAGATCTGATGCTCAATTATTAAATGAAAAGCTATTTATATGTTAAATAGCTGGCCTTATTACATGGAGAGGGATTGCTTATAAAAAAAGATTTTAAGCAGGGACGGCAAGGAAATTGACTATGCTGAATTATCTAAGAATAGTAATACCTATTTGTTAAAGGTGTCTAACTCGGGGGATGCTCCAATCTCTTCCATCTTCATTACACTGAGCAAACACACACTGCAGACTACAATACCTGCGAGTAATCAGCATCAGAGCAGAGTATCCCAGATAGTGTATTCCAGTATTATCTCCAAAGGAGATTGTCAATTTAATGAAAAAAATGTATGAGGCAAGGTATTAATGTAAATATTTTCCATGAAGCAGCTGCCCAGAATGCAGCAAAGTAAAACATTAAATTAAAACCATATCAAAAGTACAATTGCAGATACATCTTGCAGTTACATGGTACTGCTTTGTAATTAATTTCCGTGTCAATCTGAAGAACAAAGGATTTCTTGGAAAGGATGATTAGGAAGCTGTATTTCAGCGGAGTAAAATCAGGTGGGTCCAAGCTTCAAAACAACTAAAACTGTAAACCTTTTGAAGACATATTTACATCTATTTTTATCTATGAGGAAACCAGTGTGTGGGGAAAATATAAACAAACATCAATGCAATCATTATTGCACAAAAGAAATAGCTTTCTATTATGAGATATTATGTATAACTCTACTGAACTAAATATCTTACCAAGAAACTGAACCAAAACTTAAAATATTATACATTATATAATATTATATATTTCCAGTTTAGTTTAACTTTTTAAAATCTATCAGAAGTTTTACAGTAATAATAATAATAATAATAATAATAATAATAATAATAATAACTACTCGCAGGATACTGACATTATGCACAATATGTGCACCTGTTCTTCAAAATGCAAACATCTAAACACCTGACAGTTCTCAAACACCGAACCCTGATAGCCAGAAATTGTGATTGATGTAAACGTAGACAAATCATAACCTTGACCTGCCCATCACAAATTACCCATTTTTACCCTATCACTTTAAATTTTAAAGTAGTAGAAAGGGGCCAACAATAAATTAAACCACAACAATGTAGAAGTTTGTAACTTATGATCTGTGTGGGGGGGAGGTCAACATTTGATTTGGCCATGGTCTTCATTATTTTCATCATTGCTTACATTCCATTTGTGGTTAATTAACCATACAGATGTGACTAAATGTCTGTGCAGATGTTTTTGATAATCAGACATTAGTGCTGGAGCACAGAAATACCCCGATACAGAGAGAACGGTACATAATCTCTGCTCTTCTAGACTGCTACTGAAATGGACGGATTCCAGCTGCAAATCCATAAACACCTTCATGGAGTTGTGCCCAACCCTGGCCCTGTGGAGCCCCACTCCATTCGGTATTATAGGTCACCCAAATCACCAATTTCTAAACACTGGGAACACATTGACTTGAACACATAGTGATTGATAAATTAAGCTAATCTGGTCCTTGAGGACTGGGGGTTTTCTGGTGATTGTTCCAAATAATCTCTAAATGTACAGAAACAAGGAAACAATTTATCATAATTAATTTGTCCATGTCTTTACAGATTCAAGGGCAGCCTATAAAAACCTGCTGGTTTGGGGTTCTCCAAGAGCAGGTCTGGACACCCCTGCCTTAATGTAATAATGATTGATATTTTCTTAAATTACTTTTTGATTAGTAAGGACCCTGTCCAACCAGCCTGAAGCTTGTGCTCCTCCAATCTACCTTTATTTAATTTGTATTTTCTTCCAGTGCATTCCACGGTTTATCCTTTCTATTATATTGTTCCTTTTTCACTTCCCTGACAAGATGATTCCACAGACGAGTGATGACAAGAAACGCACAATCTGTGAGATGGTCAAGACCAGTTAGGCCTTTTTCCTTTAATCTTGAATTATTATTATATATTTGCATTCATATCTGAAATAGTCAGTGGTTACACAGCAGTCTGACTACAGCAGCCCCTCACTGCCCCTCACTGCGAACAGGATCACAAACCACCCTGCATAACTGCCAGTTTGAGAATCTGCCCAGTTCACACTTACCCATGCTGGAGTTAGAGCCAGGATCTCCTGCCAATTATAATCATCCCACTCCTGGTAAACTTTTCCCAAATTTAAGGCTCTCCCTATGAATCTCACCCACGCTTTACACCACAGTCAGCAAAATATACTTGTTTTAAAATGCTTGCCCACTGTTTGTGCTCACTGTTCTGAAGATCAGATTTATTTTGGATTCTTGGGGGTATCTGAAGGGAATGTTTGCACAGGTTAACAGCCTTAGTAGCAGCCAACAAGTAAAAGGGGTCATTCGAAACACAGGCTCCTGCTACTGCAATCACTGCTCATTTCACATACATATAATTACTCAACACTAATATAAAAACAGCAATTATACCGTTTTATCATACTGTTCTCAAATTACACATAATGGCCCAATTTTAATTTGCCCATCTATGTACATAATTAAGTCATTTACAAGGAATATAAATGAGCTGCACACATCCCTTCAAAAATATTATGAAAAGCAATCAACAAATATCGCATTTATCCTTCATCACAAATTGCAGGGCACTGAACTCCAATGTCTTCCCTTTTGACAGGTATTGGAGAAAAGAGGCAATAACCTTAATCCTACTTCAATATTTGAATAAGGGGGTAATTAGGTATATTCAACAAGTACAGTGCACTGACCCAACAACTGAATGTGTCCAGAGATCAGAATGAAGGCATTTAATACTAGGTTTGCCTGGGAGTCTCCAAAAGCAGCCTAAATTATGTATAAATGGGAATCAACTATCAATCAAATAGGTTTTAGTTCTTTATTTCTTACTAATATGGTTACAAATTAAATGTAAGTAGCCTCTGCATACATTTAGCACATTAGCAATAAACAAAAAAAAAAAAATTAACTTACGTTTTGAGATTTCATTTGCTTCCTCCACAGCACTGGTGTCCTTGGGTTTTTCCAACTGCGCACTACCTTCCTGTTCCGGCTCCTTGGCTGAAAGAATGAAAAATGTATCTTATATTTTGAAAGTGTAGGGCAGCACAGTGCAATCGGTGTCAGCTACACTGAATAACAGGAAGAGCATTGCAAGTATTAAATGCTTCATATCACTAACATTACATTTACTGTGAATATTAAACATAGATATCACTTGAATATTTCCTTTTCTTTTTGAAACTGTGCATCAAATTCACACCCAGCAGGGTTCTGAGTAACAAAGCATTATATATTCCATATGTTGCTGCAAGTGGTTATTTATTGTCAGTAATTTGTCTTCTCATTGTTCAAATCCTGACCAGTCTTTAACTCAAAGCTTTTATGGCTCTTACATTTTAAAGGGCTTACAACATTAAATATGATCCTCAACTTGTTTTATTATACTTCTTTTTTAAATCTCCAGCTCAATTTTTAATCATAAGAAAATGTGTTCAGGACTTAACAGGATATGACGATTTTGGTATCCATATTTAAGGACTCTGCAAAGATTAAGTGTGAATATCATCCCCAATGGAACACCAACTCGAGTTTGATACTTTACATTAAAAGTCAAGAGACAATGCCTACATTACCAAGTTGATTTGGTGAAAAACCAGTAGTCGTCCTGCTCAGAACCCTGCTGGTGATGCTCTAAAGTTTTCTCTTTACGTGGACTGTTACAGGTACTGAGTCAATAAAGTAGTCGCTTGAGAAGTGAATGAGACATTTGTGTGCGAAAATACACTGTCATGTTCATTGATCTGTTAATAAATGCACCCCTACAGACAGAATGGTTATATAAAACAAATGAATGGCATTATTGCAGATAACACAATGTTTTTTGTGATAGCACAATCAATACTGATGTGTTTGACATTTAACCAATAACACTGAGTATGAGTCTTTATTTGTTTGCCTGCGCACTATATGACCCATGTTACAGCCAGAGAACACCTACAGTACCAAATATAGATCCCCAGTTGCTGAGGCAATAAGTAACAAAAAAAAAAACATGGGCACCACTGGTACATTACTGTATTTACAAAGTAGGATTGACCTTGAGCTTACCAGTAAACTAGCCTTCTCTGGTCCTAACTGAATGCTAGATGGAGTCTTTGGAAGCTATTACAACTATAATGCAACAGTGAGGTGATAAGTGAGGTCACTGTGCTCTTTTTGAAGAATGTTTTTTTTAAGCTCACAAGATTTACTTACCAGTGAACTTAGCTCGCAAAGGCTTGCTTTCTTGGTCTCCCTTCACAGCCATAACTTTGACTGTATACTCCTTATTGACAATGACACCATCAATGATTACTTTGTTGTCCCCCTTTGCAAGTTGTAATTCATGTGCCTTTCCCCCTGCAATGAAAGACAATAGAAGATTAATACAGGGTATGTGTTTGTATCCTGACCTGTATCGCCAAGTCCCAAGCATTATAACGTAAGACACCTCCACAACTATCAAGGTTTCAAGACCAGCAAGAACCCTACAGTTCTTATGTAACCCTGTTATTACAGTAAATTATCCTTTGCTGCAGAAGGTCCCTTTAGCTCTGTGCATGTTGAAGGGGAATTAGTCAGAGCAGATTTCCCATCATTATAATCTAATGCATAGTTTTGTCATAGCCACATTTCTCACGTATGGCTTTTGTGGATATTTGTTCAAGGACAGATGTCCTAGTCAAGTGCAGAATACACTTTGAAAATCTTCAACTGTGTCCGATCCAGAACCACAAAAATATATACATGTTCTTGCTTTACTGAAATGCATCTGGATATAGTATTTTTGTTAAATGTCCCCGCTTTGCATTGTGTGTTTTCATAAAGGTATTTTTCATATTTATTCTTCCATATTATTATAAGACATTTCAACAAGTTATTCCAATGTACATATGACAAAATAAGGGTTTCCTTTCTTTATTTTAAATTAGATATCTTCCTCTGAAAAATGAAACAGAGCTAAAGTTCCTGCATTTCATTTCATAATTTTACAACACTGCTCCTGTTAGAGTAATAAGTAATTGACTACGTATGTTGCCTATGTGCAATAAATTGTAAAACTTGAAACAAAAAAATGATCTTGTCGGCACAGTATATATGCCAATAGTAATTGTAGGCTTTCAGGGGGAAAACATGCCATAAGAATAAGAATTGCATCCATTGCATTTCAAGATTAGAATCCACTCAGGCACAGCAAATAGGCGGGGGCCTCTTGGTAATGTCTAAGATCATTAAGAGTAAATCCTGATGTGTTTTGTGCTCCTGGGCAAGCATTCTACTTCCAGAAGGCTTTGTCTGGTCATTTCTCTTTATTGATACACAAAGAAGGTGCAACAAAAGAGGGTTTATATTTTTTAATTGTCTTAATTAGATCATGTATGGGATCTGGAAGAATCTTAACTGGATCTCAATCCCAAATTACATTTTTAACCCAGGATCAGAGCTCAGAAAAACTCTGGGAGCAGATCCTTGCTCTCTCCGGCGAGTGCACAAGTTGGGACTTGATCTGACGGCTGAAGTCTTAAATCACATATGCTGCTCGACAATCCTCAATCTGTTGCACCGTTTATTGCTCATCTCTTTAAGTCAACCACACAACCACTTCTTCACTTAAATAAAGCAGACTGATTAGATTCACAACCTACAATAGTTTTTTTTTTTTTCTTTAAACCTCAGCAATAAAAACGTTTCAGCCTGGTCTTTTATGGGCCAATTATGATGATTTAAATTCTGGGGTCATGGTGGTCAACTGAAAAGAAAAAGTATGCATTGGAGGGATAGCGAAAAGAACCCTTTTTGTCAAGGTTCTCAGAGCAAGGTGATGGATTCACACAAGTGGATTTAAAAAAAGTCCAAGACTTGCAAATTCTGTTACCTATGACATATTTGAATCAGATATGAATATGGAAGGAAGGGTTATCCATTTATGTGGTCTATGGTTGTGGACACAAAAGACATAGCGAACGGATCCCAGAATTTCAACCATCAATTTCTTGAAGGAACCCTTTAGTTCAGCTATATGGCTAGAAAGCTTGTCCCATACTCCCACAACTCATGTATCACAAAGCAGTGTCTCTTTATCTCAAATGAAAAGTATTTTTAATTTCCAATTCTGCCTTCTGCTACTTGTTTCATTGTGCAGACTGAAGTCATCCTTGTGGTTGACCTCGTCCATCCCATTTCACATTTTGAAAACCTGAATCAAACCCTGTCATAACCTCGTCTGTTCAGGTCTAAAGAGAAGCCGTTCCTTTAAAGTCTGCATACGACATTCCTTTGAAATTATTCTGGTCTGCCATAGTCATATTACTACCCAAAGGAATGCTCTCTGCTTCAACCAAAGGACCAAAACCAAGTTACCCAGCTGTTAGTCGGCTGTTTTTTCATATTCTGTATAAAACAATAAAAATATGAAATACTTATACAGTAGTTCAGCATGTTTTTTCCTCAGTTTCATGGCAGTAACAAGGCAGGAGTTTGCTCCCGGTCTGTCAAAATTATATGTCCAAATATCAAACCTGAATCGCTGTAAAATTTAGGAGCAAATGAAGGTATGTCACATATATTATTAATGATGTTCTTACAAAATATGACTAATGACAACTTACGTCAGAATCTTAATGCTTAATCTTTTTTACAGGTTAAAAAGCTTAAGATGTAGGATTTCCTAAGTGAAATAAGACTGTAAATGAGTATAAATGACTTTGAAATCCATATATGGATTAAGATAACATATCATACATATCTATAGTTTAAATTCCTATTTTGTCATCTTCTACAATTCCATTCTCTTATCTTTTGACTCTCTTGGTCTAGTTCCCTTTTATATGCTGTATACAGTGCTTTCTTTCTCTTCATATATGTATTTTTTCTAAAAGACAAGAAGAGTCCAGAAACTACACAATTATGAGACCAGAATTTAAAATGAAAATGAAAACTGCATATTTAATGCCAAGGACATGAGGAATTCACAAGAGTGGCATAAGAAACATACCTAACGCTCATGAACAATAGATGATGATTTCACAGTATCTACAAAATGTGTTTTTTATAAGTCAATTAAGTGGTTGAATAGATTATAAGCCTTGACTTGTTTCTGGCAATGTATCGTTATGGATTTAACACATGGGAAATTAGTATGATTCTGCGCTATGCTTTTTACTCCAGTAAACTTGTGTGCCATTATTGTGGGGTATGTTCAGCAGCAATCAAGTAAGATTGGATATCCTGGAAATGTTAACTGACACTCTGGATTTGTCCGAGTGAGTCACCACTCTTCCTCAGATCAGAAGTGCGTAACTACCAGAGAACAAGCAGTTTGTCATGAAAACCACAGGACAATGAATTAAAATGTTAGCTATGGTGGAAAGCAGAGAGACATATTTGAGAATGACCCCGCTCTCTCAGTTTCTTCCAAATACATTCTGATTTCCACACCAATAACACATTTAGATCACAAAATAAAAACAAGAGACATAAATTAATTAAATTTAAAGCAGATCCTCTTGTATGAGAGTGAAATCTGAACTGTTTAAAAAACAACAACCATAGTGTGCACCTGTACTCTGTAGAGTCAGAGGTTTCACACAATGGAATAAAGGTGAGCTCTTCAAAGGAAAGTCAAGGATCAGTTAACGCATTCAAGCAACCTTCATTGTTAATGGCGACTGATTTAACAGTCAGTCAAATTAAGCAGAGCTTTAAAATTCAGGAGAAAGGGTTGGCTTCAGTAAGCTCTCGGTGCACAGCATTAGTGCCAATCTAAAATAGTGCTTTGATCTAAGAAAGCTGAAAAAGTTTCTGTCCAAAACTATTCTTGTTTATCTTATGTCTTTAGGAAATGGTTCTCTCGGTTTTGACCTGTGAGCAGGTGTATTTGGAGTTTTTTTTTTTTTCTGTGTTGACATTACACAATGTCCAGCAAGGTAAACAAACATGGTCACTGTGTTCCCATGTACTATCGTTTCTGCTTCCATGCTGATGTTTCTCAACAATGTACTTTGCAAAACCAAGGTAACTGAAATTTGTTACATGATTAAAATGAAAACAATATTCTAATACTTTCACTCCGACAAAAAAAAAATGCATTCCCTGTTCAAATCCAATCTGACTGAGAGCAGGAACTCTGTGAGATTTGAAATAACGCAGAAGTTTTTCTGGTCATAGCTTTAGGAAGGAGCAGATACACTGTTGCTCCAAGTGGCAGTTTAACGATAGCCAGAGTATGTAGGAATCTCCATACCACCGACAACTGGTATGTACACATATGGTTTTTAAAGGAGCTCAAGAAAAACAAAGCTCATGAACCCAATCTTACCTTCTTTTGTGAAATAAAGGAATTTATAGCTTTCAAAATCTCCTTTGGGTTCCTTCCATGTAACCAGCAACCTGCTGGGAGACAGCAATTTGAATCGGAGTCTTCTCGGAGCAGCAACTGAAACAAAGAGGCACAAAAAAATCCCCCATCAATAACGAGCCAGTCGCACCAAAAAATTGAATAAATCGAAATTATATTCAAAATCACCAGGGTTAGATATACTAGCAGGCGACGGCAGGATTAATAAAATAGAGAAGGAAAGGTATGTCACTAAGAATGTTATTCCCACTATGTTTTCCACAACAGAGAGGCAGACTACAACTTGACAAGAGACGACAGAAGATGCCACAAAGGTTACATGGAAGACTAAGTCATATTCTCTTTCACAGAAGTCAGAAATTCTGCTGAGGATTAGCATATGAGCTGATGGCAATAGTTAAGTATCCAGTGGAAATCGTGAGTTTGTTGCTTCATGCTTCCTAAGACCAGTTCGGTCATTTATTGAAATGTCAGATCAATTTAGTCATACAATACATATAATGGGTAAGCATGAACTTCTAATCAGGGTCTGTAAAAAAAAATGTGCTTCCTACTGGATTTGTTTTTGGAGGAGATCTTGACTATTAAACTAAACAGTTTTCAAAGGACTGTTCTCAATTCAGTTTCATGTAATCTATTTTCAAGAATATATATTCCAAGTTTGTTTTTGTGGAAAAGAGAATATGACTTGTTACTATAAATGTAAAAAAAAAAAAGGAATAGTCTTCCCCAGGTCTATTCCTGTTAAGAGAAACACAGCTCTGTAACTACAACAGCGTAACACTTTCACCATTCCTCTTTTCTAAATTAGTTCAACTACTTGTGTAAGCATCACCATAACCAAGACTAACACATTCCCATTTAGTACTGAGGCAGTTGGTTTCTAAAATATACATGGACAGCCCCACAAACACTAAGTGTTTGTGTCATCTTGTACTGCTGTTACACAGCAGACAGGAGATTGGGTGCCAAAGTATTCTTTACATACCTACACATTATAGAATTAAACACTACTTTTTTGTTGGGGGGGGTGGGCAGAAGAAAGGGAAATTTTGCGTCAAGGGGATACATGGATTAAACAAATAACAATAAGCTAATGAAGACTTGGCAGTCTAGGTATGTAAAAGCCTACACTTTGGCACACATAAACAAACACTGAAATAAACAGGTATGGGTTGAGAGTGGGGCGATTATTTTGGAAATAATATTTGTAGATAGATAAATTATAAGAAGCATATGATACCAAGCTCACCAACCTGAGATAGGGGATGTGTACTCTGCAGCAGTTTATTCGTCGTGGCGCAACAAAATCTCCCTTCGCGGGGAAAAATGAGTCCAAATTCAGCCTCAAAATGAATTTACGCACTCTGGAGACGGGCAGTGCTTTTTTTTTCAACCAGAGTACCTTTGCAGCATAGCTGAGTTGCCACCTGTGGCACCCACGAGAGCTTCTCAAACAACCAGATTTTGCACAAAAATAGTCCAGAAGAAATAGAAATTCAAATTACGGCTTGGCATGCAATTAACTTTCCAGGCCAGAGGCAGCACGCAGGCAGCACGCAGGCATCGAGTGGTGGGCTACAAATTCCTTTGGCGGTTTCCATTTTTAATTTCAGGTCGTCACATATGAACTGAGTTAACAACTGAGGCATGAAAAACACTCTGATAAACATTTAGCATACATGTGCTTCGAAATGGGCACCAAATGCAATAAGGCATTTGTGGAATATTTGTACGTCACCTTTAAGCCATGAATAGTTTAAAAAGTACATGTTATGTGCATTAAACAAATATTCATAAAGAATTCCTCAGTTCATGTGGAAATAGGGTTACAATTTAGAGCTCCAAACTAATAATTTATAGCATGCCTTCATGCTAGATCATACTCCACATTTTCTCTACCCAATAAAATGCTTGCCCTGTGGCTTTACATTAATTTACCAAAATGACATTTTAGGCAAATTAAGGCTTCAATAGATGTCAGGAACACTCTTTTTATGAAAAAATATATAAACTGTATAATCTGTAAATTAAGGAATTGCCACACGCACCAAAAAAAACTGTAACTCAATGTGTCTTTGATGTGGTTATCTTTAATCCACTTAGAAGAACTTCTAAACTGGTTGATTACACTCTTACCCAAACGCCTTCTGAGCTTTTTATCATCTTTACTGCACTTGCTTACCTGTCAGTGGCTTGAATTGTGAACCCTTTACATTTTGCTTGAAATATTAAGTCTTTGCAACAGGCTCTTTCCACACCAAATAAGCAGTGATCAAAGCTAGGGAGTACTTAGCTGACATAAGACATGGTTAACGTTCAGTAGGTCAGTGTACCACACAGGATGTGTCATGTGCTTAGTGAAGAAATTGTTCTGTCATCCTCTAAGAGAATTGTGTGCGCCCACATATTACTCTTTCTACTGAGTTTGGAAAACCGGGGGGCGGGGAGTATGAAATGAGTATGGTATTGGAATTGTTACTTTTTTTCTTCCACCTTATGGACATTTGGAATTTAACTCTCCCAATAAACACACACACAATCATTGATATACATATATAAATATTGTTGCAGTGACCAAACAGCCAAAAAACACAGACAGCTGGCCGTGATACATACACAACTACCCATTTTACTAGGGGCAGAGAGGCTCACTTTCATGGGAACATATTTGCACATGAGAATGACTTTGAGGAAACTGATTTAGACTGAGATCCACTGATGGCTAGTTTAACCATCCCAATAATTTAACTTCAGACTTGAGACAGATTTCAAACTCATCCCACAGAATAGTTTGAGAGATTAGTCACCTAACCATCATCTGGGTATGTTCTTCCTTCACTCCACACAAAAACTGCAAAACTGCAGGAAAAATGCAGAGTCTCTAAAGGTTAGTAGCCAGAGCTACAGTCACACTGCCTGGAGCATTGGGAGGAAACCAACTATTGTGCATGAAGTTGACGCTGGTCCCACTGTTCATTCAGGCCCCAGGTTCTCATCTTGGAACATCCTACACAGGTGCATATATTGAATGAATTGCAAGGAGCATTTTAAAGTTAGCTGAAGTTAATTGGGACCTCGATCTAAACAACCAAAACCTGAATCCTCTCATCAATGACCTAGTGCAAAACAGGTTAGAAGACAAGTATACATCATCAATATGTTTAAAGCACACAGGTGAGCGTGAAATACAATCGCAAAAATAAAAATCATGATTTAAAACAATACAATGGTGGTGAAATGCCTTGGACAAATCTGCACATCAGAGAAGAAGACATCTTTTTGATTTCATGACGTTATTTACCTTGACCCTGGGCCTGGATGGAAAAATGTGCAGCGACTGCAAGAAAGACAATAGGACACCACGCCCGTATCCGGAGTCCAAAAACCCTCATCCTTATCACTTTACTGTTGGGGAGATCACCTGAAAAGACACAAGAAAGCGTTCGCTGAATGGGAGCGACAGCAGAGAGGGAAATCTTCAACGTTGCTATTTAACGGTGAGTCACGTAGACAGAAAGGTGAAGAGGTTTACTATGGGGTGTGTACAACACTGTTTTAATAATGACAGAGGGACCAGAAATCCTGAACTCACCTAGCGCCAAGGAACAGTTAAAATCAAAAGAATTTTCTAGAATAAAAACACGCCATCTGGTCCATAATAGCTCCTCTAATTTAGACGATCCTGGAACTTCATCAAACTGGTCTTGAATGCTCTCAGTGTTTTATATGTACTTGGAAGGCTAGACAAGGTAGGCTATTCCAAGCATTTGCACAACCCTCAGAACAACAATAAACACAAACAAACAAACAAACAAACACACATACAAATCTACCTACACATATTCAGATTTTCAATTTAAAACGTACTGAAATGTATCCATTAAATGTTAATTGCATTACCATTCCCTGCACTTATTTTTGTAACACAAACGCAGTTAAATCCCAATTTTCACTGTGTTTGTTCATTATATATCAACATCATATACCCAATGTGACACGAAAGGTGGGTTATGAAGCCTGAGATTGATACAGATCCTGCAAAAGATTAGTGACAATTTCCAGAGCTGTACACGTCAACATTATTATTAGCACAATGTTTTAATTATTTCTAACTTGTTACAGATACATTGCGTAGTATAAATCGTCTACAGCGACACTCTAGTTGCATTTTGTGCATTAATATCCATTACCAATACTAAACTCTAGAGGAAGGAATGGTATGGGGGGCAACAACTGTGCGTAAAAAGGGAGATGGAAAATATAGAGAAACAAAATACTTTTTTTTTCTTTTATCTCACAATCAAACTTTTCCAATTTCGCTTTTTTTTTCGTTTTGAAGTTTCTCCTTGTGTGTACCCAAGCAGACCATGCAAACGTTATTCATGTATTCCACCTGCCATGCTTTGCATGTAACACCACTGTTATTACCGAGTATCAAAGCAGTTTCTTCCCAGCCACACTGAAGACCATCCCGCTTGTGTCGTTGCAACACGTCCTGCGCTCGATACATTATAGCACTGTGTTCACGTTAAGCCCTATAGGAAACTGTATCTTCAAATGGCAAACTCTAATCCTGAACGGAATACGATCAAAAGAAGTCTAAAGCTCTCCATGCTTCTACATGAACACAAGCTAAGTTCACAGCACAAAGTGAGACAAAGTGTTAATTTAAGGCACATCTATCTGTCGCCATAGAGATGTATAACTAGTGTGTGTGCGCGTCGGTTTCAATATTGCTAATGAATGATGCTTATGCAATTCATACACTGCATTTATTCAAACTTCTGATTCACTCTTACATTGACAACTCTGGATTTTGTTTCTCCTCCAGACATAATCATGAGAAAATGTTATAACTATACGGTCATGTACAGACTTGATCAAGAAACGGTGTTTGCATGTCTAATGCAACTCTTCCCGAATAGCCAGATACTAAAGTGTCCTTTTTTTCTCTCTCTCTCCGCAGAAATGATACAATCCAAGACGTGTCAGATATTCAGTGCACCACTTTGCATGATTGCAATATTATGCGGGAAAAAAGTTACATTCGAAGTCAAGCATGCATGCATGGTATTAAATTACATTCAAAATATAGCGCACATAATTAACCAATTTACGCTTAGGAAAACAATAATGTTAATCACTTCTAAAATTAATATTTGGTTCATCATTTTGAAATGTAAATTGTAGTTTATTGGTTGCTTTTTGTTACCTGTCAAAAATAAATGAAATAAAAACCCTACCTTTTGGAGCATGTATGGTGTATTGTTTTCTCTCTAGAGACCGTCCACAATCCCACAGACTGCCTGCCTGCCTGCCTGCCTGCCTGCCTGCCTGCCTTTCCCGGCTACTGGTAAACTCTCGCCGTCTCCCCCTCAGTCAGTCCTGACTTGAGCTGAATGTGGGTGTTTCTCACGTCGTTTTTCACCCTTCCCTCCGGCTAGTCATTCCTTCACCTCGTTTCATCTGAACAGAGGAAGAAAAAAGAAAAAAGGCAGCCAACCAATTGCAGAAGATGGGACGATCTCCAGAGTACAAGGTAATATTTGAACGCCCTGGGGGCATCAATTTTAACTCCAGAGGTGAGCTTTATGCAAAGTCTTTTAAATCATGATGAAGACTAAGAGCTTCTTGTAAAATATATTTTTTTCAACCCCTTTGTAATGTTTAAGGCAACTGAATGTTAATTGCTCAAAAATGTATCATAATAATAGTGATAATAATAATGATTGTTATTATACTTATAATAATAATAAGATCAATAGTAGCAGTAAAAGTTATTTTCATCTGACTACACAGACATGTATATATAGACATTTCATGTAATTATTACTCTAAGCTATGCTGTATTGATGGTTTTCTCTGTCAAACAAAAATGTGTTGATAGGTGAGTCTTTTAAATAATGATGGAGTTACTTGTAAAAAAAAAAATCAAACACTTTGTAACTTTCAAACAATTGAATGTTAATTGCACAAACAATTGGAATAATATTACTAATAATAAGAAGAACATTAGTAGCACTAATAGTTATTTTCATCTTCTGACTACACACACACATGTCATGTAATTATTACTTTGAGCTGTATTGGTGGGTTTTCTATCAAACAAAAATGTGTAGATTGGTTTGGTTTGATAGTGTAACATTTAAAATAGAAACAGCAAGGACTAGAATGAGTGATCCGGGTTTGTCATGGAACGTGTTCAAAAATAATAATAAATCATTAAATAAAAGAGAAGCGTTGTATTTCTAGGAAAAGTGCTTATTTCAAGGAGAGGGAAATACTTTATGGTGTAATGGACAGACCCTGTAAAGGGATAGTTTTGAGAACTACTTGGCTGGGACCTACGTTTGCCCCCCTTTTTTTCATTAGAGAGATCGTGTGTTTGAAACTCTGTGTAAGTACAAAACCAATCTGGGTTTGCAGAAGCCTATCATTTTCCTGCAAGGCAAACTGCAAGCAGTCCAAAACTTGACATTTTTGTTCTCTCTGTGTTTATTCCCAAAGTAATAAATGTAGGGTACCAAGTGGAAAATTTGAATACACTGTAATTCTATCAATTATATTTCATTATAAAGAATTTGTATTAGCATTATTATGCCTCAAAAACAAAAAAATGTATCTGCCATGAAGGGATAGAAACAATGATGGCTTACCAGTTTACAGTAAGGATATGTGTCATATACTTTTAAAATGTGTACTTTTGGGGGAGCCTGTTCTGAACTTGCTTAATCAATAATGTTGCTTGTGAAAGAAACTGCTCCTTCTACCCCTCGGAAAAACAAAACTGATTTGTCAATTTGGACTATTTTTAAGTGGCCATTTTATTTTCATATTAACGCTGTTTTGTTGTACAGATTGCTGTACGTTTGCATAACGTGTTCTTATTACAAGAGAACACCTGTTATTAAAATTAAATTGCAGCATATCAATATTTAAAAGTTTGTGGCTCATTGAGTGTTCAAACCCTTAAAGTAAAGCATCTGGATCATGCATCTCTTTATACACATGAGTATTTGTTTGTTTAAATCTTTAACTTTTTCCCAATTGTAATTTACTTGCACTGGAACTCTGGGGAGGGTGTTGAATAGTCTTAAAGCTCAGATGCCCTGTGGCCGGGATTGCAGAAAGACCAAACAGTTTGAAAATATTTGGCTCATGACAAGGAGAAGTGGGTCAAACTTTGAGATGAAGGAATACCGGCCCATATAGGTAATGGTTTCTTAAAGCTTAACATATTTATAAGTCAGTGTTTGAGAGCCTGCAATATTGTGGTGTTTTCAGCACACACTCTCATAAGTGGTGGTTTATATTTTTAACTCCATTGCATACGTTTTGAATAACTTTAGGAGGTGTGACATATACATACACCCTTTTCATCAATATGAATCAGAGCAGAATGTCTGCAATTGCCCTGAAATGTTTGCACACTTCTCTCCAAGTGATTTTTATTACCTGTAAAAAATTAATTTGTGATATCTGTGATAGCATGTGGTGCATCTGATTGTGATTGGAAATATACCTTTGCATGTACTAGTATTTTATTTTTATTTTGAAGACTTCTTATACATTCTGAGATGTGAATTTGCTTGTATTCCAGTTGAGCATTAGAACAGAAGTGGATTACATTTTGGATATCTAAGACTACTTTTCTTTTAGTATTGACTCTCAGTGAAGTGCATGTTAATTGGTAATTCATTTAGTTATTTAACACCAGGTTTTCCCTAACAGATGACGCACATTCATGTAGTGTAAATGTTGCTGGGGTGTTTATCTATTCCTTGTCAAATAAAAAATGTGTGATTGTTGTATATAAGAGTGTGGGAATTATATTTTCTTTTAATACTTTTGTCTACCACGCACCTCGTCAGACTTCTTTGGATGTGGGTATGTTATTCTTGGTCTTCTAAGCGCCGTCCTCGCCTTGACACAAAAGCCCCTTTGCGTAATACAATCCTAAGAGCATGAAAAAACTAGATGACTCGAAGGTGAATGCGATTTAAGGTGTGGTTAGGGTGCGAGTTGTCTCATCTTTTCTGTGCCGTCTCAATGAATCAAGCTGAATTATAATGTAACATTCCAAATCAGTGCCAATAAAACAGGAAAAATAAATAAATAAAAGAGTGTAGAGATCCCATGCATCATAAAACACAGAAATGTCATCAAAATCCTAAGTAGGCCGACAAAATATAGATACGCCTGCCTAAATTCTCCCTGCCCTGTTTATTTCTTAGATATTAACTGTCCCCCATCTATTTCTCTCATGTAGGCAGTTCAATTTATCTTACTGTTATGTGGTGGCATTCAGCAAAATGGGCTCTGTTTTCCGCAAGGTCTGCATTTCACTGATTAATGTGTAGTTTGGCTTGTCATTATTGTGCAGCACCCAAGGTCTTCTTGGTTTATTAAACGTGCTAGATAAATATTAAAATCAATTAACGTGATACAAATGTATACTTGTAGGGGGCCTTTCTGAAACAAAAGTAATCACAACCACTTACTGTCCTTGCTCGCCTTGTTAGAATGGATTGTAATATATAGAGAAATAAGAAAGGATTTAAATATGCTTGTTTTAACCTGTCTCTGAATAAGACACCGCCCATTCCAAGTTCCTGCTACTGCCTGGGAAAAAATGCATTTTGCAGACTGCTTCTTGGCCTGGGACCATACATTATCAGTGCTCCTTTGTTGCAATTTAGTTTTAAGAATATGTATTAAAAGTTGGGTTATTTCAAAGGAATAAACGTCACTTCCTGTCTGATATCGCTTCTCTTTTGAAGTATCTTTTTAATATCATTTCTAAAATACGGAATACTGGAAACGTAGAGATGGATAGGCAAGATAATGGATGTGTGACAGTTTTTGCAACCTTTGACATGGAAGTTTACTTAAGTGAGTTACCTTAGTTTAATTAGAAACTGCAGGTAACGAAACATCAAGGTTTTACGTATATTTGCGTGGTGCTATAGTGTATAATAAGACGTTTACCAGTCTTCCTGGTCATCTATATCATACCAGCAATTTGAATTATTTGAAACTTACCAAAGAATGGCTTCTTCCGTATTTCAGGAAGTGTTGTGTCATAACTTCCTGGACAGCCGAAAAACGAAAAATGTGTCTTCCTGGCGTTCGCGTAGCGCAGCTTCCCGCAGATCTGCGCGGCTCCACCAATGGGATCGGCGGGATTCTGCTGATCTGCGCAGCTGCGGACATCTGCGCTCCAGAGTGTTGGTTTCTAATGCCGTTTTCTTACTCCTTGCTAGTAATTACAGTTTTCATAGACAGCATGAAGTGTTGCTGTGTCCACGGAGTCAGGGACGTAGATATGAATCTCCTTCCCAACTACACATTAAAGCGCAATGGAGATTGTTTGTGCCAGTAATCGAGTAATATTTAGAGTCGGACACTATTTTCGTGTAGTGCATGTAAATGGTATTTAGTACAATGTTAAATACACCAAATTCAGAATGAGTCGGATTATATGTAGCCTATACGCATTCAGACAAAATCTTAAACCAAGATGATGTAAAGCGGTTTTATTTTCCCGCCAAAATAAGCAAGCTCTGTGTCGCGAGAGCCCTGGGGTAGGTCGATCCATTTTTTGATTTTTTTTTTTTAACATTGATCTTTGTTTATTTTATTTATTTATTTGTAAAGCCCCAAAACTGCAGTTTTCTTGTAAATGTAATGGAGGTATTGGCTAAATCTAAAAATACAATTTCACTGTTAATAAAACAGTTTTGGAGAACTCAAGTTGACTTGATAATAATGACTCATATTCCCGCAGGACGATTTTGCAGTTATTCCGCTATCCAGGACATTTTGACACAGCACATCCTGAACAATACTGTGGGAGCACATACTGGCATTTGACATCCGTCATTATTTGGTAAGTTTTAAACTTTAAATTATTAAAAGTCGTCTACATGATAGAATCGATCTGGAAGAGTCACATTAACCCCGATTTAGGCATGTTTGTGCCTCCTTTGAGTTCCTTATAAAACTAATCAGAGGTATTTTTAATTAATTTTGCAGCATGCCAGAATAAACTTTCTGTGAATGTGTTTTCAGGGCACTTCTCACCTTCAGCCAAGTTGGCATGTGCAGAAATCAAAACATGTGTCTGGTAGGGAAACATATGGATAGTTTAACATTCAATTACCTGGAGACTGTTTAACCCTGTTGAATAAATAATGTTGAATTCAAATATCAATCGCAAAATATTTTACCAGATTATGCAAAACAAAGAATATGCAGTACAATCCAAGAAAAATAAAGCAATTTAACAATATCATAAATATATATATATTAATAGAAACTGCATTGCAAAAACTAGGTATGAACAAAAGGATTGTCCCATTGTTACAGTCTATTTCTGCATCCATACCTTTCTTTGTTCTGTATTCCGTCTCTCTTATGAGAAGTGCACCGCTTACATGGCAACATGCTATTGTTCAATATTACATGGGTTCACTTTTTGCTTTTGTAAGTCTATAACATGTTCACCCATCTGTCAAAGCAAAGCTACTGCCAGACTAATGCGGGCTTATTCTGTGCAAAGGTGGAAAGACAGTCCAGGTTCGGATCCCTACCGATGCAGCAATTTTCTTTGAGAATAATGGCAAGAAAAGGGGGATAAGAAAACACCTGAGACCCACTGGTATGAGAAATAAACTTCTCTCTCGCAGAACAATACTCTTGATCTCTACTAGTACCTGATGCATAAACTCACAGCTACAGCAGTGCTAATCCACGGACTACAAAACCTTACCATATGGCTTCTCCACACTATTGTAGCATAATGATCTGGGAGTCTGTTTACCAGAAGGCAATACATATGGTCCTTTTCGTAAGCTCCTTTTCATTCCACCTCTAAAAAAGTTTGCATTGTACAGTACAGTAGGAGTAAGTCAGATTTGTGCATGTTACAATCTTCATGGAGTTGTACCTTGACCATAGAATAGTGCCTTATTGTGAGACGTGGCTAAAAGTGACAGTTTGTTTTCTTCTTTCTTTCTTCCCCCCCCCTCTTTAAAGCTCTTATGAACAATAACAGTTAGCTTCATTATTCATTACACAATGCCTATTTGTGTCTGGGCATAAAAGGGAAGTTTGACTCATTTATAACTGACTGATCATTCAGGGAACACGTACAAAGCATATCCACATGATGCATTAAGCCCCAACGTGCTACATGCAGAACACATCTCGTCGGCTGGGGTACATCGTAACCTATTTGATAACTGATAAATTGCCACATCCAACAAACAGGAAAGAGAAGATTTACATTGTTGATAAGTTCACCTCCCCTTCCCCAGCCTCCACTTTCTTTGTCTTTTGCCTGAGAGGCTGCTACTTTACACTACACCCCAGCAGTTGTTCAGGTACACTAGGAATCCAAATTATTATTTTTTATCCTGAACTAAGCACTTGTATTAAATAGTATAATTTGGCTACATTAGCATTTTTTCTGTTGATTGTATTGTACAGTCGTAAGCCCTTCTGGTCCCTACGGATAAAGGCATCTGCCAAATGAATAAATAATCATAATTTTGAGTCAGTGAGTCATGAAGTTTTTGTTTTCATCTTCTGTTGGATGTTTCTAGAAGGCATGAAGAGTTTACCACATAAAGCTTACTGTAGTAAACCATGGTACAATCACAGTAAAAAGTGACATCCTGGTAAAGCAATTAAAGGTATAGTAAACTTGCATAGAAAACAATTAAATATCAGAGCAAAGCAAAGTATATGTATTGGAAAATCATGTTACAATTACCACATTCTTGTGCAGATTGATTGTGTTAAACTTTCATGGTGGTTTGAATATGGCACTGAACATTAATTAATATCAGAAGAAATCTAATAAACATAAGCCTCTTTTGTCCAAAGAAGAAAACCTACCCAGCTAACACATTTCATTCTGACAACGTTGTGTGAGGTTGTGGTTTGGTTGTATCTTGGTTCTGGCAAAGACGATGTGAGAAAAATGAAAAATGTTGCAGAAACATATTACCCTGAACACACACACAACTATTAATGTTCCCTGTTTGTTGCACAATAACATTGTATACCATACTATAGGTCCCTGTCTGGAACAATATAGGCCTATATCAAGAGCAACTTTATTATTTTGCATGCATATATATGCAGTATATTTTGTTAGATCATTTTTGTATTTTACTTACACTGTTCATTCTGTATATTTTGATTTTGTTGTTTGTTAATATTTTTTCTAACAATGTAATTATACGTGTCAGTTTATTAGGATGTTTTTTAATGCTTTGATGACACCCCCTGGAGTCGATACATGTCTTGTTACCACAATAGCACTTTGTTTTGTGTTCACTTTATTGCCATGTTGGCAATTTGGTCAGCTGGGCACATACTACTTCTGAATCTGTAGTGGAATTGTCCAGTTTCACAGTTTCAGTGTGTTGTACTTGATTTATCAAGAAGGGTACACAACCTCACCCCAGTAGTACATCTTTCCCAGTAAAAGGACGACTCGTTGGACAGTCATTAACATTCTGTGACAACTTGTTCAGTAGTGTCTATAATGTATTAAGAAGTGTCTATGGGTAACTTTTCGGGCAACACAGGGAGTAGAGAGAAGAACCTGCAACACGGTGGTCTTCCCAAGGCAGTCTATACAGAAATCTTTGCTTCCAAATTTTGTATTTATAGTCTCTAAAGTGTATATACTGTATCACCATCAGCCCATATCGATCCACTGCTGGATGATGGCCTCCTCAAGATGTCTCCACATGCTTCAATCTACAGCTTCTCTTTTCCATGTCACACATGCAAAGTATATGATTTCATCTTCCCATCTTTTATGTGGTCACCTTTTTGATTTTTTTTTCATCTCTTGGTATCCAATAGCTTCCATTGTCCATCTTTCATCTGTTAATTTTGTCATGTGTCTGGCCCATTGCCATTTTCTCTCTTTCAATGATGTCACAAATTTTGGTTTGTTCTCAGATCCGTTCATTTATTTTTCTCTCGCATACATCTTTCCATGCTTCTTTGTGTCATCTGTATCATTTTTGCAATAAGTGACCAGGTTTCACTATAAATATAGAGAGAGATGGTATAATCAAGCGTTACAGACACCTTGGGTGGTAATGGGACCGAAAGAAAAGTCATATGCATTGATGCATGTAGAATGAGATGTTAATGGAGAATAATGAGGACAGTGGAATTTGCTGAGGAAGGAAGATATACAGCTCAGAGATTTAACCAAAAAATGTGGAAACTTGTTGAAGCCCATTGCTTTTGTTGGTTGTATTATTTTCCTTAGGTAATACCAACAAGTTTGTTGACCTATGACCTTGTAGCCCAGGGGTGAATTGCCTTAACTATAGTAGCTGCCAACAGCCACAGAAAATTAATCCAGTCAGTTCCTCTCCATCATTTTGTGGCCTGCTTGTGATCACCTGTGATTAGAATTGCCATGCTTGGGGATGTTTAAAATGAGAAATATATGCTCTTTGGACCCATACCAAGGAGTGGAGGGAACATTTAGTGGAACACCTTCCAAGAAGTTCCTGAGATTCCATCAATGTTATTACGGTTTATTTCTATAAACACAAGACATTTCTATAATTCTCCCCTTGGGTATAATTACACCCAAGGTTAACTGAAAATAGATCTGTTCAAAAATGAAAATAAAATAAATATGATCCTTACAGTAAACAAAACCTTTTTTTTATTTTGTTATTGCTGGATCAACAGAGTGCAAATCATGGGATCATTAATGCATCTAAATTGTAGTTTTTTTGATGGCAGTCCTTTCCAATAAAAAAAAATACTGGCACTTTTTTAGTTAACATTTTGGTATTACTACCTGATTTTTTAAAGCTAATTCCTTTAATTCGCAACTCGACAGCTCCATGAGCCACTCAGGGTCCTGTTGTAGCCTGTTGAGTCTGATAATTAGAGGTTGCCTTCATCTGGAACCCAGGGGGGAGGACCTTCACATCGAATGACCAGTATGTCACAAGTGAGCCCAGTTTCACTCTTCCCCCAGCTCTAATAATAAAGCTGGCAACAAGTTTTGCTTTGATGTAGTACATATGCACAGTGTAACATGGCCTGCATAAAAAACAGCCATGTTTTTTCACATCAGATACATTAATTGAGAGAATCGCCATCTCAGGGTTACATTTTGACTGTTTTTTCATAAAAATCAGAAAGGGACTTCATTAAGAAGCGTACCTGTACTGGCCAGTCACCAGCACACAGGGTGAAATGTCTGAATTATTTCACTTGTAAGATACAAACGACAGCCTGCAGTTTGGCAGCAATGTTAAGCACATTACTCACTGAACACTCCCTGAAACATCTGCCGCCTGCCAACTGAGCAGGATGATATAATACACATTACCTGATTTACTATAAAAAAATCACAACTTGCATTCGTAATAACTTTTTTTTAGGCTGGACGTATAGATTGAATGAAATAAAATCAACGTAAAAAAAACAATTGCTCCACAAAAAAAAATGAAACTGTCTCTCAGATTTCCCCTTTTATGTCTCAGATTGTTTCCCGCCTGCTTTAAATAGATGGATGCATTGCGTCCTCTTAGCAGACGTGTAACTTACATTGTTCACAATCGGATCCCTACGAACATGTTATCCTTTATCACAGGGTGTTACACAGAGTAAATGCACCCAAAGCTCCAAACCTGTGTACCTCAATCAGAGGATTTTGGGAGAACGAGTTCCCACACGCCTGGCTGTTAGTTCTTCAGGAATGCATGTTTGAGAACAGGTCATGGTCATAAAATAAATTCATGAGATTAAATAGGTAAGAATTAGTGTTCTGAAAAATGAATAAAGGAATTGTTGTATAGAAGGAATATATCTATGCATGTATCTATCTACCTATCTCCATATAGATGAATATTTATGCTAAGCTCTATAATATCATAAGCCAAGCAAAGCAAACCCGTTAAGGGCATAAGTGCATCTGAGTTTAATGGTTCTGTAAGATTGCTATGGTCAAAAATCGATCAGTTAGTTCTACCCCATGTTATTTCCACCAACAGCATAATGGGAAGTTAAAAGCTGAACTGGAGATCATAGAACCTTTATAGAAACAAATCTAAGCACTGTTAAGCAGTTCTTGACATTTAAACAGGTGTCAGTATGGTGTTGATAACAGTTGTATGTGTGTATATATATAAGCTACACTGCTGTTAAAATATATGGCAGGCTGGAGTTGTTGAAAATACAAACACCAGGAGAATCATATTACTGTCTTTGAACAATGGTCTCACCGCATAGCATCACTGCAGTAAGATCCGTGCACGGTTTGCCATACAACCGTGTGTAAAATACCCCTGCACTGTGTAATTATAATGCTTAAAGACAGCAAAACTGATGATAAATGTGCAGAGTTTATCAAACAGGGTTCAATCTATCAGCATGAATCTTTCAATTAACCTTGGGGGCTTAGTCTTATGACACCAGCAGTGTCAGCCCTTTTTCCTTTTTTCTTTTTTTTGGTCTTCCAGTATGGTTGGAGGAATTTTAACACCTCGAGAGGTCTTTGGTGGAATTCCAGGCTTGTAAAATAAAAGCCCCAAGGAGATTAGAGGAGTTTACAGAATCACTCCAGAAAGCGGCACTTATCTCAAGGGCATCAGGGAATGGCGTCCTGGAGAGCCTTGTGTACAGTACTTTGCCTATTGTCCCCCAGAGTAAAATGGAAAAGACCGGCCAGATCTATCCCTCTTTGCATCCTAATCTGTGTGGAAAAGAGAAAACATTGCAGGTCTTTAGAAAAGCTGTTGCCTTTGTGTTAGTCCCTTGGGAACAGCACAGTAGGAGCAATAATACACCTAAAACATATGAAAGGAATCTGGGTTTCCTCATTTGTTCAGTTGTATGCATTTTGTTCATCAAAGGAGCATTTAGACTACTCTTTGTATAGCCTTTCAGTACTTTTACAAGCAGCAGACAGTTTAGCTTATAATAATATACATTAAATGACTGTTTTTTACATTACATGAGATGTCTGCTTGCAGCGGCAGCTTATGCATGAATATTTTCAACTGTTTGTATAACCTTATGAATTTCACACTTATTTTGAATGTTTTGCTGTGATCTCTGTTTATACTGCAACAAAAGCAAATGGATTCACGAATCTGGATGAAAGAAAGACTGAAAACGCCTCCTAACCATTCAGTCTTCATTTTTCATTATTATTAGATCAGACTGCTACTTAAATGAACTCACTGTTCCCAAGATACCGGCTCTATAAATGCTGCAAGTGGGGAAAGGGAGACAGAACCAAATCAAAATAAAAGCACCTTGCAGGTTTTTGAGGTAAAAGTAAACATTTAAATGTGCATAATACATACTAACACTTGTTTAGTACAGAGCTATTTTAATTTGTAAAAAACTTTACCTTAGAAAGTTTGATTGTATCTTATAAGAAGCAGCAGCACTATACACACACAACACAGATCTGTAATAATTATTTGAAGACTACATACTGACAGTAGCTTTAGAAATAACATTTCAATTCAACTGATAAAAAAATATTATATTTTGTACATGAGTGCCACCTTGTGGTGGAATTAACATGGAAAGTTACTTTATTGTACAACCCTTTTCTTGAAGTAAAAAATACTTGTCAAATATGTAACTTGATATGTAATTATACTTACCTTACAAATGTCATGTATTCTTAGTTTTGCACACCTCATAAAATATTCTTAAAAACTTGCTACTTATTTCAAGGTCCAGGACAATGCCTCCTATTGTAACAACAAACTCATTAAATGAATCAAATGGTTCATATACTCATATAAACCTATATGCTTTTTAAGATCTAAATCATGTATCATATTATAGGTTTCATTGATTTGGATTTCTTGGAGGCAATGTTTGTATGTTGAGTTCTTAGTTCTTCTTTACTTACCAGCAGAGGGCACTGAAGTGTTTTTCAAGTGATTCAGTTCAAGACTATTGCAACATAAAACAAAATGCTCTAGCATATGTTTACCTACGGACTGCATAATTTTGCACACTTAAGAGAGGTACAAAATGAATGCATCACCCCAGTGGTGAAACCATATACCTACAAACATCAAAATGGAACCCTCTCTGACCTTTGACCTTATAGCACCTGTATCTTGTGCAGGCTGCATATATGTCCTACTATCAAATCTGCTTTGAAATCTTTGAACTATTCCCAGCAGTACTTCCTATTGTCAACTGTAGAATATCAGATTTGATAACTTGATCACCAGTATTCTTTTTGGTTCACTGTATACTGTATTTAATTATTGTATTCTAATCTGTTAATGTTAAACTACTCCTTATGTTTAACTTTTTACATTCCCTTGTACATTTACAATGTTTTTTACGAATCACATTTGATACAGGCATCAGACAAATGAACTAAACAAATATCTATACCTTGTTATTGCTATACCTATATGTTTTACAGCAATTTTTAAGTACTCTGCGTTAAATAACCTTTCATCGAGCTTCAGGATTCAATGAAAGTGGTGCTTGATTCACCAGGTTTCAACTTTCGTACGACACACTCAAATAAGTATTACCACTAACCATGAAAATAAGGTAATGAAAACCATTTATTACAATATACTCTTCAGTCATGAAAATGAGCAGTGTAATCTTATTACACCTAGACAAGTGTGTACCAGAAAAAAAAAACTACACAAATGTAATCGCACAATGATTATGAAACACCTGAGTAACACAACTGAATTAAACATAATCAGCCGTTTTTGTTGATGTAGTTCCTTTAAGCAAAAAAAGAAACCAGGTTTAATTAAGTTAAGTAGTTTAATAAAATGCCTGTAGATTTACATGTAACTATACTATCTGTTCTGCATTATAAAATGTGGATTGGTACATCCCACACTCTTCCATTGTCCTGATTTAAAGGAAGGCAAAGACAATCATCTTGAAATTTAGTTGCATTTGTAGTCAGCTGTTATGGCTTTAAAAATTCAAGTGCTATATTAACATACTGTATACTCCCAAACATCTCAGAAAAAGTATAGTAGTCCCTTTTTAGGATAAGCTAAAGTTTAAAGATTTTTATCTTTTACTTAATAAAGCTAAAACAGAAGCAGAAAAAACGTGTCAGGTGAGCAAAATCACAGTCAGAATTTAATTTAAGAAAAAAACATTGTTTCAAACATTAATTGTGTAGCATAAAAATTACCATTGATTGTCCATGGTTTTCTTGCATTTAAAAAAGGCATTTTCTTATGCAACGTAAAGTTTTAAACTAAACAAATATTGTCAAGCTTATTGCCACAGAGCAAAACCAGTCTCCAATTGTCTGGATAGTAACAGACAGTGCCATTTTAGAAAAATAAATCGGGTGAATATATTTCACTTGAACTTCAAAGAATTCCCTGGATTTTATTTGGAGGTTGAAAAAGTAGAGACAAATTTGGTGCTGTGGCAAAAAACCTTAGAAGCTTTCCTGGTAACAGTTTAAGAAATGTGTCTTTTGGCAATGAACATATTGGCCAGCACACCAGTAATGTAAAGCAGTATTAAGGCATAGTTTTATACCTGTACTGAGTCAAGCAAGGTGCATGTTAGCATCAGTTGCTCTTCTGTATGTAAGGCTGTTGCTGCTTTTTCTTACTGCTTGTCAATAGACACTTTCCCCAAAAAAAAAAATCTCTAAAATAAAACAATAGCATTATCAGTACCCTTATTCTCAGCAGCATTGTAATCACAAATGAACATGAAATATTTAATGACAGGTTTATTCAATCACAGTAGATTATTAGGGGAGAGATATGACAGGCAATGTTGCATGTAAGGGAAAAATAATAATACAACAAATATTGGACACACAATTATGAGAACTGGTGTTCAACATTTGTCATTTGTTGGCAAGTCCCCTGAAAAGAGACAAACCTGTGAACGTGAATTCAGTTCAGTTAAGAAAACAAAATAGCTTAAGAACTGTTTGTGTGCGCTTTACAGCTGTCCTTGATGAAAAGCATGCACTGACTTACAGACTGCTTTCCTTTCAAACAAGTTTTTTTGTGTGTCCCCGAATTGTTTTTCATATTGACTAGTACTGTACTTCAGCAAATTCTGTTCTTCATAATTCTCAAGAGAGAAATGCATTTGAAGAAGTCGGTTGAAAATTAAATGTGAAGTGTATGAAAGAACACCATGGTTTTGTTCCCCCATGAATGATGTAAGTGTTTGTAAACATCTTTGTTTTATGACTTTATAACTTGTTGTATAATGTATATATACATTACATAAACATGTTTCGGTATATTATATATAGCTTTGTGTGAATGTGTGTGTATATATATATATATATATATATATGTAGCACTTGCGAAAATACACCACCTCTAACAGAGAAATGACACATATATATATATATATATATGTGTCATTTCTCTGTTAGAGGTGGTGTATTTTCGCAAGTGCTACACAAAAAAAGCGCTTTTAAAATGATGGTTTTCATCATTGTTATTACACTGTTATACCGATTGTTAGTTATCATACAAATCATACACTTTACTGCAAAGTTGCTTCCCCAGCTGTAATCATGCAGCTACATTATGTGAAGCTTAGCCTTACCGGTCCCGGCAGTGTCTGTTGAGATTTTTAATCTCCAAAATTAGGTAGATCAATATTCACTTGTACATATAGGCAGAAGTTTCAGCTTAAGTTTTGGCCAACATGGAAATTAAGTGCTTTTCATTAGTCAAAGGCTATACTCATTTAGTTTACAAAAAATTATACCATGTTTAATTACTATTTCACTAATTATTAAACAGTATGTTGATGTATTATTTAAGTAGTAGATATAAATCCACATTTTTAAACTGTGCCTAAAAATACTCTCCCTTATAAATGTAGTTTTCCAACGCACAGTGAAGGACTGGACAGTCATTTTCTGACTTACCTAGTGCATATGTGCAGATGAAACCGAACTGTATTAAACAATGTTAAAAAGTTGAGAAGATTACAATTCCCCACTAAAAGTAGAAAGAGCTTTGCCTTATACTTTTACACAAACTCACACGAAGAATATTCAATGTACTTTTTGCAGCTAAGCACAAATGACAAAAAATACAATTGACTCACACTTGGAGATATCGCCCTACTATGAACAACATTGGAAACCCAGAAAAGGTTCCCGTCTGGAAAGAAACGCATTTTGCAAGATTCCAGTCACATCCTCTTCCTCAGATATCTCAAATTTACGATAACCAGTTCCTTACTTTACCCCACGTTTATGAAGATGAAAATGAAGGCACGCCATCTGATGAGGGCCTCCTTTTGCCCTTCACAAGAGATGATGTCTTGTTCGCACTTCGCCAGGAGGAATAAGTCTCACTGGGTGCCTGCGTACTGAGGGGAAAACCATCGCCTTCTACCCTTGTGGCCAATAGGATGCTAAGCCTATAGAGTACACTGCCACGATCCATGCATTGCCCCAAACCCCCTCTCACCTTACCCCATGCAATGACCCATTGTGGTGACCCTCTCCAAACTGGACAACTCAAATCATTTCACTTATGATTTTGTATAAGATACGTCCCCAAAAACAAACATTCCCATTAACATAGTGTAGTCTTTTCGGGGGCGTATCGATTCTGCATCTACAGCGCACTTGCTATAAAAAGACGACTTTCTATAAAGCGATCAAGCATTATCAAGCAACACATTTTCACACATAAGCAAGCCTTCATTGATAATTGTTTACCTAACAGCTAACAGGGAGGGCTTTTTAATGGACATGGAAAGCACAGTCAAGGCTCGGGGAGGAAGCACAGTCAGGTGACTTGTATAAGGCTCCTATGCATCTCCCTGCGCCAGTGCCTGCTTCTCCTCCGTGGGGGAGCATCAAACCTACTGAACTCCCCCTCAACCTTATACACAAAACAAAAGGGGGTGCTGTATGAAATTCAGCCTCTTTGAAAACCACTCTCTTAATGCTTTTGATGATGCCATACGGACACAATCACAGCGGAGGTGAGTTTCGGAGGATTGTGAGTGGAGGTGGATTGTGCTGGGGTTTCTTTGGTTTGTCAGATGCTCCCCACCAGTTAGGAGGCGGCCCTCATTTCCTGTTTCAGTAATCGGCTTCCTCCATGACTTCCATAACAACGGTTCGTGGCCCAGTCAGGATGAGGTTGCTCACGGTCCTGTAATCCAAGGACAGGACGTTCAGCCCGTTGACAGAAACCACAAACTGGCAAACCTAGAGAGAGAGAGAGAGAGAGAGAGAGAGAGAATGGCATTAGAGAAAAACTGAAAAGGATGACACACATGAAATGCACAGATCAATAAAACAGAATCAGGATTAGACTTCTAATATTTAGTTTAACTGATATTCAACACAAAATACACAAAAGTCTATAACTTAAAAGTCAACTGAACTAAATAAAAATATATGTATTTTAAGTATAAAGTTTAGTATTAATCTTTATTATTATTAAGTTTATTATTATCAAACAAACACTACATACTATTAAGGAAATACTCCCCCCCAATAGGTCACTATTTGGCTGACCTTTGAACTCTACACAGATTAATATAATCAATAATAATCCAACAGTAAAAATAAAAAAAGGATTTCACCTTTGTTACAGTTTCAGTGATAGGAAGATGTTGTCTACAATCACATCAAAATCTTAAAACTTGTTTTTCTTGGCTCTGATCCAGAGAGTTTTTTACCCATGAATCAATTCTAGAGTCAAAAAGCTCAGTTACAAGAAACAATATACATCAAAATGCAAAGGAATATGAAACCGCCAGTCAAAAAGAAAAAGAATGGTACATTCATTAGGACAAAAGCACATGCTGAAATGCCTTTCGTTACAATAACATTTAATTTAAGGTTGACTTTAAAATGCGGTCATTTATGCTTTCATGGAGGAGTCTAACTGGTTTAGTCTTAGTCAGTGAAAAACTTGTTCTGCAATGTACACTATAACACCAGAAACAAAGGAACAGGCTTCACGCTGCAGGTAAAGCACTGTGCCAGAGGTCACATAGTATGTTTTAAAGGTATCTTGACAATGATATTTGTGTCAGCCAGCATTGATAGTGAGAGTCTTGTGTCTATCTATTGATAGAATAAC
The DNA here is from genome assembly GCF_036373705.1 of Amia ocellicauda. Classification (NCBI taxonomy): domain Eukaryota; kingdom Metazoa; phylum Chordata; class Actinopteri; order Amiiformes; family Amiidae; genus Amia; species Amia ocellicauda. Next base: position 5,687,551 of record NC_089867.1, read on the forward strand.
GTATCATGGCAAAACCAGTTATTCAAGGATAATACTGTATATGAGAAAGAGAGAAAATACAATGCATTTCTTCCACATTATATCCAATTTTAGGAATGTGACTTTCCTAAATTGTGTTCCAATATATATATATTTTATACATTAATATAAACACTTAAAAATCCTAATATAAATCAAGATGGTAAGACATTTCGAAATGAAAAAAAGTAGTTTTGTGTTCATTAAACCTCTGAAACAAGCAATTCTAATATGTATATTAAGTCCCACAGAAACTCAAATAGTGCTTGCAGAATTTATAAAGTCACCACAATGACTAGAGAGACCAGTTGGTCAGGTATAATAGATGTTAAATAGAACACAAACTGTTTACACCGCTTGAGCATAAATGGAAATTTCTGTTCTCTCAAAGAAGCAACGCGTCTCTCTGAGACTGAACGGGTTTCTGTAATATTTTGTTGCCATGGGAAGCATGTCTCAGAGAAGGAATGGTGTGATTATCATTCCTGTCATATAAGGTGGACAAATGACCCTGCACTGGAATTAGTTTTCTAATCCAACTATTACCCCACACAGTTCCACTCCCACAGTCTAGCATTTGTATCACACTCCCCCCTCCCCAAAAGTACACCACAGAAGGTTTTTAAACACCAGCTTTTTATGATGACCATGACACTGCTCTGTTTAGTTATTTTTAATTTCAAAGATAAAGCCAAAATAATGCCCAGATACCGATAGATTTGTTTATATGTTTTGTCAAGCAGGCTTGACAAAGAGACAGACATGAATTGACTTCCCTTTAGATATAAATAACGATATTAGTATTTAAATTATGTAAATTGTTTACTATGAATAGCCATAAATCGAGCAATAAGCAGCAAACATCCTGTTCATCAATTACTAGTTTCCCTAAACAAGTTCCTGGGATTTAAATAAATCATCACTGTCCAGACAGATTTCAGACTCTTCAAATAAACAGCAATAGATACTAAAAAGCCCTTTTGGATTGTAAAGTGTGCTCGGGAATGCTGACATGAGCCATGCTGATTTTGACAATGAAGGGATCTGACATGCTGACAAGCTGAGCAAAAATCTGAATATGAAATCACAGAAAAGACACAACCTCCAATTCTGATAAAAACGCACACATATCTATATGAACAAAGGAAGCTATTAAATGAATTTCAAGATTAAAAAATATGGAAAGATTAAATAAACATTGCGGATGTGACATAGATTAGAGAAGCTATAGATCGAAGCAAGTGGGAACATCTTGGGGAGGCCAAGATTGATTGATCCCAATTTAAAAAGTGTATTTCCTAATTGCTTGAGATAAAAGCAAACAGGCGAAAGAGTAGGTTCTGTCAGTTCCAACCAATTAATGCCATCGTTTTTTTTCCAATCTCAGAAATTAATTCTTCCTGTTTGTATTAGCATGAACTACAGAAACCTAGTGGCAGTGTGGGGTAGTAGTTAGGGCTCAGTGGGATGACAGCTGTTGCAAAAAATCCTAACTGCAAAGAGGATTCATACTGGTAGAGAAATTTCACAACACTAGGTTTATATTACACATAACATTTATCATTATTTTTAATTCTCTGTGATTGTAAGATTTATTGACTTAAGCTTTAGATTCCTGAATGAAGGAATTTAAGAACACGGCGGATAAAGATTGAACTCGCAGAAGTAAATTATTAAAGAAACAATCAAATTAAACACAAGAATAATTGTTCTGTGCTGTAACAATGTAACAGTCTCATAAACTAACAGGAGACAGTTACAGTCGTAAACAGGACCTTCAAAGACATGCTTCCTCACACTTGGCATTAGTTAGGCTTTTTGCTTTGAGGTTCTGCTTCTGTCTGCTCTACATCAATCATAAGCAATTTCAATATAAAGAGATAGACATATATGGCTCCCAAGCCAGCTTTGGAAACAAACCTGGCAAAAGTGAAGAACTGGATGACATTGGAGGTATTGCTGGACAGCAGTGCAAAGTCATAAAACAGGCTTTCAGACTTGGAGCTACCAGAGAAATCGTCGCAATAAGTATTTTCTTTTATAAATCCTCATGTACTCACTTGAGGGTACTAACAGCAGAAAAAAGCCAATTTAGTAATGTTCAAAAACTTTGGCCTTTTGCGAGCACACACTAACTTACAAACAAGATACGCAACAACTGTGGTACACTGCAGTTAGCGCAGAGGTCTTTTCTCTATAATTATTTCATTTATGTATTTAAATTCAGTCGTTTGTTTCCAGATTCTTCAGTTTGTATGATAATATTCAAGTGAAGAGAAAAAACACCTTTGAGTTCACAAACAGTTCAAAATTTCTGCATCAGCACTTAAATTCAGAGTTAAAAAGTAACAAAACGTGGAATATTATTACCTAAAGAGGATAACTACAAAAAGGCCCATATATTCATACAGCTTTACCGTCATATTGCATTTACCAGGTTTTTTTTAAACGGATGAAAAAAAAAACACCAAATGGTATGAAATTTAAAAAGAAAGTATTGATTTTGCTATTGTCAAACTAATTATCACTGAATGTTTTATTAGACATTTATTTGATTCTGTCTCCTCATTATTAGTAAAGGCAGGTGTAAACTTATACCAGTGGAGCAGGTTTCTGAATATGGCCCAAAGACTGTGAGTTGTGCTTGCTCCATCTGGCCTCAGTATTGTGATTTACAGCATAGAGTTACTGACCTGGAAATGCTTTTAGAGGATTCCCACTGAGTCCCTGCTTCTTTGCTCAGCAGTGCTTCATTTGGTGTTAGTTCTCTTACTTTCCATATATATATATATATATATATAACTGAAGTCAAATTAATGTGAGGGTGGCCAGCTGCTTATATTGTATGGTTCATAATCTGAATATTTTGGATTGCTTTCTAACAGTGATTTGAATGGCTTATATATAGCATCTTGGTTCGCCTTCATTTACTCAGCATGGATCTCTGCCTTCAGTTCTCCTCGTCATCTTCAACCAGGGCTGGGGTGAATTCCAGATCTCCCATTCAATTTTGGTTGGCAATTCCTTTTTCAATTGAATCCCAGTTCCAGTCGAGCCTATTATGTCAGTGGCAAAAAGGACTTGGAATTGGAATTTAGAATGGGGCTGAAAAAGCGAACTAGAATTGGAAAAGTGGAATTGACCCCAACCCTTCCTCTCCTATCTCAATCTGAATTCATGCTTTTTACACCCAGCACATCTAAACTTTGGAAACAGGTGAACAGTGGATCTTTAGTAAAGTGAACTTAATTTAAACACCACCACCCTGGCCTTCCATTGTCCCTGTTCAATAGGCCACTGGAGATTTTCCCTTCTGAATAAACATGTAATTGAACTAATGCGGTTGACCATTTGATGGATTTGAAATACTTATGAATTCCGAGGCTTTTTGGAATCTGTCCTTTAGGAAAACATTTCACACTCAACACAGTAGACTTTTGACATTAAAATATTACTTTCAATGGACAAACTATAGGAAGACACATGGGGACTGTATTGTTGAAATGGAGAGAAAGAAAAAGTAGGCCATGCTTCTGAAAATATACTAAACTTTTAAAATAATTAATAGTTAAAGAATCGCAAAAATAGTTAAAATCAAATGGAAGGTGCACATTTTAGTGGCAACATTAAGAGTTAAAGTGGACTGTAGCAGAGAAGTCCCTCACACTGCAAACTCCACATCATGGCATCACGCTATTTGAACAGTGTAGCAAGATGTTTTAGTTTGACCTATATACAGTTATGTAGTGAACATTCAAATGGAGAAAAAACAGATTACAGTTGCATAACAGGGAAGAACAGTCTGAACTTCATTTCTTGGCAAATTGATACGGCTCAGCAGCAGCAGTAATATCAATAAGCTGACAGAAGAAAATTAAATGGGATGGGTTTGTTGGGCTCTTGTTCAGCAAGGAGAGAAACACGGATTTATTTTGCTTCCGAGATTAGGTTGTCGCTCTTTTATACCTCACTCATCCGTTTTCTCTATTGAATGGTTTGGCACCACTGTATATCTCTATACCTCCCACATTAAAATGCCACCTTACCCAGCTTACTACCAATGCCTGTGCCTGTCCCAGACCTGGCAATAAAACATGGGTAGACTGCAGTTCCAATCATTAATTTGCCCAGATGTTTTGTAGATCACCAAGTTCTAACCATTCCTTCATTAGACAGAGTAAAAGGCAATTTGAGGTTGAGATTTTTCCTTTATTTCTTTTTCTCTTGATTATTTGTATTGAGTTTGTAGTTGACACAACACCAAACTGAGATGCATGCATGTAAAAGTATAACACACAGATACATCGTAAGTCTGTATAAATCTGTCTGCTTTTAAAAAAAAGTTTTTAGAAAAAGTAATACCTGAGAAAAACTTTTTTTTAAATAATAATAAATAGATCGATAAATACATAACTATATATTTTTAAAAGAATAAAGAGATAAACTGTCAAGTACAACCAGCAGCAACTAGAATTGAGAGGTGGTCAAAATTGACATAGGTAATTCAACCTCCAGTTATGATAAAGGTCAAATTGTCTAAGTTAAATATGGTTGCCGTATGGTTTATTTTCTTCCAATTTGAGATATTGCAGTGTTCCTCATCGAGTTAACAAATGTGGGTGGGGCATCTTGCTTCCAATGAAAAAGTATAAGACATCTAGAGTGGCAAAAGACAGGCAATCAGACAAAGACTAAAATTTATCTCCCACAGAGTTTTGAATACAGACAGGGGTGGACAGTGTACAAAGAATGGGCAAGAAAGATAGTGAAATAAATTTTGGATATCATAACCGTCACTTGGTACCATTCTAAGTATAGCATCCATGTCTGTTTTTGGAGGAAGTATGGGAAATTGGGGGGAGTGATTAGTGATTACATATGAAATGCCTAACTTTTGCAGGTATCTAAAGGAAATTGGACTGCGGTAGATTAGATTTATTTACAAGCTGTTCAAAAGACCTACAAATGTTATCTTTGCATAAGTCCTGAATGGTTTTAATCCCATTTCTGGACCAAACGGGATACTTGGTCTGTAAGCAAAGGAGGAAACAGGTGGTTAATGTCAGTAGGTGCAGAGTACAGAAATCGACAATCAACTAAAATGTTTTCTAAATTAATTCCAGATTTTGAGAGAGATTCTGTTTAACTATGGGCTTCTGGCCATATTTTGAAATATACATAGGCAGGGGTGAGCACAGTAAGGCAGGGAGGGATAATACAATGAAAGTCAGGTATTTCCATGAGGCCCATTGATTTTGGACTTCAAAGGAAAACTTGACTAGCCACAATGTCATTTGTATATGATGGTCTGAATTTCCCAACTTAGCGAAAGAGTTAACTTTGTTTTCCATCTCCATTACTTCCAATGATCGTCTTTCTTTTGAACGGATACCTCCTACCTTTTGTAGATGGTGACAAACACTAAGAACTGAGGCAGCTCCATCACAAGTGGGAGGAGCAAAAAAAATTAAAATTCTCATGACTTACTGCTGCCTGCCTTTACTACTGTATGACTGGAGTGGATGTTAAGAAATGAAAGGAATAGGAAAATGCTGGAGGGAGCTTTTTAACTAGGCAAGTTATTAATAAAACAGCAACAGTCTGTTTATTGTTGCACAAAAAATAAATAATTGCAATGTTCAGTCCTTTGTTATGTCCTTTGCTTGTAGTACTAGTCCACCTCAATAAGATCCTGCTAGTAAATTTTTCACAGGTCTGAAGAAGTGCTATTCTTATCATTGGCCAAGTTTCAAATGTACACTTGAAAAGATGTGAATACATAAGTCATCTGTGTTGAAATAGGGGGAGATATCAGTTATTTATTACCTTTCTCCAGTCAATTTAACTGATTCTCAGATGAGTTAGATAGTACGATGGGTACAAGGGAGAGTTTTGAAACACCCTAAGTCTGAACTTCTTTTTAAATATGCTATTCTTTGTATTTGGATAGCTTATATACTATCCAAGTCCAAATACTAAATTATGCTAAGTTATTTAATGCTAGATACTGGTGTGGCAATTTGATATGGATATTTTATTTTCTAGTAGAAGTTTACCCCATTTGTGCTACAGTAAAGCACCAGGAAAAATTACCTTCATTCCGGCTGCTGCTGCAGGGCCGCTGGGATCCACTGCCTGTATGTGACAGGGTTTACTTCCTCTCACCACAAACCCCCAGCCCACTGCGTCTCCCACAATCTGAAACAACACAATAACACAAGCACAAGCTGAAACACACAGGATGTGATAAGGTTTCAACTCATGTGAAGAAAAGTATCTGATTTTGTTAGTTTCTTTCTGGCATGAACAAAAAGGTTCTATTGAAAGGTTCATTAAAAATCACAGCTGAACTGAAGCATTCACAGTACTGTACTTCCAATTCATATAACCTTTTCAGCAGCACTACAGTTGTGGGAGGGTTGTCTCAGATCATGGCTTATTTTCAAACTCCAACAGCTGGTTTTACAGCTCTTAAATATAACACAGCAGTAAAATAGCACTAGGTAGTCCATTGTGAAAGTCTGGATCTATGAAACCAGCTCCTAAAGTTAAGGTTGGTATGACATGCAGCTGCTGGCCTTCATCATCAAATTCACGGCAGGATTAAATAAATGAAAAATTGGCCTGGCTGAAATAAGCCTGTGTCTCCATGCTGCCAAAGTACTGACGCTAACAAAACTTAAACAAACCAGGCAACGATACAAACTGAAAGGCAAGAGGGACCCACACACTTGACATGATATGAAAGAAACATTCAGAAACTGTATACAAGGTAAGGTCAGGCAGGCTTTGAAATGTGATGCTATACACCCATATATCCGTACAAGTGGATTTAACAAGGCCATAACTCTCCTGTCTGCCCTACAACCTTTACAATAGAGCTTCAATTTTATATAGTTTTCTTTTTTTGTTACAGATGTTTTCTAAACTTCTCATTTTGTGCTTGACACAATACCCTCCTACGCAAAAATCACATAAATCCATCCATCCATCCATCCATTTTCGAAACCGCTTATCCTGGTGAGGATTGCGGGGAAGCTGGAAAAATCACATAAATGTACCCAGTAATTGAATAAGAATAATAAGCCCAAGTTAATATCACCGCTTCCCCCTGAAGGTGCCAAAGAGCAACATTAATCATCACATTGGAGAATTCAATTCACACTGGGACAAACTGATCCACTGCGTTGAATCCTCCTACCTAGACTGATTCACAAGGACCTTTTCTGTGTCAGCTAATTGCAGATGGTGACTTGCGCCTAATGCTGTTAAAGATGCCTTTGTCTCAGGGGAAACAGTGGACTTACTGTGAATGTCTTCTTCATGTAGGGGCCTCCAGGGGTCTGCAGCTCTTCAGGGCTGACTTGTCTTTTCAAAACTGCCAGAAAGACACAGAGTCCCACACTGTTAATACTCACACTAACACAGACATTGCACTGTATTTACGATGAGGGGAAGAAAGAAAATAAAAAACAAAAGCACTGGATTTTATTTTCTTTGAATTGCTTTTTCTCATTGCTTCCTCCAAGTAAAGCAGCCACAACAATCTGCTGAAAACCGAACAGATAAGATGCTTTTGTTAGAATTATAATGTATATCTGAAGAAGATTTACCAATTATGTAAACTGAGAATGCATTCTCATATGCAATGAAGACCTGGCCAAACTACAGAGAACCATTAATATTGGTCTAACAATCTAACGCTGACAATGAAAAGTCATACCTAGCAGACACAAATCAGAGAGATGAGAATTTAATTTATTTAACTTTTTTTTTTCTTGGCTATCGCAGCAGGGTTCCTCGTGGGTGGAGTGGTGGACATTATGCACAAAATCACCATGATAACGAAAGAAAGTCACCAATGTCACTCATAAGCCTGAAAGCATCCTAACTTATAAAATTATCACATTTGGCCTTTTCAAAGGCCTTTTGCTCAGTATCACTGTCCATAAACTAAAATGACTGATGACGTGAAGCTTTTGAAACCCTCTGGACAATCAATTGAATTAGATCCCTGAATGCAATGAGGAATATATTAACCTTTAGGAACCCAGTGTGACATATAGGTCACATAAAGACATCCAGTAAACTAGGATAATCTATTATTTTTGTCGAGCATCTTAAATGTCACACTAGGACCTTATGGGTTAAACAGGAGCTTTCAAATGCCACATTATAATTATTTGGTTGGTTAGCTGGTTTTGAACTTGTTTTACCTCTCTATATTATTTATATATGGTGTATCAAACTGGAGTTATAAACACCGAAAGTATGTCCTCATTTTGCCCATTTTCATCACACACACCAAGAAAGCAACTTTGTTTTCTCTTATTTTCCATCTCTCTGGGGTTTTCTTGTCCTTTCGTACACAGATGGCAAATGACAGCCAGCTCCAGGCATGCTTTTCTTTTTTTATTCCCCAAAGTAAACTCCGCAGGATGTGGCGGAACCAAGGAGCCATTTAATTGAATGACACTTAGAGCTCCAGAGGAACGTTCTTTGCAGTCAACGGAGGTGCCCTGTCAAAGCACCCGTGCCTCATTTCTCTCTCAGTGCAAGCACATCCATTATTTAGAGCCAGCCCTAGGCTAGCGCAGAAACACTACGATCCCCCAGGCCGAGCAATAATTCACTTGGCAGGAATTCACACCACAGCAAATCAGTGACATCGAGCACAAAATCACAAAAACGTTAACGTTAATGTTACCCTTGGTTGTAACTCAGTCCAGTTATAAACTGAAATGAGTGACCACCTGGAATGGTTTGAAACCCTAGAAACAGATTTTTATTCTCTTTTTTTTTTGAGACATGAATTCTTGTGATAGACTCCAGCTGTAAGACAACCATCTGCCAGTGCCTAACCTTGAGTGCATTCATGTAATTTGCAGTATTTTTAACTTAACAGTCATAAATTGAAACCATACTAAAAAAGTAGCAACCAGCTAAAAAACTAGATTTTATTCTAAAAAGCATTCACTTTGGACACTTTGCATTAAAGTGACTGTGCTTTTAATACATTCAGGAGTCCAGACAACCCCAGTAGATGCACTTAGTAGAAGGTAAATAGTTTATTTTGGCATAGATTCATTTGACTGGGGGAACGATGACCTGGCCATGAGGACGAGGCCATCGGTACCCCCCCCGTGAGAAGAACTGAGCCAAAGAGCTGCTGTAAAGGCACTGTGTGGGGCAGAGGAGGGACGCAAAAGTAATGAATGCTGGGAAAGTGTGTGTTGCTAGATATTTATGCTTGGGAAGACAGAAGTCAGGGAAGAGATTGGGGTCGTCCTCCTCTCAAACCTCAGTTTAAAACTCCATTAAACTTGTTATTATAAAGGATCCATTTTTGATGTGTTCTGCAAGCTGCTAGTGAGCATAGGTGAAGAAAATCAGTCTCACTAAATGCTCTGACATTTCTAAAAGTCCTGTGCTCTGAAATCAGGTCCAGATAGAGCTCAACACTCAATCTTTGTGTTGTGTGCAAATCAGGTCTGCACTTTTTCCCCCCACACGGTTGTTTGGCACAGAACTACAAGACTGCCAGGTGTTTGCTTCAATCAATTCAAATTGTCTGCAGCAACAGCCCAGCATTTTCCCCTGTCTGCTCTTCCAAGAAAGCTCCCAGGGGGCTGATGCAAGAGGTTTTTCGGTTTTCATTTCTACATCACATCTACTGAGAATCAGGCTTAGAACTTTATGTACTATTGACCTGCTCCTTTCCCCTTTAGAAATAATTAAAATACATGTTTTGTCCTGGAATCATTATAATAATATAATGATAATATATGTGGAAACAACAATTAAACAAAAATATAGAGTTATACAACACTGTTGGCCATATTAATAAAATGTTGACATCATATTTGGTTCAAGTTCATAACGCTTTATATAAAAGATGGAAGAACAAAAGCTCAATTGTACAAAATCAAACAGAGTGCGTTTGTTAACTGAAGCATTTATGTGACACTACTCGCCTTTTTTGTTTGTTGTGCTTGTTAGCAAAATGGGTCTTAACTTTTCACTTAAGAGAAGCTATTATTTGGCAGTCTGAAAAGCTTTCTGTCCTACACTTCTATACTGCACAATGTCTGAACCTAATGTAAATTCACCATAAAGTCTCTTTTCCAATGATGCGTTAAATGAGCTGTCATATATTTTTGACATACCTCTTCGGAGGGGAGAACAGTTCATATAAGCAAAGATAAATACACTTGCCAACATTTAAGTAAACGCCTTCAGTATATTTGACAGCTTAGGGCAACAAGCTACGTTTTGGGTATGGTAACTTTCAGACTGGATTTATTATACATGTGTGTCCTTTTGTTTTGTTTGTTGGTTTTCTTTTGCTAGTGTTTCTTGTGCTTTATTCACTTTACACCTCATGCCTTTCAATTCCTTCTTAGAGGTTTCAAAGCAACACTAGTACTGGAAACTGACAACTTTCATTATATACAGGTTCTGAAACTGTGCTGAGGATCTTATTATCATTGCCCCCCTATATTTTTACCTTTAATACCCTCCCAATTCCCAATCGCCAGCTGGACACCCCTCTTCTCACTGCTTTGACCCTCATACTAACTCCAGAGAGATTATGTAATGTGGTTCTGTAACCCTGCTGCACACAGATGTTTAAACCTCACCATATTTCATTGGCCACAGCCTTTCCCATGTTTTAATATTCCATGATACCTGGAGGTATCAACTAACAATTATGAAAGTGTATATGATGAATATCAGATGATGTCCACATGGCTTTAAAATGTTAAACCTCACACTAACTGTCCAGGAGTCAAACAACTGTAGAAATGCGTTTTGGTTACATCATACATTTTCTTGCATGAACAGTAATTATGGCCACAGCAAAGCTGTCAACTTTGGCTATCCTAGATGACTATGTTTTTGGTCCATTTACAGGTCACTAAGCTACTCAAGAGGGGTGGTGACAAGGGAAGTACAGAAAGAGGCCAATCACGTTATGTAAAATTTTAGATACACTAACATCCTTGACTTCCAGAAAAGATTTATGAGTCAAAATGTATGGGAAACAAATACTCTGACGTGTGATCTGACCATGATTCCTTTTACTTGGCTAGTCTTGAAATGTTTCTCACTAGAGCAATCACCAGGGAACACAGCCAGTTTGCTCAAAAGGGGATTGAGGCTTCCGTCTTCACAATCTTAAGAGAATATGGAGATTTCACACGGTAGGGGGACTACACAGATCTTTGTGCTTGTTCAGTCCTCAGTTGTTTTACAGCGACTTGTTCACAGTGAATGTGAATATTCACAGTGGAGCATTAGCCAGATCACAGCTTGGAAATATATTACCACACTCTCGATACCCTTTGTGTAGACGGCCTTGTATCCGCTTCCAGTTAATTTGCTGGACATGGTGTGCATTTTGAACAAACAAAAGCAACAATGTCTAATGAGAAAACAGGAGCCTTGTAATAAACAGAATTGCAGGGCAGGAAAAGTGAGTCCAAACCCCTGAATGGCATCTTTTTGACTACATACACCCTCACGTCACACTGGTTTCCTATAAAACACAATTCATAAGGACAGGCAAAACTGTTAAACTTCCTTTACTCAAGATTGCGTATAAGGTACATCTGCATCCCTTGTTATGGCCAGAAACGCTCTCTTTCTAAGTGGAATGGAATGATGTCACAACAATGTAGTTTAAGAATGAGCGACAGTCCAGAAACTATGACACCTAGCAACAACAAAATTAAACAAGGAATTGAGGCCATTAGAAACAAAGGTCACATGGCTCTAGTCTTACCTGATTTGGGGTTACAGAGTACAGGTGGGCTGCTGCTCAGCGTGGGGCTGCTGCTGTAATATCCACTGCTGCCACAGCTGCTGCTCATGCTGCTCCTGCGCACCGCCGACACGATCTTGATCTCTTTGGTGGGGCTCACTGCGGAGAGACAGGGATCAGGACATCACTACCAGACACCGTCCACATTTCAGGGACCTTGCTCAAGGGTAAAACTGCAGTGTCTCCCTCCTGGAATTAAGCCCACAACTGTCCGCTCAGGAGTCCAGAGCCCTGACTGCCTCTCATGTGACTCACACATATTTTGGGAATCAATGTGTGTTAGTGCTTGTTCTAAATGGTTAGGTGATGAAATAAAACAATGTGCTCCAGCAGGGACCAGGCCCAAGCACTGTCGCTGACTACAGTCTGATCGGGCGCGGGAGGCCCCTCTCTCAAGCAGCACTTAATCTGTGACTCGGAACAATGATCACTTCTGGCATCACCGCTCAACGCCATGCTGAGTTACCGAAGAGCTCCACAGCCCCAAATCAGCATGGTGTGGAGCTCTTCGGTAACTCAGCATGGCGTTGAGCGGTGATGCCAGAAGTGATAATTGTTGTAACAGGCCTGTGATGGGAATGCACAACACGCAAGTTGGCTATTTTGCGGTTTCGAAGGTCCACAACCACTCTTTGTATCGCACATTTACCAATCGTCACATAAATCACTTATGTTCGGCCAACCACAGTCCACTAAGGATTTTTCTAAAAACATCAAAAATGTATATATTTTATAATAACTAGTTGTTCTTTTTATCATTTAGGTTGAGTCTGGCGCTGACTAGCAGGTGGTAGGACACAGCATCAACACGAGGCTTAGGCAATGTGCACAGCTGTCTGCTGTGGAGGAGGGGAGACAAGAGAACAAGTGTTTTTCTGAGATAACGACTCAACTGGATAGAGCTGTCAAACAGAGTTAATTTGAACTAACCAAATAAGTAGTGCTAAATAACCACTGGAAAGCAAGTATTAAAAAGAAAAACAAAAATTAATGCACTGTGGTATAATAGCAAGCTATAATTATGTGGAATTACTCAAAAAGGGAAGATCGAATGTGCTTTGTGGTTTAACAATAATACTACCAATACCAAAACTACTACTAATAATAATAATAATAATAATAATAATAATAAAAAAGATAAACAACAAAAAAGGGCACAAACAGCAGAAAAATTATATATATATATATATATATATATATATATATATATATATATATAAATTAAACAAACAAAAGGTACTGTAAGGTAACACCATTACAATGCCTTTATTTAATGTGAAGAACAGTGCTGTGGGAACAGAATGTAAACCACCTGAAGTGATACCACTTCGGTTCCCTAGGCTGAATTACACTGAGAGCAACTCTGTCCTTGTGTTTCAGACAACCAGCAACACACTCTGTGACTGAGGCTTTAACTCAAACAACAGAGAGGACGGCCACCCCGAATGACTGCCTGCACCAAAACGGTCTACAGAACGGTCTGTCCATGATTCATGCCATACTTACACTGGACTGAATGAATGACAGGTATATATGAGCATGAGTCCTTGGAAATGCAACATAATAACTTACCATAACAAGAAAAAACAACTAACCTCACAACTTTAAAACAAAAAAAACGTTTTAAATGTGTAGACATATACAAAATGATAACTGCAGAGCCATATTACCTGTCTTTAAGCAAGTTAGAAGCAAAAGTCTATTAAATGTATTTGAAGTCTTTATCAAATAAAAATAAATAAAAACACACAGATACACAAATGTATGATCTGAATAAATTGCACATCTGTTTAGTTAAATACAATCTGGACCATAGAATGTTAACTAAGAAACAAACATATGGAACCAGTGATCTAATTGAAAAAAAAGGATCTCCTGCAACAACAGTTACCATTAACACAATGAGCAAAGTAATTTCTTATTTACAAATACAGTCAAATTCCTGTGAGCAATAAGACATAATAAAATACATCAATATACAAACAAAGGAACACTTACGTTCTGTGCAAGGCCCCATGTTTCAAAGCCAATGCTTCTCACCTGGTACAGTACTAGACAATTAATTTTGCTTTCAGAAGGTCATAGTTATCTTTATTGTGTGCGGTTATGTAATGTAAAAAGCAAACCATAAAGCAAACATTACTTGCCAAAGAGAGAGAGTGGGAGGTCCTTTCCCGCCTGTATATCACGAAGAGCAAGATAACATTCTGTTTAAGAACGGGGTTCAATTTTCATCATGGAAACACAAGGCAGGGAATTTTCCACTTCAATTCATTGGAATAAAAAGAAAGAAACCAAGACAAATGACAGCTTAATCGGGAAAACTGACAATGATTTCAATGAAACACTGGGGTTTGGCACATGCACGTTTTCCTCACTGAGTGAGCCTTTAAAATCAGATTATTTACTTGTGTCAATACAGACAAGGACTACAAACCGGGCTGCCTACAAGAACAACAAATAAGCCTGTGGTTTGGCAGAGGCCAATGTCCCACGTTAAAAGCAAACAAAAAGGAAAACCATTGTAAAGCAAGGAGAAGTATTATTAAAGTCAATGTTATATTTCTTTGATAAATACTGCAAACAGTATTTTAATTATATATACCATTCTGTTTTTTATTTTGTGGCTGAACTGGTAAACCACAACCAGGTTCTCTAATCGAGTTCACGGTCATGTACAGTGTACTAGTGTGTGGGTTTTCAGCATTTGAACACCAATGTACAACACACCAGGACTCTGCAACTCTAAAGTAAAGACTGGCAAAGATAGCACACCCAAGGTCAGGGAGTTTCCTTTAAGGTGCCTTCAAGGATATTATAATACCATAAAAATGTAAAACTCATATAAAACAGCTCTAGGGAATGTTTGATAACAACTCCCTCAGTTTATGGTTTGTGATAAATGTTTTGTCTGAATGTTGATATACAGCAGCTCTTAAAAAAAATAGAAAAAAAGCTGTACACACCAACAGTCTTGCACAACTAGAATTGTGTGTGTGACAGGAGTAAATTTACCCTACTTGATGGATGGTTGGAGGTAAAATATGATGACTTAAAACTAAATATCGTCAACTGTAAAATAAACCATCGTGCCACAGTATACATTTTTCTCTCGCTGTATCACTACATGCTCTACTATACTGCATATGACCCATTTCCCAAGACAACTATTCTAGACCTCTGAAAGCACTTAATCCAACTGGAGAAAACAAGAGAGCAACCTTGAAACCACATAACTATTTAAAAGCATTACAATACCAGATTCAATTTGCACACTGAAAGGATGTCGGAAATGGAAAGGTAACACATCAGAGAAGAGATGCACAGTAAAAATGACAAGGGTATCACATTCTCTACCATTGAAGTTCTGCAAAACCTCTCTGATCCCAAGGTTTCAGGAAAGTGCTTCTCCCAGCCACTTTTTAAGTGTTCGACTTCCAGAGAGCTGATGAATACATTTCGAAAAGGGGATCTTTAACCATTCACTGAGCTGACACCGAATCCATTTTCTAAGACTCTGGCTCCTAACAAAGACCTCAGATTCTTGATGTTGAATCTCTTTAATCTTGAGTCTTGACTACTGACATTTTCATGATACTAGAATATGGATGTGTAGCTTGTATGCTGAGAGAGATTCATTCAATTCAGATTAAGACTTAATTTCCAAATCTAACCAGGGCCTGCCAAGGGGAGGCTGTAACCCAAGAGGGCTGGCAACAGCCAAGGAGGTTAGAAAAATGGTAATGATTTCTCCCCTTTATGCATTCTTCTTAATTAGTGAGTTTCAGAATTCACTCTGGATTCATCTAATAGCAGAGATGGTTTCATTAAATTTAATTTCATTCATTCGTTCGCTATATTGTGTTCTATGTTTAATGATTAAAAAATGAAAACATTTCCACAGTCTCCTCTGAAGAGTGCGACTGGAAGATTTTGCTCTCTGTCTTCACAAACTCGGTCATGTTACGTCACACACAGAGAGCAAACCTACCCAAGGCAGAAAACTGTAATTCTCTCTTTCCCTGTGAACAGAGGAGCTTCTCATAAGAATCCGAGCATTTTATTTGATCGATTTGAGACAGATTATTAAACATTTTAAACACAGAAACAGTGTGCTTATTTGAAGCTGACATGACCTGAGAACACAAGCATGAAATAGAACAGCTGCACAGTTTTTCAAATATAATAAACGATTATTAACACCTCCTATGAAGTAAAAAGCGGAAAAATACCCTTAGCAATCTGATATCCACCCACATGGAACTTTTAAACAAAAAGATACTCTATGGCAAGGTTCTGATATAACATCAAAAAGATCATGAAAGATACACACAGCCTTTACAGAACAAGCTCTCGTTATACACTATAGGAAAATAGCAAGATCTCTATACATGTCAACCCAGATAACTTTCCCCCAGTTTCAAATTTTGTATCAGACAAACATGACAAGACATGTCACGCAAACTGCAGATGGTAGGTGAAACGAAGATCTTCTCTTTATTTTAGGCAAATCCTACATTACAATAACGTATTTAGTTTTCTTTTAAGACAAAGGCGTAGATGTCCCCTGTCTTGTTTGGCTGTTGTCATGTTACACCCCCATTCTGTGCACTAGGCCTAACGGTGCTACCAGGTCCATGTCACAGATCTTGCTCAGACTGGGCTACTGGTAGGACCACACTCCATGCTGTGATTAAAGGAGTTCAGTCACCACTCTGCTCATTTGCTGGAGCACAGCGATAGGAGGGAACCCCAGGGAGGTGGAGAGCGTACCTGAGAGGAAACTGGTGTTGCTGCCATCGGCGTTCTGCTTGCGTAGACAGAAGGGGCTGTCGTGGCTCTCGGGGATGGAGCGGCTCCTCTCGTGCAGCAGCTCCATCAACCGCCGCCGCCTCCTGAAGTTCATCCTGAACTGGTAGAGAAGGCCCCCGTCCACAAAGTGGTGCTTATTGGTCACTGAGGGGGAAGAAGAAGAAAGCAAGTCACAGTTACCATGGGAGAGCACTGGCAGCCCATCAGGGGTGTTTGTTCTTTAGTGTTTGCACTTGGTTACCGTTTACCTACAGCGCCTGGTCTTCAGGCCCCGTTCCGCTATTTGCTTTTTGTGCACACGGAAGCAATCTCACTCTGGAGCAACCTATATAAGCAATAGTGGCTAATTCCTCTGTGTACCCACTGCGCGAGAAGGAAGTCGTAATTAACCTTCAAATGATTGCAGTACGCATTATGCAAAAGGTGTAATCTTCATTTGGTCCCACACACTGCTGAAGAAAAGGGTACAAAAAGTACTGCTAGGTTTGATACTGCTTCTGAGTAGGATCAAATGCTACTGATGCAATCCCCCATACAAATGGTCTGAAGACACTTAATCTCCTTCTTCTTCTACTGACACAGAACAAGTCCAAATGAATGGGCTGGCTTTTGTTGATCCGTCTGCAATTATGCCCAGTGTGGAAGCACGAGACGTCTGCCTTCGTAAATCACAGAGGTTATTCCTCTTCAACAGGTAAATTCAATAAACATCCCTCTAATGCTAAAGTGCATGTACTAACACCACTTTCGGATTGCTTTTGATCACTGGAGAAAAGGGGGACAACAGGATGTTCTTATCTCAAGGAGTATGGTCATTTGCTTTTTCCGCAAGAGAAAGAAATGAAAAGATTGTTATTTTTCTCATCTGCTGCTCATCAAAAACAGAGCCCCGCACAACTCCTCTGAAGAACTGTGCTCCAACCACCATAATTCAGGTCATCCAATAAGCATGGCACAACCTCTGAAAACCACTTGCAATTTACCCGAGGATAATTTTTTATTCTAGTATCATATGGCCATTCAGCTCTTTCCATTTTCAACACCAAAGGGTTGTGTTACTGCCATACATCAGTGCATTGCAATACAATCAACAAGGTGGGAACTATATGTCAGCTAGCTTTAAAGATGTATCACTCAAAAGTAATGTTATTCTTTTGTTAATTATCATTATGGATTTTGCCCTTTTGTCAAGTGTGCCAATAAGATTTTTGTAGCTGTATTTCTTTGCCAGAGGCAAAACCAAGAGGTTACATTTTATAAAACCTGTAAAACCAGTAATGTCTTTATTTTAAATAAACATGTGAGAACTAGGATATATGAGGAATGCATTAATATAAACACATGCTAATGACTCAAACATTTCTTGAATGGGTTGGGTCTTTTTATTAACCATCCCTGCACTTTATGCTTCTGCTAGGTTTTTAAAATGTAAAAATGATATGAAAAATACAGTTTTCGGTTGCATGTTTTTACACCTGTAAGAAGGATAGCTTGCATTTAAAACATTTTGTATACACATGTACATCCATTTCCAATATGCCAAGGACTTGTCAATGATTATTTGTGTTGGTTTGTTTTAAATTACATTTGGAATTTAAATTGGTTGCCTGACCTTTGCATTTGCACTTGGATCACAAATTTCCATACAACAGAATTTCAGTGACCTTTGCTACTCTTGTCACAACAGCCTTTTTCTCTGAGATGACTGGACATGTTCCTGAGGAAGTTGTGGGAAACGCAAGCAGATCCCTGTTCTGTATGTATTTAATCTATACTGCTAAATGACAAGACAAGATGGTTATTGACATTAGGGCTTGACTTGCTATTTTGACTCTGAACATGTTCAGGCAAAGTTGGTACCACACGAATCAGTCCTTCTCGGGTCATGTCAAGACAAGAAAATCATATTTAAGAGTCAAAATAACAATATAGGGCTTGCTTGATGAAGAGTATGTACTATTGGTGTGTCTTTTCACAGTATCTCTCTCAGAGCCTGGAGTATTTCAACACTGTTTAAGCAGGAACACCTCCAGTATAAGCCTGGGTATTGCACAATGTTTTCTCCTCCACTTAATTGGAACTTCACATTAAGGCACAGGTTTTGAATCAGGGTCAAATCAGGCTGTGAGTGGGGAACGGGAAAAAAGCATTAATAGATCTAGCAGATGGCCAAGCGTTCAATAGGTCTATGAAGAGTGGAAAACAAGCCAGTTAGGTATCTCGCAGCTAGCCAGAAATATCCCAGCAGTATTTTTAGCCACTTTTACAAGCTGTCTAGCTCCACCAATTCAAATCTATCTTATTCTTGAAAATGCGTCAGTACTGCTCACTGCTGTCTGATTTAGAAACGATAAAAAGCCACAAATCTTTCTGATAAAACATCCAACTTTCTAATCCCACGTCAAATGTATGACACACTTAGAAGCAGATGCACATTTCCCAAAAAAGTGTTTTCCATCGGTTTCTGACCTGTACAACGTGCTGGACACTACAGACACCGGACGGTCTGGGTTGGACACAGCGATCTCTCTCAGTCTTTCATAACAGTGGAGTACAGCGTGGTCGTTACACAAAATACCACTTGTGTCACCGCATCAGAATACTCATCTTAACTACCAGACATGACCAATTGATACCAGAATATGGCTGTGCAATGCTAGTGTATGCAATCTACAGTCAAACCCCCAAGAACAAGCATATAGAGATGTACAAATGCAAATGTGACTGAACTGTATATAAATTTACCTTTTCATATACCTCAAAATTATAAGAAATATATACAAAAACAACTACAAAAGTAATAACAGTTGTATTTTACTGGAAATAATTATTAGATTTACTTTACACAAACATTTGAACCAAACCCACTTTAAATCAACTAAAATATCAACTATAATGCAGTAGTACAGACAAAACCCTCACCTTGGTTTGTGACCCTTTGTGTGAAATACTCAAGTTTGTTCCCTTTACTAAAATAAAAACAGAAATGGCAATTATTCACTTTCAGGACCTTGAGCAAGAGGATATTTTCCTGATCAGAAAGACCAGAATTAATATTACTGATGGAAGCATGATGCTGAGAGAGCCTACTATCTTATAGAGCCTACTCTATAATGTCAAACAGTACTTAAATTAACTGTCCCACCTTGTAAAGTGGCTTGATTCAAATAAAGGCTGTTCTATTTCCACCACAGATTTTTACATATGGAATGCAGTGTCATAAATTACAGAATGAGGGGCCGCAGTGCAAACAGTTCAACTTAATGCTAATTTACTATTACCAAGTTAAGTTCAGCCTTCTGCACCAACTAAAACAAATCACTGTAACATTTGCAAACACTCGGTAGTGTGTCTCTTCTGGGTATATGCCAGCAACAGTTGTTTTCTCTCTTCCCACTCTTTTAACAGAAGGCGGCCTAATGTTCCCAAGCAAAACCATTAAATAAACTCTAGCAATTTAGAGAAATGTGCAATTATAGTTGCCTTACAGTGTGCCCTGTGACTGCACTTGCATAGTTATTTTCTCATTTGAATTCATACATTCTCTTACAGAGTGCAACACAAAGTGCTGCATGGATCTGTGTTGCTTCTGCTGTTACCAAAACAGTGCAAAACATCTCCCTACAAATGCTTTTGACACATCCTGTCCGAAAAAGTTTATTTCTGAATGTATGGGGGGTGGGAGGGAATGGCTAACGGCCATCTAAACAGAAAGAGGAACAAAAGAGAATTGCAATCTCATTACATACAAATAACAATAAATAATCTCAATAATTATCGTGTTTCCCATCACGAAAATGTAAAGGAGCACATCTTCTGCTGATACTGGATCAATATGTCATAGAGTAAGCTTGATTCTCAAAGTTTTTTAAAAAGCAAGTTTGACTGAAGGGATTAATTATGTGATGCCCAATCAGAGGCACTATTAAGACCACTTATTTCTGCACATTTTCATGGATGGTTGCATGGGAGTGTGAAAAGTCACAGTATAAACATTTTGTTATCTTTTCTTTCTAGTTAATTTCATCATTATAGTTTAAATATGTTATGGTTACGGCATTCTAAAATATGTTTCTACACTATACGAGTCTGAAACGACTCTCACCAAAGGTGTTTTGATCTGTCAAAAGGCAGTGACCCTCTCTGTGCCTCTCTCCATGGATACACTTCCAGTCTGGTCGAAATTAAGTGGCCATATTTCTCAATGAATGCGACTGAAAAGGAGTAGCGAAAGAGATAAGTGCAAGTGGTCACAGTTCAAGAGCCTGAGCAGACTGCAGAAGACTTTGTATTGCCAAACAGAACTCATGTCCAGAAGAGAGATCCTTCCGGAGATATAATTTACCATGAAAATACTTATTTTTTTCATACCACATTTTGTAAGACATAAAATTACTGCATTTATCCAGAACTGTAAGCCAAATGAATGACCTCCCAAAGGAAACATTCTCAAGCATGTTTAAGAGCTTCAGAACAATTTCAATGGCTGCCTCTCCATTTGGTCGTTTGGAACCTTGTTTTGCTTTCCCAGCATACACGCCACAATGGCACCGATAAACTGACACTGTTTGTTATTCCTAGTCATCCGGAACTAGTTTGTAAAACACGTGACGTAAACAGGAGGTAGATGTATGTAGTCAACTTCACATCCTTTAAATGTATAGTTTAAATAACAGTCAATCTGACTAAATACACCAAACATGTTCATGACCAAGTAGGCATAGTGAATGGAGGTTAGCATCCATGCAGAGTGAGGGTCAAATTAGTCGATATTAATTGAGCTTATCACCCAGGAACAACAACTGAGCACAGAAATCACCAAGGTTGGGATCAGTTATTCAGGGATATACAGCTACAGCAACAGTTGACCTGAAAAAAATGTTGACCTGGTTCAAAATGTGGGAATCTGGCTGCGTGCCACAATTCCATCTCTCTCACTGCAGCTGTGAGGTGAAATTAACACTGGCATTTCAGCGCACAATGTTATCTGGAGCACTACACATTTGGAAGAGGAAGGCCACAAACAACATGATATTCAGATGGGGGAGGGGCAAACAGTCGTGAGTTTGAGAGGCGACCAAATCACTTTGCTTCTATTTTCTGTTTTTGCCCAAACCGAGGTGTCTCAGGTCCCCTGTACGCAGTGCAGTACTCACCATGCTGGATGATTCCATGTTCCAGCAGACGCCTGCCCAACTGCTCCGCCTCCTCTCGGGTAGTCACCTCTGCATCCTGGATGAGCCAGTCCACAAACTCTGAGGCCACTAGTGTCCGCTCAAAGGTCTCCATCTCCTCCACTCTTGTCTGCACTAAAGAGTTCTCGGTGTTCATCAGCCTGTTCACAAAGAAGCAAATACCAGTCAGCAGCCGAGGTTTATCTTACCCTCTTTGCGAAGAGCCACTGCTGCCATGCCCAACTAGGTTCTCCCATTAAATTAGCAGAACATTGGATGTCATGTGACAGTAGGGCAATCAGCATCTACATTCTGTATCATACCATGAAGCCTGAAAGATGGACGGAAATTCTCTGTGAAGTTGTCCAGATGATACCGTATATATGTGGGAGGTCTCTTGAGCTATTTGCATAAAACTCTAAGTATTGACTAAGGTACATATCAAATATAGTAGTTGTCCCTTCATTAGCATCTTGACTTCAATGTTCTTTATGCTGCTATAAAACACACACACACACACACACTTTCACTAACATCTGTTCCACACAAACAGCTGTGACCTCTTTTTAATCTTTTTTTTGGCAAAAGTCACCACGCCATGACTATACTCTGGCCAATCAGATTATGAATCACTCTGCCCACCTCTGCTCTTAAATTGGTCTATAAGATGTGCCAGTTTGTGATATAAACTACTGCAGTTGTATATAATCTGAATTGGCTGACTTTCAAAATGTGCCAGAGCACTAGGTCTGACCTAGTAAACCTCACAGCTCTTAACTATGTTTGTAATAGATATTCATGGTGCTCCAATCGCTGCTGTTCCATCACTTACAATCCCCAAGTAAAGAGACAGAATTATCTCTCTAGCTTAGCTTCTTTTCTCGTTTTGGGAAGTAAGTACTATACAAACATACCATAAAACTTCCAATACTCGCTGGGTCTCAAATAGCAGCCAGTCTCCAGTAGTCCCCATGTTGATTTGCATAATCATCTAAACAAAGTCCGGTCTCTAATAAACACTAGGTTACTTGACAATATTTTATAAATAAATAAAAGGGAAATCGATAGTTTCTAAAGATGCATCAACACATTTGAAAGAATCTTCCACAATATATTTATGTAAACTTTTTTTTTAGTTTTTGCATCTTTCTTGTTTTCAGTAAATATATAAATGTATATATATATATATATATATATATAAATACCATAAATACACCATCACGTTTTTATTAATGTATTTCTCACTTTAACTATATATATATCAATATCCCAAGTTATTTAATGTTGATTCTACGATACTTTGTGAATTACACTCACCTAAAGGATTATTAGGAACACCATACTAATACTGTGTTTGACCCCCTTTCGCCTTCAGAACTGCCTTAATTCTACGTGGCATTGATTCAACAAGGTGCTGAAAGCATTCTTTAGAAATGTTGGCCCATATTGATAGGATAGCATCTTGCAGTTGATGGAGATTTGTAGGATGCACATCCAGGGCATGAAGCTCCCGTTCCACCACATCCCAAAGATGCTCTATTGGGTTGAGATCTGGTGACTGTGGGGGCCAGTTTAGTACAGTGAACTCATTGTCATGTTCAAGAAACCAATTTGAAATGATTCGACCTTTGTGACATGGTGCATTATCCTGCTGGAAGTAGCCATCAGAGGATGGGTACATGGTGGTCATAAAGGGATGGACATGGTCAGAAACAATGCTCAGGTAGGCCGTGGCATTTAAACGATGCCCAATTGGCACTAAGGGGCCTAAAGTGTGCCAAGAAAACATCCCCCACACCATTACACCACCACCACCACCAATCTGCACAGTGGTAACAAGGCATGATGGATCCATGTTCTCATTCTGTTTACGCCAAATTCTGACTCTACCATCTGAATGTCTCAACAGAAATCGAGACTCATCAGACCAGGCAACATTTTTCCAGTCTTCAACTGTCCAATTTTGGTGAGCTTGTGCAAATTGTAGCCTCTTTTTCCTATTTGTAGTGGAGATGAGTGGTACCCGGTGGGGTCTTCTGCTGTTGTAGCCCATCCGCCTCAAGGTTGTACGTGTTGTGGCTTCACAAATGCTTTGCTGCATACCTCGGTTGTAACGAGTGGTTATTTCAGTCAAAGTTGCTCTTCTATCAGCTTGAATCAGTCGGCCCATTCTCCTCTGACCTCTAGCATCAACAAGGCATTTTCGCCCACAGGACTGCCGCATACTGGATGTTTTTCCCTTTTCACACCATTCTTTGTAAACCCTAGAAATGGTTGTGCGTGAAAATCCCAGTAACTGAGCAGACTGTGAAATACTCAGACCGGCCCGTCTGGCACCAACAACCATGCCACGCTCAAAATAGCTTAAATCACCTTTCTTTCCCATTCAGACATTCAGTTTGGAGTTCAGGAGATTGTCTTGACCAGGACCACACCCCTAAATGCATTGAAGCAACTGCCATGTGATTGGTTGGTTAGATAATTGCATTAATGACAAATTGAACAGGTGTTCCTAATAATCCTTTAGGTGAGTGTATATCCTTTATCTCTTCATTATTTAAATGCATAACTGTTTCACTGAAAACCTCTTCTTGTAAAGGAGTTTTTGTGATTATTTTAATTAACCCTGTGTTCTCATCACTTCAGTTAGATGTGCTGTAGTCTCTTCAGCAAATATGACACTTTCACAAACTATTTTTGAAGATGCTTGTTGTGGTTACTTACTGCCTATGTTTAGATGTGGTTATTATTCGGTCTAGGACTATGCACCCACCCATATATTGTTTTCACAGAACAAAGTGGTGCGCCATTAAAACAAGCCAAACCTTTGATCAAATCTGTTGCATGGCCTATTATGTACGATGCAACTGTTGCCAAACTTAAACCGTGAGGTCAAATAACTTGTAAAAAAATAAATAATGATCTACATCTCTCCTTGTTTTAATTGAAATTACGCAATGTTGATAACAGGGGAAAGAACATATTAAGAACCGGTATTGGAACCTTTGTGGAAGTGTGTGAATGTGTAAAAGTCTGAAATCAGATGCTTACTGAACAGGATCCAGGCACTAATATTTGAGTACTTTAAGTAAGTAAAAGCTTAACATACAACCTGAGGCTTTGCACACATAATACTGATAGCCACCGTAAATAAATCTAAAGCAGGAGGTGAACGAGTCAAAGGCACAGTGAATTTGAGCTCCTAGGAAATACGGACTTGCTTATTGTATTCAGTTCAAAGCAAGTGTTCTGATCAGAAGCAAGATTAATATAATGAACTGCAGAGCAAACTGTACTCATACATAGGTCAAAGTATGTACCTCTTGTATGAACAAAGAGAACACTAAGGGTTCCGGAAAGTGGTCACATTTTAAGTGTGTCGCAAAGGAAGCCATTTGTGTTCCTGTGGTTTGCAATTGAATGACATGGCTGCTCTGGTGCTGTCGGTGACATACCAATTCCCTATCTATAGCATGCAGTGTAGAATCTGTGGTATGAATTCTTGGGATCTTATACCCTGGATCAGACCTGCCCAGTGTCCAGGTTTTTCCATTTAGTCTCAGGGTCTCCAGAGCTGAACTGTGAATCACTCACTATTAAGGGATTTTGCCCTCCACCTACTGCAGAGAACTGAGGTTTTGCTCCATTTGTAACACCTGCCAGGAAATGGGAATCGAGGTTTTGCATTATAGCACACATAGGCAAATCCAAAAATACTTTACAGTTTGAAAATGTATATACAATGTAAGTTTACTGCAATATATACGTTTTTTAAGTTGACTTTTTAATGCATCATATCTGAGTAGTAATTTTATCAATTAAGAAGTGGTAGCTGGCCATTATTTCACAATCCTTTCATGGCTCTCAAATTACTAATATTTGGTTTTAAATACAGTATAGAGGGAACAACTCATACACTTAAACTTAAGGCATCTTACACTTCCCACATTCAAATTCGTTCATTTTCAAATATTTGTTGTAATTTTGTAAGGATTTGAGAGAGCAAAACAATCCAAAGAATGATTTAGTGGAAGTGTAACTTACACCAAAGTGCACACTTTTTATTACCTCAGTGCTGGAAACAAAGCTTCACAGTGGAGGCAGGAAGAAAATTGTGAAAGCAGGTGTTACCATGTCATGAACTAAGTTGGGTTGCTTAGTAACGGTCACACAATCTTACATTTAGTTCGAGCTCAATTTAGCTAAAAGGAAGCCATTTAAACCAAAGTTCCCACCAGTGTGGCGGCACATTGCTTTCATTTTTGTTTTTCATTTTGTTCAGGAACATTCTGGCTTTAAATGAGTTGTCTAAATGCAGAAATCTCACTTTAATGATCCTATAGAGATGTACTGAATGTTTGTCAAGGCTGAAACACCCATGTCTTTTGAAACAGGATACAGCAAAAAGAAAAAACTCAGCAACAACTATGTTTGCTTTGAAACCAAGCACAGGCTACAGAGTGAGACAACAGCTCTTCATACTCACTGTGCCCAGCATCGTTATTAGGAAAACGAACAGGAAAATCATGCAGTTCTCATCCAGAAATAGGATTTACATAAAAGAAACTGTTGGTAATGCAGAAAATTTGCTACGCCTGCCACTGAACCATTTACTTGGTGCTAAATGGTGCAGCAATATTAAGTTTTTAGTTTTTTGGTTATTCAATTGTGCTTTTTTAACCTCTTTGTAAAGGTAAAGGTATTGTATCATATTAATCTCTCAGCTCTTGCTGCAAGATTGATAAAGTTACTAATTCATAGATTTCCCAGAACTTCAGAGAAAATGTGAACTCAGAATGTCTGCATTATGAAAAGATGTGGCACTTGAGCACTGATGTTAAATGAGCTGATAAATGTGCAATATGGAAAAACACACCATTGATTATGACATGCAGAAATGACAACACAGGTTTGTTTAATTGCATATGTAAATGCAGCTTTTGTATAGTAATGGCCTCTGTAGTGTCTGCCTAATAATTCTTGTTGTCGACGATATGAGAAACAGAAATCTTTTGTTACTTTACTGGTATGTCTATCTTTACCCTGATTGAAGACAGAGAGAGTAAAAAATGCAATAAGACACCAAAGGTAGCCTGAGAAACGTACAAAAAATAATAATTAATGGCACCTTTACACAAACAAGGAAAACGAAGGGAAACAAATTCAAAGTCATGGACAGAACCAGACCGTGCGTACACCGGTTTATAAATATATCACACAGTACAGACAACAGCTGTCTGTCAGCACACACAGTCTCCCTGTTACATACGACTTGCCAAGCTCAGAGGAGCAGCCAAAACTGTAATGAGAGGTTGTTCCAAACAGACTGGTGGATCCAGCTTCTCAGAGCAGTAAAGCCGCTGACACAGCCAACAGGTTAATTTATAGTCATTAAAGGGGTGATGTCTAACCTCCACTAACAGACTTGTTTTCCCAGTGTTCCTAATGCAGACATTCAAATACATTATGTACACTATGGTTTTACTTCGTTACACAACTGATGCTTGTTCCCACTACCTTAATGAAGCCCTTAAATTGCCTTCACATTGCTAGATTGAACATGTCAAATACTGACCACAGGGACTATACACACATACCAAATACTTTGCATTATAACCAATACTCTGCATCGTAATACCTTTATTTGATATTTTGAATCACTGAAATTACACCCCACAGATTTTTATAAAAATTAAAGATATTGTTTCACACAATGGTATAAAGTTACACAATGCTCTATAAATGGTGTGTTTCCAGGGAAAGACCACAATTACAGCCTTTCTTTTTTTTCTGGGGACAAACTTCCTTCTCTGCAGTAATTTAATTATATGGGCAGTTTGCACAAAGCTGGGCCACAGTGAAATTGTTCTCCACTTGCTCCATAATTAAAAGTATTTCTTATGCCACCAGTATTGGGCATTCTATTTGTGTGTGTGTATTCGGTGTGGTCCCAAAGATTCCTATGGGAAGCCTATAGCCACTGAGCCTCAGTGGAATCATCCTACTCCCAAGGGCTACGTCTGTTGGCCAGAGGTGTCTTTTTCCCAGCGTATTCACTGTCACCAATAATGACGTGAAGTGTTAGTCTGCAGTACAGGCAGCTACCCTGAACGCTCATACCACACTGACTTGTTACAACCGCCTGTTGTTTTTTCAAATCTCCCTCGCAGGTTTCTAGAACATAGCTCATGGACAAATGACCTTTATTGTGTTTAGATTACAGCTGTTCTGAACTCTGTGCTGAACTTCTCCTCTACCTTAATGGTATTCAATTTAAAATCTGTTTTTGACAATTTATATGTAGTTCATTGCATGTTAGTGTTCATAATCATTGAGTTCCACACTATTTTTGTGCACTTTTGGAACGTCACGTTGTGAATGTGTGCCTTTAAACTTGCATGTAAATACCCCCCATTGTGTACAGAAATCTATACAAAAAATATATAAAATGGGATGTTTTCAACACATGCCTAGATATAAAACAGATTGTGAACCTGTAAAGTACAGGAACCACTACATACTGTGTGGTTAAATACATACTACCTTACATGTGCAAACAGACAACCGTTTCCATAGAAACTACTCATCTGCCAATGTGGGTACAAAATGGCCAGTGATCACGCATAAAGCATAAAGACAGATAATGATTTTAGACACAGAGACCAAGAACAAGTGTCAAATGAGAAAATGAATATGTTCTTCCTGTATTACAAACCAATGCTAATCCATCTGATTAAATGAACAGCGCTTAAAGGCATAAACATCTCTATGGTTCGATATAATTTCCATGTGAACATATACATGTGCATAGGCTTTGTGTCTTTTTTTTTTCAAGGTGTAGAACTACAGATGGTGAAGCAACTGAAATTATTACAGATACTTTCCTTTTCTTTGTCTTTGTCTACCCTGTGCTATTAAGGCCTTCACCCACCCACATGTTCAATACTCTTTCCACTTTGAAAAGAAAGATAACATACTTTTCATATATCCTTTGACCCCTCATGAAAACCTTGGCTTCATTATCCAATGGGAAGGTTCCATCATCTTTCCTGAAACGGTAGAACAGCTTCACATCTTTGAATTCTTTGTGTTCGTCACAGACTGCAAAGAAAATGAAAAACAAAAGTTGTATACGTTTTGAGGTGAGATATCACTGTAATGTCCTTGACATGAAGATACGCAATAGAACACAGACATCAACGCTCGAGTCAGACTGGATGTCCGTTTATCATCTTTGAGGTGGTCGTGTTTGAGTTTCAAATACACAACTAATCAAAAAACAACTGAACCAAGAGATTGTTTGAATGAACCTACTATCTACTTTTTCTTACAGCACAGGCGATACATAGAATGTGTTTCTTATTCGGCAAACTGAGATTTGGGTTTCTTTTAAACAGAGGCTCCATCAACCAGAGGTAAAAAAAAAAAGTTCATTTCAATATTCAACTGAGCTTTCTGTAAAAAGTTGAACCTTGCACATTTTGTGAAAATTAAACATTCTAACATCAGTAAATCATTTACAGAAGTCATATAGCAGGAGGTTTCCAAATCAACCAAAAACTGTTAGATATACTAGTAAACTTTGTCAGGATCCTAAAATATGTGATATCTATTGTGTTGTGCAAAAGGACATCTGTTGTGTTTTGTAATGCATATCAACACACAATTTATTGTCATCTATGAAAGCTTAAATAAGCATGAAATATTCAAGATGTCTGTACCATGTCAGCAGCACAGATTTTAAGATAAAGTCTACAAATGCTTTTAAGTAACCTACTATCTCTCACCATCTGACAAGAAAATTTCCATTTTAAGACAAATAATATTAAGCTGGGTTAATTTTACTCTTTGCTATTGTGAAGCTAAATAAAAATGTGCTCTCTTATTTTCACTGGCAGCTATGGTAACCCTTTCAGCTCTTGCTTGAGACCTTTTTCGGTAGGGCACTTTCAACAAGATCACTCCACATATGATGGTTAATGGCTAGTGCTGAGTCTCTGGTTAGAGAGGTCAGTGGCCATGATTATATATATATATATATACACGTTTATTGGCTATACAATATGAAAATAACTTGCTCCTGACACATATTAACAATATCAGTTCAAATACCAAGGTCAGAACATTTCAGTCCTTTCCAAAAGTGAGTATAGCTTTCGGAAAACAGGGATCATTTGCCATAATCTGAGTCAAGTTGGAGAATTATGACGTTAGAAAAACCAAGTCTGTGTAAAATGATTCGCTTCACCTTTCTTTGAATGTGACACACAGAGGACGACACACGTAAATCTGCCTGATAACAGCAGATGGGAAAACCAGGGGGGTGGCAGTGCAGTTACTAAATCATATTAGCTTCACAATGGGGCTTCAGGATGACACCTCACCATGATGAATAATGCACTGGTCCAGCAACTTCTGCATAATCTTGATCGCCGTCTCTCTGTCGGATGCTTCCTTATGCTCGATCAGCCAGTCGATCAATTCTTTCGCAACAAAACAGTTGGGATAGGTCCTGAGGTGATGTCTTCGATCTTTGATGACCTTGGCTTCATGGAGACGAAGCCTGTGTGGAAAAAACAGCATCTCAGATGTTAATTTATATGATCAAATGTAATAAAAGGACAAGCCATATTGTGCTCAGCAAACAGTGATTGTGAGGGTTCATATCCAATCAGGACAACACAATGATTCTATGATTAATTTATATGAGACAGTGCTAACACAAAGCACCTATTTCTTAGCACCAATGCACCAATACCTTTGCTTTTCCAAGACTAAATAAAGCCTTATCATATACCAACAATATCAAACTCATTTGTCAATGGGAGGGGCTGGAACTCTATCAAATGCCTCCTAATGGTGCCGATTAGAAATGCTTTTAATCGGAGAGAAAGATTATACATTCAACATGTTGTGCAGACTAGAGACGCATGAAAACATGACCAAGTTACAGAATCAAGGTTCTTGATTCTACTCTTTGCATCCCAGACAGATAGGGTTCGGTGCTGCAGTTATGATATATTATTAACCAACTGTTCAACCTAATTGAAAATGAGCAAGAGCAAAATGAGATAGAGTGTTAATCTTTTCCATTTTTATCATTTTTGATTTATTCCAGTGGAGAAATTGAAGTCTAGCCTGCTTTAAATAGGGCCTATTTCTAAGAGAATGATATTGGAAAACATGGAATAATAACTCAAGGTCATAAATATATGATAAATATATGAGTTTTTCTTGTCATTTCCTTTCATGTCTGTGTTTAATGTAGCTTTGTTTTATTGGTTTTGTCATGCACATTAATCACTCTGCTTGAAGCACGTGCTATTGCTGTTGAGAGGAACTTGCATGACAATGGCTGAGATGGTATTGTGACACAGTCCCTAAAAAATACAGCAAACCCCTCTGGACAAAACAGTATGGACTTCTCCCATAAATGGAAGGAATTATCTGGATTGTCTATAGTTTGTAAAGGTACTTTCTTCAGTAAGGTTTTAATAAGGACTATGGCAACACTAAATCAAAAACAATATTAGCATTTTTATTGGATCAAACTTAGCCTGAAATACGCACAAAAAACACAAATACTCTGCATGTCCTGCTGTACTGGAAAAATCTAATCTAATTATATTTTATATATATATATATTAGGCTACTTCATTTTATATTTATAAACACTGAAGGTTAAATTAAATGTTCTAATATGGCTCAATGACTAAAAGCTCAAAATGATTCAGGAATACTTTTAATCATCTAAATCCCTGTTTGTTTTCCTGGCATAGCCACCAGCTGAGAGTGGTTTCCCCTAGACATGATTTTTGGTCTAATTTTACATATTTTACATGCATTTCAGATCTGGGCAAAACGTAGGCTGTTCTCCAGCAGCATTACAATGCTGACAAACCAAATAATTAAGTACTATACAGACAGTGAAATCCCAGCTCAAGAACCACAATGGCCGCCGTCTTAGCTGTTGCCACTAAAACCAAAAACCCATAAACCATCATTTTCAAGAGGGCATTCTTAAAATAACTATTCATCATAGCCCTGTATATTTTCTCATTCATGAATTTGTCTCTTACTGACATCACTAAAACATACATGTAAACTGGAATGCTCCATAAAATAAATAAATACATAATATTTATTATGTTTCAACTGACTTGAAAGGAGTCTTTCACAAAACATATTTAAATTTCAGAAATACATCCTTCCTTGTTCAAAACTCAACAGATATAAGATATCAGATACCCTGAGTTTCTGCAAAAGTACGATGTTTTAAATTGTTATTTGGCCATGCTTTGATGTTCCCCTAATCAGATATTAGAGAAACTCATGGCTTCATGAATGACAGCTCACGAGTCCTGGCTCACACCTCAGCATCGATACCACAAACACTGCCAAACACGAAACCAAATCAGCCATGAAGAGTGCCAAGGTTAGCAGGTTTCATCAGGAGTTTATAATTTACACAATCTGGAGGCTTGGGGGAGGTCAATAAATATGAAACCCAGCCATAAACTGATAGCTCAGAGACATTTAAAACAACAATGGTGAAAACGCTAGGCTGCCATAAGCAGATATCATTAAATGAACTGATCAGACGAAACAATCAAGATGTGCTTTAAGTGTAGACTTTCATCTTTAATTTGAGGGTAGTTACATCCAAATTAGGTGAATGGTGTAGGAATTACACTCATTTTTATATGTGGTCCCCCCAATTTTAGGGGGCTCAAAAGTATTTGGACAAACTAACATAATCATGAATTAAATTGTAAGTTTCAATACTTGGTTGCAAATCCTTTGCAGTCAATGACTGCCTGAAGTCTGGAACCCATAGACATCACCAGATGCTGGGTTTCTTCCCTGGTGATGCTCTGCCAGGCCTGCACTGCAGCTGTCTTTAGTTCCTGCTTGTTCTTGGGGTGTTTTGCCTTCAGTTTTGCCTTCAGTAAGTGAAATGCTGCTCAATTGGATTCAGGTCAGGTGATTGACTTGGCCATTGCAGAACATTCCACTTCTTCGCCTTAAAAAAGTCTTGCCGAAGGGCTGGAGAGCGGTACACAAATGAGTGTCTGCAGGCAACAGTGAAGCATGGTGGAGGTTCCGTGCAGGTTTGGGGCTGCATTTGGAGTTGGGGATTTGGTCAGAATGAATGGTCTCCTCAATACTGAGAAGTACAGGCAGATACTTATCCATCATGCAATACCATCAGGGAGGCATCTGATTGGCCCCAAATTTATTCTGCAGCATGACAACGACCCCAACCACACAGCGAAAAGTCATTAAGAACTATCTTCAGCGTAAAGAAGAACAAGGAGTCCTGAAAGTGATGGTTTGGCCCCCACACAGCCCTGATCTCAACATCATCGAGTCTGTCTGGGATTACATGAAGAGAGAGAAGCAACTGAGGCTGCTAAATTCACAGAAGAACTTTGGTTAGTTCTCCAAGATGTTTGGGCCGACCTACCTGCTGAGTTCCTTCAAAAACTGTGTGCAAGTGAACCTAGAAGAATTGATGCTGTTTTGAAGGCAAAGGGTGGTCACACCAAATATGAATTTGGTATACATTTTTCTTCTGTTCACTCACTTTGTATTTAGTTAATTGATAAATATAATCTATTAACATGTCTATTTTTGAAAGCATTCTTACTTTACAGCATTTTTTCACACCTGCCTAAAACCTTTGCACAGTACTGTATATATACAGACAAAGAGACATTCCACCCATGCACAGGGTGAGAGTGCTTGCTGTTTAATTTAGTTAAGTTTCCACATTCATTGTGCCAAATACTGTCATGTTTTCTTGGACAGGCAGTGTTCTCTGGAGAGCATCTGAAAACGACTTCAGTTGTGCCTTTTGCCTTGATGTGCGTTCAGACCTCAACAGGTGCAAAGTTGTTTTGGTAGGTAGTGAACCATTAAACAACCAGCCCTTTAAGAAATTAAAGACTCTCGTGTACTTATTTTACTATTAGAGATGACAGAAAAAGCTAAGTCATCAAATTTGGAGTTTGACTAAAGGTAATGCTGTCCAAATAAAACACAGACATATTTCATTTAAACTCAGCAAGAACAGATTACCTTTCCACTGTACAATCTGTGTTTGGTAGTACTCGCTATAGCACCACTGATCTTTAAAGTGTAGCTACCTTACATATAAAGGATTACACCCTGCTATAAACACAGAAGTTACAACAGTAGCCTGTTTTGGGGGTGTTTTTCTTCATTTTTCATTTTTCATGTTGTAATTTAGACCAAAAAGCCCACATCAGTAACTCTACTACAGGTGGAGACAGGAGAGCAACTGTCATTTTGAAAACAAGGAGAATCAGTTTTCTAAAATATCAATAGCAAATTAAAATTCTCCTCCAGTCGCCAGCCACGGCTCCTGCGGTCTCCCGAGATGAGACACAATTGGAAATAGGTCTGTGTCTTGCCATTTATAGCCAGCAATTCTATGATTTCCCACTAACAACAAATTCATTTCAACAAAGGTCATTCACATTAGAGTGAACACTGAGCAACATAAAACGTAACAATTATTATTTCTAGAAATTCAATAGTTTGAATTGGATTGCATTTAGTTTGAATTGCATTGTGTGTGTTTGAAGGTTCCCTCTTGGCTATTGTATCAAATATACATGACACTGTTCTGTTTTAAATACAATACCTGCAATATTTTCTGAACATCAGCATACCTACAGTGTGTGTGTGTGTGTCGGGCTACATTATATAGTGTAACTACAGTGTAACCTCATTTGCATACTCACAAACGCAAATCAAATGCAAATCAAAAGTAACAGCTATCTTAAGATGTGTTTAAGTCAAAAGGGTTTAATGACCTCTATGGTACAAAGGGTCTACTTAAAGTAATTTATTAAACATTCTTTCAAAGATGAGTTGGCAATGACAAGGGCAAGGTGTTACACCTGTATTGGCAAACTGTTCCTTGTGTTTCACATAATCTTTGAACTGCTATGACTGAAAATCTCATGTTCATGTCCTGCGGTATGACAGAGGTGTAGACTTTGGCCTTCAATACATCTCCAGCTTGTATAAGAGGCCCAATTTGAATGATACACATTAATGCACAACTTTCAATGCCTAATGTTACTGAGGATGTGAAAGTGTTGCCAGTGAGAGCCTCCCTACAAAAATAACTCTATTGCACAGATAAGCCATTCACCTTTAAATATGCACTGCAGTTCAGCAGCAAAAATAGCAGGCCTATTAGTGCCAGTCAGAGAAGAGACACGCGTTTAACCACTTATAATATTCGCTCTCTTGCAGGCAACCGACCAGCAGTGTGAGGTTCCTCTCTGCCAGCTCAGTCCCAGCCAATCTGTTTGGGCCCTCAGCCATCTGTGTGCTGTCAATGTGAACTCCCAGCCGCAGCAGCAGGCCTCAAGCTTAGCCTGGATGCAACTAGGTGACCTCTAGGCTATATGCATTTCTTTAGCTAGCAAGTTACTAGTCAGTTAAGGGGATCTGGTCCATGTTTGCTCCAATTGGTATGTTATTCCAACACTGTCTGTGTTATTTGATCAGAATTAAATGCTTCAAATATTAATTAAGGGTGAGTCTTTATGTGTTTATTGCTTCATATTCTTTTATATTTCATTTTAAAATAATAGCCATAATCATACAAAAGGAATAGGTGAAAGGTCACAAATTGTGCTCCTTTACTTTGTTTGCCAAACTGGCAAATATCCTTAGCACTCAGCCGCTGACAATATAATTCCCCAGTTAAATCCAAAGCATACCGTTTAAGAACAGCTTTAAGTTCCTGTACTGTAACATGATCTCATCACATTAAAACAGCGATGGGTTCATTAGGGTTATTTTCAAATTTAGCTGCAAACATATGTGTTATAGTTCAAAATCTATTTCATGAAGGGAAATAAGAGCAAGGCTTTCCAGGCAAAAGTGACGGTTTCAGCCATAAAATCCATCTTTGTCATCTGGAAGCTCTAAACTCCAATTAAGACTAGCAATTCATCAAATTCAGCTCAAGTCAAACGCAGTAGCATGGCAAAGAGTGACTCCCACTGAGTTTGTAATTCTTTAACTGGTTCTTTGCTTTCAGGGAGCAGCTCGGATTGTTGTTCTTCGCTTTAAGAAATCAATGATTAAAAGACAATCATGAAGCTTGCTGGACCATGGTGCCTGAAGTGTCTGGTCAGGTCAGAGTGTAATAGGTTTCTGGGAAGAGGGATACAGGTCGCAGTGTAAGCATGCCATAGTGGCTAGTCTTGTCTGGTGAGACACTAAGAAAGCTTTAAAGGGAATGAATGAAAGTTCTTGTAGTTCACTCCTTCAATGTGACCCAAACTAACCAAGTACCCTTTAATGCCAGCCAGCGATGGGCCAAGAAAAAGATCCATCCTATTTGAGCCAATAGCTCAGAACAGCACTAATTACAATCATATGGGGGAAATAACAATCTGGACAATATTTCCAAATGAGGACCTTCATTCTTCTTCTCCTGTGGATTCCAGTAATGGTAGTTAGATCTGAATAGGTATTTCCAGCTGACTATAGAGAGACACCGTATCTATATCAAAAACAGGTCTGAAAAAGACGTGAACCAAGAAGATAAGCATTTCCTGTCTACTTCCTGTTGTTTGGCCTATAATGAATATTTTTTCTAATGAGGCAATAAAATGTGATAACATCCTTTAATGAGATATGAAAATTTCCTTTTCATGTTTCCTATGTTGGCTAGTTTACCCTAGTTACACAAGGCCATTTAAATTATTCAAACTCAATCTAACAAGTTGAAAAATAATTACATCTATTCTATGGCACATTTAATGAATTGCAGTTTATACTATTTCCCATGACAATTTTACATCTGTTCCACTGATACAGTTTATATATTCATTTCTCGTGGTAAGTCTGCAATATCTGATTTTTAAAATAAACTTGTGGGGTGGTTCTTATGTAGTTTTGGGGTGGTGTGCTTACCTGACTGTCATGTATGTGATTGCCATTTTCATTTCCTGGAAAAAGTAATTACTGAGACAGCAGTGCTCAACATTAGTTTGCTGAAGTGTTTCCATATCAGGGCTTTACATGAGCCAGTTAAATTAATATTTAATCTAAAATACACAATGGGAAGATCCGATTGCCACTGCACCGAAGCCCAGATGTGCTGTTATTGGTGTTTAAAGTGACTTCAGTTGCTGTTCTACAGAGATTCAGGACATTCACTACCCACTTAATGCCCCTTTTCCAGCATCATAACAATGCCTCTCTCCATTTAATCTCCCATTGTGACAAGCTTTGTTAATGCCAAAAAATATCAGATTTAAAAATATGGGTAGGGCATTTGTCTGAATCCTCTTTGCAAAGCCGAGAGAAACCTTGGCTAAACATGCTCATATATGCCACGTCATGAAGATTCCCATTCCCACTCCTGGAACGTATCTGTTTTAATTTTGTGTGACGGATATTCATAGATTATTGAGCAGCAGATCTATGAATAGCATCTATATTGGCCGTTTGAAATGTGGCAAATCACCCCCCCCCCCCCCCCTACTTTTTAAAAGATGGGGATATACTTTCACTAAATACCCCCACACACACAATTCTGAAATGAAAGGTCCGACACTGATATTGGCAATACTTCACTTATTTTCTTTTATTCTATTTGGGAACAATATCTGAGAGGAGTTGTTGTATTGTATATTTTGTACCAAAAGGAAAAAAGCTTGAAATCATTGCTGCCCTGTTTGTCAAAATGGTGAGGAACATTTATATCAGCTAGTCGGTATATGTTACAGTATATGAAGGCCAGACTTTGGACTACATTTTATATACAGTTTCTTTGTACTTACAATGAAGACATGTCTCAACTTGTTGTTTATTGCCCCAAGGATAAAGGTTACATGAATTTGCAGCAGAGGGTCTCTTTCCATTTCCCTATTCCATGAGCAATATTGGGTGAGGCTTCTATAGCCATAAACACTGCCTTTTAGCACAGATGCCCACTGCAAAATGTACAATTCCCAATCTCGGCCAACCCCTGTACAAATGTCACAAAGTATTAAAATCCACTGCCTGTGCTTTAAACACGTGCTCCCTTCCCAACTTGGATGGCTGAATAATGCATGCCTAGTTTTCAGTCAAAGCCCAGGTGTTGCCAACCCAGAAGCACACTGCCAGTCCCAGTCCCAGTCCCAGTCAGCTGCACAGCACTGTGTCGCGGTGTAAATGCTAAAGCTGCTCATGTACGGCAACAGTGCGGTCCTAATCGCATCAATCTGTCTGTCTGTCTGTCTGTCTGGAAACAAGATGCCTCTGTTTGTCTCGCACAGGCGCGCTGGGTACGGAAGGTGCTGCTCGGGGACCCCGCCTACCTCAGCTGCTCCCCGGTGACCAGGACCTCGGCCATGCGCTCCAGCTCCGCAGCCTTCTTCTGCATCGTGTTCCCAATGCCTTCCATCCCCAGCATCAGCTGTTCAAAAGAAAGCAAGCTGATCACGATCGGCAGCCACACGTATGTCATGAATAAATGAACCTCAAAGTAGTACATTGATCACTATTTTGTACAGTCTGCACAATTCTTGACAACAATGCGTCTTTTAATGTATGCACACCATGCAAAATCGTCTTAAAATGACGTTTATCGTAACATCTTCAGAGGTTATTCAGTACCTTAATGCATTACTGCTTATGAAGGCGTTTTTCAATCGATCCGTATACACAGGCAGGTCTGCATGCACACTGAGAAGACTACATCCAGGTTGACAGCTCCTGCAGTCTGCCCAAAAGACAACAAAGTGCAATCACATGAGAAATGAGAAAAACTCACCTCGATATCCAGCAGATTTCTGTTTTTTGTATAGCAATGTGCAGTCCAGTGGTGTATGGTCCTAGTATCCCACTGGCATGCTTTGTGTTGAACTTGTCCAAGCTGACGCCTATTCAGATGTTACAATCCTGAGCATGAGCCCATCGGATCCCCGGCATTACCATCCAGAGCAACCTTTAGACAGCAGGAGTCCCGTGTGTGCCTTTTCCCGTCCCACACAGACGATTTCGCGAGAACAGACTTGAAAAAGATGCGTCTTCGTCCAAATGCCTACTGACTTGCAGAATAAAGCCCGTCCCTGTGCCACCAGTGCTCCGAATGATCGGCAGTCGCAGCGGCCGCGTCGTGCTGGGCTTTCCTATCACACGAGTTCATGTCGGTTTAGCCTTTCTGTCATGTCAATCACACGGAACCATGATATGAACAGTGATTTGTTTTCGATGCAGATTCTGTTTTGTGAGCCTTCAAAAGCAGTACAATGGTAGCACAGCCCTTAGCAATCAAACTGCTGCGTCTCGCCCGCCGGTCTGGGAGGGGTGTTTCCACAGGCAGCACTGGGACGCCGGGGACTCATGACTTCGCTTTTGCAGAAGGATGCAATGGAGACGGGCGAATCCAGTTTGCCACGGTATCTGTTTACCAGCCCACACGTTTGAACCATGGTGCCGCGCCGGCCCACTACTACGGCTCTGTCCGCCGTCATTGGGGGGGTTGGCGGACGGGGCGGGGCATGTGCAGATGTTTTTTTCTCGCAAAACAAGTGATGGTTGAGGGCTATTTCTGAAGTTGTGCGCAGATCTGCAGAATCGCGCCGATCCCATTGGTGGAGCCGCGCAGACCTGTGCAAATATGCGCTTAGGCAAAGGCGACCTGTCCGAAAAGCGAGAAGAGCGACGTAGGGAAAGTGAGAAAAGCAACCGTACAAAGAAAACAGCAACAACTGAATAATCCTATTGAATCATTTAGCTATCACTCTTTGAAACAGAGAACATGCTATTTTTACTGCCATTTTGAATCATTAGTAGTAGTAGTAGTAGTAGTAGTAGTAACAGTAGTAGTAGTAGTGTGTGGATATTTAATAATAATAATAATCCTGTTGTGGATATTATTACACACTGTATTATCTAGTATGCTTATGGAAATGCAAATGCTGCAGTTCAAGTGAGGTGTGTGCTTATCTCAAAGACTACAGTGATTTGGCATTGTGCTGTCATGCCACTGCTCTCCAGAGACAGTAGGCATAGGTACTGTGGAGAGGAAGATCTGCTGTACCCACACAGGGTACAACTCACCCACACGTGGAGTCTGTCCTTTAGACAGGGAGGCGTCACTTTGTTTGAGCTGAGTTGTGCATTTCAAGTGCTATGAGGTGTGCCTGAGATGGCAGACTGTTGATCAACACTATTTTGTGCTAAACTGTTCCATCACAAATGTTTTATTGCATCAGATTGAGTTTCAGGAGTAATGGACTACTAGTGTTATAAAGATATGATAGCATTGCAATAACAGGAAATGGAACAAAGTTTAATTACACATTATTAGTGATGTAATGAACTGCTGTATTAACATCCAAGCAAACAATCTGTCATTCTTTCACTTTCTGATTTATGGTTACATGACAGAAATGATGATGCTCTGAGTCCTGTGTTCTTGTTGTTGTTTTTGATGTTGTTAGGTTTGTTCGTTTTTTCATGGATTCTAGGGTTGACTCAGTGAATTCCATATTCAGGAATTCAAACAATTCTGTATTGCTTGTGTAACCTGTAAGTCACCCCGAATAAGGGTATCTGCCAATAAATAAATAATAGAATACACAGGAATCTAAAGGAAACTAGTTGACGTTTCTGCTGTGGCTTTACTTTGGTTTTACTGAAACAAAACTGAATTAAATTGTTCCCAGACAATTACTTTTAGTTTCTTCCAGATGACATCTAAAGAAAGAAGGGTGACAGCATGGAACAGATGCAGATGTTATTGATAATAATGCTGGCCTGGACAGATATCCCAAGGATCATTGTCAGAATGATTTATTTAATGGACTAGATTTTTATTTTTATTTAGAATCTGTTTAATGTCTCGCCCACACACACAAAAACATGCAGTTTCATAAACAACAATTAGCAACACACTTCATGTAACATAATAATTTAATAGGCAATAAATACAATGGTAACAGCAAACAAATGTACTAAATTAAACCATATATCTAGTCCAAGAGGCATGTGCTCAAATAATTGTGAAAACTAGGAGAGTTATGACAATATAACACCTGTTTACATTGTTGGTTCTACACTTTAAATTCAGTGTTGACCTCTCATGCTGTCAAGATTAGATGTTAGCAATATTAATACAATACATATATTAATATATTCAGCAAAAAACAACTGGAGATTTTTAATTCAGAAGTCATGAGGTAATAAGGGTACAGTGCCTTTGCGAAAATATTCACCTCCCCTTGGCATTTTTCCTATTTTGTTGCCTTACAACCCGGAATTAAAATGGATTTTGGGGGGGTTGTATCATTTGATTTACACAACATGCCTAACATAAATATTTTTTTATTGTGAAACAAACAAGAAATAAGACAAAAAAACAGAAGACTTGAGTCTGCATAACTATTCACACCCCCAAAGTCAATACTTTGTAGAGCCACCTTTTGCAGCAATTACAGCCGCAAGTCTCTTGGGGTACGTCTCTATAAGCTTGGCACATCTAGCCACTGGGATTTTTGCCCATTCTTCAAGGCAAAACTGCTCCAGCTCCTTCAGGTTGGATGGGTTCCACTGGTGTACAGCAATCTTTAAGTCATACCACAGATTCTCAATTGGATTGAGGTCTGGGTTTTGACTAGGCCATTCAAAGACATTTAAATGTTTCCCCTTAAACCACTCGAGTGTTGCTTTAGCAGTATGCTTAGGGTCATTGTCCTGCTGGAAGGTGAACCTCCATCCCAGTCTCAAATCTCTGGAAGACTGGAACAGGTTTCCCTCAAGAATGTCCCTGTATTTAGTGCCATCCATCATTCCTTCAATTCTGACCAGTTTCCCAGTCCCTGACAATGAAAAACATGGATGGTGTTCTCGGGGTGATAAGAGGTGTTGGGTTTGCGCCACATATAGCATTTTCCTTGATGGCCAAAAAGCTCAATTTTAGTCTCATCTGACCAGAGTGACCTTCTTCCATACATTTGGGGAGTCTCCCACATGCCTTCTGGCGAACAGCAAATGTGTTTGCTTATTTTTTTCTTTAAGCAATGGCTTTTTTTCTGGCCACTCTTCCATAAAGCCCAGCTCTGTGGAGTGTACGGCTTAAAGTGGTCCTATGGACAGATACTCCAATTCACTGCTGTGGAGCTTTGCAGCTCCTTCAGGGTTATATTTGGTCTCTTTGTTGCCTCTGATTAATTCCCTCCTTGCCTGGTCCATGAGTTTAGGTGAGCAGCCCTCTGTTGGCAGGTTTGTTGTGGTGCCATATTCTTTCAATTTTTTAATAATGGATTTAATGGTGCTCCGTGGGATGTACAAAGTTTCAAATATTTTTTTATAACCCAACCCTGATCTGTACTGATCTCCACAGCTTTGTCCCTGACCTGTTTGAAGAGCTCCTTGGTCTTCATGGTGCCGCTTGCTCAGTGGTGTTGCAGACTCTGGGGCCTTTCAGAACAGGTGTATATATACTGAGATCATGTGACACTTAGATTGCACACAGGTGCACACACCACTTTTCTGTTTTTAATGTTTTAATTTTTTTTAAACAAGCTATTTTTTCCATTTCACTTCACCAATATTTGGACTATTTTGTGTCCATTACATGAAATCCAAATAAAAATCTATTTAAATTACAGGTTGTAATGCAAACAAAATAGGAAAAATGCCAAGGGGGGTGAATACTTTTGCACTGTATATGATATAGAATAATTACAACCTTACCTTTGCTGTTTCCAGAGCTTTCTTGATTTATATGATCTGTTGTCAGTAATATAATATGCCACTTGTCTTTCTCTATTTACTCTACATTTTTTAACATCTATGCCCATATGAACATCCATAATATCGATAGACAAATATTTAGATAGACAGACAGACTGCCAAATAGATAGATACAGTTAGAACCATAAATATTTGGACAGTGACATCACCAGATGCTGGGTCTCTTCCCTGGTGATGCTCTGCCAGGCCTGCATTGCAGCTGTCTTTAGTTCCTGCTTGTTCTTGGGGTGTTTATTCCTTCAGTTTTGCCTGTCAAAGAGATGGCAAAAACATTAGGTGTGGCCAAATCAACTATTTGGCACATTCTTAAAAAGAACAATTGTGGTGTATAACAGAATAATTCTTTCAATTGGTGAAGAAAAACCCCTTCACAACAGTTGGCCAGATCAAGAACCCCCTCCAGGAGGTAGGTGTATCTGTGTCAAAGTCAACAATCAAGAAGAGACTTCACCAGAGTAAATACAGAGGGTTTACCACAAGATGTAAACCATTGGTAAGCCCCAAAAACAGGAAGACCAGATTAGAGTTTGCCAAAAAACATCTAAAGAACCCTGTACAGTTCTGGAACAAATTATGTACCAGAATGATGGGAAGAGAAGAGTATGGAGAAGGGAAGGAACTGCTCATGATCCGAAGCATACCACCTCATCTGTGAAGCATATTCTGGCATGGGCATATATGGCTGTCAAGGGAACTGGTTCCCTTGTATTTACTGATGATGTGACTGCTGGCAAAAGCAGCAGGATGAATTCTGAAGTGTTTAGGGCTATATTATCTGCTCAGATTCAGCCAAATGCTTCAAAACTCATTAAACGGCGCTTCACAGTGCAGATGGACAATGACCTGAAGCATACTGTGAAAGCAACCCAAGATTTTTTAAGGCGAAGAAGTGGAATGTTCTGCAATGGCCAAGTCAATCACCTGACCTGAATCCAATTGAGCAGCATTTCACTTACTGAAGGCAAAACTGAAGGCAAAACACCAAAATGATGACAGAGATAGATTTATAATACATGTAGCTTGGAATATCATCTTATAAATTCAATCCAGTCTTTAAAAATGTCTGATGAAAGAAAAAGCTCCAGTTTAATAGATAAACAGACTGAAATATGTGAAAACAAATACATATTTAAAGTCAAGTTTGAACCCACCCCAGTGAGATAAGAAAGTGCACTTTCACAGTAAGTGTGAACTGGAGTGTTATCTCCCTTAACATATGCAGGCTTCTATATGCTTT
Source organism: Amia ocellicauda (assembly GCF_036373705.1). Classification (NCBI taxonomy): domain Eukaryota; kingdom Metazoa; phylum Chordata; class Actinopteri; order Amiiformes; family Amiidae; genus Amia; species Amia ocellicauda. The sequence continues at coordinate 5,731,421 of NC_089867.1, forward strand.
GTGAGATACTGTATATATGTATATTTCTATTGTGTTTGGCATAGATATATTTCACTTAGCATCTGCACAGAAATAACCGGGCGTGATATTTCTCAGTCTCTTATGTGAAGCAACTCAGGATATAATAAGGTAATCTAACAGAACATTGAACTGATCTTTAACTGCAATTAGAGGTGGACAAATTCAAAGGTCAGAAAATATTTTAACCTTTTACTGTAATTTTCTCTGATGATTGTAGGATACTATATATACAAGCACGTTTGAATAAATATTTCAGTAGTTTTATAGTATATTTACGTTTTTATCTTTAACAATTCAAAACGAGTTACACAATACAGTGTCGCTGTGTATTACGACGCCCATATGACGTGTCGCTCATTCCGTGTCGCTCATTGGACAATCCCGTTGTCAATCACGTTTTCCGTTTCCTTCCTGTTACTATTGCGGGAAAGTTGAACAAGGAAGCGGTGTATTTTGCAGTATATGAATGGTTGTTATTATTTTTACGGCCAGGAAAAGTGTGCTTATATCCCACAAATATGAGGACTCTAGAGGAGGTGCAGGGCACATTACAAATCGCCAAACTCAAAGAAGAAGATTTACATCCAGTCGTGCATTGCTTAACGTTCAGTGAAAGCGTGTCGTCTGGGGACTATTGCCTGATGGAATTAGATGAAACCCTTTGTAAACATATTGAAGCCGGCAAGAGGTACATTGAAGTAGCCTATATATCTATACATTTTAACAGTAAATATGAGATAAACAATGTTTAAGCTGATGCTTGCCTTCTCTACGTGTGAATGGTAATGTGTGTAACTGTATATGATTTGTGTTTTTATTTTCTACACCCACGTTGTTGTTTAATTTGTACTAGAATACGTTTACTTCCAATTCCCATCTGGTGTAGATGACTATACATATGAGAATATAGTTATACAGCAAAAATGAGACTCAGAAGGTTGTAATAGGTCAACATACGTGTAAATAAAATAACAAACATGCAAATTAAACACATCTATACTGGCATGAAAATGAGCCTTGTTTCTCATATTTCTGCGGCACCAAAGGGAAGATAGATGATAATTAATTGTACATAAAAAGTAATCACATGCTGAACAATTCAAATCCAGCTAGAATGCAGTTTAAAATATCTTTCACAAGTTTCTTTATTATCTTCACCCTATTTGAAAGCAAGTTGTGATTACATGGTACAGTAGCTATTATTTTAATACAGTATTCAAACTGTATGAAGGCACAGCATTAGGCTCTCTGGAAATTGGCAAGTTGCATCAAGCATGTCTCGGTCTAACAATGATCATTCAACTGTAATGCACCGTAATAAACCAAAAAGCAGATACATTCTTCCAATAATAGTTATAACTTGAGCCGTGACTTTGCATTTTTAAATGATATAATGGTACACCTGCCGAGTCAATATCTCTGGTGTCGTCTGGTTTATCTACCATTCAGCCTGGTTATCAGGGGCGATAAGGACGAACATGCCGTGCTGTGCAGTGAAGACAAGACCTATGACCTGAAGATAGCTGACACATCCAACCTGCTCCTCTTCATTCCTGATTGCACAACATCGGGCCTTCTCCCGCAAGACACGGGGAAGAAGCTCATTCAGGCTCAGGTATCTGTCTCGTCTTTTTCCCCGGAAATTATACCAGCTTCATGAACTGACGCCTTCAACAATCCTGACACTGTTATCCTTGGGGCAAAACCCACTGAAAGGTAGACTTTATAGTTGAACTCCATGAAAAAGGACACTACTGGGGTTTTACTAATTTGTATGTTTAGTATCTATAGGATTTTCTTTACCATGTGGATTATTTAAGCAACAGCCAGTGTTCAGGGCAAAACAACCCAATGCTTTGAAAGCCACTGGTAGGGCGATATTCATTCAGATCTGTGCCACAGAAATCTACTTCCCCAGCGCCTGTCCTCACATTCACATTAAACTGCCTTTTAATAGAAATAGTCGCCATTTCAGGAAACGCCAACCTAAACTTAGAAAACCAGAAGAGAATCACTAGGAACACACAGATGTCCTTTTAAATAATGGGAACATGTAGATGTGGAGCCTCTGTACAGTGACAGATATTAGGTGGATAACTCATCTTCATACCTTATGTTGACATTCAATGAATTAACACCACCAACTGTTAGATTTCAGGTTTCTCTAATTCCTATTGGGAGCTCAGACGATGTCGGCCCAAGTTAAAGAAGCTGAAGAAGCTCCTGATGGAGAATCCATATGAAGGACCTCTAGCCGATCAAGAGGCAGGGGGCACTAAGGTGAACATCCAGATATCTTTCAATCCTCTCCCTTTTGTTATACATTTTTCTCATTACACCTAAAGATGAAAAGGCTACTTGTCTATGTGGAAAATTAAAATGTCTTGGCACAGCTAAGTCCATTGGTTGTATTTTGGGGAAAACGACACCTTGATGGACATAAAAGATGGACTTTGACCGATTGCAGGAGTGCGTGAGACTGCAAAGTATGGAAGTGGAGCCCTCTGTGGGATGAATGGGCTGCTGGACCAGAAAGGACAATCTAATAGCTAGGTGTAATTGTGATAAATTTACTGTGGCGAAGGGGCCATTTTCTTAAGCTGGTCCCCATAAGGAAGTCTTGCCCAGGCTGTTGTAAAGAAGGAACGCATGCTGATCCATTTTCTTCAGAACATGGGCATTAACATCATGTTGTACCTAAATGTATATATGGCTGGCATTGCCCTTGCTAGTGCTCTCATGTACTTAAATATTTTATTCACCAAATTCTTCAGACTTTCCCATCTCTGATTACCAGTATCATGACATTACAGCAAAACAAATATCCCTGATCACCATCATTTATTTCCGTGCCTCCCCAATTCTGCAACAGCTAAACACAAATGAGGCTCCTCAGAGTGTCTTCAACTGAAGTTACTCACGTATAAAGGCTTTTGTTCTGTATTAAGCTGTTAAACTGATTCCTTGCTGTAGGATTGAAATCCAGCGCTTGACTGCCTGTGTTCTGCCCAGGTGTGTGACTGGTGGGTTCAGCTGCTGTATGCGAGTTCCCCCGTAAAGGCAATATAATGAAGGCTACACTCATTCATGTACAGTGTGCCACAGAAATGGTTTGTAAATCAGTAGAGGTCATTTGTCTTTGACCTCTCCCAGTTCCTGTACCAAGCTTCACTTCCCAGCCTCAGAAGAGGAACTGAAATGTAGAAATATTCTTCTGACACTTTTACAATGTTTACAGAGGGATTTTCACAGAAGTGCGTTTTTGTTTTCTACAGATACCATCTATACAAAATCTAATGTTTGCCACAATCTCAGGATGCTAGAAACTTGTTTTGGCTTCTGATAAGGCTTCAAATGTACCCCTTCAATCAATATTTTTTCCATAGGGAACACACCAATATGTGGAACTTCAAAGCATCATGTTTGATCAATTAAAAAAGTCCACTATAATTACACTATGGGAGGTACAGATCTAGATGAAGTAACGCATGAGAAAGACCTAGGAGTCTATGTGGACTCCTCACTTTCTCCATCCAAACAATGTGGGTAAGCAATTAAAAAAGGCAAACACAATGTTAGGGTATATTGTCAAAAGTGTAGAATTGAGAACAAGGGCAGTGATGTTCAGACTGTACAATGCACTAGTTAGACCTCATCTGGATACTGTGGACAGTTCTGGGCGCCACACTTCAAGAAAGATATCGCTGCTCTAGAGGCAGTTCAGAGGAGAGCAACCAGACTTATTCCAGGTCTGAAGCGAATATCCTACTGAGAGACTGAGGAACTGAACCTTTTCACCCTGGAACAGAGGAGACTACGTGGGGACTTGATTCAAGTCTTCAAAATCATGAAGGGCATCGACCACATCAAACCAGAGGAGCATTTCCAGATCAGCAGGGACAAACGCACCCGGGGACACAAATGGACATTGGGCTTCAAGGCATTCAAAACGGAAAACAGGGGACACTTCTTTACACAGAGAGTCGTCACAATCTGGAACAAACTCCCCAGCGATGTGGTAGAAGCTGAAAGTTTGGGAACATTTAAAAATAGACTGGATAGGATCCTTGGATCACTTAGTTATTAATGGACACCAAACGAGCATGATGGATCAAATGGCCTCCTCTCGTTTGTAAACTTTCTTATGTTCTTATGTTCATTGCAAATGTCCTCATTATTTTCTTTGACTCTGCTAGTATTCGACAGAGGACTTGCTGTGTGTAATTCAAGCAAGTGAAGAAGAACTGTTGGCCCAGCTTCAGAATATTCATGCCTGCAAAATTGACGGTATGTATCGGCCCAATAAAGACTTTGCTAAGTCATTTATTCATAAAGGAATATTTTATACCACCTTCATTTTTAAATTATTTTATGCATTTTCTAGTTCTGATTTCTCATTAGATTACTGCCCATGTAAAGATTGCTTGTAAAAAAGACCAAATTTACCACGATTTACTAAAACATGTATTGTAAGTTAATGGTGTAAGAAATAGCATTGTGGCATTTATTTATGTGACTAATGAACTTTTTCTTGTGTGTGTCTTGTGCAGGCTGCTGGAAGATCCTAGATTTTGAATACGAGATACAAATTTTGGGCCATATCACACAGCTGGTGGACTCGGAGTCATGGTCCTTTAGCAAAGTTCCCCTGAGTGTGTGTCTGGAGGAGCTGGGGCCTCTTGAACCAAAGTAAGTACATTTTAAAAAGGGAAAGGCTTTCTTTACTTTTCTTTTTAGTAATTTTGCATTACACTATGCTCAAAGGTTGATGATTTATATGACAGGAGAAGGAAAACATTCACTATTCTTCTGTAGTTTTGTTATTCTGCAATAGTCAAGCTTCCTTGAATAATTACTGTTTCACTTCACATAGTAATGAAGTGAGCAGTTGTGCATGAGCCTTTAATCTTGTTTGGCTCATGGCTATAGAAATTAGTGAAGCAAGCCCTCAGCTATGTGGACAAGGCTCCCTACCTTATTAGTTTTTCCTTAACTCATTTAAAACCTGTCATACATGCACTTTTTAATTTTTATATAGAATGGCAGGTGGCAAGATTCAGCCAAACCAAACAGAACAGTAGAGGCTGTTGATCAAACAACTACCTAGAGTCTATTGTTGACTACTTGGCATTGTGATGTTTTCATGTTTTGTAAAACCGGAACCTGCTAGGGTCTATCTTTACTCACACATTTGGAACTGTTTTGAAGTCATAAATTGGGAAAGGAAGGTTGAGAATGAGGCCTTTCCTGGAAGAATGATAAAAGGCAGGAATAATCGCCTTTGTACCTCATAAGCGTAACTAGCTTTTGTAGTCACGGCATTACATATATTATAGTGCAGTTCTAAGTTAATAGACACAAAAACAACAAAAAAAAGCATATTACACATAGGGCATGTAAGACTTCTTCCATCACGCCAAGATGAAAAAAAGCACACACACGTCGGGAAATGTGACATAAGTCTTTCAGGGTGCTTGTCTAAGTGTTAATGACAGTGAATGATTTTGTAAAACATGACAATAAAGTTTTAGTTACAGAAATGTGGGTGTAACTGTTGGAGAGTAGAGTTACAGTAAGTAACGGGAAACAACAGTCACAGTCTAGATCAGTGAAATCAACCTTGTATCATAATTCTAGTATTGTACATTTAAAGACGTTTCATCTGCCTGTTCCTTTCAGGGAGATGATAGAGCACTGCTTAAACTGTTATGGGAGGCGTTACACAGACGAAGGTAAAGTTCTGGAACTGCTCATTTTGAAAGTGCTCAGTGCAAGTCCGTGTGTAATACAGCACTAACTCTGAGAGAATCCCACAGTCTTCACTAAACACGCTGCCTGGCATTGACATGGGTTAAAACACTCACTGTAATGATAGCACATCAACATCTGTTAAACATATCAGTAGACAACATGGGTGAAAATGAAAGATGTGAAGATGGTTGTCTGCAGCTATAGCTGTACACAAACATGTTTATAGTGGCATACGATGTTGTGTTTAAGAGAGAAGTCAGTGAACCGGATGCCTTCGTTGTCTTATTTAATAAAGAGGAAGTCCCCTGTTGCTTGTTCCCCTAAATTTGTTATCCATATTGCAGGTTATTTTTGTCAAATGCATTGAATTTCATTTCCTTCCCTTTAATTACCCAGCCAGTAGTTTTCATGTTGACATAGAACTACTTGACCCTGTGCTGACATTCACAAAACAACACTCGTAATTACTAACCAAAATGTTATGCTCAAAGTACCTTCCAAAGTTTTTAGCTGCATTTCGGGTTTAGTTATGACTAAATTAGAAAAAGTTTGATGTTCAGACTTTTTTACGTTACTGCTTAACTTTAATGACTCATTAAAGCACGGGTTAGGCAGTAACATGAAAAATAACTTTGGTCGGAATTTCTGACCATATATTTTCTGTGAAGTCATAGTTTAGGTTAATAATACTTATATACACACAAGACCCCTATTAATGACAGTGTCGTAATACATTTATATAAATATTATATAATTTATAAAATATAAGTTCTCCAAAATGCATTAATGTTTCCTTAACTACATACTAAATTCTGAATTCCATGAACTACTCTTTTTCATTGTCTAATGTATGTGCTTATTTAATGCTGTTTGAATCTTTAAAAGGCTGTACATTTCTGTACTTTTAGTAAAAGCAGAGCTCAATAACTTTCCCTCAGATATGTGAAATTTCTTATGAACCTCTAAATCTCATGAAAATGTATTAAAATAAATACTGGAATCTCATTAATTCTGACTTATTCATCAGTTAATGGTGACATCAGTCAAATGACTGTTAAGCCTGAATGTGACAATCCAGGATAAGATTTGTGTTTTGTGTAACAGCTTCAGCCTGCTCAGTGATTTGTATGTTCTCCCTTACTAAATAGTGCTTTGTCTTCCAGCGGGTAGCGTTTCCTTTGCGCTGAATGAAGACAAGGTATGCCAAGCCATGGCCCAGATGCTGTTGCAGAACGCGGTGAAGTTTAACCTGACGGAATTCCAGGAGGTCTGGCAGCAGAGTGTCCCTGAGGGCATGACCACGAGGCTGGACCAGCTGAAGGTAAAGGCTGGCAGGAAGAAACCCCATGAGCTAATAAAGTCCATTTAATTTTGTTAAGAATCATTTAACTAGAATCCCACAAATTTCAATGATGTAACCTTTCCTTTTCTTCAGAGTATGGCTCTGGTGGACCGGGCCTCGAGGCCAGAGACCATCTCTCTGCTGAGAGTTGAGGACCTGCCTGAGGACACACAGGAGAGGTTCAATTGCCTGTTTGCCATGCGAGAAAAGTGGACTGAAGCCGATATTGCACCATATATACAGTGAGTGAATGAATATGACTGGAAGGTCACTATTGGAGAAAGGTGCTATAGTATGCTTAATGTTTTCTCTCTCTCTCTCTCCAATAGGGACTTATGTGGTGAAAAGCAATCGACCGGAGCCCTTTTAACTAAATATGCTCGTACTTCCATGCAAAGTGGGGTGAAGGTTTACAATTCCAGAAGACCGGTAGCAACCTGAGGAACTTTATTCTGTTTTTTGTGTTTGTTTGTTTCCTGTCAGGCTGTATTAGACTCCCAATTGTTTTGCATACAATTTGTATCATTGATTATAAGAAAACTTGTATGGCAAATTCATTGTTTGTCAAAAATGTACTTCACAAATATAAATACAAAATCTACTGATTGGTATGGTGCAGTTGGTGAATAAATGTAATGTTTTTTACCTTGGAGTTTGTCTGTGTTCTTCCTCAAGTTAACTTAAATTGTTTAAATCATTATTTTTAAGTATATTAATGATTCTGATGTTCACGTTTAATTTGTGGTCTAAATGAGGTGAGCTATTTGTTAAAGGATTAAAAAGCTAAGAAATGCAATGAATTGTTTCAAAACACCAAATATCAGTCACAGCCACATTGTCACGATTTCCTGTCATTAGAAAACATAACTGCATGCACAAACATCATTTGAACATATGAAACACGTATAGCAGTATTTAAAAACCTAAAACTGATCTTGCACCCTCTAGTGGGATCCAAGCGTGCAGCCATCTGAAATCTATATGGAGAGATTAGGCTACCATTGTTTCATTACTGTGAGGATGTTTGCAGTTTGCTTGCAGTTTTGAAAAAGTGTATAATGCTGTCAAATCAGGAAAAGGTTACTATCAATACTGTGGAACAGAAAAGGGTAATATGGAGTTACATTTACAAATGAGAGTCCATCAATGAATGCTACTGTGCCTTTAAGAGTGAAAGTGTGCTTGCACATGCGCGTAGAAACATCACAACATATTATTTCCAATTCGATGTTTTAATGTGTTTATTTATTTTTGCTGTGCCACTTTGTATTCTGAAAGATTGATATAGAATTAGCAATGTGTAAATGTGAAAATAATACATTTTTTAAAAAGTGAACTTATACCTCTTCTTGCGCGGGATGTTAAAGGTTACCAACAAAATGGCCGATTGCGACGCTACAGGGATCAGTCTGTTGTGAGAGGTCTAAGGGGAAGGATATGAGCTGAGACGGTGTAAACCCGAATTACACAACCCATTTGCACACTCAATATTTGAATATACACCAAAAAAACGGTTTATCCGATGCTGTTTATCAGTATAAATAGAGAGAGACACGTATTTTTAACACTATGTGAGAACCCAATGTGTCTGCTAGGTGCGTGGGGACATCATATGACATACCGGTAGCGACGAAAAGTACTTTACGAGACACTTGTGCAAAGAGACTGTGGTTTTGATTTTGAATGCACAATGAATAAAGATCCGTCTCTGGGCGAGGGGCGATGTATATCCGTACGCTGAAACAGTAACAAGACAAATCGTTACATTTCTTATTTGTTAATATTGCATCAAGTTTCACGCAAGCAGACCAGGGGGAAACATTTTTTTTCCCTTCTCTTTTTTTTGGGGTGCTGTCTGACCAAATCTATATCACGTCCCAAACGATGTAAAGTACAGTCACGTATTTGTTGGTTCTGTTACTTTTTTACGATTTCGGGATGAATAGGAAGAAAGGAGACAAAGGATTCGAAAGTCCTCGACCGTATAAATTATAAGTATCCAATTTTACATCTTCTTCTTGTTATTGCAACTGTTTCTAGTGATGTTGTAACTTTAAGACCTGCAGTTGAAATGTGTTTATTCATGCTTTGCTCGTTAATCACACCACTTAGATTCAAGTGACAATAGTACAGTAAGGGCAATGTAGTTCCCTGTGTTTCTAATGTAGATCCATGTTAGGTAGCTGTCACTGATCCCTTTTATGGTCTGCGAGGACTTGGAAAATGTCTTGTATGATGTTTGATTGTGTGCTTATAAATAAATGTGTGTTTGTGTTTATACAACCCATCAGGTAGTCTGCATCAACAACATCAACTTTCAGCGCAAATCTGTCATTGTGAGTACCGGTTGCTGTTTTTCCCTCTGGGAGATTTTCGTGTTCTTTTAAAGAGATTTCTCTTTACGTAGGACTGTTAGGATCAATGTATTGGCTTCTGATTGCCAATAAACTGATCACTGAATGTTAGATTTGAAGTTATTGATCATTATTTATATATACATGTCATGCAGGGTTAGCACCACTGTATGCTTTGTAGAAACTAATTGTTAACCTTTGTGTCACCTTCTATGTGAAGAACAGTCCCAGTTACTTAATTGAACCTTGATTGATTTGACTTAAAATTTAGTTTAATAAGGACATAATTAAGATATCAAAATGTTTGTTCAGTGGTGTTCAGTTTTGTGTTTTCTGACAACAGTTCAATAATCCGTTTTAACACTGAGAAAGGGACTGTGTCTTCAGGTTTTATACAATAATATAATCCCTGTTGATTTTGTTATTAATTTTTAAACCAAATGCAAACACACTATCATTCCAGCACATTCCTCAAAAGACAGGAAAGACTGAAATTAGGGATTTCCTTTGTCTTTGTCACCATAAGGATGTGTGAATTATAGACTAATAAATGACTTCTAGGAAGATTGACTACAACTTTCCCCCCCTTGTTTTGTCTTTCGCAGGGACATGTAGAACTCACGATCTTCCCAACGGTTGCCAACCTAAATCGTATAAAACTCAATAGCAAGCAGTGCAGGATATACAGGGTCAGAGTGAATGACCTCGAGGCACCGTTCATCTACAACGATCCCACTTTAGAGGTCTGTCACAATGAATCTAAACAGTAAGTACCCCTCCTATTTAAACCATTATTAAACATGATGAAGTCTGGGGTAAATGTGTGTCTGGAGTACCCTTGAAACACTGAGTTTTCACATTAAAGCACAGTGCATTACATTATAATAACACAATTACCAATTTCTACAGCTGTGTTTTTACTGGAGCAGTCTAGGTAAAGTGCCTTGCTCAAGGGTACATCAGCAGTGTCCCCCAACTGGGATTGAACCCATGATCCTTCACTCCAGTCCAGAGCCCTAACTGTTACTCCAAGGCGTGAATCAACTTTGTTATACCTGACATTACTTGTTGTTTACCCCCTTTGTGATATATTTTACATCTTCTGTATTTTAGGAGGAACCTCAACTATTTCTCCAATGCCTATGCTGCAGCTGTCAGTGCCGTTGATCCAGATGGGGGAAATGGAGAACTGTGCATTAAGGTCCCATCAGAGCTGTGGAAGCAAGGGGACGGTAAGGGTCTAGAATAGAATGAAAATGACATATGGTGACCAAGGTTTTCTATACTGAACAAAAGTATAAACACAACAATTTCAAAGATTTTACAGAGTTACAGTTCATATAAGGAAATTAGACGATAAACCCTAATATATTGATTTCACATGACTGGGAATACAGATCTGCATTTGCTGGTCACAGATACCTTAACAAAAAATAATTGGCTGAGAAAACCAGTCAGTATCTGGTATCCTTATGGTAGAAAAATGAACATCAAATTCTCTGACAGCAGCTCTACCGGACATACCTGCAGTCAGCAGCCAATCACACGCTCCCTCAAAACTGGAGACATCTGTGACTTTGTGTTGTGACAAAACTGCACATTTTAGAGTGGCCTTTTATTGTCCCCAGCACAAGGTGCACCTGTGTAATGATCATGCTGTTACATCAGCTTCTTGATGTGCCACACCTCTCAAGTGGATGGATTATCTTTGCAAAAGAGAAACACTCACTAACAGGGATGTAAACAAATTTGTGCACAGAATTTAAGAGAGAGAAGCTTGTTGTGCATATGAAGAACTTCTGGGATCTTTCATTTCAGATCATGAAACATGCGACCAACACTTTACATGTTGCATTTATATTTTTGTTTAGTATCGTTACTTAGAAAATGCAACAAAGCGATGGATCTCATTCATTCAAATTCTCAGTTTCATGCTGACACAGGTCTGTGGTGCACTTGGTGTTTTTCATCCTGGTAGTGGTGAGTTACATTGAATGGAAATGTAACATTGAAATCTCTGCTCCCACCGGTTAACTAGGCCAAAAAAAAAAGAAAAATTCTGGGGTCAGATTGTTGGTGCAATTCACTCTCGTTGAATCCCAGTTATTGTGAATATTGCAGTATCTGTGTGTCAGAATTTACTTCTGGAGAGAGCTCAGATTTGGTGATGACATCACATGACATTAGGTGAGCTTTCCCTTGGAAGTTTCAATCTTATGAGGAAAAATTGAAATGTGATGGCTATACTAAAAATAAATGAATCCAAAAGAAACAATAACCGACATTACAGCCAACTATATTTACAGTATTTGGCATTCATTCTGGTTTGCTCAAAAGTGTAGCCTAAGTTAATTGTCTTTCTAAGATCTACAAACAATTGAAGACAACTGATCAAAACATGCCTAGGGCTCAATTTTCTATTTATTGTTCACCTCCCCTCTCAGAAATGAAGGTGCTGAAGGTGTACATTGAGTTCTCCTTGGACCAGCCGAAAGGAGGGCTGCACTTCGTGGTGCCTGATGTGGAAGGCAGCATGGCGGAGAGAGGGGCGCACGTCTTCTCGTGTGGATACCAGAATTCTACCAGGTAAGATTGGTTATAAAGAATGCTATCTTATTGGGGGGGGGGGGGGGGGATATTTTAAAGCCCTTGCCTTGTTGTTGTTTAACCAAATCATGTTGCTATGGTAGCATATTACTTTCCAATAAGCTCAAACAGGAGTGTTCCTGCTGTGGGACAAAACTGTGTACATGCTTAAAGCATTAAGGTAGGTTAGTGGCGGCCCTTCATGATCCGGTTCTCTTCCAGATTCTGGTTCCCCTGTGTGGACTCTTACTCTGAGCTCTGCACCTGGAAGCTGGAGTTCACGGTGGATGCTTCCATGGTGGCTGTCTCTTGTGGTGATCTGGTGGAGACCATCTACACCCATGACATGAGGAAGAAAACGTTCCACTACATGCTGCCCATCCCCACTGCAGCACCCAACATCTCCCTATCTGTGGGCCCCTTTGAGATCCTCGTGGACCCTTATATGCATGAGGTACAGCAATCAAGAGCAATTTGAATAAAGCAAAGCAGTTTGCTTCCATTCACCCAGCATTGAATATTGTCAAGAAATACTGTTTTGAATTCTGTTAATCATGTGATTTTTGGTCTGTGTGTTGTTGTTGACCTTCAACAGAGACAAACTGGTGGGCATTATCAGCTTTTACAATGCACAATCCAGGGCAAGTTTGGACGTGATTGGCACATCTCTACAAAATCAGTTTGAACACCTTAGTAAATGCAGAAACCCCTCCAATCCCGTGTTCCCCGTCACATGCATAAAATCAAACACATTTCAACTAGAGCAGACACAATTAGTTTCTAGAAGAAAATTAATTTGAGATTAGATTCAAATAAAAGGGATGTAAAGATAAATGGTTAAAACAAGCTGAATTTGTTATCCATTTCCACAATTTAACAAAAAGATTCACAGTTCAACTTCCAGATTTTATTTTGTACAGCACTTACTCAAGAAGCTCTGACCTTATAATCTTAATCAGAAAGCTTTTATATATCCATTCTTAAGATCTTGTTCTTGACAATGCTTTTATTTCTCTCAGGCTAGTGGACTTCAGAGCAGTCATGTTTTTCATGGCTTGTGTGATATTATTTTTTGTCAAAGAATACATCTGGAAAGATTAAATGAGATGGTGTTTGTATTAAATGTATATTTCCTTTTAGAAAGTTACCACAGTTGCAAAATGTGTGAAATACAACATCCTTTCCACACAAGCATTGTGTTAGAAATCCTCTGAAGAGCTCGCCTGTCATACTTATCTGTGGGTTGCTCTTCAGCAGCTGAATTGCTGGGATTTAATACTACATTTATAAGAAGCTGATTTAAATATTAGATTAGATTAGATGTTTTATACACAATTACACATTCTCTGTATCATGCTGATCTCTGCTGTGATATTTTAATTTATTGGAAATTATTTATCAAGCTATTGATTTAAAAAGTTTCTGCAACTAACTGGAAAAGTAAGAATTAATCAAAGGACTGATATTCAGTACAGTTCAGTACAGTTACTCTAATTTCATTTAAGAGAAGTCAATTAAATATATATTGTGCTCATATCACTTCCATTGCTTGCCAGTAGTGGGCGTAGTATACGCAATAATTTCACCCTGGTTTCGTTAAAAAAAAGATACATATAAATATTTGTCTAATATGTGCTCCTTAAAACACAAGTCACATAAATAGTCTGTTCCTTAATTAAACTACTTCAGAATAGTTTATATAGTTCATAGATATCTTTCTACTAAATACAACTTACACATTAGCTCTCTTATGTTTCAGCCAACATTTGACTTAGAAAAGTTTAATGCAAAGTCAGTTTATTTTCTGCCTGAATATAATCAGATACCATTGTTCACATACATTGAAAATATCAAAACCCCTGAAATAAGGCTGTAATTTGGACAGCAGTATAACATAATGAGAGCCATGTAATATGATCTCTTTTCTTTTGTTTCCAGGTGACACACTTCTGCTTGCCCCAGCTGCTGCCTCTGCTCAAACACTCCATGTCCTACCTGCATGAGATCTTTGAGTTTTTCGAAGAGATCCTCACCTGTCGCTATCCATACGCCTGCTTCAAGACTGTGTTTGTTGATGAGGCCTATGTCCAGGTGTCATCCTATGCGTCCATGAGTATATTCAGGTATGTACCTAGCAGCTGGAAGGTTGACCAAATCTTCCACAATCTCCATGAACTTCTCACCCTCCTTTTTCTCAAGTGAAACCATCCCGTTTCATCCATTTCACAAAGAGTGACTCTGTGAGAGAAATGTGGCTCCATCAATTATATTTCAAATATGAATCAAGCCAATCAAACATTGTACAACGGGAACCAAGGATCAGTTAGTTTTGTTTTATAAAAAAAAAAAAAAAAAAAAAAAGTATTGGAAGTAAAGTGCATTAATAATTGATTAGTTAATGAAATTGCATTGCTAATGGGTATTTTTTTATATGAGGGGGGTAATGGCAGAGCTCAATTCATCATTAGGGGGCGGTTTGTTATTAAAGAGGTCAAGAGACACTGACCTAAAGGATACTAAACAAAATAACGTTAGGACACACTTTGTCTTCAGTGGAGTGTGCACGTTTTGCAGCACATGTGACCAAACTGTTCTACACATGTTGTGGTAAACTATTGACAAAGAACAGCAAGACTGGGACACTGCACTGTGTGTTCTGATCCGATTTTTTTTTTTTTTAATTTTAATGATTCTGACCTTGTTTTGAAACTTGTGAAACCCAGTGCTTGTTTGTTTTTTTCTCTCCCCTCCTCTCAGTACAAATTTACTGCACAGTGCCATGATTATAGACCAGACTCCTCTGACCCGACGGTGTTTAGCTCAAGCTTTGGCCCAGCAGTTTTTTGGCTGCTTCATATCCCGAATGTCCTGGTGAGTAATTTGAGATGCAGTCGAAACCAGCTTGAGCAAGAAATTAGGATGTCAGATTAGTGCAATCTGACAGTAAATGTGGAACATTATGCATTTGGGCACATCACCTCTCCCCATTTTGAAAAAGTGTATGAACAGAAACCATGGCAATTTACTTTTTTTTTTCTAGACTTTATGTGCCTGAGTTAATTTTGTGGTCCAGGTCATTATGCCCGTATAATAACACGCTAGAGCCCTGTTAAATCTTCATAAATGAGTAGATCTTGCAACTCTAAAGTGCATGATAATAAATCCAGCCATAATTAAGAACCCAAGCAAAGTACATCTCTTCGTATAGACCAGACTCATTTGCCTCAACATATGGCAGCTGCTAAATTCAAGACCCCGGACTTTTTGGATATCGTAAGGGCTGCTGTAATTCACAAGAAGGGCATCCAAACCTTTGATCGTTGCAAACAATAGACACTTTGTCTCCCTCTGTATTAAAAACTGAAATCAGATGGAGAAGCTTAAGATTTGTATTTATTTATTTATTTAAATAAGCCCCAGTTGGAAAATTAAACTTTTTAAAAATATATAATTATATATCGACCACCTGTTTAGCATTAATTATGTGGTTTGGACCCCTGCATGGCTCTAATTAAAACCAGCCCTTTCAAATGCTTTTGAAGCAGGGCTTGTTTTCAGGTAATCAAAGTGAAAAGAAGGAGGTCTGTTGTTTATCGCTGTTGAAGTGTCAAAAGCATTTCAAGAGTTTATAATGTGTAAAACCAATATTAAGAAACTCAATTGCTGCCAAGCATTTCTTCTGTTCTTGTTACAGCTCTCTAGTTCAAGGCTCTCTGATAAATTCAAGGTCACCGAGAGCAAGAAAACGCGTATGAAACTGGACGTCTCGCTTGATTTTCTTCGCCATACAAAAGACTGTGCAATTTCCATTTGTTTGTGCCAACCCCGGCGCAATTTACTGCGAGACATGCCCCATGGTTTTATTTGATTACTTGAATGTTTTGTCGACTTCCCCTGTAGCTGTCCCCATGTCAAAAGTAATTTCAGTTTGGCAAACTGTGAAACCCCCAAGACTTGTTGCACAGATATCATTGGGAATCTTTAATTTAACTGCAAATGTACCAGTCTTTCCTAATCTAAACAATGGGACTGATGCAAAGTATAGATTTATTTTTATTTTTTATTTCTTATAAAGCACACTACAATGTCTTAATGTTGAAATGGTGAACAATATACCCTACATTGGCATTGCCTGCCTTAACACCCCCATAACCTATTCCTGAGAGCCTGTCATGTAGAATGGTTTATTGCAGTTTGTGTAAGAAAAAAAGATACAAGAAGATGCATGTTTATGGCTCTTAAAGGTAAAGGCCTAATTGATTTTGATGCACATTGTATTCTGCATATTTTAGGTCTGACGAATGGGTTCTCAAGGGGATATCGGGATACATCTACGGCCTGTACCTGAAGAAGACATTTGGAGTGAACGAGTACCGACACTGGATCAAAGAGGTTAGTCGGCACTTCTTATATGTGGGTAGAGGCTATTTTTACTGGGATTGCTCACACTCACTGTTTGTAATTTGCTTGTCTTGAAGGAACTGGACAAAATAGTGGAGTATGAGCTGAAGACAGGAGGGGTTTTACTGCACCCAACGTTTTGTAGTGGCAAAGAAAAGGATAAGTAAGTCTGTTACACATCTCTGAGGGAATATATAAGCACCTTAAAGTAACCTCTAACCTATATACTTGCCATATATATTGTAATACATCTTGTAGCAACTTCAGTATCCATCCAGTAATGTAATGCAATTGTTGGTGCAGCAATGTATGTGCTTTCATGACGTAATAATTTTAAGTTATCTTTCAAATAGTTCCCAAAGGTCTATGGGTCATTACTTTTGACATGGAAACACATGAACAGACTGGATAAGGGCATCTGCCAATAAATAAATAATAATAATAATAATAACAAAGCTGCTTGACCTACTTGGCCCACCCCCTATTATAGTCCAAGTACACGGACCTATTCTCCCTTGGGGAACTTTCTTCATTTCAGATAACCAATTTATATTTTCCCATTTATTCAGTTAAAGAATACATTAAATATTGCCATTAACGGTCAATGTACCAATTCATTCAGTCTTAATAAACATTTTGCCACATGTGCTGTGTAATTTAAATATAAAAAACAGTTTTCTTTAATGTCCTCTGTGTCCTATAAAAGTAGATTTTAAAAATTCTGAGTAGATTTTTATTTATTTATTCTGAACTGGCACAAATAAAACTTCTGTGCTTAAATTTCTGTGCATTTGGGAAGCATAGTCAATATTTATTACTCGGCTTTAGCAACAATTGAACTGTGATCCGAGAAAGCAAAATCAAATTAATGTTTAAACGCTCAACTCGGATGTTAATCAATATCCATGCAAACATTAAATCTCTTTTTATGGTTAAGTGCTTTACTCATTTTTCTGATGCTTAATATCATCTGTATAGGGCTGCATAGTAAAGTAATTGGTTCTTTCTAAGTGAAAACTGGTAGTTTATTTTAATTGAAATGTTTATTTGCATTTTTCAGTCCTACCCCACACCTGCACTTCTCAATCAAACACCCTCACACTCTGTCTTGGGAGTACTATAAGATGTTCATGTGTAAAGCACACCTCGTCATGAGACTGATCGAAAACAGGATCAGCATGGAGTTCATGTTGCAGGTGAGCAGCTTGGTTTTATCTCCATTGTGGACTGCTGATCTTATAATAAGAATCTTGGCACGTTTCTAAAAGATTCACAGCAGTCTGATTAGTTCAGTGCTTTTTATGTTAATATAAACCACATCGTAGATTATACTTGGATCTATATGTATGTATTGATGCATTTATGTTCTTCTGTTTTTAAGGTGTTCAACAAACTTTTGAGCCTGGCCAGCACGGCATCATCTCAAAAGTTCCAGTCTCACATGTGGAGTCAGATGCTGGTGTCCACGTCTGGATTTCTGAAATCCATCTCTAACGTCTCTGGGAAGGACATTGGGCCTCTGATAAAGCAGTGGGTGTATCCTTTCAGATCTGAGATGAATAAGACTGATTAATTGCAAGGCATATATAGCACAACTTAAGTCAACTAATGTACAGTTCAGATCTATTCAGCTGGTTAGCATAGACTACCTTACTCTATCAGATTAACATTTTATTCATGTATATATTTTACTGTCTTAGTCATGTCGTTTTATTGGTAAATTACTTAAATAATTAAACAAAGCTGTTTTATGAGTCACATTGTGCAAGAACACAATATTCATATATTATAACATATATTCTAAAGTAGTTTACACTTAACACACTGTTACAGAGACCAGAGTGGGGTTGTGAAGTTCTTTGGCAGTTTTGCTTTTAACAGGAAAAGAAATGTACTTGAATTAGAAATTAAACAGGACTACACAACATCAGGCACCCAGAAATATGTGGTAAGTTTGGATTTTTATAGATGCTATGGTGGGGGTGACAGGCCAGGTATTGGAGAGATTGCAGTGTCTCCTGTGTTTTGTTATATTTAAAACTTTAAACTGCTTAATTGAGACAGTCATTGGATCTAATTAGTCAAAATGTCCCCGTGTTCAAGGTGTCCAGTGATTGGTCCTTCATTTTACATTTAGAAATAAAGAGAAGCTGTATGCACACAACCAACATGCATAGCTCTGGAAAAAATTAAGAGACCACTGCAATTTTGTTTTAAATCAGTATCTCTACATGTATGGCAGACATTCCATTCCAGTGTCTGTTGAATTCCAACACAGGCACACCTCATTCTACTGAATGGTACTGATTAGGTGATCACCTGAACCAAATCGTATTTAACAAGGAAAAATATAAAACCATTGCTGTGGTCATCACTATCCTCTTGCAATAGGACCAGCTGGATGGCAAAAACAGTGCTAGTAGTACCTCGAAAGTAATCGGAATCAAAAAATAACTATTGACCATGCCAAAAGATTTGAAAAGGAAAGTTTTGAGTGAGGAAAAGAAGGGTTCAATTCTGGCTTTACTGGCAGAGGGATACAGTGACAGCGGTTCATAAGAACAAGGTCAAGCAGCAGACATTGGGGACAACAAAGCTAGAGACCGGTAGAGGGTGAAAAGTACTCCACTGACCAGGATGACCGCCAACTCATTCAAATGTCACTCAACAACCGTAGGATGACATCAAGTGACCTACAAAAAGAATGGCAAATGGCAGCTGGGGTGAAGTGCACGGCGAGGACGTTTGAAATAGGCTCCTTGGGGCAGGGCAGGAGTTGTTCAAAGCTAGAAAAAGAGAAGCAAAGAAGAACCAGGCTGAGGTTTACAAAAGACCATGAGGGTTGGACCATAGAGGACTGCAGTAAGGTCATCTTCACTGATGAGTCCAATTTTCAGCTTTGCCCAACACCTGGTCAGGCCTACAAGCCACAATGTCTTGCACCCACTGTGAATTTTGGTGGAGGATCGGCGATGATCTGGGGGTGCTTCAGCAATGCAAGAATCGGGCAGATTTGTCTTTGTGAAGGATGCATGAATCAAGCCATGTACAATGTTGTCCTGGAAGAAAAACTTCCTTCTGCTCTGACAATGTTCCCCAACTCTGAGGATTGTTTTTTCCAGCAGGACAATGCTCCATGCCACACAGCCAGGTCAATCAAGGTGTGGATGGAGGACCACCAGATCAAGACCCTGTCATGGCCAGCCCAATCTCCAGACCTAAACCCCATTGAAAACCTCTAGAATGTGATCAAGAGGAAGATGGATGGCCACAAGCCATCAAACAAAGCCGAGCTGCTTGAATTTTTGCACCAAGTGTGGCATAAAGTCACCCAACATGAATGTGAAAGACTGGTGGAGAGCATGCCAAGATGCATGAAAGCTGTGATTGAAAATCAGCGTTATTCCACCAAATATTGATTTCTAAACTCTTCCTAAGTTAAAACATTAGTGTGTGTTGTATAAAAATTAATATTAACTTATACATAATAACTTTACATTATTCAAGGTCTGACAACACTACATCTTTTTGTAATTTTGACCAGTTGTAATTTTCTGCAAATAAATGCTCAAAATTACAATATTTGTATTTGGAATTTGGGAGAAATGTTGTCAGTAGTTTATAGAATAAAACAAAAATGTAAATTTTACCCAAACACATACCTATAAATAGTAAAACCAGAGAAACTGATAATTTTGCAGTGGTCTCTTAATTGTTTCCAGAGCTGTATATCAGCCCCATTTGTATTTGGAAAAATACAATAAAGAGGGAACAGGAAGTCAACCTGGGAAGTTTGATATGCTGGGAACTGTGGTATCCTATTAGGGATTAGCCAATGTTTCTCTTACACCCGGTCTGTCTTTTCTGAAGGGCCCCATTAAAGTCACAGTGCAGGAACTGGATGGATCCTTCAACCACACTCTACAGATCGAAGAAAACAGTCTCAAACATGACATCCCCTGCCATTCCAAGAGCAGACGGTAAAAGCACTCATTCTTGTATTCATATAATTTTTTCCCTTTTTGTTCAAAAGTTCAAAACCAAAAATCCAAAGCCTTTCTCAACACTGGCGGGTCACATTAGTTCCCTGTGTTACTGTGTTTTAAAAACAGTGCATAGGTGAAATATTTAACCAATGTAGATGTTGTACTGATGGCAACGATATATTAGGATTCTTGGTTTTTTAATAATATAAGACTGTTCTGGCTACACAGAAATGTATTTGCATCTGGTCAAGCCTTTCCATTGCCTTTGTTTTATGTAAAGTCCTTTCTAAGCTACATAATTGACCGCTCAACCAGTACTGCGCAACTGTGTGCCTGAATCAGGTTCTATGATAGAACGATGACATTACGGAATCTGTGTCTGCATATGTAACTTTTTCTTCTTAGTAAATTCAAATTCTAAATTATTTTCTTCATTACAGAAATAAGAAAAAGAAAATCCCCCTGATGAATGGAGAAGAAGTAGACATGGACCTGTCTGCAATGGAGTAAGTGTTGTCAGTAGTGTTGTGTGTGTGTCTTCTTGCCCCAAATCAGCTAGGAGTCCAATAACCCAGATACTGTTGTAAACTCTACAGTGTTGATCTTTTGGGTTCCTCACGGCTAGTCCCAGATTTATCGATGCATATCAGCAAGTTTAATTCTTCAGCCTTATGTTTTTCCCTACAGAATTCAGGGCAACACAGGCAAGTGCAGGTTCTGGACTGGTCTCTCAGTATCTTACTTCAACTCTGACATAGGTACAGCAGCATCTGTGTGGTGACAATTTAGAACAACACCTGGATTATTCACAAACAAGTCTGTTCAGTTGTGTTGTGCATTATAATACCGGTATTAACTGAGAAAGTCAAACCATATTTAATTGGGAAAGTCTGTTTTGATGACTTTTGCAATTGAAATGAAGTCGAGGCAAATTTGAATAGGTGGCAGGAGATATGATTGTCTATAGTGCCTGAAACACATTACACCTGAAAGTTTATCTGAATCTGGCAAACATTAACCTATGTACACTGCAGTTCACTTCAAAGGCCTTGTATTTTGTCGTAGGGAAAAAAAGATTTAAGCTTCTTAATGGGTGCATACCTTCTTTGAAATACAATTGAGGTCTGGGATAAATATTAGATTCACCAAAATTATTCCTACAGTAGTCATGATGCAAACCCTGATGCTGGTCGATGTGTGAGATTCGCGGAGAACAAATGAAACGTCGCATTGTTAGAACAGAGGACTTAACTCACGCTCTCTGGTTCCAATCTCAGTGCGGACTCCCCGCTGCTGTGGATAAGGATCGACCCGGACATGTCGATCTTGAGGAAGGTGGAGTTCGAGCAGGCCGATTTCATGTGGCAGTACCAGCTGCGCTATGAGCGGGATGTGGTGGCTCAGGAGGAGGCCATCGGGGCTCTGGAGAAATTCCCAACGCCAGCATCCCGGTTGGCGCTCACCGACATCCTGGAGCAGGAGCAGTGCTTCTACAAAGTCAGGATGCTGGCCTGCTTCTGCCTGGCTGAGGTGAGAGAGAGCTGAACACGACACACCGAGAGATGCAGGTGAAAGCGTTCACGCCCTTCCCTGGGAAGAATGGCACGTGGTGTAATAGAGATGGTTCCTTAAACTTTCGGCAATATGTTTTTCAGTTTGTTGAACATGGATTTCAGTCCGGTCATTATTTGTTTTATTTATTTATTTTTCTCTTAACATTCATATATATATATATATATATATATATATATATATATATATATATATATATAACCCTATCCATAGCCAGTATATACTTAAAAAAATATAAAATGTTGAATTTCTTTCCTTGAACATCGAGAGTAAGTGAATCTGCTACTCGCGTTGTGTGACAAGTTGTTTCTCTTCAGATGCACAGAAGGCGTTTGTACACGTTTATGTGGAAACATGCTGCAATCTCACATATTTCTCCTAATTATGCCTCTTGTCAAACCAGATCCAATGGGTTTCATTAACTCCTAAGGCAGCCTTGCTTTCAAGCAGAAGGAAAACTTAATTTTGTTTGAGAAGGGTTTTAGAAAATCGGTCTTAGCTGTCCTTGGCCCCAGTGCTTCCCTAATTGGAAGGCTGTGGTCATTTGGGTCTCTCCTGGTTCCCTATGTGCTCCAGGCTTTGAACACAGTCTATGCTGTTGTTTCAAGAGTAGAACAGCTGGAACGGCTCACAGCCAGTTTGAGGCAGTTCAAGCTACTGAATATTTCTATTTGCACTCTGAAGTACAACATCCTGAAGCGATAGTGTTCGCTACCTCTGGAGAGGCATAAGCCGCCTGCTTGATTAATATGAATTGTCCAATTTCCTGCTGGCACTGTAACGTCCTAATAAGTGAATGGAGCTGTGCCAGTCGCTAATTAATGATTTTCACTGCAGTAAGACGAGTAAAGCAGCCAGAACCCCATCATCTTGTTTCCTTTCTTATTGCAATGAGCCAATAACAGTCTCCACACACGCACACACAACAAGAAGAAACCAGTATGCTTCAGATTTAATTTTATTACTTGCTAACTCTGCGTGTAGCGACCAGCATCAAACTACATCCTGTTCATTTGAGGTGGACTCCCAAGACAATTTCAGACATTAAGGTTTTCAAATGTATACTGCTTTAAACTCCTTGAGCCTCAAGCTGTTTTAAATGGCCCTTTCCTGCCCCTGGGCTGCCAATAGCTGTGAGACATTACTTTGAATCCTGAGGGAGGTTAGCAGCTGCTGGGACTGGTAGAAGGTAAGCTTTAGAGGCCCCAAGGTAATGTAGAAATGGTACGCAATGGTAAGAAAATAAGTAATACTCAATGAGCGTCATCAGCTTGACTTTCCAGGGATTACTAGAAAGTGTCTAAGCTACTGATAACTGGAAAATAGGTATTCACTTAAGTAGCTTTTTCAATAGTTTAATTTCAGAACTCATTATTGACTATTAAAGTAATTTATTAAAAATAAAACATGAGAAATTGTTTCCTCAGAAAATCTAAATCCAATGTAAAATAAATAATTGTTTCGGTTTAATTGACTGACACTGTTGTAAGGTGTAGAATCGAATCGGTGGTTGTGTTGGAAAGCAAAATGAAAGAAACTACATTGAATTATATTAACAGATTTAACGATTTGATCATTACTGCTCTCTTTACATTAACACAATAACCACATTTGTTGTTAAAAATATATTTTTTCACTTTTAAAACTTCTTTACATTAATTCACTTCAGGAAAAGTTTTATTTACTCAATTGGGCAAACTTTTAATTTTTCTTGCCTTCAAACAGCATTCGTCTCTGAATAGAATCTGTTTAGAAATAAATCTAAATTAATAGTAGAAAAAATATAATAGTAATATAAGACACGACTTTCTTCATCATATATGGGAACTGCTTCTGAGAATGAAAGTGTTTGCATTGTGCAATATTGTAACGTAACTCTTAAGTTCATGTACATTTCAGAGAAAATGTAATATTGCTCAAAAAAGAAAGCTTTGTCTTCTAAGAACAGATTTTCCAGTTGTCAGGTAGAAGTTGATGTTCAGTGAGTAGCTACAGTTAGAACTGGATTGATCAGGTTATTGTTATCTAGCTGCAGTATGATTCATAGCTCAGTCATTTAGGAGAGTTCAGCAGTCTCGCTCGCGTGTTTTGTCATGTCCAGTCCTGACGATCCCAGTGATGTGTTACAGATTGCAAACTCAATGGTGAGCACCTGGACAGGGCCACCTGCGATGAAGTCTCTCTTCACCAGGATGTTCTGCTGCAAGAGTTGTCCCAATATCGTCAAGACCAACAACTTCCTGAACTTTCAGAGCTACTTCCTCCAAAAGGTATAATTTCATTGGTGACGTGACCGAACACATCCTACTCTCTGCCTTTTAAAATGTGAACCTTAAACTACTGTGCACTTTCATTGTATGTCACGTGTTCTTTTTCATTTGCTTCTAGACCATGCCTGTTGCCATGGCTTTGCTTAGAGATGTGCACAATCTGTGTCCAAAGGAGGTTTTGAACTTCATTTTAGACCTCATTAAGTACAATGACAACCGGAAGAATAAGGTGAGGCCAGCCATGTTGTTGATTAGCGTTTATTTAGTGGAAAAATCATGCCACTGTCATTTTTGTCAGGCCACACTGTTTGGCACTCTAATCTTCAAACAATATCAAAACCCAAAATGGAATTTACTTCTAGTTATCCTGGGTTTATGTGACTGATGCAGAGATTTAGTTCGGCATCAATATTTTTAATCCTTTAGGTTGTACCTGTGACATACCCAACAGTGCAAAGGAATAGGAAGCTTAAGTTGCCTGAGGAATGCACAATTACACAGCTTTCAAGAACATCCAAAAAGAGAATTAAAGTATGTACTAATTGCTCTAATCCCCCCTTCAGTTTTCTGACAATTACTACCGTGCTGAGCTCATTGACGCTCTGGCCAACTCGCTCACCCCGGCCATCAGCATCAACAACGAGGTGCGCACCGTGGACAACCTGAACGCCGATGTCCGCCTCATTCTGGAGGAGATTACACGCTTCCTGAACATGGAGAAGCTACTCCCCAGCTACAGGAACATCATCACTGTTAGGTAACAATCCTTGGGGGCGGGGCGGGAGCTGGAAGGGGCCATGTGTGCTTTGCCCCATAACATAATGTCCTGGGACTTTTTAAAGGCACCTGCAAATTCAGAGCCAAGCCTGCCCTTTAGTTAATTTCACTTGAAGATTAAAGGTATAAAAATAGATTTTTTTTAAAGGTTTAAAAATAGGCTTGTCCCTCTTTGGCCTTTGGCTGCATACAATACGGTGTAGGTGGTTCCCCGGTGAGTATGGGAATGCAGTTGAATAAACATGCCTGGTGATTGTGTTTGATTAATAGGCCAAGTTATATCTGGACAAGATTACCTTCGATTTCGTCTTATACCTCTTTCAGCTATAGAAGTAGCCTTAAAGCCCAAAAGAATTTAACTGATAATGCTGAAGGAACTGCACATTTCTGACCCCTGCACTCCCTGCTAGATCCACTGTGAACACACCCGTTTGTGACTATTGTCAGGAGTGCCAGTGCTGGTTTTGTGGTACGGGTTGTTGTCTTCCAGTGCAAAGCTGAAAACACCCATTTCAAGCCACATTAAAAGCCCTTTGTTGAGCTAATAAATGACAACAGTTCAATGGCATGATTTTGAGAATCTTTTCCATCGGGGGGTTTGACTTGCATTCATTATTAAGCAATCCCATTCTCATAAAGAACACAGACATATTTATAATGTACATCTTAAAGAAGGTGATAATTTGTCTTACTTTCAGGGCCTTCAAGCTGCAAAGTGTTTTCCTAAATAAACTTTTGCTACAAAATCAGTTTTCGATCAAGGGAAACCATTTGATTCTTCAGAAGATATTGAATCTCAGAATCTTGGCCTCTTGTATCATCCTTGTCATCATCATTCTCGGCCTTTGTTGAACTACTGCTAGATGAAAGCCTCCCCAAGATGTTTCCACTTGTTTCAATTTGCAGTGTAATTTTTTCCAGGTCGTGCCAAGCAAAGTTTTTGATGTAATCTTCCCAACTTCTATGCAGTCTTGTTGTACTTAAACATGCTTATCCATTCAAAGAGTCATTTAATAGTCTTTCCCACTGTGCCTGTTAATGTCCTGAAATATTACCATGCACTCAGTATTTCTGTCTTCCCATTCAAACCCACGCATGATCCACTATATTATGGTGTTACCAAGGGAACTTTTAGGTCAGAATACACTTTTTTGTGTCGTGTTTGTTCTCATTTTGCAAAATCAGCAGTTTTTGTCAAGGCCAGAGCTTGTTTGTAATTTGATTTCCATAGTACGTTCAGAGGTTACAGTACTTCAGTTTCACTAGATGCCCATATATTTCCTGTGTAGAGGTTTGTCTATTCCGTTGTGAAACTGATGAGAAAGTTGTGATTGAAATTGAACTCAAAGTGCAAATATTAGTCACAGAAAACTATATGCTTAATGTTTGCTTGGCAGGTGATGCACTGTTTGCCGTTTAACCTAATGGCACTACCACCGACATGTGAAATGTGATTGTGCAGCTAAACATTACCATTAGTATCCTCAATTCCAAAACCTCTTAGTCACAGTCACAGTTGTGATTCCTTTCTTTTAATTCAGTTTTACCGATTTTCATTGTTCCAGCTGCCTGAAAGCCATCAGGACGCTGCAGAAGAACGGGCACATTCCCAGCGATCCGTCGCTCTTCAAAACCTACGCTGAGTACGGGCACTTTGTGGATGTGCGGATTGCGGCTTTGGAGGCTGTTGTTGATTACACACAAGGTACTGTCACGAGTTTGAGAACACTTGCAAGATCATTTAAAGCATATGTGTGTGATTCACTGCCTTTCAGAATTACTTCATTTATGGAATAAGATTGCTCTCTAGGAAAACACATGGTTACATTGTAGTTACTACTATCGCACTTACATTTGCTTTTAACTTTTGAAGATGAAAAGCAATGCTGTTTGACATTTAATGCAGGTCATATGGTGTATATTTGTGTGTTTACTGCATCCTGCAACAAATGGCTTCCACCACTTCCACCTTTCCTCACATCCAGTATTTTTAGCAGGAACACAGAACTCAGAAATTAATGCAATATAATATGCAACAAATATTACTTGAATATCAGGATAATGCTGATAATGTCCATTAAGGTCTTGTTGCCAGTTGTAACTCTTTGAGTCCCTCCATAAGACTTGCAGGCCTACTTTAAAGGTGGATCCAGGGGTATATTATATGCAAAAACAAAATTATTTTTATTTTATTAGAATTATTATTTCCATAAGCAGGAAGAGGCTTTTTCATCAGCTCTCAATGAAAAATGTTCAGACAGTTAACACAGAGTGGTGCCAGCATAGAAATCCACTGCCACTGATTTTAGTAACAGAATTAAGACTAATCTAATCTCTCAAAGGTTATGCATGTGAAACAGGTTGTCTTCAGTTGGTGAAGAATCACTTATTAATGGCAAGCCTGAATTCTCTTTACACATCTGAACTGTTGTTTACTTGTTTGTAGTCCTGACTGAGTCCACCAAAGCGAAGCTGCACCTTTGCCAAACTGACTAAATGGCACCATTTATTTAGAAGAGCAACATTTATTTTTGCCCAGAGATATCAAGTCAATCAGGCAACAGTGGTAAATGGTTACAGTGAGGGAAAAAAGTATTTGATCCCCTGCTGATTTTGTACGTTTGCCCACTGACAAAGAAATTATCAGTCTATAATTTTAATGGTAGGTGTATTTTAACAGTGAGAGACAGAATAACAACAAAAAAATCCAGAAAAACACATTTCAAAAAAGTTATAAATTGATTTGCATGTTAATGACGGAAATAAGTATTTGATCCCCTATCAATCAGCAAGATTTCTGGCTCCCAGGTGTCTTTTATACAGGTAACGAGCTGAGATTAGGAGCACTCTCTTAAAGGGAGTGCTCCTAATCTCAGCTCGTTACCTGTATAAAAGACACCTGTCCACAGAAGCAATCAATCAATCAGATTCCAAACTCTCCAACATGGCCAAGACCAAAGAGCTGTCCAAGGATGTCAGGGACAAGATTGTAGACCTACACAAGGCTGGAATGGGCTACAAGACCATCGCCAAGCAGCTTGGTGAGAAGGTGACAACAGTTGGTGCGATTATTCGCAAATGGAGGAAACACAAAATAACTGTCAGTCTCCCTCGGTCTGGGGCTCCATGCAAGATCTCACCTCGTGGAGTTTCAATGATCATGAGAACGGTGAGGAATCAGCCCAGAACTACACGGGAGGATCTTGTTAATGATCTCAAGGCAGCTGGGACCATAGTCACCAAGAAAACAATTGGTAACGCACTATGCCGTGAAGGACTGAAATTCTGCAGCGCCCGCAAGGTCCCCCTGCTCAAGAAAGCACATGTACAGGCCCGTCTGAAGTTTGCCAACATCTGAATGATTCAGAGGAGAACTGGGTGAAAGTGTTAAAGATGAGACAAAAATCAAGCTCTTTGGCATCAACTCAACTCACCGTGTTTGGAGGAGGAGGAATGACCCCAAGAACACCATCCCCACCGTCAAACATGGAGGTGGAAACATTATGCTTTGGGGGTGTTTTTCTGCTAAGGGGACAGGACAACTGCACCGCATCAAAGGGACAATGGACGGGGCCATTTACCATCAAATCTTGGGTGAGAACCTCCTTCCCTCAGCCAGGGCATTGAAAATGGGTCGTGGATGGGTATTCCAGCATCACAATGACCCAAAACACACAGCCAAGGCAACAAATGAGTGGCTCAAGAAGAAGCACATTAAGGTCCTGGAGTGGCCTAGCCAGTCTCCAGACCTTAATCCCATAGAAAATCTGTGGAGGGAGCTGAAGGTTCTAGTTGCCAAACGTCCGCCTCGAAACCTTAATGACTTGGAGAGGATCTGCAAAGAGGAGTGGGACAAAATCCCTCCTGAGATGTGTGCAAACCTGGTGGCCAACTACAAGAAACGTCTGACCTCTGTGATTGCCAACAAGGGTTTTGCCACCAAGTACTAAGTCGAAGGGGTCAAATACTTATTTCCCTCATTAACATGCAAATCAATTTATAACTTTTTTTAAATGCATTTTTCTGGATTTTTTTGTTGTTATTCTGTCTCTCACTGTTAAAATACACCTACCATTAAAATTATAGACTGATCATTTATTTGTCAGTGGGCAAACGTACAAAATCAGCAGGGGATCAAATACTTTCTTCGTTCACTGTACATTTCTACTGTATGGCTAATATAAACTTCATAAATCAAATCTGCGTTGCTTGTGTATGGTTTAATCTCAAAGAATCCCTTATGTTAAATGGCAGAATTGATAATATGTCTTTCTGTGCTGGTTACTGATAGTTGACAGGAGCTCCGAGGAACTTCAGTGGCTGCTCGATATGGTTCAGAACGATCCAGTACATTACATCAGGTTAGTTTCCTATTGAGAGATTGTAAAATAACTTTGTATATTTAGAGAACAAGTGTGATCTTGCTTAGTTTAAGCTCTCAGACCGCTTTCCTTTTTTTTTTTTTTTCTTGGCTTTTCAGAATCACTTTGGGCATGTTTTTTTTTTTTAATTAGCTGATGAAAGCAATACGTTTTTCCTTCTTTAGCTTTGAGTGCTTTTTATGACACATTGACACATGAGACTGTTAAAGAGTCTGTGAATGTCCATGGTGCACATGAAACATCTTATTTGTTGTTGCTCATTTATGTTTCAATTCCAACACTTTTCACTTTTTCAGGCATAAAATTCTGAACATGCTGGGAAAAAACCCACCTTTTACGAAAACAACAGAGTCTTCTCTTTGTAATGAATCTCTTGTTGATCAACTATGGAAACTGATGAATTCGGGTAAGAAGCATTCAGAATCTTTAAAAAAAAATAATAATAATAATAATAATTCTGCAACTTCCTAACTTAACCTTTTCTGTATTGAACATTACATTGCCAGGCTAAGCACACATGCACCAAAAACAACAAGAATAACAAACATGTTTTCCACTAGTCTCTCCTTGACATCAATACTGATACATGTTGTTTTACAAAAGTCTGAAAATGTGTCAGTGTTCAGTGTCAGTTTGTGTATAAGCCCTTATTGTAAAAATGAGCGAAGTCCTTGGCAAAACAGACTGCTCATTAAATGCTCGTGTGCATGTGTTTTCAATTCGGCAGCCTTCATCCCAGCTTGAGCAGCGAGACAGGGGGACTTCTTCTTTGTCAGTATAGAAGTCACAGTCAGAACAAGCTATTATTTGTTTTGCCGCTGATGACCCTTTATGAAAGTAGCATTTGAGAACATTTGTGATCCATTGGACAGGCATGAAAAGACTTATTACAAGAACTGTGTTTACAGCACACTGTCTTGTCTTTACTTTGCCTCTGCTCTGTTTTCCTCCTTTCTGAGCCAGGAAGACCTAACGTCCCTCCAGACACAGGGGGGGATAAAACAACAAACTTAAACCTGACTGTTATTCAGGGAAAACAGCAGTATATAAGCTGCTTTTGATTACTGGACACACTTCTTTCAAACATGAGAAAATTCGCTCTTTCACAATGTTTGGCAGATTTTGAAAGATTTATGTAACTTAACTGCTGTAGGCTTTTTTTCCAGTATATTCTGACAGGGAATACTTGTTCCTTTGTTATTACATCGTAAATTTTAATGTGTTAGAGTTTACAGCTGCACTCTGAAGGTTGCAGAAACAGCGGGCAGCCAAGCTTTACTTCATTTGCCAGGCGAAATTAAATTCAGCTTTTTGCGGTGTAAGTGAAAAGACTTGATAATGCTGTCGGTTGTTGCATTTAATTTCCAGGACTTGAAATTGTATGCTCTTTGACTATCAGAGATTGAGGATTATATTTTGAATTTTATTTTAAGGGGAACATTTTTAGATCCATACATGTCTTAGACCCAGGATGCTAAATCTTACCCTTGTATCAGTTGTGCTGAATTTGTAAATACTAATTCTAAACTTTTTTTTTTTCTTCTAAATGTTTTTTTTTCTTCATTTTTCATATAGGATGAAATATCAGTATGGTAATGAACCAGAAAAATAATGCTAAAAAGAGTATCAGGATTTCCAAATGATAGAATGTGTTCCTGGGGGCAGTTTTGAACAATTAATAGAAGTAGCGTTTGGCTGTCAGTTCGGGGGCTATCCTTCCGCTGTTCCTGGAAGTACAGAGAGCATCATATTACATGAACTTGTGACCTCTGGTGCAGATGCAACCATTCGTATACAGCCTTCCAGGATGCAGTTTTTTGGAAACCGAATAGAATCCTCCCAATGAGGTATACTGACAAGTGAGATGAGAATAGGGAAGGCATATCAATGTGGTTTGATTATTAAGCTTAAGAAAATATGACTTTGGGAAATAAATCATTAAACAAACTTATGAAATCCCCTCCCCCCCAACTTTTTAAGACATTGGCCAAGATTAGTGGGTGCCTTTTTTGTATTCACCATTTTGTGTGTCTCCAGGTACCTCCCATGACTGGAGGCTGCGCTGTGATGCTGTGAACCTGTACTACACCCTCTTTGGCCTGAGCAGACCCTCATGCTTGCCTCTGCCCGAGCTGGGGCTGGTCCTCAATCTCAAGGAAAAGAAAGCTGTCCTGAACCCTATTATCAAACCTGAAATTGTTTCGACCCCCCTGGAGCCAGGAAACAATGCAAACCTTGGACCACTCATGGGCTTCCCTATCAGCGTAAGAACTGGGATTGTGTGCCAATGTTAATGCAGTTACTGTCACTTTCAAAGTGTCAGTGAAATCTGAGAAATTGTCATACAGTGGTAATTCTAAATTAGAAAGATTTACTTTATTGGAATAAATAAGTATTTGAAGACGACCCATGCAGATGTTGTGCAATTTCAGTCTGCTTGTTTTGGTTTCTTTGTTCTCGGTTGACTTATAAAGTGGCCCTCTATTGCCTTTATACCACAGATGTTTTTTTCACATCTTAAGCTCAGGGCCTAAAACGTACAAGACTTCTCCAGGAGGTTTCTCTGAAGAATTGTGAAGTAGAAAGATGTGGTTTCCTTCTCGTTTGCTTTCGCAGCAGGAGGATGAGCCCCCAGGCTTAGAGCTGCCGCCCAGTGTGCCGGCCCTTCCTCTGGGACAAGGGTTGAAGAGAAAGGCCGAGACGCCTCTGGGATCCCCGCTGGAGCCTGGTCAGGTACTGGAGAAGGATGAGGACAGCAATAAAGTCAAATTAAAAATCAGAGTAAGGAGAATCTTCGGAAATGCAGACACATAGTATGGTTCTTGTGGGGTTGGAGGCCCAGCATTGGGATCAAGCAACAGTGGGGTTGCGACACTAGTTTGTGGGTTGCTAGTTTCGGAAGTCCTCACCTGTGAATGAGTATAAGCTGAAATGATTGAAAAGCACTTTCACCAGCTTCCATTTGTGTACAATGAATAAGAAACATGGTGCTTAGCTGTATACAGTTGTACTCACGTGCACAAAGAGATGTGTGCTTGTATCATGGACACAACAATGTAACAAGTGTGTGTATACTTTAAAAGAAAAAACAATTCTCACATCAGCAAACAAAGCACGGGAATTGCCAACAAGGTCTCTCTGGTTTACTGGTGTTTACCGTCACATTTGCCATGCGGACCGGCCACAGCACAGCCTCATTTTTGTTAGTGCTGTTTACAAGTCATAAAAATATATATATATAGATTTCCTAAATTGATCAATATGTTTTTTCTTTTTGGTTATAATGAGTGTGCATCATTTTGATATTTTTTTTGTAACAATTGGGACTAAACATCGTTAACAATATTTCCCCTGTCACCATTTAAAAATAATTGAAGAAAATAGGAAGCATTAGCTTACTTGTATTTGGCATTGTTTCTGAGCAGTGTGTTCTGGGAAGTGTTTTACCATAAATGCATCATTATCAATTGTGTGCCTCAGATATTATAGTTTTTCTTTCTTTTTTCCTCACTGTAAAACAAAATCTGTTGGCAGTTTATCTTGTCTGCATTTCCAGAAATGTTAATTTGTGATTAAGGAGGGTATTCATCCTTGGTGGGGGGGGTGCTATAGTAGGTAGGTATTTAGTGCCACTGAGACACTATTACCACCTAAGCAATACTTTGTGAGCAAACAAAATGATTTCAGCACGTATCATATTATATTATATTATATATTATCATATTAATTATAATGAGCTAGGAAACTTGAACTAATGGTAGCTTGGGCTCTTAAATATTGCTCCCATGCAGTTACTGTTCATACATTTGAGGGATCTGAATTATGAAGTGCTTTCTGATTGTTACTGTAATGATTGTAATGTTCTTGTGAATCTTCTTCCCTGGTGAACCCTGTAAATGAACACCAATACGAGACCTGAAAACTAACCATGATCTCCTCATTTGCAGTTTTCAAATTCTCAGGAGGAGGAAGATATTGATATGGACACTGTTCATGATAGCCAGGCATTCATCTATCATCACCTCAATATGCTTGAAAGGCCATCTACCCCAGGTAAGAGACAGAAAACTGTCACACTGCATGTTTCAAAAAGCAGAAAATAACAATTACCAGAGGATGAGAGACGTCCAACATTGATCCTTAACTGCACTGTGTAAAAGGACATACAAGAAATGGAACATACGTGTGTAGTATTCAGAGAGCTTGCTAGACACACACCCTGCACGACTTTATACACACCCCTTATACAGAAATAAAGCTGCCTAGACAGGTATCAGTTTGCATATTTCATTTGCACTAAGTGACCTGCTAAAATGGCTGCTGTAGTCAGTATACAGCAGATAAAACTAGATATGAGATCATAGTTTAGTTTCCTCTCTTGAAGGCAAGCCCAAAACTGTCTTATTTATGCTTAGTCCTTATAATGAGAGGTTTTGCAGTTGGTTATTTTATTTTATTTTATTGAGTGGAACGGCTAAGAAACATTTCCAATTCAAGAAGGATATATACAGCTATACAGCATTATAATTTAACTGTTCTCATCTCCTACCTAACCGACTAACACTGGATCTATAAAAAGAATAAAAGAAAAGCATCTTTCTCCCAGGAAGCATCCACAGTAGAGTGTTGTTGTTGTTGTTTCTTTGCCCAGTTGAAACCTTTGTCCTTATTCACTCAGGAAAAGAGCCACCCTCAGTAGAGCAGACTATCCTGTCGATGCCCGCCACGCCCATCTCCATATTTGGAAAAGAGACCAACTCCTCATCCAAGCACAGTGACCACCACCATCACCACCACCACCACCACGAGCACAAGAAGAAGAAGAAGAAGCACAAGCACAAGCACAAACACAAGCACAAGCACGAGAGCAAGGACAAGGACAGAGACAAGGACAAAGAGAGGGACCTGCATCCTTTCTCCATCAGCCCTGCCAGCGGCCGCTCCGTCCGCTCGCCCTCCTTCTCCGACTGAGCAGGGCCACCCGGGGGTCTCGTACCCGTCCTTACAGAAGAAGCCCGTGGAGATTTCCCACGGGGGGATAGGTGGCTGTACAGATCTGGCTTCCTGGCACATCACTCAGCTGTCACGTGTTTTGACCACCCTCAGGTTTTTTCTTTCTTTCTCTCTTTCCTTCAGATGGATGTGCTTCAGTTAGGGTGGTAAAACTCCCAGCATTTCCTTCTGTCTCGTTTTTATTTGGTTTCTGAGCGCACAAAGCACGTGAATTTTACTGGTGCCTGGTTTGCCATCACCGCTGTCATGGCAGCTTTTTGGCCAGTGGTTTTAGGAGGGAAAGCTTGCCATGGGTCAGAGACAGCCAGCTTCCCTTTCCTTCAGACGTCTGCTTTCTCTTTCTAGCTCAGTTTGTCTCTCTTCACAAGGAGCTGTGAAACCTTACATGGGTAATGACACGTTTACATAATTTAACAAGAAGTGTGACATCAGGTACAGAACATTAACACACATCGCACTATGAGAGAGAGAGACGGGTGTGTTCAAGGCCTCCAGGGAGTCAACTTACTCACATCTCTCAAAGTTATTTGAGAATCTCAGAAACGTTTGTTGCTCTTGTTTTGAATTTCGTTTTTTTGAAATATGGAAACGCACGTGTGGACCTAAAATGACAAGGAAATCCAGCTTCCTGTTAATTTGCATAATGTTTGCAAGCCTTCATAGTGTTGATGCATACTGTTATTCATTCTTAATAATTCCTGATATAAAAAGATTATCAGTATGCTACAAAGTTGCAGATTTCAAGATCACCTGGCTACATTTACTCTTTATATACCAGAAAATGCTGTTAACTTAATGTAGCATTGATAATTGGGCCATTTAGATTATTTTTTTTGTATGATATTTTGCAATTTACCTTACAGGCACGCATGATTTTGGATGCAGATTCACACCTTTTTCAAAATTTCAACTTCTTCATATAACTTTTTATTTATATATTGTGATACTGTATTACTTTCAGACTCATAGCTTGGTTAAGCATTTTATTATGTAGACTAACTTTTGTTTTAACCTCTTTTTTGGGGGAGTTATTTTTTTTTAATTCATTTTACTTTGCTACAGTCTATACTGTCAGGAAGAAAACTACCAAAGCAAACCAAGACAGTTATTAATGTAACGGTGTTCTTTCTTGCCATGTATATACATTTTAAGTGTTATTAAGAAACACAAATAAAGCATTTGATAGTACATTCTTTAAATGTATTTTGTTTCAATACAAATGTCTGCTTTCCTTCACTTCCCACAAAAGCCTTCTCATATTTTGAATTACT
This sequence comes from Amia ocellicauda, assembly GCF_036373705.1. Classification (NCBI taxonomy): domain Eukaryota; kingdom Metazoa; phylum Chordata; class Actinopteri; order Amiiformes; family Amiidae; genus Amia; species Amia ocellicauda. The sequence goes on from NC_089867.1 coordinate 5,767,147, forward strand.
CAGAAAATAATATCAACTGTTAAGAAACAGATTTAAAACGCTCTGTTCACATCTTTAAAACAGTTTTTTTCTTAGTTTTTTCTCCCAATCGGTGGATCAATATTTATTGTATGTAGCACATTGTCAAAATCCTGCTGATTTAAGTAGCAGAGTCTAAATTTGTTTAATTCCTTGTCATACATTGTCTATATTAGGTGCAGTTACTTGTTAATTTCAGAATTCCTTCAATGATTCCCCATTAATACCAGCTTATGGAGCGCTAGTTGAAATCTAAGGCAGGGTAAAACTTAACTTTCTATTCGGGCCAAAATTTCAATTAAAACTGCAAAAGTTGGATTTTGCAGCTCAAGTGTACAATGAAGCCATTCTATTCCCTTGTAAAAGAGATTAACCTTCAGGGAAACATAAAACTCAACTCATCTCACAGATCTCGTCAGTAATGACTGAACCGATGCACTTCGGGAGAACTTACTGAAAAGGTTCTCAATGTTACACCCTTAACCCACCACGGGACAGTTACATTGTTTTCGCAATGTGGAATGGCAGGCCAACACATATGTGAACAAACCCTCATGCTAACAATTCATTAATATAATTGGCATGTTTTAGTGACACCGAGCAAGATATTGCTGTGTTTCATCTATAGTTTACCTACAAGGTTTGCCAGGAAGGAAGGAGATTTAAAAGTTAGTTTCACTGCTGTGTGTTGTTCGATGGCAAGCTGACTGAATGGTTTGGAGTTCTAGGTGAAGGAAAACAGTCCCATCACTTTTTACTCTTTTCTGTGGTATCACACTGGACTCCTATAAAATGACCATCTTCCAACACCCCTTGAATTGTGGGTATTATTATTATTATTATTATTATTATTATTATTATTATTATTATTTATTTCTTGGCAGACGCCCTTATCCAGGGCGACTTACAAAATATAAGCGCAATACAAAGTGCAAAAATACAGTGCAATTCAAGGCATACAACATTACAAATTCAAATTGACATAATACAGTGCAATTCATAGCTTAATACATTTTACACATTCCAATTTACACAAGTGAATACAATATATGGGGTCTTACATCCTGGATTATAAAAGCTGAATGTAGACAAAATGTTAGGTCACAGTCAAGGGCCAAGGGAAAGGGAGAATAGGGTGAATCAAAATAATACGAGTACTAGTAACGCAAGGCAAGTAGTATGATAAAATGTTGTAAAGTGCTATCTGACAGGAGAGTAAAGGACTAAATTACAAGTACTGTCTGAAAACATGTGTCTTGAGTAAGCTCCGGAAGGAGGTCAGGGACTCTGCTGTTTTGACTTAAGTGGGAAGGTCGTTAGGGGCCAAGGATGAGAAGGAGCAGCTCTGGAGGAAGGAGAGTGCAGAGGAGGCAGAGTTAGTCTTCTGGCACTGGAGGAGCGCAGTGGTCTGGAGGGGATGTATGGGGAGACGAGTGTCTGAAGGTATCTTGGTGCAGTGTGGTCGAGACAGCGGTAGGTGAGGGTCAGTGTCTTGAACTGGATGCGTGGCGGTATCGGGAGCCAGTGGAGGGAGCGGAGCAGTGGAGTAGCGTGTGTGAATCGGGGCAGAGAGACACCAGACGAGCCGCAGAGTTCTGGATGAGCTGGAGCGGAATCTGCAGGTGCGTGTCAGCGTGGTGATGTGCTGAGTGTAGGAGAGCGCAGGATCGAGGGTGACTCCTAGGTTCTTAGCGGAAGAAGGAGAGAGTGGTGGATTCCAAGGGGATTGAGATGGAGAGATCAGCAGAAGGTGAGGAAGAGTGGCAAAAAACAGGAGATCCGATTTGGAGAGGTTGAGCTTGAGGTGGTGTGAGTGCATCCAGGCGGAGATAGCAGACAAACAGGAAGAGATGCGAGAGGGGATAAGAGGGTCAGAAGAGGGAAAAGATAGGAAGATCTGGGCATCATCAGCATTAAAATGGTAGGAGAAACCATGGGATGCGATGAGGGGGCCCAGGGAGCGAGTGTGGAGAGAGAACAGGAACGGGCCCTTGACGGAGCCTTGGGGAACGTCTGTGAGGAGAGGCTGGGGGGTGGATGAGGAACCTCGCCATGTCACTTGGTAGGTCCGGTCACTGAGGTAGGAGGAGAACCAGGTGAGAGCAGTCCCAGAGATCCCAAGGTCAGCGAGGCAGGAGAGGAGGATGGAGTGATCGATGGTGTCAAATGGAGAGGAGAGGTCAAGGAGGATGAGGACTGAGGAGAGGGAGGCCGCCTGAGCACAGCTGAGGGAGTCAGTGACTGCCAGGAGAGCCGTCTCAGTGGAGTGAGCTGTGCGGAAGCCGGATTGCAGAGAATCCAGGAGTGAGTGATGGAAATTGGAAATTGTTGTTGGAAAGAGTATGTGTTAAAAATCAGCTCAAACTAATGAAAGATTTGAAAGTCACGTGGTCAGAATTCAATTGCCAATGTCCATGATAAAGCTGTTGAAGTTGAAGCAGTCATAAAGCATCAATATCGGAAGAAATGTGTATCACTGATACAAACTCAACTCCACCTGAGGTTATCCCAAAAGGTTTTCTATATTCTTTGGTGGTTTTACTTCAGCACATCAGCATCAAACTGTGGTTGATATTTGGTTTCTCTCAATGAAAATAACGTGGGGAAAAAAAGTCTAGATATTCTAAGCAGACCTACTAATCCTTAAGCTAGATTTTGATACCCCAAACTCTTCAAATTCAAATGTTAGAAGGGAGCTCGTGGATATAAAGGCCGGTTATTTATTAGTACATTTACTGGACATTTACAGGAAATGTCCCGTTTCTTGATGGAGTGCTGGGCTAAAGCAAACTATCCACATCTGCTAGAAACAACACTCTATGCAGTTTTGATGCCAGTAATAACTTCCAGAGTACTTGACCTAATTTCCTCAATTTGTTTTTTTAATGTGCCTAGAGTGTTGTTTTTCAATTCAGAATCAGTATAGCTTAAAAGTTCGAACTGGTGTACAGTCACTGCAGTCAATACAGCGTGCCAAGCCAATAGAGACTCCAAATGGGAATAGAAGCAAGTTTTGTGCAAAACTTCTCTGACCTCCTTTATATGAATTGAATCTTGTTCTAACATGTCCTATCTATGACACTACACTTACCACTTAAAACCCAATATTTCTAGCAGGGGCATCCACTGTGCTATTTCTGATTTTTCTAACACTAAATATCACACTTCAACAATCATGGATTACATCTATATAAAATATATCGTCGTATGGAGATTCAAAGCATACATATAATTTTATTTGGGTTTAGATGAGGCAGAGTTTTTTTGAACATGCAACTGCAGCTGTAGATCACTTATATGATATGATATACTATGATTTTCAGAAAGCTTTTGATAAGGTTCCACACCAAAGACTGATCCTCAAATTGGAAGCTGTAGGCATTCAGGGTAATGTAAGTAGATGGATTATGAACTGGTTGATGTATAGGAAACTGAGGGTGTTGATTAGAGGAGTTGCCTCTAACTGGAGTGAGGTTGTTAGTGGAGATCCACAGGGATCAGTACTAGGGCCTTTGCTGTTTCTAATCTATATTAATGATCTGGACTCTGGGATAGTTAGCACACTTGTCAAATTTGCAGATGATACTAAAATAGGTGGCTCAGCAGATACAATCTCGGCAGCACAGGCTATTCAAATAATATTCAGTTGTGGGCCGATACCTGGCAGATGAAATTCAATGTGGACAAGTGCAAGGTATTACATGCAGGTAACAAAAATGTTCACTATAATTACACTATGGGAGGAATAGAACTAGATGAAGTAACGCATGAGAAAGACCTAGGAGTCTATGTGGACTCCTCACTTTCCCCATCCTAATTTTAACAATATAAATATGTATAATTGTAACTACTTTATATGTAGCTATTTACTTATTTGACAAAATATGTGAAATGTAGTTGTTTTTCTTAATCCCATTCACTCACACACTGTAAAGTTGTTACCCCTCCTCCACACCCCTCCCCCAGGAGCTATCATCTGTCCCAGGGTACACCAGGCCATCTGTCACAACATCTCACAGCTGACTGCAGGTAGTTGGGGAGGTAAATTAGTGTTACTCCCAGCACTAAAGCCTGCACTACATCAATATACTTCCCCATCTCAAAAGCAGAACTCTATGGGGTTAAACAATAGTTTTACTGCTGTACTTGTACTGGAATGAACACAGCCACAAAATAAACCCTATCCCTTAGAGAAATAGTATAATGCTCTTGTTCTTTGTCAGTTTAATTGCTTGTCATTAGTGAAATACAAAAGTAAAATCAGTCAGCCAGAGTACAATAAAGAAGAAATCACTTAGGGCTGTAATTCATTATATAGAAGTAAAATGATGATCCTTGAACCACCTAACTTGGTCAGTATTACTGCTATAGTAGATTACAGGTAGATAGTGTAAGAAGGCCAACCCTGTGCGTTAATTTATACATTTTCACTCACATGTTTATTATGTCTTTACAGTGATACTTGCTTTCATTTCCAAAAGAACAAACACGAAATAACATGTACACACACCTACGCGTGGTATTATATTGATTGTATTGATGAATGGCCAGTTGCACAATCAAACCACCTTTTTTTTTTTTCCTCTCTTTTTTTTGTGTGCTTATATATTGTTGGTTTAAACAGTGTCTCAACTTTTAACTCGCCTGCTTGTTTTTCTTCCACCACATCGACTAGGACTTGCAAGGCCAGGTCATGTGCGTTGGAGTAAAAGCCGGAGCTGTAGGCTGATTCTGTTTAAAGGACATCTGCCAATGGAGCCATTGTCCCCAAGGACAGCTGTCACCATTACTTCATCTGCATTGGTTCAGGCTAAAAAAGCAAACGGAATAATGCAAACAAGCTGGGAAGCCCCCACACTTAACACAGGGCACTGGCACAGAGAGCCCTTACTGCGGGGTCAGAGCCGGAGCGCACAGCACCTTCCCACCATGGTCCTGCTGGGAAAACTGGTACGGTAAGCTTTACTGGGGTTGTGTGCTGGGTTTGTTTGCGCCACAGTACTTTAAAAAGCAGATACTGAAAAACTAGTGGCTGTATGTTGGGGGGATAAACGCGTTTTAAGACAATGGTTGGTGTAGTAATCCCGTCCAAGCACTTTAACCTTTCAGGCGCGGATCTAGTTAATTATCAATCTCGCACACGTATGTCTGTCAGCGAATTAGTCTCATGTCGAATAAAGGGGTTCAAGATGTAGTTTAAAGCACGTCAGTCGACATACAACAGGATACGTTTACTGTTTGGGGGTTTCTAGAGGCAGAGAGTGAATTAAACCCCCTCATTTTATCCAGCTCAAACTCGCGTTATGCTTCAGTGTTTCATTATTGATCTGCATTGGATGCGTTTCGTCACCATTGCAGTAAACGACTGTAACTATGAATACAGTGTTATTTCGCTTTGTACTGCTTTTATCATTAGCGTATTGATTATTAGTGTTAATTGGTTTAGACATTTTAATGTCACCAAGATTTCTGTATGTTGTGATATTTCGTTTTTTTTTGTTTGTTTGTTTTTTAAGGGATGACGAAATGTGCACTCGCGTTGTTTGCTAAAATTGCGTTTGTTGTTGTTCGTTTGTATATATTGAATAGTTTATTATGAGTGGAAACAATACGTGTAATTGAAATATTATGCATTTCTTTTAAAAGGATTCATATTTGTATGTAGTGTGGATGCATTGGCCCATTTCAGTGCACTCTGGTTGCTCTTCAAACATTAAATCCACCAGATACCTATATTTCTAACACGTAACAGATGCCACGAATGGAAATCGCTGTGTGTCGTGCTGCTCTGATGAACAGTTACCACCTTATCGCACTACTGCTGCCGCTCGCACGTAAGAAGGAGCTGTGGTTATATAACGCAGTAAAAAGCGCACATAGAGTAGTAATATACTTTGAAACCATTGCCCCGGTTCATTTCCTCCAATCAAAGAAGTCATTTCCACTGTGCCAGACTATTACATTAACTGCTGGTCAAATCAAAGTCGTCTGACAACCTGACCAGGTGGGATCTGCTGTGACACGAATCCCCGGCAGCGCAGCGCAGCGCAGCTCAGCGCACTTCATTCCCCGCAGCAGCAGCAGCAGCAGCAGCAGCAGCAGCAGCAGCAGCGGCGCGCCGGGCGGGCTGTCAGCATGGGCGAGCACAGGGCGCTTTCCGTTAGACAGGTAGCAGCGCGGACACGTATGCATGCATGCAATTGCAATATGTTTTTGCAAACTGCTGCACCGGATGATGTTGATGGATATGTCGAGATGATCACCCCAGTGAAGCGTCTCTTTAGTGACACTTTCTTTGCAAGTTTCGGTATAGGATAGCATGCATTTTGGTTACGTGCGTCTTGCTGTGTCAACATGACCCATTCACAACGCCGTAAACATGAGTATTATTTTCTTTTGTGTGCTCTCTCTCCTGCAGGTATTCTGCGCTTTCTTCATTTTCGGTGCAAATGTTACTTTGGGATACATTTACAATCGCCACAGACGCTCCGGAGAATGGGACGAAGCCCCATCAGATCCCGAACATGGTAAGTACATTTGTATGTATGTGTGTATCTGTGTGCATTGTGTGATCTTCAGACAAGTGTTTGAGCGACTAACGGATCCGAGTCATCTTGACTGGGGTATCCTATGTATGGTGTTAGATTTGCTATTGTTTATATCAAGTAGATGAATGATTATGTATGTCAATACTGAAGCAGCAATACAGTGAAGATTCATTTTATTTTATTTTATAAACGAACATGCTATCAATAACTCATGTCACACTTTTTGTAGGTTATTTGCACTTTACATAAGCTGTGGGTTTGTGTATTGCGATGCATGTACAATATGCAACTCCCAACTCTGCTTGAATGAACCTTTCATTGAAAACAGAATTATATGATGGAAAAACATGTCCTGTAAGCAAACCGCATGTAAATCAGTAGTGTAAGAGCTCAGGAGATAGACAGATAGTTATAAGTAAGGGAGCCAAATAAGATTTTTTAAAACCGGTAAATAAGCCTTTTATTTTTTAGTTCACAAAAAAACTAGTCACTCTGTAGTATATTTTGGGAGGCTTCTATGTATATTGGCTTGCAAGTAAACCCTTTGGTCGACTTTACTAATGCCACTTTAAACATGTCAAAAGTTTACAGGAAAGCTACATCACTGAGCTTGTAGCTCTGCTAAGTTTTAATCTGCAAATTACATTTTGTTGCATTTTATATACAGAATGCAGACTGGCTGCTTGTGAAGTGGGTCATGCTAAAATGTAATGCTTTTGCCTTTATTGCAGCACTAGAAAGCTATATACAATCAGTTTTACACTTGTATATTAAATAAATCTTTTTGCATATGCAACTGTTTTTAATCAAATCAGTGTCCATTTACTGGAGATAATGGAGATTTATTTGAATAGAACGAAAGATAATTGCATATTCAGCAAAATAATACACTTGCAGTTCAGATTTATTGCTGGTGTATTTTAGACTATATTACACCACACTGAGATAATCTATTGGTTTCATTTACTGAAAACCTTGTGGGAAAGCTGAGTGAACTTTAATGGACTCTTTGTGAGGATGGATAAGTTTCAGCTAATAAGATACTGATCTCAAAATCCAGCCATGTGCTATGCTTTGCAAGGAGTGCCCCCGCTCCCCCCCAGCCCATTTAGCTTTGAGCCTGTCCTAGTGGAACAAGAAACATCTTGTCGAGGTTAATTGGTCTCAGCCTCACAGACCTTCTTTCTTTTCACTGCAAACAATCTCCGATGCCGGTAAAGCGCGCATTTGATTTTGGCTTGGGCAATCACACTGCAAGCGTGGCCCCCAACAGATGTTAACGGTTGTTCCTAATGGTAGTTCTTGCAGATTACCCATGGGTAAGCACTTCAGGATCATGCAAAGGCAGATGCTTTGAACTACATGAAGCCGAACCTCCTGGCTGCCGCTGTGACAACTTATGCAAAACTTACAACAGCTGCTGCTCAGATTTTGATGAGCATTGCTTAAAAACAGGTAATGCATTGTCTGCAGTACTTTCTGATGCTCTTTTTTTGGGGTAGCCCATTCAAGTCATATACTCCTCAAGCAAAGGACAAGGAACACTGTGCCTGGAGTGCATATTCCTCTCCTGGTTTTACTTGCAACCAAACATAATAATAAATAAAGGAATATACTACAAATTGTCATTGTGTCTCTTAAGGGGTGTGTTAAGCACTCATTGAAGTTTAAAACCAAACAAAAAAACTGTTAACATCTGGGACATTAAGAACCAAATGTGTCCCAAATGTGTGTGGATATGGATGTATGAATTTATATATCTAGAAATGTCTGGTATTAGTGCTACGGGCATACATGTATCATTAAGAGGATAACAATGCACTACTTAATTTGCAGGGCTTATCACTATCAGATACAGTTGTACCCCTTTCAGTCAGTGACTGATAAGCTTGTGTGTCATTGTGAGCTTCTATATTGTCTTTGTGTCTCTGTTCTTTTGTTTTGGTTTATCCGGTCACTTTAACAGGGCAAACGACTGCCACGACTGAACTTTTCAAATCCAATTTAAGGTCATATCAGCACACTTTACTCTTTTAGTGAAATGTAGTGTGGTGCAAATGTACTGCTTTATCTGATTTCATGATCTATTGTACTATACTATTCAAAGCCGCTTGTTTATTGTTATTAGCTCTAGGCTTTGAATGCTCTAAGGACCGTTGTGGAGAGGCCCGAAATGAGGATCACGCCTGTCATTGTTCTGAGGACTGCATGAGCAAAGGAGACTGTTGTACCAACTACAGGGCGCTATGTAAAGGTAAGACATGTCTGCCAGAATAATTGTATAGAAATGCATAATATATCCATTAATGCTTTAGGCTGTTTTCTCCTGTTAAGAAACTGGGGAAAGGTTCTAAAGTTCTTCTCAATTAAAAGTGCAAGGGTTAATGTAATCTTTTAAATTTAGATTAATTGTACACACATGCATGTACTTTTTATATAAGACTGCATATATTCTCTATATCAGTATATATCAATTTATATCACACTCACATCCACACTAGACTACAGGAAGCATTTAACTGACAATATTTGGTATACTATGGTTCCTCAATCAGATTAGAGAAAAAATATTGATATGGAAAATATATTGAGTGACCTGGGCTTGTCTATGGCAGGGGACTCTTCCTGGTTGGAGGAGGAATGTGAGGAGATTAAAAGTGCCGAATGCCCGGCTGGGTGAGTCCACTTCTTTGTGTGTACCTCAGTTTCCTTAGTTTTAATCAAACACTAACATTAAAACTAATTAATGTTTCAGAATGGTTAGTCTCCTATGTCATGCATCACAATGGCCAAACAAATCCTGGAGGAAGAATCCAGAATCAAATTGGTGACAAGGAAACTTGAAATTGTCCCTTGACGCTTTCATCCAGTTAAAGTCATTAGTGTTCCTTTTGAATAACCCGCATGAAGATTTAATTTGGTTACTGCTTTTTTCACTATGTATTGCTCAATATATGGCTCAATAGTACATATGCCAAAAACAATAAGGTATTTCTAAATACACCATGCTCCAATTTATCCAGAACCCAGCTGTCTGTATTTTGTGAATCCTCATTTGGCTTAAACAAACTTGACAATGTGCCTTTTGTAGCCTTGTTGTAGGGAGGCACTTTTTAGGAGAGATCTTTTTCCACTCCTCCATAGAGGATCTCTTCTACTGCTTTGCTCTGTTTGTGCTTGTCAACTGCTTTCTCTAGTTCACTGCATTAGATTGAGGCCTGGTGGTGGTGATGGTCAACAATGATGACTTTATGCCCTCTTCACCATTTTAAACTTGAATATTTGTTGAACATGTCCTTTAGAATCAAGTTTTAAATTTATTAGTGAGGGCAACAGCTTTTAATACTTCCAAGTATCCCTGTATAATTCCAAGAGAAGCACAACGAAACATCTGCAGAGAAACAAACCTGCCACCTTGGATTTTCTTTCTTGTTACCACTGACGTGCATAACCAAAAACCAACATGGGCTAATCGATTTGGGAGTCATTCAGGTTCTACTTTTGATGTTGCCTCTTCAGGAGTGGTTGTCTTGTCCATGAAACTCTGCTATGAACATGAGCTTCAATGCTGTTGACATTGAAGGGTACTCTTGGAGGTAGTGATGATGCAAGATCCCCAGTTGTTTTCTTTGTCTTGGAATTATTCTCTTGAACCACATTTCCTACTGCCTATTTGGGTAAAATCTTTCCTCCTCTTCCTTGTAGGGTAGTAACCATAAGCTCTGAACTTTAATTAGGATAGATATTATGGTTGAAATATAGTATATTCATATTTTTTTCTTTAACTATATAGCTTTTGATAGTCAGTAATCTTAAGATGATGTTGAATGTTATGTGTTTGAAATGTTTAAAGGGTATATATACATTTATTTTTTAGATGTATATTCTGTATTATATTTGACAAAAATACACAACATACATCCACAATTTCTTGGCTAAATCCACTTCTAGTGACATTTAATTGAGGGTATGAATACATCTGGAGATAACTGCATATGCACATGTGTTTGTGCATAGTCCTCAATAAGTGGGACATTTATTATTGCTCTTTACATTAAGGTGGTTGTTTTCACAGCTGATTTCATAATTTTTTCTCCTCTTTGAAGGTTTGTTCTTCCTCCTCTGATAATGGTCTCAATTGATGGCTTCCGTGCCTCTTACATGAAGAAAGGCAATACTGTCATCCCCAACATTGACAAACTGAGTAAGACTGTCAAGACTGTTTACAGGGATGTCTGTGATTTGTCAAGTTTTCAGTTTGTTATATGAAGATTGTTGTAAATTGCTATTTTGTCCTTAAGCATGGTTTAACATAAATTACGTATTTTATTTTTCTATTTATTAGGAACATGTGGTACTCACTCGCCTTATATGAGACCAGTCTACCCCACAAAAACCTTTCCCAACTTATACACACTGGCCACTGTAAGTGATGTATTTTATTAAAATGTTGTGTATTTCCTCATCTGTGTTTATTTTCTGAGAATATTAAAAACAAATATAACGTTTTATATATAAATTATTAAAATCATTTGGATGTGAACATGAAATGTAACCAGTAGCATTTTCTAACTTTTTTACTGTCATAATTCTGTAATGCTTTTCTTTTGTTGTGCTGCATCTAGAAGTTTTGTTTTAGCTAGTTTTTATTATTTTTCTTTAAACAATGAATTCATAAAAAGAAGAGAATCAGCATTCAATTATGAAATAATAATTTCAAAATAAAACTCGCACTAATCTGCTTAGGTGTTTATATTCCCAAGGGCCTCTATCCAGAGTCACATGGGATTGTTGGTAATTCCATGCACGATCCTGTGTTTGATGCCAACTTTAACCTTCGAGGTCGAGAGAAACTGAATCATCGTTGGTGGGGAGGTCAACCAGTAAGTTTTTAGTTTTTTTTTTAACTAATTTGGCCCTGAGCCATAGCAAAAAAGAAACAGCAAAACTCTGCATCTGTGAACAATTTGTACTGGAGTTGCCTGACAGCTGGCTCTGCTTCTGTCTCCTAATGTTACTTTGTTTTAGTTGGCTCTGTGCAAGAAAATAAAACTATTGAATGTGTAACAAGAGCTGAACAGATATAAGTTGGAAGATAGTAAATGGAAAATCAGCAGAAACTGTGTTCTGATGCCTATATTGTTGCAGTACTGCGTTTACATCTGAAAATGAATGACGTCAACTTAATTTAATGCAAGCTCAGCAACTTTTTTTAAGTTTGTCTGCATCTACTGTGGTGAAAGGAGCTAGGATTGAAGACCATATAATTGCTGGCAGAAATCTTTTGAAATTACATATTCTGAAATGTTTTGTTTACATTGCCATTGTGTATGTTTCTTATGTGAGCCAGTAAACTTCAAAGTTTGGCCGATCCTTATTAACAGTTCAATTGTCTTTTGCGATTATTTTTTTAATTTACATTTAATCCATCATGGTATGAACGAACCACATTGTTCTTCTTGTAAGGGATGTTCTTTGAAGTTTGCAGGCTTTTATTTTCTGTGGGCACCCTTCTGTTCCCTGTTGTGGCAGCAATTTTACTTTTAATATGTGAGCCAAAACCCCAAATTCTGAATTCAGTGTTTTTAATTTTATTTTACTATTACAGATTAATGACTTTCTGCGCTCATCAATTTAATTATGACCAGATGCTTCAATCTGTGTTGTAACAATATATTTCTTCTTACTAGATATGGATCACATCGGTAAAACAAGGAGTGAAGGCTGGCACTTTTTTCTGGCCGGTGTAAGTTTGCCGCGTTCTTGTCAAATAGTTGTATTTTAATCATGGTCACTTTGAGTAGCTGTTCCCCCACTTTTACACTGTATTTGCACTTTTAACATTATAATTCTCTACCCATGAAGTTACTGTGGATTGAATATCTTTAGACCAGTGGTTCTCAAGACTGGTCCTGGGGTACCACATACCCTGCTGGTTTTTGCTGAGCTCTCAATTACTTACTTGATCCCTTAATTGTAATTTGATTTACATTTGAATCTTTAAATTGTGTAACTGATACAAAGTTGGTTCCTTAATAAGATCATGTCCTTATACAATTGTATACTTACTTAAAACAAATAACTAAAAGGCTCTGATTTAGGAAATTATTAAGTAATAATTTAAGTAAGTTAAGTAATTGTGAGCTCCAGGATTGAGAACCACTGCCTTAGACTGTGGCATCTTATGTAAAAAGTCTTCAGGTGAACCCTATTGTACACACACCTTTTTTAAGTCTTAAAAAAGAGTAAACCTTCAATTTTATAGGTGTTCTCAAGTCCGCATGAGTCAAAACTGACCTTGACATTAACTTTCCTTTAGCAAAACTAAGACTCTCACATACAGAAACACTGGAGTCTTTGATTTGGAAATGCTGAGGGCAGAACTTGATGTGATTTGCCTTGAAGCAAGCAATTTGTGGGCATTGACATATTTATACAAAGTGCGCGCCTCACAACTCCACGGTGCGACTCCTCTCTGGAACCCTGTTAATTTAGAGTCGGTTTCTGCACAATGCACGTTTTCAAGGGGGTTTATTTAAAAGATGTTCTCCTATGAATATCCAAAAAGAAGCAAGGAGATGTGAGGATGAGACTTGTGAAATCCAAACTGAGCTGGCTTCATGGAGGTCTTGCTCAGCGATGGAGAAGGTGGTGTCCTGCTGTGAATTAGTGAGAGATCCCCTGTCGCTGAATTAGAAGTCATCCTTTGACAAGAAACAGCTGTGCCAGTTGAACTTGCAGCTGCCAACACCCTGCAGTCTGGAGAGCATTGTGATGAGAGGCCTAGGGTTTCAAAGGGCTGACAGAAAAGCGATTTCAGGGAAATCGGCTCTTGAGGTTTTCCGTGTTGCTTTCCCAAATCAGATGGACATCAAGGTTTGCAACGCTGCCATATAGAGCACTTTTGAAGAGTTATTGGAAGCTCCATGCATTAGGAGCCCATGTATTTCTTCATAGGATATGATACTTGAGACATTCTCCGTTATTCAGAGCTTGTTTATGTATGTGTGATAGCTTTCATCAACTTATTAAATAACTGACCCGAAGGTTATTCTTCATAATATATATATATTTCTGTTTTCCTTCTTTGGGGAAAGTAAGAATTATACCCTTTAATACTTTTTTATGTAGAATTACTTTTAAAGTCTGTCTTTTGTATTTTTGCAGGGTTATTCCTCTTGAACGGAGAGTGATGACAATACTTCAGTGGCTTAATCTGCCAGACAGTGAAAGGTGAACTTCACTGTTCCCCTTATGCTCTTGTAAAGAAGTTTTTATTTTTAAATGTACAGATATATCCTTAAAATGTTATTAGAAGTTTGCAGATTAAGCAGTAAAATGTGTATGAAAACATTGGAAACGCATTGTTTTATCATCCTCTATTATTAGTGTGTAATAGAAAAAAAGTGTCAGTCATTTAAAAAAACAACCTGAAGCTGTTTGTTCAGACAGTAGAACTGCATCTGACTGGTTATGGTAAGCTTAGTGATGGCCTAAGCAAATGATGCATACAGCTCAGAAAAAAATTAAGAGACCACTGCAAAATTATCAGTTTCTTTGGTTTTACTATTTATGGGTCTGTGTTTGGGTAAAATGAACATTTTTGTTTTATTCTATGAACTACTGACAACATTTCTCCCAAATTCCAAATAAAAATATGAATGGAATGGAACTGGCTGCCATACATGTAGAGATGCTGATTTAAGAAAAGAAAGTGGTCTCTTCATTTTTTTCCAGAGCTGTATGTTTACGGTTATAAAAAACGGTCATAACCGGCACTTATACTTACACATGCACATGTATGTACCTGTCTGTTTAACTTAAGCTGTTCACAAGTAGAGTTGTTAACTATTGGGATCCCTCAAAAAGGCCCGCTTGACAAGATTCTTGTATTGCTCGGCTACCAAATGAACAAAATGGGCCAAACAGCCTCCTCCAAGTTTGTAACCTTCCTAGTCTTCTCCCTGTTCCAATGAAATAAAATCCCATTGATCTGTGTAATTTCAGGCCGTACGTCTATGCCTTCCACTCAGAGCAGCCAGATAGTTTTGGCCACAGACTGGGACCTTTAAGCAATGAGGTGAGATCTGTGATGTACTGTAAGAGAAATCCAAAAAAAATGCTAATGCAGGTCAGGGTTTCCATATGTGAAACACCTGCTCCAGAGCTCTAATGCAGAGCAGATGTGCTTTATAGAAAACAGCCCTTTGTGTTCATACGGGGTCTGTATTAGATTTCCTAACCTCAAGGCAGGGGAGCCAAGATAAACTGGTTGCAAAAACAAAGCACAGCATAGAGCTAGTGGTCTAGGGTAAGGCTATGTTCTGGAATATATTGATTGATTAAAATTAAAAAGCCATACTGAAGTGTTTAGGTGCAACCTCATTTCACATTTAATAAAATAATTCTGCTATAGCTTCTTAAAATGCACAATTTTTATTAAATGTATACTCTGATATTCACCCATATATTATGCATTTTCTCTGCAGTTAAACAACCCACTGAAAGATATTGACAAAATCATCGGGCAGCTGATGGACGGCCTGAAACAGATGAAGCTGCATCGCTGTGTGAATGTCATCCTAGTGGGAGACCACGGTACAGAAACTGGCAGCGACAGCAATCCCCCCCGCCCCCCTCATGTCCAGCCTATTGTTTACAACACTTAGATCTGAATGGAAACATAATGGAAACATGAAACATGATTTGAAATGCATAAGTGATAATCATTTGTAATGGTAAAGTTGCTACAGGTTTGATTCATTTATTTTGTGTCTTTGTGACTGTCCCACTGCTGCACTGTTAGCTGTTTTCTGCTTTACAGAAGGTGGGCTGATGTACGTCTCTGTTTCCGTTCACAGGAATGGAGGAGGCCCACTGTGACCGGACCGAGTTCTTGAGCTCCTACCTACAGAATGTAGACGATCTTATTTTAATACCGGGGTCTTTAGGCAGGATTCGCTCCAGATCGCCCAACAATTCCAAATGTAAGTTGCAAATCAACATGCATAAAAAAATTGTGA
This sequence comes from Amia ocellicauda, assembly GCF_036373705.1. Taxonomy (NCBI): domain Eukaryota; kingdom Metazoa; phylum Chordata; class Actinopteri; order Amiiformes; family Amiidae; genus Amia; species Amia ocellicauda. The sequence continues at coordinate 5,782,736 of NC_089867.1, forward strand.
GATAGCATAATGCTGGAATTTTTATTTATTTTTATAGTATTTCTTAGCAGCAACCCTTATCCAGGGCAACTTAAAATTGTTATTATAAAAAAAAATTAAGTTATTATAATTATAATCACATTATTTTTACATACAATTAACCATTCATACCGCTGAGTTTTTATGGTATTAAATAAGTCTTGCTTAATTTGAGGTAAAAGCACTGTGTGTATTTCTTGGAACAGCATGAGCAAAACAAATTGAAATTTGTGTTAGAAAACATAATGTCTTTCAGTCATTTAGAATTATACCAAAATAACCTTGATGTACTCGATACAAGTACTGTGTGGCAGTTTTTATGTTTTTATCTGAGTATTTATCATGCATGATGTATCTAGAAAACCATTTGTTTACTTATCATTTTTTTTAATCAATTGAAATGGGAAATTCATTAACATTCAGAAATGTAGAGACTTTTACAACTTTGTAATTTTCACTTTCAGATGACCCCAAAGCAGTTGTAGCAAATCTAACCGTGAGTACTTTCTCTGGTTTTTGTTTTGGAGTCAAAAACTTTGGAGATTGCTCCAGTACAGTATTTAAAAAGTATCTTTGCAAAGATGCTTGCATTGTAAAAGAAAAAGTAAACATTTTCAAAATCTAAAATCATTATTGAAACTCAAACAAATGCAGTTGTTCTTTTTGGAACAAAAATGAAAACCCACATCTTTCTTTTGTTGTTAGTTGAATTGTAAATTGTAAACAATTGTAAATCAAACAGAAAACTTCCATCTGCTAACTAATTTATTTATTTTTCAGTGCAAAAAGACTGAACAGCACTTTAAGCCTTACTTGAAACAGAACCTCCCTAAGCGTTTGCACTACGCCAACAACAGGAGAATTGAAGACGTACATTTACTTGTGGAAAGGAAGTGGCATGTTGCAAGGTAATGGTCTGTTTTGTAGCCCTGTTAGTAAGCTTTTTCTCTCGGGCCAGGAGAGAGCCCTCAAACCAGGACTTGTCCAAGCATTAGCCAAATTGGGCAGTCTAGGTGAATTATGGGGGTGGGTGCCCAGGTGACCGTTCACCTAGTGCATCACTAACCCTTGTGTCAGCCCTGAAAACTACCAATTAGGAAAGATCCTTCCCATCCCAGAACCAGACAAAAGTGGAAAAATCTTGCTCTGAAAATCCCCCATCAGGTGTTAGGCGATGGAGCGGTGAAGTCTATAGGGAAAAGATTGAGAATCAAATCAAGGACAAGTTCCCTTCGCTGGGAGATCCCTGTATTTAACTTGGCAAGCCAGGAAGAGAAATGAAATCAAATGAAATGAGATCTTTCAAATTTGCTTTGCAAAGATACAGACAGTCTAATCACTGGCACCACTAGTTTATTAACTAAAAGGTACATTTTTCCCACCAAGCAAAGAACCAGCAATACACTTCTGTTGGCAGGGAAAGTGTAAAATCTCTATTGACAAAATAAATAAATTAAATAATCAAAAGCTGTTTGTTTACTGAACCCCAGGCAATATCAAATTTTTAAATCGTGCCATTTAGTTACTACATGTATGCGGCTTTCATCATATACATTAACATAGAATTATAAATTGATCTTGTTGGCAGAGGCTCGGTACAAGGAGCTCACAAATACACTTTATTCCACTAGGAATAAAAAACTAAAAAATGTATGCGGTTTGAGTTATCTTGATCGTGAGAATTAGATCACTTGAGTATTTCAATCTTCAGTAAAAAAGCAGTATTGTTAGGTTTTCCTTTGGGTGATGTTACATACAACTTATCCAGCTTAATGCATTGATGGTTCTGAATACATATGGGGGAATTGTGACCTTAAGAGCAGAAGATTCAGTTTACACATGTTGTTTAATAAATGGATGGATCTGTGGTCTAGCTGAGGCCTACAAGTGTAGTGGCTCAGGGCTGGCTATGTTCTGTAATTGCTAGACATTGATTGGCAGGTAACTTCTCTCGCACTCGGCAGAATGATGTTGGAATCGGGCATTAATAATCCTCTGGAGTCATGCAGTCACTCGGATTATTCCTACAGGTAATGAATGGCATGCAAACAACACCTCGAGTGTGGTTGAACCAAGAGTTACAAATGCTTAAAAAGAGCAAAAACAAAACTAAACGAAGCGTGGACCGTCCTTTTACGTACTGGAGTGAATTTGTTTTCTTTTCCTAATACTCAACCATTTGCATTGCATTTGATTCCACCCGAGGTCCTGCAACTAGGCCCCATATTCAAAATAATATTTACAACAGTGAAAACAGTGAAAAATGCATTTTTATTTTGTATTGTATACATGTAGTTTAAATTAAATTATACAATTTAGTATACAGTGAGTGGATTTGTATTTTCTGTCAATCGGTACTGTTTTTCTGGAATCTGCTCGGAATTTAATGCAATTGCAAACCGGTGAGCTGTTTTTACCTCTTTTTCATTCCCTAGGATAGAAACCTAACCTTTTTACCGAGTTAATTTTGGGAAGATGCTTATGATCTGTCTTACAATGCTACATAGCACTCAGGATAAAGTGTGTTTTGTGTTTTAACACGTTTACATTGTAAAGAGGAGCAGCAGTAGGCTATATACTTTGTGTATAAGTGAGACTTCTTTTGTGGTGTGTTTCTTTCAATGGAATAACCTTTGTTTTCAGTATTTAATTAATTTTCCTTTGTGTGTGTGTGCTACTTACAAATTAAAAACTGTACTTTCCTGTCGTGGATTGAATATTGGCACAGATAAGCAACAAACCTTTGGGCGGGGATGTTTCAGTTTAGTTTTGGACTGTTCATATTCCCCATGGTTTTGGTTTGTCCGGTTATTTCTTAATTGGCATAAGTCTAACTGAACAAGCGGAAAACCACGTGATCAATATGTGCATGTGTGTTTGTGGAGCAGGTTTGCAATATGTGGAGTAGTCCTTTGTCACAGCTGTGTTGCACTTCTTTTTGAAGTCTGCAGGAAGCTTCTCAACACCACATTTCCTCGAATAATTAATGTTACCAGCAGAAACCGTTAATGAATCACAGCTGAAACTGCAGCAAATAATTAAAAATCAAAAATCAAACGGTAACCTTATGCAACCCTTGAGGCTCAGTACGTGTTCGCTATTCTAGATGGATGGGGATTTTCTTTTCCTCTTGCACAACCTCCAATTCAAAAAGACCAGTGCCGCTTTCTCATAAGGTTGCTGTGCTTTATTGTTGGGAAATATACTTTGCGTAGTTTTGTCCGTATATCCCCATTGTTGACAGTCCAACTGCGGTATATAACTAAATTGAGCCTAAGACTGCGTTATTCACCAGGTATTCACCTTCAGGTGGTCAACCGAAGCCTTAAAGATTTGTTTCATGCCTCTCACTAACACCTGAGTCTTCTGTTTAACCTAGGAAATCTACAGATGGCAAAAAGCACCCTGGGAAATGCTCTTTCTATGGAGACCATGGCTACGACAATAAAATCAACAGCATGCAGGTAGGAGGGTTTTAAAACAAGCTCCGGTTCATTCCGTCATTATTGTCAATTCCTGAATACTGATGGATAACTTTTGCTTTTGTCTAGACCATCTTTTTGGGGTATGGTCCTTCCTTTAAATACAAGACAAAGGTCCCAGCATTTGAAAACATCGAGCTCTATAATGTCATGTGTGGTAAGATTGGTTTGTCATTTTATTATACATGTTGTTTTTTTGGTTCTATTAGCAGTGGGTTTTTTTCAGTCCATTGTCATTTCCTAGCTTGTGGTTCTTAGAAGACAGACAGGTTTGGATTTGGAAGAGAACTAATTCAGAAAAAGAAAGTTGTAAGCAGGATCATACAGCTATGACTATAATAATTTAATTTAAAGTGCTTTGGGCTGCCTACTTGTTCAATGAATAATAATGCATCTTTGTTTCTTTCTTGCCCTTTCCCACAGACCTTTTGGGTCTGAAGCCTGCTCCTAACAACGGGACCCACGGAAGTCTGAACCACCTATTGAAAAACCCCTCGTTCAAGCCAACCATGCCTGATGAAGTGGCTAAGCCACACCCTGTATCTGCCTCTACTGTAACTGATGACCTGGGGTGCTCATGTGAGGAGAAGGTTGGTTAACAGAGCAGTTGTTTTCAAGGAGTTCAATCTGGCAGATCACAGACCTCCGTATCAGAATGCAGGTGTAACAGCTATAATATTCCTACAGTTCCAAAGGCTTCCCGTAGTGTAGCTAGGAAGTTCATAAGGTGACAGTTGAGGTTTAATGCATGAGCAAAGATCTTCCTGACCTGGGCCAATCTTAATGTACAAGAAAAGGAAATTAATTGGTTGCCTCTGGGGTCTTGGAATCATTTAGCTTTTTTCTGAAAACCGTAAGAGAATAACATAATTGTACTAAGGTTTTCAGTAGGGTGAAGAAAAGGAAAGTGCCAACTTTGAACATAGTTAGGTCCATACAAATTTGAACAGTGACACAATTGTCATAATTTTGGCTCTGTACACCACCACAATGGATTGGAAAGGAAACAGGCAAGATGTGCTTTAAGTGTAGACTTTCATCTTTCATTTGAGGGTAGTTACATCCAAATTGGGTGAATGGTGTAGGAATTACACTCATTTTTATATGTGATCCACCCAATTTTAGGGGCTCAAAAGTATTTGGACAAACTAACATAATCATAAATTACACTGAGTTTCAATACTTGGTTGCAAATTCTTTGCAGTCAATGACTGCCTGAAGTCTGGAACCCATAGACCTCACCAGATTTATGGACCCAACTGTATATTTTCCTGACTTGTTAGAATTCCTGCATTTTTACTTTACTGTGAGAAAATGTATAGGAATTAAACTGTGGAATAAAAAAATAATAATAAAAAACAAAGCTTTCCAAAGCTGCAGTACCAGCACGTCAATGTATTTCTCTGTTACAGAAGGGGGATGAATCGAGCTCACGCCTGACAAGCAAAGGATCGGATGGTAAAATATATTTATTCTCTCTTTGGAATCGTTGGACATTTCCCTCTTGAAATGTACAGGTTTAGCAGTGCACAGGCTGAATTCACAAAAATAATGCCTGTGATAATTAATACACGTGTTTTACTTGTCTCAAATGTAGAGAGTGCCATGGCTCCACTAAATGTTCCTCAGCTGAGTTTATAAGCAGTGTGTTATCTCTCCCAGTGCTCTATGCTGTCAATGGTTTAAACCTGGCGCACAGCCTTAGTGCAGGTCAGGGTGACTGTGATGTGTTGTACAAATAGGACAAAACAGAACAGTTTATTTGTACTGCATCTTCTCTCTACCGGCCAGTATTAACTGCAGTTGGTCTCTGTAAATGGCTCCCTTTTATTACACCATCCCGGGATATCATTCAATTGGTTCGATTAGTTGGTCCTGGGGACCCACTGGCCTGCAGGTTTTTGTTCCAGCAGAGGTGTAAATTAATTTACATCTAAATTGAATGTATAAGGTGCTTAATTTGACTTTGAAATCTGTTTAGATTACAAGTTGGAGAATGCAAGTGCTTGTTTTAATTTTAGATTATCCAACAACTTAAATGTATTATTAAACCCTGATTAGGCAAATTATTTGTTAAATTAAGTAATATTATCAATAATAAAAGTTGGAGCAAAAAGATGCCTTTGCCAGCCTGCCTACTGTAAATGCTTTCACATTGTTTTTAATAATTTAAGCAGACCATATTTGTAATTTTGTTTTCTTTTGTTTACATTTTATATTGAAATAAAAAGGTGTATTTAACTTTAATACATGTATATTGTATAAATTACTGTATTTTTTAAAATCTTTTTATAGAAAGCAAGCATCTACCATATGGCCGACCTGCTGTACTTTACCGTACAAAACACAGCCTTCTATACCACAACGACTATGTCAGTGGTTACAGTGAGATCTTGTCAATGCCTTTGTGGACATCATACACTGTCCCCAAACAGGTAGGTGACCGAGCATTTGAAAAGAGAATCGAACACATTCTCATTAGGTTTCTTCAATTGAGTTAGTAGGATTGATGTACTTCTACAATTTCTGAATTTAAGAAAGTAAATTATTATGCTAGCAAGGGTATAAAACAAACAGAATCTGGACTAGTATCCAAATGGTATAGAATATCCTCCAAGGAATTTTTTAGTGCTTTTCAAATTAATTTCAAATTGCACAAATGATGGACAAGTTCCATCATCGATCAGATTCTTCTCCACACCAGTGGTCACCGTTGGTTTACAATTTCTTCCCCACCCAGGCAGACACTTCGCCTCTGCCGGACTCGCTGAGTAACTGTGTGAGGCCTGACCTCCGCATCGCCCCCGCCCACAGCCAGTCCTGCACTGTGTACAAGGGGGACAAACAGATATCCTACGGGTTCCTCTATCCACCACGTGAGTTTTGACGTGCATTCTGCCTAATGTCTTTGGTTGCCTCTTTTGGGTTCTTGTGATCTGTACCCTTCAAAGTACCAAAGATAAAATGCTTTAAGAATCTGAATTGCTATTATTATTTATGTATTGGTTCCATGGACCAGAAGAATATTTAGGACTAGAGTTGTATGTTGAACCGTATGATTGGATATTTCATTATAATATATTGTATAATAACATTTAATGACTGTATTGGGTGTCTACTAATATTCTTCCTTTCAGTGCAAGCCTTCTCTCCATGCAGAGTGATTTATTTTCTAGGACTTGGGTATTCCTGGATGGGTAGGGGAGTGATATGAATGGGCAAAGGTTCAGAAAAAATAAAGACTGGAAAGCCAGAATCCATTCTGCATGCTCTCTCTCATATTTTCCAGAACGTAACCAAGGTTATTGTGCATTTTAGTCACCCACAAGGACACTAAAGCAAGCTGTCCTACCTTTCTGTATTGATAGAACTGGCATCAGCTGAGGCAAGATATGATGCCCTACTCATCACAAACACTGTTCCGATGTACCCAGCCTTTAAAAGTAAGTATATCTTGATGCTGAAATGCTACAAAGAAGGCGTTGCCTTTTTAAATTAGCTTGTTCATCTTGCTGCTTAAGAGATTCCTAGAGAAAGAGAACCTAAAATCCCCAAAATATTCTACCAGAGAGACTATAATAGAATATTTATTATCTCATTCAGTGATTTAGAAAAACCTTATTGAATAACATATCAATTCTACAATTTTATCAAATTACGGTAAAGAAGCCCATATAGTCATGGTGATGTACTATTCCTTAAAAAATGCAAGAAGTCACACGCATTTTATTAGAAACAGTTGGGTGTTTTACTATGCAATGTCTTACAAGTGCAGAATGTAATACCAAATTAAAATAAAAAATACAATTTTAAATACAAAACAAACTTTGTGAAATTAGTTTTAGGTATCCAAGTTTTATATTTGTATTTCCATAGCTTATTTAGGTTATTTGCCTTCTTGTTTATGATCCTCTTCACAGAGATTTATGCGCGTGTGGTTTTCAGGAATGGATTTGTTTGTATAGGCAGTAAACACTGATGCAAAGTGCTAAACAATGGAGACGCTTTCAGTGCTGTGGACTCGTTGCTGGTGTTTTCTGGAAACAATCACAGCACGTCGCTTATCAAGTGACCCGGAGGCCAATGAGAGGGGCAGTGTGCAAGCAGAGCTGCTCTTCTGTTCAGTGGCTGGTACCAATTATCCCCCAGCAGGGGAAATAGATTAATCTTGTGTCAGGAGGCAAACAATAAGCACACTGGGGCAGGGAAGCTGAATTCATGTTTTTTCTTTGTGCAAATCAGTATCAGTCTGTAGATGTTTTAGCTGAAAGGAACTTTTTCCCTTAAAACATTCAGCAGCTGTGATGTGGTCAAGGGAAAGCCACCTCCACTGAGGACGGGTTCAGTAAAAAGATGTATACGGACAGCCCACTTCCTTACTTCATAGATTAGCACAGCAGTTCATACTCTCAGTTTAAGTGTCATGGAGCGCCATGATTCTAACAAAGACCTGTTGTTTTCTAACCTCACTAGTTAGAATTGTGAGTGACTTGGTGTGGCTGCATACATCATATTGTAGTATTTTGGCGGTGAAAAAATAGTTCTTGTTGCAATCTTAACCTTAATAGTGCAGGGTGTTGCCCTTAGGTGTGACTACTGAGCAGATCCAAACCCCACCCTTCCCATTTTCACCTTTCCCCACACATTCACCCTACACAATAACCAACATAAACCCATCAAATACACACAATAACGCATGATAGTGAGTTCATTTAACAGGGACCCTCGCACAGTTCCATGCAAGGTGCCCTAGCGCTCCTGTTCCTATTCCTACGCTGAAATGCCAGATTCATTAGTCCCCACTAAGACTAATCATGTACGGCTTGCCCTGCAACACTGCATGTAGCACTAGAGACTGACACGCTACAATATGTTAAACCCAGTGAGTGTAAGTGCTTTTTGAAATATGAAAGACTGAAGCACTGGATGATGAGAACCTGATGGCAAAAGTGAGAGATGAAACTCTGACTGGAATGAAACTGCCCTCTCTCTGGAGCGTAGAGGGATCCAGAGAGACCAGCTCTGACTTTTCACCTGTTAATAATTATTTGGGTTAAACTAATGCAGCCACGAGTGCGTACATCTGGGGACTTGTTAACGTCGCTTTGAAGACCGACGGCATGCGGTGCAGCACAGGGCCGCGATCACAGAGCACTCCCGGGAAGGCATGTTTTGCATTAAATGTGCAGCATTTGTTGAGATTGGTTTCCATTCATCCCAGTGTGATGACTAACATTTTGTGGCCCATCTGGAGTGTGCCCGCTGTTTCGCAGGCGGGTCTGAGCAATGACAGACTTGTGTTTTCCTCTCCTGCAGGGGTGTGGCACTACTTCCAGAGGACCCTGGTGAAGCGTTACGCAAGCGAGAGGAACGGGGTTAATGTGGTGAGCGGCCCCATCTTCGACTTTGACTACGATGGACTACGCGACTCGGCAGAAAAAATGAAGCAGTAAGTGCAGTAAGCAGTAAGGTTCATATGGCCATCTTGCCAATAGGAAATATGAACTCTTAAAAATAACTGATTTTAGAAACCTTTAAATTTGCACTTCCTAGTGCTGTTTTCTTATTAGGAAAAAAACTAGTGATTATTTAGGTGTGTGCGTGTGTGTGTTTAAACCCTTGTGGTAATTTTTCAAATTGGGAATAACCGAAAAAATTGTATGCTTTACCTTTGAACCAAATTTGCACACCTGCAGTTACTCTCAATTATTTTACAATTGCAAAATTAGATAATGGTGTAAATTGTATAGCTTACAAATTAAGTCTTGAATAATTTTATATTTAACTATAATTCTCAAAATGTTTAAAATAATCGACAAGCTCAGACTAAGCAAATATCTTGTTAATTTCAATGGTCAGATCTTGGTTGGATCAAAAACCAGCAGGTCAGAGGTCCCAGAGAACCAGGGTTGAGAACTGCTTCCCTGGAGCTTGTGCCACACCACATTATCACCATCTCCTGTAGTCCTGCTCCTCTTGCAGAGTATATTCATGGGGTACATGGCACTTCAAAGTTCAGGTGTTACAACATCAGTCCAGAAGACTCGTGTGCAAGTCACTGTTGACACATTGTAGTTTTCATTTTAGCTGGATAAATCCATTCCTGTCCGTGGTCAGCATAACTTCTTTATGGCCTGGTCTTTGGGTTCCATATTAGCTTGTCTCCTGGCCTTTCAGTCCTATATAATATTAAGGGAAATCAAGTCTCCACTTCCTTGCAGAAAGTCATACAAGTGAGATGTTAACCACCTGCCATGCCATTTGAAACACTCCTCAGTCCACATCCATATGCTAATTAATTCTCAGGCTACAGATTGCTTTGAAATTTTGCTTTGGACTCTTACACACTGAGCTACAGTACACACACGTTTGTCCCTGTTCTTTTTTTTTTGTACGGAGACTGATTTAACTGAGCCGTGTTAAATTATCCAAGCAGGGTGGAAGCCATCTCCCAAATGTTGAATAAACTTTGAGACTATAATCTAATCTGATCAAACCCAGTAGTGCCTCTTGCCTGAGGTTTACAAGAATCTGGATGCAGTACTTTATATATTCATGCAACCAAATACTTTAAATAAGTTTGATATTTGTGTACTGAATTAACTTTTTCCTTAAAATCTTCAGCAGCTGGTCCACATTTGACATGTTTTACATGATGCAATTATTGTTTCATATATTCTAATAGGATTTTACTGACACCTGGTGGCTAAACATTGCACTGTGATTTCTTTTCTTTTTTTTTCAAAATGGGTTTTAAATTATTATTATTATTATTATTATTATTATTATTATTATTATTTATTTATTTATTTATTTATTTTTGGCAGACGCCCTTATCCAGGATGACTTACATCATAAGTGCAATACAAAGTGCAATTATGGGCCTGGTATTCCAAAATTGGTAAATGATTAACTCAGGAGTTATCCCAGAAGTCATGGACTTACTCTAGTAATCCTTTAGCAACTTTGGAAGATCGGCCCCTAAATATCTGAAAACAAATGGAGAGTTTAAAAAACAATTTTACATACTTAACCATGTAAATGAACAAATTTTTAATCACATAATACACAACATAAAATATATTTTGTTTTTTTAAAGGATGAATTATAATTTTACATTTTAAAAATGTGGAACTCCATGAGAACTGCCTCACAGCAGTGTTCCAACTGGTTTGATGTGTGAAATATCAGCCAACAATGACAACATGAACCAATTCTGAGGTGGTAGAATGTGAAAGCAGTGCCTTCTGCTGAAAGAACTGCTTTGATCATTTTTAAACCTTTACTCTACCCGTTGAATGTAAAGTATTATTTTATAGTAAATTCTCAGCAATCAGGAAAGACTTCCTAATTTGTGAATCGCCCCCCTCTTTATCTTCAGATTGTTCAATCATAGATCCACGTCACGTCCATTGATTTTTAATGTGTGGATATTTATCTTGTACCTCAGTGGATTTTGTTGCTGTGGGGTGAGGCTACAATACAGGTTTGTGTTTTTGTTCTTCACAGGTTTGTGAGTGGATCGGTGCCGATTCCTACTCACTACTACAGTATCATCACCAGCTGTCTGGACTACACACAGACCGCGGACAAGTGCGACGGCCCACTCAGCGTTTTCTCCTTCATCTTCCCTCACAGATCTGAGAATGACGAGAGCTGTAATGTAAGTCCTCTCTTGTCACTCAGACGTTGGTGTTTCCGCCATCATTATTTCCTGATCTCTTCCATAACCCAACAAGTGTGTTTGTGCTCATGGAATCTCCTGTGTTCTTGAGGTTTCTCTTGGAATGATCTCCCTTCCCAGAAGGTTTTTATTTGGCACGTCAAGCATTTGTTGCAATTTGGAAAGCCAAGTTTGAATCATTTCCCCTGCTTATAATACCACTGAAGTATTTGTGCTTTCTGATCAATACCATATACTTTGACCTGTCTGCTCATGAAATTTGCTGTTGATGAGTCTGACCTTGCCAGCTCGCCTCTCCGTACCAGCACCGCATCGGCAAAATTGATATATTCTCAAAGAAAACAACCTGCAAGGGTAATAGAGTGCTATTCCCTTGTGACCTTTAATGATATTTCTTTCACTTCCTCTTTGTTCTTCTGCTGAACACAATTTATAATTGAGCAGTGCAGGAATTTGTGCTCTAAAGCTCTATGTATTCACCTTTTGGTTGTTTTTTGAACGTTCAGAGAGCATTGGCCTTAGCAGATTAGTGCTAGAGCTCAATTTTGTTAATTAATAATTAAGACAGATTTGCATATTACAAAATCATGATTGACATTTTTAGAATAAACAAATGTAACTCATACATGAGATAAGGAGATTACCAAGTCACTTCAATTACGATGTGACAAAGTATAATAGGGAAAACAATATAATTTGAACATAAAGGTCAACCTGTACTAAATGATGTGGCTTATGAAAACTGATAAATGGATGTTTTTTTTGTTGTTTTTTTCACCAGAAGTTGAACATAAAACCTTAAGATAATAAAGAACATCTTATGATTTATGAATTTCTTCATTCATTGTTTTAAATGCAGAGCTCTGAGGAGGAATCCAAGTGGGTGGAAGACCTCATGAAAATGCATACAGCTCGGGTCAGGGATATCGAAGCTCTGACAGGCCTGGACTTCTATCGCAAGACCAGCAGAAGTTACACTGAAATCCTTTCGTTAAAGACTTACTTGCATACATATGAGAGCGAGATCTAGAGAGCTAACGCAGTGTGGTACATCTTAGATGCACAGGTGTATATTTTTATACTGTTTCGTATTTATTATTCCTGAAATGTTTTAATGGCCATTAGTATTCTAATCATATCTAACAAATGGGCCTTTTTTAAAATAACAAGCATGGAGGGACCTTTTGATTTTGTGTAATTCTTTTATTTTTTTTAATTTGTTTAATGTCGTTTTAAATAAGTTTTTAGTGTGTCTGAAAAACGTCTGAATTCGGGGGATTTGTTTTAGGTGGAAAGCTTTGAGGGGGTGCTACAAGAGTGCGAGTTTATGGTGCTGTACTGTACACTACAGTGAATATTGCGTGTATACATGTATTATTAAACTGTGTGATTGACTTATTTATGCCTTATAGACCAATGAAATCACAACATAATAAACAAAGTTTTTTTCCAAATTGAGTGCCGATGTCTTTGGCTTGTATGTTATCATTATTGGTGTCATGGTAATGACGAAATGATCTGTAATAAATCGAAATGTATTATTTTATGACATTTTTTCGTTAGTATGTGCATATTAGTATGTGCTAAGTTTTGCATTTGCATCACATAGTAATTTGCAGTGCTAATAATTTGCAATTATTAGTAGCTAATTTGAGCAATTGTGTACGTTTTATATGCTGTGTGGCAATGATTAATGTTATTGTAATCTGGAGTGTAGTTCCACTGCAATCACATTAGATCAGATGTTCAAGGCACTGGATTTAGAGCTCATGTTGAATCAGCTGTAGGCTATAACTTTATGCAATCACATATTGATTGCCTTGGTTAGTTTGGTTAGTTTGACCTGGTTTTATGAGAATATAAGTATTTGTTCTTGATTTGTAACCTATATAATACAGAAAGACTTGAAGTTTGTTGTTTTTCTAATATCTCAACACATACTTCCAATGTTATATTGTTAATGTGGCATATCTACAGACACTGATCCATCCTACTGTAACTACATGCAAAGTTATGGTTATGAAGTTCCACTGTTTTCAATCACTTGTGTTCCTATAAAGAAAGGTTGCTCTTATTATACCTAAGAAGCAAAACTGCAGTTTGGAGGATTCTAAGAAGACTTGGAAAAGCAATCTATCTTTTGACCCCTTTGCTTAGAATACAAAATCCCTATGTTTTTCTTATTAATAAACTGTTCTGCTTGCTTACCAGCGTTCCACCTCAAAATATGATTGCAAAGCATGTTTGCCATATTTGCATCCATATCCTAAGTAATAAATGAGTCTGTTGATCATTAACCTCCAGGACTGTTCTTTCTCGTTATTTCTCGTCCATAAAACAGTCTCAGGTTCTGCACTTAATTGCTGATGCAAACCATGAGCATTAACGTTCTTTTCCCAACTCCTTTGTCATTAACTCTTTTTTTATTATCCTGCAATTATAACTTTCAGAGATTCAAAGGTCACCGCCATCTACGTTTTGTAGACTCAGCTTCTAAGAGAAGAGAAGTGACTGAAAATCATGGGGATTGTACAGGGTTTAAGTAAGAGGAAAATTATTGTTGTAAGTGTTTTTTATATTATTGCTTTCTCTCTCTCTATGTATATATGTATTTAAATTGCTATACTGTGCCGACTGAGTTCCCATAACCAACAGATCTGTCTATAAGAATTGATTTCTTCAAACCAGTAAAAGACGATAAAATGTAATGTTGATCAAAAGCCGACCTTCATAGCACCAGTTTAAGAAGGGATTCTGGAATAAGAGTTAGTGATGTTTTAACTGTTTGAAGCCCTGAAGTGAGTACAATTACAATCATGCATTTTGTATGGCTGGTTTGTCCAGCAGAATGTGATCGGGTTTCCTTTCTTTGCAAACCCTGTAACTTTTTAAGTGAGCTACACATTAGATCAAAATGATTGTTCTAAATCGAAATGAAATTAACAAATACATTTATTACAAAACTAAATTGTTAGAGATTACTAAGGATATAAGAATGATTTAGTCCTAATCATAATTATAACTACAATATACCATACGCAAAGCTACAATTTTTCCAAAACGTGTCATGTTTTGCTGTGCTGTTTTGGACTAAGTCTGTGTTTTTGCCTCATAAAAATGTTAATCTTCCACAATGGATATATTCCTTGTATATAGATTTGATTGACTGGAAATAACCAGTGACACACGGATTTGCTTTGATGTGCAGTTAGGTCCATAAATAATTGGACAGTGACACAATTTTAATCATTTTGGCTCTGTACGGCACCACATTTGAAAGGAAACAATGTGCTTTAAGTGTAGACTTTCATCTTTATTTTGAGGGTAGTTACATCCAAATTGGGTGAACGGTGTAGGAATTACACCCATTTTTATGTGTGGTCCCCCCAATTTTATGGGGTCAAAAGTATTTGGACAAACTAACATAATCATGAATTAAATTGTGAGTTTCAATACTTGGTGGCAAATCCTTTGCAGTCAATGACTACCTGAAGTCTGGAACCCATAGACATCACCAGATGCTGGGTTTCTTCTCTGGTGATGCTCTGCCAGGGCTGTACTGCAGCTGTCTTTAGTTCCTGCTTGTTCTTGGGGAGTTTTGCCTTCAGTTTTGCCTTAGAAATCAAAACAAACCAATCAGAGAGATGGCAAAAATATTAGGTGTTGCCAAATCAACTATTTGGTACATTCTTAAAAAGAAAGATGGCATTGGTGAGCTCAGGAACACCAAAAGGCCCGGAAGACCACGGAAAACAACTGTCGTAGATGACAGAAGAATTCTGTCCCTGGTGAAGAAAAACCTCCTCCCAACAGTTTGCCAGATCAAGAACACCCTCCAGGAGGTAGGCGTATCTGTGTCAAAGTCAACAATCAAGAGAAGACTTCACCAGAGTAAATGCAGAGGGGTTACAGGGGAAGACCACATTAGAGTTTGCCAAAAAACATCTAAAGGACCCTGTACAGTTCTGGAACAACATCCTATGGACAGATTCCAGACTTCAGGCAGTCATTGACTGCAAAGGATTTGCCACCAAGTATTGAAAATCACAATTTAATTCTTGATTATGTTAGTTTGTCCAAATACTTTTGACCCCATAAAATTGGGGGGACCCACACATAAAAATGGGTGTAATTCCTACACCGTTTACCCAATTTGGATGTAAATACCCTCAAATTAATGATGAAAGTCTACACTCACTGCACATCATAATTGTTTCCTTTCAAATCCATTGTGGTGGAGTATAGATCCAAAATGATGACAATTGTGTCACTTTCCAAATATTTATGGACCTAATTGTATGTCTTGCTCCCATTCTCCTGGTCTTATTGGTTTCTTCATTAAAGACCACACACACCTGCCAATTGAACAGCCTTGCTGGAAAAGTAGCTCATGTTATTATGTGATTACATAAATAAATATGCAGATTACGATCTGAAGAATGTGGCTTTTCTTCTGTGTGAACCATACAGTTATTAAATGGAGCTTTAACATTTTAATTTGATTTCTTCCCTCCAGATCAGTGTTTTGGCAGTGTCCATTGTGACGATCATAATTGGACTCGGGCTTGGTCTAGGACTCCAACTACAAGAATGCCGAAATAAAGGTACACATTTTTAGTAAATTACATGCATTGTTGTATTGTATAGTTGATTTTAAACTTGTAATGGTGAGAGTCGATTTGTGTGGTTTTCCGCTCCTGAATTTGCTTAATGCATTCCTTTTAGTTTCCAGATTATTTGCACTGGCTGTAATTCACATTTGTGCGTATGTATGTATGTATGTATGTATGTATGTATGCATGCATGTATGTATATATGTAGGAATTACCATATTGGCTAGAATATGAGTCTTGAATTCATGAAGTCTTGCATTTGGCCTTACTTAACCTTGCTTTTCAATGAAGAAGAAAAAAGTCATATAGGACAGCTCTGACAACATCAGCAGTGAAAGAGGGGAAATAAACGTTTCTTTAATAACCATTAGGGGGCATCAGTGATACTATTTTTTTGATCGAGTAAGGCTGTGATAGTTTCTTTTAGGTCCATGAAAGGATTTCTTCTGAGACTGTGTATTCAAAACATGGTCTAACATTGCGTTCAGTGATACCAAAGTTCTTAACTGTTTTTTAGCTGGAAGTGAGCACAGTACTTTAAATGGTAGTATTGAGAGGGACACTGAAATGCTCACTATATATATAGTGGTACTGAATAACCCTTCAAGTAAATTACATTAAATATACTTTAAAGACATGTGGATTTTAACAAAATTAAAATAAAACAATGGTTGGCAACACTTGAAATATGAGCACAGTTAAATTCTTAACACCAACACTTGAGGGACAATTTAAAAAGCAGTATGTAATAATAAAAAAAAAGGTTGGCACCAGAAACAAATTCACATACATGAAACCATGAATAATTGAACTATCAGATGTGGAACACTCTCTGGGCTTGACTAATCTTATGATATATTTAGTCAGAAATAAAAATCCAGATGTTTTGCTTTTTTAAATACCCCTTTTTTCTATTTGTTCACACCATGCAATCACTGCACATATATACCCATTCTTATTTTCACATGGGAGTCTATGTCTGACCCAAGTTGCCACCAAGGGGTTGCACAGCAAACCATTTCTAAGCATGCTACACAATGAATGGAAAATATATGATTCTGAATTGGGGAAGGGGTGGGGTGTACGTTGGTGGAATTAAATATCCTGTTAGTGCATTTGCAATACATTTCCAAAAATGTCCAACACTTGATATTTTCCTGCAGGGGTGTTTCTTTTGGTATACTGTTGCCCCATTGTGTGCTATGTCCATAACACTCTTTTGCAATATCTTTGTGGTTTAATGCCAATTCTAGACACTCATCTCATCCCCATTAACAACTACAGATGGCATGCCTGTCCTTCATCACATGCACATGTTTTGTATAATTTAAGAAATCTTCTATTAACTGAAATCTAATCGTGCTGATTTTTACATTTAGTTGTTAGCATTGTTCCTCCCTATGGTTTCTATTTTCCCCCCGTGCTTTTAGTTGAAGTCCCCACTTCTTGCAAGAACCGCTGCTATGTGCCCTATGAGAAAGGATCCATGGCCTGCCGCTGTGATAACACCTGTGCTACCAGCAACAACTGCTGCCCTGACTTCGAGGACATCTGCCTGCAGCCTAGTAAGCTGTTTTGAAACTTAAGATTTCAAAAAATGGTTTTGAATAACACTTCCTCTTTCCACTCTTGGGGTTTTAAAGATCAAGTCAGCTGGTTCTGAAGAGAAAAGCACTTGCCCATCACCACGACTCAATTCTGCTGATTAGGTAGTCGACCTGTCGCTTTTTCGACTGCATTTGCCACACATGGAGTAAAGAGAGAGCTGTTCAGTCTGTTCTCAGCTTTCTCAATAAACAATTGCTCTCTTAAGCCTGTCCAAATAATGATCAATTAGTGACCCACAGACACAGGTGGTTAACACCCGGTGTATCAAAGATTGCCAGTGTAAACATTGCCCCTATGATTTCAGCTGTTTCAATTTCAGACTCAATTTCCTACTCACTGAAACAACAAAATGCCAATGTTGTTGTTTTATTTCTCCACAGCTCAACAATGGGAATGCAATAAAGCCCGCTGTGGTGAGACGAGGCACCAGAAGAGTAATTGTCACTGTTCAGATGACTGCCTGAATTTGGGGGATTGCTGCACAAATTTTAAACATGTCTGTCAAGGTAAAGTCCTTCTTTTGTTATATCTATTAGTACACTACACCTACCGGCGAATGCTTTATGAATATGACTTAACGTGTAACCCATACATTGTGCCATTTCTCCTTTCATTCTGTTAGGTGAAAAACAATGGTTAGAGGACGCCTGTGAAGATTTGGAGGTCCCAAAGTGCCCTGCAAGGTATTGTAAAGAAATAGGAAAGAACAACATAAAAACTTAGACCTACCCTCAAGTCACAGATTCCAAACTTGTGCCCAGTGATTTGTATTACCTAAATGCTTTGCACGGTTACTACGATCAGTATTTGTCACTATCACTATTTTCACTCTTGAAGAGGACAAATTTAAAATCCCCAAAGTCTCAATGTGTCCCAGTGACTACAGAGTCACATAGTCACTCTATGCACAGGTCCTATCACACGCCTCATGTTTTTCACTGGTAGTATCATCTGTGCTTGGTTTCTTTCTTTCTCTTATCGGCAATTCAGCTTCAAAAGGCAACCCGTGCTCCTGGTTTCGCTGGATGGACTTCGAGCAGAATATCTGCAGACTTGGAGTAAACTCATTCCAGTTATAGAGAAGCTAAGTAAGTCAATTTTACATAAACAGTCCAAGGAACCTGGGACAGCACTTAAAATGGAGGAAGTTTTCTTGTTAATTGAAATCTAAAGTGTTACATAACTTTCTGTTCTAGCTATTGAGTACGGTTGAATCTTACCTTCATTTAGTCTCATGGGGAAAAATACATATATTGAGATTTCCTGGATACTGTTGAGAATACATACATTCTACCAACTTTTTGTTTTGTCTCTGTTTGAACTGTTTGTCTTGATCGCAAACATTACAAATATACAATGCTTCTTATGAGATTCACAAACATGAGTAAGATTAGGTCTACAGTACAAAGCGTTGCAAGATATGTTCTTTATAGTAATGCTAATAGAAAAAGGGTAAATACAATATTTCAGTATGTACATTAGGCAAAACATAATTTTTCAACAAATTCCTAAAGAGCAAAATTATCCCGATTGTTTTTTGTTTGTTTGTTTGTTTTAACTTATCAATCGTACCAAGCATTATTTCTTATATGATTATAGAATTGACCATTTGACAAGTCAATTGGAAAAGATGACTGGGGTGGGGTGTATTTGGATAATGTTTTTTAAGTGATCTATATAATCTGTAGAAACAATTCTGAAATATATATATATTCTTTTCTCTTTCAGGAAACTGTGGGACTCACGCTCCTTACATGCAGGCAGTATTTCCGAGCAAGACATTCCCCAATCATTACAGCATCGTCACTGTAAGTCCTCAGTAGGATAGAAAAGGATTTTACTCCTTTTACTTCAGATAGACTATAGTCCAAATAGACAGCCCATTGGCAACAACGTTGACCTCAAGCAGAATGAGACAGAACTTCCTAAACTTGTTCCACTGGTTGAGAAAATGAAGACTTCTAAATCTCTGGGGTGCCTGTGTGTTCATCACATTCACAAGTGGCCTTCTTGTGGTGCTGTGTCACAAATCCTCTTATATTGTGCAGGATTGCTATCATATTGTTTATGGAGGTACCACAAAATGAACAAGCCGACACTTATTGCATTACTTTCCCAGAACTGTATATGTCTTGACCTAGCATTGTGTAGAAATATCCAAAGTGTTTGAAGCTTCTTTTTAATGTCTAGAATGGTACACCTTTTTGGACTTTTGCGTTTCCGTTTCCTCGCAGGGCATGTATTCAGAGTCTCATGGTCTTGTGGACAACAACATGTATGACCCTGTCTTTAAAGCATCATTTGCCCTTGGTAATGAAGAGTCATTCAAACCCAGATGGTTCCTTGGCCAGCCTGTAAGTACAACATTTCTAAAATCGTTGTCCAGCTTTTCAGATCATTAGTTTAGGCTTAGCAAAGGCAAGTGATAGTTGGATAATGGTGACATTAGAATTAGTTACACCTTCCAAATATTTAAGGATCCCTTCCTTCCTTTTTTGTCAGGTGTATTTCAATAAACAATAACCTTTTATTCCATTTGAATAACACACAAACAAAACAGTTGCTTGTTAAAGGAGAGCATAACAGAAGTTGTATTTTATCCACCTGCAGATTTTTCCAATTTGTCTTGCCACTGTTAACACCTTCAGTATTTATTTCTGGTCATAGATATGGCATACTGCAATGTACCACGGCCTGAAATCAGGGACATATTTCTGGCCTGGGTCTGATGTCAAAATCAATGGAAGTTTCCCAAATTTGTATGAAAAATTCAATGGGTAAGTAGAAAAAAGAAAAGTAGTGGACAATCTTCCACACAAGAAAGCAGTCATTACAGAATAGAGTCTTTGTCCTTCCAAAAACAAAACGCAGGGCTAATATTATACATAACTAAACACTTTTACTCTTATTATTTTTGAATGGGGAATGCAGTTGGTCGATGTTATTGACAGCAAGGTATCATCTTAGAAGTATCACATTACTTGGACCTTTTTCCTTTCCTCCTCTGCATCATATTCTTCAGTTGATATGACAGGTAACATATAAAGCAGTGTAAATTGTATAAAACTGTATATTTGAATTGGCAGTAAGCAAAATCAGCCTGTAGATCTTATGTTGATGGAAGTTTGAAATCCTTAAGCATGCCAATGGTGCAAATGGACTCTAATTGAGCTGTAATTGATGACCCCAGATCCGATGAAAGCTGTTGAAAGTAGAGTGTTCTGATTTCATAGAAAATAAATATCTTTGTATTTATATCTGTTTGGTTGCTTTTCCTAACTGGTCATTATTTTCCTAAGGTTTAATTAGCAATTTTCAATGTCAGAGACTCAGAGTATTTTTTTGCGTTTTGTTGCAGCTCAGTGCCGTTTGAGAAAAGAGTCTTCACAGTTCTGAAGTGGCTCAGCTTACCTGAAAAAGACAGGTAATTCCTCAAGCACAATTTACCTGCAAATAACAGCCTAAGGAAATGAACAGTCATTGTTGTTCCACACCCTTTGGTCCAGCAATGTTGGAGTTATTTTCTTAAGTGCAGGTTTATATTTGCAGATATTGATTCTTCATTACATGAAGAATAATATGGCTAGAGTTGGTGTATAAAATATGCATTTGGACATTAGTGTAAAAATGGCTGGGGTTTGTATATGTTTAAAAGCAAGTATATGTGGTTACACAATTTAAACATTAACTGTTTTTAAGTGGATTTAAAAATAATGTCATGTTACTTCAGGCCAGATTTCTATACCTTATACCTGGAAGAGCCAGACAGCTCAGGACACAGCTTCGGCCCTGTCAGTGGTGGGGTAAGAGAGTAATCGATCTGCTTCATAAAACACAAGGTCACAATGTGAGTGAACTGCTTCAGAGCCTATCACGCTGATAGTCTATCTGACAAAGATTAGACAACAAATGAACCAAATGCTGCATGTACAGTAATCTCCACTTCTTTTATTTTCCGGTTGGTCTTTAAAATGGATAGTACATATAGAGGCCAAACATGTTCCCAAGGTCTTGAGATGTCCTTGTTTAAAAAAGTATGTGCTTAAGACCATGGTTTCTGCATATACAGTTCATTGCATAACATTGGCCAATTGGACAATTGGCTGCTCAGCTGTCTCAGCTGTTCCATGGCCAGGTGTGTGTTGTTCCCTCATTAGTTCAGTTACAGGTAAGCATATAAAAGGTCTAGATTTGATTTGATTTGATTTGATTTCAAGTGTAGCATTTGCATTTGGAATCTGTTGCTATTAACCCTCAATATGAAGTCCAAAGAGCTGCCACTGCGAGTGAAGCAAGCCATCATTAGGCTGAGAACTCAAAACAAACCAAAAACATTAGGTGTGGCCAACTCAATAGACCTTTTATCTGCTTACCTGTAATTTAACTAATGAGGGAATAACACACACCTGGCCATGGAACAGCTGAGACAGCTGAGCAGCCAATTGTCCAATTACTTTCAAGCACCTAAAATTGGGGGACCACGTATAACAATGGGTGTAGTTCCTACACCGTTCACCCAATTTGGATGTAACTACCCTCAAATTAAAGATGTTAAAGATGAAAGTCTACACTTAAAGTACATCTTGATTGTTTCCTTTCAAATCCATTGTGGTGGCATAGAGAGCCAAATGATGACAATTGTGTTGCTGTCCAAATATTTATGGACCTAACTGTATATAATTATGTAAGCCACCCAGCTGCGCAACAATACAGCAGATATTAATTAGCCCTAATTATCTTTCAATATACCTGAATGTTATGATTGAGTGTGTTACTTGAGAAGCAATTACTGTGTGGTAAATTCAATTAAATATACCCAGCAGTGTAATTACTGTACATCAAGTCACATGTACCTGAAAGCAAACACACAATGAAACAGTTCTATAAATGACAGTCTGTAAACTAGGATACACAATACTGTAATCCAGTTTTACATTAATCATGCAATGTCTTGCAGGTAATTGAAGCTCTCCAAGGAGTTGACAAGATCATGGGCCAATTAATGAATGGTCTTAAACAGCTCAATCTTCACCAATGTGTCAATATTATAATAGCTGCTGATCATGGTAAGAAAATCTCTGTTCCCCTAAACATTTGTGACATCATGTGGTTTGTGACTCTGTGAGAGCACTTTAACGATATGTTTAGTGTTTTCAGTGCCAATGGAAAACACATTTATATTGTTAAATGTGTCAAAGTGTAATGGAGATGTGTAATATACCACAGTAATTATTCTTACTGTACATATTTGTTCAACAAAAATGACAAATTAATAATATTATCTTACAAAAAATCTTGAAACAGAGTTAAAAAATATATATGGAAGATGCATTTGAAAGCATGTTGTGCAAAAGTAATAAAATATGTGACATGATAAAAATGATTAATTGTAAATATATACCTATTCAATTAAGGAATGGATGAGACCAGCTGTCAGAGAATGGAGTTCCTCCAAAATTTTGTTGAAAATGAAAACCATCTCTATATATATCAGGGAGCATTTGGAAGAATTCGAGCAAAAGATGACCAGCAAAGCCGTGAGTTTTCAGGTCTACTACAAACACGACTGGTGAACCCGGGGAAGTCTGAAACGATTTATTTAAATGTCAGTTCAGTTTTAACATTTGCTTAATTGGCTCTATTAATTTAGTCTTTTAAAATGGGGTAATGCGTTTTGAGGGTGCCAGCCTCAGCATGCTTTGAAGAGGAAAACATGAAAAAAATAGACAAATTAACCTGTTACAAAAGTCATGGAAATGACTGGAAACAAAGAGACTGAAACTGAAGTTTATGTTCTTTCTCATGTAGTTTTGTTCAACAATTTTAGATTCTTCTTTTTGAGTTAAACGGGGAAAATATGGCCCAAACTCTGTTGTGCAAGCTTGTATTTATATAATGATGATTTAGCAAGCAATGTATTGTAAACCACTCACACTTCTTATTTGTGTTTGCAGTTGACTCGGCTGGACTTGTGGCGAACTTGACAGTAAGTTCACAGAACTAAGAATCGCCATATAGAGCACAATGCTGGGTGCCACCATACTATGAAGCATAGACATTTCTGCTGTGGGCTTGACTTTAAAAGTCTTCCTGTCCTGCCAAGATAGTAGGCTTTAAACTCTGTTTTTAACACTGATTGTCATTTCAAATTGAATGTGATTTCATGCATTTAGAGCACAGAAGAACACATGTACTCGTGTGTAAAATCCCTTTAATTTGACAATTGACTATTTTTGGGAGGGTGAAAAGTGTCAATGCTTAAAGCAGGATAATTCCCAAACTTAATTAGACACATGACTTATTTTTCTGGAATATTTTGTTTTCTGATGTCCTTCTTAAAAGGAATGCTGAATCGACAACTTCAATTGCCTAGACAAACCTTGCACAGAGATATGACCTAGACCTGGTGTGCAGGGAATCATTATTAAAGCACAAAAAACTTGTATGACTTGGAGTCGCCATATTATCCTTGAATTTGCCATTTCATAATAATGCACTCTTTATTTTTACTAGTGCAAAAAAGAAGGACAAAATATTAAGCCATTCCTCAAGGCTCACCTTCCCAAGAGGATGCACTATGCGAACAGCATACGCATCGAAGATGTGACTGTGCTGGTGGATGCACAATGGCTGTTTGCAAGGTAACATTCCTTCCTTCCAATAGGAATATCTAAATTTATCAAAAACTTCTGTTTATAACCAATATAAATCACATAGATCCAAAATCTAGGGGTGTCTACAGCCTTTTTACAGCTTGAAAGAAAAATCTCTCAACAAACATGGTTTCTGCAAGTGTTGCTGTAGATTTAGAAAGTGGCTGTTTCCTGAGGCCTACAACACCCTAGAAGCACTTCTACAGTATGGTGGAAAGGGCCACATACAGATAAGACATTAAACCACAGTCCTGCATTGACAAAGAAGATTAAATATACCTTAAAGGAAATTAGCTCCAAGTCACAGCCATGCTAATGATCTGCAATACAGTCCAATGTTATGCAAATAGAATGTGAGATATGTGGTTAGAAAACTAAAATGTTGTTTGTACAGTTGTCTTTTTTTCAATACCAGTGGCAAATTAGATTCTCAGATCCTTATTTTAGGCCTTTTTGCATTTAATCTTTATTTAACTGGATACATTTATCGAAGTGACATTTATTGAAACATTATAAAACGTTTTTCATGGCTGTTGATATTTAAAAGTTAATCTTTTCCTACAGGAACAAAGACAGTTATACTCGCTGTAATGGTGGGACCCATGGCTATGACAATGACTACTATAGTATGCAAGTAAGTCGATGTAGAAATATCTATTTTGATGTGTTATACATTAATGTTTAAAAGCAATAAAAGAGGTTTATCTTATTTTCACTTTTATGTCATGTTTCGATATCCTTGACTGTTCTGCTTTCAAACTGGGAGCCCAGTTTCTAAAAAGGTGGTGTACTCATAAAATGGTACAACAAGGAGAATGCATGATCTTTGGCAGTGACTATGATTGTTCAAATTGAATTCATGATTAAAAATCCTTTAATCTATAAGTGGTTTCAGCCAGTATACAATATACATCTATTACACCCTTTCCTAAATATTCAATGCATGTTTTTCTTAGGCTATGTTTCTAGGATATGGACCCAAGTTTCTGTATAAATCTCAGGTGGAACCATTTTCCAACATAGAACTTTATAATCTCATGTGTGGTAAGTAGAAATAAACATTTGTTTTAGTGTTATTATTGGTCAATTATCAAAAGTAAATAATAAGCTACTTCTTAACAGGAACAATATACAGGTTCTGAATATTTGCTGTCAAGGAACACTGGAAATAGATGATAATTAAATCAAAGACATGAATCCTCACTTGGGATATTGCTTCTTATTCCAGATTTGCTGGAAATCCCTCCTGCTCCTAATAATGGTACCCATGGGAGCATGAATCACCTTCTGAGAAAGCCAGCATATAACCCTGCTTACCCCCAAGAGGTGACCAAAAGTGGAGTGTGCCCTGTGGAGACTTTAACACCTGAAGACACGCTGAACTGCACTTGCCTTGCCATGGTAACTTGTTTGTGTTTTCTTGATCAGATTCTCAATACAAACCTATACTGAGCTTGCATATGGATGGTACTGGTAATCATAAATGTATGTAGCTTTGTCCCATCTGATCATCTGCCAACTAGAGGTAAATTAACCTTGGTGTTTGTTACATTTTTTCCTCACAGGGTTTAAATGTGCTCAAAATCTGACTAAATCAACACTTTTGTAAATTATCCATCCATCCATTTATTTTCTACACCGCTTTTCCTGGTGAGGTTCGCGGTTTTTATAAATTAATTATTTGAATATAGTACAACCAACTCTAATTGGCCATGGGCACATTTTACTACATACAAATAATTCTGCAAGCAATCTATTACCTCAGGTGCGAGTTGGAGTACTGGTATTTGATCACGAATGAAATTAAACTATATACAACATTTTCTTCTTATTTTCCAGGGCACAGCTAATTATAATGACAGACTGAATCTGACAGCGGCTGAAGGTAGGCATATGAGCATACTCATGTAACATACGATTTCTGTTCATTTGTGTATTCTGGCCTGTGTTCACATTGTGCGTTTGCCTCGCCCTGTCAGTGGCCGCCTGTGAGGCCACACACATGCCCTTCGGGAGGCCCAGAATGATGCGATCTGAAGAGGACTACTGCCTGCTACATCAGCATGGCTACGTCAATGCCTACAGCAAGAAATCCCTGATGCCTGTCTGGACTTCCTACACCCTGGATAAACCTGTAAGCATCATGTTTCTTTTAGTGAGGTGCCACAGTATATCCAATACAAATGTTATGTGAAGAGCATGGAGTGTTAGATACTCTTGATACACACTGTCTTCTAAAAATCCCATAACTCTTAATCCCATTACTCTTCCATGTTTTTGGAGGGCCTGGACTGAAGAAATATCATTATTATCAGTGTTTCAAATATTCCCTGGGTTTTAGAAATTAAAATACATAGTACTGTGAGTTTCAGTGACTTCTTGGATGATCTTTGATCTTGAGTACACACGTCAACTGACTTATAGTTGGTGCAGCCACTTACTAATACCATTTAAAAAATAAAGAGTAGACTATTGACCCCAATGACACCCCTCTCTGCCTGGTAGTAATAATATACTTTGTACTATTATTATTTTGTGTATGGACAAGGCCTAGCCTAAAAGTGTTTGAACACAATAGTTTATCGATGGGATATGTATATTATCAGTCACAGTCCAGAATTGTTATTGTTGTGCACACATGTGTGGCGCAAACACAGGGTCGAGGTGTTACTGCAGTGAAACATGACCCTCTCCTCTTGACGCAACTGGAGAAATACTGGGCAGCACCCTGTAGTGTTCAACTATAAAGGCTGCCCTGTGAACTGGATCTTTTTTCAGGGTAGTATTTGGAAGCCAATTACTATAGTTTTGATTGTAAAATACATCAATTAACAATGGCTTATATTTCTGATAGAATGTGTATCATATTTGGTGTATTACTACATAAAAGGGACAGATCGTACATTAGAAGTATGTATATACTTAGAAATATCATGAATTTGTACACAGAAATGTATATATACTGTGCTTTATATATCTGCTTATATTCTTCTACTAGGTTTCGATATTAGAAAGTTCTATAAATTAGTATTTTGATTAATTTTGAGCAAAATCGAGTCTAAAACTACAATATCATTTAACTTAAGGGGATTTATAAACCAAAAGGTACACTACTCAGTTGTACAGCTTTCAAATAAAAAGAAAAGTGTCTGTAGTCTCAGAATATAATCAATATCTTTCAATGTGAGCATGTGGTTGTAAAGTACACACCAAAACCTGCACTGCGGAGAGGTGAAAGGTTGTGTTGAATTTAGAGTTGTTTATCTTGGAGTTGGAAACGAACCCATTACTCTTGTTTGTCTATTTCACAATCATCAACAGTGTGTACAGCCCCCTCGGCCAGTCTAACTGCACCATCTTGTGGAGATAAAGTGTCATTATTTGTAATAGGTTTCAATTTCGCAGGGAGCGGTGCACGTTTTTGTTCGGTTACTGTGATTGACAACAGCACCCCTTTTCCAAGAACTGTTCATGAGGATTATAAAGTAAATTCATGATAAACTATACCATTGAGCATGGATGTCTAACTACATATACAATGTGAATTTCTACAGCACACTAACGCCTCACACCACTCAATCAATTTGAATTCTTCTAGGTTGAATCAGTGTTCAACAAACTCTGTAAAAAAACTGTTGATAAATTAGTTTAACAATATATATATCAGTGGATTGTCAAATGAAGTGTGTAAATACTTTTGACAACAATTGTATGTGCACAGGAGTTGGTATGGAGAAGATAAATTAATTCATATATGTATTTTTTTTGGAAAGTAATGCGGAGTAGTGGAAAAACCCAGCTGTATAAATTGGTAATTGTATGTGTAAATTATGTAATATATTGTAACAGTTGTAAGTCTCCTACGATAATAAATATTATAGTAATCTATCTTACACCTTTTTGTATCCCACGTCCTGTATCCATGCTCAAACAATAGATGCCAAGCTCTAGGTCCAAAGTCCTACACGTGTGATTACATCGCCCAGTTTGGCAGATGATTTTCTTTAATTATTAACAGTAAAGGACCAAAAAACAAACAAACAAACAAAAAAATCACTAATATGCTAAAGGCCTGCTGAGGTGTGTGCTTCCATTTAAAATGTCTTCTAAACATGTGAGTTTAGAAACAGTCTGAGATGCCAACCGGAAACCTGTGCAATGTTTTACCGTTTGCACTGAAACACTCTCATGCTCAAAGAATGAACCGTGGAATAACCAAAAGCTGACAAAAGTAATGCGAGCAAATGTTAATCAATTCCTCTGTGTGGGAGTTTCTGATTAGCTTGTATTGATCTTTGCAGGGTAATTTGGCATCCTTGCCCAATATCATTCCAGACTGTAAAAGGGCTGATGTCCGGATCCCAGGTGCCCAGAGCCCGAGATGTAACTTCTACAGTCCTGATGCTAATGTTTCATCTGCGTTTCTTTACCCTCCCAGTAAGTTCCTGCTTTGTGCATTTTTGACATAATACCATGTCTAATGTATTCACTGTATAGTAGTGTAGAGGTGATGAGAAACACCTAAGAGGGAAATGCATATAGTACTTGACATAGAAACCTTTCTAGGATATTTTAAGATTAAAATAAAGTAAACATTAGGGCCACAAGTGAAGAAAAAACATACTCCCAAATATCAAGTTTAATTGTAAAACTCCTAAACTTGATATTTGGGAGTATGTGTGGTCCTTATAGGTTCTGACTTCTGACATCTAAATTAAACATCTTTAAATGCCTTTGGCGAAGGGGTCACGCAGAATTTAACCTGAACCTTTGTCATGTATTTTCCTTTCAGATCTCAACATCTCAACGGTCGACGGACAGTATGATGGTCTGCTGATGAGCAATGTGGTTCCTATGTATCCACAGTTTAAGAGTAAGACTGTGCCACTCTGGCTTCATTCACAACAAATAGTGTCGAGTACATTAAAGCAGAAGCAAACCTATCACTTTATTACACTATTACTATTAATGATTGCCTAAGAGCAGAGGTTTGAGGCAAGAATTGAATTACTTTACAAAATGATCGAACCTTTCTGATTGTGTTTTATATATCGCCCCACAACGATGCCTTTGTACTGTTCTATCAATGCTGAACTTTTTTGCAGCTGACGGCTAATGATGTTGTCACATTGTAGGAATCTGGGATTATTTCCACAATGTTCTGTTGAAGAAATACGCCTTCCAGTACAATGGGATAAACGTGGTGTCTGGGCCTGTTTTCGATTACAACTATGATGGACGATTTGATACCCCTGCTGAGATTAAACAGTAGGTTGAATAACATTTTCTTTTCTCTGTACAAGCTACATAAAGGACTAAGAACTCTGTTAGATGCTCGATCAGAAACCGAATTGTCCAGACAATGAGCACATTCACTAGAATGCAAAATTAAGATGTGCAGTACTCTGAAAACTATTTACACAACTGTGTCTGTCCACCTAAACTGTCGATTAGTGAAATCAACTAATTATTCTGGATGATTCTTAACTGAATCAATGTCGCCTTTTCCCTCGTTTTAAAGCAGCTTATGCTTCCAACAGACCTCTACACCCCAGCAGATTGTGGCTTTTGAACACTGACCTGAACAGCTTTTACTATTAAAATTATTTTCTTTTTTAGGCATATCCCAGGAACTGCAATACCAATCCCGACACATTATTTTGCAGTCTTGACCAGCTGTGCGGAAACATCCCAGCCAGTGCTCGGCTGCAGCAGCCCGCTATGGACTGTTTCCTTCCTCATACCTCACAGAGCGGACAACAGTGAGGTTTGCAATGTGAGTTGACAAGTGCTGTTCCTGAAGTACGCCACTGTCAAGGCCTGATCCTGAGATTCATGTTGTTAATGGTTGAGTGAACATTATATCCTTGTTAATGTGGCAATCCAATCGCACATAATCATAATTAATAAAGAATTTAATTAGGGGATGTTCTTGACTGTCAACAGCAGACAGAGGTCGATCACTTCTTAACAGGATCTCTGCTCCCTCCTTCTTTACAGAGTCAGGAGGATGCGTCCAAATGGGTGGAAGATCTCCTGTGGTTTCATCAATGTAAGGTGACCGATGTGGAGTGGATCGCTGGACTAGACTTCTATCAGGACAGTGGGAAGCCAATTCCAGAGATCCTGCGAATCAAATCACGGCCAACCGCCTCCATCCACAGGGTGAATTAAATGTCCTTCATTGGCAAAGAAGATGTTGACCTTCAAAGTAAAAAACAACAACAAAAAACTTTGGTAACATTTTTTAATTCCTCTGGCCCCCATTTGCAATTTAGGATTTTATGTTTTTCTCCAGATGAAACCCATTTTGAAACATTGAACAATGGGGTGTAAAATTAGAATGAAAGAAACTCCATCAAGTATGAAACCGTTTAAGATCAAAAGGCTGGAAATATTGTTAGACATCAAAGGAAGAATGTCCTTGTTTTGTATCTGTTCTGAAATCCAGCCTGGGCCACATTATTGAAACTATATTTATGGTGTAAAGGTATCTTCACAAGACTGGCATTGACTGAATAAGCATACTTAATTATGATCATTTTCTTAATTTTCAAATAAATATGGATTTAATATGGAGTGCACAGCACTTGAAAAAGACCTTGGTGAGCAGTACATTTTGATACACCTGGAAGAGAAATTACACTCAGAACAGAATAATATTAATCTACCTGGTTCTTTGTTCACACCCAGCACACATTCCTACATGGTTATTCTGCTCTAAGAAGAAACAGGTCCAGAAGCTTTCAACTTATTTTTCCAGGAAAAAAGACTGTATAATGGACTGTATGAGTCTGCCAAGTTGACTCAGTTTCAATTAAATGTATTTTTTTTCTCTCTGCAGTGGATGCAAACTAAATCTAAGATACTCTCAATTTTAAGAAATTAGAAGCCTTTTAATAAATGATCGTTCATTTAAATATGATTTTTTTTTTTTTATTAAGTGACTTTTTTGTAACCGAAAATACCCCATCCTCAACTTGACCCAGTCAGGTTTGCCCCTTACTTAACTATCTTAGAATTTGTATGGTGTAGAAACCATGGAGACTGATATTTGGTATGTTTAAGGAGGCACTGCAACAGAAATGGTTGCTTCTAGTGTCAACAAGCTGCTTTCAATAGCGGTGTAAAAAGGCTGAATGAAAATATGCTGTCATCCATATTTCGGAGGGGGAAGCATTGTTTTTTTAAGAAGGCAGGAGGGAGATGGACAGAAACAAAGCTTCAATGGCTTTGGTAATGATATGGAGAACTACTAAATGGACTTGGTTTTGAAATGCATACCTTATTTAGGATATATTTGTCAGGAATGTTTTTTTCTTTGTATTTGCAGGCCTCTGAATTTCAGATTATTTATCTACGCAAAGGTTTTGCCATGATTTTACACAATAAATCTATCCAAGACATAAAGTATGCCCTATATGTAGTTCTAAAAATAGTACACTTTTTGTGGTGATCTGTCTTTTTTGCTTTTTTTACTTTTCAAAAATGATGTACACAGATTCCTCATCTGCAATGCACCTTCTCTCACAAGTGTATTTCCCATGTCTTAATGTTTTCTTTTTTTTTTGGGGGGGGGGGGAACTAAAATGCTACAGGAACAAATGTGTAATGAATTGCTGATCATAATAATAAAGTCATCAATAGTTTTTTCTAAATAAAAAAATACACATTTAATGCAATAACTTGTAACAGCACAAGAAAACTCACCTTGCAGTAAAGGTTGAGTGTCCCTTTGAAAACAACAACAAAAATGCATATATATACACACACACACACACACACACTCTCTATTTACATTCACCTTCCACACAAAGAAAATCCAAAACAAAGACTGGACACAAATTTCACACCATGACAAAATATACAGCAAGTATTTACAGTCATTCAGTCTGAGATATTTGCAGGTTTGGCAACGCAGTCAATAATATCCAGTAAAGCCAGGCCAATTTATCTCTTTAACATAGAAACAATCATCGGCATACATTGTCCTGTTATATAGAGAGACATGTCTGGTTGCTATATTGCAGTGGTGTACAATTCTGGCCCTTGCAGTTCCTGTATATTGCAATGCAATGCAGTCGATGTATATATTGGAGTGCTTTTCGCTTACTTCCGAGCCCTGGCTATTTAATCTGCACAATGGTCTGGGGAGCTGGCTGTCTCTTTACCTACGCATTGCCTGTACAATAAAGTTAAGGATTGTGTTATAACATACCAGCTTTCAGTTGTAATGTCGTATACTGTGTCTCATTATATGACCATCAGAATTAAAAACGTCTCTGTTAGGTCAAACTTTGGCAAAGGTGTGCAGAAATGCAACCGAAATAGGCGCTTAGATGTTGAAAGCTGGGCTCCCTCTGTGTTTAAAGACCAATTTAGAGAGATTGTCACCTTCACTGAACAGTGATAGAATAATAAATCTAGACTCCTTTACATAAATGCCCATGACATCCCTCCCCACACACAGGTAACAGCACTTGCACTATTTTAAGGAAACTGTAAACCACAGTTACATCCAGCTGAAGGTTTGCTGAATGTCTCTTTATATTTTCAGTCCGCTGAACATAGGGTCTGACGTGTGGTAGACTGCATTGTCTCGGGGGCAGTGGCTGTGGCAGGCACAGGTGTTGATGAACATCATGGGCTTCTTAATGACTTTGCCCTGTGGACACCGAAACTCCACCTGCACGGTCTTGGTGCTGTGTGGCGTGCAGCACCGTCCGTCCCGGCACACGCCACAGAATCTGGGTCTGTAGGCCTGGATGCTGGTGCAGTTTTTGAATGTGAAGTGAGTTGGAATCACAGTCTTGGTGGTTCTCATGCACTTCTTTCCTTTCTAGGAGAGGCAAAGAAAACAAAGACGTTTTTGACATTTTATCCAAGTGGTAGAGAGATCACAGATGTTGATTTCTGCAAATTGCTATTCTAACTGCTTTGACTGTGACACAATCTGTTTTATGCAGTTTTAAATACATGTTTTACTGCTTTTAAAATGTTTTGCTATAGGTTAATATAATAAGATTTTACAGGGTTTTACCGATGTCCATCTATTCCCTAACCCTACTTTTACCTATGCCTGCCCTGTGTATATAGGATTTTGTTTCCAGGTGTCCACCAGACGGCATTTTGGTACCTTGCTCGGGTTCCTGTGCTGCTGACCGCAGGGCCTGACAATACACAGGCGGTTCTGCTTCACCATCTCGCAGTGTCGGTTGCAATTGGTCACGCGGGTTGACACCCCCAGCCCACAGGACCGTGAGCAGGCCCCCCACTCTGTGGTCTGCTCAATGCAGTTGACACTGGGATCCAAGAGGTTGGCTCCAACTCCAACTGTCTCCTCTTCCCTGTAAGCTGAGTCATGTGAAAAAAATGAAAAGAGGATTTAGAAAGTGGTTTCACGTGGTTAAAATGCAATTTGTTCACATTTGTTTCTTTTGATCAAAGGTAATCGGGAATCAATGGTATCTCAACACTTTGGATTATGCAGAAGACAATCTGACAGTTTATGAAGAAAGATTTAACAGGAATGTGTAATTTATATATATTTCCTCTGATGATACAAATTTCCATCCTACAATTCCTCCTTTTAGGATTCTTTAGGGACCTGCTTTAACAGGGATTAGTCCTGAAGACCAGGGTTAGGGTCAATTTCACAAAAATGTTCACACCTAATATAGGCTGGACATAATAGGCTCGATTGGAATTGGAACAGCATTGAAAAAGTAATTACAAATGGAACTGGAATAGAATCAAAAAATGAATTGACCTGCTGAAGACTGAGAGGTGTACATAGAACTAAATGGTCTTAGGGGAAATAAAAATATGGCCTCCACATCAGAGGTATGAGAGTACTAAAGAGCAGAGTCAACATCCTCCACATGACCTCTGGCTGCACTGCGCTGTGCTGTCTCCCTCTGTGCCTTGTGTGTTGTGTGGTAGTCTGCCTCGGAAGTTGAACGGGTGTCACGCTAGCCCCGCTTGTGCCATGTTGGTTTAAAACACTCACACCCGAGTGTCAGTCACGTAAGCAATGCTCTCACCGGCCATCGCGAAGCCTCCAAGGGGGGTTTCTGCCCTGGGGTTGCACACCCACTTCTCGCAGCACTCGCCCGGGACCTGCACTTTCCTGGGGAAGGGGCAGTCGGGGCCGGGGAGCAAGACGTCCAGGTTACAGCGGGGCACGCAGCCTATTTGCCCGTCTCTGCAGGCACACTGGTATTTACAG
The DNA here is from genome assembly GCF_036373705.1 of Amia ocellicauda. Lineage (NCBI taxonomy): Eukaryota > Metazoa > Chordata > Actinopteri > Amiiformes > Amiidae > Amia > Amia ocellicauda. The sequence goes on from NC_089867.1 coordinate 5,817,022, forward strand.
CTGGGGAAGAATATTTCACCGTTCTGATAGACAGAGCCATCAAACACACAGATATCCCCTTCCCGGGCTGCCAAAGAAAGAATGAAAAAGAAAAAAGGCATTAACCTATTAGAAATGCATTACTGGGAGTTACTTCAAATACTTTTTCTCCAAGTTGCAAAGACTATCCTCTGAGATTGAATGAAGGGGTCTGTATTTATATGGAGAATAAATGCATGCAGGAATCATTGAGTGGAAACAGCTGCTTTGGTATAGCTTGAGTAATTCGTTCCGAGACACTTTCGCTTGTCCTAGCCTCAGAGTCAAAAGTGGACTCGGGAGATGGAGCAGAACCTTAATAAATAGACTATCTCATCTTAAATAGCCCCCTAGAATCTATGAATCTACAAATTAATTAATAATCCAATTTTGCTAAAAGTATTTCTTTGCAATCTGAATATAACAGTCAACATCTAATGTGAAATGCATGACTAGAATGAAAAAAAGTTTACAAAACACTTTTTACATTATATGTGTGTGTGTGTGTGTGTGTATTATAGGTTTATATATATGTATGTATGTATGTGTTTCACCTCCTCATGGTCTTTCCTGCATTATGAATGTTAAACTTTCTCTTCCATGCAAGGGTACAATTGAAATTAGAATTAGAAGTAGTTTGAAAGAGGTACGCATGAGCCTGTTGCACACTGCAACAATTCGATATTTAAAACAACGAATGTGATTTAATGTGTTGCCGAAGTGTTTAAGAAAGTGTTCAATTGAATGCATACAGTGTAAAGTGTATTTTTAAGGTGCAAACAAAAACACTCCCGCACATGCAATCTGCGCTCAAACAAACAAACAAACAAACAAACATACAAATACCAAGTACCAGCCGTCATTCAACAACATGCTAATTCCGCTAAAGGCAGCCAAATCAAATAGGCGGCTCATGTACCCATGCAAACACCTGTCTTGAGATCCGCATCAGCCGTGTAATCGCAGTGCAGCCCCTTGCGGGAGTCGCAGGGGTTTCTCTCCGAACAGGGCTGTCCCTTCTGCCGGGCGCACACCAGGCAGCAGGCGCAGTCATCCAGCACCAGCTGAACCCCAGGGGCGCACAGAGGCGCCTCTTCCGTACAGTGGCACTGAGACGGGCATGACCGGGCCAAGGAGCACATCTGCAATCATCATCATCATCATGTTAAAACAATCAGCAACTGTTCTCTCCTGCCCAAATCACAAAGAAACAGCGATGGAAACGTATGCCAAGGAGATCCACTCACCTGCGCTAGGACGCACAACACCGATAGTCGCCCAACTGTCTTCAGGGTTTGCATGTTGATTGTATTGGCTTCTCCTGGTTGATTTTCACTGTAGCTGCAGCCAGATGCCTGTTAAGTTCCCCTTTCTATGGAGCTGGAGGTCTGCGGGACACTTTATAGAGCTCTCCAGTGCGCTGCGGGGATTGGGTAAGACGATGAGAGAGAGGGGGGGAAAAATCCTATGCAGATTGGATGGAGGCTGGCCCTTGTAGTAGCAGCAGGCTGTGGAAATGTTCGTCTCCAATGTGTGACAAATAACAGAAGCCAGTGGGCTGGAAGGAACAAGACAAGTTTGAAGTGCCTATGAAAAATGGAAAGGCTGGAGAACTGTAGTGGTAATTGCGATGATTTAATAGACTGTTTTTATGAATGCATGCATGTCTGTCACCACAGAATTCCTTTCTAGTGTTGCCATTGCTATGATGGTCACAAGACAAACACTTTTGTGTTTGTGTGCAGGATTGTCAGGACAACCGGACAAGATCCCACTACAATTGCAGACAACCATTTACTGTGGAACAACCAGCTTGACCTTTAATTCAGTAAAACACTAATAAGTCTTTATTTTTTTCTTCAGACGTATTTGGTTAAACTGGTGTGGGTTTGCATCATCACCATAGTATTACGCCTATGGGTAAGTGGCTACCCTGTTGTATAAATGTGTGCACTTAATTAAAAATACATCTTATATCTCTCTGAGGGCCAATGTTTATTTCATTTTTGAAGCTCATGAATTTGGATGGTGTCAGGAAATTATACTTCTCATTCCTCAGAGTATGTGCATTGTATATAACAACATATTCTTGCTGCTGATGCTTTGATTGTTTTCTGGATACAATTTGGGAGTTATTTACTGCAGTTGGTTGCAAACAAAACCCCATGAAATACAAACAAGTTCAATCCCTAATAAAGTGTCAGGAACTAGGACCTCAAAGGCTCATAAATTATCATTACTTCATGGGGGAAATGCCAGTAACATTATTCACAAGTAGTCAAATATTTTTACACTGGAAGTTGAAAAATGTTAGACTTTGCAGTTTTATGTTTGCTGACTTTGTCTGGCACTCCAGGCTTCTCCAAGTCTGCGATTCTGTAAATCGTGCGTCGAAGTGCACATGTCATGAGAAGATAAATGTTGACTGCCATTTGCTGGAGCCATTTTCAAGCAACTATAGTGTTTGTTAATATTGCAGCAATGAGAGAACAAAAATGTTGCCATGAACACCAGTCAGCATGTGAAAGGTATATTTCAGCTCTGTAAGAAACATAAAATCACCAGATAACAGTTAAAAATATATGAACACATTTAAATTATATATATATATATATATATATATATATATACTCACCTAAAGGATTATTAGGAACACCTGTTCAATTTCTCATTAATGCAATTATCTAACCAACCAATCACATGGCAGTTGCTTCAATGCATTTAGGGGTGTGGTCCTGGTCAAGACAATCTCCTGAACTCCAAACTGAATGTCTGAATGGGAAAGAAAGGTGATTTAAGCAATTTTGAGCGTGGCATGGTTGTTGGTGCCAGACGGGCCGGTCTGAGTATTTCACAATCTGCTCAGTTACTGGGATTTTCACGCACAACCATTTCTAGGGTTTACAAAGAATGGTGTGAAAAGGGAAAAACATCCAGTATGCGGCAGTCCTGTGGGCGAAAATGCCTTGTTGATGCTAGAGGTCAGAGGAGAATGGGCCGACTCATTCAAGCTGATAGAAGAGCAACTTTGACTGAAATAACCACTCGTTACAACCGAGGTATGCAGCAAAGCATTTGTGAAGCCACAACACGTACAACCTTGAGGCGGATGGGCTACAACAGCAGAAGACCCCACCGGGTACCACTCATCTCCACTACAAATAGGAAAAAGAGGCTACAATTTGCACAAGCTCACCAAAATTGGACAGTTGAAGACTGGAAAAATGTTGCCTGGTCTGATGAGTCTCGATTTCTGTTGAGACATTCAGATGGTAGAGTCAGAATTTGGCGTAAACAGAATGAGAACATGGATCCATCATGCCTTGTTACCACTGTGCAGGCTGGTGGTGGTGGTGTAATGGTGTGGGGGATGTTTTCTTGGCACACTTTAGGCCCCTTAGTGCCAATTGGGCATCGTTTAAATGCCACGGCCTACCTGAGCATTGTTTCTGACCATGTCCATCCCTTTATGACCACCATGTACCCATCCTCTGATGGCTACTTCCAGCAGGATAATGCACCATGTCACAAAGGTCCAATCATTTCAAATTGGTTTCTTGAACATGACAATGAGTTCACTGTACTAAACTGGCCCCTACAGTCACCAGATCTCAACCCAATAGAGCATCTTTGGGATGTGGTGGAACGGGAGCTTCGTGCCCTGGATGTGCATCCCACAAATCTCCATCAACTGCAAGATGCTATCCTATCAATATGGGCCAACATTTCTAAAGAATGCTTTCAGCACCTTGTTGAATCAATGCCACGTAGAATTAAGGCAGTTCTGAAGGCGAAAGGGGGTCAAACACAGTATTAGTATGGTGTTCCTAATAATCCTTTAGCTGAGTGTATATATATATATATATATATATATATATATATATATATATATAATCCTGTCAATCTACAGCAAAACCACCTATTCAAAAGAAAACATTTGATGCTACATAATAGGGGTAAAACATATTTTGGACAGTGCAACATAATTTGGAATAGTTTCTACAGTTATTAGGTCTGCTAACTGATTTATGGGAGTCTTGCTCATAAATTCTAGTTTAGTAGTGTTCTTTTTTTCTTTAGCCTACATTTGACCTTGTTCACTGTGGATATGATTTTTCTCTAAACAAATGAGCAAAGAAATATATAAATAACCATAGACAATATCTGCAGCAACATCAGTTATATTGTAACCTTATCCTGTTATGAACATCTGCTAAAATAGTGTGATCTCTCATGTACTGAAGAATTGGACCATCAACTACAGATATAAAGAGATTTTTGTCTTGCAGGAAAACTTTTACTTTGTTAATACAGTCTATAAATTCCTTACAGATATGTCTTATTTTAAGATATATTGCTGCATCCAATCAGCTGTGTATGTGCATTCTTAACTGTTGCAATGCACCAGTGCCATATTGTCAATTGGTCAAATAGACCCAAAAAGATATAACCATGAATTCATGTCACAAAAAATTGTTTTAAGCCCCAAAACAACAACAACCCAAAAGCATCTTTGGAGAAATGTATTTTATAGGTTTTAGTGTTCTACTGTGGTCAGGGGTCTCTGTTATTATAAGCAGGACAACAATCGATAGATATGTATTTTAACTGTAGGGTGCAATGAATTTGTAACAAAACAAACAAAAAAGAGCATTAGTCAAACTTAAACACTTTACATTTACTAGGTAATAAATTAGAAAAGAACACCCTCTAAACAGCATAAAGACTTAACAGAACACAAACACCTAATGCCACACCTCTCTTTAAATACCCCTGATGGTGACTCAGAATTCCTGTTCCTACCAGGTGCAAGTGATGAAATGAAAACAAATTCCCCCCCAACCCTATTACCAATACCAAAATAAATAATACAAATGCAATGATTCCACACAGAATACAAAATATATCTCTATATAATCATTGACTTTCTTTCCCTCAAACCAGGTAAGTCATTTAAAACATTTTAGACCCCTATCCCCCATCACTAGCCAAAATGGCACCTATTACTATTCTTAGGTCCTCTCCAAAATGGTGTCTGAACAACCCTTTTGTCCTGCTCAGATAACACCAATTTATTATTTTTTCTTCTTATTAAGACAGAAAACAGGTTTTTAAACCAACAATACTTCTCCCCAGAAATGTGCACGTTTGACATATGACAATCATTTACTAACATATTCTTATAACTTTATATTTCTTCACAGTTTAAACCCAGAAGGATGGAACCCTCCCAACACAGGTAAGGAGAACTCACTTTCTTTTAAGTTTTAAATCGCTAAATTATGTAATTTCAAACGCCAGCCAGTGAAGATTCTGCATACACTACATATATTGAACTATTTAATTCAAGGGACTACTTTTTTAAAACAGGACATTATATTTTTTTAAAGCTCGGAAAAAATACATCAATTTATCAGTCTCAGTTTAGGAAAGTATATTTTCCTCATAAAGGCTTGGAAATGAACAGGAAATATTGAATGCACAACATACATCAAGTGCCTACAGTCCTGAAGCCTACCTACGCACATTAATGCAACTTGTGAAATGTTTCTGTTGAATGCTACATGTCTTTGCAGACGGCCCAACCACTATCTGCACAAGGAATTGTGCATAATCTGACTCCAGTATTAGTACTGGATTGTGTTCAGGCAGACTCCTGTCTATGGTGCTTGCTTTTTGTTAGGCTTTGGATGAGAAAATAAACAGCAATGTCAATGCTATGTAGAGATTGATTTCAATATATGCTCATGCATCAATTAAAGTCTCTAGCCCAGGAACTAAAAAAAACTAAGGGGTTTATGTTGAGACACAGATCTAGGGTATAAGGTAAACTAAGATTAACTTGTAAGGTTAAACTTGCATATTGTATTTTATTATCAACAAAAGACAAACTGGAGGGAACATGCAGTACCTCCATTTATGTACAGTATTGGCTTATCTGTGTATTTTATTTTTATCCATAGTGATTCACATTCAAATACTAATGGGTTGTACAAGGGACTATAAACACAAGCATAATGAAGAAACTTACATGGTATTGAGAACATCAATGAAATACCTTATAGTATTATAATGTAATACCTTATAGTATTACACTGAAGTATAGAAACACAACAGCTATGAAATTACCAAACAAATCCTGTATCAAGAAAGCTAATGTTACAATAAATTAAATCAGTCAATCAACACATAAGTGAGTCTTTGTGAATAGATCTGAAAAGTGCTGCTGTTATTGCCCCATTGAAAAATAAAGAACTGGTGCAAGAATAAAACTAGGCAAGGCCAATATTTGAGAAAACAAACCTAATGTCTCAGAGCTAATTGATGAAGGTATGTGTAATTATTAATTTGACTTAAGTTTGCTAAAGTTATGTGCAATTAAAAACATTTCCCCAAATTGTTTTAGCAGATGCAATAATATCGTGTTAACATCTGTTCACTGTATGGGTTAATGCCAGGTTAGTGATGTTGCCAGGGTTATGGACACTATATCTCATAAAGCAAGTATGAAACAGAACATTTTGAGTCTGAATTTAATCAATTCATTTGTGGAAGGGTGGCATGTTTTAGAAATCTCACCCATTTAAGAAAGTATGTCCTATTCCTCTGAAGCATCAGGTTTCTAGTCCCTATCTTTTTCATCTTAACTACCATCTGTGTTGGACTGTGCTATGTTTAAATAAACTATAATGCCTGTCTTTAGTTACTAAGTGCTTGGAACTATATTGATTCCCGTAAATGCACCTAATAGTTATTTATTCTCTGACAGGGTAAGCTGTACCATAGGTCACAGTTAGGGTGTCTGCTGTGATCCACATCTTGAGCATTTACCTCAGAGCTTTCCAGTTGTGCAGTCTTCAACTTAACTGGCCTGTAAGAATGTCTTGGTTATTTTCTATTAGTGATATGATAAAGCATTCCAGATATTCAGCCAGGCAAGTTGCCTTCGACTTGTATTTTGTGCATGCTAGAGGCTCTGTATCTTAGCAACATGAAGTTGACCTATTTCATATTTACTACTTTCCATTGCTTCTGATGGGAGGATGAGGAAGAACGGAAAAAATGAAATGGAACCTGCACCCTTCTGTGTGTGCTCCAAAGAAAGCAGAGACCAATCAATGTTGCGTTCTACTAAAGAACTTCTTCTGGATCCCTAGTAAATCTTTAAAGATTGATCTGTCATCTTATTCTTTATTTTTTTTAGTATATACATAAGGGTGCAGGTTTTACATTCCCTTTATTTATAATAATAATACCTGACACCTTATAAGATTGTGGTTGTGCTTGTTTCCCCTTTTGCAGACTGAGGACTGTTGTGATGGTGTCAATATGTGGTGTCTTATGAACATGCCCTATCAATAATGGTGTGACAAAGGTCTTGGGGATAGATCCATAACCATGCCCCTTGCTGTCTGCCCTTTTCTAGCTGACTCCATAGATTCAATTCCCCCTAATGGCTAACTGGTCCAAGGCCAAGGTCCATGTCTTTCTGATTTGTCCTGGTTAGCCCTGAGGAGTTTGGATTGTTGAGGCAATTCAGTAGCCGATTGTCCAGCACTTCCAACCATGAGCGATGTAATGTCTCGGGCACAGGGCCAGCTGTGGGATTTTGACAAAGGGTTTGAAGGCAAGGCTTTAGTTGACATATCTAGCTACATATCTTCAGGCCACCCAGAACCTCCTTGGCATTTGCTCATTGAAGTGGAACATACTCTCTAACCAGAGTTTGGAGAGCCTACTGAATAACAAATCCCTCCTTAAAACTAAATTAAGTGCAGTATATTGTATATTCTTCCATCAGCAAACATTAAAATATTATTTAAAAAAATCTTTATCAAACTTGTTTAGTAGCTTAATATGTCAACCATATAAACATGTCTGAATCTTAACATTTTATAAATTACATTTGGTAAATTAAGGAAACTAAGAAGGATGTAGTAATGTATTTTTTAATCATTCAAGATGCATCTTTGGTTTTGTGAATATAGGAAAGTAATGCTTTAGCTTTCCAGTTAATGGAGTGTGATTCATAATCCGTCATTAGCCATTATATACAAGATTCTACATAGAAATAAAATGACAAATGCAATGGAAAATCAAATCTAGATTTCACCCATCATACACCACTTAGTACAGAAAGCTTATCCAACTTTTTGTGATTTGTGTCAAAGACCTATGAAAGCAGTGCTTTAGTTTTTAATTAAAGTGTGATGCCTAAACCCTCTTAAACCAATAAGTAGAAGATTCTGCATAAAGGTAAAATGGTAAACTTAATTCAAACTGAAGAACAGATAAATTGACCCACCAAACTACACTAAGTGCACAAAGCTTAATCGACTTTTTTTTTGTTCCGACTTCTTTCATGTCCAGTTTAAAGAGGAGATAAATTTTGCCTTAAAACTACAGACATATCCAAATAGCCTTGTAATGATTTGACCACTCCCTGGGAAAAGTACATCTTTACTGCCAAAGAATTGTAGAAAAGTAGATTGCTTGACAGGTGAACACAGAATTACAAGGGGAAAATAGATGAGTGCTTTAGAAACTGTTAGCAGGGGCAAAGATTTTAACTTCTTTAATTTTTTAAATAAATAATACCATTACAATACAATATGCTAAGAATTTCATAGCTAATAATTCTTGGAGCATCAGATTCCAATTTAAATGATGCACAGCGAGTAGTGCCCAATGCCAACTGTTCTTCAGAAGCAGCGGTCAAGTTACTAGACTAGAACATGGGATTAGAAATCTAAGTCTACCATCTATCATGTTTGATAACAGATGGAGGAATGTTTAGCTCTAGACAATTCACAAGGAAGTCATTCAGAACCCATTTGTGAGAAATACATGTAGTTATCAAACATTTCAAGTACGTTATTGCACCTAAGCACCACCATCTGAGAAACTTTCCTATATTAATCCTATTGCAACTTCATTAAATGGATTGTTCTAAATGGAATATAAATTATGATCACCTCAAAGCCTTTGAATCGTCGTTGTATTCTGAGGCAGAATTAGGACAGACGTGAAAAGGTAAATTTTAACGTACTGTGACTCGAATTAAGCTGCTCTGTATCAATACAATAAATAAAACGTATATCGTAGTAAACGCACTAACGAACCTATCAAACAACAATTCTGAAGTGATATAGTGGACATGGAAGATTACATTGAAACCGAAAGCTGACTGAAAGTTTGAGCTCTGCTCTCGTTCAAACAGTTTCATTGGGCCAGGGGTCCTTCTAGTAGTATATTCTAGACCTTTTTTGGTTAAGTATTATTTAAGTTGGGAATAGAGTGCAAAGCCAGGTCAATGAGCCAGTTTCTATACTGCTCCTTTACAGAACAGCTTTGTTCAAAACTTACTCCCACCTCTGCTGGGGGATCTTGTGAGGACCATTTCTTGTGGTACTGGAATAAATTGTAGCCTAATTATCACAAATTACCGTGAGATTGTCCAAGCTATGTATCAATGACAAATTCACAATGTACCGTTAATGACAATACCCAAGACATGACTTTGGGAAGCAATTTGTGCAGTTGATGTAATTTGGCATTGAAAACCACCAGGAAAGAAACGGGTCCCAATACTTAGTTAAGAATTGAATAGTTTCCGATTTGAATTTAAGTTCAAAATACTTCATGGCATCTTTTTTGGTTTATGACTTGCCAGGGTAATTGTTTGCCAGAAAGCACCTTAAAATGGTGGTGCTGGTTTGTTTCAAAATCTTCCCTGTTTAATGTCATTTGTGACTCTTCCATAACTTTCTCATTCAGCATCTTCAATTTGGTTGACCGTTTTCAGGTTTCATTGGATATATACAGAAATGGAGAACCAAATAGGTGCGTTTTGAATCCACCTACTTAATATACCTGCAGTGAGGCACCATAGATCAAAATAGATCAACTATAGCATGAAGCAGGATGATCTGATTTAAATTAGTTGTACACTTGTTTGCAGTAGTTTCGTATCCTAGATACGGATCCTTCAAGAACTTACCTTTTTTTTTTTTTTTTTCTTCCCAAACCCATATGCACAAGCCATACAAGTGTTTTGTGTAACCTTTTCTTCTGTTCTGGTACTGAACTGTATGTTAAGTCGGCCCACATCGGACTTCTGGTTATACTGCCAAATGACCTACTTAAATGTGGTGTGGACCTTTAATCTGTCAGCTGTTATTTATGACTTTTCTGATGGGATATAATGCAAAGCCATACTCATGTCAATGATGTCTGCCAGTTCATTAAATGGCCCATGAGAAGAAATACATTAAACCGGAGAAATATTTGCTGCTAAATTGAACCCATATGAATCTTTCTGACTTCTTGCATTATATAATATTGGCCCACGACGCTTTATGATTCAACACAGATGGGAAGAAAAACAAAATGCCAATTTTTGGTTAATTGCTATTATTACTATTGTTATGATGAAGGTTAGTCATTAAGATGGCTTTCAGAGGTACCTATGTAGCCATATACTTTGTAAGTCTTAGTTTCACAATAAAAATACAAATTTAACCCTGCAAACAATAGAGGTGAGTTGATAGTCAACAGTAATGTCTTTGACATGGGCAGTAATAGGACAAAAATGGTAGCCATATGAAGTAGGCCATCCTGGTTTTCTCTCCTATCCATGATGCTTAATTAATCAAATGCTTGTCAGTTGAAGCCTCTTTCAGGGCCGACCTAACAGATCAGGGTGAATCAAGGCACACTCACAAAATCTGTAACAAAAATACAGATGCAGTCTATTGTTATAAAGTGACATACGTGAGCCAATGAGAAGCCATCCAGACTTTGAAAGAGAATAGTTTTTTAATAGATGTGCAGTGTTTTCACAGTGTTACCCCTGCTGCTATTTTATTTTTGCTAAAACCGTAAGGATGTGAAAATGGTCAAGGCTGTGCAATCATCAAAAAAACCTACCACTACCTAAAGCATTATTGGCAGCAGACAAGGTTGGATCGTATGACTTTTTGCATCTTGTGTGTAAAGCCAACAACTTTCTTGGTTTTGCTTGAGGCTACTTTATTGTCTATAGGCTAGAACACAGTTTTGAAGTGTGGAAGGTTCACAGCTGTTTCTGGAACTGAGCCTAATACTTTTGACAAAGTGGTGATGTACCAACATATCGGTTACGCTTGGCAGACTAGCTGATTGGTAATCAAGGAGGGATAAAGTGGGGTCTGTGGATATCGTGTTTGACTGTTGGTTCTTGAACTACTGTCTGTAGAGCAGGACCTACTCAAGCTTTCTTTTGTTCTCATTTTGATTGAAAGTATTAGTGTATTTGTTGAAACTGTTTATACTGTGTGTGTCCGGCATACTGCGTGTGTCTGTATTCAGATATAAAGCGGCCATTAATTGTGCTATTAGCAGTCCTGCATGGGAGGGAGTGCCATCCTGACCAGCCTTGTGAGTTTGTCTAAATACAGTTTAAATTAGCCGGTGTGTTGCTGTGGTTTGCCACTGGACACTCAGGCAAGCCAGCTGAAGAGTCACCGTAGTTAAGTATTGCTTTTTTCTCTCGTGTTTGCTAGTTTAGTTAAGAGTTACATTGATTGTTTACGTGGTTTCTTGTTTAGCTAAGAATTATATATCTTGCACCTGTATTGTAGTAAGGGCAGCGAATGTTTGTTAGTTAATTAGCAACTTACGTAGCACACTCGACACGCACTTGCTGTAAATCAGAAGCGTTACATTGTAGGCTGTTATTATTTTGCATATATTTAGCATTGCTACGAGCTATTGTTCAGTGTAATTGCATGTCCGGCATGGTCTTTGTCTGTATTCAGATATAAAGCGTCCATTAATTGTGCTATTAGCAGTCCTGAGTGGGAGGGAGTGCCATCCTGACAGCCTTGTGTCATTCAACGCAATGCAGTTGTGCATTGTCCTAATTAGTTACAGGTGAAGTATTTAACAGCCCCCTGGATCTCTGCGCCAGCAGTCAGCGCCAGCAGCCTTCAGTGCCCCCCTTCCGAAGGGCCCCATCTCCAAAGGGCAGGGACTCTAGCTGCGGCACTCACAAAGGCCCCATCTCCAAAGGGCAGGGACTCTAGATTCAGGACTCACAAGGGCCCCATCTCCAGAGTGCAGGGACTCTAGCTGCAGAACTCACAAGGGTCCCATCTCCAAAGAGCATGGACTCTAGATGCAGGACTTGAGGAGAAGACTGCAAGGAGACGCTGCACAGCAACAGCAACAAGCCATGACGATCTCTCCGATTCCCGTCCTGCTCTCTCCGTCTTCTCGGCATGCACCTGTATGTCATTGCTTCCTTAATCCCTCTAACTTCATCTCTCTGCCTCTCCCCTCCTCCTCCCTCCCCTCTACTCCACTCTCTGGAGGCCTGTGGAACTGCCACTCAGAAAAAGGCCAACTTCATCTCTGCCTTCGCCTCCCACCGCTCTCTGTATTTCCTCGCTCTCACCAAGACATGGATCTCCCCGGACAACTCAACCACCCCTGCTGCCTTATCCTCTCTGTTTGTCCTGTCCCACTCCCATCGTCTTACCGGGTGGGGAGGAGGAACAGGGCTCCTGCTCTCTCCTTCTCTCCTCTTCTCTGTTGCCCCCTTTCTCTCCTCTGTCACGACCAACAGCTTTGAATTCCACGCAGTGGAACTCACCTCTCCCTCTCACCTCTTCCTTTTAGTCCTCTACCGTCCCCCTGGTCCACTCACCTCCTTCCTGGATGAATTCGACTTTCTTCTCTCTTCCCTCCCCTCACTGTCCTCGCCTACCATCCCCTGGGAGACTTTAACATCCACCTCTCCAACCCCTCCCACTGTGCCGGATTTTTTCCTCTCCTTCACTCCTTTAACTTCTCTCTCTGTCTCTCCCTACTCACAGGGCAGGCTGCCAGCTAGACCTCATCTTCTCTAGAGGCTGCTCCCCTTCAACACTCTCCGTGACACTCATGGACATCTCAGACCACCACTTAATCTCCTTCTCCCTTTCTCTCCCCTCCCTCCCCACCCCACCCACTCCCTCTGTCACCTTCCGCCGCAATCCCTGCTCCATCTCCCCCACTCTTGTTTCCACTGCCCTCACTCTCTTACCTTCCATTGACTGTTTTTCCCATCTATCTGTCAACTGTGCTACCTCCTCTTTGTTCTCCTCCCTCACCTCCTCCCTTAACTCTCTCTGTCCTCTCATGTCTCGTCCTGCCCATCCCTCCCCTCCTCAGCCTCTTCTGTTCTCCGCTCAACCCAAACTAGTCTGTGTGCCGCCGAACAGAAGTGGAAAAGGACCAAACTCCCAGCTGCCCTCGAAGTCTACCGCTCTCTACTGTCTACATTCTCCTCCTCACTCACCTCAGCCAAGAAGTCTTAGATCCAATCACTCTTCGAATCCACTGTCAACAACCCCCGCAAACTCTTCTCCACCTTCTCCTCCCTCTTTGCCCCCCCTTCCCCTCCTCCTCCCTCATCTCTTACTGCTGATGATTTCGCCTCCTTCTTCTCCTCCAAGATTGCAGACATCCGTAAGCTCTTCAACAGTCCCCCCTCCTCTCCCATCACGCCCAAACCTCCCACCAACCAAGCTTCCTTTTCTTCATTCTCACCTCTATCGGACTCTGAAGTTTCCTCTCTTCTCCTACGTCACAAACCTACAACGTGCGGCCTGGACCTTCTCCCTTCTCGCCTCCTCCAAGCGACCGCTCCTGATCTTCTCCCCTTCATCTCCTCCCTCCTAAACTCCTCACTCCTCTCTGGCTGTTTCCCCTCTGCATTTAAACAAGCTTCTGTCATCCCACTCCTTAAGAAACCAACCCTTGATGCCACCTCTCCTCAGAACTACCGCCCTGTCTCTCTACTCCCTTTCCTCTCAAAGACTCTCGAGCAGGCGGTCCATCGTCAGCTCTCTGCCTTTTTGTCCCAGCACTCACTCCTTGATCCTCTGCAATCCGGCTTCCGCACAGCTCACTGCACTGAGATGGCTCTCCTGGCTGTCACTGACTCCCTCAGCTGTGCTCGGGCGGCCTCCCTCTCCTCAGTCCTCTTCCTCCTTGATCTCGATCACTCCATCCTCCTCTCCTGCCTCGCTGACCTTGGAATCTCTGGGACTGCTCTTACCTGGTTCTCCTCCTACCTCAGCGACTGGACCTACCAAGTAACATGGCAAGGTTTCTCATCCACACCTCAACCTCTCCTCACAGGTGTACCCCAAGGCTCCGTCCTGGGCCCACTCCTGTTCTCTCTCTACACTCGCTCCCTGGGCCCCCTCAATGCATCCCATGGTTTCTCCTACCATTTTAATGCTGATGATGCCCAGATATTCCTGTCTTTTCCCTCTTCTGATCCTCTCATCCCCTCTCACATCTCTTCCTGTTTGTCTGCTATCTCCACCTGGATGCACTCACATCACCTCAAGCTCAACCTCTCCAAATCAGATCTCCTCTTTTTCCCCCACTCTTCCTCACCTTCTGCTGATCTCTCCATCTCAATCCCCTTGTAATCCACCACACTCTCTCCTTCCGCTAAAAATCTAGGATTCACCCTCGATCCTGTGCTCTCCTACATGCAGCACATCACCACGCTGACACGCACCTGTAGATTCTTCCTGAGCAACATACGTTGAATCCGTCCCTTCCTCACCGACTACTCGACTCAGCTGCTCGTCCAGTCACTGGTCCTCTCCCGCCTGGACTACTGCAACTCCCTCCTGGCCGGCCTGCCTGCAACTACTACCCGCCGCTCCAGCTCATCCAGAACTCTGCAGCTCATCTGGTACTCTCTCTGCCACGATTCACACACGCTACTCCACTGCTCCGCTCCCTCCACTGGCTCCCGATACCGGCGCGCATTCAGTTCAAGACACTGACCCTCACCTACCGCTGTCTCGACCACTCTGCACCAAGATACCTTCAGACACTCATCTCTCCATACATCCCCTCCAGACCACTGCGCTTTTCCAGTGCCAGAAAACTAACTCTGCCTCCTCTCTACTTGTAATATTCTCCTCAGACTACTTGTAATATTAGTCCTTTTAATCCCCTGTAAGATAGCACTTCACAGCATTTTATCATGCTTCTTGCATTACTAATAGTTGTATTATTGATTGTTTTCCTCCTTGCTCCCTTTCCCGTAGCCCTTGACTGTGACCTAACATCTTGACAGCACTTAGCTTTTACTTTCCAGGATGTATGACCTCACTTACTGTACTTGCCTGTGTAAATTGGAAGTTGTAAAATGTATTATACTTTGAATTGCTTTGTATAATGTAAATTTGAATTTGTAATGTTTGATGCCTTGTACTTAACTGTATTCTTGCACTTTGTATTGCACTTATGTTGTAAGTCGCCCTGGATAAGGGTGTCTGCCAAGCAATTAGAAATAATAATAATATTTAGAAGAATTGGTATAACTGTGCAAAATGCAAATCTTAGGATTCCCTTTATACTTAAAGTTAATGGAGCTGGAACTCAAAACAAGGTTTGCTTAATTATATTGCATACCTCTCTAATTCAATTGCTTGGTGTTAAGTAATCAGTTAATTTGAAAATGTTAAGGTTTTGTTGTAGTGTAAGACAGTCATGTATTGGAACATTATTAATGGAAAACCAATGAAGTGATAGCTGACTATTAAGACATAAATTACATGAGCAAATTGCCCACATTGCTGTGCCATAAAAAGGAGCCTTCTAATTTGGAAAATAGACACAAATATTATAACCCATTTTAACACTTGTTATATTTTTCCAACTTATGGCTATTAAACAGTCATTTTAAGCTTCAGTCTCTGACCAGTCACTCAGCAGTGCTTTAGATAGACCATGCAGAGACTGGACATCTGTAAGGTTTGGAAAGAAAAACGTATTTAATATGGATCTTTACCAAGTACTGTCAAAATATCACCAGGGTTAACACTTAAGGCTGCACATTGCTTTATGCAAAAATGTAGTCATAATTGACAAGTGAAGTGTAGCCCGTTCGAAGCGCAGTATCTGCTTAAGTCACTCCTAGATGTTAAGGATTGGGGGGGTTTGGGCAGGGACTGGCTAAGGACATGTTGTTCTTCACATACAATCAGGTGTGGGCAACCTCTGGCCTTGGGGGACCTCTGGTTTTCTTTCCACCACAGATCTTAACTGAAGTAATTTGGCTGAGTCAATTCACCTACATCTAGGTATTAACCGGTTAGTGATTGGAAGGTCGCCATCTAAAATCTCTTGGCATTCGGATGCCGGCGGGAAGCCACAATCTGTAAGCAAAGAATGAGAAAGTGAGGGGGTTTGTAGGGAAAGACCAGAGAAGAGGAAAGTTTGCACACACCACACTTTATTTTAATTCCAGGAAGACATAGATTTGATGCATTACAGAAGAACATAAGAACATATGAAAGTTTACAAACGAGAGGGGGCCATTCGACCCATCATGCTCGTTTGGTGTTCATTAATATCTAAGTGATCCAAGGATCCTATCCAGACTATTTTTAAATGTTCCCAAACTTTCAGCTTCTACCACATCGCTGGGTAGTTTATTCCAGATTGTGACTACTCCTTGTGTAAAGAAGCGTTTCCTGTTTTCCGTTTTGAATGCCTTGAAGCCCAATTTCCATTTGTGTCCCCGGGTGCGTGTGTCCCTGCTGATCTGGAAAAGCTCCTCTGGTTTGATGTGGTCGATGCCTTTCATGATTTTGAAGACTTGGATCAAGTCCCCACATAGTCTCCTCTGTTCCAGGGTGAAAAGGTTCAGTTCCTCAGTCTCTCAGTAGGACTTTCCCTTCAGACCTGGAATAAGTCTGGTTGCTCTCCTCTAAACTGCCTCTAAAGCAGCAATATCCTTCTTGAAGTGTGGAGCCCAGAACTGTACACAGTATCCAGATGAGGTCTAACTAGCGCATTGTACAGTCTGAACATTACTTCCCTTATTTTAAATTCTACACTTTTGACAATATACCCTAGCATTGTGTTTGCCTTTTTTATTGCAACATTGCAACTTTGGTTTGAATGAGAAACTGACCATGGATATTAGTTTAAACGATTCTTGTTAGTCTTGTGGTTGATGATGATACATAATGCTATCCAGGACAGGAATGAAGCACTTTTAATGAAGTGAGTTAATGGTTCTCAGGGAGCTTTTTATGTTAACATATTTCACATAAACCTTTTTCAGTGGGGGGGAAAATAATAGTGAAATGCTAACTGCATGTGGAATTGCTTTTTGTAAAACAGAAAATATAAACAAAAACAAACCTCTAAGCAGAAATGCTCTCTTTGTTGAGTGGAATCTAATCTACAGGGTCTTAGGTTTACCTTATGACCTGTATTACTTCCTTTATTTTGGAAATGATGACTTTGATTTAGTTTCCAATTTTGTGAGTCCTTGCCCATTTTAATCTGTTAATCCTACGGTGCTGTAATTCTCAAGAACTGGTAATGAATATTGCTGTAAATGTGAAATGAAATGGATAATAGAAGGTGCACATTTTTATTTTTACTGTATAGCTGCTGCACAAACATGATTTTGTCTGAAGCTGTCTGTGCACTTTTATTTATTAATAAAACAAACCGATCAACAGCAAATCTTTAACTAAAATAAATAGCTTTCGTTAATCTTCCAAGTTGAGTCTATTTAGTTCTGGGAAAACTGCCATTGAGTCCCAATCTACTTGTTCACGTTAAAGTTCACTGTCAAAGCACATGTTGCATCGCACTCAGCACAGACATGATGGTGGTTTACAAAAACACAACAAAATTAAAGCCCTCTGAGTTTTAAGTCAGATTTATAGATTATGTTTTTAGCCTTTTGCCTGACTGCAAAAACAGACAACCCTTAGTAGGGAAATCTTTAGGAAAAAGAAGGGGGGAGGGGGGAGGGTGAAGCAGACGAATTACTCTGTGTTTTTCCACAAGACTGCTTCCAGGAAATCTGATCAAAGGATCTAAGACAACCTTCCACAGTAAAAGTGGTGTTACAGTGACTTGTTTCAAATTGTACATAAAGGGGGGGTAATGTCTACTCCAACCCAGCACAGTACAGCAGAGGAGATTGCAATTCACTTTAGAAGGACAAAAACATTAATTATGTCTCTTTAAAAGTGCAATGTAATTTACCATTACTGACTACTAGCATATTCTATGTAATGTAATCTCCTGAAAGGCTATTTTTAGTGAATGCATGAAGGCAAGAACTGCACATTGTACATCTAAAGATGCATATTTTACATATTTCCAAGTATGTAAACATGTTAATCAAATTAAACTGTTTGGCCACATTTTTTTGAATATCCTAATTGGTGCATTGGCATTAGTTTGAAATCCAATTTTAATATTTCATATTACTGATAGACCTAGACCAAATCTAAACTTGTACCTACCTGGTAGGTACGAACCTGTACATGGTTGTGTCTAGATTTATAGGCAAGTGTTTTCTGACAATAAAATTAGATTGATAGTATAGGATTGTACATTTGCAGTTAGGTCATAGTTTTGATTTGGTCTAACCAAGTTGAGCTCCTTCAGATTAAAACAAAACCTATATAAATGTATATTCATTCTTCCTGGAATGACTACAATGAAATATGACTTTAGAAAACCTTTCCAGTACTTGCAACCACATTTCATTTACTCATCACTCAACTGAATGACCAATGAAATTATTCCAGTTCCTTCTTGCTTCGACAACCTCCTCCCCAAAACTCTGGTCCTGGATCAAACAACCTCGCATAAAAGCATGAGTCTGATTTCATTATAAATCGATCAAGCCATCTGTATCTAATTTTAGGGTATCCACAAAAGACGCTCATGTTTGAACCCATGGCAAGCTTTTAGAGTTGATTTCGGCATGTTTGCTTTTCTTCCAAAATCATTTGATATCCAGTCACCACAGACACACACACATACCAGGAGACATTCTACTTAGTGTTCCACCCAGAAACTATCAGTCTTCACTGTATTGTGTAGTCATACCTTTCTCAAACCATTTTTCATCTGTTTTTGGGACTCTAAACACAAAAGTAGTTTGTTCTCTGTGTTTCTTGTATTATTATGGTATTTGTTCCGGACATACCATGGTATTGGTTTTGAATAAAGAAATAAATCACCCCTGACAAACCACAAATATTGTATTTCAGTTCATCCAATTTTTGGTTTTGTTTTGACGTTTCAAAGTATGCACTGAACTCTTTGGAATTTTAAAAATAAACTTGTTGCTCCTTATTTAGTCTTGGTTACAGAAAATGGTAACACTGAGCCATTTGATGATAGATAAGCTAATCGGGAATGCAGCGACAGAATATCAGATGTGTAATAAAACTTTTTTATAATTAGCTGCAGTTGGGGGGAAAAACAACAGATCTTTCAATAGGCAGTGGTTGTAAATCTGTAGTGTTCTTTAAAATCATCCCAGCCTTTTTTAATCATTTTATTCTTTAATTAGGAAAATAAATCCACATTTTAATGTCTACTGGCAGATGGTAACCTCCAAGCAATGGTGTATTGCAAGTAATGATTCAGTTTTCCCTTGTGTGACAGCTGTTGACATACTTAAGCAACCCTTTTCTGCAAAATTAAACTAGTCCTCTATATAAATGTCCTGATTTATATATCCCATAAGCAGCCTTTATTTTCCATTCATATTTGGCAACATCACTTTCCCCACAGTGAATTATCATAAATCATTTCTTATAAATTAATAAAAAAAGAACTGTTCCATTGACGGGTGTTTTTTATTTGTTAATTATTATTAGCTTTTATTGAAATTTAAGACTATAAAAAACACATGTTACACAACAGGCTCTCATTCTAACTATATACACTCACCTAAAGGATTATAAGGAACACCATACTAATACTGTGTTTGACCCCCTTTCGCCTTCAGAACTGCCTTAATTCTACATGGCATTGATTCAACAAGGTGCTGAAAGCATTCTTTAGAAATGTTGGCCCATATTGATAGGATAGCATCTTGCAGTTGATGGAGATTTGTGGGATGCACATCCAGGGCACGAAGCTCCCGTTCCCCCACATCCCAAAGATGCTCTATTGAGTTGAGATCTGGTGACTGTGGGGGCCAGTTTAGTACAGTGAACTCATTGTCATGTTCAAGAAACCAATTTGAAATGATTGGACCTTTGTGACATGGTGCATTATCCTGCTGGAAGTAGCCATCAGAGGATGGGTACATGGTGGTCATAAAGGGATGGACATGGTCAGAAACAATGCTCAGGTAGGCCGTGGCATTTAAACGATGCCCAATTGGCACTAAGGGGCCTAAAGTGTGCCAAGAAAACGTCCCCCACACAATTACACCACCACCACCAGCCTGCACAGTGGTAACAAGGCATGATGGATCCATGTTCTCATTCTGTTTACGCCAAATTCTGACTCTACCATCTGAATGTCTCAACAGAAATCGAGACTCATCAGACCAGGCAACATTTTTCCAGTCTTCAACTGTCCAATTTTGGTGAGCTTGTGCAAATTGTAGCCTCTTTTTCCTATTTGTAGTGGAGATGAGTGGTACCCGGTGGGGTCTTCTGCTGTTGTAGCCCATCCGCCTCAAGGTTGTACGTGTTGTGGCTTCACAAATGCTTTGCTGCATACCTCGGTTGTAACGAGTGGTTATTTCAGTCAAAGTTGCTCTTCTATCAGCTTGAATGAGTCGGCCCATTCTCCTCTGACCTCTAGCATCAACAAGGCATTTTCGCCCACAGGACTGCCGCATACTGGATGTTTTTCCCTTTTCACACCATTCTTTGTAAACCCTAGAAATGGTTGTGCGTGAAAATCCCAGTAACTGAGCAGATTGTGAAATACTCAGACCGGCCCGTCTGGCACCAACAACCATGCCACGCTCAAAATTGCTTAAATCACCTTTCTTTCCCATTCAGACATTCAGTTTGGAGTTCAGGAGATTGTCTTGACCAGGACCACACCCCTAAATGCATTGAAGCAACTGCCATGTGATTGGTTGGTTAGATAATTGCATTAATGAGAAATTGAACAGGTGTTCCTAATAATCCTTTAGGTGAGTGTATTTAACCACTATATTATGCTGGAGTTACCAATGTATACATCTATAATTTTCATAACATCCTTTAGAAGCCTGCAGTCTTATTAATGAGACCTAAACATTTCATCACCATTTGATTTTTCTGCCATATTTATATATGCTTGGTTATCCAAAGAAAACAAAGGCATTGTTATAATAAAAAGTTTATAGATGAGAAGAGGCCTTTAACTGATTGTGCTCATTTGGTTAGATCTCTTAATTTTGAACATTCCACTGATCCTAACTATCCCAATTTAAGGATTTGATTAGCCCAAGTAACCTATTTTCTTGATTTATTAAGACCAAACTCATTGCTAGATAAGAGTTAAGAAAACCATCAATGGTGTTCAATCGTTGCTCTGGGGTTCCACTGTCCTAGACGTTGGTTTGGTTTTCCAGCTAAACTCTCAATTACTTAATTGAACCCTGAACTGATTTTAAATTAATTTAAATACTATATATATATATATATATATATATATATATATATATATATATATATATATAACACTACAATTCTCAGAGGGGAAAAAGTAAAAAAAACACACACAAAAAAACAACAAAACTGTGGAATAAATTGCCTTGTGCTCTAGCTATCATCTTAAGATGTCTGTCAAAGCACGGTACTAAATGTTATGTCCAATTTAAAAAGTTTAAAAAAATAAATAAAATATAAAAAAACACAATAAAAACAAACAAAAAAGACCCTGAAAAGTAACTCTGTAAACACAAAATAAATGGGAGATAGTTTTGGTTTCTAAGTACCTGAGAGCAGTTGCGATAGAAAGCAGAAGGATACTGGGTCCCCCAGGAGCAGTGTTTAAATCACTGGACTAACAGGATGACGAGAGGCTTAACAATTGGATTCACTTAAAATTGTAATGTTTTGTTTGGTATCTTGGGCAAATTACAGGTTCATGGAAGTAAGAAAGAGATGTTAAAGGTCAAATTTTATTGTAATTTGGAATTACATTAAACATACCCAGAGGTACATCTTAATATACTACATATGTTATTTTGTGTAAGAGCAGAACAAGCATTGTGATTTTGAGTAAATACAGAATTGATTAATTCATGATGTCTCTAAAAGCTAAAAATGGAAGTATCATGGAAAATGAACAAGATGTGGCAAACGTTCTGAGTATTTTAGAGTTTTTTACAAAAGAAAAAACGGATAACATGCCACAGGTTATCAGTCCATTAAAACGCTAAGAGATCAGAATAATTTAAGAGGAGGTTCTAAAGGGACTAGCAGGATTAAAAACAAGCAAATCACCTGGGCCAGATGGTATATTTCTAAAAGTACTTATTTATTTATAAGCCGCTAACTAAAATATTCCAGTTGACACTTAGAACAGGGGATGTGCCAACTGACTGGAAAACTGCAAATGTCATACCAATCCACAAGAAAGGGGACAAAACTGAGCCAGGAAATTACAGACCAATCAGTCTCGCCTGCATTACAGAAAATAGAGGAGATTTTCAGAAAGTTTTTGATAAGGTTCCACACCAAAGACCTTATCAATAGATCCTAAAATTGGAAGCTGTAGGCATTCAGGGTAATGTAAGTAAATGGATTATGAACTGGTTGATGTATAGGAAACTGAGGGCGTCGATTAGAGGAGTTGCCTCTAACTGGAGTGAGGTTGTTAGTGGAGTTCCACAGGGATCAGTACTAGGGCCTTTGCTTTTTCTAATATATATTAATGATCTGGACTCTGGGATAGTTAGCACACTTGTCAAATTTGCAGATGATACTAAAATAGGTGGCTCAGCAGATACAGTCTTGGCAGCACAAGTTATTTAGAGGGACTTGAATAATATTCAGTTGTGGGCTGACACCTGGCAGATGAAATGCAATGTGGACAAGTGTGTGGTAATGCAGGTAATAAAAATGTCCACTATAATTACACTATGGGAGGAATAGATCTAGATGAAGTAACGCATGAGAAAGACCTAGGAGTCTATGTGGACTCGTCACTTTCTCCATCAAAACAATGTGGGGAAGCAATAAAAAAGGCAAACAGAATGCTAGGGTATATTGTCAAAAGTGTAGAATTTAAAACAAGGGCAGTGATGTTCAGACTGTACAATGCACTAGTAGACCTCATCTGGATACTGTGGACAGTTCTGGGCTCCACACTTCAAGAAAGATATCGCTGCTCTAGAGGCAGTTCAGAGGAGAGCAACCAGACTTATTCCAGGTCTGAAGGGAATGTCCTACTGAGAGACTGAGGACCTGAACCTTTTTACCCTGGAACACAGGAGACTACGTGGGGACTTGATTCAAGTCTTCAAAATCATGAAAGGCATTGACCACATCAAACCAGAGGAGCTTTTCCAGATCAGCAGGGACACATGCACCCAGGGACACAAATGGAAATTGGGCTTCAAGGCATTCAAGACAGAAAACAGGAGACATTCTTCACATAGTTGTTACAATCTGGAAGAATCTCCCCGGCGATGTGGTTGAAGCCGATAATTTGGGAACATTTAAAATCAGACTGGATAGGATCCTTGGATCACTTAGTTATTAATGGACACCAGACAAGCACGATGGGTTGAATGGCCTCCTCTCATTTGTAAACTGTTATATTTTGTTCCCCTCTTGGACACTCGACAATCTGGATGCTACAGAAACGAGCGACTGCAGAAAAATTCCCCCTGTGCAAAGGAAGCGTTTCCTAAGAAGCACAGTAAATGGCAGCAGTAGGGTTCATGGAGAAACCATAGTAACCATGACCTATAAAGTCTGCCCTAAATATTTACATGACTGGATTATCAGTAACTCTTATGGCACATCATTGGCCCCAGAAATAGATACATATCTACAATAAGTAACTTAGCATTGTTTTTAATCAAACTAACAGGCGTGGGCACACCACACATGCACACAAGCAATTGGAAGTGGGGAGTACTGGCAGTGGCAAACCATGTCACTGATTACTTGTTTGCGTATGGATTTCACAGCATGGTATACACGCTGGTAGATGCATGGTACCATAGATATGTGTATAGAGAGTATCCCTGTACTGTAAATTGTTTTTGTATAGGATTTCACAAACTATAAGCATTAAAGTCCTAACATAATGGAAATACAAGCACTTTTATTTCACAAAAAGGGATAAATTAGACCTTTTAAAATGTTTTGTTAATGACTCCAATGCTCTTTCTACTGTGGAAGTTAAGAGGTTAACTTCCCTTTGCTTCAAGGTTCTTTTCAAATTAGATAATTTTTTCACCTCTCTGATCAAATGCAAGTACATTTTTTAGCCTTTTTTTACTGCAGAAACTCTTCCATTTTATGTCCGAAACAGAAATATAAACAAACCCCAAAGTCTTTGATGTAGCACGACCATAAAGACGAGACCCCAGGGGCCGTTACGGATGTGATGAGCCCCCTCGGTGGCAGGATTGTCTTCATGTTTTACTCTTTGGAAACTAAGTTGGAATGTGCAAAAACACTTTGCTCACTGAGGAGAGATGTGTTTTTTGCCCTAACAATTTACAGTGGTCACTTATTTTCCTGTTTGTTCTGTGGTCTCGAGTGGCAGTGAAAATAAAAAACTATTCAGATTTATTGGGTCTTTTGTCTGCTCAAGGACGTGTCTGGTGCCACGTCTACTATAAATCAAAAAGCACCGAGCCAGGCCAGTGATGTTTTTGGCAATACAACCAACGGTCGGAAAGGAGTACATGTCAGTTGCCTTTGCTTTGTTTTGGTGCTGGCTCTGTGGGAACCCCCTTGCCAAGAACAATGTTTTGGTCCTTTTGGAATTCAAATGCTGCAAGTGTCTAAACGTACGTCTACAATAACATGGTTATCATAATATTTTATTGGGGGTGGGGGCAAGAGAAAATCAACATTTGACGATGAAGTCCACTGGAAACGTTGTTAGCCAGAAACAAGATTGGTGGTCAGTGTTCTAAAGACAAAAGCATCCCAATATAGATGCAACAACATTCTTTCTTTAGTTTAACTCAAGTTCACACTAAACACACAGCCCTGTATATATTCTCACAGTGGAGATCCTATGGTACACTGGTTGCATGAAAAATAAGATTTCTGAATCTGTCAAGAAGATAACCCTTCTGCATCGTTATAGATTGTATAAGTCCTTCAAGGATGGGGTAGCTGTTAGGGCTCTGGTCTTGTATATTAAAGGGTTGCAGGTTCAAATCTTATCCAGGTTGCTGTTGTACACTTGAGCAGGGTGCTTTATCCACAGGGCTCCTGTTTAAATGGGTACCCATGAAAGTCACTTTAAACTATCCAGCAAATAGATTCACGATAATAATGCAAGTGATGTATAGAAAGTGTATATGATGCAAGAAAAAGCACACTGAGAGTACTTTTCCTCTCACAGGTGTGACCTGGCAAACACAGATGAAGTTGCATTCTTGTATAACTGGAATTCTTCTCGGATAGGTGTAAAACATACCAGCCGACCTGCATTCATTCTTATTTCAAGTCGGAGCAATTTTTCTATACCTCACCTGTGCTTAGCTTTTCAGACACTGCTAGATTATGATGCTTTTACTTCTGTTGATTTTCTGTTTTGAGAAGACACCTGGTTGCTGGATACATTTTCTTAATTAAACCAATGCTATTATGGATATATGTGAATGTATGAATGGGAGGTTGACCAACAAGGACATGGTCAGGGTTTAGAAATGTCAATGGTTCAAGAGTGTGAATCCTGCTAAAATTAACACCACACTGTCAATGCAGTTTGTCACATTTTTAAGATTTCCTAAGTCCACTCACATGATAAAGGGGTTCCAAAGCACACATCTGAAAGAACCATATGACAAACCCTGAGTCACCAATGGGAACACACACTTTAAATATTGAGTCAAAGTGGATTACACCAATGTTTCCCCTAGAGTAGGTAAGATTTCATCAGAGTTTGCAGATAGAGAATAATTTATTTCTTAAAAACATAACTGCTTTCCCAAGTGCACCTTCTAAGGCACTGCTTTTTTATTGAATTTCTAAAGCAAATATTTGGTTGACACAATCCATTGAAGGGGTAGCATTAATATTAGGATTTGACAGGGTAGGGATTTGTTTAATGCAAATATTAGTCTCTAATATAGGGTCACATAATGTAGTTATTACTTTAAGTATTCCAGTTCCTTGCACTGTAGCTTTCATAGTTTATACATTTTTGCCCCCCATTTTTTTTATGGGAATGTATGAAAAATGTGCCACACCATAATGATAAATATCATCTTTTGTTTTAATTGAATGCACAGGTATTTTGGATGTAGTAATATAATAGCAATCGATCAATGTGTGTGAGAGTTGGAGAAAGAATAGTTGGTGCATTCCTGCTGAATTCTGTTTTCACATGTTTAACACACCCACGTCCCGTGAAAGAAGTGTCACTTCATGGTAAGATGTGAAATGCGTATTTCCTCAGAAACCGTATTGGCTCAAGGGAGGCTGGGACAGGGCCAGATTCGCTACTTATGAATTGCAGCAAGATATGCATATCTATCTCTGATGTAATTCCTGGCTTCTCACAATGCTGTTAATCAAGGTACAAACTTGCATTTCCTTCCTTCTACTGAAACTAGTCACGATTTAAATCACAAGGCAATTTACATTTTTTGTAAACATGATCTGATTTTGTATGGATTCTTCAAGGGAAATTTATTTTGGGGAGAAGTACAACTATTTACTTAAACTATAAACCAGTTGTGCTAAAGTGTGTACTTTGGTTCAGTCCTTCCCAGCTCCCTATTACTGAAATTATAGCTGTAATTGGGAATATTAGTCACCTTCATTTGAAACAGTTTTTCAGTGATTCATTGGTTCCATAAAATTTTTTCATAACTATTCTTGCAGATTCCAGATTATGTGGAGTAAAGACCAGGTTATGTAAATGAGTTGAAACAACTTAAAATGTACATTGTATACAATATACAGTATAATTTCTTGTCCAAAACATTATAGATAATTATAAGAAACTTTTTAGGATGTCAATCCTCTGTAATCCACCAGCCAGCCTGGAAGATGTAAATGCCCATGTATAAATGTGCTTTTAAACCTAAAGTTTTCAACAAACTGCTTTGGTATGCAATTAAAAACTATAAAAATAAACTTTGGAAACTCACACTGACACACAGCCCATATGCCTAAAAATCTGGTTTAAACAAGACTGTCAAAGTCTTGCCTATAAATAGACCTTTTTATAGTCATTATTCTTCTGCATGGGACACTCCAAATGGCAGTACAAAGCACAACAATAATGATTCATGCTTAATTATCTTATTATAACTAGGCCACTGCGAATGTGTTGTGCTGACATTTAGCGCTAATGATGAGGCGTTTTTTAATTGTTAGGGAATCAAATCCTAATATTTGGGAGACTTGCTGTAGTTGGATAACTGTACGGAGCCACATAACTGCAGTGTACTTTCATCTGTTTTTAACCCCCATCACCATATCTTAATGAAATGAAATTAATCCATCTATAGTAAGATGTAAACAAACCAATGGTAAAAGGTAACTAGAGTGAATTCTAGTTCTAGACTGAATCCTAATATAGAGTTTTTAAATGGTTATGTCCCATAAAACATTTTCAACAAGAAGTATTACTTTAACAGTCCAGTTTTCTAGGTTATTGCCTAAATCACCTAAAGACTGGGACACATCTGTCTGTTTATAGATGTCTGGTCATTGGGGGAAGAAGGATATTTTGGTTTTATAGTTTCCAATTATGGTAAATGACTAAGATTTAAAATGTTTTAAAGGTGATCTACAAAACCTGCTGTGAGACTCTCCAGCCTGGAGTTGTAGACCTCTGTTCTATAGAAACCCTAAATCAACTCTTGATCCAACGATTTATGTATTTTCCCCTTTCCAAAATGGAGACTAAGTTGGATGGGATCATTTGTTCTTTGTTTTATGAAATATATTCCTATTAACTGAATGGAGTGCAAGTTATCGTTATACAGTTTAATTATTTTAGAAGTACATCTGCATTTTCTCTGTTGCCGGAGTTGTTTAGGTTATACACTGTGCTTCCCTAGCAGCCAAGTGATGCTCTGTGAAAATGCCAGCCAGTTTCACTTTAATTATAGTTTTCTTTTTCAGTCTTCTGTGCTTCTTAAACTAAGAATCACAATGCCTAATGTGGGATTTTATTGTTGACATTACTTTCCTTCTGATGCTGCATTAAAAAAAGAAATGTGTTTGTGTGTATAATATGCTTCAAACAGGAAGGAATCTAGTTTGATACTCTGTGGAAAGGCTTCCCTCTGCTGGCTGTATATAGTTCAGTTCGGTTTTCCAGTATTCAAAAACTGTTTTCATTGGCTCCCTGAGGAAGCAAATAATGAAAGCATTCTGAGAACTCCTTTCCATATGTAATATTGTATTTTTTTGTATAATGTATATGAGGTCTATCCATGGCACCTTAAATTACTTTTCAAGGTATGCTATAATCTAGGCCAGTGTACAGTTCAACAGAAAGGGTGTGTTCCCTATCAGTAAAACTTCTATGGAGAGGAATCCGATCATAATCAAGGGAACTCCCACGCTTGCATTGGAAGAGCGGTCAGAGTTTGTCTGTGCTGGTGTTTAAACACTGAAGAGTAAATAGTTAATTAGCAACACTGTAACCAACAAGGAAATAAAATATATTAACATAATTTTAATGAACGTGCAGTGGGGAGTCTGAATTTCAGTAATGAATAAGTGTGGGGGAAAACCAGATTCAAATGAGTTTGTACAATATTTGCTATAACCTCTAGTGATGTAGAAGAAACTCTCCTTCTGTACTGTAGGCTTATATACGGTGTATATATTATATCATGCAAATGTATCCAACTCAGGTGGTGAAATCCATTTAATGAGCAGTATTTTTCATCCCTTAAAATAATCCCATTTTATGCTATCCCATAAAACACTTATTTAGATCCACATCCTGCAATGCATCTCAAGCTAAAGACTTGGTAAATCATTAAGTGGATTTTACCACCTGAGTTGGAGACGTTTTTATCAAAGTATTTTCCTGTGTGGCCAACACCTCGTTGTGATTAACATGTTTTGCACAAGAACGCTCTTTGATATCCTACTAATATAATAAATTATATATATGGTAAAGAAGGCAACTGGCTGAAAAAATCAAATCGATGAATTCCCCAAACTTTAGCTTACACATTTACATTTCTTCAACAATGGAGTAATGATAAGCAGAGTCTTGAAGGAAGCTGAATGACAAATATGAAAAAAAAATCTCAAAGCATTTTTAAGAAATGTCCATTTATTTGATTTGAAAGACAAAATTAATAAAATATTTACAAAATACATAAACCGTCAAATTTGGTTCACTTGGACAAATGTGAAATGCAAAATTTCCAGTGTCTACCCCTTCTAGTATTGGTCCCATCAGAAGAACAGGAGTATAAAGGAGAACACGGCAGCCCATCTTACTTGGTTTGTAGAAGCTTACAGATATTAAGAATTTGTTACAGATAGGTGGGTAGAAGTTTTTACTTAGTCTCAAGTCTTGACATTCAGACTGTACATAATCAGAGGTGTTTGACACCAGGATTGCTAATGTACGTTATTACAGATACGGTGGCAAACAAACACCTCATGACCTCACACTCGTCTCTGGAAGAAAGACTTATGAAAATGCTGGAGTTGGGAAATGACCTCCGTGCCTGGATCTGACTGAGCACTTTAGTGAACTTTGGAATTAGCCTGCCTCTATCCAGCTGTGTTGTCAGCCCCTTGTAAAATGAAATGGGTGAAAGAGGACTCCTGAAAGAGCCCCAGACAGAAGCAAACTAAAATGTTTCGTTATAAGCATCATCAGAATATACTTGATCTCGGTAACTCTAAGTATAATTAATAATCCAAATATGGGATGAAAATGCTTCTGTAGAAACCAATGCTCTGACAATGCTGAAAGATTTCTACTATGAAATCACAAGTGTATATTGCGCACAACTTTTAAAAATCCAAATATTTTATTCTCAAATACATTATGAATACATTATCAAGGCAATCACAATAACGTTCCCCCCTATCAGTTGAACACCTATGCACATGTAATACAAGTATAATGAAGCTGCTTCTGCATACACTTTGTAACAGACTTTGAATGTGAATGGAGATCACATTTTCCCCATTTAATTATTGAAATAATCATGTAGGTAAATTACCAGTACTACAAAACATCAGGACGATGGGAGCATGTTATCCAAAACAGTTTGTTCACACTGTTATATCCTATGTTGTGGAATTGTTTGACAAAGTTATGCTTCACTGTGAAAAAGCATTTTGTATAACATGGTGTATGGTTATTGTAATGTTCTACACTCTGACACCGATACTCCTCTTGCGCTAATACAGCTGGTTCATACAACGTTTGAAGGGATTCCATTTCCACTTGTTTGACAGGCCACAGACATTTAAAATAAAATAAAAATATATAAAACCTTCATTCACGCAAGTCTTTGGATACCACGCTACAACTTCCATCTTCTGAAGCCCATGAACAAACTGCAGGCATAGCATGCGGTCACCACAAAGGCAAACACCTAGAGAAGGAAATGAAACACAAAACGACATATTAATGCAAGAATTCAAATACTTGAAAGCTTTGTATGGTACCTGTGTGCCTACCATCATCAGAGCAAAACTTACTTGTGTCCTTCCAAGGATTCATGGTATTTAGTTTAATACAAAAGGTTATTTACAATTACAAAATGCGGGGGGTTATATTAGAGTTAAACCTATTTAAAAAAACATTCAGGGAGAAATGCTTTCAAGCATTACAAAGAACCAATGTTGAAAGGATTTTTACATTTGAGGATCTTCTACAAAAATAATAACCTTGACAACAAGCTGTCAGCATTTCAGCAACTACAGGTAAGTAGTAGCTGAACTAATTTGCATTTTCCTCATATGATATCCATTTTAATCATTACAGTATATTTTGTGTGGAGTGGTTTCAAATTATAAATAACTTTTTTTTTTTTGGAGGGGGGGTAAAGTACTTTACAAAACCAATCTGTAACTGTATAGCTTTATTCTTTTCATAATATTGACTGTGTTTTAAGCCTGAACATGTTAGAATAATCCATGCTGCTTGAAACTCAAAATCAAGACATCTGTTCTGTATTGCCTCTCTGTGGTAGAGGTCCCAGAATAACCTAAATATCTATCATATAATGATGCCAATCCTTGATTCTTTGGGGTTCTCGTAGACAGTTGTCACTACTTATATCTACATAGATTAATGTACAGAAGACATCCAGAAGATAATAACAGACCCTATGATATTTCCATAAATACTCTGTACACCTCCCCCCCCAGTAAGTCACTGGGAGCATGGATAGTTTACTGGGGAGATATCCATTCTCCTGCAGTCTTTGGTTTTCTGAAAACATTGCAGGTATATTTGCAGTCACTAGGTATAATTTATCTTTCATTATGCTTTAATACAAACTTAATTTGGAAGCTTTACTGTGCTTGATGGCACTGAGGAAAGGAATTTGCAATTAAATCTGACTTTTCATTCAGTTTATGCTGTCAAACTGTGATCAGATCCCCGGTGAAAATTATTTTTTAATGTAAAACAAACCCCCTGCACCCCCTCTGTTATGAAAGCCAAAGTGGATTCACCAAGCCTTGATTTAAATGCATTTTAACAATATTTAGAAATATAGGCTATTTTTACTAAGATATCAATGCATACAATATTCATAGTCCTACGGTTGGTTTACTTTTTTTTGCTATTGGAAAAATAGATGTTTAAGCCTGCATGTTTCTAATAAAATGTTCTGTTTGTTCTTAAAACTTCTACATTGAGCTGGCTGTCTAGATCTGTCCTGGGAACTCTGAGGGAAGAACATAATTGGTATAACATTCTCTTTTGAGGATTTGTTTCATTTTTAAATTTTTGAAATAGTTTCTAAGGTTTATGATAGTTGAAACTGATGCATTTGTTTGGTGCTGGAGAACGTTGTGTGTGTGACAGGACTTGGCCAGTCAATTTTTACAATGGTTTAAGATTATGGCCAATATATTAGTGTAGATTTACAATTTAGCATCCATACAATGCTATTATACTTTTCGCTGTGGCTCAGTATCCAGTTATAGCCTTCATAAACATGTGTGTACATATAATGGTGCATCTATTGATTTGTACGGAGGAATTTTCTCATGTATACAAATATGATTTGCCAAGTACTATATCTTGAAAATTATGAATGGATAGTAAAATCAAAAAATCTGAAAAAGGCAAAACAATTGTTTTACCGAAGTGTAAATGCAGTCCCTAAATTGTGTGCTGTATTATGTAAATAAAGGAACACCTGTTTATAAAGTACTACATAGTGATATAACTGTTCTGCAAATAAACACTCACTGGATACTTACAGTAGCCACTACATTAATACTATACTGACGAGCATCCATGTTCGAAATTATATTTCCAGGGGGCAGCACCACAGAAGGTGCTGTGGAATTGGCATTGACCAGTTGTATAACTCCTGCAGCAGATGCGGTTGCAGCTGCTTCAAGCACAGAGGCTCCAAAATAGAACAGCAGTGCAGTGAAGTGGTACACAACATCCTGAAACAAACCAACAGAAGCACAGCATTAAAACACACCAGGCACAAAGTGTAAAACAAGTTCATTGAGATCAAAATGACATATTGAAACCAGTAAGAGTGTGCAACACGTAATGTAAGGGTTAACATTTTCTGTATTCTTGTATAAAAAGACAATTGATGCAGACATGAGTGAAGAAAAAATAATATTCTAATCAACTGCACTATACATCAGCTATTCAGTGAGAACCTGGTGCCTCAGAAACATATGAATACAAATACATAATGTTACAAAAGACAGACAATATTTTTTCTTCCTGATAGTAGTTATTGTTCTGATATCATGTACTGTGGGTATCACTATATTGCAGAAGATTTATATACAGGTGTGTGTGTGTGATATTTTAGAACAGGTTTCCACTTTCAGTCACTGAACACCGCAATCACCCTGAACTTTTCCAAAAAGTAAAAATCGGCAATATTGTATATTCATTTTAAACTGCAGTTTTGGGTAAACCATTTCCAATCCTTTGCTTATAATTAAATGACAAATTGTAAAACATTTGCACATTCCAGTTATAATACCATTACGGTCAACTTAATACGACTGGTCTAACTCAAATGGTCTATGAAGTGAGAATAAAACAATGGTAGACAATTCAGTCTTCCTAGGCTTGAGAAAGGTTAAGTGCAAATCTGGATTGCGCCCTACAGCCTGGAGGTCAAGCGGTCAAATCCAGGCTGAGCCAATTCCAACAGTCTACAAAGAACTGGTCGTAGGATTTGGTTTATCCCACAAAAATCTGGCCTGCAGCCCCGGCACCTGCAGAACCAGTCTTTACCAGTAGAAGCTGCAGCTGCACTCGATTTCACAAGAGCTCAGCCATTTCCATTCTACAATCCCAAGTGAAAGTAGTGTGTAGTCTGATAACCTGCATGATAAGCCAGTTCTACAGTGATTGGCTAGAGCAGAAATGCAGGGAAATGATGTGACCTCTTTGTAACTCAGAAATAGGCCTAAGTGACAATTCTTCTCAAGTGTGAGGCTAGAAGATATCATGTATCCCAGGTTTGGCTGGGCAGCAAAGTTTTTAATGAAATACTATATTGAAGGACAAAGACTGAGTCAATGTATGTTTAACAGGCAAACTCTTTTGTACTTATCTGCATGCACCATAAAAAATATATAATAATCAGAATCATGTTTTAATAAATATAAGCTGGTTCAAAAAATACATTTAAAAATCGATAATTAAATGAACTATAAAGCTTTGTTGGGGTGAATAACTTTCACAATACCTTTGGAAAAAATACTAGAACATGGCGTCATAAAATAATGGTGCAGGATACAGCTCATACATTGGTGTTTTGCTTGAAGGGGCAGGTCTCTGAAACTTTGCCAATGAAGCAGTTTTGAAGCAGAGTTTCTGGACTGACTAGTAGAGTTTGTTTTTCAAGACTTCCTGATTAACATTTACACAAGGGTGAATGTTATGGAGATGGAATAATGCATATAACATGATCTTTGTGTACATTGCTGCAGAATACATGTGAGCTCTTTTTCATCTTGATGTATAACCTGAGAGAGGCAAGTGCTTCTAAAGAGCTTAGATGGTGTTTTATTTCACCTCGAGAGGTGAAAACACTTCAGTGCAAATTTAATGTATTTAATTGCCTGGCTGCTTTATCCAAGGCAACTTGCAAGGTTTTCAAGAACACCAGAATACAAGAATGTAATTGATTTCAAATTATTACATTTAACAGAATAATAAAATACCAGTGCATATGTGCATATAAGGATCCAAAGACCGTACTGGACAACAATGGTGAGGGAGGATGTGCAAAGCATTACAATGCATAAAGTGCAAATTGTCCATAAACGAGGTCAATTTAGCAAGTATGCAGGCAAAACATCAGCCCATATGGGCATAGGAGGCTGTTCCTTTATAGAGGACATTAAAAGGAGATTTGTAGGGCCTACAAATGTAGTCTTAAACTATCAAGGAGTGGAATATGGTTATAGGTTTAGGGGAATATGTAACAAATTATATAATCAATATAACAAAATATAAAACCTCCTCTCACTTCAGAAGGATGCAAAGCTTTGTAAACCAACAGATTTACATTAAATCTGAGAATAGCATGAGAATATGAATGGCATTTTCCCTAGCATCTGGTCTCTGGGTACACCATACTGAATCCAATGCAACAATCATACTTTCCCCGGGTGCTTTCCTTGCATGCACCTTTGTGAAAGCGTTTTTGTAGGTTTTGTTTCTGGAATGGTTAGTTAGCATGATATTCTCCGCAAATCAGTAGAGAGAATAAATAGTCAAAGCTGCTACCTGCATACATAACGGAAAAGGCAGATCAAATCTACTACAGGGGGTGTTAACTGGCATTTCATTACTGGGAAAATGCATGCAATTAAATACAGCTATCTTTACGCATATAATGTCCATGTACTGTGTTCCCCGTCATGTTTTATCTTGAGCATCTGTACTTTATTTTCATGCGTAGGAGTGCACCTATGACTATAGTTCTTGATAATGATCCACAACCCATTTTCACCACAGCACAGGCTTAACACACAGAAGAAACCTCTCACCAGCAAATTCCAGTCGGTGTTGATCTTGTCAGCAACGCGCAGGACGAAAACGATCAGGTACACGGAGGACAAGACAAACATGGTGAGCGACACGAACATCACCCAGCCTTGCAGAAGAGGCACTGGGACATTGGAGGAAGCAACAAGTATCCATACTAGGCTTCCAAAGACCTACCAATGTAAATACATGAAGTTAATTAATGCGGAGAGGCTGCGTTAAGACATAAGAAACGTCAATCTCTGAATAAATCTGAATAATTAAATCACAATAATCATGCATAATTAAGTACAATCGATCAGGTGCAGCACCTAACCGAAAGCATTCAAGATTACAATCCACAAAGCTTTCTAAAAAAAAAAAAATCTGAACTAGCCGTCTCCGGTGACAGAGCAACTGCCAACTTGTCAGCAGCTATAGTCGCGTCCGTTCAGCGCAGATGTCCGCAGCTCTGCGCGGCTCCACCAATGGGATCGGTGGAATTATGCTGATCTGCGCAGAACTGCGGGCATCTGCGCTGCAACAACGCGTCCACAGCCATAGCAGCGGCTGAGCCAACCGTTTGCTTAAGTGGCTCCTGTGTGAGCAGATTTGATTCTACATGGCCGTTATCACACGATTAAAACCAACACAAATACATGACAACTGCCGTGGCCGAACCACAGCCCAGTGCAAAATGAAGAGTCTGCGTGCTCTCCTTTTGAACACTCGTACTGCGGCGCATACGTGAATGCACACAGTTCAAAAGCCCAGGAAAGCGCTACACACTTACAATTTCCAAGCAGATCAAAACCCCCGAATAGGTCCTCAGCACGTCCGGTCCCGTCGGTAAGGAGATGACAGGAGCCGGGAAGGAGGTAGCCGCCGTACTGCTCAGGTCAGACATCCTCACCGCGTCTCGCAGGTTTGTGCATCGGGAGAGGCGAGCGCAGGCAAATTCCTCCCGAGTCATGTGATCAGAGGGCCAGACAGGTGTACC
Organism: Amia ocellicauda; assembly: GCF_036373705.1. Lineage (NCBI taxonomy): Eukaryota > Metazoa > Chordata > Actinopteri > Amiiformes > Amiidae > Amia > Amia ocellicauda. Next base: position 5,853,206 of record NC_089867.1, read on the forward strand.
GTAGCGCCGCCCGGCCACGCCCACTGCACCCAGGGATGACGCGACGACGCCTTGAACAGGAGAGAACCGCTTCCAGTGCAGAAACGCGTCAAAGATGATCCGCATCTCTAAAACGAGATAAAATACAATAGTCAAAAGAGACAGGAAAAGTTAAGAGTTTAAATAAAACAAAGACCGGCTACCGGCTGTGCTGACGTGACCTTTTTTTGTAGACAGACGAATGTCACATTGTGCACTGGGGTAAGTAATGAACTCATTCAAGGCCAACGGGGAAAACCAAAACCTACGTCATATAGAGGCAAAGTGGTGTATTACTTTTTCGGTGAAGAAAAATTCACACTTCAGTGAATCTCTAACTCATTGAGTTAGAACAACATAGCCACCTTTTTAACATCCAGAGACCTTACATTGATTGATTGATTGACACAGATTGATTTCAGCCCTGACAAGATACTCTCCAGTACATGATTCCAGTCTCCCAATTGATTGTATTTTAATTTGTGGGTTTGGGGAGTTTAAATGTCCTCCAGCTCGCATCTACTGCAAATATCAAACCCAAATGAAAAAAAAAAAAAGTTAATGGTTAGCTAAGGTATGAGGTTAAGGCAGCTTCTGTTTAGATAAGCAATTGCAAAGTGCACTGTGAAGTGTACATTTGGATTACCTTGTATATCGTTTTAAATTGGAATACAATTGCCACTTTATGGTGCATGTTCATTTAGCTGCAAACCAGCACTAATACTGCATCTCAACTCCAGCATTACTGTATTACAATTAAACAAAATAGAGCTGTAAATTAAAGCATAAATGCCCTGTGAGAATTTGTTTAAGCCACAATTGTGTTAGACCTACAAATCCATGGCTTTTGGATTACTGCTACTATTGAAAAATAAGTGGGGTTTCATTTGTCTTTTCAAATATTATAGTTTTACCTTTTCAATACTGCAACTACATATAGGTGCTTTCTAAAGACTCACATGTGAAGTGAATACAATTCCAGTTTGGATGCTACAGGAGGGTTTCTTTTCAGAGTAATACATTGTTACCATGGTGACACTTCATTACTATTAATCCATCTGGGATGTGAAGTGTTGTACCCAGCAGTTCACACTTCAAGACAGCTGATCAGACGTCCTGATCTGCCATGATGGTCCAGCCTCGACTAAAGATTTTACAATGCAGACAATCTGCACCCTACATAATGTGCTGTCTGTAAGTCCAATATGCCTTGCCTTATTTCAGTCATTCACTAAAAACTAGTTCTATAAGCAGTGAGGTCATAGATTTTGATGAGATTGATTGAGGTCCAGTGACAGAAAAAAAGTGACAGCATGAAGCATGTCACTTTTATACACCTTTATTGCATTCTTTCGCAGGGCTGTGTCCAAGAGAAACAATCATTCACTCACTGGAGGATATTTTACTAATGCAAACGTACGCTTTTCAAGCATTAAGGAAAACAATAGGTAAGCCATTAAGTCAAAAGAAAATAAAGCTTTCTTCCCCCCGTATATTAATCAAACAGTATATGGCAAACTATGATAACATTATATGAAGGCAAGCTATAGTCCAAAGCTTTCAGAAAGCATACAGCCTCTACCTGACCACAGCCACATTTGATATGTAAGCAGAGACCAGTGGAGCGAGATGTTATTGATGTGTCAGTCTGTGTAGCCATGGAGCCCCTTTGCATAGCTCAAATTAAAGTCCTTGCAATGTCAGGCCAGTGGCTGATTTATTTGTTCAAATACTTGCTTTAGTAAGGTAAACCAAGCAATGTAAATAATACAGTGAGTTCTAAAGGATTTATTGGTTTATGTAGAAAGATGTTAAATGCTGTATGACTTGATTTGTTCTATACTGTTAGTGTTAACAAATTAACAATTTGAATTTAACTTCTAAATATATTTTTTTCTTACCACTTCGTTCTGCTATAGAGTTCACTTTCTTGAGTAGTTTGCTCGTGACATACTTTGTAAAGCTGAGTTTTGATTTAGGAATACAATTTACATGAAAACCTTGATCACCTTTATATTCAGCCCTTGGTGTATTGGCTTATTTTTACACAATAGTGAGGTGTGGTTTAGGTGTGTTAGTTTACCCACTTAGATAAGTAAGCTGACACTTTCATAACTATGAACTGCATCACATTGAAACCCGGGCCTAGTGCACAGGTTGCTCTGGGATCTAGTCAGGTGTGTTTTCTGTTAGGTGCAAATTCCATTTTGAGTCTTAATACTGTGTACACTAAGTATCTGTCCAAATTTAGCAATTCTGTTTTAATGCATTCATACGTCTGTAACACAGTCTTTCACATGAAATCCTACATATTTACAAACCAATTGCCATTTGATAGAACCATGTGTGTTTGCTTTAGCTTTAACAGCCACCTTCCAAAATATCCACCTAAAGCCGTGAATGTTCCATAGTAGACAACAGCTAACAGGAAAGTATCATTGCTGAAATGCACTGATTTTCCACTAGCAACCACTCATAGACGAAAAGAAACACTGCTCAGATGCATGGAATTTGCAGACAATTACAAAGAAGGTATCAGTATTATATTTCATAGCAGGCTCTTTAGCCCAAGGCGATAGCCCCTTAGATTGTTTCCAAGATGATATTTATCCTGAAGAGGTTTGAATTTCCCTTGTGTGCCTCTGTCTGTAATTATAATAACAAAGTGATTATGAAAGCTTTCTCTTTGTTGTAAAGCAGCAGTTTAGATCATATCTAAAATGCACAATGCATGATTGACTAAATGCAGTACTTATTTCAGTTGAAGTTAAGCTGTAGGGGTGGTGTGGGGGTGATGGGGGTGCCAGCTGAAGAAATGACACTGCTGAACTTGCCTGTTTAATAGTCTTTTCTAATTTTTTATTTATTTTTTCTCAAACTATCATATTTGGACCATGTTAGGCAATTGACTTAATAGTGTATAGCACATACTAGGACTAGATATGAATCCAAAACTGGTAGTGTGAATTATGATGCACTGTTTTCTGTAACTGAAATGCTGTAAAACGTCAAATACTTGCAATGCCTGTATCCCTTATTTATCAGTTTTTCAACTTATTTAATTCAATCAAGATGTAGCGATCACACAGACACAAAAATAGAGCAATTTACATGAGAAATGTAGACTGAACAAGGACAAAAATGATTTTCAGACACTGGAAAGCATATTTGATGTCTATGGAAGTGAACCACAAAGCTGAGGGGAAACCAGGAGCAGAAATGAAAAGATTTAGGAAAATGTGATTAAAAATGATTTTAATGACCCAAATACGTCAAAACCAGTTCTATATTAAACTTTTGAAATGTCTTTACATTCGCAAGATAATGTCATCTAATGGAATAGAAGTGATATTCGCTTCTGTAATTCAACTATTTCTAAAACTTTTTTTGTATAAATTACAATAATTAAAGATCCCTTCAGTTTTAAATATGATGCATTTCTTGTCATTTTGTAGTTTTACATTGATCACATAATAGGTTTCTTACCCATTTCCCCAGGGGAAAACATTACTCTAATTAGGTAGAAAATCTCTTCTGTCTCCTTGATACCTAAAATGACTGTGTAACCATGCACCATGAACATTTCCTTCACTACTTTGTAGTCCTCATGCTGGTATTGTCAGATTTTGAAGTTGGCCATGATGTCTTCTGTGCTAACACCAATATACTGACACTTTGTATTCTACATTATGCAGTGTTATATCAGGCTTTTTAGAAATGTTTTACTGCTGTCTATATTTTTATAAGCAACGAGCCTTAGCTCATATGATGATTTTCTCATAACATGACTGAAGGATGAACAAGTATACTTGTTTGTTAGTTTACACTGTTGGTGAACATGATTGGAAAGTAATTTTATTCAAATTCTGCTACTATTTACCAAATGTCTTGTATGCCATTTTAAATTACATTATTAAAAAACGGGTACACCGAAAAAGTCCCTCTAACACAACAGAATGTGTGCTAATATAAACTGACACTGAGAAGCTGTCAATTAAGATGATCTCAGTGAAACATGTGATGCCTACCTGTAAATTACCTGCTACATGCTTCATGCTTTGAATTAAGTACACAGTTACTGCAGAAGAAGCAAGACTTGTTCCACACAACAAGCTTTTGATACTAGTAGACTTTTGCAATATTGTCCTAAGAAAAGGCATCTGTTAATTTTTTTCTACTTCGCACAATATTTTGAAATGTTTTCCAACAGGGGGGGATTGGACCCGAATGGTTGTCATTCAGAGCAGGGCACTTCTATAGAGTTGGTGTTAAAGTGGAGCTGCTCACATTACAATAGAGTTATGACTGAATCAATTTCTTATTTAATTGGTGTAAACCCAAACTTTTCTTATTGTGTACCCCCTTCCAGATTTACCAGCTGTCCACTACCCCTACCAGCAGACACACTTTATTTTAACCTATTTAATATCAAAGCATTGTATTTAATTTGTTTTTCATTTTAATATACGTTTACTTAAAAACTTAAACAATGGCTTAATAATACTATCCGTTAATGTGTCGGATGTGCTTGTTTGTTCGAGCATAGGCGTCGAGTTTGGAGTAATGGTAGGTGGTTTACAATCAATGCACAGTAAGCAATGTAAATGTATTATTATTGTTATGAATAAATATTACTGGTAGTAATAATGACAACAATATAACTAACTACATTTGAATATGCTTTTATATTTTTTCAACACAGACCAGCCTATTTGATTGGTTTTATTTCGTTTTTTGTTTGTTTCACTGAGCTCCTAGACAGGTGCACTCCTTGCAAAACTGATGATATCTCTTGAACAGTTATTTGTAAATATCTGTGTTTTGAGAATAAAAATACTGTCTGTATAACTTAGGTTTCTTTGTTAATGCACGTTTCTGTATTCATTAAAAAAACATATAGAATTAAAAAACCTTCATTGTCTTATGTTTGTGATATGTACAGTGAGGGAAAAAAGTATTTGATCCCCTGCTGATTTTGTATGTTTTCCCACTGACAAAGAAATGATCAGTCTATAATTTTAATGGTAGGTGTATTTTAACAGTGAGAGACAGAATAACAACAAAAAAATCCAGAAAAACGCATTTCAAAAAAGTTATACATTGATTTGCATGTTAATGAGGGAAATAAGTATTTGATCCCCTATCAATCTGCAAGATTTCTGGCTCCCTTTAAGAGAGTGCTCCTAATCTCAGCTCGTTACCTGTATAAAAGACACCTGTCCACAGAAGCAATCAATCAATCAGATTCCAAACTCTCCACCATGGCCAAGACCAAAGAGCTGTCCAAGGATGTCAGGGACAAGATTGTAGACCTACACAAGGCTGGAATGGGCTACAAGACCATCACCAAGCAGCTTGGTGAGAAGGTGACAACAGTTGGTGCGATTATTCGCAAATGGAAGAAACACAAAATAACTGCCAGTCTTCCTCGGTCTGGAGCTCCATGCAAGATCTCACTTTGTGGCGTTTCAATGATCATGAGAACGGTGAGGAATCAGCCCAGAACTACATGGGAGGATCTTGTTAATGATCTCAAGGCAGCTGGGACCATAGTCACCAAGAAAACAATTGGTAACACACTACGCCGTGAAGGACTGAAATCCTGCAGTGCCCGCAAGGTCCCCCTGCTCAAGAAAGCACATGTACAGGCCCGTGTGAAGTTTGCCAACATCTGAATGATTCAGAGGAGAACTGGGTGAAAGTGTTGTGGTCAGATGAGACCAAAATCGAGCTCTTTGGCATCAACTCAACTCGCCGTGTTTGGAGGAGGAGGAATGATCCCAAGAACACCATCCCCACCGTCAAACATGGAGGTGGAAACATGATGCTTTGGGGGTGTTTTTCTGCTAAGGGGACAGGACAACTGCACCGCATCAAAGGGACGATGGACGGGGCCATGTACCGTCAAATCTTGGGTGAGAACCTCCTTCCCTCAGCCAGGGCATTGAAACTGGGTCGTGGATGGGTATTCCAGCATGACAATGACCCAAAACACACAGCCAAGGCAACAAATTAGTGGCTCAAGAAGAAGCACATTAAGGTCCTGGAGTGGCCTAGCCAGTCTCCAGACCTTAATCCCATAGAAAATCTGTGGAGGAAGCTGAAGGTTCGAGTTGCCAAACGTCAGCCTCGAAACCTTAATGACTTGGAGAGGATCTGCAAAGAGGAGTGGCACAAAATCCCTCCTGAGATGTGTGCAAACCTGGTGGCCAACTACAAGAAACGTCTGACCTCTGTGATTGCCAGCAAGGGTTTTGCCACCAAGTACTAAGTCGAAGGGGTCAAATACTTATTTCCCTCATTAACATGCAAATCAATTTTATAACTTTTTTGAAATGCGTTTTTCTGGATTTTGTTGTTATTCTGTCTCTCACTGTTAAAATACACCTACCATTAAAATTATAGACTGATCATTTCTTTGTCAGTGGGCAAACGTACAAAATCAGCAGGGGATCAAATACTTTTTTCCCTCACTGTAGGTTTCATATGATCATTATATTTATGTAAAATGAAGTAATTTGCTGCGCTGTGATTAGACGGCTGTAGTCCTGACGCGTAGGCCGGTCACTGCGAGCTTAACTACCTTGTAAAGCAAATCCCATCAGAGTTCAGAAGCCTATTAAGAAAATGCAATAATACTTAAAAAATGCATAATCCGCCATTACACAGTTTCTTGCACGTACCCCCCACCAGTGATGTCTGGCATACCCCTAGGGGAACGCGTACCAGTTTGAGAACCACTGGTGTAAACTATCTGAAGGATTTGAAGTTGCAGAGAATGCATTTCTTCAAAAAATCCACAAGAGGGAGACCAGGCATCAGTACAGATCATAATGTACTGGCAGAGTAATAGTACAGTTGAAATAATCCACCTAGGACAGTTACTCCACCTATCCCACTGTAACCAGCAGGATCCTCACACCCAGTCATCTGAGCACTACAGTGTCTTCTGTGTCTGGCAGAAGCAGCCGACAGTGATGCTGGGGATCACTGGACTCTGTGGCCTCAGCAGCTGATTTTACCCAGTGCCACTCTGCGATTGGCAGTGGATGTGTGATGAAATATCATGAATACATTTTTTTTTTCTTTTCTGGAAATTAAAATGCATTCTGATTTCACTGAGATCTTAAGAAACCGTGATTCTTAATAGATTGTAGATCACAAAGTATTTGTGTTTCCTACCAATGGGAATTCTTCAGTAACACATTATAGACTGCAGACAATTTTTTCTATTGAAGTATCTCTTCTACAGTTTGTGAAGATTTACTGTTAAATGGTTAAAGAATCTGGGCTTCTACAGTAGTTTAATTTTCACACCTTATTTTTGATCCTTTACCGTAGTGGTGCCAGGATTTCAATCTCGGCTGGGCCAGAGAAATTAGTGGAGGGGATGAATTTTAATTGATTGAAAAGTTGTTTCTGAATCAAAATGCATTTGTAATTGGATAAATTTAGCCTATGTTAAAATGTGATAATAGAAATCAATAGGGGACATTATACTACCTGTAGGAACTTCAAACAGGGCTATAAACAAAATGACACATTTGCTAAGAAAACGTCTGTCTCCAAATGCTTGATTGTTTGCAATGGGTCAAAAATATCAATGTAGTAAACAAACAACTCAGAGCATTGTTGTGATTGGTTAAGATGGCTGTGCGTGGCTTTTGAACGGTCAATATTAAATCAATTTTCTAATTTTTTATATATTTGATTTACCGACAGGGGGATATTTTAATTTTGTTTATTCAAGAGATTCTAATATCGAACTAACATTTTTGCAGTCATAAATTTAGGGTGGGCCAATGGAAAAAAATTGGGTGGCCTACTAGGCCCAATCATAACGCCGCTGTACTTTTTTACTGCCCTGGAAGTGTCCATGTTAAGCGTCTGACCTTGCTCTCAGGACTTTACAAATTCATACTTTTAATATTTTATTTCGTTGTATCAACATTTATTTATTACAGAAGATAGTGTATGATGTATAGAACTTACATTGTAGATATATATTAAAGTTTAACATTAATACCTCACTCAGCTCTGCAGGAACTGCACTGAGAAACCACAGGAACCCGAGAACAGCTGCCAAGACTGAACACCATGAGTCAGGTTTGATTTGAATATATTGATGTCATATACATAATTTACTATGCAGTGTTCATATAATGTTCTTATTATAGTTTTAAAAATATAGTTTAACATGCTTTTCATGTACTAAAATGAGTTTGGGTGGAAGACACAAAATGAAGAGCTGCCCGAGATTAAAACAAAGCAGAAACACACATTATACAGGGAACAGGACCTGTGTAACCACCGACCAACATGCAGAAATGGATCTCAGGATCGGCTCTACTGGTATAACTAAGTATAGCCCTATGCTGAGGAAGTTGACCAGTTGACACTGGTGAAAGAAAAAAGTAGGAAAGTGTCATTATAGAAGCACAGGGATTGTTTATTTTGTTTAGTTTAATTCCCTGCAACAAAATAAAAATAAAATAACCCTTTAACAGTTTAAATGAACTAAAATAAAGTGCACAGACATTAACTAAAACATTAGGCACAGAGCAGAGAGAATGTAACAGATGCCTCTCATGTTGGCACATCTGCTGTCTCATTTGTTCTCTCAGGTCTGGTTTGGTCAGGGAAGGGGTGGGGGGAGGTAAGAAATGTAAAGTTTTATGACTAAACTGTTTCATGTTTTTGACAATGCAGAAAAACTAATGCAATAGTACATACTACATACAGGCTTCTGCCTCAGGGTGGTTTTCCATCTCGTGTTGAACGAATGCAGCTGTGGTACTGAGGTTGTTTAAGGTGTTATCATTTCATATACTTCTGTTTCATCTGAATTCCTAGTCTTTCCTCCTAAACCATTTAGAAATGTCTACCTAGTCTGAATTACCCCAGAACTACAGATTAGATTTGTCTATTTGAACAAAAACAACATGGTAGGTATTGTCAAATTGAGGATTAATGTTTTGTTTTTCTTGTGCAGGTGCAGATCTTGCATATGGACAATATTTTGAAATTCTGACTATTTGTGGTTTAATAAAAAAAAAAATCTATGAATCTTGAGGCATTTAAGTTCTTACTATAATTTTAAAATGTTCTTGAACTCAAAGTTTTCACTGTTTTATGATGCATCTCCCAATATTTTCTCAATTTATTTTCCCTTTAACAGAGAAGTTTCTCTTTCCAAAAGAGAATGCTCTACCAAGGGAGCTGTCATGGTTTTATAACACACTTCCCCAGTTCACTTCCAGAGGTCATCATCGCCTGAGTTCCAAGAACCCTGTCAGTGAGCATTCCTCACACCCTGTACAAATCTGTCAATCTACATTCCACAAAACCCAGTGCTCTCATTCACACAGCTCACGCCAACACCAATTGCCTTCTCTCTCCTGCCTCTCACACAAACCCCCAGGTCACATCCCTTCTTTGCCTGGTCTTATCTTGAGTTATGTTGCAATTCTAAGTAATCCTGTATACACTCTTGATTTCCTGCCTTCGACCTCCATGTACCCTGACCACTGATTCCCGGATTTTCCCTACCATCCTTTTTGCCTGATCGCTGACCTCCTGCTTGCCTTTCAGACTGTCCCTGACATTGTTTGCCAGCATTTGACCCTAGCCCATCTCTTGACTCCCGTCACTCCGCACTTGGGTTTCACTCCTCCGTGGTGCTTCGTCACAGTAGCATGCAAATATAAAGCGTTTTGAGTACCTTCTTGACAAAATAAATATCACACTGAATTGTTGACCATTGTGGACTGTGAGAGAGATGTGTGCCTCTAATTGCTACAAAGATTGAAATGCATCTATTGATAGAAATTCTTCCAGTAATAATACAATCAAACGATTTTATCCTTAAATGTCCTTGTATTGTTTTACAAATGGTAACATTTAATGGTTAACATTATACAATATGCAGCATTAAAAGGGTAACACTAAACATTTCATCCACACATTGCACTAAATAAGTGAGTGTGTATGTATGTATGTGTGTGTGTCAGTGGGCAAATATATATACACACACACACACACACACACACATATATTCAGTTAGGTCCATAAATATTTCGACAGAGACAATTGTCATATTTTGGCTCTGTATGCCACCACAATAGATTTGAAAGGAAACAACCAAGATGTGCTTTAAGTGTAGCCTTAAGTCCATTAATCTTTATTTTGAGGGTAGTTACATCCAAATTAGGTGAACAGTGTAGGAATTACACCCATTGTGGTCAAACCAATGTGGTCCCCCCAATTTTAGGGGCTGAAAAGTATTTCGACAAACTAACATAATCATGAATTAAATTGTGAGTTTCAATACTTGATTGCAAATCAATGACCCATAGATTCAGTGAGGGAAAAAAGTATTTGATCCCCTGCTGATTTTGTACGTTTGCCCACTGACAAAGAAATGATCAGTCTATAATTTTAATGGTAGGTGTATTTTAACAGTAAGAGACAGAATAACAACAAAAAAATCCAGAAAAACGCATTTCAAAAAAGTTATAAATTGATTTGCATGTTAATGAGGGAAACCCCGCTCTCACGGCAAAACAGTGCCAAAACTCGTAAACAAAAAAAACAACAAAAAAGCGAATCGGCGGCAAAAGCAAAGATTGCAGCAGCGACTCCAGGTGGGCATGGGAGTGAAATGGACTCCGTGAATTCGAGTTTTGCTCTCGATTTAAAATTATTTGTTTTCAAGATTTATTTATTTTGCTTTCGACTGTTTTATTTTTGATCTCAACATAAATTCTCAACAATTTAACAGGAAACAGGTACTGAAATAACATCTACCCCCAACTTAAGTTAAACATTTAAACCTTATTCAAAGACACAGATATAAAAATAAATCTCTAATATTTGTGGTGAACACCACCATTTAACCTTGTAGATTGTTGCAAACAAATTTACGGGTATTGTTGCAGCTTAGAATCAGCGTTCTTCACTGTTGGTTTAGTGCGTCTTCATCCACAATTCGTGCATGAACTTTGCTCCCTTTGTCTCGGGATTGTGCGGTCTCGTAGGTTGTCCCTATTTTAATTTATGTGTGAAATTCCGACAGAAATGGCTGTAGAACTGTCACTATTTCGAACTGGAAGTTTGAATCGCTCCTGATTTCAGGAAAAGGTGTAAATAAGAACTTAAACAGTTCTAAATAGCAACACTTTGATGAATAGAGCCAAGTGTATGTTGTAGAGTGTGTGTGTGTAGTTTGTAAATTAATATGCAAAGTGCTGATAAATACGCAAAGTGGTGATGAACTGACGCTGGTGATGAAATGTACCCAGTGTTTAAATGTGCGTGATGAAAAGACGTAGACCCAGCAAGAACAGCTTTGTTCAGACGCATTTAACAATGTAACACTAGGGGGTACTGTGCACCCTAAACGAAAGTTGGTCTTGGTACCTGAAATGATTTTATATTGTATTAAGCAATGGAATTAAGTCTATTGTGCATATAATGTACTATTTTCTAGAACTGAAATGCTGTAAAACTTTAAATAAATGCACTTCAAAATACCTATATCCCTTATGTCAGCTATTCAACTGATTTATTCAGTCAAGAGGTAGAGATCACACACACACACACACACACAAATAGAACAATTTACATGAGAAATTTAGACTGAACAAGCACAAAGTTGACTTTCAAACTGAGGGAAAGCATAGTTGATGTCTATGGAAATTAAACAAAAAGCTGAAGGGAAACGCGGAGCAGAAATGAGAAGATTTAGGAAACCATGATTACAAATTATTTTAATGACCTAAATACATCAGAACCAGTTCTATATTTGTTGTCCTTACATTCATCAGATAATGTAATCTAATGGAAAAGTAATGTATGAGTGTGTCTATTTCTAAAACATTAAACATTTTTAGGTATAGTAATTATTTCAAGATTCCATCAGTTTTCAATATAATGCATTTCTTGTAATTTCTTTTACATTTATTATAAAACGGGTGTTTTAACCAGGGGGGAAAATCTAAAATGTATTAAATGCTTCCACAATTACTTTTAAAATACTTTCTTTTATAACATAAATGCATTGTCAATATAAAAGCAGTATAAGTAAAAGCCATAGTTTACATATCAAAAGGACATTATTGGATGATGACTGTGCCCCTCCTCTTTTTCCAGAACTCACACACAAAATAAATGGTGAGGTCACACTCCACGTCATTCCATGAGCCAGTGTTCACCATCTCCACACAGTTCTCATTCACAGCGGCGTTGTTGGGCTCCCCTGGGCTCCAGCCAGTGAAATTTTGTAGAGGAGTGTTGTCCACGTACATGAACTGGCCCTCCTTGTCTGAATCGTGTAAACCAATGAAGACGCGGCTGAGCCCAGCTTGGCTGATGGAACTGGTGATCAGCAAGTTTGTTTCTTCATCCTTGGGCATGGCCAGGGTGCCTCCTCTCAGTCTGCAATTTGTCAGAGCGTCTTTATACTTTTTAGCTTCTTTTATAATGAGGTAGAACTTCTCTTCTGTCTCCTTGATACCTAAAATGACTGAAGTGTAACCATGTATCAATATTAGAAATTGACCAAAATCAAGTGCTTCCTCTTTTTAACCCCTTTGTATATTGCTAGGGCTTCAAGGCTTCAGTCAAACAATCCACAAAGCATTTTTTTTTCTTTTCAAGGGGGTTCATTTCTAATGTCACTTAAGCACTTATTCATGTACCTTGAACTGACTTGTAGATTACATTAATACAATCACAAGGTTGTCTGTATCAAAATGTGCTTTTGTAACCTAGCCAATCCGATTTATTGATTTTATTTTTCAAACTTTTTTCTATTGGTCTATGCAGTCTAGTCAGCTGCTGCTGCTAGTATACATGTATAATAATTTCCCTGTTTCATACAACACAAGTTGTCTGTACTGTGAAATTAATAGTTGTACATTATGATCTAATTCTGGTATGTTGTCATACTAAAATCAGTACTTTTATTTTGCCGTTACTTCAATTAATTGGAATGCACACGTAAAAAAGTGGTTTTAGTCATAAAACATTTGGCTTAATAGCACAAAACACCAGACCAGTGAGTTTTGGTTATAGTGATATAAACTGCTTTTGGGACTAAGAACAAATCCATGTTTTATGTTTAAAGTGGTTAAATGGCCACAGGTTCTGTATTTACTAGCTTAACAAAGTAGAGATTAAGGAGATGGAAAATTGATGTCTAGACTGCTATTATATATGTTTTAAACCCTCAAAAAATATCTTGTACAAATGACAGGGATCACCTTTATTTTGACTAATCTTTTGGCTATTGTGTTATGTACATTTGACTCCAGGCCTGACTGTTAAAATACTTTGAGTCATACACTTCAGATCAGAGCTGGTAGGTTAATGTTAACACATACAGATCAGATTAGAAGGAATAGCAATCGCTGTGGATGGGAGCTCCTATCCAAACAACCAGTCTGTTGCAGTCAAAAGTGTTCATTTTAAGATTTCAGTTCCTACCCACTACTTATATTGAGAGAGAAAGAAAGCTAAAACTACTTTGGGGAAAAATAAGTAAGCTTTCAATTAAGCTTTCAATTAAAATCACATTGTCGAGAACTCCACATTTTCGGTTTCATCGACATTTCGAAAAACAACAATCCAAATACAGTAGTATTATTTATCTCCCAGACAGTTGGTCATCAGAAGACTACAGATAGAAATGTTTTGTGGAAGTGACTGACTTACAAAAGTGATAGCACTCCAAGATTAAACTCCAGCAATGTATTTAAAGTGAGTACAGCTCTTATTATTTATTGAGTCTCTCACACAATCATGTGGGCTGTCATCATAGTTGCTTAGGGAGGGGAGTAAGGTATAATTATTGTGAAGACTGAAGCATCAAACTTGACTTCAACCCTACAGTTGACCCTCTGTTCTATACTGCTCACTTTAATGATGCAGTGATGGATAAGGTTTGCCAAATCCTAAATGCAATTTAGGTTGTTCCCTTTTACATTGTGTATCTTGGCAGGAGGTAAATTAGCGATTGTTTGGCATTTAAAGACTTCAACAAAGTAACTGCTAATATTAAGTTAGAGACGAGTAAAAGTCATATTGTTTGTACATCTGGGATTTGAAAGACAACTGAAAAGAAGCCAAGAATAAGTCATGTTCTTTTAAGTCTGTAATTTCAGAGCTGGTAAGGGAAATGTGGGCAACTATAGTAAAATACCATATGGCAGCTCTTTCCAAACTTTTGACTTGGGGAGCTACATCTTCAACTTTTCATTCCAGCTGAGCTCATACTTACTTCATCCACGTACTGGCTAAATGAGATGAACATAATGCAATTTCTATACACTGACGACTCCTATAAAACCTCAGGGACTAAGGCCCCACCAGAAACAGCAGTAAATGTATGTGGGGGAAAAATATAGAAATCCTATCCTGCCTTTGTCCTTGTTGTGCTGTTACTCCTCACTTGGTTATCAGAGCTCACATTCCTTTCTTGCAACTTATTATCTGCAAAGTACCTTCCAATGCAACTGGCAATGTAGAGGTTAATGATTATTATTCTTGAGTAATAATCATAATATTGATAAGATGGGAAGGCTTAGTTTAGAATGCCAATGAAATCACTGCGAGTTATTAGAAATGACCGTTCAGACACTGTTTGTAAAATGTTAAGGCCCCTTGGGCGTATGCCCCAGAGGGGGTATAAAAGCTTTGTTCTATCCCAAAACTTTTGGGGAACAGTGTCATGCTAGCCTAAAATCCTTTGAGTTCTGTATTGCGCTGTTCCTCCCGTGCATGTAATAAATTCTGACTAGAACTCCCGACTCCAAATTTTTCTTCCACCACATGTGTATCTGTGCAAAAGCAGGAATATGCAATGGGATAATGCAATGTATTTATATTCCTAAATTATCACTGGTACCACCAGTACATTGCAAGAACTCGGATCAGGCACGGCAAAGACTGTTTATCAAGACTAGCAATTCTTCAGGACAATGACCCAACATTTTCTACAGGTATCGAGTCCTTTATACCAAGATTTTGCCTCCCACTTTGTTGAATAACTGCTGGTTTAACAGTCCAGCAGCAGAAAGTTGTTCAGACTAATTTATCTTTAGAAAACTGTTCAGGTAAATAAACCATTACTGCTCGATTTAAAGAGTTTTTTAAAAAACATTCTGAAGAGCTAAGTGTGTGCCAGTCAAGGGCGATTCTAGGATTTTGGCAATGGGCGGGCCATAATT
This sequence comes from Amia ocellicauda, assembly GCF_036373705.1. Classification (NCBI taxonomy): domain Eukaryota; kingdom Metazoa; phylum Chordata; class Actinopteri; order Amiiformes; family Amiidae; genus Amia; species Amia ocellicauda. The sequence continues at coordinate 5,868,451 of NC_089867.1, forward strand.
ATTACAAAGAAGACGATATCTACTAGGGGTGTCCAGGGGCATTCTCCCCTGGCCAGATTTATTTGTAAAATGACTTTTAAAAACTCAGTTTTTTAAGCGAAGAGTGAAGCAAATTACAAGGATAAGCGATTTTAAAATTGACATTAACACAATAGACAACCGTGATACCTTATTGCCACTAACACAATAGACAATATAGACATTCTCCACCCGTCTCAGTCCCAAAAGTGCTTCAATGTGGACACATCCCTGAGCATTTTTGCAGTGCAAGATGAATGGTATTAGTGAACAAAATAGGGTTCCCTTAATATGCAAAACTAAAGAAAGAAAATGCCTGATTGGACAGAATGGGTACACAACCCCCACCCCAATATCACTAGAATGCATCTTTAACACTATACATTAAGAAGCCCCTTTTAACCCATTAGCTAACATTACTGCTCCACTGATAATGAGTTGAGATAACCAGAGCCAGCTAGGGTTACCATATCTGAGCTGTCAATAAAGAGGACACACCAAAAGGTGGGGGTGGCAGTGAGGGACTGAAGGTGTAAACAAACCTAACCTCAATCTAACTATCCTTTTGTAAATTGTTAACCCCCCAACAAAACAAAACAGTTCTGATTGGTTGTTGTAGTCTTTACAGACGTCAGTCATTTATTAACAACCAATAGTTGTTCAAAAACGCTTCACATAGGCGATCACTATCACCTCACACACATTCACATTCATTTCTGATCGAATTGTAGCGCTGCTGGAGTGGAAGGGTTAAACATGCACCCGGGACTGCAGATCAGTGCTGGGAAAAGGGCGAGCAGGCAAATCCCGGACATTGTTAGATACTTAAAAAATCCGTCCTGACGGAGATTAAAGGACCGAAAACCTGGATGTATGGTAACTTTAAACTAGTGTAGTTTAGCTATCACCATTAGCTGGGGTGGAGGGCAATCAGAGACAGTGGCCCTGTGGCCCACGCCGCAGTATTAAAAAAAATCTGAAATGATGAACTTCATTGGAAATGGAATGAATGGGTTGCGTGAAACTGTCAGGTAGGAGTTTATTTCCGATTCCCCAAATACAAGAGTGATTTGTGAACAGGACGTGTTTAGTTGTTGTTGAGCATTGTCATAATGAACCTTTTCTTCCCAGCCCTGCCATCTGATGAGCTTTGAAGTTTCAGTAAATCTATTTTTACAGAAGTGCTACTGCCTGACCTAAGACAGGAGCAAGGTGTCCTGACTCATTGGCGCTTTATCTTCAGGTTCAGGTTTCGATGTAGTGAAATGTTACAGATTAACTAAACAAAAAGTAAGAGATCTGAAACCTACAGTGTATGTTAATGTGACCAAATAATAATCTAATGCCATGTTAGGCCTACAGTCAACTTTGTATTTTCTCAATTAATTTTCAAAATCTGTTTCCTTAACTCTGACTGATTTGAATATTTTGTTTGCACCCATCTACTTTACCAGAGGAAATCAAATAGATTTTGGAAAGCTACTTCCAGATGCCCAAAAAAAAGCATTACATTTAAAGCACTTATTTTCCACATCTTCAGGGTACAAATACATTTGAATGTTTATATGTGTATATGTATTATTGAAGTTTCTCAATAATATATTGTCTTTGCAAATTAAAAATATTAAGAATACAATTTCTGAAAAAACTTCTGCAATTAAGTTTCATATTACTGTTAATGCAATGATTTCCCACAGTGACTTATTAAAACAGAAGTAGAAAAGAAAGAGTGCAGTGTTGTTTAATGACAGGCAAGCTCCTGTTAAAATGTTAATAGTATTGTAAAGACACAAAATGTACCGTTTTTAACAAACTTCACAGAGTTCCTCAGTTTGCTGATATTGACATCCATCTGCCCCACAACTTTTCGATATCTTCCACAGTCACAGGTGGTTCCTATAATCAATAAGCATGTATATGTGATTTAATGAAAAATAAAAATAGAATTGAATTAAATGTTCTGAGCATAACATTACAAATTAATGTTTCAAGTGTTTTTCGATTTGAGTGATGCTTTTTTGTACAATATGGCAGTACATCTGAATCAATACTAACCATATAAAATTTCTCATTTATTATTTTAATTGAAAATCCTTTCTTGCTAAAACACATCAACGGCTGATACAAGTGTGATTGCACAGAAATTGAGAAACGTGTCTCTTAAAAAGGAAATTGATACCAGGTTTTCCTTTGAATCCGGCAGGCCCATCAGATCCCTTCAGTCCTTTGTCACCTGAAAGAAAGGTAATTGCATAGTGCCCATTCCTTGCACAAAATATCAATTGCATTTAGTTAGACAGAAACATAATATATTGCACTTGATTTCACATCACGTAGTTTCTGTAGCTTGCTACAATTTTGCCTTCTTCAAGCATATTAACGCATAATATTGCACACAAAATGTGATTATTAATAGAGGTGAGTTACATAACCGCAAAAACATTTAAAAAAAATGTACGATTCCTGACATAAATATCCTATAGGGCACAATCAAATCAGAATTTATTTTTCAGGAATTCTTAGTACAGGACTTTGTTTGAATAGCACATACAGGACTGGTAGATTGGGATGATATATTTATATCAGGCCTGTCATATGTTTGAGATATATACATCACACTTGGTTCTTAATGGTTAGAACTAATATTAAACATTAGTCTTCTGCGTCACAGATCAATTCAACATTCAGCCCTCTGTTTTTATTGAAATGTTTTTTTCTGCCAGTAGGTGGTAGTACTGCTGTATCAGCTTTCAGGCACAGATGGTAAGCTGGACCTAAAAACATGTTTAAGATTTTGTTGCTGAAATACATGATACAATTTTCATTTTGTGCACTTGCTTAACTGAACTTTCTAATGTTTTCTTTTTTCTTTTTTCTTTTTTTATGTGCTATTGTGATAATTGAAGGCTATAGTTTAAGCTGGCATAACATTCTTCTAAACATGGTGTTGAGAATAGATGTTACCTTTAAAAACCTTGTTCTATAAATACTGTTTTATAAAAGTATATTTAAAAGAATGCTTGGCAAAAATCATCAAACGGCAGTTCACTTTTGTTCCTAAGTTTGGCCTCCAAGTCATTTACCTCCAAGACTTGTTTTGAGTTGATTGCAGGTTTATATTATGTTCTTAATTTGACTTGTCATTTCCGATTGATTTAATCTCATCTGTACTGCTAACACAAGGATGTGGCTTACTGTTTAGAAAACATGTTTATTTTTTACATTTCTAGGAGTTCTCAACTTGACCTAAAATAGAGACATAAGTTGATGCAGATGAAGAAGTAAAGAGTGAAGTTTGTGGTTTTTGCTCAAATTAACCTTTTCCTGCATTCAAGGGGATTGATTTTCAAGGTGTAACTTGATATAACATTCCTGGAAGTCGAGGCTATATGTCAATGTGTGTCAGGCATGTGCGCAGGTAAGGCACCTGCCCCCTGGACCGCACTTGGCAGTTTACCACCCCCCTCCCCCCACCCTGGACAGGGTGCCCTTTTTGTTATACACTGTAAACATTGCTGTAGTATTTGTAGTATTTACCAGTCAACTAAACAACATGGTTAATCGACTTGACGTTTAGAGTTCAATATCAAAAGTCTTGTCCCACATAATGAACAACATGGTGCATTTGCATCAACAGGGGCTACCTTTGGGATTCATTTCTGAAATATGATTTTCTGTCTGCAGTTCCTCCACAATTAAGGACCTGCAGAATGTTACCTTTGTCTCCAACTGGGCCGATTTTTCCCATCATCCCCACATCGCCATGGTTTCCCAGCTCCCCCTTCAATCCTTAAAGAAGAGGAACATGGAAGTGTTCAACACGTTTAACAGATTCATTTGTAGCACTGTTGAACTCTCTATAGTGTCTATACAAGACAACAAATTGTTCAGAAAATAAATTGGCTGCAAATATGTGTTTCTATGATGCATGAAATACTGAAACCCTCCCATGTACATTTTCTTGGTTACTTTTCAGTAATGCATTTAAAGCCCTCTATGACGAAGTGTAGCTGCTAAATCACTAACTCTGGACTAGAACACTTTGAGAAATATGTTAAGTGTGCTCATCAAGGCTAGTACAACCAGCACTTGACGTAAAACATGACCTAGATAAAGAGAAGTGTTCATCAGAAGAGATCTCTCTGTTTGTATTATTGCTTTTCTTGAGAATGTGTTGCCATGGACACATTTCTCTGCTCATGTTTCTCTGCATAGTATTACAGACATTAGAAATGTAAGTGTTGACTGTGATTTTCTCATAAAAGTGATCTACAGCTCAGAACGTTTCCTTGTATTGGAAGGGAGTCACTAGTTTTATTGCATCCATGCCAATTACATTAATGGATTTCTTCCAATGTACACTGCTCATTCGAAACACTAGATGAGATTGAAACTGTTCCCTTTTAAGCTGTTTAGCCCTTTGGTCTAAATGGCGGGGAGCGCTCATAAACTGTGGAAGAAGAAAAAGCTTGGCAGGATATTATGGTGTTTAAAATGTGTAGCAGCTTGCTCTCATCAAATCAAAATAGTGCTCTTTGTTGCTGGTCAATGTTTTGGATTAGATCCATTCCAGTGGAAGTCTCTGAAAACTCTCACCTCACTGAGCATAGGCAGAAAGCATTAAAAATAAACACAAATAAGATATTACATATATTTTTACTTTGATTTTTACCAAATCAACTGTTTAGTCAATTCCAGGCCATTGTTGTGAGTAATAGTAATTTCCTTGCAGTTAATTTTATAAACTAACCATGTGTTGATGGATCAATATCAAGACGGAGGAGATGCAGCTTTGAGAATAAAGGCACCTCCTTTATGAGTTAGAAGCCCGCATAGACAGTGTATCAAACACAAAACCATCCCCTTTGAAATGTGACCTTTGGGAACACATATGGGAACATGGGGATCAACATCGTTGAGTAATACATATGCTTTCCACTAATGTGGTCCTCTTGCTGGAAAGACTTTCACAAACCAAAAAAATTTCTGGTCCACTCTTAAGTTCCAAACCTTGATTGTGTTCCCAGTGTAGGTTAAAGCACTGCTAACGAAGGAAGAAAATAGTAGTGTATCCTTTTACATTTCAAAGTATAGTCTGCCGCAGTTGAATCACAAATCTAGATTGCTAGGGTACGGTTTGGGATTTTCAAATTATTCTTACAGTATACTGAGCAAACCTACAGTATCTATAGGAGATGGCAGATTTCCTCATGCCCTTTTTTATTGCAGTATGCATAATCTATTATCTTTGCAAGCTAATAGAATAATTTAAATGTAAGACATTAATTTTATGAAGAAAATAAATATTTTACTATTATGATGGAATAGGTTTTAAATGTGCAAGCTACCATTCTTGTGATTGATCAGTACTCCAAACACTCTGGGTCTTCAATGCAGAAAACCTTTTTTTTTTTTTTTTTCCCTCCTCATCATTTAAAACTTAGTAAAATAGTAATTTTGCTATGGTAGTTTAATGCACCTGTAACACAGATAATACCTTAACTGACAGGATTAATTGATTAAATAAAGTCCTTATCAGGTCAGTAATTAAAGAGAGCCCAATATGTGAAGAGAAGGACGGATTGGTGTTGTTTGGCTCTCAAGTCAGCTGTTGCAGAATGAATATTTGAACTCCAAGCATTTTTCCTCAGAAACCTCTGTGTTCATTCTAAAACCACACAACATTTAACCATGTTGTAATTCAGTGTAAATATAGCTCGGTAGCTCTTTGAAGTTGAGAAGCGCAGTGTGTCATTAGTCTTTAAGTCAAAAGAGTTCAATTTAGCTTAAAGACTATTTATGGCTATTTGAAAATATTCTTGGTTTTCCCCGACATTTCCTTAACCCGGAGCTCCATATTTTCAGCTGTTTTCTCCTCCTGTGGAAATAAACAAACAAACAAAAGATAACCTTTTGATCCGATGGGGCCCATCTTTCCTGGCTTCCCTCCTTCCCCTTCATCCCCCTTTTCGCCTTGATCGCCTGTCAAACAAGATTAGAAGAGCCACTTATTTTAAAGCAAATTACAAAACAGAAATGGTAATTTACAGTGTCTTCTAAACAATATTATCAATTAGATTACAACTGTGAAAATGCAGAGGTTTTTTTCCCCCAATCTGAGAGAAATGTGCTGTCTTTTTAGCGCCTTAACAAAACAAGGCATAGCCTTAAACTGAACAAATCGACAATATATAAAAATGGCTTGCTTTTCAATCACCAAATAAACTTGAATACCACTGCTTGTATCTCAGGTTTCCTATTTGTTTTTATATCTTGTGGCTTTTCGATTCTATATCTACAGTGAGGGAAAAAAGTATTTGATCCCCTGCTGATTTTGTACGTTTGCCCACTGACAAAGAAATGATCAGTCTATAATTTTAATGGTAGGTATATTTTAACAGTGAGAGACAGAATAACAACACAAAAATCCAGAAAAATGCATTTAAAAAAAGTTATAAATTGATTTGCATGTTAATGAGGGAAATAAGTATTTGATCCCCTATCAATCAGCAAGATTTCTGGCTCCCAGTTGTCTTTTATACAGGTAACAAGCTGAGATTAGGAGCACTCCCTTTAAGCTTGTTACCTATATAAAAGACACCTGTCCACAGACGCAATCAATCAATCGGATTCCAAACTCTCCACCATGGCCAAGACCAAATAGCTGTCCAAGGATGTCAGGGACAAGATTGTAGACCTACACAAGGCTGGAATGGGCTACAAGACCATCGCCAAGCAGCTTGGTGAGAAGGTGACAACAGTTCGTGCGATTATTCGCAAATGGAAGAAACACAAAATAACTGTCAGTCTCCCTCGGTCTGGGGCTCCATGCAAGATCTCACCTCGTGGAGTTTCAATGATCATGAGAACGGTGAGGAATCAGCCCAGAACTACACGGGAGGATCTTGTTAATGATCTCAAGGCAGCTGGGACCATAGTCACCAAGAAAACAATTGGTAACACACTACGCCGTGAAGGACTGAAATCCTGCAGCGCCCGCAAGGTCCCCCTGCTCAAGAAAGCACATGTTCATTGGCAAACTTCAGATGGGCCTGTACATCTGAATGATTCAGAGGAGAACTGGGTGAAAGTGTTGTGGTCAGATGAGACCAAAATCAAGCTCTTTGGCATCAACTCAACTCGCCGTGTTTGGAGGAGGAGGAATGACCCCAAGAACACCATCCCCACCGTCAAATATGGAGGTGGAAACATTATGCTTTGGGGGTGTTTTTCTGCTAAGGGGACAGGACAACTGCACCGCATCAAATGGACGATGGACGGGGCCATGTACTGGCAAATCTTGGGTGAGAACCTCCTCCCTCAGCCAGGGCATTGAAACTGGGTCGTGGATGGGTATTCCAGCATGACAATGACCCAAAACACACAGCCAAGGCAACAAAGGAGTGGCTCAAGAAGAAGCACATTAAGGTCCTGGAGTGGACTAGCCAGTCTCCAGACCTTAATCCCATAGAAAATCTGTGGAGGGAGATGAAGGTTCGAGTTGCCAAACGTCAGCCTTGAAACCTTAATGACTTGGAGAGGATCTGCAAAGAGGAGTGGGACAAAATCCCTCCTGAGATGTGTGCAAACCTGGTGGCCAACTACAAGAAACGTCTGACCTCTGTGATTGCCAGCAAGGGTTTTGCCACCAATTACTAAGTCGAAGGGGTCAAATACTTATTTCCCTCATTAACATGCAAATCAACGTATAACTTTTTTGAAATGCGTTTTTCTGGATTTTTTTGTTGTTATTCTGTCTCTCACTGTTAAAATACACCTACCATTAAAATTATAGACTGATCATTTCTTTGTCAGTGGGCAAACGTACAAAATCAGCAGGGGATCAAATACTTTTTTCCCTCACTGTATATCTATATCAATGTTCTATTTATTTTTTTATTTCTGCAAATAATATATCTACAAAATTACAAACATCAATACGCATCTTCAGAATTTTCTCTGCACTGGTTAGTGGTCGGTTTGCCACAGAAGCACAATGCTCAACAGTTAAACCGATACACAATATAGAAAAACTGTGCTTAACATACAGAGCTTTTATGTAATATATAAGTATGAGAAAAGATGAGGTGGCAGGTGGAAACAAACAGGGTTTTTAAAAGGTATGATCATCTTTCTCCAAAATTATTCATTTTGACATGGTTAGGTTGCAAAATCTGTAATTTGACACATTAGTCAGAACAGGTGTATCATGCAGGTTGCTTATACTTTCATGGGAAACTTGATTTTTCTAGACTGTCCATTTTTTTTTTTCACTTCACTCATCAGACAGAATATCAATATCACCATTTGTTTTTCCATTTCGAATCATGCAATGTTACTGTATCTTGTATGTAAAACCTTTAAGAGAAAATTAGTGAACAACAAAGGTATTTTCTAATCAGTCTTCAAATGATAAGCCTAAAATGTATGCAAGTAATTCTAATTAGCAGTTCCTGTAGGATAGCAATGCGCAACTCTGGTTATGGAGCATTACAATTCAACAGGTATGCAGGTCTCTCGGAATCTGCAGCACTTAACAAACTTGCAAATGTTAAACTGGTCCATTTTAATCCAATAATGAGCTGAATTAGGTTGTAGAGACCTCACTGGCGTATTCCAGAGCCTCTCTACCACATATTCAAATATGTTTTTTTTTTTTTTCCTCGAGTCATGAATACATGGGAATGCAACTGTCATTGAATTATTAAACACAAATAATTATAAGAGCAAGGTTTGAAAGCAAAAACACATGGCACACACCATAAGAGAAAGTCAAACCTGCTTCAGGGAGTCGTTACCTTTCGATCCTGGTAGGATTGTGTTAGAGCAGACCTCTGTGCCTTGGGTAACAGTGGAAATTAGAGAGAAAAACAGGACCAGCAGCAAACATCTTGTCAGCTTTGGGTTCTCCATTGCCTTAATCAGAATCCCAAACAGAAGACTGTCGGCCTTGAGAATCTGTGAAATCCTCACATTTGTTTACTTGGCCTTATCTTTTGAATGTCATGATGACCAATTACAGTGTCCAGAATGTTTGGTGTCCCTTTCACCCAAAAGCATCTGCAGTTTGTCTTTCACTTTAAACCTTTCCAGAACATCTAAACAACATTTACATAATTGTTTTAAACAGAGTATCTTGTAATCCTTTTGCTTCTCTACACTGCATAAAACATTGACAACTGGCATCAATATGCTTTGAGATTTTGTTCGACTAAAGCATCTGCACCAACTGCGAAAACAATCTGTGTGATATTAACACGACTGTCTAACACAGCTCAATAAATCAATTTTATATTGTGTTCCCTGAGTTTTAGCAATTTTAGTACATACACTTTAACTTCCACACACGCTATAAAGAAATGAAAACTGGGCCATATATACTTTCAGCATGCAGCATAGCCTAGCCATGCTGGGTGTTCAACGACAATAGTTAGCAAATGGTAAAAGAACTGTTACAAATCTGAAACTTCTAACAGCAAAGTGTAAATAACTGCATAAACAGCCTGCTTTCCGCTATAGCCAACTTTCCTACCCTCATGAAGACTTCAGTGTGTTTTTTTTATTTCACATTTGATTATATAACAATTATTTTTATGTATTTATATTTTGATGCCCAGAAAACTTTCCCAAGGTTTGATATCTTGCGTTGTTTGTGATTGAGTTTGGTACTGTACGCCATCCTTTAGTATGTCATTATTTGATACTCTCTTTATTTCCATCTCATTTATCACTGCAAGGCGTGCTGCACAGCATGCGCTTGGCAGTACAATGTTGTTGTTTTTTCTCTTCAGCTTCCTCAAGTCATTCTTCAGCGGTTCATCAGTGGAAAGTTCTCCAACATCCTTATTGTGGTAAAATTCATAATGTACAAAAGAAAATGATAAATTCCTATAATCTAAGTCATGTGTTCAGAAACTTATTTCTTTATTTTATCACTTCACCACATTCCTTTTAAATATTTACACAACCGTGGTCTGGAATATGGCTATACTGCTGCCCTATATCCATCTCAGTGTAAATACTGCTGGATAGTGTAAGAGCTGGTTCTCAGTAGTGCATTCCTTATATGTGGTTCATTGAATGGTCTTTACATTAACATCAAGCAATACTGCCATGATTTACAGAAATGTAGATGTTTAGATGTTGGTAAGCCAACACAACCACAAAGAAAGATGTGTAAAAGGCAGAAATGGTGACTGATCATTCAACTTTGTTTAAAAAAAAAACAGTTGTGAAATTACGTTTGGAAATAAAAACTAATGCACAACAACTATGATAAGAAAGCATGGTATAAACCTATTTTATTTTGATTGAAAACAGTGTCTCTGAATCACTTGTCTGCGTTTTTACCTCTGTCTGTGTTTTCTCTCTCTGAAAACAACGTAGCAACAATGCTAAAACTTTAGACTTTTTACGTGGTTTAAAATTGTTTTAATTGTGCACCTCAGCTGTAAATGTAGAATTCTGAGTTTAGAGTATGAGAGGCTGGGAATTGAAAACCTTTATGAAGACTAACTTTATTTTAAAATCTAATTTTAATACTTTACTGAGGCCTAGAAAGTGCCAAACAATTTCAGCTGGTTAACAAACTTTGATTTGCACTAGTCGTAGACTACTTTACATAATATTGGATAGTCTAGTACTAATCTGTGTCTGTGAAATCAGACTTTTAAGAAATATGTTGATAAAATCAAATTTTTACATAATACACTAGTTAATTCAGGGAGTCATTACCTTTTGATCCTGGTAGGATTGTGTTCGAGCAGACCTCTGTATGTGCCTTGGGTAACAGTGAAAATTAGAGAAAAAAGTGGGCTGTTGTATACATTCCTGCTAAGTGAGATGAGAGGCAGTCAAAGCAAGTAAACATTTTTGTTTAATTCCAGTATTCTAAAATAACCATTTTGAAAATATACTTTTTTTCCCTTTTGTATCTATGGACTATGTTATGTCTTGAAAGTACAATATTTTCCACAGGAATGCACAGATCCAGCTGAAAGATCAATTTCCTAACGTAAAATGTTTTATATTTAAGCAGTGATATGAAATTCATATTAAGGATTTTGCAAAGGCAAGAGACTGCTGAAGAATTCTATGTTGGTGTTTGGCCAGTGTATGCCAGTGTATGCCAGGTATGGCCCAACGTATGTGTGTGAAGTTGTTCACTGAAGATGATTTAAAGAGGTTGTCTTCTACAGTATTCTGTGGAGTTTTAGTTTATGGCCTGGTCTGTTCTGGGTGTAATAGTCCTATGTGTGTGGCACCAGTAGCCTTACGTCCTGAATAAATCCTGTGATCTATACAAAGCCATAAATCCATTCTCCTTTTATGCATGGCCCATTACCACTTTGAACCCATCTTGATGATCCATCATTACCAGGCCCATTATAAACCATTATTGATTGTAGCTTGGCCGACTTGTTTTGTTTCCCGAGGGGTGATTTTTTTTTTCTCCTGCCAGCTGCATTACGACAGCATGCCACCCCCTCTTTGGCAGAAGTTCAAAGGTAGTGTATGGTGGTATATGGTTAAATTCTACCAGAAGCACTAGGACTTGAGCACAGATGTGTTTGTAACCTGTGTTTATGCAAGGAGGCAATCAAAACCCCAAACTGCAGTGTCATGTTGAAGTGTTAATAAGTTATATATATTCATACCCACATAATGGGATTTAGTAGCAGTAGAGGCCCTTCGTACTCCATTATCCTTCGAGAAAAGCTGGAAGTACTCACTCTTCCCATCAGTCTCGATGTGCTGTATGTGTCTTATGGCATTTTTGTCACTTTACTTTGAAAATGGACAGTTAAATTCAACTTAAATCACCTATGACACAAGTGTGAAAACGCAGAGGAAATCTTACACAATATCCTGGCGTGACCCATCCTGTGCAGAAGGCATCCATTGGGGTTTCATGGCTTGTGTCAATTCCAAAATAGGACATTTTTTAGAAAGTAAACCCTTTTGAGTTTTGTGTTGATCTCCACCCTGTATTTTATATTCTGGTTCAAACTGTCTCTGTACTTCCTTTGACAGTAAATGTTTGGTCATATTTGCATCATGGACATATGGTATTTTCATATGTTGATATGGTTCAGGTTTCTTTGGGAGTGTCCTTGCTTGAGTTTTGTATTTCCCACATAATGATGCATTTTAAATTCCCATAACACTGCATTACATTTCATTTCCCGTAATGTAGTACCCTAAAATAATCTTTGGCTGGGTCTACCTTTCAAAATGTACCTGATGAAATTCACATTAAATTCGGTAATACAGTTTAATACAATTCTCATTCCCTTTTGTTGCAATCCATTTAATGAAAACCTAATTTAATCTCTGAGTTGCGTACTAATGACAAAGGATGCTGACATGAGTAATACTTTCTGAGAAAGAAGCAAAAATCTCTGATTTCTTAAATCACCTTTATGGATTTAAAATGACTGAGCAACTGAGGAAACATCAACAACTGAGGAAATGCTGACTTGAATGCTGGGTAGTATGAATATTGTTATTCCTACTTCATTATCAGAACAAGTGCCATAGGGGGATGTTTATTCTGTTTTGGGTCGTGTGGTTTTGTGTGAAATGTGCAATGTGTTAATAAGATTACTGGAATTGTTTAATAGGTTTTAGGTTTAAAAATAAACTTGATCTAATTTCCTGTCCCCTCGACTTCTGGGGATTTTCTTCCACCCTTGTTTTCCTGCATTACGTTTACACAGCTTTTAACAAATGACAAATATGAAATGGGCTTTTCTTTCTATATTATATGTTACTGAATCTTTTGCTCCTGATGCTGCTAAAAGTTAACGAGATTAATACTTACAGGAAATACATTGTCAGGGTTGTGTTGATTTAGACACAAACAACCTCCATTTGTGTATATCGTCTGGAGGCCAGTTTCAATCAATATTATCCAAGAACTTGACAAAATCAGCATAATAATATCCAACATGAAATATAGATACCCGTTTCCCATTGGGGAAAACAAATCAAACCCTTACACAATATTTCAAAGTAGAAATGTATTAATTACAAAGTTTTGTACATCAATTTGAGATTGAAACAGACCTAATGTTTACTGTCAGAATAACCGTGTGGTGGTTACAGAAGTGTTTTGCTTTGGTAGAGGAAATTAGCGCAGATAACATTTTGTGAATGATGGCTTATACAGAGTCTAGACATTAGAAAATTACATTAATACTTTGCGGTGCCTCCCTATGCCTCATGCAAGGCAGCAACACTGTTCCATTCACAGCGCCAACGAGACTAGATGTGATCATGAATTTATGTATATTTTATATTTCAGGGGAGCATCTTGGCTTGACAATAGCTGGTGTTTTAAATTATGGTAAAAGTGATATATGATGAATTGTACATGAAAGCCTCCGACCGTGGTGTCTTTATAAATTGCATGTTTAAACTTTGGTGTGGGGAGAGCCATGTTTAATGAAAAGCCATCTTTAAGCCTCTTGGTGCTTGAGTTCTGTCAGCTTCCCAGCCACCCTTAAAGCCTGTGGGATCAGGGAAGATTGCATGTGTGGTTTCTATAGTTTCCTTAGATCTTGACAACTCTGCATTGTATAAGATAATTAGTAAGCTATTCTCCAGTCCTTGTTTGTATGTGATCAGCAGGTGAAAAGTGCAACTGTATCACTACTGAAGAGTCTTAACCTAGCTAAAAACATTACAGTAATCCCTCTGGTTACGTGAATACACACCACTCATGCCATTTTCATGTTAGTGCGATTTATAAATGGACATCCAAGCAAGAGAAGCAATTTTGAAATTTGCAGAAAGCCTTGAAGTCTGAAATTACACCAAACCTCTGGTTACTGGGACAACAGTCTTTTCATTTAGTTTTATTTAAAGTGCATTCATTTGAACAATTAATGAAAATAGTTGATTTTAAATAAATTTTAATATAACATTTCAACTACATTTTAATGGCTAATTTAATTACATAGAAACACAAGGGAGTCAAACCACAGAGTAAAAAATGTATTAAAATGAAAATTGTTTATCTTATTGTCATGTTTGAGAGCATCCCAGTTCTGAAGCACTCTCTCTCAACACCCAAACGCAGTTATGTGCAGTAGGGAGTTTTTCCTTTGTAAGAACAGCATCCTTCCCTCTGGCTTCTGCTTGATTTTGCATTCAACAACCTTGAAAATGTGTTTCGGGTAGACTGGTCGTAGCAATAGTTCTTAATGATTAATATCTCAATTTAAGTGTCTTTTATTTTAGTGTTTTTTTTTATTTACATTTGTTAGCAGATGCCCTTATACAGGGCAACTTACAGTTGTTACAATATATCATATCTCATATCTCATATCTCAAGTTTTCCAGGAACGCAACTATATGTTGAGGGATTACTGTATATTAATATATAAATCTGCCCATCCCATCTGTTAGGCCTCAAATGTAACACTAACATTGTTTTTGCAGAAGCAACAGATTTTGAATTCTAATCTTCTAATTACCAATTACCATTTTTAATGTAAATATTAGTTTCAGTATATTCATCATTGCCACAAAAGGCTAAAATGGAAAATCTTGTAAACCATATTGTAGGGTGTAAACCATAACATGCTGCTAAAGAAAACTATAGTTTGAACTAAACCTTTAACCTTGTTTATGTCACTGGAATAAAGTAATCATGTTCCAGAAAATACATTCATTTAATCAGTTGATATACTATACAATTCTCTGGGAAGAAAATGAAAAATATGAGCAATTTGTTAACGCGTGAGAAGAATAAAATATATCCATTAATATTCAATTATGACGTCAAATTATCAGCGTTAGATCCAGTTAATAGATAAATGACTTCCCAATCCTTCACACTTGGAATGATTGCATGAAGCCTGTGGAAACCTAATACATTCATAATGCAGTGACCCCCCTGCAGGGGCGGGGGAAAAAGAAAAATGATACCCACAATATGTACATTTTCTAAGCAGCAACAGGGTGTGGTACGTGTATGTGAATCTTGTGTATGAATGGGAGTTTCAGTACACTTTATTTGGTAATGGAGGTATATGCATTTTAGTTCAGGAGAATGTAATTAATGTTCCATTTATCTTTCACAAGTAAAGGTAGTATGTTTTGCTTTCTCGAGAAGTTGCATTACTTTTCCCAGATAAACTCCTTGGTGTTTATAACTCCCAAAAGTCAATCATGTTACTGAGAATTGTTCATATATACTTGCCACTTATTTTGACAGATGGAAAATAAATTAAATTAACTATTTAATTGAATATGACAGATGTTTTCATGCTCATAGGCTCACAAAGATTCATTTTAAAATTTCCCTCAGATGTGTTGGGTGTATTTGGATTCAATATGAACTGAACATGAGCTCATAGTTAGACTTAATGACAGATTTTCACTGAAGACACACTGGGGACCTAATCCACTTTGAAGAGGGCACCAGACCTTTCCTGTCCTCAGCCAGGAAAGACTGAATAAGGTGCATGGATGTTTTGGACATGTATTTAAAGTGATTATGATTATTCTTTGCTTCAGCAAAGTTCCAAAACAGACTTTTACATTGGCATATTGATAAAAGGACCTGTTTATGAACAACCAATGCCCTATAGGTTTTCTGTATAAGCAATCTAGGGAGTTTGTTTTTACAATTTTTAAAAAGACTCTAAGGCTTCAAATCCTTTGGAGTGATCAGTGTACTAACAGTATGTTTCTCCTTTTTGAAAAAAATGCTAATGATAGGCTCTAGTTACACAGTCACTTTATGGAATACAACCAGAAGAAAAGATAAGACCCAGCTCAGAACAATAGAAAGTTTCAATAGGAAATGCTAATTAGGCCATTATTGGTTTCTGTCTGTTACATTTAGTTAATCCAAAACTCTAATTCTGTAGTTTCTTAACAGGCCTCGTCAATTAGAGAGTCAATAGTGTATTATGGCTGGTGGGGTTAACTATGTGACAGTCGGTCTCCTATATGTAGTTGAAAGTGGATGCCTCAACTAAATTTGTAACATTCTTGCCATTTTCAAATTTGGGATGACACAGAAGCCATACAATTCTGCTGCTCATGCTCGCTCCATCATTATTGTCACTTCCATATCCATAATATCTGATTGTAAAAATAGGATCATGTCATGTCATGCACATTAATATACATCACACTTTTTTGTATTGTCACAAGTCGGGGGTTTTCAATCAAACAGAAATGCCTTCAAAGTTGTAAAACATTTGGTGGTTACAGTGAGTCACCAAAGTCAATTTGTTGCGGTTTTGGTGACAAACAAAATGGAGAATGTCCTAGACATGAATAGGCAAGCAGATGGAGTATTTCAGGAAATAGTTGTGTACATCTATACACTGCTGATTTAAACAAACATAATCTGACAGTAGTTATTATCAATTAGCAATGTAATGGATAGCCATATAGACATGTGTGCCTTGTCTTCAAAGCGAGAATTGTATTGTACCACATAGGGTATACAGGCCCATTTGGTTATTGAAGATTTCACGGAAGCGATTTACATGTTTCTAAGAAATGATACACATGTTTAAAAATACACATGTAGTGGTTTCAGGTTATTGTGAATGGAGAGGATGTAATTTGGGAAATACATGGCATTTCTGTCTAAAGTTGATTAAACAACTGAAACAAACAAGTGAAGTAGAGAAACCACACATTGGCAGTTACAAGTCACACTGCACTTCTTGCCTCACAGCCCTTATACCCTCTTTCTTGAACTTTATTTATATTTTAACATAATTCCACGTTGTTTCTTCTAAGGCCCAGTCAATAAACTCAGGACAGATACACTTGCCAGAATGTCTTGTGTACAGACAACTTGGAGAACCTAGTTATAATTGTTATGATTTTTGGTTAATCAATTTTTCTTGGTGTAGATTCTTAATGGTTTGTGACCTACAGTATATCTTGATAAATAAAGTCCCTAATAATAAGTTCCTTAATAATTTGACTATCATTTACAACAAGTGTGCGATTTGGGACGAAGCCTAAGTGGTGCTGAGAACAACAAATGTAAAGTTCACTGAATGTGTGACATGACAAATGTCCTTGTTACCATGCAAGTTTGTGGAATTCTGCAGCAAGCAGCAATCTTAATAAAACCAACAAAATAAAAATATAAATGTTTATTTTAGAACAAAACCAAGCAAACCGTAGCATTTACATGTAAACAATACAAAATATTGTATTTTAGTTTTATATCAAACATTGCATGTGATTATTAAAGTGTTCATTAGGAGACATTTTTCTTTAGTGCTTTCATTGTTTTATTAACCTTGTGTTTCTAAGTTTGTATTTTTTTACAGACCTATTTTCATACCAGAACTTGTGTTCTATAAAAAGTAAAATATTTCAAGTTTAATAAAATATGTATCAACTATTTTATGTTGTAAAATAAAACGCATCAATAATTGTGCTAGAGCCCTATTTCAAACACATCCTCTCTCCCTCTCCCTCTCCCTCTCTCTCCCCTGATATTGTCACAATATGTCATTCGTTTGAAAAATTTTAAAATACAAGCAGGGGACTATGACAAGCCAAATTTATGGCAAGTCAAATTATCAGTTAGAGATTGTCAATTGCATTTCAAGATATTGTTAAGTATTTAAAGATACACACTGGAGGACACAATAGAGCAGACTGGTGTGGAGGACCCAAGTGCAGGCAACAGAGGCAGGTCAAAAACAAGCACAAGCCAGGAAACCGGCAAACAGCAATATAGAGTAGGCAAAAGATGTAGACAGGGTCGCATGGGTCAAATGATAAAGCGGACAGTGCAGTGCAGTAGGATAATCCACAGATGGAGATGGAGAAACAGGCGAGGGTCGCTAATACAGGACACTAGGAAAACTCGCAAGGAAAATGTTCAGAAATGCCACAGATGTAAGACAAGACTTTTCAATTGTTTGTGGAGACAAAGAAGTTTAAAAAGAGAGCTGGGTAAATGAGGGACAGGTGTGGTAAGTGCTTGATGAGCCGGGTTAACGAGGGACAGGTGAGGTAATGTATTGATAAGCTGCAGATGATAATGCAATAACCAGATGATGGGGGAAAAGCCAGACTGAATTGTGATAAGGGCGACATCTGGCGGTGGACTTGGGGATGAGTGGATCTAGGACATGACAGTATCCCCAACCCCACAAGCAGCTCCAGCCAACTGAGACCGGTGATGGCAGGAATGCCTGTGAGGGGGGGTAGCTGGCACATCAGGATGGTCTTGGTGGAAGTCTCTGATGAGAGAAAGGTCGAGGACGTCAGATGCAGGGACCCAGGATCGCTCCTCCAGACTGTATCCTTCCCAATCGACTAAGTAGTGTAAGCGCCCTCTGTGACAATGGGATCAGATTAAGGACTGGACTGCATAGGCGGGACCATTGTCCAGGTCCAAAGGAAGAGGAGGAGGAGACGACTCACTGTCTTGAGAGGAGGATGGAGTGTGATCTGACTGTAATGGTTTGAGCAGGGAATCTTGAAAAGTGTATTGTACTGAGGGTGCAACGGTATATGAAAAGAGACAGGAATGATCTGGCGTAAGATTTTGAACGCACCTATGCAGCACAGACTTAATTTCTTGGAAAGCAGTTTAAGTTTAATGTCCCGGGTTGAAAGCCAGACTTCTTGTCCTGGGAGATACTGTCAAGCTGGGCATCGATGACAATCTGCTTCAATCTTTTGGAGGCATATGGCTCATTGCAGACCGGTATGGGCTGCCTGCCAAATGGCTGCACTGCGGTGAAACCAGTCATCTAATGCGGGGAGCTCTGTGGATTCTTCATCCCAAAGAAACAGGGAGGGCTGGTAACCAAGGATGCATTAGAAGGGCATCAGACCAGTGGATGAGCTAATCAAGGATTTCTGGGCATAATCTTCCCACAGTAAGTACTGACTCTAGTCCGATTTGAGAAGAGCTGCATTACAGTGAGGGGAAAAAAGTATTTGATCCCCTGCTGATTTTGTAAGTTTGCCCACTGACAAACAAGATGATCAGTCAGTAACAGTGAGAGACAGAATAACAACAAAAAAATCCAGAAAAACGCATTTCAAAAAAGTTATACATTGATTTGCATGTTAATGAGGGAAATAAGTATTTGATCCCCTATCAATCGGTGACAAAGCCAATCACTATGTGGGACCAAGGACAGTCAGGAATAGGCAGTGGATCAAGGAGACCAGCTGGGCATTGTTGTGAAGAGTCTGACTGGGTGCAGACGGAGCAAGCATTGATGAACCAGGTGACTTCATGTGCCAGGGATGGCCACCAAAACTTTTTGCGGAGTCTGATCTCAGGGTGTCCAGAAGCAGAGACAGAATGGATCCATCAAATTAGGGATGTAGGTCCGGTTAGTGGGACAAGTAGGAGGGGCAGGTTCAGAGGCAAGATTGTGTTGAATTTGATCCCAGATGTTCCATTTGATTGGAGCCAGTATGTAAGAGGAAGGCAGAATGGGTTCTGCAGGCAACAGTTCCTTGTGGCAATCAAACTGGCAAGAGAGGGCTTCAGCTTTAATATTCTTAGACCCCAGGTGGTAGGTCTGTCTGAAATGAAAATGTGTAAAGAGAGCCCATCTTGCTTGGAGGGGGTTAAGTTGGTTTGACGCCTGGATATTCCAGTGGTCCATGAATACAAGGAAGGGGTGTTTGGAGCCCTCCAGCCAATGCCTCCATTCCTAAAATGACAGTTTAATGGCCAGGAGCCCCCAACCGTAGTTTCATTCCCCTGGGTAGAGCTTCCTGGAAAAGAAGGCACACAGGTGAGGCTTGGGTGGCTGACCTTGATTTTGAGACAGCACAGCTCCCACTCTGGTTTCCGATGCATCCACCTCAGCAACAAAAGGGAGAGAGGGGTCTGGGTGTTTCAGGATGGGGATAGACGAGAACAGTGTCTTGAGATGATTGATCGCTTTGGTAGTGGAGTGGGCCAGGGAAGAATGCGGGATGATCCTTTGAGAAGAGAAGTGAACAGAGAGGCAACAGAGCTTCTAATGAAGCAGCAATAAATGTTAGCGAAACCCAAGTAACGCTGCATGTCTTTAACAGTATGAGGTTGGGGCCACTCCGTGATCACTATTACCTAAGTTTATTTTAAAAAAGAGACCTGGAAAAGAGAATACTGGAGTTTGGAAACGTTATACAAGCAGGCGATTGTCTGCGAGACCTTAATTGTGAAACCATGGACTATAACTAAAATATTTTGTTTTATATATTTCCATTTTGCATTGAATAAATACTAGCATTTGAATATGGTTATTATAAAATACATAAGGAAATAATTGCGCAGCTTACAGTTGCTCGATATTTTTAAGAAATAGCATGATTATGATGATTTTAGTTAGGTTTATGTAGCCTAATATTAGTGCATATGTATTTATGTATTAATTCCATCTCAGAGTTCTCTGTGGTAGAAACAGCTGCAAGGTATTGTGGATGAAAGTGAAAATGTTATCCAGTTAAGGTTTTTCCACCAGGAAACCACAATGCCTTAGCGTTAACCTGTTGAAGTTTCTCTAGTGAGACTGGGTTTATTGTAATTACCATGACACACAATGTAAGTGTGATGAGAGACTTTGACAGGGGAGAAGGATGCGGGTGCAGAGACAGACAGAATAGTTAGGCAAACATAGGGTCGTGGGCTGACAACAGGAACAAGGGAGATGAGACCACAGTCGTGGTCGGGAATTCGGTCAGAAGGTCAGGTGATCAGGAAAACAAACTATAATAGGGAATCCAGGAATCATAATATGCTAAAAACTGGCAAGGGTCAAAACACTATTGGGGCAATACAAGTAGAAAAGGCTCAGAAATGACATAGGAGAGTAATCAAGACTTTGCGAGGATGTCTTTGAATGGTGATGTATAAATTGTGATTGAATGGGCAGGGGTAACTGGGGACAGGCATGCTGAATTATATTGTGATGACTTGGGGGTTCTCCCATGGCACAATGCAGCAATCTCACCACACCACTAAAAGGCCCAGGCCTCTTAGTGAGGCTCAAGATCGCTACACTATGATAATAAGGGAATTGAACCAATCTGGTTGAAAGCGATCAGCAATCCAAAAGTAGACAATGGTGACCTCTGTTGGTAAGGCAAGGAAATGCAGGGGGTTCAGTCCCAGGTGGGGGACACTGCTGTTGTACCCTTGAGCAAGGGACTTTTCCTAGAATGCTCCAGTAAAAACACAACTGTGAAAATGGGTAATTGTAAGTCTAAAACAATGGGATATAGACTATGTCTTGGATAAGGGTTTCTGCTAAGAAAATGAATCATAGTTAAATTGAACAGATGCATTACAAGGTTTATGTTAAAATGGGGTTAAACCCAAGTTTTCATTAAGAGTTGATATACTTATGTTAATGTTGATATCATCTGGGGACATTTGTAACTAACTAAGTGGAATTCAATATTGTTCCTATCAATAAGTAAAAAATCAATCACGTAATTAAATGTATTCACCACATTAACTGTAATTATAGTGTACCTACAGCAAGTTTTTTTATTTTTATAAATCATAACATAATTAAGTGTAATGTTGTTATATGTAGTAATAGTACAGTGTAATTACTGGTTATATGATTTAAACAGTACTTACATGCCTTCACCATGTATTTTGAAGTGTATCCCATTAGGCTTTGTCACAAAATCATGTGCTAGTGACGATTTTGCTTGTTGGCTCAATATATAGTGAATCTCATTTCCACATGGCTTTGGATGACAACATATGAAATATCTGCCCCCATATAGATGCATCAGATTTTTCTGAATGCTCATTTATTTTGTCCTTATGTATTGGAGTCCTAAAATCTGCATTGGGATAGGTCAGTTGCTGTTGTGTATGTGACTGAATTGCATTTTGCATTGGATACAAAGACACAGGGATATGTAAAAAGGGAGGATTTTTAGAAGTTCAATCTCCTGGGATAAAAAAAAAAATGTTTTCCAGCCTAAAATGTGGATTAGATTAGATTTTAGATTTCTAAAAATGATTGGTCAACTCTTGAAATACCATTTAAATAAGCCATGACCTTATTCATTATCCATGACATTTGAGAAATATTGGCTAGTGCACTAAAAGTATTAGACAGCCAGACATGTGGCACTTATACATTACAGCATTGTATAAATTGATCTTTCTTTAAACAATTCAAACAAACTGTAACCACAAGTTGTGTATTTTGTCATCCAAAAAGGCAAATCATAAATGTTTTGTGTGCATGAAAACCACTTTTGTAGACTTTCTGCAAAACCATTGAGAACTAGTTTTTGTCCAACCCATGGCCAGATTTCACTATCTACCCACACCTTTCCCTTAATTTGAACAAGTGCTTGCCAAGGAAAACATGACAACCAGGGTGATTTTTTTTAAAAAAAATGTAGAGCAGGTTGTTGTGTGAGAAGGAAGTCCATTCAATTGATAACATTTTGATAACCACCCACTCTAGGCACTGTATGTGGACACAAAGCAAAAAAATAGATATCAAAGAAAGAATAAAGCTCAAATCCAAGAACACGGGTTGCAAATGCTAAAACCCTTATGAAATGGATGAGTTTTAAAAGGAACAACTGTCTCTAGTCAAGTTTGAATATGGGGACAGCTATCAGGATAGAGAAACTGGAAATATACTAACGAAAATGGCGAGCAGCACTCCGCTCGTTACTTAGTCAAAGGGGTTTCTTTACTTAAACAGAGAGTCATGCCTCAGGGTGCTCAACCAAGACAGGTACAGGGTTAGCTCCACTACTCTGGGGTGCCAACTAACTAAAACCCAGCGAAACCCCCACTATATATCCCTGACTATGCATGACCATCGGTGGGTCCCACCCCCCTGCCTGTAGTACACCTATCCCTGCTCGTTTACCCTACGTGACCAAACCCATTTAACCAATCACATAACATAATAGAAGCATGATAGGAACTCAATTTGGAGGGACACTCCAATTCCAATTCATCCTGAAGGTGTTCAATGGGGTTGTGATCTGGGCTCTTTGCAAGCCATTGGAGTTCTTCCACACCAATCTTGACAAACCATTTCTGTATGGACCTTGCTTTGTGCACAGGGGCATTGCAAAGGAAACAGGAAAGGGCTGTCCCCAAACTGTTGCCCAAAATTTGGAAGTACAAAATCGTCTAGAATGTCATTGTATGCTGTAGCATTGAGATTTCCCTTCAGTGGAACTAAGGGGCCCAAACCATGAAAAACAGCCCCAAACCATTATTCCTCCTCCAAACTTTACAGTTAGTACTATGCATTCATGCATTCATGTTCTCCTGGCATGCACAAAACCCAGATTCGTCCATCGGACTGCCAGATGGTGAAGCATGATTCATCACTCCAGAGACTGTGTTTCCACTGCTCCAGAGTCCAATGGTAGTGAGCTTTACACCACTCTAGCCGACACTTGGCATTGTGCATGGTGATCTTAGGCTTGTGTAGCTGCTCGGCCATGGAAACCCATTTCATGACACTCAGCGAACAGTTCTTGTGCTGTCGCTGCTTGCAGAGGCAGTTTGGCCAAATATTGACTGAAGGAGGTGATTACTTATGCATTCAATTATTTTCTGTTTTGTATTTGTAATTAATTTATACAATTTGCAGATTATATATTTCACTTTGACATTATGGACATTTTCTGGGTTTATCAGTGGCTCCTGATTAAATCCATTCTGATTCTGATTTAATGTTGTAACACAATGAAATGTGGAAAAGTCCAAGAGGGTGAATACTTTTGAGAGCCACTGTATACTGTCACAGGGTGTGGCTGAAATAGTCAAATCCACTAATTAGAAGGGGTGTCCACATACTGTTGATCTTGTAGTGTAAAAATACCGGACAGTCCAGAAAAATACTGGCCAGCTGGCAACCCTAATTGCCACAGACATCTTTACAACTTTACAACTTTTTCATATTTGAATGGTTAAACAGATGTTTGTAATTAATATTCTTGTTTTGTTAAACAGTTATTTACATAAAATGAGTAAACAAGGAAACGTTATAAATAATGATCGCTTTTTTGTGGCTCTGGAGCTGGAGCTGGTTAAAAGCAGCTGGAGCTGGAGCAGCAGTGTGGAGCTGCACCGGAGCTGGAGCTGGGGTTGCTGGAGCCGGCCTGGAGCTGGAGCAAGGGGTCTCCATCCACTCCGGAGTCAGCCTGCAGCTGGAGCTGAACTTTTAGAGCCACTGCAGAGTCGGAGCCAGCAAACCCGGAGCACTGCCAACCCTATGCAGCAGCTCCCCCTCCTCTCCGGGTGTTGCAGAGGCCTCCTCCTCATGGTCTGACAGCGTCTCCTCCGCCTCGCTTTCTTCCTCCATCCCCAGAGGCAACATATAGTGGCCCTTATAACTGGGCCAGTCCTCCCAACGTTGGAAGGATGTCCCCAGTGCGGGTGCCCCCCACATCATGCCCCTTGTCGGCCGTACCCACAGGGACTTAGCCCTCTCTGCCGACCTCAATTTAGCAGGGACCCTCCCACCGTGTCCTTGCACTCCTGCTGCATACGGCGTATTCCTACACCTTTATACAAGAGGAACTAGTCCCCAACAAGACTAATCACATATGGTTTGCCCAATAACCCCCCTGACACGTTACAATATGTTATTTTGTCATTGATTTAAATATAAACCTGAACAAA
Source organism: Amia ocellicauda (assembly GCF_036373705.1). Classification (NCBI taxonomy): domain Eukaryota; kingdom Metazoa; phylum Chordata; class Actinopteri; order Amiiformes; family Amiidae; genus Amia; species Amia ocellicauda. Next base: position 5,893,106 of record NC_089867.1, read on the forward strand.
ACCTGTCCCTTGCTAGTAAAAGCAGATTCACTTACCTTTTGTCTTTCTGAAACAACATAATTTATTTGTTTTTATGAATCTGTATAAATTATATGGAGGCTTGATACAAGAAACTATTTGAATTTGAACTTATTTCCTTCCCCTGTATGATCAAATTTAAATTCTTGAATCAAATCTGCAGGTGTTGAGTCTATGTATATTATAGACACGTCCAGCTTTGCTAGGTGATGATAGCATAATGTCAAAAACTGGCAACAGTTTTATGGCTTTATGTTAAAAGTGGAACTATCATGGTTCCTAAAATCACGGTCTTATGCGATATTAATGTGTTATAGTGATACAAACCACTCTATCTAGTCCAATCCAGTGGTGAGCAAACTACATTAATCAGTGGGCTGCAATTCCGGTTGTCAAATTACTGCCTGGGCTGCAAGACCCCTTTTTCCACAATTACAAGCCACAAATGCTAAATTTTAATTAAAAGATAGCACTATAATGCAATAAATACATATGAACAATGTATTAAGGGAGTAACACGTTGATACAAAATATGCAGTAGCATAAATACTACTTTACTACTTTATTTTTAAAATGTTTGGGGGGTGGGGGAGGTGTTCCTCACTGATCACATAAGTTTTAAAAATGTAAATATATTTTTTTTTATGTGGAAATGGGTGTAAAACCCCATTCACACTGAAACAAATGCCAGCTTATTGGTGGCATTTTGTTGCCAGTGTGAAAGGGTTTATACCAGCATCTTGACACCAGCAATTTTCCACCTTGGGACCTAGTCTAAATGCCTGCATTTGTCTGGCAATGGGGCTGTGTGAATGGAGCAGGAAAACTAATTCCTGCATATGACACATCACGTCCTTGCGTTGTTGAGGCAGTGCGTCAGCTATCTGACATAACCAATCAGAATAGGGGTGCAAAAATTGTGGAGCTTGATAATAATGAAGTCCTGGCAACTAAACCGAACCAACAGTTTGGTGATGAATGTAATGCTAACTATTGTCACACATATTAGAAGTTATATACCTTCTTCAAAATCATGCAAAATTCCTCCCACCGTCCAAAGACATGCGAGTTAGGTTAATCTAAAATTGCCCTGTAGGTATGTGTGTGTGTGTGTGTGTGTGTGTGTGTGTGTTGCCCAGCGATGGACTGGCTTCCCGTCCTGGGTGTATTCCTGCCTTGCGCCCTATGCCTGCCGGGAACTGCTCCAGCTTACCCGCGGTTTTGAAAATGGATGCATGGATGGATAAATCATGCAAAATATAATATCTCTATACATAGGCAAACGTATTAGATTGCATTACAGTATAAACTGACAGTAGTTTGTTTTGAGTTCTTTAATTTGATTTTAAGAAAATAAGAAAGTTTACAAATGAGAAGAGGGCATCTTGCTCGTTTGGTGTCCAAGGATCCTATTCAAAGCAGTAATGTCAAACTTATTATTATTATTTTTTAAAATAAGATGTTATTCTGAGTAATCAATCAATTGCAGATCTGTACTCCCAGACTTTTGGTAGATCTAGATATACACACAATGTAATGTCATGCTTTTTCATTTATTTTAGTTGATTTAACTTTATTGCAGTATATATCAAGACCCACACAATGCCTCTTGTTACATGACCATGAACCAAGAGCCGAGTCTCTTACCGGATTCACTGATTCAAATAATTTTTGATTGCTGAGTTCATTGACCACACAGCAAAAACACACAACCATACAGCCTGATGACCTGGTCATAGCACGAAAATGCACCTAGATTGACGTGTCGTTTACTTTTCCCTCCTGACTATCTGTTCTTAGTAGTGAGTACGAACGGAACTGGCACCCTGCTTAAAACCAAAAGCCCATTAAACACAATTGAAGTAAACTGGCAAAACAGGGAAATAATCAAACTTTTACTAACATGTCCAGAATATCAGACCATGTCTCCTATCCTGAATCGTTCCCCAGGCTGAAGCGCTAATGCCTGCACTCTCTGTTTTCTGTTTGAAAGGATACAATGGGGCTTGACATACAGACCAATAGGCCCTTGTTGGCAATCACAGAGGTCAGACGTTTCTTGTAGTTGGCCACCAGGTTTGCACACATCTCAGGAGGGATTTTGTCCCACTCCTCTTTGCAGATCCTCTCCAAGTCATTCAGGTTTCGAGGTTGACGTTTGGCAACTCGAACCTTCAGCTCCCTGCACAGATTTTCTATGGGATTAAGGTCTCCAGGACCTTCATGTGCTTCTTCTCGAGCCACTCCTTTGTTGCCTTGGCTGTGTGTTTTGGATCATTGTCATGCTGAAATACCCATCCACGACCCATTTTCAATGCCCTGGCTAATGGAAGGAGGTTCTCACCCAAGATTTGACGGTACATGGCCCCGTCCATCATCCCTTTGATGCGGTGCAGTTGTCCTGTCCCCTTAGCAGAAAAACACCCCCAAAGCATAATGTTTCCACCTCCATGTTTGACGGTGGGGATGGTGTTCTTGGGGTCATTCCTCCTCCTCCAAACACGGCGAGTTGAGTTGATGCCAAAGAGCTTGATTTTGGTCTCATCTGACCACAACACTTTCACCCAGTTCTCCTCTGAATCATTCAGATGTACAGGCCCATCTGAAGTTTGCCAATGAACATGTGCTTTCTTGAGCAGGGGGACCTTGCGGGCGCTGCAGGATTTCAGTCCTTCACTGCGTAGTGTGTTACCAATTGTTTTCTTGGTGACTATGGTCCCAGCTGCCTTGAGATCATTAACAAGATCCTCCCGTGTAGTTCTGGGCTGATTCCTCACCGTTCTCATGATCATTGAAACTCCACGAGGTGAGATCTTGCATGGATCCCCAGACCGATGGAGACTGACAGTTATTTTGTGTTTCTTCCATTTGCGAATAATCGAACCAACTGTTGTCACCTTCTCACCAAGCTGCTTGGCGATGGTCTTGTAACCCATTCCAGCCTTGTGTAGGTCTACAATCTTGTCCCTGACATCCTTGGACAGCCCTTTGGTCTTGGCCATGGTGGAGAGTTTGGAATCTGATTGATTGATTGCTTCTGTGGACAGGTGTCTTTTATATAGGTAACGAGCTTAAAGGGAGTGCTCCTAATCTCAGCTCGTTACCTGTATAAAAGACAACTGGGAGCCAGAAATCTTGCTGATTGATAGGGGATCAAATACTTATTTCCCTCATTAACATGCAAATCAATTTATAACTTTTTTGAAATGCGTTTTTCTGGATTTTTGTGTTGTTATTCTGTCTCTCACTGTTAAAATATACCTACCATTAAAATTATAGACTGATCATTTCTTTGTCAGTGGGCAAACGTACAAAATCAGTAGGGGATCAAATACTTTTTTCCCTCACTGTAGTGATGTGTGTTTGGGAAGCAAAGATATGTTTCAAAATGACTGCTTCAAAATGACTCCGCAATTTTCCAAATGTTCTGGGGGAGGCCCACCAGACACCCTGCCGTTAATACCTCATTCAGCTTCACCCACATTTTGTCCCTCCTGCCATGAATTCCTGGCTATGCCGCTGCTTACCTCATACTGTTATCCCCCCCTCCCCACCCCCAAAATGTATTTAATTTAAAATGCTTCTGTTAAGGGCGTTGGTTTTACTTAGATTAATTGTACAATTATATAAGATGATACATCAGATTTTGATAAAGCTCTGTGTTCTAAAGGACTCATTTAATATATACATATAATTGGACTTTGGTGTTAGTGAGCATGCAAAGACCCCTATGGTGGATGACAGTTGATCCTGATCAAATGGCAGTGTAGACTCAAAACCACTGATCCTGAACAAATGTACCGATGCCTATGATCCGGATCAGAAATGGCAGTGTAAAAGCACCAACTGAAACACTAATGTAACATACTAGATCCAATGTCCAGTGTCCTTGACAGACAAGTTTTCAGATGATGGACTACAAATTACGTATCAGATCCATTGTGCAACGGCCTTAGGACTCGGTTGCCATGTTGCCGTGGGGAAGACAAATCTGGTGTAATTTTTCTACTATCCTGGAAGTTATGACATGACACATCTGAACAACCTAAGAGAGCATCCATGCATGGAGTTTGATATATTTTTTAAGTTGCTTATAAAATATACTAGATCTGGAAGAGTGGTATGTACCATCTTACAACACATTAAGACACATAAAGCTATAATTTTTGGTTTTAGTTTACCTTTAAGTGCATAATTTTGTATAATAAAGGCCCTGGTGTTAAATCAACAGCAGAAGCTTTTAAAACTCAGACTCGTTTTTATCTGCCTGTATACAGTCACATTATTGTTTGTTAAAGGTAGCCTGTTCTGAAGATTGTCTGGCAGTGTTTATGTTATCTTTCAATTTTGAAACTGTTATTTTTTCCCTGTGGTCTTGTCACCTCTGAATCTATTGGCTATATCAAATTTTACAGCATGAAACATATACATCTTATATCCTCCTTAAGAAAAGGGTTGTGTGCCAAGTCTGTATCTTTTCAAATTTCTCGTCTTGCCAGGAATACTCATTACCTGTCCCAGTATCTATTTTTGTGAAAATCCCAAAGCATTTCCCCTAGTTTTTTCACCAAAATGGTTCACTCTGCCACACGAAGACATCAATATCCTCAGTAATTGCACCCTCTTCATTGGCCTGCTGTGATCAGTGTAAAAGAATGCAAAGGAATGATTATTCCCCTCTCTTATTTTAGAACATAAGAACATAAGAAAGTTTACAAATGAGAGGAGGCCTCATCGTGCTCATTTGGTGTCCATTAATATCTAAGTGATCCAAGGATCCTATCCAGTCTATTTTTAAATGTTCCCAAATTTTATTTATTCCAGATCGTGACTTCAGATTGTGATTTTAACCCTTACCTTTACTTTGTCCTTTGAATGACCACCGTAATAATCCTGAATTGAAGAATTTGACATCCAAACAAACACGATGGTGTGCATTAACCTTACAAAGAACCTATTCATAAGTTTGGAATTTCCCCATTTTAGTAGAAGGTCCTGATTTAATGGCACAAGTGAATATTATTTGTCTGGAAGAATTTACTTCCAGTCTACTTCCAGATACTTTTAATTTTTATTTTGGCTTACTGCTCACAGCATAATTTTTATTGTGCTTAGTAAGTTATCTCTCTGTATTTCTTTAATTAAAGATTGTAGTGTCAAACAAAGTTTAGTCTGAAGAATGTAGTCTTGTATCTTTAAATGATTTTTATCATTCTACAAGAGGACTCTTCAATGTAGTTTGCTTTTCTTTTAAAATCTTTATAGAGATTTTTTGTGAGGCCAGGGAACATTAAGTTCTCAGTTTTCATAAACAAATTATAACATTTATTTTAGTTGGATAAATTATTCAAAGTGCATTATTTAGATCTTGCTTAATTAGTCCTTCTCCAGTATAATTAAACTCATACCCAGTGATATTTGCAGAGTACGTCAGCAATCTTACAACAAATGTAAGGAATCATTTATTTGAACTCCAAAAAATATGCTCACACCACTACATTTCCCAGGCTATGAAGTCAATATGATAATGCTTCAATCTACAAGCTCAAATCTAACTAAACAACAAACAAACAGAAAGTTATGTTTCAATATTGTTATTGTTTTGGATTAAAAAGTCTAAACTAACTGCAAGTGATTGAAGTGTAAATTGTCGTCTGACGAAAGCCGGGGGTTAATTTTGTGGGTTGTTTGTAAACCTTATAAAACCAAATGCTTAGAACTATCACTGCAGCTGCTTTGGTAGAATGTAAGTTGGATGTAATTTGCTTATATTATTTCTCTCTGCCTTGATAATGGCTGACCAAAGCCAAACATTTCATAAACACATGGCGTAGGCTTTACCTCATTTATAAATATGCACACTTTGTGGTTGCTAGGGTCAAGTGAGGGTAGTTGATGCAATCATGCACAGTATCATTTCAGAGCATGTCTATAAGGTCATAAATTACATATTAACATATTAGAAATCACATACATAAGGATTAGATACACACACACACACACACAGTTTTACAGTCACTTATTTTTGTTTCATATTATAACCCCCCTTATTTTCCTTAAAAATGTTTGGTCCAAGATCCTCTGTAGCTGACCTATAGTAGCTGATCATTGTTGTGTTTGCATACTAGTTAAATGTAATGTAACGACTTATTAATAACAAATGTACATCCTGTGAAACCTGCATCACTAGCATTAAATGTCCTCAAACTTCGTTGGTAACTGAAGAGTTGAAACCGTTGCTCTGGTTTAGTGTAGGAATGGAATTACGAGGCATGTTTCATTTTTAAATACTAATAATGTTTTGCAAAGGATGACATTCATACACAAGATAAGAGATATACAATTATTTGGACCTGCTGCTCTGTGATTGGCTGGTTTCTCATATATGATGTGATTTATAATAGAATACCTGGAAGTGGGATGGGATACTTGACGATAATACATTTTTGCTACCAAAATGTCATCAGTCCAGTTAGCCCCACCTCCATGAATTCAAAGGACAGAATACACATTTAACAAATATTGGCAGAACCCATAATCAAATGTCTGAGTATTACTTCACATACACGTGATATTTTGTATGAAATGCTAGAGTACATTTACAACTTCTAAACCTGTAGACCCTATATTGAGAATTACGTTAAGCTCACCCAGTGTTCCCATCTGAACACACCATCCCCGTTCACGCTATCCAAGTCATTCCTAATCTGGTATTATACTCGTATAATGATTTCACTTGCAAAGCCCTTGGGTCTACAGACATTTAATGTGGTGGTTTCTTTATACAACCCAAAAGAAAGGAGAAAAAAAGGAAATTGGTACAATATGTAACCACAGCATGGCCGTGAAGTTAATACAGAGTAGTAAAATGAAAACGCAGAAAAACAAAAGCTCAGAAGTGCTCGATGAAGCATCTCTGTTTCGCAATGGCTAAGCCCAGCTGCTGGCTGGTGTGTGGGGTGTGTCTGTGGGTAGTGAGACAGAAGCTTCTGAACAACTCATTCCAAATGCTTAAAGAAGCCCCTGTGGTCTTCTTCCTGGCAGCTGTGATTCTTGGAATTTTTTATTACTTTTTTAAATTAAATTCATGAGTTTCAGTGCTACTGTGGAGTGCTGCACCAAAATCACTTTCTAAAAATCCCTGTACTGACTGGGAACATTTGGCACAACTGCGAATGAAAGGAAAACTGAGGATGAATACATAAGAATACCGAAATCCTAGTTATGTGAAATGGATTTCATTTGTACTCTTCTGCTGCATTGAGAATAAAACACAAGTGAAAATACATGTTTCATACAGGGGGTGGAGGGGGTGGGGGGAACTAGTAGAGATGCAATTGTGATGGCGTTGATTCATTCCTTATGAAATACAGGAAATACTCCAGAACATACAGACAGACTCTATCATCTCACATGACATTTACATTAAATGCACATTTAACACTGCTTTACTACTGTGTATAACAGTAATACTTGTGTTGATTCTCAGGGAAATCTGAAAGCCTTAATTGAATTCTTGTTTCTGAGGTGGGGCGCACTACTTAAGGGCATGGAACACAGCCAGACAAAGCAAATCTGTTTGTTTTTTAAGCAAGGAAACCATTTAGTGCAATGATTTCTTTGTCCTAGTCTTGCAGTTAGCTTTCTAAACAGGAATAGTCCTACGAAAAACATATACATATAGACCTATACAGTACAAGACAAAATAGCACACCTGTTTTAAGAGTACAGTACATTTAAATGGTGAGCTTTTAGAACTACAACTGAACCAGAGGTGCTTGTAATTTGGGGAGAGGGGATTGGTCACAGGGCACTGTCCTGGTAATAAAGGGTCACAGGGCAAAAAAACAGCAAGATGAATTGTAGTGTGCAATGGTGCAATCAGATTTTTTTTTTTTTTTTTCAGGGGGCACTAGAAACGTGACAGATGGGAAAATTGTGCAGGTCAACTGCTGGGCTGAGGATCAGGGAGAGGAAATGCGTGGCATTGAGGAGAGTGAGGGGAAAATACACATAAGCAACCAGAAAGAAGGAAAGTGGAAAGGATGAGGGACTGAAAATAGTGCAGCAGAGCAACTGAGAAAAAACTGGCAAGAATTAAGGGCCAGTTGCATAAATCCAGTTATTAATTATCTTGTTAAAAACAACAGATTTTCCTTAATTGACATCAGTGTGTTAAGGTGCTTTGTATAACGCCCTTAAACTCAAGGAAAACTGTTCTGAAGTTGTTTTATTCAAGTGGCAAATTACTTTTAATTGGATGTATTTCAGGGATCGATAGCAAAATAATCTGAAAAAGAGAAGTGGCAAGGTAAAGGAATTGTACATAAGCATGAGGAGTTGGATAGTGTCGGTGGCAGAGGTAGGAAGCCTACCAGGAGAGAGCGGTAGAAGTCAAGTGCAAGTGATGGCACAAGTTTGTCAGGGAAGAGACGGGCAAGATGAGAATAACACCAAGGCCATTGCCAGAGGAAGAACGAGCCACATCCGATTTAGGAAGGTGGACTTCCAGTTGATGAGAGGCGGAAAGATGAGATAGTAATTAGATGGGTTTCAAGAAAGGAGGCGAAGGAGATGATGATCTTGGCATCAACAGCAGCACAGTCGTGGTAGGAGTCACTGCAGGAGGAGATGCATGCCTTTGACAGGAGCTAAGATGTAGGAAGTGGTGGTAAATTGAGAAGAGAGAGGATACTAGCAGTGATCCTTGGGGAACATCTGGTGAGAGAGTGCTACACAATGAGACTTGAAAGGAGCAGTCAGAAAGGCAAGAAATAATGTAAGACTAGTAATTCCAAGGTCAGAGATTGAGCATGGGGGGGGGGGTGATGTCAGTGATGGTAAAACCTGATGAAAGGTCAAGAAGAATGTGGATAGAGAAGCAGTAGAGAGCTAGTGGTGGGTCCGAGCAGTTTTTTGAGGATTACTTGGAATGGAAGACACCTGAATGGAAAGTTCAGAGATGGGGTAGACCGTTCTAAGGAGAGAGACTTCTTGAGAAGAATGGTTAGTGCTAACCTATTTAAATACAGAAGCAAAGTAACCTGAGAGTAGATAAATAAATTAAAGGAAATTAAAGGCAGAATGAGAGGAACATTGCTCTGTAAGAGATGGAATGTGGATGGGGGCTTGAGACAAATGTTAATTGAAGATCAAGGATCAAGGATTACAGTTGGACACTGATAGAGGAGGAAGGAGTAGACAGACATGACTTAGAGAGCATGGGTTGGAAGACTGTACACATGGAGTCAGGTGAAGGGATAGAACACTGGGGAGAGAATTCATAAAGTGCTCGCGGGATTTACAGCAGAAGAAGAGGTTGAATGAATTGGATGAAAAGTATGAAGAGTGGTTGGGGGACATGAGAGGAGGAGTTAATGATGGAATGGATAGGTGACATTGATCACATGGGAGCATCCTATGCTGGGAGTTGATCAGATGGCATCAGAGATAATATATTTATGTTTGCTAGAATGCACTTTGGTATGAGCTATGCAGAGAGTGAAGGAGTTCTAGGGCTGTGGAGGAAGAATGTAGAAAGTGCAGAGCTGAGACAAGCAATCGATTGGGTTTGGGGAGATAGAGGTAGATGGAGGTCTCGATGAGAAGGGTAAGAAAAGGAACTGGGTGTGGGAAAGATGGGAAAAGGGGATTAAATAATGGTTAATACTGACAGAGAAGGAGGTGGGAGAGCTGAGCTCCCATTGTCTACCATCTCATTAGTATCTGATAAGGGATAGAGTTGAACAAAACACTTAGGGAAAGGCAGCCAGAGTGCTTTGCATCAGAAACTTGAAAGTTAGTTAGAATCTCCTAAAATAAAGATGGATAGAAAATGGAGAGAGAAGAAAGGAAGTCAAGCTGATCTTATTAAGTCAATCATGACACCAGGGGGCGATACAGAACAATAAGAAATTGCTGCAGAGGGAGAGAAGTTAAATGGCACGAAACTCAAACCTTTACGTTTACAGACTGATAGGAGATGGTGCGCATGGGTGCCAAGGTGGAAAAGCTGGAAAATGATCTCAGCCTTTGCTGCAAATGCAGCTAATATTAGTTCTGTGTAGTTTAAAAATGTTGTATAGACTCCTTCAGCTTACAGAATAACTGTGATTATTAAATTATGATTTGAAATATTTTTTGGTGGTAGAAAAGTTTGTTGTTAATGTGCATCACTAAAAATCACCCTTTCAATTACAACTGATTGAATATTTAAATTTAATGTTACAACTACAGTCATCCATTTTCTATGTATTCAACTTTGAATCAGCTTGGGAACTGTACATTATGATGTTTCAATAGACGGCCTTCAAATTCAGCTCTAAAAGGGTGCACTGGTTAGAGCAGTGGTTGATTACAACAGACCCCGGAATAATTGCCAACTCACTGGAGACCCACTATGGTGTGGGATAGCAGATCAAATATGAAACTAACCAATTATGAATGTTAGTGTGACTAAGATGCATTTTGTTGCTAGCAATTACAGCCATTCACAAATGTATATGCACGATCAGCATCAGAAAAAAAGTTTAATACCTTGAATCAGCCAATATTTTCTACAACCAGTACAACCTTGACAATCTCGCCTTGCTTGGATTTGTACTTTTGTACCCTGATTTTGCTTTCTCTGCCACATGCATAGTTGATCTTTTCATCATCCATCTGAATCAGCTTTCCTCCATGTTCATGGCACAGAACTTGACCCAAGCATCCCAGCCACAAATCCTCCAAGTCCTGTGCAGACAAACGGGCTGGCATTCCTCACCTGACTTTCACCATAGCACCCAACACCCAATCGGAGTCAAACATATCAAGCTTGACTCATCCGACCACAGCACTCTTTTCCAATTTCTGGGAGCCCTTCCTGACAAGTGTGAATTTAAGACCGTTTCTGTGGTTTATGGGCTCATGAAGGGCTTTTTCCCCAGCCGCTTTTTCAAATGCAGCCAGGCATCCTTCAGCTTGTAACATATGATTTCATGTGCCAGTCAGAGTACCAATGGATGCAAGTACCGCAGAACACTGGGAGAGTAATGATGTATTTTGCTTCCTCTGCACTAGGCAGATTATAGCCTTGTGTTAGGTCTGCCAGTGGTCTTTCTATGTTGACCTTCTCTGACAGCATTTACCACAGTGTTGGCCTCCTGTGCAAACTTACACTGTTGTATGACTAATTTCCAGTGTAGATGTATATGGATAAAGGCATGACTGACTGTGATCTGAGCCACTGTTCTGGCTGATTTGTGAACCAATACATATAGGGAAAGCAAGTGAGTAGTCATCAATTAAAATACTTTTAAAAGCATGTTTGCTTTCTTCCTCATCTCTTTCCGATTCGCAAGGGAACCTCCATTAATACTGTCCGAATCTTTCAGTATGGTTTTAAGTCTTTCAAAGACTCTGTACAAGTATTTATATTAACAGTTAAGTATATATATATATATATATATATATATATATATATATATATATATATATATATATATAAAATTGATTATATTTATCAGTTAACAAAATTTAAAGTGAGTGAACAGAAGAAAAATGTATACCAAATTCATGTTTGGTGTGACCACCCTTTGCCTTCAAAACAGCATCAATTCTTCTAGGTACACTTGCACACAGTTTTTGAAGGAACTCAGCTGGTAGGTTGGCCCAAACATCTTGGAGAACTAACCAAAGTTCTTCTGTGGATTTAGGCAGCCTCAGTTGCTTCTCTCTCTTCATGTAATCCCAGACAGACTTGATGATGTTGAGATCAGGGCTCTGTGGGGGCCATACCATCACTTCAAGGACTCCCAAACCATGTCAGGAAAATGCCCCCCACAGCATAACAGAGCTTCTGGACCCCCTCACTGTAGGGGTCCAGCAGTCAGGCCTGTACCGTTCTCTTGGTGTCTCACACATGCACTTGCCCACTTGTCGAGAATATGGTGAAAGATTACTTATCTGACCATATCACTTTTTTCCACATCTCTGTACACCAGTGCCTATAGTTTTTGCATCACTGAACTCTCAGATGTGCATTTTGTCTTTGTAATGAGGTGTTTATGCACTGCAACCCTACTATAATATCCCCCTTTGTGTAGTTCTTGCTGACACAGTCTGATCACGTCCTGCATTGACATTCTCAGTCACCTGGGAAAGAGTTGCTCTTCTGTTTTTCCTTACATATCGCAGTAATGCACAAGTATCACGGTGATCGAATGTGCACTTCCGACCACATTTTCCAACCCTATTTACTGATGTCTTTCCCATAGATCTATATGCAGATGTAACTTTAGTCACTGCTCCTATTGAAACACTAGCCAGTTGAGCAGTCTTTGTGACTGAAGCTCCTGCCATTTGTACCTCAATAATGACCCCTCTTTCAAAGTCCTTTAGATCCTTTCCTGTTGCAATCTTGATCCAAAATCGAGGTCAACTGGGCCTGCTCAGCATTTTTATACATGCCACAGAGCATGATAGGATGTTAATTGATTAATTGCATCATGCAGGACACCAGTTTGGAGGCATCTGTTCCTCCACTCATTTATTCAGGTTTTTCCTTTAATTTGTGACTCATCTGTGTGTGTGTATATATATATATATATATATATATATATATATACACACACACACAGATTCTTGGGTAGATCAAACCCTGATTGATGTATAGGTCAGGCTTAGGTAGTGTAAAATTAGTAGGTAGTTGAATTCATATATTTTTGCTAACACCTTGAGCATGAGAGGTATAGACCCTGTATCTTAAACTGTAGGTTTAAATGAACTTGATACCAACTTTTTACTTTAATTCAGTTAGAAATTATTGTATATTGTATATTCTAGCTCTTGATGTACAATTTTCTAGAAATGCGTGTATTTTGACAGCTGAAGGTTGCCCTGAGTAAGGGAGTGTGTTTTTCAAACTTTTTGGCCCACAGACCCATTTCCACAGAACGCCCAGCAGCCGGCTCCTGGTGACAGATCACATTCGCTAATCTCTATGTACCAGTAATTCAAAAGCATAACATTGTTTCGTTTCTTTTCTTTTCTTTTTTTTATTGCAGTTATATTTATTTATATATATTTTTTTATGAAAATCATTAAACAGAAAATGTTTGCTATTATTTAATCCAGGTAGTTTACTTTTTAGATAAAATACAATGAGTGAAATATCAAGTAATATCCAAAAACAAAAGGTATAAACATTGCCGTTATTTGCAGATCAACCTGCATTGGTATCAGACCACCTGGAGGACCTTTGTGAACCACTGGTGTTTGCTAATAAATGCTGCTGCTGTTGACGATGATGATAAATACTCTCACTTGAGTATCTGGTTAAATCAACCATGGGTTATTTACTGCAGGCCTTGACTGTGTATGATAACTGCTTTATTTCTACTAATTGCATTTTTATATATTATAAATGTTTATATGAACTTATGTATTTTGTCAACAGAAGTAGCGAGCTTTCAGAAAACACAATCTGTTTGCTGTTTGAAGAACTGCATGTTTTTTCCTGTGTGTCTGTGAACAAGGTCACTGATTATGCTACTGTACTGTGCCATTGTTCAACGTTGATACCCAGAATAACAGGGTTTGATAATAACCAGTTTTTACCAGCAATACATCACACAATCCCCCAAATGTAGAACATTACACAAACCATATATGGTTATATGGCAGCAGGAATGACCCCCCCACACACACACACACCACATAAATTATGCCTTTCTAAAAGTGGAGAGGATGATTTTTCAAAAAGTGTAAATGTCTCCTATTTGTATATGGCTTTAATATAGTTGCTGAAGGGGGACGAACTGTATAATACATTGGTCTAAGAAATTCCCTGATCTCCTCTGTGTGTGTGTTTGTGTGTGTGTGTGTATTTGTGGCCTTGCCTTGGTCCAAACTGCTGAACCTCTTGTAATGGGATCACAACCAAAGGATTCATTACAAGCTGAACAAATAAACTGCTCTGTTTTGGTTTTACCAGGCCACTGCTACCTTTGTATTTGTGTTTTTGTCTGACACCAGTCATTAAACAGGATTTTATTCACTACAACTGACAGCAATGAACATACAAAAAGCTTTTAAGTCTTCAGGACCACACAGGATTTTTGGTTTAGACAAATGTCCTTACAGCTTATTGATTTAACACTACACACAATTATCTGAGCAGACCTGGATCTGTCTAATTACCTTAATTTATCTTATATCCTTTGCTTACCTTTCACTTGAGTTCAAATTATATATATTTAAAAAATAAAGTAATATTCCAATAAAAGGTCTTATCTGCTACCTATCAAATAAAATATTAAACAAGGCTTAAATGTCTTGTTGCACTAACATTTTTATTAAAATAATTTAAATATCATTCATAGAGTTCATTTTGATTTTCCCACTTAACAACAATCGCTATTAATGCATAGTCCAGATGAAACCAATAAAACTGTTAACAATGAAGGGAACGTTTCACCTCCTCGGGGGAGAAAATAATCTCATTAGCTTTGTTAAACATTTCAAAAGTGAAATTGAATTTGAGGGTATGACACAATAAAACCCCTTAATCTTGAAGAATGTGTGAATTAGTGTTAATATTAGTGTCGTTAATTCGGTTAATCCTGCTGTGATGCTTTCAGCCAGAGGGTTTTCTTATGTTTCCATGGAGATGTAAAACTACCATGCAGATAATATCAAAGTCTTCCAAAACAAATCTGAATGATGTTAACTTCACTTTTCTTGCATCATTGTGTTGTTAACATATCCAAATTTAGCTCATAATCCAGAAGTTTTAATTATTATTTTGTATATAATATAATTATATATTATTATTTTGTTGGGGTTGGGGTGTGGTGGGGGGGAGGGGTCAAAACAAAAATAACTTTGTTTAAATTTGTTCATTTTATATATGGAAGAGTTCTTGTCTAATTTCTTCCATTTAAGCAATAAGCAAACACTTAGATTCTTTACATGAACTGGTTCATGTTCAGTGATAATGAAATCAGGACTAATGTATGTGATCTGGGCTACAGGCAAGATGATTAAAGGATAATCAACTACAGTATACTGAGTATATTTAGAAATGCATCATACAATGTTAGGATCTCTAATGAGAATTGCCTGGTATGTTTGTGCATTGATAGAAAGCTGCCACATCTCTCTACAAGAAAGCCATGGTCTCCTAGAAGAATTACAAGAAACCTCCTTCCTTTTTTGGTCAATCCCACTGCTTCCTTCTACATGGTACCTGAACCTCATAGTCCCATTACTATGATGGGAACTAAATGGGTTAATTCCACAAGCAATCTGTAAATCCTGCCCTGTCTACTAAGGTCTAAGATAGCAAAGAAAAAGGCAGACAGCAAGTGCTACCATTTTAAAGTAAATAAATAAATACAAATAAATGAATGGTTTTGTCTGCCTTCCCTGGGATTTCATCTGGGCATTTAAAACCACGGTCTTCTGCCATCCCAAGCTACATTTAAAGTGCTACGATTGTTTACAGTATGAAGTCAATGGAAAGACACCTGTTCTCACACTTGGTACTATATAAAGTTGATTCTATGTCTGGGTAGAAGAAAAAAAATGAATGAAATGCTTTTTTTCATGAATTGCATGGCCCCACACTAAAATGTCTGGAGATACCCAGGTTATCCCCAGACGAGATTCGTCATCCACAACATTTTTTTCTAAATATTGCGAAACTCTTGGGTTCCCTGAAACTTATTTTGTGGTACATTTATACTTCCAAAAAAGATGAACTGGTACAGAACTCAGCCACAGGATGACCGTCTATACCACGATGTGGTTTTCTACAGATCTCGGCACCCAGCTTCTGGATAGAGTAGCTTAAGAAAACTTCACTTGACAACCCCTTAAACAAATACACTATGGCAAAAACTGAGGCCTGGTTCACTAATATTTATTTTTTCCTTCTGAACTGAATATCCTTTCTGAATGAGACACTTATTTCCATTCTGTACCTATCAATTTCTACTGACGGATTCAACTATTTCTTCTGTTCTCTTTCCAGTCACAAAACCTCGGCAGATAAATATAGTTTTCAACGCCCTTTTACTGGCAGTGAATTCATTTTATTTAGGCCTCCTCGTTTGGCATTTTGATGTAGTCAAAGCATCTTTCTGTATAACCTTAGTCTAAAATAACTACTATGTTGTGAATCCTATAGATGACTTCGCAAAATTCAGATCCTGTTCAATATTTAGAAATGGAAACACAGGTGATTTAACTAAACATCCCTGCTTAACTCAGCTTTAATGAGAAAAGATTTGCAATATTACTCCTTAAAAACTTGTCAATAATGACATCTGTGTGTATTAATGCATTACAATATATAACAAATTGCTTGTATTCTACATATTTCAAATACATGAAATACACAGATCAGCCATAACATTATTACCACCTGCCTAATATTGTGTAGGTCCCCCTTTTGCTGCCAAAACAGCCCTGACCCATCGAGGCATGGACTCCACTAGACCTCTGAAGGTGTGCTGTGGTATCTGGCACCAAGACGGTAGCAGCAGATCCTTTAAGTCTTGTAAGTTGCGAGGTGGGGCCTCCATGGATCGGACTTGTTTGTCCAGCACATCCCACAGATGCTCGATTGGATTGAGTCAACACCTTGAACTCGTTGTTGTGTTCCTCAAACCATTCCTGAATCATTTTTGCCTTGTGGCAGGGCGCATTATCCTGCTGAAAGAGGCCAATGCCATCGGGGAATACCGTGTCCATGAAAGGGTGTACATGGTCTGCAACAATGCTTAGGTAGGTCTTACGTGTCAAAGTAACATCCACATGACTGGCAGGACCCAAGGTTTCCCAGCAGAACATTGCCCAAGCATCACACTGCCTCCGCCAGCTTGCCTTCTTCCCATAGTGCATCCTGGTGCCATGTGTTCTCCAGGTAAGCGATGCACACACACCCAGCCATCCACGTGATGTAAAAGAAAATGTGATTCATCAGACCAGGCCACCTTCTTCCATTGCTCCGTGGTCCAGTTCTGATGCTCAAGTGCCCATTGTAGGCGCTTTCGGCAGTGGACAGGGGTCAGCATGGGCACCCTGACTGGTCTGTGGCCATGCAGCCCCATACGCAACAAACTGCGATGCACTGTGTGTTCTGACACCTTTCTATCAGAACCAGCATTCACTTTTTCAGCAATTGAGCTACAGTAGCTCGTCTGTAGGATAGGACCACACGGGGCAGCCTTCGCTCCCCACGTGCATCAATGAGCCTTGGCTGCCCATGACCCTGTCGCTGGTTCACCGCTTTTCCTTCCTTGGACCACTTTTGATAGGTACTGACCACTGCAGACCGGGGACACCCCACAAGAGCTGCAGTTTTGGAGATGCTCCGACCCGCTCGTCTAGCCATCACAATTTGGCCCGTGTCAAAGTCACTCGCCCATTTTTCCAGCTTCTAACACATCACCTTTGAGGACAAAATGTTCACTTGCAGCCTAATATATCCCACCCACTGACAGGTGCCATGATAACGAGATTATCAATGTTATTCACTTCACCTGTCAGTGGTCATAATGTTATGGCTGATCGGTGTACACAAAAATGGTTTCAGCATAAAAAAGTCTTAATCAAAATCTGGAACATCCAAAGTTTCAGAACCCCCAATACAAGGGCAACATATGCGTGTATTGGATATGCCGTTTTTGTATCTGTTTTCTTAAGGAGGCATTGTTGCGTTGTTGTTTTTTTCTTCTTCCTGTTTTATAAATCTTAAGCATTTGGGACTTGGGAAGACACAGTAAAAGGTAATGTAAATAAAATATGAATCTATTATTCACAATAATATAATTATTTTTTATTTTATTTCAAATCTGAAATGAATTAAGGAGACATATTACATTTGTCAAAACACTTAATATGATAATATGGAAAAGGATACAAATGTGTACATGGTCACTAACTTTCTGTATACATTACAATGTCTGTATATAATTTTGTAATGTGAATACTCCTTACACCCCTGAGTAAAGCAGGCAGGACTCAATCTAACAAAACTACTGGCATTCAGCATTGGTTAACTTCAAGGATATCCATGGTGTTTTCCTGGGCAAGAGAAGACATTCCCATCTGGAGCTCTGGGTTTATGAAAATATTTGCAAAGAAAGAACTGGCAGAGTATACAAAGATTATAAAAATCAGTGGCAGCAATGTGGAAAGAAAGTCAGTCTGAAAATTCACAGACGGGTCAGGAAAGTCAAGTATCAACACATTCTCACCTATGTGTGAAACAATGAGACGAAAACACCCCAATGTAGAATAATCGTATGAAATTCGTTTTTTTTTTTCATTCATTTAGCTACATTTTGTGAAGTCTTTGGTCAAATTATACGGTTTTATGTGCCAGTCACTGACTGTACATTCCCTGATTGAGTTGGCTGTACAACAATCCCAAGTCCAGTATGTTCTGCGAATAGAAGAGGTCTATTTACTCGGCAATTGGATTCTTACCAAGGTAGCACCTAAATTATTATTTGTTGCCTTTTAAAACAGTAATTTGAAGTGACTCACCCTAGCTTTCAGTAAGAGCTTAAATCCAGTTCAGACTCCTTTAAGTGCCGAATTAAGGCAGGGTATGTGTCAGGGTTTTGTGGCTGCACAACCCAGATTCATTACTTGGTACATTTTGGATTTTTTGTTTTGAATTTAAGTTCTTGAGAAGCCTGCTCAGTTTTACTTTAATTGACCATGAACCATTCCCTCTCCAAACAATACTCTGTGATTTCCTCTGAGGAATCCCTAGGATAAATTGGTCAATGATGTCACACTTATTAGCTCCATTAGACCTACCTGCCAGAGTCCTGAAGCAGGTGGTGTATCCCCTGTATACTTTCTCATGGAGCCTTTCCGGAGAGGTTTCCATTTGCAGGTTGACACTTGAAGTGAATTTGCCCTCAGCCTTCCCCTTCACTATTTTAGTTCACATTCTTTTCTTGTGTGATTCTATTACGATGGCATGTTAGATATTCATAACTTCCGAATAAGGCCTTAATATATCCCCTGATGCTCCAGTGAATCTTTCGATATTTAAGTATATTACAGCCAGTACTATTATTCATCAAGTTTAAAACAAATCCCCTTCCGTCCACTTACAGAAAAGGGTGGAAACAAAAATGACAATAGATCTGACAGAAGAACATCCTCTCTTGACAAATAGTCAAATTAAATACAGCTCTCATCCAACCACAGTCACAGTCGGGACCCACCTCTCGCAGCAGACAGAGAATCACACCCAAATTCTGACAAATACACTCAAGTAAAGACAATTTTGTGGTTATAAAGCCCACCCCATAGTGCTATACATCTTCACTCAGAAATCCCCTGTTAAGTTTGTAGCAGCAACTAGTATTTGTCTTGCTTCTATAGGTGCCTTCAGTCAGATTGAAGTGGAGGAATAACTGCTTTGTTAATTTTAGTTTTTGGAATTGGGTCTAGTACTAACCTCAGCTATTTGAATATTAAACAACAGTTTTTTGTTTTAGTGTGTTGACTAAAACTGGCTCATGGTTTTCACCAGTTGAACCTACTTGTTCTTCTCTCACTCTGTCAAGATTATTATCGATCTTGTATTATTATTGACTCACTGCTTTCACTGGTGGAGATTTCGGGGATGAATTGTGCGTGCTTTTTCTTAAGTCGGACGTTTAATCACGAGAATAATATTTGTCACTGGGGATTTGCACATCTTCAAAAGAATTCAAACTTTTTTATTTTTTATCTTCTAGAACAACAATGGTTACAAAATAAAAAAAAACAACAACCCCAAACTATTTTTACATGGGCTCTTATATGGACCATTTCTTTTCCTTTTTATTACATATAGAATAATTCATTTTATTCCCTCGGATTTAGACTAACCTGACTTTTAAAATTATAGACAAGTGCATGATATAATCAGAGACCAAGTTATGCCAAGCTGGTGGCCACTTTTTAAATTAAGAACCAAAACAGGAAAAGTAGCACTTCGGTGACAACTGGAAGATAACACGGCTTGTACAGAATTTGGCCAGTCTTGTGGGTGCCTGGTTACCCACAGGAGTCAGGGTTCTACTAAACACATTTGCAGTGTTATCTTTGTTACCTAGACAGCTGGCCAGACAGTGAGTGACTAAGTCTGACTCCACATATGGTTCACAAAGGTGAAATTCAGTACATCTTCTCTGCTGTTTTTGCCAAGCTGAGTAGCAGTTCCAGTAGTTTTGGTTTCTTAGCTATTTCTCATCCCTTTGAGGGGGAAAATAAGTTTGTTTGTTTTTTTATTTGTTTTTTCCCAATTTGTTTTGTTGATTTCAGATGGAAATCTTTTTCTTTTTTTTGTTACCAGTGCTTCTATTTCAATACAATGCAAGCTTCTCATCTCATGTTTACTGCTTTGTTTACAACACCTCTTGCCATTTTGAGAAGAAGACAACAAAACTAAACAAAACAAACATTACAGCTTGTGATTCCAAAGTCTAAATTCCCATTTTACTTCTTGTGTGTGGTTATAGTGTCAACTCAGAAATAACTGACTCAGAAGCCTATTGCTGTAGAACTGCTTTGACAATTAAGATTGGCCAGTCCCGTATACATGAGAGTTAGGTATACATCCGATATAGACAGTATATTATTGTTATTACAAAATAACATTCAACGTTGGGCTAAAGGATTTCAAAGGAAAATGTCATATCTAAACTGTTCAGATCCTGATAAACAAATAGTATGTGGCTGAAGTGTTAAAAAGTGCTTTAGGTAAAAGTTCACCACTAACATGTAAATTTAGTAAAATAGAAAAATATACTTCTGTAGTTATTGGCATTGTGAAGCTATTATTTATTTATTTGAAATGCCAAAAGAAAGCATCATCTGGGCATGAAGCTAGATGATAAGCTGAATTGATTATGCTGTAGCATAATGTAGCTCCTGTTCCTGAGAGGGGCTTCCACCTGCTAGTGAACTATGTAAGCACAGGTTCCTTTATCATTACAAGTCCCTGTTATTTTCTTCCACACTGTAATTATGCCCGGCACATCCCCTGCTTTCACCTGGCACTGTGTTTATCCTAAGAGGAAGTGGTGTACAAGTGCCACGTACTCTGCCAACTAGCTATCAAATTGTTCATTCATTCATTTTCATTCAAATTAACATAGTAATCCAGTTTAAGGGATGTCACAGTGTCCACCTATAGACAAGACAGTGAGGTAAAATATACAGTGCCTCAAATTCATTTTCAATGTGGGGTCTGCTTTAGGAAATATTCTCTCCCTTTTCACTGAAAACCACAGAGCTTGTAACCCACATCACCCACTTTCAGTACCGGATGAGCAAAATCACTTTTTAATTTGGTACCCAGGAAATATGTAACATATTTGATCAAAATGCACACTTATGTCAGATGTTTTTGGCCCTTGTACAGGTGTTTTCTATAGGAGTATTCAGACATGTACTGCAAGAATATGTACTTTCAGATCATTTCTGCAGAGCTGCCAAATCTCTAATTATGCAATGCCCTAGAAAACAATCATAGGCATTCTCTTATTAAGCATCATGACCAGCTGTGAAAAACAAACAACTGAAAAACATTGCATTTTCAAAAGAGGATTTCTTATTAACCGTAAAAGACTTGCGATCCTACACACTTCATTATGTATACAATATATCATTTTGTACATTGTGCTTTCCTAAACCTACCCCTAAAAGCTAAAGAATATCCTCTTCAAGGATTTACATGTTGACATCCAAAAAGGCTGGAGGAAAATGGAGGCGGTGCACATTTTAAGTGTTTAATCATATCCTTTTGGGTTTATGTTTCTACTAGATTAATGACAGCTGTTTCTTCTGAATGTATTTGTTCAGTCTTGACTTTACCTTTTAAAGGAAGTCCAAAGGCTTTGCTCTTCAGGAATTGTTTTTAGATTTCCTGTTTTTTGACCCGCAGTGGGCAACAGCCAAAGAAGTTGAATTATGTCTTTGTACAAAGGTTTTTTTTTTTTTTTTCCCAGGTTACCATGTAATGCTGTGTATATGTATAACATTGTATATTGGTGTTTGTTAAACCATGTCAGTCATCTTTTAATAAAGTGACTAAAAAGTAACTAATACAAATAATAAGGAATCATTTAACTTGGTCAGTTTCCAGCAGAACAGGAAATCTGTAATTTTAATAAATATGAAATGTTGTTATTATTGTTTTTATTATAGGATGGAAATCATCATCATCATCAAGGATTTCTGAAACATTATTTCATTATTATACTGGCTTAACCAGTATGACACACTTGGTGACAGTTATGGTTGCAGTACATGCAGGGAATATTGTACTGGCTTCGGGGATCTACATTTGCTTTCTGTTTCTTGTAATTCGTTGCTTTCTAAGCAGGTGGTCATACCCTTCATACTGCTCTCACACTGAAATATCATCAAATCACAATGGTGTTCCAGGCTGGAGTATAGATATAGGGACCTTGATGCCAGACAATTTTCCAATGCTCCATGCAAGTAATAAAAGCATGATTATATTGGGATCGGTCAAGTTTTATATAAGGGGGGCTGCCAATTGGTTAATCTGGCAAAAGCCTGGACTCACCCATATGGAGGTTTAGCTGTGCAGTGATTTCCTACAGGGTCAGCATGCCTTCAGTGCACTTTACAACACTGGATCATAAGTAATCCAAGGTTTACTAAAGTATAGTATAGATATTTATGCTGTATGATGGTATTCCCATGGTCCAGTGTACTCAGGTACAGTGAATGTATGTTGAATCCACTGCAATACTACAGTAACAACACAGTAAAGTCATCCAAAAATATGCAACTGTTCCAATTGTAAATTACAAGAGCAAATATACATAAGTGTCAAAGTGCAGAATGAGCCTTAAGGTGTGGAGCTTGTGACGTCACTAGCTAATGAAGAGTAATGAAGAGCACCCACAATTCACCCAACAGCAGTAGAGTCGACCATATACGGACACATTTATGGTGCTTGCTTAAAATTGTAGCTTGACAAGCTTTGATGTACAGTGCAACCATTTCTTCTTTCCCTGAAGCAATTTCACTCAGAATCCCCACCTGTTCATGATTTACTGGCTCTGTCAGGTCTTGCGGAAGTTCCTTGCACCTTTTTTCACACGAGATAAATGAAACTAAAAATCACAAAAATAGCACTTTCATTTCAGTATGATCCAGTTCTGTACAGTGTATTATACAACATCTTAAAAATGGATCAAACTTACAACTGAATGACTCAGTTCTGTACGTTTGAGAAAGCTGTAGACTACATATATAGAAATTTGAATGTATTTATATATAGTGCCTATATTCACGCCCCTTGAACTTTTTCACATTTTGTTACAACCTAAAATTTGTATACATTTAAATGGGATTTGTTTCCCCTATGATTGACCCAACCTACTGATCACTTTGAATTATTATTGTAAAACAATAGTTAATGAAACATTAAAAAAACTGAGATGTCTTTGTTAGATAAGTATTCAAGCTCTCTCAAGATGGATGGGGATCGTTGGTGGACAGCAATCTTCAAGTCTTGCCACAGATTCTCAATCAGACAAATGTCCGAGCTTTGGGCCACTCTAGGACATTCACTCTCTTGTTTTTATGCCACTTTGGTTGTGTGCTTGTGGTCATTTTCTTGCTAAAAGGTAAATCTATGTCCCAGTGTGTACTGCATGTATTTAGCTCCATCCATTTTGCCCTCTACCCCGACAAGCTTCCCAGTCCCCGCCACTGTAAAGCATCCACATAACATTATGCTGCCGCATCCATGCTTCACAGTAGGGATTGTGTTACCTGAGTGATGTGCTGTTGGGTGTGTGCCAGAAATAATACTTTGCATTTAGGCCAAATAGTCCAATTCTTGTTTAGTCAGACCACAGAATCTTTTGTCACGTCTTTTCAGAGTCTCCCACGTGCCTTTTTGCAAATTCCAAGCAAAATGTTACTGTACATGGGCTATTTTCCAGAAATTTCTTCCTTCTTGACACACTTTCATACAGGTCAGATTTGTGGAGTACCAGAGCTATTGTCGACTCATGGACAATTTTTCATCATGTGTATCAGTCAACAATATCCAAAACACTTTATAAATATGGGGCTCATTGTGTGCATTACATTATTACAGGTGACATAACCCCTCTGTAAAAGCAGTACAATGGTAAATCTCCTGCATTGGGAGACATGGTCTTTTGGCTTAGCAGGCTTATCACTCTACTGGGTGGAGCTGTGTGGTGTGGAGCACCCATGCGGGTAGCTCCAACCCCCACCAGCTACATATGGTAGGGTCAGGGTGACCAGTTGGAAGCCATTACTAAAAATAAGCCAATTTATAAGCATGTGAGTGATCTTGCAAAAATTTGGCTTAAGTTGTTGTGGTTAGAAAAGACCAAATTGCAACTCTTTGGTCTAAATGCCAAGCAGTATATTTGGCGCAGACCCAACACAGCACATATCCCAGTTAACACCATCCTTACAGTCAAGCATGGTGGTGGCAGCATCTCCTCAGCATGGACAGGAAAGCTTGTTAGGATTGAAGGACAAATGGATGGAGCAAATACTAGAAGAAAACCTGTTTAAGTCAGCTAAAGACTTACAGCGGGATAATGATCTATCTTAAGAATAAGAAAGTTAATTTCCTTGAGGGGTCCATGCAATCAAAGTCCTGAATTGAATCCTATTGAGAATCTGGAAAGACTTGAAAAATACTGGCTAATTTGGAAATGGCAGCTGATTATATACGTCTTAACACTTATGACTCCTCTACTGAAACAGCAGGGTTGTAGGCAGGTAAAACGCAATATTCAAAGCATGACTTTCCAAAGCTATCTGGAAGCTATAGGGATAATAGGGATAACTCTTTGTAGGGAGGAGTGACACAACTCTCATTGATAAAAAAATAAAAAAAGTTTTGATTGTACACCTCCTTGCACTATTTTCATATAATTGCTCCTCTGCTCAAAACATTCAATATCCTGTTATCCCAGGAGAAAAGAAAACCACTTCCTGGTCAATCCAATTTTACGTCTTCACCATGAGCAATGACCAGTGGTTATGAATAGAAAGTAGTCTAGGTTTGGATTGTGCTGTCAGTAGATGGTTTGACTCCTTAAAGCCACACTGTGATGGCTGCCCTGGATAAACTGTGTCTTTTCGAAATGGAGCATTGTTCCGAAGGCGCAACACACCACGAGTTGACCTTCCAAGCCATTTCTCACGGACAGCATCTCTGAATTTGTGTGTGTGTGTGTTTGCAAGCACCCCTGCCTTATTATTGTGGTTTTGCAAAACATGTAATTTAAGATAATTCTATCAGAATGCCCCAAAATACAGCCATAATCTTTCCAGCTGATAGATTCCCGTGGAATTTGTTTGTCGTTGTTTCCTATGCGTAGATTCCTGTTTGGTTTCTATATCCCAAAGATCATTCCAGACTTCATCCCAATTCATGATTTGTGTGTGTGTGTGTGTGTGTGGGGGGGGGGGGGGGGGGTCAAACTTTTGACAGTATTCAACTTGGATTTGGTTTGGTGAAACTCAAGAAGCACTAAAGTGTTTTCATGCCTGATTATTAAAAAGCTGCATTTTGATGCATCTCACAAACAAATCTGTAAGACTTTATATTTTTGTTTACAAGAATGAACAACATACATCTTACAATGTTTCAAGAACTGCCTAGACTTCTTATTGCTTATATATTTAAATAGTGGTCTTCCTAAATACATAAACTAAATTGCTGACTTGCCTGAATGTATTTGTCTGATATAACAAAGACAATTGCTTGTGATTCCTTAATCAACGCATGTACATACATTTTTAATATTAATATTTCTTATTAAACCCCAAGTCTTTCATGCAACGGTTGCCCAGCCCCCTCCCACTCATACTTTTATTACACAGAAGTGTGTGTGTGTCCGGCTAGTCTCACACAGAGGAAAATATATTACAAACCTGTAAGGATGTGATTCCCACTATTCCTGACCTGTCTTGAAAATCTGAACTCATTTTCAATTAAATTATAATGGTGGTGTTTATTCTAGATGCTTTCAATAACGCAGCACACATGCAGTCCTTAGCCAACGTGTTTATCTTTGACGGAGTATGAAACTTCACCTATGTGTGGTAGAATAAAAAAATATTGCAACTGGAAATACCATCAAGTGGGTTGGGCACACTTTTCTTCCCCTTTTTCCTTTATAGTATAAGTATGGAAACTTGTCCAAACCTCCTCTACTCCGAAGAAGAGATGGGTGTTAGCAAGCTGAGGTCGCAGACAACTATGAAGCTGCATGTGGTGAGTAGCATCTGAGACTCGACTCTGTCATTGGGTGGATGTTAGACTAGACTTGGCATTTACGTTTAAAGATTCGTTTTTATATTGCATATTCTTCTGGTAAATGCTACGAAACCTTGTCGGTGGGTACAGAGCTGTCATAGCATTTCAGTAGCTCTATACAGTCCCATTACTCGAGGAAGGACCGAGTTTCAAGAGAGACAACTGAAGAAAAATAAAGGGATGGTATAGATTTAAACGAGCGAGCTACTGCGGGAAAAACTGCGCTATGAGCACGTATAAGACATGTCAAGCGAGGACAGACGTTAAACAACGCGACGGTATTTACAAACAAAGTATAATTAATTTACCAAAGGCTAAAGGAAAATAACATCATTTCCAATCATATTTTGATCCCTCCCCCCCAACAGCATGTATACCATCTTTTACGTGTTAACTGGTGAATAAGCATCTATTTGGGATAACAGATTGATGCATTGAGTCTCTGTTGGTTGTATGCTATCTAGTGTTCGTTATATAGTGTAGTATTTTCTCTGACTAGCTTTAACTGGGCTCTGCAGGGAAACAGTTAGCACCTCTAACCGCAGGGTACAGTCTGTCCTGTTGCAGAATGATCTAGGCTGTGATCAAGTCAGTCCTCCCACTCAAACCCTAGTGCAAACATTTTAATGAAGTTGCGGTTATTTGTGGGCAAAAACATCCCTGTTTTGAGAAATCAAGATCCTCAGCTGAAAATGTAACGATTTATTGAGGGGAAACAGCAGTGTATGTATAATATCTAAGGAAAGAGAGGTTCATTTCAAGCAGTCTGTTTGTGGGAAGATTCATGGAATGAAATGGAATGAAGTGTGATTTACCAGACAGCTGATTTTAAGTGACAGATTGTTTTAAGCTAAACAGCACTGTTTAATGCATCCTTTTATGTCCAGGTCCAAATTGGTTTTAATAATATGCCCAATGCTAATGTTAAATACTGTCTACTTGCACATACTACATTTTCCTTAGTTGTCAAATGATTTGAATACATTCAAGTTATTATGTATCTTTTTTCCCCAAAATGTAGTTCTTACACACTGGCTGTTGTATATACTACATCAATGGTACTGTATACAAATCCTATCTATAGAGCTTTGTCTTATGCTGCATTTACAAAATTATTTTTGTTTGGAAAAAAAAAGAAAAAAAAAAAAGTATATATATATTACTACCAAATTGTAAAATATGATTTGTCAGTAATATAAAGGTCTCAGTTTCACACCTGTAAAGCAAACTTAGTGAACTTCCCACCTGTCAATCAATTTAAAAGTCAGTTGAGAAAATGTGATGTACTGAAACTAAGAGAACACAACACACAGTGCTGTTGTTCTTAGAAAGAAACTCCATAAACCAGAAGTAAAACTGGTTCCCCATTGTAATTCCATTGGATAACTGAAATTGTAGTATTCCATTAAGCTGGGCTGACGTCACAATGTTTTTTTTTTTTTTTTCAAGGAACAAAAAGTTAAGAAAGGAAGTACTGTATAGCAACTTCCCCATTTCCTATAGGACAAAATATAGCAAAAGTAAAGGCTACACAGTGTTTATTTACTGTGACCTGCTTACAATAGAAAGAAAACGCCTAGTGTTGTAAAAATACAAAAACATTTATTGAATACAAATGCCCTTTTCCCAAGGCTATTGAAGTAGAAAAGGGAAGAAAACTACCATCCCAAGCTGCTCATTCATTTGTAGTTGCATTCATTCTTACAGAGTCTCTAGATGTCTTCTCTTTATAAGGCAATCTTATGATTACAGCCAAAAGTGTCTGGCTGCAGATTAGAGTTGCAGTGACTCGATTGAATATTATCTCATTCAGAGGATTGTATAATTAGTCTGGATCCCCACCTTACTTTTTGCATCCTCTTCAGAAGCAGTTGTTGAGGGACCAGTTAGTTGGCCAAGTAGAGAACAGTGTACAAAATAGTTATGTGAAATCCATGTGGTGGACTAAGGGTGGAGATAGTTAATTGAAAAAAGTGAAGTTCTAAAGGAATTTAATGCTCCCTTATCCTCAGAAAATATATATTTTTTCCTTTAAATAACACTTACATCTGAGTCCATACAGGTTTTCCCAGTTATTTTTATGCTCATAAAATAGTGATGTGGCACTATAAAATTAAAATCGTTTTGGTTTGAAACTTAGTTGTTAAAAGTAAAAGTACTTTTTCCATCTGTGAAAACAATATATGTGACAATATTAATGCCATTTAATACAATTAGGTCACTTTATAAAAGGTTTTAAAGGAAAAATATAATATTTCCATTTCACTGAACAAAATGTGGAATTCATTATTTGATGGTTGGTAACTATGATGCTTGTCTTCCAAAACAATGCCATTTCCTCTTTTTGCATGCATGGCATGGCACAGCCAACGTGGTAGATTAATCCGGTTAGTGAATGCTAGTTGAATGTAGGTCGTCTGGTCTAAATTTGGGATTGTCTTTGAATCATATATAGTCAAGAAAGTCACACCTGCGAATGATTTAAAAATGCAGGCCCCCTCCCCAATGACACAGAAAGAGCTATAGTTCAATATATTGCCAGGCCTCCTAAGATGTTATGAGAAAGGTAATTCCTAATTCCTTTACTTCCAATCCAGAAAGGTTACCCTCAGCACTTCAGGGAAAGACAGAAGGCAGTCCTGAGAGAGTTTGTATTTTTTGTTGACCACAGAAATTGACTTGAAATGGTGCAAGATCTTCCTTTCAGGTTTTCCAGTTTGACTGGAAGGAAAACGGTGTCTTAGGATTGTACATTAATACATGTTTTTTGTTTTGTTTTGTTTGTTTTGTTTACTCTTTCCAGTTATTTGCTGTCTCATTTTCCTGGGCTCTTCACGAGGTACCTGTACCGCAGTATCAGCACTGGGACCCTGTAACCGCTCAGCTTTATGCCTGTGACCAGTGTCCGCCAGGTACAGCACTGCAGCAACACTGCACTGCCAACAGTCCGACCGTGTGCTCGCCCTGCCCTGAGCACCATTTCTCCGAGTACTGGCACTGGGATGACAAATGTCAGTACTGCACCACCATCTGCAAAGAAAAGCAGTTTGTCCAGCAAGAATGTAACCGCACGCATAACCGGGTCTGCGAATGTATTGAGGGCTACCATCTTGAGGTTGAATTCTGCGTTAAACACACGGCTTGCTCACCAGGATTTGGCGTGAAGGTGCTGGGTATGTATTCTTATCCTCATTTGATTTGGAATGAAATGTAAGTGGGCTAACCTTTTATTCTGCATTTAAAATACCAGTAACTTCAGTTGTATTTTAAGGTATAATCGGATCCTTGGAGGTTTTCAAACTGTATTTAAATTTTTGTTTCCTTTCTCCTCTTCATAAACAAGCATAAAACCTATGAGATGTCCTTCAGAATCAGAATCAACTAACAGGTTTTTGTTTTATCCAGATTGTTAACTGCTTAATTGAGCCAATTGTGGGTTTTAATTAGACAATGTCCCAGTGTCCAGGTTATCCAATGATTGGCGATTTAAAGAGACCTGTTAAACCTGCAGGATTGTGGCTCTCCAGCAAGTGGGTTGGCCACCCCTGATGTATTGCCATATACATACAGACAAATGTTATGGTTCTGTCCCACTGAGAGGGAGATGGAGGGAGACTAGGAGGGGGAGAGAGAGGGAGAGAAGGAGATTTATAGGGCATTAATTGAAATAAAGAGATTGTGTAATTAGCCAGCAGACATTGCGACCTGCCAGGAGTACATTTTCACAGCCCTGATCCACAGAGTGCAGGGAGAATTAGTTAAACCGTAATGTGAAAGTCCCTGGTTCATGCCAAGAAAGTTTTGTAAGAAAGCAAACACACCTCTTTTTCTTATGCAGTGTTTCAATCAGCTCTTCTGCAGCAGTATATTTGAATTATTGCAGAAACTGTACAGTAGACATTTAATTGCAGGTCTAGTACAAGTAACAAAAAAAAAAATCTTCAGCTGGTATGAAATTGAGTCATATTCATATTCAGTACAGGCTAAATGCTTGATGTGGCCTCCTTTTACTGGGAAAGCTGTAAATGCTAGGGAGGATTTGGATTACTATTATACTTCTGAGACAGCTTTTACAGAGTATTTTATAGTGTATGTATAGTATATTTTTATGTGTGTGAGGTGTATGTTATATAGATATTGTCAATGGGGGTAGTCTGTTATTCAACAATATCATAAAAACCTTACACCTGGAAGCAATAAGATTTCGTTAGCACTGACATTGACAGTATACATTACACACCAGCAGGTGGCTCAGTATGACAACTATGTGTGTCCTCAATGCCTTTTGTGGGTGTTTTATGTGCAGTTGCATACATGTTTTCAGTGTTCAAGATGGTAACAGGATGTTGGATGACATGTTTCCTATGGTCCTATTTGTATGAGGACCAAGTTTAGGAATTGATTGGAAATTCAAGTACTGTTCTATGTAGTGATTTGTCAGCCATAGCTTGGTACACTCACTGACTTTACTTCAATGTTATGAGGGAAAGTTTTCTATGCTTGGTCTCAGGTCAACAATAACCAAAACCAAACAACAACAAAAGGAAAGGATGAGTTGTAATTGTAATTTTGTATCCAGAGGACACTGAACCCATTGCGATACATTCAACAAGACGTTAGATATTTTCATAATGTGTCACATACATACACTTAAAATTCATGAAATGACTCACTATTATTTTTTCCTCCTGCCTTTGGAATGGTATAAACACAATGTAATATGGATGCAGTGAGATTTTGATGGTTAATTTAGTTTAGATTTCGCCTGGCTATGACTGATGAGAGTGTGTATGGATCTGGCAGAATTCAAAGGTTCCTCCCAGTCAGCTTTCCAGTGTCCCAAAATGCTGATTATACCGTTACACTAAAGTGCCTTGTTTTGCAAACAGGCTTCTGAATGAGTGTCCTCGCATTTCTCTTTGCTGCTTGCTATCCATCTGAGAAAAAAAAATCTGGACCAAAGCAAAACCTTGACCGACACATGAATGAAAAATTACAAACTGCTTGTAATTGTATTCATAATTAGAGGTAAATGGCCTCTGACAATGCAACAAACCACGTTTGGGTAAAACTTTGTAATTTTTCATTTACACCTGACCCCTACAGCCTGAAAGCAATGAGACATCCTCTATGCCCTTAGATTGATTGCCTGTCACAGGGGGTGTGCTGATTATTCCAAGTCCAAGGGAGTGACGTCACTGCTACAGGCTCATGCAAAAAAAGATATCACGTCTTAGGTCTTTGGTTCATTTCCTGGTCCTATTTAAATGTGCAAAACCACAGCTACACAAATGCAAATGAGACACATTGACAGAATTGCTGCTACCATCATATCTCCTGTGTAGACTCAAAGACACTGAACCTGTGTTTTGTGAAATAGGTGCTTCTGTTATGTTATGGTTAATCATTGTATTATATCATAATCCTGACAGGGCTCTTATGCCTTCAGAAATTAAATATTTTCCCTGTGATTCCATATTGTGGGAGAGTTGAAATGTGGCAGTTAAGAATTTCAAAGTGAACTTTAGCTTCATTCCTGTTTGGGGACTTAAGTTATGAGATAAAGCTGGTGTTTCAACAGATAAATTGTAAAACATTACAATTATATAAAAATATAGCCCCTTCAAATAGCTCAGTAACCTCTCTAGACTTTATAATATCCTCCAGATTAGTTTTGTTTCCTAGTAATGGCTAGAGGAGTGGTTATTTTTAACAGCCCAACCAGCATCATTTCTGGTAAGACTGAAAGCCCCTAATGGTATAATCTAGTAGAACCACATGTTAACTACCTTAATTCTAATCAGTAGGAATCAAACACTGCATACAGACTGAGACTATTCCCAAAATATCCTGTGACTGGGCAGTTTAGGGAGCCGATCCAAATTCAAAACAAGCCTCCTGCTGTTTTGGGCTTTTGATCCTGCAGGAGGCTGTTGCATTCATTAGTCACGATTCATGAATCGAACACAGATTCAGGCACTAGTGGAAAAGGCTTTGAAAACTTTTTAAATGGGGGGGGTCCCAGTGTCCAGGGTATCCAACTTTTATTCCAGATCCTTGTCCTATGGAGGCCAGAGTAGTGCACCTCTTTTTTACGTGATGTTACTCGTAATATTGAATGAAATGGAATCGTTATTGTTCAACCATTTAAGACATGTTGGATAAAGGCATATGCTAATTTCCTTTTTTTAATCCTTTCCAATAATACGTACATTCAACTGTACAGTTATATCTACAGTAACACAATGTATATTACTTAAGATCTCCTTGTTGTGGTTAGAGGAAACGATGCCACAAAACCAAGAGTAAAATTACACCATTTTTTTTTTCGCTTCCGCTTTATATAAAGAAGTTGGAAAAGCCCTTAACCCATACGTTTATTTATTTTTTGTGCTGGCAGGTGTCTGGCCTTTTAAAAAGAGGTTATGTAACTTTAGGGTTATATAGGCTTAGAAAAAAAGTATTTTAGGATCACCTGAGAACCAGCATTTGCGAACAACCCATAAACTCAACCGCTTTCCGATTAATATACAATAGGAAAGGAAAAGACTGTGGGCTTTCTTCTTTCATTTCTAGTTCATGGATATTCCACAAAGTATGACTGGAAATGTCTAAGTCATTTAAACAAGATATTTTAAGGGCAGCTTTAGATTTGAAATAGTCTACTTCAATTTTTATTTTATATGTATTGATTTTCTTATTTTTATTTTATTAGATTTTATCCTTGTCAATATATATAATTGTCATCTGCTGAAGGAGTCACTGCATGAGTGTGGTTATTTCTATTACTTTTATACAAAGGTTTTCTTTTCTCATCCTCTGCAGCTGTGTTAACAGAAGGATGTTGGGTTCCCATTGATATATCAGACCTATTAAAAAGAAAACAATGATTTATTGTAACAGAATGCCAGTAAAATATGCAGCCATATGTATATATTTTGGCTTTCAAAATCACGTTGTGACATCATACTTCCAAGAATAAAAACATTTTTCTTTTGTTTTGTGTATTCTCTCCATTGTCATCCAGGCACAACAGAAAGTGATACAGTTTGCGAGAAATGTCCAAAGGGATACTATTCAGACAGAGATTCAGAGATGGAACCCTGCATGAAACATCAAAACTGCACACAACTTGGGCTTGCGACCGCCACTCCTGGCACGCCAAAACACGACGCAGTGTGCGAGAGTCACGGCAGAAAAACCCCCTCGGACTGCTTCCGTCGCCACCATCGCTGTCACACAGGTAAACCATGGCGATTGTGTAGGATGACTGGAATCTGGTTTTGCTTCAGGTTGTATAAGACAATGTGCAGTCATTTAGGAGTATAAAAGAAGCCCTCTTTATCAATACGAAGCAGTCAATCAAGCTTATGGACACCTGCCATATTCAGTAGGGGTGGGTTGAATGTCTGACATACAACCTGCCCCTGTTTTTTGTTTTCTGATGCTTTCCCCCCCAATACCAAGGCAACACACACTGGGAACTGGGAGGAAGGGCAAATGTTACATAACACACTGCTGGGTTAGGAAATGATTGAATAAACAGCATAATGCAATAGGTTATGCAATATGGGGAAAAATTTAAGGGTAGCAACAACAAAAAGTTGAAGTGATGGCATGCAATAGACTCTGGGTGAATAGGGAGTATGTATTAAGGAAATTAAACATGGTGACGAAATAGCGAAATAGAAACCCTATGAGGTTGTGAATATCCATACTTTTCAACTTAAGCACATATTATGACAGTATTATGTCTGCACTTGTTACCTCATTATGTGTGCTTATTGTATATTGTATTTTATATTGATTGTGCTACTGCGCTTTTGTAATACTGTAATGTTTTATTCATTATTGACTGTAATAGTGTACTTTTGTTGTGTTTGTGTGAACTGCATAAGGGTGTCTGCTAAGAATTAAATAAATCTGTATGTTGAAGCTTAATCTAAAGCACTTTTTGCTCTTTGTTGTGATGCAAAGTACACTCCCTACACTTCCAAACGTTTCTCTCTCTCCATAGATATCACACTGTGTGAAGAGGCCATATTCCAGTTCATCCCCTCTCAAGAGCTGTCCTCCCTCCAGCTGGATGTTTTAATTCAGAGCTTGCCTGGGAGGAAAGTGGATATCCGCAACATGGAGCGCATCCGAAAGACATGCAGCCCTAAGCAACAGATTCTGCACTTGCTCAAACTGTGGATGCAGAAGAACAGGGATCAGGATGGGATGCTCAGCATTATACGAGGTGAGGTTCCTTCTGAGAGGTCAACTGCTCCCTTCTGGACTTCGGTTTCTATCACCAATATTTGGCTAATGACACTGGCAGTGGCCCGTGACCCACTATTTGTCTAATCCAATTCATTTGATAACAAAGGAACTTATTTTAGAATCGTAAAAAAAATGTATTTTGTTCTGGGAATCTAGGAAGTCCTCAATTTGCATGTGTGTAAGAACTCTGCAGGAAGGTGACAGTTTTACTAAAAGAAAGTCAACCCCTGCTTTGAGAGTTAACAAAGAACTAGTAAGTAGAAATGTGAGTGTTTGTGTTTGTGTTTGGGGAGGGGTGGGGGGGTTACAATCTCTTAAATCTCTTAAAATGCATTCCTAGTTTTGCATGGGACTACAAGCTTAAACTCCTATAGAAACAGTATGCCCCAGGCATTAAGAAACCCAGATAATGGTTCAGTGCCATGTGGTTATTATGATTACCAATCCTGTGTACCCTTAGAGAACTGAAAACCTTTAAAATATAACGTCTGATTTTGTATAAATATTGTCAGAAAATATAGATATATTTGCCTTTGTTTGTCTTCTCTTGTAGATGTCAATCATTGCGAGAGAGTGGTGTCCAGGTGTATGAGTTTTAAGAATCTAACGTTGAGCCAATTGACAGCAGTCATGGAAAGCCTGCCAGGAAACAAAGTGAAAGAGGAGGACATTAGGCAAACCATGATGGCTTGTGACTCGGAGCACCGGGTTCTGCAGCTCCTGCATTTATGGAAGATGCAAAATGGAGACCAAGACATTGCCAAAGGACTTTCTCAAAGCGTTCGAAAACTCAGAACCAAGAAAGTCCCCAAAAGGTTACTGAAGAGCATTAAACGCATCATAAACATTTTCAGTACCTCGTCTATACACAAAATGTACGAAAAAATGTTTTTTGATATCATTCAGGGGAGCACATGTTTAAAATCCACATCGCTCAATGAATAGACACAGGGACATTATCTTTTGAGAAACAAATATTGTATTATTTAAAAGTTGTATATAATCATCAAATGTCCAAAAACCTCATAATTCTGCTTTATAAGCTTACCTTCACTTTGTGGATGGGAAGACAATTGTGTTAGGTCTTCATTTAAAATTAAAACAAATCTGATCATTGATTATGCTAATAGGGTGGGGGGGGGCATAAAAAGGACTTGCAGAAATATCATTAAACATTTTCAGTGTTTGGGATAACTGAATACATAGTTTCTGCCTTGCTTTCTATTCCAAATAACTCAGTGTTGTGTGGGAAATTTACCTGAGATTATATCATAGCCTATGCACTCAAGAAGCCTGTTATATCAGTTACTGGGAACTGCATGTTATGGTGACATAGATACCACAGTCTAGCCTATATTTAGCAATACTGTGCCTTGCTAAACAACCTAACAATTATTTGGGAATAACCTATGTGAAACAGAATCATCATTTATGTGGAGCGAAAGAATAAGTGAAAAGTGTCAAAAACCGCCCTTACTCGGTTCAGCTGGGAATTTGTGGTTAGGCAGTCACCCTTCCCTCTTACTCAGAAAATTAATTCTACATTCACTTTGCTGTCCGTTCCTCTAATGGTTTAAAAAGCCCTTGGATTTCCTGCCGGTGTTTGTGATTAATCACAAGTTGCAGTATGATTTTATAGATTTTATAGATTTTAGAATGCATTACACATGTTGACTAAAACACACAAGTAATTTCTTGCTTGTGGCATATCCTGGTATGAGTTTTGCATTATTTTTCTATGCTGGTGTGCGATTGGCTTATTGTCTATGCTTGCGTACTTTTACATCATAAAAACGTGATGCCATTAATGATGCCAATACCCCATGTACGTATGTTTCAGAGCTAGGTGTATATTCTTGAGTTACACTCTTTTTGTTTACTTTTTCTCTGTTTTTTATTTGGAAAAATGTAATTAGCGTGGTAAATAATCCCAGCAAAGAGAAGAGAGAATGCACAGTGTGTAAGACACATAATGGCCGATACTTTTTCATTTAGCCATCACCTTTAATCAAGTCAACTTACAAAATGTATATGAATCGTAATATCATACAACACTATACCAAATTTAATACTTGACACAGATGCAAAGAGTGGTATTGCATTCAAATAAATGGAGGGCAGTGCAAGAACATGACATTACTAGAAACTGCTCTTGCTGTACAATATATAATAGTTCTGTTGTTTATTTTCCAGAATTGTATTTTGGTTGTGGCATTAAAAAAGACACCTAGGTAAATTGTTCACTTTTGTTCACATTTTAGATCATGGGAATATTGAGAGGTATCCTTCAGCAGGTGTTTCCAGTCATGTTCTTCAAACTTCAATGTTCATTAGCCAGATTTGGTCTTTTCAGCAGACAATTTGAATATTTTGTTTCAGATATCAATGGTAGATTAATACAGAGATTTAATTAGAAAATATGTAGATTTGTTTTGTGTTGTGATATACACTCACCTAAAGGATTATTAGGAACACCATACTAATACTGTGTTTGACCCCCTTTCGCCTTCAGAACTGCCTTAATTCTACATGGCATTGATTCAACAAGGTGCTGAAAGCATTCTTTAGAAATGTTGGCCCATATTGATAGGATAGCATCTTGCAGTTGATGGAGATTTGTGGGATGCACATCCAGGGCATGAAGCTCCCGTTCCACCACATCCCAAAGATGCTCTATTGGGTTGAGATCTGGTGACTGTGGGGGCCAGTTTAGTACAGTGAACTCATTGTCATGTTCAAGAAACCAGTTTGAAATGATTCGACCTTTGTGACATGGTGCATTATCCTGCTGGAAATAGCCATCAGAGGATGGGTACATGGTGGTCATAAAGGGATGGACATGGTCAGAAACAATGCTCAGGTAGGCCGTGGCATTTAAACGATGCCCAATTGGCACTAAGGGGCCTAAAGTGTGCCAAGAAAACATCCCCCACACCATTACACCACCACCACCAGCCTGCACAGTGGTAACAAGGCATGATGGATCCATGTTCTCTTTCTGTTTATGCCAAATTCTGACTCTACCATCTGAATGTCTCAACAGAAATCGAGACTCATCAGACCAGGCAACATTTTTCCAGTCTTCAACTGTCCAATTTTGGTGAGCTTGTGCAAATTGTAGCCTCTTTTTCCTATTTGTAGTGGAGATGAGTGGTACCCGGTGGGGTCTTCTGCTGTTGTAGCCCATCCGCCTCAAGGTTGTAAGTGTTGTGGCTTCACAAATGCTTTGCTACATACCTCGGTTGTAACGAGTGGTTATTTCAGTCAAAGTTGCTCTTCTATCAGCTTGAATCAGTCGGCCCATTCTCCTCTGACCTCTAGCATCAACAAGGCATTTTTCGCCCACAGGACTGCCGCATACTGGATGTTTTTCCCTTTTCACACCATTCTTTGTAAACCCTAGAAATGGTTGTGCGTGAAAATCCCAGTAACTGAGCAGATTGTGAAATACTCAGACCGGCCCGTCTGGCACCAACAACCATGCCACGCTCAAAATTGCTTAAATCACCTTTCTTTCCCATTCAGACATTCAGTTTGGAGTTCAGGAGATTGTCTTGACCAGGACCACACCCCTAAATGCATTGAAGCAACTGCCATGTGATTGGTTGGTTAGATAATTGCATTAATGAGAAATTGAACAGGTGTTCCTAAAAATCCTTTAGGTGAGTGTATATGCTGTTGTTTTAAGAAGTGGTTTGTTTTTTATTACTATGTAATAGCCTTTTGGAAGCTTCTTTTTGAGTGAACAAGCTGTACTCAATGAACTTGAAAGATAAAGTGAATAAGTCCTGTTGCAAAGCTTATAAACTATTCCCATCTGGATTGATTATGTGTGTGTGTATGCATGTGTGTATAAAGGTATGCCACATATAGTCAAAGAGAGGAATTTAACCTATGGATCTATGCCTTCTGAGATATTCAGCTATAAGTATTGCCTGAGCAGAATATTATTCTTTCAAATGCATTTTTCTGTGTTTGGAGATGTTTTTCCATGGACGTTATGTTACAAATGAAAGACAAGTTTTTGTTGTTACATTTCTTAGCAGGGCAACTTATAATTGCTACAGTATATCATTTGATTTTTGACATAAAGTTAACCATTTATACAGCTGTGTTTTTACTGGAGCAGTTTGGGTACAATTCCTTGCTTGAGGGTAAACAGCAGTGACCCCCACTGGGATTGAACCCAATACACTCCACACTTGAGTCTAGTGCCCTGACTTCTACTCCTCACTGAATGAGTAATTGAATGAGTAATTCTACATAGGTTTCCAAGAATATTTTAGTTTTTCAACGAGTGACTGTCAAATATGACGAGGCAAGCATGTGCATACTACAAGATTTCTGGATATATTAGCAAATTTGTTAAAAATTTGTAAGTTATCGGTCTGTTTCCAGAGAGGCAGGATTCACTCAGGCAATTTCCTAGCTGCTTTAAAGCAGAAGGAACAGCCCTTTCAAAGGCAGTTTCTGTTGTTAATGCAATTGACATAAACTGTTTTTCAGAAAAGGTATTTCTCCCTTTCTTCCCTTTCAGCAGGGTAATCAGCAAGTTAGGAATAGAGACGTACAACTATTATGAAATGAGGAAGCTATGTCCCTTATATGCTAATATTAAATGTTTGATCTCAATGGGTCTATGATATTTGTCTCTGGACACTTAGGTGTGAATGCAGAGTAGAAATTATTCACTGACTGATCAGCAAAGGAATGTACAAATTTCTGTTTCATAAATTTGCTGCATAATCAGTCCCTTCAGGAATGTTGTGCAGTCATTTTATGATCCAAAGTTCATCTTTATTTTGGGAGTTAATTTTGGTTGGGACTGAAAAACCCCAACCTAAAAGTTGGGGGATTAATATTCATTTGTTGTTCTGGTGTTTGAGGCCTATTTAATATCTTTTACATTTGTTTCATATGTTGTGCTTTCTTAACACGTTTAATTTTCACTGGCATTCCTGTCTTTCACACCTCTTTCTCAGTTAACCCTAAACCTAGTATAAACATGTATTTTTATTTTCACATTTAAATGTTTTTTTTTATCACAGGAAGCCTTAAGCTATAAATTATATATTCCATTTGTACGTGTAATAGCTTTGTAGTACAAGATGTTCTTCTTTTGTGAAAATAGTGTGCTTTTTGACAGCTGTTTTTGATCAGGTGAATGAATATTTATTTCATACACTGAAATCTCTACGGTTAACTTTCTATCTGATTACTCCATAATGGTTGTGTTAATGTATAATACATGGTGTACTACATATTTATGAATTAAACAGCACGTATCTTTTATTGTAATTTCTGTATTAGACCGGGTGTTTATGTAATCTGCATGTGACTACAGCCATAAATGTTTTAATACAATTATGTTTAAGTCTTTTTTCCAAGTGTGTCAACTTTTCCTTTAACCCTCTCTTTTTGTTCTTTAACTTCACTATGGAAGGATACACTTTTGTTATTAATTTGCCATTGCCACCCTAACTGTACATTTTCTGTAAATATGTCATAATCCATTCTTTTTTATATGAATCATCTACCACATATAAGTCCTGGGAATGAAATCCGTGGGAAATCCGGCATTCTCAAATGTTTGTGCTGTGAAATTCCATAAGTATTTCCATGACATCAAGTGAGCACGGAACATTCTGTCACATCAAATGTGTAATTACAAACTTACTGTGTCTGAATCCAAAAACCTTCATATGTGCACTGCACAGCAATAGCATGGATATATATTACTGACCATACACTGGAAAAAATATTGAATTCCCATACAATCCTTGAAAGAAGCATTTGGTGCAAAGGGAGATAAATTACCACTGATGCTTTCTTATACAGTGTGCCTTTATAGAAATGTGTTCATTTTTATGCATTTATTTATTTTCTATGAATCTAATCCTCCAATATAAACACCCTGAGCAAGTCACTCCCAAAAGCAGCTGAACAATCAGTAATACTTGTGCTCCTGCCTGCACTTTCAAAACTGCATTTTCTCCAGGTGATTCTTATACCTTTTACTGCTGCTTGTCATTCTTGAATTAAACACACAAGCCCCACTGCTCAACATTATGTTACTCTCTCTGACAAATCAGATCAGTGCCAAATACTAGTCCACCTAAAAAGAGGAGAGAAAGCAGTTGTTTTTAAAGTACTTCTTCCAAGCAGGTGCTCTTGCAAAATGGTGGACAACACTATTTTATATATAAAAAGAAAGGAAAAAAATTATCACTGTACCATCAAGCAGTCTAGATTAATTTATTACTGACAGTGTTGTTAATTCTCTGATGTTCATACTGTACATCATCTGAGTTACTAATTTGAATATATAACTTGTGAAACATCTTCCTCTAGTGGTGCACTTTGTTAATGTAGCACATGGCTTTAGATACATGCCAGCAGCAACAGTTAAAACTGATTAACTGAATTTTCTCATCCAGCTAATAGTTTCAACCATCCTTTACAGCAAAAACATTCAAGCTTCATACAGTTAACTATAAACCTGTTAGCCTTGATGCAAACTTAACAGTAGTGGCTTTGTGCATATTCTTTCTAATTCTAGTCCATGTACGTTAGACAATTGTGATGCGCTCCAAACCAGACTCATAGCAAGACTTATTTTCATATACCATTTTCAGATATATGGTCGTGACCATAGTCTGTCTATCTTACAGAAGAAATGCTGTGTATTAACATAACACTTCCAGTTTAATGTGCATGAGTTTTTTTAGTTGTCTTTTTTCTCTTTGAATCCCAAAATGATTTGCAGCAATCATGAAATGCTCTTGTTGCTTTTTGAAGGGTGTGAAAGCTTTTGATCATAGAAGTTGCTACAGCTAAAACTATGTATTCTTGTTAATTATTTAAATGTACAAGAACTGGATATAAGTTCCCACAATAATTAAAATGGTCTCATTAGAATATTAAAGATTAGAAATAACGTTTGCCTCACGGTGGGAAGAAGAGTCTGACAGTTTTGCATCCTGTAAATGATTACTAAATATTTACCTTCAGTCCC
Source organism: Amia ocellicauda (assembly GCF_036373705.1). Taxonomy (NCBI): domain Eukaryota; kingdom Metazoa; phylum Chordata; class Actinopteri; order Amiiformes; family Amiidae; genus Amia; species Amia ocellicauda. The sequence goes on from NC_089867.1 coordinate 5,934,754, forward strand.
TCAGTACTGTGCTTATGGAAATGAAAACCTAAGAGGGTTTAAATCTTCCAAGCAAATATGTTATATTCTTCCTATTTTTGTTTATTATAAATAGGTTTGGAAAGTGAGGTATCACACTATATTTTTAGGTTTATGACGCATTATGACTACGTTATAAGGAACTATGGCACTCCTTTCTCCTAACTATTCATCCGATAATGTAGAAGCTTATAACTTCGTAAAAATCTTTCAAGAGCAATTATCAGAAAGAAAGAAAGAAAGTAGAACTTCAATTTATGGTAGTAATTAGAATAATGGTTATATATGACAATCCTGAAAATGTGTGTTGAACTTAATATTTGTATTTTATATCAATCGAGTTTATATCCATCTTTAACTGCTTCATCCCAGTTCAGTGACTGGGTTGTATTACAAATCAGTTTATCTTGTGAGTATTACAATGGCTTACAGCATCGGATTCCTACAATGTGACTCTTTAAGAAGACATCATACCGATTGGCTCTGCAGCATCTGAAACACGTTGGGGGTGTATGGTTGTCAATTATATTATACTGCATTAATGATGCCAATACTAAAGAAATTGAGATAACGATATTAGTAAGGATATATTTATTGCTATTTAATGAGAACAATAAACAGTTTGAAATAACAAAATATATGTGTGTGGGCAAAGTAATCAGATTCTTTGGTAATACAGTTCTTATGATGGTAATAACGTCATTATGTGTTGTGTAAATGTAGGTTTAATTTGCACTATAATCACAAAGGCAGTATTTGCGAAAAATCTATTACAATCTAAATGCATTGTATGTTGAACAGCTATTATTGCCATAATTGCACTCATTGACTGAGTTATTAACTTACCGATTTACTCAATTGTATTTTTATGACGTATTAATGATTATTATATTTTTGTATTACACTTATATTTATCATAATTTAATTGCCGTCCTCGCATTGCATTTGGTTTAAGTAGTGCACTGCATTACTGCCCAAGAAGTAAGATCTGCATTTGATCTGTATCTGTATAACCAATGCCGAATATCTATATTTATTCATTATATTCAGTAATGTTGTTTTTATATATGACATTTTAAACTTGAATAATAGGACCTGATTCATATGGTCATATTAGCGAAGAATTCTTACTTCCTATTTAGATCATTGTTTTGCTATAAGAGGCGTCACAGCACACGCCTCCTCCCCAAACAAAGATATAAACCGAGCAGCATGAAGAACTGCGCGGAAGAAGGGAAAATGTTCATCAAAACGGTGAGTTCACAGACCCGGCGCTTTTTGCTCTTTTTCCCCCTCCCAGTCGAGTAGATCTAACTCTGAAACTCTGAAGCAATGGTATTTTGTCATGAGGTCATGTGTGTAATAATTCAGTGTATATGAATGACTGACACTTTTGTGTGACTTTAATTTGTACAATTGCTAATCAAATTCTAATTACTAAGCTCTCTATTCCTTTAGATATTTTGTATTTCTAGTTTTGTAGTGAAAAGGGGGGTGTTATGTAAAGTTGAGATTTGCAAGTGGTCTGTTTTGCATTTTTACTATTATTATTATTATTATTATTATTATTATTATTATTATTATTATTATTATTGGTAGTAGTATTAGTAGTTTAAGTATTTTTGAGATTGTTAAATACTGCCTTGACTATATCCCTTTTGCAGTACTGTGCTACCTGTACACAGCGCTTGTCACTCTCAAGTATCCAAATTAATCAGGAAGCTTCAGAGTTCAGGGTCTTGTCATGTGGCTTTGTCATTTATTTTGGTTAATTTTATGTTTTTATTAAAATACTGGAATATCTGTCTGATCTATGTCTTAATTTGTTAAAATCAGGCTGATTTAGGGGCTGTGTCATCTACACTTGCTATTTTAAGTTTTTACTTCTTTGCAGTTGCTCCTAGCTGTGTGTACTGTGGCCTTGTGTATTGACTGCAACACTGACGTTGTGGTGCATGGGAAAGCGCCTACATACCAGCATCAAGATCCAGTCACTGGCAAGATGCTCTCCTGTGACCACTGTCCCCCGGGGACACACCTGCACAGTCACTGCACCGCGACCAGGCAGACTGTCTGCGCACCCTGTCCAGCTTCTCACTACACCCAGTACTGGAATTACCTATACAGCTGCCAGTACTGCAACAATTTCTGCAACGAGAACCAGTTCGTCAAGAAGGAGTGTTCTGCTCTTCACAACCGCATCTGCGAGTGCAGGGAAGGCTACTTCTGGGATTCGGAGTTCTGCCTCAAGCATACGGAGTGCCCTTCAGGATATGGGATCAAAGTGAAAGGTCATTATGTGTTCACAGCTTTCTGACAGTATTTTAAGACCTGTAGTTCCAACTGGGGGCTGGATAGTTAAATTGGTAAATGTCCTCACATAGAAGCGCGCTGACGTATAAGACTATGTGTGATCTCTTCATGATTAGAAATCAGTAAAATTATATTTTGTTTTGCAAGGCGATAGTCTAATTTATAGCATATAGAAGAAGCAGGTTGTAAATCCACCTATAGTAGCTGCGCACTGTATATCAATATGTACCTTTCCCTTATCAGAGTTTCGTGGGGAAAAAATGCTTTTATTAAATTGTGTAAACATACTCATGAGTATGCCTAAAAAAAGGTTTATTATAGGAAGGACATGACCATTTTATGTATTTATGTTTCAGTAGGTAATAATGTAAGTTTTGAAGTGTCTAATGTGCATAAGCAGATATTCCATATTGTGTGAACAGATGGGGTTAAAATAAACTTTCAAACCTTTTGTTGTGTTTCAGATGATTATGCAAAAGATTTGTATTAGGAATTAAACTATGCTAACTTGGAACTATTGAAATTTCACCCCCAGGAACTGCATACAGAGATACCCTGTGTGAGAAATGCCCTTCTGGGTACTTCTCTTCAAAAACCTTGGGACACCTCTCGTGTGTGAAGCACACCAACTGCACCACTCTTGGCTTGAAACAGGTTCTCCAAGGCACTGCCTGGCACAACAGCTTGTGTGTCCCTTGCAACGATCTTGAAGCTCAAGGTACATTTTATTATTTTTTCAGAACAACACTTTCAAGTCTGCCAAGTCTGTGCTCCGGCTATTTAACCACTCTCCTCTCACTGTTGCAGTAGCAAACTAAATCTGAGCCATCTTAATTGGTACCTTCAGTACCTTACATTGTCACAACATCCAAAATTGGCCATTATCTTATTATTTCATTATATTCAGAAGAGGTTCAGTCCTGTTAATTCAGTAACAATATTTGACACTGTAAAGGAACACAAGTTCTTTTTTCTACCCTTTGCATATGAATGGAGGTTGTCAAATTCTTTGATTTAGAATTGATTTCATTGTTTGTGAAGGGCATTATTTGTCCTGAGGCTGGCTTATCTTTGAATCTGAAAATAATTGTTTGAACATTCAAAAAGACTGGACTGACATGAATGTGAGGAAGTGAATTGTTCAAACTGGTTGCAGTCTATGTTTCTGAGGTTTAGTGATTTGTGCTCTGAATTTTCCTCTAGTGATCAATAAGCTTTTTGTTTGATTCCTGTGTTAAGTATGCTGTTATGGCTGAAAAGCACATTTTCAATCAGATTTCAGTGGATCTGCACTGAATGTTTCAGTGTTGAACCTTTCAACATAGCTGCTCTGTTATTGCCAAATTAAGAAACTGTCTTTGCAATAAATAGCCATGCAAAGAGTCAGCTATATACTAATCTGGACACTTACTGTTGATCATGTGAAACGAGAGTTCAATGCTGACACAAGGAGAATAGAATCCAACTGTGATCATGAATATGCTCGGGTCACAGTCTTTAATCTCAAGTAAAGAGATGAATATGAGGGGGGAAGTGTTTTGTGTATAAAATATTTAATGCAAACCTATCAGTAAGCTGAGCAGTCAACCATAAGAATTGTTCAGCTGAATATTAAGCTCTTTGGGTGGTGTCTCAAAGCCTTATATTGCATTTCTGAATGACATCGCCTTATCCTCCATAAGATTTAGTGGTCACACATTCTCATTCAGATCCCCATGAGTTCACCCTCTTGATTCACCCAATAAAACTCAGTCAGCACTTCAGGGCGTTGTCATTTCAATTTATTATCTATATCTGCTTCAGAATCCCTTCAATACTTCATCATGGCAGTTTGGCAAGGCTAGGGAAATGGCATGGGAAGACGACTCCTTGTGCTGACTGATTAGGTTTGGTACTTTATAGTGAATGTGTGCTTACAGTATGGCTCATGTAACTGATTTTTTCTTCACTGTATGTTTAGGTAATCTGCCTTTATACAGAGAATTCCTTCCAGATTTCTTTGCACGTCAAAAGATGAAACGTAAGAAGGTGATCCGGTTCGGAATCAGCCTTTTTCGCGAGGAAGGGATGAAGCTCTTGGAAGACCATACACACCTTTCTGCTCAGAAACTCATCCAGGTTTATGTGATAGAGTGGATGTCTCTTCGGAAAACAGGCACAGATCCTGTTAAGACAATAATGGATCTGCTTAAGAAATCGAGTCTCCACAAAGTAGCAAGGAAGTTAGGGAGAAAACTGAAACCCATTTTCGAAAGTAATCCCTGTCATGTTGAAAAGAATTCTAAGCACAAGACTCATTAAGAGCTTGTGCAAGGTTATCTGAGAAACAAATGTCAAACACACCAACTAATAAATAAATAAATAAATAAATAGTCATTTTGTAATCCCTGTCACAGGACATTAGGCAAATAATGGTTTTCTCAAATTGAGAATCAAAGTTTGTGTAGGATATGTCTCCAACATATCCACTGGAGTACACCACAAATGGCTTGCTTTTAAGATTCAGTGCTTTTTTGTGCAACTGGATTGTGCCTAGTGGTCAGGTGAACTTTATTTAAAGACCTTAAACTGTTATCAAACATTATATTCAGATTTATTTTTTATTTTTGTACCCCTCTTTGCAGGGAATTACTTGTATAACATGATATATATATATATTTGAAATGCCTTCGCTGGTTTCTGAATATATTTTTATAGGCAAATGCTTACAGTATAACAACTTTTCTGGAGCTATGCAATTCCAATCCGCTTTGGTGTTCATATTGTACTTGATTGCTTACCCACCACCATAATGAGAGGTTTCCTGTCAGGAGAGCAGTTTCTGTATGTTCTTTGTTCTCTGTAGTTGGTTATGCAATTTTCTTTTCATATTCTTTTTTTGTAGTATGTTTTGCATGCACTTTAGCGTGTCTCTGTGTGTGTCTGCATCTTTGTCTTGAAAAATAAACATGATTGAATAAATAAATAAAAGTTTTGTTGGGTAATGTATGTGTTGATATTAAGCTATGTTTTTACTATTTCAAAGATATCCAGTGTATACAGATTAGCAAAGTGAGTAATTCTTGTTGCTATATTGGAAACTTTATTGAAGGTTTCTAATGAGCCTGGGGGTATGTGCACAAAGGAATGCAATAGCCCATAATGTTTAGTAGACTGGAGATAGCTGTTTCACAGGCAGGCTGAAGCAACAATCATGCTTCAAAGGTGCCCCATCAAGTGACAGTAATTAAAGCATCAGTTTGGGTTTGCAGACTTTGCATTGTGTGAACTTGCCCAGCTAATAGTCTCAAATGTTTGCAGTTCTTTCAATTTCTACAGATCAAAAGATAGATGTTGTGATGTGAAGTTCTTAGTTTTTTTTTTCTATTAGCACTATCAAATGACTAAAATATTATTTGTTGAAAGCCACCTGGTCTTGAATATTTTATTTTGATTAATGACCATGAGTATCTGATATCATCATGTTATCAGTTTTTAATTTAGTTTTTGGGACCCATTCACTTGTTTGTCGAGAAAAGCTATCCCTCAAAATCCCTCATTCCCTGAGCAAGCAATTTTAACATGAAGAGTCGTAGAAATACGGAGAGAGAGATGCACCTCCAATCAAAAGGTTTTTATTACTAGCAGCTGCATGGAAGAGGTTCGAGAGGCGATCTCAAGAACAGTCTTAGAGAAGTTACAATCTACAGGCACTTTTATGGAGACAAGACAGGAGAGAAAGATAACAGGCCCACATGTCTGTCCCGTGATGAGTGGAAGTTCAGTTTCACCCCATGCTTCCTGAAGCACCTCCCAGAAGTTGGATTGGCTTGATGGGCACTTCTTACATACCATACGGTCAAGCTGCTCCCACAACAGCTCAATAGGATTGAGATTCGGTGACTGTGCTGGCCACTCCATTATAGACAGAATATCAGCTGACTGCTTCTTCCCTAAATAGTTCTTGCATAGTTTGGAGCTGTGCTTTGGGTCATTGTCCTGTTGTAGGAGGAAATTGGCTCCAATCAAGTGTCATCTACAGGGTATGGCATGGCATTGCAAAATAGAGTGATAGCCTTCCTTCTTCAAGATCCCTTTTACCCTGTACAAATCTGCCACTTTACCACCACCAAAGCACCCCCAGACCATCACATTGCCTCCACCATGCTTGACAGATGGCTTCAAGCACTCCTCCAGTATCTTTTCATTTGATCTGCGTCTCACGAATGTTCTTCTTTGTGATCCGAACACCTCAAACTAACTAACCCATAACACTTTTCCAATCTTCCTCTGTCCGGTGTCTGTGTTCTTTTGCCCATCTTAATCTTTTCTTTTTATTGGCCAGTCTGAGATTTCGAATGGGTTTTCTAATGATCAATTAGCCTTTTAAAATGATAAACTTGGATTAGCAAACACAACGTGCCATTGGAATACAGGACTGATGGTTGCTGATAATGGGCCTCTGTACGCCTATGTAGATATTCCATTACAAATCAGACATTTCCAGCAACAATAGTCATTTACAACATTGACAAAGTCTACACTGTATTTCTGATCACTTTGATGTTATGGCACAGTACCATAGCACAGTAAGACCATGATACAGTGACCTTGTTCACACAGACACACAAGGAAAGACTTATGGTTCTTCAAACATAACATGTTATTTAATACCACTAAGGTAATTGTTTTGTTTATTTTCTCTCATTTATATAAACAATAAGAGACACACTATTCAAGTAAGCTGTCTGTTAAGAGGGATTTGTTAAAGATTCATAAATCTGTCTGCAAACATCTGCAACCTCACAACAGAGCATATTTCAGGAAGGTGAATAACAAAATGAAAAAAGATGGTCCCATCGCAGACCCTGAGGAATTTATTCCATATTGAAAAAAGGAGATATAATATTCTGTTACGTCAGTCCATTAGATAAGATTCTATACATTTCAGTGGCATTTCTTGCATTTCAGTGGCTATTCCAGCAGAATACTTCACACCATATCCAAATTAAATAACTTATAATTTAATAATTTAATTCCAGAATGATCCTGGCACCTGTTGAGAATTCCATGATGTATACATTGGAATTAATATTGCAGGTTTATAATAATCATTAAATCTGTTTAAATGAATACATTCAATTATTTAATTGTCTAGTTTGTAATCTCAGTTGTAATCTTGCTGTCAATTATTTTGACTAAAATAGAAAATACAGCTCCTGCTTAATGCTGGCATTTTACAATAATATATTAGAATGTTTCACTTTAGTATTGTATTAAGTTAGAACATTTCTCAGATGTCCTGTCCTATTATGTGAAGTTCCTATTAATTTGCTTCCAGAAACAATGTTATTAACACAATAACACACTGAAAGCAATTGACATTTGCTAGTCTTCCTTCTCAGTGTTTATTTTATCAGGGCCTGGGAGACAAACAACATGAGATCAAGGATGCATATATACAGTATGCACACATGATGATATTGCACCTGCAGTGTCAGTAGTTGGAGTTCCAGCACTGCAATCCCCTGCAGTGTTACCCTAGACCAAAATAGTGTATTGAGCTATAACAAAGCGCTCCGGAGATGTCCAGTTGAGAAGACACATCTAGAGTTTTCTAAAGAACATACTATTGTCACCACACAATAAGGGGCAATAGAAATAGCAATCACAATAATAGCAGCAATGAACTTGTAAACAGTACACAATAGATAACAGAATATAGTATAGTAAAAGGGGAAAGTAAAGGGGAGTTGGAAGTGAACTTTTTGCCGGTAGCAGAATTGTGGAGCCGAATAAAGCAGAGAGAGGACAATAAGGATTGTTAAAACTGCTGTCAAGACGGCAAGATCAACAGAGACTCTCCTATCTTTTTAACAGTAAGACCATATTTCCTTCTGCTTTGGACCTTGACTTTCCCCCTTTTTTGTCACATAGAGCAGTTTGTTTGTTTGTTAGCTGCTTCCTCGTATACCGTATAGGCCTTAGTCCTTTGTAATACAACTCACAAATGTCTCAAGTTCTCCCAAGACTGCTGCTCACCCACTGCTTTCTTTGCCTTGCTCCCCCACTGCAAAACTGCTCTTGAAGGCTGCCAGGAAAGAGCTGATATCTGCTTTCCCACACAATGTAACAATCTTGTCCTTGCCTATCTCTTTCCGTGACACTGCTCCTTCCTATCATGCTGTCCTGATATCCCATCTTATCTCCTGCTGCTTCCCTTCCATTCACCTCACCCTCTATGACCCATCTCTCATCTATAAACTACTCTCACTGATGCAGCACTCTTTTGCACTGGCCCCTATAAATAATAAAAGATAATCTCACAAAGCACCTAAACTGATTTCTGAGAACATGGACAGTGTAGTTGCTGTAGATAAAGATGGCTGCTTCACTAACTTACTTATTGCAGGATAGTGTTCTATATTCTACATCCTCCTCAACAGAAAGTGGGAATTGTAAATGTGGTAACATATTGGTAGCCTAATTGTCACCTGCTGCTTAGTCAGTGAAGGTTGTGACCAACATCCTTGTTTTCAGGTGAAGCTGTTTCCCTGAATCTATTTTTTTTAATCTAAATTCCAGATTCAAGGAAATCAGTTAATAACTCATAGAAAACAGGAACTGAGTAGCTGGGGAAATTCTTTGTGACAGCCCATGGTTATCTGAATTAATGAAAGATGTTTATTGGTGGAGATTGTGGTTTCTCTTTAACCTAAGACAAAGTGTGACTCACCTCAATGTGAGTGGCTGCTGTTTTTTTTGTATGTTCTACATGACTGAGAACATAATGCAAACTGCTCAGTGACCTTTTTAATAAAAATTACAATACAATACAATACAAATACAATTAGCATAAGTGATTTGACCATGATGAGTCCAGCAGTAAAATGTTTAATGGTCAACTTTGGAAAGACAAACAGAAAATTGTAAGATGCTGGTAAGGTATGTTGCTGTATATATGAATAACCACTGTTTTTCTGTTATTTTAAGTGCCCTGTTACTGTTTCAAAATCATGAGAATAACTGCCTCTGAGACTTATTTTTTAGGCAAATATTCTGGACCAAGTTTTTGGAATCAGTTTTTTAAGGAATATGGCATTCTTCCTATTATTAAAGCACAAGAGATGTAATTAAAAGGAAGGACACAAGCACAGTCATGCACTTGGTTAGTAAGAATCTACATTCCAAGCAGCTGTATTTTGCAAATGCTAAACCTGCATCACAGGGGGAAAATAATTCATGTTTATGAGATTAAGAGATGTTTAAGACAAATGGCATGACATTGTAGCCCATGGCATTCTGAAAGCAAAAGGAAAACCATGTAAAACTGCAGTTTTTATGTATTCTGAGGTAAACAGGAGCAATGATCAGTATACACATTTGGTTATATGTATATTACTCATTAGAGTGGAAAAAGGAGAACTATTGAAGGGAAGTGGATTAGTTTTCATGACTGGCACAAGACTTCACACTACAGGTGAGGATCCACAAATGAGAATCTGCAGGAGCTTCCCTTTCCTGGTCAGGGATGCGGCATGCCACAAAACACTACTACCGTGTACTACTGTTACCTTCAATAACCTTGAAACAGGATCTATACCAATTAGCATATAAGATGCCCTCATTCCTACTGCTATGGACCAGCTGTATTGTTTACATGCAACCATCACAATCACCAATACAGCAGGCACACTGAAGATGCCAGTTAGTATATCACACAGCATTAAATACAAGATAACCTAGAAACATCCACAGGAATTATGATTGTATGCATTTTTGGACCGGAAAATACTGCTTAATAAATTTGAACATTGTGTTTAGAAGTATACAGTTGGTCCATAAATATTTGGACAGTGACACAATTGTCATAATTTTGGCTCTGTACGCCACCACAATGGATTTGAAAGGAAACAATCAAGATGTGCTTTAAGTGTAGACTTTCATCTTTAATTTGAAGGTAGTTACATTCAAATTGGGTGAACGGTGTAGAAATTACACCCATTTTTATATGTGTTCCCCCCAATGTTAGGGGCTTAAAAGTAATTAGACAAACTAACATAATCATGAATTAAATTGTGTATTTCAATACTTGGTGGCAAATCCATTGCAGACTGCCTGAAGTCTGGAACCCATAGACATCACCAGATGCTGGGTTTCTTCCCTGGTGATGCTCTGCCAGGCCTGCACTGCAGCTGTTCAATTGGTTTCAGGTCAGTTGATTGACGGCAATTGCAGAACATTCAAGTAAATCACCTGAGCTGAATCCAATAGAGCATGCATTTTACTTGCTGATGGCAAAACGCCCCAAGAACAAGCAGGAACTAAAGACAGCTGCAGTGCAGGTGCTGGTTCCCGTGCCTTGTGTTCCCCTCGCCTGAGCAGCTGCCCAGTCCACTCTCGTGTCCCCCAGAGAGAAGCCTGCAGCCGAGAGGAAAGCCTGCAGCCTGAGGGATGGTTAGAGGGGAGCTTCGTGTCAGGCCTTTCTCACCATATGTACCGTTTTTAATTTAGGTTTAGTGGGATAGCCCGGGTTTTTAGAAAGGTTTGTGGTTTTGTGTCATTTTGTATGTATGGCTAAATAAACCATGGAAGGATAGATGTTTTCTCTGTGTTGGGTGCCTCGAGCATTGAACCTGTACAGGGGAAGTGGTCGTTGGCGAGGCCCCCGCCCTCACATTAATAAAACAGGGTGGCATGGTCGGAAGGGAGGTATAGTGACGTGGTTGGGTTTTAGTGGGGAGTCCCTCTAGCCCCCCCGTGACCCCCCCATCACATGTTATTCGTCACGCAATGTACTCTGGTATTGTAATGTGTTTACTCATCAATATTCCAGGTATAATGCTATTTTGCATAATTAAACCACACCAGGCAAATAAAAAAACGCAATAGTTTTGGCATTACTCAAATGCGAGTCACTCATGCAGGGCTCTAACTGGGTTACTCCAAGACATTAACCTTTTTGTTCCTTCGCCACTCCAGTGTAGTTTTGGCTGTGTGCTTTTGGGTCATTGTCATGCTGAAAGATGACCTTCCATCCCAGTTTCAGATTTCTTGCAGAGGGCTGCAGGTTTTCCTTAAGGATGTTTCTATACCTTGCTCCATTAATTTTCCCTTCTATCCTAACAACTGACCCAGGCACTGCCAGTGAAAACATTCCCATGACACGATGCTGGGACCTCCATGCTTCACAGTAGGGGTTTGTGTTGGGTTTGCACCAAACACTTCAAACGGTATTTAAGGTGGTCTTTCTTGAGTACTAGACAGGCCAGATTTATGGAGTGCTTGGGATGTTGTGACATACACACTTTGACCAGTCTTGGTCAAAAACATTTTGAAACTCTTGCAAAGTTGCCTGATGTTGATGGTGCCATACACATTGCACTTTTTAATAATAATCTTGATTTGTGCTCCAAGGGCTATTCAAGGCCTTTGATTTGTTTTTTGTCTATACCCATCCTCTGATCTGTGCCTTTCAACAACTTTGCCCCAGAGTTCTTCTGAAACCTCCTTGGTGTTCATGGTTAAGTCTATTACTTGACATGTACCTAGCAGAGGGATTCTACAGGAACTACTGAATGTATCTTGAAATCATGTGAATCACTATTTAACACAGTTTGGGGGAGTTAACTTGGTGTGTAATTTTGAAAGTGATTGCTTACACTTGATAAAATGTAGGATTGCTATTACAAGGAGGGTGGACACTAACTAAGCTATTTAATTTAATGTATTTCATTTTCTACAAATTTCACACAAAAAAATCACTTGGAAGTTGTGTGGTAGGATATGTAGATAAATGTGGGAAAAAAAAAAGTTTTGAATGCATTTTAAGGAATCAAGGAAACAAAAAGTTGAACATTTTGAAAGACTATCTATAGGCACTGTATCATGATTTCCCTATGTATATTGTAGTTAAAGGTTAATGTCAATCTATTTTTGATAAATGCGGACTGACTCACCTTTTGACATTTAGCTGCAGTTTCAGTAGCTCTTCCTCTTCCCTGAGAGCCCTTTCTTATCAAACTTGCTGAAAGTCATGGCATTTTGTCTTCAGAGGTCACATAATTAGTTGAATAGAGTCCAACTCTATGCAATTCAAGTGTCACATGATCTCATTCAATACTCCTGTTTCCATATGTCAGAGAGCATATCTAAACAACCAAACTATGAACAACAGAGAGCTTTCAAAACAAGTCAGAGAGAAAATATAAAAACATATTCCAAACTTTGAACATCCCCTGGAGCACAGCTAAATCCATTATACAAAAATTGAAAGAATATGGCACAACTATGACTTTGCCTTGAACAGGCTGTCCATCAAAACTGAACATCCTGGCAATGAGGTCGGTGTTCAGAGAAGCTGAAAATTTGCTGTTAACCAACGGTGCCCATGCAACTTGAGATAGCTTGAACAATCTTGCCAAGAACAATGGGCAAACATGACAGGAACCAGAGGTGCAAAGCTGGTAGAGACTTACCCGAAAAGACTCACAGCTGTGATTACTGCCAAAGGGTGTTCTACCAAGTATTGACTCATATTGAAACATATTTTGCACCTTCAATGTATTTTGTATGTGGTGTTCATCAAAGCGAGAGAACCCCAATTAAATCAATTTTCATTCAAGATTGTAACAGTACAAAAGTCCTTTGGGGTGAAGACTTATTCAATTATTATTTCTTGGGGAAACACTCTTATCCAGGGTGGCTAATAGGATACAAAAGCAATACAAAGTGCAATAATACAGTACAAAATTAAAAATCAAACAGTAACACATAATACAGTTTCAAAATTACAGAAATGCATAGGTAAAATATACAGCTAAAATAAAATATAAGTCATACATCCTATTTCTAATGGCAGACAAGATGCCCTGAAGTCATAGGAGCTAATGTGAAGGGTACATAGGGGAAATCACAAATAAACAACAAGATTACTAGCAATGTAAAAGCAAGCAGTATAATGAAACAGTTATATAAAGTGCAGACCGTAAGGAGGTCAGGGACTCTGCTGTCCCAACCTCAGTGGGAAAGTCATTCCACCACTTAGGGTCCAGGGATGATTAGGAGCAGGTTCTGGATGAAGGGGAGTGGTGATTGACTCTATTGACTGTGATGTATGTGGATTATTCCTTGTCTCTAAGAGAACTCCTGGAAAAAGTTTAAAAAAAAAGAAAAAAGGGAAAGCTAGACATTTCATGATGTTCTAGGTTCACCTACTGTTATGGAAGGAGATCAGTATCCCAATAGAATCATTTGAACTTTTCCCTCAGAACAGCCATGTTCCAATGGATAGATATATTTTACTCTGAATCATCAGCGCTTTCTTTTTTGTTTTGTTTGGCTTCATCCCATCATGTATTACTTGATTCCAGTGGGAGAGTTCATGAGTGTTAGAATCTGTGGAACAGCAGAAATTGGGCAGCTGCCTCTCGCTTCTCTTGCTGCTCTCTCAGAATACACCCAGCGAAGAATTGCACAACTAAAAACCCACACAAGAAACCTAGCTTCTATTCACTTTACCCCTCACCCACTTCATAGTGAACAACTTAAGATTTAAATACATTTCTTTCAACATTCAAGTACTGTAATTGACACCAGACATACCATATTGATACACAAATATGAGTAATGAAACTGCCCAATGTCTAATGTCTCACATTGCGTTTCAGGATTGATCTGATAAAGGCATTTCCTGTTTCTGAGCATTAAGAGAACAGGTCTTTTATTTTGGTTGTGTGCTGTTCTTATCACTTAGAGATCAGAAGCCAAAATAGTTCCAATAGTTGACATTAGTGTGTAAAAAGAGCTTGTTATGTTGACGTTGTTCCCCTCTGGATCTGCTATTGCGTTGGAAGACCAGAGCATTGTTCATTTGACGCAGCAGGTGTGTCAATCTGTTGGGCCTGTGCGTTTCAGGTGCACGGGCTTGCCTGTGATGGTGTTAAATGCATGGGAGACCACACGCGAACACATAATCAAATGAGGTTTTGTTCCATTTGTGTTTTCCATTTTTGTGACGCCGTGTTTACATAAATTCAAATATTAGCTGATATTCTGAATTCACACTTCCTGCCACACACTACCGTGAAGTCATTAGGCTTGCATTGTTATATTTTTATCCTCAGGAAAAAAGGAATGAAAGTGTGGGGGTAAACATAGAGTGTCTCTGAGTATGAATGGATGTGTTTAATTGATACAGCAAACAACAATTCAATCACATTTATTTTTTATTCTTTTAGTTTATACAAGACCAACCCAGCTACAAATAGAAGTGAGGAGGTACACTGTGACATCTAGGGCATAATGCAATGGAAAGTCACTCTGTGGTGCCACAGAAACCAAATTCAAATGTCTTGTGTTTACTGTATTGATAATTATGCAGCATTCGTGGTAGAGTGTTATAAAGCCCAAATAAGGCATGTTGCTAAAACAACTGTCAAACTAGGGTACAACGATAGTAAAACCATCAGGATAATTTGATAAAGGTGGACTTTAGACTTTAGAAAGACTTTAATCTAACCTACCAAATTCTTGCAGGTGGTATAGCTGCCCTTTCATCTTGGCAAAATGCCTCCAGGTCATGCAAAGTCTTTGGTCGTCTTGCATGAACCGCACATTTGAGATCTCCCCAGAGTGGCTCAATGATATTAAGGTCAGGACACTGTGATGGCCACTCCAGAACCTTCACCTTTTTCTGCTGTAACCACTGGAGGGTCAACTTGGCCTTGGGTCATTTTCATGCTGGAAAGTCCAAGAGCGTCCCATGCTCAGCTTTCGTGCAGAAGAATGCAAATTGTCTGCCAGTATTTTCTGATAACATGCTGCATTCATCATGCCATCAATTTTCACAAGATTCCCCGTGCCTTTAGAGCTCACACACCCCCAAGACATCAGTGAACCACCATGCTTCACAGTGGGGATGGTATTCTTTTCACTACAGGCCTTGTTGACCCCTCTCCAAACATAGTGCTTATGGTTGTGACCATAAAGCTCTATTTTGGTCTCGTCACTCCAAATTACAGTGTGCCAGAAGCTGTGAGGCATGTCAAGGTGTTGTCGGGCATATTGTAACCGGGCTATTTTGTGGCATTGGTGCAGTAAAGGCTTCTTTCTGGCAACTCGACCATGCAGCTCATTTTTGTTCAAGTATCGTCATATTGTGCTCCTTGAAACAACCACACCGTCTTTTTCCAGAGCAGGCTGTATTTCTCCTGAGGTTACCTGTGGGTTTTTCTTTGTATCCCGAACAATTCTTCTGGCAGTTGTGGCTGATATCTTTCTTGGTCTATTTTACCTTGGCTTGGTATTAAGAGATCCCCAAATTTTCCACTTCTTAATAAGTGATTGAACAGTACTGACTGGCATTTTCAAGGCTTTGGATATCTTTCTATATCCTTTTCCATCTTTATAAAGTTCCATTACCTTGTTACGCAGGTCTTTTGACAGTTCTTTTCTGCTCCCCATGGCTCAGTATCTAGCCTGCTCAGTGCATCCACGTGATACTAAACAAACTCATTGACTATTTATACACAGACACTAATTGCAATTTAAAAAGCCACAGGTGTGGGAAATTAACCTTTAATTGCCATTTTAACCTGTGTGTGTCACCTTGTGTGTCTGTAACAAGGCCAAACATTCAAGGGTATGTAAACTTTTGATAAGGGCCATTTGGGTGATTTCTGTTATCATTATTATTTAAAAAGGAGCCAAACAACTATGTGATAATAAATGGCTTCATATGATCACTATCCTTAAATAAAATCAATGCCAAAATTTCACAATGTCTGCCAGGTTATGCAAACTTTTGAGCACAACTGTATACACCTATCAGCCATAACATTATGACCACCTGCCTAAAATTGTGTAGATCCCCCTTTTGCCGCCAAAACAGGCCTGACCCATCGAGACATGGACTCCACTAGACCTCTGAAGGTGTGCTGTGGTATCTGGCACCAAGACGTTAGCAGCAGATCCTTTAAGTCCTGTAAGTTGCGAGGTGGGGCCTCCATGGATCGGACTTGTTTGTCCAGCACATCCCACAGATGCTCGATTGGATTGAGATCTGGGGAATTTGGAGGTCAAGTCAACACCTTGAACTCGTGATTCATCAGACCAGGCCACCTTCTTCTATTGCTCCGTGGTCCAGTTCTGATGCTCACATGCCCATTGTAGGCGCTTTCGGCAGTGGACAGGGGTCAGCATGGGCACCCTGACTGGTCTGCGGCTACGCAGCCCCATACGCAACAAACTGCGATGCACTGTGTGTTCTGACACCTTTCTATCAGAACCAGCATTAACAATTTGGCCCTTGTCAAAGTTGCTCAGATCCTGTAGCGTACTGCGAGCACAGGAACAGGGGGACCCAGTTGCGGTGCAGGTGGGATGGTCAGACAGGCGTTGGTCGGGTACCAGCAGATAGGGCAAACTAGGACAAGGCAAAGACGGAGTCGTGGTCACGGGCAATGGTCAGGTGATCAGGCAAACAGGGGAAGCACAAGGTTGAGGTCGGGAAGTCAAAAAGGAGGTCAAGGAAACTTGAATATAACAAGGCACGGGGAGACTGCTCGGAGATGTAGCTAACACTGACAAAACTTCATGATGGGTGGGAGTTGGTGAGGGGTTTATAAGAGGGGCAGGAGAAGGAAGGTAATTGGTGCTGGGTAGTGCTGGGTGAATGAGAGCTGAGGGAGGTGAGAGTGTGTGCACTGGGGTTTGAGGAATGTGGACTGGATTAGAACTCAGGTGAGGATGACCTCTGGTGGCGAGGTGGAGAAGCACAGGGGGAAATCGTGACAGATCCTTACGCTTGCCCATTTTTCCTGCTCCTAACACATCAACTTTGAGGACAAAATGTTCACTTGCTGCCTAATATATCCCACCCACTGACAGGTGCCATGATAATGAGATTATCAGTGTTATTCACTTCACCTGTCAGTGGTCATAATGTTATGGCTGATCGGTGTATATGCGCTAACATTTAAAACAAATAAACAGCATAGCATGAAGCGGCTATACCCACATATTTCAGTTTACTATTGTTGTTTGATCATGCAGTGTTCATTAGGAAATAACATGAATAAGTCATGACTTTAAAATAATTGGCTGTAAACATGAAGTGCATGTGATTAGCTTGTAAATAAGCATGATTCTTCACAAGAACACTTAAATTGGCATAACGCCGATTATTGCAAGATGAATTCATACCCTCTTACTTGCTCGCCAGGGGGTTGTGAAAAACATGAATTAATGTGTGATGACATGAAATATATATATGATCAACTTGATTTATAAAAAAATATTCCATATGAATAAGAGTCTTTAAATCATTATGAATTCATTTACTTGAATTACAAATTAATTTAATCTGAGTTCACATGAATTACATCATGTATTCATGTGTTTTTCCTGTGTTGTACTATCAGAATTCATGAGGAATTAATGCCTATTATTGTAAAGTGTTACCGGTATTTTGATAGCTTGCTTGATCCATCAGATATCATATGGTCTGTATATATTTTTCCTCTTTTATTTTGTTTGTTTTCCTGAATATCGCCATGGTAATAAAAAGGTGCTTTCTTCTGCCAAAACTAGCAAAATAGAAGAAATAAAACAAGGTCGCAGTCTAGTCTCTCTCTTTTGCCAGTTTAATTGTATTAACATGTTTGGCTTAATTTAAAAAGCCACTGTCTAAAATCTTAGTTTTATGCAGGAGCAAAGGGATAAATTCCAGGTGTTGTTACCAAATATGGGGAGACTTTGCTATTGGAGGCTACCATGACCCCAAGGCTCTGTTGTACATCATAAATTGATAATATGCTCGGGGGAGGCCACTTTTCACATTTTTCCTAATAGTATATGCAAGGAATTGAAAATGGGTGGTGGCTAAGAGAAATCTGAGGTTGAAAAATAAGTGTCTATAGATAAGTGTCAAAAAAGTACATATTGAAGTAAACACTACCAAATGTGAAAAAATAAACAAACAGAAAACAAAACAAGAGGTAGGTATGAAGTCATTGCTGTCTGTGGCATAGAGACAACCAATTACCATGTCTGGTTCTCTAGCCTCAAATTACTGAGCTGGGGAGTTTTCTCATAAAACTGCCCTCAGTGAAATGACCACAGCCACTGGAGAAAGATGGGAAATCCTTGATCGTGAAACTGAATCTTAGAGCCACCTTGAACCAAAGTGAACACATACAAATCTTTGTAATGCATTGCAGTGCCTAAAGGAAGATATTCCAGAAATAGGTGAATGACCTGGAAAAGGATTTGAAGATCTTGAGGGGGGAGAAGATATAAAAGTATCTGCTACTCTAATACAGTGAGGGAAAAAAGTATTTGATCCCCTGCTGATTTTGTACGTTTGCCCACTGACAAAGAAATGATCAGTCTATAATTTTAATGGTAGGTGAATTTTAACAGTGAGAGACAGAATAACAACAAAAAAATCCAGAAAAACGCATTTCAAAAAAGTTATAAATTGATTTGCATGTTAATGAGGGAAATACGTATTTGACCCCTTCGAATTAGTACTTGGTGGCAAAACCCTTGTTGGCAATCACAGAGGTCAGATGTTTCTTGTAGTTGGCCACCAGGTTTGCACACATCTCAGGAGGGATTTTGTCCCACTCCTCTTTGCAGATCCTCTCCAAGTCATTAAGGTTTCGAGGCTGACGTTTGGCAACTCGAACCTTCAGCTTCCTCCACAGATTTTCTATGGGATTAAGGTCTGGAGACTGGCTAGGCCACTCCAGGACCTTCATGTGCTTCTTCTTGAGCCACTCCTTTGTTGCCTTGGCTGTGTGTTTTGGGTCATTGTCATGCTGGAATACCCATCCACGACCCAGTTTCAATGCCCTGGCTGAGGGAAGGAGGTTCTCACCCAAGATTTGACGGTACATGGCCCCGTCCATTGTCCCTTTGATGCGGTGCAGTTGTCCTGTCCCCTTAGCAGAAAAACACCCCCAAAGCATAATGTTTCCACCTCCATGTTTGACGGTGGGGATGGTGTTCTTGGGGTCATTCCTCCTCCTCCAAACACAGCAAGTTGAGTTGATGCCAAAGAGCTCGATTTTGGTCTCATCTGACCACAACACTTTCACCCAGTTCTCCTCTGAACCATTCAGATGTTGGCAAACTTCAGACGGGCCTGTACATGTGCTTTCTTGAGCAGGGGAACCTTGCGGGCGCTGCAGGATTTCAGTCCTTCACGGCGTAGTGTGTTACCAATTGTTTTCTTGGTGACTTTGGTCCCAGCTGCCTTGAGATCATTAACAAGATCCTCCCGTGTAGTTCTGGGCTGATTCCTCACCGTTCTCATGATCATTGAAACTCCACGAGGTGAGATCTTGCATGGAGCCCCAGACCGAGGGAGACTGACAGTTATTTTGTGTTTCTTCCATTTGCGAATAATCGCACCAACTGTTGTCACCTTCTCACCAAGCTGCTTGGCGATGGTCTTGTAGCCCATTCCAGCCTTGTGTAGGTCTACAATCTTGTCTCTGACATCCTTGGACAGCTCTTTGGTCTTGGCCATGGTGGAGAGTTTGGAATCTGATTGATTGATTGCTTCTGTGGACAGGCGTCTATTATACAGGTAACGAGCTGAGATTAGGAGCACTCCCTTTAAGAGAGTGCTCCTAATCTCAGCTCGTTACCTGTATAAAAGACACCTGGGAGCCAGAAATCTTGCTGATTGATAGGGGATCAAATACTTATTTCCCTCATTAACATGCAAATCAATTTATAACTTTTTTGAAATGTGTTTTTCTGGATTTTTTTGTTGTTATTCTGTCTCTCACTCTTAAAATACACCTACCATTAAAATTATAGACTGATCATTTCTTTGTCAGTGGGCAAACGTACAAAATCAGCAGGGGATCAAATACTTTTTTCCCTCACTGTAGGTGTGCTGTCTCTTTATAACTCAACCATGTTTCATGGAGCTTTCACTAGCAGTCCCACAACTTGAAGCATGTGATTTGGTTAAACGTTATTCTCAAAAACTTTGATGAAAAACTATTTCAATGTGACTTGTTTGTTTATGTTAGCATGCTTGTTAGCACATTGTACTCAGCATTGAATATTACTTTCCCGCATAATCACAATTTTGCATAACTAGTTAACAGAAAAACGTAAGAACATAAGAAAGTTTACAATCGAGAGGAGGCCATTCGACCCATCGTGCTCGTTTGGTGTCCATTAGTAACTGAGTGATCCAAGGATCCTATCCAGTGTATTTTTAAATGTTCCCAAATTTTCGGTTTGTTCCAGATTGTGACAACTCTCTGTGTGAAGAAGTGTCTCCTGTTTTCCATCTTGAATGTCTTGAAGCCCAATTTCCATTTGTGTCCCCGGGTCCATGTGTCCCTGCTGACCTGGAAAAGCTCCTCTGGTTTGATGTGGTCGATGCCTTTCATGATTTTGAAGACTTGAATCAAGTCCACACGTAGTCTCCTCTGTTCCAGGGTGAAAAGGTTCAGTTCCTCAAGTCTCTCCGAGCAGGACATTCCCTTCAGACATGGAATAAGTCTGGTTGCTCTCCTCTGAGCATGAAAGATTAACACTGAAATTTAAAAGAGTGAGAGTCTGTGCATGGGAAGGACATCAATTAACAGTTCACATGCACAAAAAGACTCAATTCACTGCCTGTTGAAGACACTTTCAGTTTATTAGTTAATTAATTTTGATGTAATGCCATTTTTTTCCCTGCACAAAGTCTGGAACTACACATACTTCATTTGATCTTTCTTTGAACATTTTGGCACAGGATGGTGTCTACATGAATCCAACATTGATGAACCTTACTTGAATCGCTGGGTCTGAATACTACTACAACTGTATTGTCAAAAACAAATTATTTGTCAATCTATATGCTGCACCTCTACATAACATAACAGGTCTTGATGTGAATTCTTGCAATCATGGGAAATTGGAAGCACAGTTAAAGTGAAAGTATTCTGTTGACTGTAAAACTTTCCCAGAAAAACCTGAACAAATAATGAAAGTCCTACTTTTATTTAAGGATATATAGTTGCAGTTGCACTTTGACTTTCTGTCTGCTGGTAAGCCAGATGAAAGTCAGATAGCAGATGAAGGTTTTATTGTTGTATTGATTTGGATTACAATGAACATCTTTCTTGTAATCCGTATAACTGGAAATTCTATTTATGCCCCCATCCCACCCCCCTGTTCCACATAATGTTTAAATCAAATCCTGTCAGTTAGATGAGATTAGATTAGTTTACATGGTGCATTGTAACAGTGATTTGTTTTCTTTCTCTGCGATTTTTAGTCCTCCACAGGTTTCCCAGCTACATGTTAAAGTCCAAGCTACATGCATTACTTCAGCTCTAACCTTATTCACCCGTGACACCAGCTTTCACTACTACTGCCTCCAAAAAAAACATCAAATCCTTTTAGAAGACTCTGTTGGTGTTTATTATGGCATCACCTATGTGCACCATAACACTCGCGGCCAGTTTAGAGCCACTCTTCTCCTTGACAGCCATAGTATTGCCCGGGTCACTCTTCTAGGTGTCACCAGACACATATTAGAATGTGAAATTAAGGTAAAACTGTAGAGACTGAAATAAGACCATCTATTTATAAAGTGTGTAGTTGTCCAATCTTCCTACTGAGAATTGCATCTCATACAGCAGTATAGCAGTATTTGTTATTGATTGGCTGTACCTTTTGATTTTCTCATGAGGGTTTGCAATAAGATCTAGGGTGGGGCACAAAAGGCATTACACCCAGAATGAATGAAGGGGGTAGGGGGCATTATTTTCAGTATTTTTATTTTCACATTTTAAATAATGGTTATCACAGGACACCATAAAGTACAAATTATATATTCCATTTGTAAGTGTAATAGGTTTGTAGTACAAAACATTTTTGATTCGTGAAAATAGTGTCATTTCTTTCAGTTGTTTTTGATCAGGTGAATGAATATTTATTTCATACACTGAACTCCTCCTATGGTTAACTTTCTATCTGATTATTCCATAATGGTTGTGTTAATGTATAATACATGGTGTACTACATATTTATGAATTATGAATAAACAGCATATATCTCTAATTGTAATTTCTGTATTAGACAGTATGTACAGTGAGGGAAAAAAGTATTTGATCCCCTGCTGGTTTTGTACGTTTGCCCACTGACAAAGAAATGATCAGTCTATAATTTTAATGGTAGGTGAATTTTAACAGTGAGAGACAGAATAACAACAAAAAAATCCAGAAAAACGCATTTCAAAAAAGTTATAAATTGATTTGCATGTTAAAGAGGGAAATAAGTATTTGACCCCTTCGACTTAGTACTTGGTGGCAAAACCCTTGTTGGCAATCACAGAGGTCAGATGTTTCTTGTAGTTGGCCACCAGGTTTGCACACATCTCAGGAGGGATTTTGTCCCACTCCTCTTTGCAGATCCTCTCCAAGTCATTAAGGTTTCGAGGCTGACGTTTGGCAACTCGAACCTTCAGCTCCCTCCACAGATTTTCTATGGGATTAAGGTCTGGAGACTGGCTAGGCCACTCCAGGACCTTAATGTGCTTCTTCTTGAGCCACTCCTTTGTTGCCTTGGCTGTGTGTTTTGGGTCATTGTCATGCTGGAATACCCATCCACGACCCATTTTCAATGCCCTGGCTGAGGGAAGGAGGTTCTCACCCAAGATTTGCCAGTACATGGCCCTGTCCATTGTCCCTTTGATGCGGTGCAGTTGTCCTGTCCCCTTAGCAGAAAAACACCCCCAAAGCATAATGTTTCCACCTCCATGTTTGACGGTGGGGATGGTGTTCTTGGGGTCATTCCTCCTCCTCCAAACACAGCGAGTTGAGTTGATGCCAAAGAGCTTGATTTTGGTCTCATCTGACCACAACACTTTCACCCAGTTCTCCTCTGAACCATTCAGATGTTCACTGGCAAACTTCAGACGGGCCTGTACATGTGCTTTCTTGAGCAGGGGGACCGTGCGGGCGCTGCAGGATTTCAGTCCTTCACGGCGTAGTGTGTTACCAATTGTTTTCTTGGTGACTATGGTCCCAGCTGCCTTGAGATCATTAACAAGATCCTCCCGTGTAGTTCTGGGCTGATTCCTCACCGTTCTCATGATCATTGAAACTCCACGAGGTGAGATCTTGCATGGAGCCCCAGACCGAGGGAGACTGACAGTTATTTTGTGTTTCTTCCCTTTGCGAATAATCGCACCAACTGTTGTCACCTTCTCACCAAGCTGCTTGGCGATGGTCTTGTAGCCCATTCCAGCCTTGTGTAGGTCTGCAATCTTGTCCCTGACATCCTTGGACAGCCCTTTGGTCTTGGCCATGGTGGAGAGTTTGGAATCTGATTGATTGATTGCTTCTGTGGACAGGCGTCTATTATACAGGTAACGAGCTGAGATTAGGAGCAATCCCTTTAAGAGAGTGCTCCTAATCTCAGCTCGTTACCTGTATAAAAGATACCTGGGAGCCAGAAATCTTGCTGATTGATAGGGGATCAAATACTTATTTCCCTCTTTAACATGCAAATCAATTTATAACTTTTTTGAAATGCGTTTTTCTGGATTTTTTTGTTGTTATTCTGTCTCTCACTGTTAAAATTCACCTACCATTAAAATTATAGACTGATCATTTCTTTGTCAGTGGGCAAATGTACAAAATCAGCAGGGGATCAAATACTTTTTTCCCTCACTGTATATGTAATCTACATGTGACATCTTTTCTTTCCAAGTGTGTCAACTTGTGCTATTGCACAATGGTGCACAACGCTATTTTATGTTAGATAAGTGTCTACTCTAATCTACTCACTGTACCATCAAGCAGTCTAGATTAATTTAATACTGACAGCCGTGTGAATTCTCTGTTGCTTCTGGTTGCACTACTCTCCATCATCTGAGTTTCTCATTTGCTTGTATAACTTGTGAAACATCATTCACTAGTGATGAACTTTATATAGCAGGTGGCTTTTTAGATGCATGCTAGCAGCAACAGTTAACACTGATCTTTCTCATCCAGTAAATAGTTTCAACCATCCTTCACAGCCAAACCATGCAAGGTTCATGCAGTTCCACAATTAACCATAAACTTGTTAGCTTTGATGCAAAAAGAAGAGAAAAAAAGCTCTAGCAAGTTAGGAGCCTATAACTTCTCTTAACTCTGTTGCCTCCTGGTATGCACCCACAATATCCACATTTGGGGACTGTAGTTGCTTTGTGAGGAGCTGCATGTATCCCAGTACTTTGCTGGCCATCACTGATGTAACCATAAGAACATAAAAACATAAAAGAAGGTTTACAAACGGGAGGATTGAGGGGATTGAGATGGATTGAGATGGAGAGATCAGCAGAAGGTGAGGAAGAGGGAGGGGGGAAAAGAGGATATCCAATTTGGAGAGGATGAGTTTGAGGTGGTGCGAGTGCATCCAGGCGGATATAGCAGACAATCTGGAAGAGATGCAAGAAGGGATGAGAGGGTCAGAGGAGGGAAAGACAGGAAGATCTGGGCATCATCTGCGTGAGGTGTGGACGAGGAACCTCGCCATGTCACTTGGTAGGTCTGGTCGTTGAGGTAGGAGGAGAACCAGGTGAGAGCAGTCCCAGAGATTCCAAGGTCAGTGAGGCAGGAGAGGAGGATGGAGTGATCAACAGTGTCAAATGCTGCAGAGAGATCAAGGAGGATGAGGACTGAAGAGAGGGAGGCCGCCCGAGCACAGCTGAGGGAGTCAGTGACTGCCAGGAGAGCCGTCTCAGTGGAGTGAGCTGTGCGGAAGCCGGATTGCAGAGAATCAAGAATGTAGTAAGACTTGATCTGCCTTTTCTAAACCCATGTTGACTATCACCAAGAAAATGGTTTTCATTAAGATGCTCCTCTGTTTTCTGTCTAATATTACAAGTAATGCAAGTGAGACTGATTGTTCTGTAATTTCCTGGCTCAGTTTTGTCCCCTTTCTTGTGGATAGGTTTCCAGTCAGTTGGCACATCCCCTGTTCTAAGCGTCATTTGGTGTATTTTAGTTAGCGGCCTATAAATATATCATCTGGAGGTATACTATCTGGCCCAGGTGATTTGTCTGTTTTTAATTCTGCTTATCCCTTTAGTACCTCCTCCTCATTAATCCTGAACTGATTGTTAACCTGTGGCCAGGGCCAGCTCCTCGCATAGGCAGAAAGGTGGTCGCCTTGGGGTGTAGACAGGGTGCAAACATAACCCATATCCATTCATATGGTGCTTTTTCCCTATTTGTTTTTACAGGAATGGAATATGTCATCCCAAAGGTTGGGTACTTCTGAAGGCTCTGCAATCTCTTTGACACAAATGAGAAAACAGCCAAAATCACGCAGTGCAGAAACTGAAGGTAAAAATATCCAAGCAGTTAAATAAATCAATTCACATGCATTTAGTTCTGATCTTCAACTTCTTCTTTCATTTGAGGATGTATACGTTTTGTTTTATTGATTACATTTTATTGATTAAAGTCCAAGTCTATTTTGTAAGATATTTTTGGAATAGAAAAATGTTTTTCATTTGAAAATATTGACTTCAACTAAACTTGACTTCTAACTAATTAAACTAACGGACTTCTTTAGGTTCCTCTTTACATTGATGTGTCTTAATTTATGTAACAACTTTTTATCCTAAATTTCACAGATCCGAAGTATATATTAATGAAACACTCATGATTTATTAGTGATAAATTATAGCATGCAGTATATTTTTCAATAAAACTGATATATACACTCACCTAAAGGATTATTAGGAACACCTGTTCAATTTCTCATTAATGCAATTATCTAACCAACCAATCACATGGCAGTTGCTTCAATGCATTTAGGGGTGTGGTCCTGGTCAAGACAATCTCCTGAACTCCAAACTGAATGTCTGAATGGGAAAGAAAGGTGATTTAAGCAATTTTGAGCGTGGCATAGTTGTTGGTGCCAGACGGGCCGGTCTGAGTATTTCACAATCTGCTCAGTTACTGGGATTTTCACGCACAACCATTTCTAGGGTTTACAAAGAATGGTGTGAAAAGGGAAAAACATCCAGTATGCGGCAGTCCTGTGGGCGAAAATGCCTTGTTGATGCTAGAGGTCAGAGGAGAATGGGCCGACTGATTCAAGCTGATAGAAGAGCAACTTTGACTGAAATAACCACTCGTTACAACCGAGGTATGCAGCAAAGCATTTGTGAAGCCACAACATGTACAACCTTGAGGCGGATGGGCTACAACAGCAGAAGACCCCACCGGGTACCACTCATCTCCACTACAAATAGGAAAAAGAGGCTACAATTTGCACAAGCTCACCAAAATTGGACAGTTGAAGACTGGAAAAATGTTGCCTGGTCTGATGAGTCTCGATTTCTGTTGAGACATTCAGATGGTAGAGTCAGAATTTGGCGTAAACAGAATGAGAACATGGATCCATCATGCCTTGTTACCACTGTGCAGGCTGGTGGTGGTGGTGTAATGGTGTGGGGGATGTTTTCTTGGCACACTTTAGGCCCCTTAGTGCCAATTGGGCATCGTTTAAATGCCACGGCCTACCTGAGCATTGTTTCTGACCATGTCCATCCCTTTATGACCACCATGTACCCATCCTCTGATGGCTACTTCCAGCCGGATAATGCACCATGTCACAAAGGTCGAATCATTTCAAATTGGTTTCTTGAACATGACAATGAGTTCACTGTACTAAACTGGCCCCCACAGTCACCAGATCTCAACCCAATAGAGCATCTTTGGGATGTGGTGGAACGGGAGCTTCGTGCCCTGGATGTGCATCCCACAAATCTCCATCAACTGCAAGATGCTATCCTATCAATATGGGCCAACATTTCTAAAGAATGCTTTCAGCACCTTGTTGAATCAATGCCACGTAGAATTAAAGCAGTTCTGAAGGCGAAAGGGGGTCAAACACAGTATTAGTATGGTGTTCCTAATAATCCTTTAGGTGAGTGTAGACTATACAATGTTAAATGGCTACAATGTTTTTTCAATGTTTCAAAGAAGGTGTTGAATGAAAGAACACCCCCTGCATTAGAAACCTTGTCAAACTTAACAAGTCTGTTGGCTTATCTGTCAGGCTAATTTCATTGATTTTCATTGGACAGAGAGCTGATGTTCTGATGTTGCTGTTAATCTCTCTCTCTCTCTCTCTCTCTCTCTCTCTCTCTCTCTCTCTCTCTCTGTGTGTAACAGTCTGTCTCTCTTTCTGTGTGACTGCCTGTCTTGTTTCCCCAACGCCAGCACTAGAACTAGTCAGCCACATAATCAAACTCCTTGAAGAGCTCTTGCTCCTCCTGAGTCAGGGCCCTGCGCTTGTGGGGCAGAGTGAACACGGGGGCTAAGGATCTGCACAGGGCCTCGTGCTCTCTGATTGTGGGGATGAAGGGGGGGTCACTTTCTTGGCAAGCAGCGCTGACCAATCCACTTTGAAACGAGAGAGAAGAAAAGAAGAATAAGTTGATGCCGCCTTCTTGGGACAGAGCCCTAAAACAGTTGCATGCACCACATACCCTGAAGAAGGGGTGGGCCTTGACATCCTCCACTCCGTGCTCCTCGGCGCCCAGCCGCCACTCTGGGTCTTTGTCCAACAGCTGCAGATGATTCAAAACAAGAAGGAGAGGCACGTTATTCTCCAGCAACAGATGCTAGAGAGGCGTTCCGTCACATTTCAATAACAGTGACATGCATTCATTATGGTTGGGAAGCAGGATATCGAGACACAAACTGGAGGCAAAAACTTGGCACACAAACCCCTGTGATGATGGAGGTGGCTTCTGTGGAGAGGTGGCTGGGGAACATCACTGCATCGCTGATGATGCTCTCAAACATGGCGTCCTCATCATTGCCGGTGAAGGGACACTATGGGCACAAGGAGAAAGACAGGAGAGCGCATTGAATGGTGAATCCAGACAAAACCTTTGAATTATACACAATCTGAGCACAGGACTGTAATAGCCACACGGTCACAGATAGTGTAAACTGTGTAATCAAATGGTCAATTCACACCTGAGACATGACTTCTTAAAGCAGATCAATTATAGAATAGGAAGTGAAATTCATCACTGCAGTAACCGCAATCCTCCCGAAAACCAAACCCGGTGAACAAAGTGGCAATGCAGGCATGTGCTTTCGGTTCTATGGGCACGAGATAAGATTAAACACTGTCTTGTGTTACAGCTTTTGGAGCCATTAGTTTACATTTTCCTTTATATTGGCATTTGCAAAATCAAGAGGTTTAATGAAGTTGTGTTAGAATACCCACCTTGCCGACGAGCATTTCATACAGCAGCACCCCCAATGCCCACCAGTCCACAGCTCTGGTATAGGATTCCTCAGTCACGGCTTCTGGGGCAATGAAGTCGGTTGTGCCAATGAACGTGCCAGTGCGATCACTGGCACTGATGCCATACATTTAGTAACAGTTTGTGTGAAGAAGTCTGCAGATGCACTGCACTGTATTTTTGCACTTTTTGTACTTTGTATTGAGCTTATATTTTGCTAATAAATAAATAAATTAATAATAATAATAATAATAATAATAATAATAATAATAATAATAATAATACGTTGGCAGCTTTCCTGTAGAGTAAGACAGTTAAAAAAGTCAATGAAGGCCTTGCTAATGTGGTCCCTTGGTCTAAAGCATTAAAACCATGATTGAGGTTTATTTATCTTTGCTCTGCTGAGAAACCCAGAAGCCTCACTAGAGCCAAAATAAAGCCAACCTGTCAAAATCTTCTTTGGCTAGGTAGTCTGCTTTCTTCAGTGCTTTGATCGCATACTTTTCACTGGTCTTTCTGGCCTCGGTAAGCAGCACCTGTCAAAGCAAGACACATTCAAGATGGGCAAACTCCACTCTCAAGCCCAGGATCTACATTCACAACACAAGCATTTAGTAATACTTCCTCACTAATTGCACTTATAAGTCACAGACAATGTTTCTGTTAAAGGTCTGTATGATGGTACCTTTAGTGTACACACACACACACACACACACACACACACACGCACACGTGAAACAATGACATGAAATAGTTTTGGGATTATTCAAATGCAAGTGACTCATGTGGGGCTCTGACTAGGCCACTCAAGAACATTTACTTTTCTGTTTCTTTGCCACTGCAGTGTAGATTAGGCTGTATGCTTTGGGTCATTGTCATGCTGAAAGATGACCTTCCCATATTCAGCTTTCTTGCAGAGGGCAGCAGGTTTTCCTGAGGGTCTTTTCTATACTTTATGCTCCATTCATTTTCCCTTCTATCCTAACAAGTGACCCAGGCACTGCCAGTGAGAAACATCCCCATGACACGATGCTGAGACCACCATGCTTCACTGTAGTGATGGAGTTCTTTAGGTGATGCATGGTGTTGGGTTTGCACCAAACATAACACTTTGCATTCATGTCAAAATTCTCCATTTTAGTTTTGTCAGACTTTCATCAAAACTTTCTTTGCATATTTCAAACAAAATTTAAGGTGGTCTTTCTTGAGTACCATAGAGGCCAGATTTATGGAGTGCTTGGGACGTTGTTGTAATGTGTAAAAGCTGGGGGAGGGGGCACTTAACTTGGTGTGTGATTTTGAAGGTGATAGCTTATACCTGAGCTAATTTAGGATTGCTTTTATAATGAGGGTGGACACTTATCTATCTTTTTCAGTTGTTACTTTTCATGAATTTTCTACAAAATTCTAGCATTTTCTTTTTTTCACTTGGAAGTTGTGGTAGGATATGTAGATACATTTTAATTCCAGGAAATAAAAGCTGAATTTGTATTATTATAGCTAAAGGTTAATGTCAGACTATTTATAGCTATATCAACTCACCGTTCCTCCTATTTGCTGTCAGGGTTTTAAGCCAACACCCTCTCTCCAGTAGAGGCCGCTGTCTCCCTGTCTTTCCTTTCCCTTCATTGTTCTTTTTTCACCTATCAATCACCCAATTAACATTCCTATACACCCTTGTGCACTTCTGCTCCTGTCCTGTTTTCATTGGCTCTGTACCTTTCTTCCCTGTTCCTGCTCCTTGTCTTAAACACCTCACTGCCCTCACTCGGGTCGAAGTCTCGTCAACATTTGCTACGATTCCAAGCCGTCTCCTCGCTTCCTTGTCTCCTCGCCTCTTTGATTATCATTGCCTGTCTTTCCATTTTCGATTCCGTCTTGCCTTTGCTAGTCTGTCTGCCCGGTCCCACGACCTTTGCTTATTTCCTCGACCACGTCTTTGCCTAGCCCCTTTGTCTTGTCTGCCCACTCTACGTGAACTGCACCTGGGTCCTGACTCCCAAAGCTCTGCGGTCCTTCCCCTGAGAGACCGTGACATCTGCTATTGACATAAAGCTGCAGTTTCATTAGCTGTTCCTCTTCCCTGAGAGCCCTTTCTCATCACACTTCCTGAAGGAATGTCGTATATACCAAGGATTGCAACAGTATTCACCTCCTAAGGACTTCTGGACATTTTTCAGTGTTCAAATCTGGAACTAAAATTAATTTAATTGGGTTTGTTTGTCACTGATCTACACAAACTATTACATAATGTGGATGTTGTAAAAATAAATCAATCCATCCATCCATCTTCGAAACCGCTTATCCTGGTGAGGGTCTTGGGGAAGCCGGAGCCGATCCCGGCAGGTATAGGGCACAAGGCAGGAATACACCCAGGATGGGACGTCAGTCAAAAATAAATCTGTTATCTTTATTAAATTCACAACAAATAAAAAACTTAAAAAATCTTGATTGCATAAGTACTCACCCCCTTTGCTGTGACACACTTATACACAGTAGATCAGTGACAAACAATCCCAATTAAATACATTTTAGTTCAATTTAGCTGTGGTGCAGCGATTTGCTTCTGAAGACACATAATTTGTTAAATAAGGTCCACTTAATGTGTCACTGTAAAGTGTCACATGATCTCAGATGAAATACACCTGTTTCCTGAAGGCCCCAGAGTATGTCAGAGAGCATATCCAAACAAACGTTCTTCACTACAAGTAATTTTCATTTTAATTGTAAAATATTTACCCACAACACACCCAGTTTAAGCTTCAATATGAGACCATTTTTCAGAAATATGTATTGAGATTTTTATCCGAACTTTCAGTGCCAATACTAACATCATGACTTAACGACCAGGGCTGTACATGTTCATGGATTTAGGTCTCCTTTGATACTAACATTGAAAGCAGGAGTTGAAGTCATACCTTTTTTAGATTGTCACAATAGTAGTATGAAATCAGACCATTTTAAGACCTGAAAATGTATATTTTGGGTGGCCACTGAAATCTTATTTATATTGCATAATTCAGCACAGTGGTATTACATCAAGTATTTTCAATAGTGAATCTCATAAAGAGGCGAGTTCATATTGCAATTGTGTTTAGTTACTTAATTTGTTTAATTGTGGACACTTATATTATCCTGATATAAACAGCAGACCCACTTACCACTGATATAAAGGACATTCTCGTCATGTTGAAAAATATGTCCGCTAAATAAACATGTGACGCAGTATGAAGTACATTTTAATTAATTAATCCCCATTAATGAATGCCAATAAAGTTTCTTGTTTTCTACATAATCTCACAGACAACAAGAACTACACCCCAGTAACAGACTAGTATCAGCATCTAGTGTTGAGCTTCAAGCTGCACAATACATAAGCTTGCCCATAATTGCTTTGACCTTGATCTGAAGTGCATAACTACCATGGGTGCCCATTTGCTTTGCATCTGCAGGTGTTTGTAACACAAAATATGCTCTGGTTCTGCTTGAGTTCTGTTCAGTGTCTACAACTGCTGTATACTCTGTATTCTGAACCCTAATGTAGACAAAAAATCATGTGGCCCAAACCACTAAAGAAGTACCAAGCTGTTATAATACTGAGGTCTACTTTGATTACAGCCCGGGTTTCAATCATATATTTCCAGTTGCTTTGTCAAAAACAGATACATTTGTGTCTGAGGCCCATTAAAGATCAAGCACAGTGCTTATTGTTGTGATGTAAATGCTGTTCACAAATTCTTAGACTGCAAAAATAAAAATAAAAATAAAAACTCTTTGGGTTTCCTTTGTTTCTCAATATTAAGTGCTGTATGTGAAGTTTTGTATAGAAAAAACAAACTATTGGCTTTTAACCTTTTTAATAACTAAAGTATTTTTTTCTTAATAAACTGGAATTCATACATTTTCTCATAGAAAACATTTAATATAAATGATCACAAAGATACAGTGTCACTCTTAGATTACAAATCATAATAATAAAAACTCTTAGGTCAGATTTTACCCCCAGTACATCAATATTTTGTAGAAAAAGAAAGAAAAACTGTGGCAAACGTGACAGCATAAACATCTGTTTAAGAAGCTGGCAGGGCAGGTTTCTGAAGTAAACCAAAGCTTCATTGAATGAAATGGGTTGGGGTTATTAGCCACAATCCCAGCAGAAATGCTCCTTGAGTAATAACCCATCGCAGCTCTCAAGTTGTTCATACTGACACTGAGATCATTACATGAACACACAGTGACGTGTTTAACTGAGGCCAAACGTACTCAGAATATGACATGATTTTTATGATGATGGATTATTTACTTATTTGGCAGATTTAGTATCCAAGACGACTAGTCTCCAAAAATACCATTGCAATGTACATCTGCAGAATCGCCATACTGTAATATCAAGTGCATTAAACATACTAATGATAATGATCAGATTATACAGTGCAGCAATGATACAGTACACAATGTATCAAATACATTGAATATCTTGAAGGATTATACTACAATAAACGAAGACAATACTTAAACCATAGGCACTGGTGATATTATTATCTTCAGTAATGGTGACGTCATGCAGTGCAGTTGCTGTTGATAACAATGAACAGATGGTAAAGCAGAGAGATGAATAGTAGATTCTACAGGTGATAGAGCTGGATAGGTCAGTTTCAGAGGTGCTCAGAAATGGGACCTTGGTAGCTGGTTCTATTTGAGCAGGGGCAAGAAAGGCAGTAATTATGTGTAGGAGAACTGAAACAAAGAACTTGAATGCATTATCTGTGGTTTAATAAGCTTCCTTATTATCCTGCAGGAGGGGAACATAATTCATATTATAATATTGTGTAAATGTTATATTTGGCTGTATGGGTCCTATGACTACAACATTTCCCAACCTGTTGTTGCAATGCTATTGCTTTGGTAACTGTGTTATTTAATAAATAATATGAATCATTCTATCTATTCTCATGGTTTGAATGCATATATACAGTTTAGAGTGAGATGCATCTGTCTAAGTGTAGGCTTTGTTTTATGCACTTTCTTCCCCTGTACTCCTACCTGAGCAAACCTCTGTTTCTGCTTTAAAGACTAGACACAAGGATGATATTTTCACTCAAAATACATTTCCTTTGCAGTTCTCTGTATGCGAGCAGTGCTGCACAGAAACACAGCTGGACAAATGTTTTCAAACAATAATCTCAAGTCATGTGTTGTTTTATCTCTCATAAAACACCATTGCAAAGTTTGAACCTACAATGTGCAGTTATTATCACATGAGAACAACATGTAATTTAAATGTAATTTAAGAGATATGAGCACGTCCTCTAGTTTTTTCCTCAGACAAGGTTTAGCTGACATCATGTGGTGAATTAGTCTTACTACAGGCACCTCTCTATTAGTGCTTTAGCTCCTTTCAATAGTCATGGATGCATAAATAAGAAATATACACTCACCTAAAGGATTATTAGGAACACCATACTAATACTGTGTTTGACCCCCTTTCGCCTTCAGAACTGCCTTAATTCTACGTGGCATTGATTCAACAAGGTGCTGAAAGCATTCTTTAGAAATGTTGGCCCATATTGATAGGCTAGCATCTTGCAGTTGATGGAGATTTGTGGGATGCACATCCAGGGCACGAAGCTCCCGTTCCACCACATCCCAAAGATGCTCTATTGGGTTGAGATCTGGTGACTGTGGGGGCCAGTTTAGTACAGTGAACTCATTGTCATGTTCAAGAAACCAATTTGAAATGATTCGACCTTTGTGACATGGTGCATTATCCTGCTGGAAGTAGCCATCAGAGGATGGGTACATGGTGGTCATAAAGGGATGGACATGGTCAGAAACAATGCTCAGGTAGGCCGTGGCATTTAAACGATGCCCAATTGGCACTAAGGGGCCTAAAGTGTGCCAAGAAAACATCCCCCACACCATTACACCACCACCACCAGCCTGCACAGTGGTAACAAGGCATGATGGATCCATGTTCTCATTCTGTTTACGCCAAATTCTGACTCTACCATCTGAATGTCTCAACAGAAATCGAGACTCATCAGACCAGGCAACATTTTTCCAGTCTTCAACTGTCCAATTTTGGTGAGCTTGTGCAAATTGTAGCCTCTTTTTCCTATTTGTAGTGGAGATGAGTGGTACCCGGTGGGGGCTTCTGCTGTTGTAGCCCATCCGCCTCAAGGTTGTACGTGTTGTGGCTTCACAAATGCTTTGCTGCATACCTCAGTTGTAACGAGTGGTTATTTCAGTCAAAGTTGCTCTTCTATCAGCTTGAATCAGTCGGCCCATTCTCCTCTGACCTCTAGCATCAACAAGGCATTTTCGCCCACAGGACTGCCGCATACTGGATGTTTTTCCCTTTTCACACCATTCTTTGTAAACCCTAGAAATGGTTGTGCGTGAAAATCCCAGTAACTGAGCAGATTGTGAAATACTCAGACCGACCCGTCTGGCACCAACAACCATGCCATGCTCAAAATTGCTTGAATCACCTTTCTTTCCCAGTCAGACATTCAGTTTGGAGTTCAGGAGATTGTCTTGACCAGGACCACACCCCTAAATGCATTGAAGCAACTGCCATGTGATTGGTTGGTTAGATAATTGCATTAATGAGAAATTGAACAGGTGTTCCTAATAATCCTTTAGGTGAGTGTACATCCCAACTCTATTGTGTTTGGCCTGATTAAAAATAACTGGCCAGGTTCATATTTAACAGTGATTTACTAGTAAATGTTAATGCTTCATATAACATAATTAATCTGTTAAGTACAGTTTACAAATATTGTAGAGTATAATATCTGTGGGGTCATATTACCGTTTCAAATCTTGATTCTGTTGCATGTTAACACTATGTTAAATGAGTAGACACACACTCCCGCTATTTATGTTAGAATAAAGGCACCCATCTTTAATGAAGAAACTGTTCCAATAAGACTGTAAAGTGTCTTCATTGAAAATGTAACATGCAACCTTATAGTTAAGGTTAAATAGGCACTAATGTTATGTCTGCTTTTGAAGTGATTATGAATCTCAGCATTTTATATCTAACTAATACAAAGACTAACTCAAGCAGTGTTTTGTCAATAATTTCACTGTATATTGTATTACATTCATGTATTACATAGTCCTATTTATACTGAACAAAAATATAAACACAACCTGTGTTGGTCCCATGTTTCATGAGCTGAGATTAAAGATTCCAGAGGTTTTCCATATGCACAAAAAATGTATTTCTCTCCCATTTCGTGCACAAATTTGTTTACATCCCTGTAAGTGAGCATTTCTCCTTTGCCAAGATAATCCATCTGACAGATATGGCACATCAAGAAGCTGAACGATACAAGGCAATTCTAAAATGTGGAGTTTTGTCACAACATAATGCCACAGATGTCTCAAGTTTTGAGTGAGCGTCCAATTGACATCATGACTTTAGGAATGCCCACCAGAGCTGTTTCCAGAAAATCTGTACACAATTCCAGGACACTGAAAATGTCCCAGTTCTTCCATGGCCTGCATACTTACCAGACATTTCACCCATGAGCATGTTTGGGATGTATGACACGTCCAAGTTCCCACCCATATCCAGCTTCCCACAGCAGCTGAAGAGGAATGATTTCACAGGCCACAACCAGCAGGCTGATCAACTCTATGCGAAGGAGATGTGTTGCGTTGCATTGGGCAAATGGTGGTCACACCAGACACTGACTGTTTTCTGATCCACGCCCCTACATTTTCTTAAGCCATCTGTGACCAACAAATGTATATCTGTATTCCCAGTCATGTGAATTCCACAGATTAGGGGCTAATTAATTTATTTCAGTTAACCGATTCCATTATATGAACCTGAGCTCAGTAAAATCTTTGAAATTGATGCATGTTGCATTTTTGTTCAATGTTGGATACATTTAGTTTGCAATTAAACAATTATAGTAATATATTAATGGACATAAAATGATATGTTCAAAATAAAGTTCAATGTCTTTACTGAAACTCCAAGTAAATAAAGTTAAGCAACCTTAACTAAGTCTTATCAGAGCTTTTATTCTATTTCTGTTAGGAAGGAATATTGTATCTGTACCTAATAATACTTTAACCTGATCATAACACTTCTTACTCAGCATGACCCCCACATTTGAATGTCTATTTGTACAAAATATATCCCCATGTTTTTCATATTTCACCATCGCCATCAATCTAGACTGATCCACTGCTGGATGAAGGCCTCCCCAAGATGTCTCCACTTGCTTCCATCTACAGTTCTGATGTCACCTCATCTTCCCATCCTCTTTGTGGTTGTCTTCTGGGTCTTTTTTCATCTCTAGGGGTCCGTGCAATAGCTTCCTTTGTCCATCTTTGATCTGTTATTATTGCAATCTGTCTGGCCCATTGCAATTTTAACATTTTCACTCTTTCAGTTATATCATATATTTTGGCTTGTTATTGGATCCATTCATTTATTTTTCTATCTCTTCTTGTTATTCCAAGCATACATCCATGCACCTTAGTGTCGTCCGTAGTTTCTGTATCACTTTTTGCTTTAAGTGACCAGGTTTCCAGCCATAAGTGAGCATTTTCTCATGGACATGAGCCACAAACATAAATAAACAGCAACAATTTGTTTTTTAAAACTACTTACTTATTAGTTTATTCTACGAAGTGGGTTGGGCCCTTTTTCCTAACTAGAGGAATGGAGACTTGTCCAGACCTACTTGGAAGAAGAGATGAAGTATGCAGCTGCATTTGGGGAGCAGTTTATATATATGACAATGTACTCATCTTTTTTTTTTTTTTACTACATTAAGCTAGTTCTGAGAATCATTCCTTTTTTTTTTTTATTATATACAGTGCTTTTTGTTTTGTTCTCCAGTTCTGTGTTTTTACGGCAGTAGAAAGAAATACGCTCACGTTCGGGCTGCGCAGATGTCCGCAGTTCTGCACATCCACCAATGCGATCGATGCAATCCTGCAGATATGCGGACATCTGCGCAGCACAAGCGCGCCCTACACAGCCCAGTGTTTGGACGCACAGCGGCGCTGCGGTGCCGGCGGACTCGACAGGCTCCGGTCCCCACGCGTGAGTGCCGGCCTCCCGGTGTGCCGTGATTTGCGGCGCGGCGGACGCGGTGGAGGGGGCTGTGCTGATCGGCAGCTCGGTGCGGTGGAGGCTGGACTGAGGGGGTGTGATTTCCGCAGCTCGTTCTCGCGAGGGGAGCTCCGCTGCCCATTTCTGTCGCTTTTCTTTTCGGAGAAGCGGGCTGGTGGCTCTCGGGGGGTTCTTGCTCGATCTATGGTCTCTGCCTGCAGCTCATCCGAAGGGGCAGAAAGTGCGGGGAGATGCGCCGATACAAATGTGGAAACGGTGCAGCAACATCCCAACGGGAAGGAAACATGTAACCGAGCACTGGGGACGGCACCTGCGATCGGAGACACGGGATTACTTTTGTCATTTGTTTTGATTCATTTTTTCTGTTATTAGTATTGTGGGATTATTTGTGCTTTCCTTTGAGCTGGAGAGTCAGACCACAGATCGGCAAAATGAGCGAAGAAATATCAGATGTTCCCAAAGAGCTGCTCGGTAAGATACATGGGTTCATCCTAGTGGCAACATTTGTGCATGGGAACAAATCCATATGAATGAATAGAGAACGAGAGGGCTATTTTAAACACAATAATAATGATAATCATGAATACTGATAACATTATATGAGGCTAATTTAGCAATCGCCGCAAGTGAAGTTGAATTGTGGCCGTTTTGCGTGGTGTACACATGCACATCCATTGATTCGTATTCAACTTTCATGATTGACTTTTTGAGCTGTTAAATTCAGTGGGTGACTTGGTGCTGGACTGCAATACAGAGGAATACAGTCCTGTCCGAAATCACGATCTCGATCTACGTGATGTATCTCGATACCTAAACGAAACCTGTCGCTGTTGACACTGTTATGTGATTGAATAAACAAACACATGAGTAATAGTCGTATCCTTGGACAATTTGATAGATGCTTACAATATTAATCACCATTAGGAACTGGATAGTGAGATCAGGTCTTGACTCCTGCTTTCCCGTTGGGTATGGCTGCTTATCCCAGGCTTTTTATTCATTTGTGTAGGGAGCTTCCATCTATGACTGTAG
This sequence comes from Amia ocellicauda, assembly GCF_036373705.1. Lineage (NCBI taxonomy): Eukaryota > Metazoa > Chordata > Actinopteri > Amiiformes > Amiidae > Amia > Amia ocellicauda. Next base: position 5,973,486 of record NC_089867.1, read on the forward strand.
CTTTAAACAAACACATGACTATATAGTAAAAGGATCCTCATGGATTTTCATAGCAAAGCCTAGGATCTACACTATCCATCAGTTGGCATGATTGTAGATCTGATGACATGGGCAGAGAGAAGTCAGTTGGATCTCACGGATATTTGTGGTCTCCTCCGAGTGCTTCCCCTGGACTCAGGGGACAACAACACATCGGATTGGACGCATGGTCGTTTATAGAGCAGTGCAAAAACCACAATCCGGGGAGTGGATGTTTTTCTGATGCCCCCAGCCAACTAAATCATCTTAATCGGAGCGGATAGGGACACCTAGGATGCAAGAGGAGGGGCAGTGATTGCTCAAAAGTGCTTAATAATGTAGTATGGCTGCCGTGGTGCATGACATAATACCAAATTCCTGGAGGTGCACCACCCAGGGGTCAACAGGTTGTCAGTGTACCTATCTGCCAACAACATCATTCCTTATTTTCAGTCTGAGATGCTGAGAATGGAGCACATCTAGGGAAGAAGTCCAGGTGTTTGAAGGTGTTCTTGTGGAAGTGATTGTACAATTATGCTGCAGTTGCCAATCTATAGCACATGGAGCCAAACCTTTGATGTGTCTAGGTAGACCTGCACATGTCTACCTGACAATTAATGTATTGTTTTCAAAATCATATATTAAGTTATCATGAAAGCCCTAATCTTGATCAGCTCCAACTCAGGGGGGGCTAACTTCAGTACTGCACCTACCGACATGCTATCCAACAAGCAGTACTTGCTAACTGTCGGAAATGAAAGATATCGGTTTGTTCTGTGCAAAGTTTGTGATGTAGACTGCCTCACACATTGTCCACTTCTTCTCAGTTCATAATGGGCAACACATGCCGTATTAGTGCTTGCCTGAGCATTTCAGAGGGGAGTTCCTGGTCTTTCTATGGAAAAAGGCCATGTGACTACTTGAGAAGGCTGATTGCATGGAAATGTTACTTGGTTTTGCTGTTGGCACATCATCATCAGCATAGTGATAAAGATGAATACTTTTGGATGCCTTTAAAATACAGAATTAGCATATAGTACTACCTAACTTTTGAATACTCTGTGTTGTAAAAGATGTAAACACTGCAGGGCTTAACAATAGAAAAGGGAACTCTTTGTATTTAGCTTTGGATTGTATGTACAATGAGGATACTGGTTGCCCCCCACACTGCTAAAGTTAAACAAAAAGCAATTAAGAGCACAATGTTGTGGATGGTAAATTGGGAAAAGAAGAGCATCTGCATTGTTTCCCATGTTGGACACAGCTGAAACTGTTGCAAGCAGAAATGGCCATTGTTCTCTGCGAGCCAAAAGGATAGCTGCACTGCTGTCACCTGGATTGTGGGAGAACTAATCTGTGTTAACAACTTCCCGATTGTATCTGTGCATGGCCTCTGTATACGGCCATGGTGATGGGACTATGGACTTACTAATTAAAATAAAATCTTTGTGTGTGTGTGTTGTGCTCATTGTATTCAAATGCTAATGTCAGATATTGTCCCTATAAGGATTGTGCGTGGAGTGGGTTTTCACAGTAAACCGCTAATATCGCGAAGCCGAAAAGTGTCAATGTGTCGCATGCATACCTGCTGTGCTGAGGGTTATTCTTATGGGTTTGACTATCTGGAGTCGTGCTAATGCAAAAGAGAAAACCCTATTCAAACTCGAATTCGGAGACCATGCAGCTGTGTTAGTCATCTGTCAGGAAGTGTAAAAACGGCCGCTGTTCGGGGCACTTGTGCTGGAGTGGTTTAACAGACAAAACGCTGGAAGGTATACAGTGAAGCCATATGCAGAACAAGACATAGCCAGTCCAGCAGGTGAGGCAGGACAATACAGAATGTGTCAATGGCGAGCTATTGTAGGACTAAGTGTGGCAGTTTGAAGCAGGACATAAATTATAGAATTTATTTTGCATGCCTTGATTAGCCAGGTAGTCCTCGGCAGAAAAGCCCTTAGACTGCCTTTATCAAATACAACGGCATGTAAAACCACTGATTAACTGACAGTTAGGCCTTGAAATTTGAGTATTTTCATATTTTAGCCAATTCAAAATACCTTAAAAATCCATTACAGTGGAATTTTTATATATATTGTGATGCAAAGTTGACACAGTCTACTACATTTACACAGACATTAGTGACAATACTGCATCTGAGCACTTGATGTTTTTTTTTGTACCCTGTCTCCATTGTTTTTTCTGTGGGACACTTTGCTTAATAATGCTCATGCAATGGCCCAGCACGTAGTGTACGTGCTCACAGAAACAAACTGCACCCTATCCGTGATGTCATCCACTAGTCTTTGTATGTGATGGTTGTGCCAAGTGTTGCCAGAGAACCATTCTGAAAAGTCAACAAAATATATTAATCGGTGCTGCCATGAGTCAGGCTCCTATGATCCGCTTTGGAAAAGAACCAGAATTAAGCATTATATTGGAAAAAAAAACTAACACATTGGAGTGGAGCCACATTTTAGGCGAACCTTTTCAAAAGTAACAAGGTCTAATTCTAAAACAGGCTTTGGAGTTTGGACAAATGTGTGTGAGACAACAAAAGCTTCATTAATAAAGACTTGCAGCCAGTCCAGACTGAAAATAACTTCTGAGAAATGATTGGATTTTGTAATATCTGAAGAACAACGCTGAATAGTATGAAACAGTCAATTCCAAGAGTTCCTGGTATTCTACAGGAACCAGTAAGGGACCGCTTTTTCATTGCATTTAGTGGCAGAGACTCCTGCATATCTAGTTCCCAGGAGAACTAAATATATTGTCATCACTGGGCTGTTGAACGACACAAAATAAACTTTGGTTTTCCCTCTTTCGTGAACTTAACCTCAAAATTCATTCTTCGATTTCAAATTCAATGCCTAAAACACTTTTGTCTTTCTTTAGTTCCATAGCCAGTCCTTCGGCAAAGAGCGTAAAACTCACAAGAACCCCTTGTGACCCACAGGTCTTATGACAGTGCTGTACTGTTTGTCTTGAAACCAGCTGTTTGTAATAGTTAGGAAGTGGTTTCAAATGGTTCTTAAATGTTTGTTTTTCTCATGCACAATTTCATGCATTAATGGAATACCAATGAATACCCTGTCATTTCCAATGGTTATGAAAAAGTAACATGCAGAGTATTGGATTTTACAAGCAATTACTAAGTGTATTCATTCACATTAGAAGGATGTGTCCTATGCATTAGTAAAGTAATTGGTAATTTGCATCTCATAAGCTCTGGCATTCCCTTACAAGTAGGGTGCCCATATGAGTCAATTATACCCTTGACACATTGGAGACAGGACTGGGTCTCCAATTCTCCCTTAAACTGAAATACATTAACATCAAATTGATTACACTTTGGGCAAGATGCATATTGATGCCTTATTGCAGTGTGCAGTGATTAAGGTTCACTGATTATCTATTGTACTTTTCCTGCCTCTGATTAGACTGAGTGAACACCTGATTGATGTTTCTGATTTGATTTGGATGACCAATTGATCTATTGATTTATCTTCCAGAATTTAATAAGTAGTAATTTACAATTCATCTTCTGATCACAGCAGCATGTGTGAACCTTAGATCAGTGGAGGAAATATAAAACCGCTAATTGTTTGTCAAGCACGTAATTGGGCATCAACATTCATCTTCGTAAAGGTGTAAACGTTTATGTCTTCATTGCTGTCAGTTTAATGAATAATGCAAATATCTATCTTGTCTCAAAATGTTCTAGTGATTCTGGAGCAATATGGTGACCCTGTTCATGAAGTAAAACAATATATAATTTGGAATTTATACTGACATACACTGCCAGTATTTTAAGATATGCATTTTTCAGGATTTTAATTCTGTTGTTTCAGTGCAATTACAATGTTTTGCACTACATCTTTCAGATGAGGCCAATATGTGTGTATAGAAATGGTTAACTTGTAATTTAATACTGTTAATGTGAACTTGTGTGTGATAGTTTAAGTGTAAGAATACATTGTTACGCAACATGGAATTTGCATATATGTATAAAAGTGGCTCTTTGTAATAAGCAGAGCAAATGACAGTCAAGGGTCAATCTTGAAATGCTATCATTACCCAGACATTTGCATATTACACACAGGAAGAGCAGGATGCTGTGTGAAAGACATGCCAGCTCATGGCTTTTTGACTCACCCATCTTTTCTTTGTCTTCCAGAGAGTGTAAAGGATGTTGTTGGCAGGAAGATAAAAATTACAGTGAGGAAGAAAGTAAAACTAGAAATCAAAGCGGACAAGTTGGAAAATAAAGTCCTGGTAAGTAATTTAGTTTTCTTTAATGCTGACATTGTTTGCTGGAAAACAAGCTTGCCTGGTCGAATGTTGTCTTTGCAGAAATGCTTTAATTGTGTTTAACCCTGCTGTGGTACCATGGGGTCTCTGTGACCCCACCCCAATGGTACTGTCAATGTAACTTTTTTCATGGTACCAGAGCAGGGTTAAAGAAAGGAGGCCTCAACCCAGGTCCCCTGCTTTTTTTTCTCTCCCCCAGATGAGCGGCCATTTTTTTTTTTTTTTTTTAAGGTTTTATTGATTTTAGAATTAAGGAAATCAATTCTCTTTCTAAGCTGTCGGGTTGTTTGGAATGGATGTCAGTTATGTGAGTTTGTCCTTTGTGTTTTTAATGCGAGACAGGCAGCTTAAGTATGCATTCTGCGTTCCTTTTGAGCTTCAAAAGTTGCCTGAGAATTTGAAATGTCACTTGAAATTAGGGCTTTAACAGGACGTCTCAAATGAATCCTATAGGAGAATGACTTTTTTCTTTAATATAAATGTGCCTCATTGGATAGTCATGAGGTTATGGCAAAATGGGCTGTGTCACGGAGGAATTTAATCTCAAGCTTTCAAATGTTTTGAACGCGGTGCTTAAAACCAATTTTTGAAATGAGCGTTTTCTTATCTAAACTAAATCCCACATAATTCTTGGTACTCAAGGCACAGAAAGGATGTGTTTTAGTACTTAATTATACACAACAGACGATTAAAGGCTAAAACCATGTAATTTGCAGTGTTTCATAAGATTAGTTGCTCACAGTGATCAGAACAGAGACAATGTTTGCAGGAGCGGCTGAGACTAAACTGAGTAATTTGCTTTCACCTTGGGATGCGTGGACTGTGTGACTTCTATCCATCTCCTCCCAAATGATTACAAGGGTAACTGTGCTGTTAGTATCTATTTTTATTCAAATATCATTTTGTTATGGCTGTCTTTGGGCTGCCTTGAGCCTTTTCTGCCAACCTTCAATAATATACTTTTTATATTTAGGGCAATAGTATGCAGAAAGCCACTGGGGCCAAAACACATTTTGATGCTCTTAAAGGATGAATCATGTAGTGTCTGAAAAAACGCAAAATGGAGAGGCAAGAAAATGCTTCAATATTTCACTCCAGGTGATAAACAATTTGTGTTCGATGAGATTTCTGGTCAGTGTGGTGTCTTGTTTGAATTTCCGCTCCAAGCTTTAATAACGTGCCGGATGCATACTGCGAACAATAACAAATGTTCAAGCATCTGTGTCTTTCTGTGGGTAGGCACGCTGCAAGCTGAATGTGAATGTGGAGTAGCAGCAGCTGGTACCACCTTGAACCTGTGTAATATTTGGCAGTGACTCTGGAAAAAAAAAAAAAACTCTCTGGAGAGAAACAGTTGTTTTTCTTCATCTATGTTCTAATTTGTTCTAAATCATACATCACTGTAACTACACAAGGCTTCATGACAAAATAAAGGGCATTTTAAGGGACTGGCATGTTCTGTCCCTCTGAAATGTCGTATACTTCTGAAAAGAGAATGAACAAGCATTGTGTAATTACAATATACAGTGGCAGTACAATGCAACCAGACTTCCCCTCTTTGGTTAGTCTAAGCTGTTGTGTGGGGATGGCCATAATATTCAGTATGATAATATAACACTGTACATATCGGTGGAATTTTATCTCTCCAATCTCTCTATTCATTTATTTGTAATTAAAAACATTGCAATGAAGGAAGATCCGAAAATGGTGCCAGACTGATTTGCTAGCTTTGCACTTCTCCTTGTACGTTTGTATTGGGTTGATTGGGGCTCTCCTTCCATTGCCAGATGAGATGGACAGACAAAAGAGCCCTTTTCCCCAGTGTACGCCTGTTGAATTCCCTTTTCATGTTGCAACAGCTTCGGTGGCAGAGGTTAACAATTAAATGCACATATACAAATGAACATTAATGTAAATGTAACAAATTGTCAGTTTTTATTGTAAAGCAGTTCAAAGACTGCGGTGCTCTATATGATTCATATAGGTATGAAAACTGATTTAATTGTCAGCCATGCATAATAATATATATTTTTTTTACAATGTTTTACAATGCCACTGACTTTTTTTACAATGCCACTTGCATGCATGTATTACATAACTATATTTGTTTGCCATATGCTTATACCTACTATTTCTCTCGGCAGAGGTTATCCTCTCTTTCTGTGAAGGGGGTTTTCTATATTAGTTTGACAAGCATCTTCAGGTCTCCTGGTGTGAAGGTCACTTTGTGTCTCTTGTGCAGGAACGCCAGAATGTTGTGGATGGCTTGTTGTGAAAAGTCTGAAAAAAAGAAGCAGAACAAAAAAAAAAAAAAAACATTGAAACTGCCAAGTGCAAAAAGCATGTCCATCTTGGTTGCTTCTCTACAATGTGACCTCAAGAAAATTCGTGCCACTCTATAAATGGCTGTCTTTGTGAATGATTATAGCCCAGGAGAGCTATATACAGGGTTATGAAAATAAGTAATAAAATCTGTATTCATTTCTCATTCTTAGATTTTCAGAATAATTGCTGTAGTAATCTGTATTTTTAAATGAACCGATCTTTTACTGAATTTTACACTTAGGCCATGCACCAACATCTGCCATGCATCAGATTTTGCAAGGAATGCCTTTTCAGACATTGATGGATTAAGAACAAGCTCTACAGATAGCACGGGTACAAGACCTGTTCAGTTAGTAGTGCTCAAATCAGTGCATAGCATCTTCCATTTGTTCAACCTATCAATGCAATGTATAACTAAATGTGCTTTGTTATTAAAACTACAACAGAAGTAAAAATAATAATAATAATAATAATAATAATAATAATAATAATAATAATAATAATAATAATAATCTGATAATTTTTCAAATTTTTAACCGAGGCACAACAAGGTTGCATGTAAGAGCTACAGGCTTTACTATTTTTACAGGGTATTGTGAATATACTAAAGTTGAAACAATTTTTGGCTTATTTTAACTTAATCAGGTTATTCAGGTTGAAAAATAAGGTTTAAATAAATCTGTTTTGTTATGTCACTAAGTACAATACATTTGCTATTCTATATATATTTTTAAAATACAATATCTGTTAATATATTCCCTTGAATAAACTGAAAAATTAGGCATTTTACTCACAAAAAAAAAAAACCTGGGTCAAAGATAATATATGTGCAGTAAAGTTATGTGACTATATACTTCTATGACTATGTAAGTCTGATGGAAACTTAATTGATTTGTATTTACAATTTCATAAGTGAATTACTTCTAGTATCAGAACGTATGAAGAATGTATTAATTGAGGTTGTTGGAAAAGAAAAAGAAAATCGCTTCAATCCGTGTTTTTTGGAAAGGTTTTCCTCTTCTTCATTCATTTTACACTCATACCTGTATGAAGAGTATTTCTGTCGCTTTCCCATGTATCCATTAGAACATCAGGAGCCTGAAACAGACACTGTTGCAGTAACCTTTACTCAAACTGTGTTGGGCTGTCCACTCTGGGTTAATAGAAGGCCGCAGTGTTCTGCCAGAGATATTAAACTGACAGATTAGTACATGAGCTCTTTCATTCGTAGAGCCCACTGCGAGTTACCACTGCATATAAAATATATACCGCCAAGAGATGCGTTCTAAGACTCCTCATCTGTAACAATTACAGCCAAATTCCTTTTAACATGTTGGGTTGCAGTAATGTCTCTTTCTGTTTCTATTGCTTTTAATTAAATTATTTTTTTTCTGAAGATCCATGATTGTTTACATTTAGAAACGTTTTACACCGAACAATATATATAATTATAAATTTTATTTGGTTTGTAACACCTGGTCTGTGGAATATCAGGAGACATAGCAGTCATATTCATCTGAGTATATTAGTGGGAATTCCCCCCACTTCCTTTGGGAAAGATTTACACTTCAGCAGCACTGTAATAATATAAATCATGAAGTAAAAAAAACAAACAAAACATGCAGAGCTGCTTTCAAAGACTTAAGTTCCCACTTGTCTAATGTTATTTTAGGTAGGATAGTCCCAGCCCACTGTTAAATAATAAATGTTTAATGAAATCGCAACTTCCTTTACTCCAAATGATATATCAATGTTTGGCAACCTTGATTCAACCTGTATTTAACTTACTACCACGCCTACCGATTACAGGGAGCATGTTTATTCCTTTTAATGCAAACAGAATATTGCTAGCTTTACCTCAATCCAATTCTGCTGAGCCTCTCCAATCCATGGCTGTACTGTGGCCAGATCACGAAATGCCCACTCACGCTATCACTGCACACTGTTGTTTGCAACGGTAGTGTTTAGAATACCAATCTCAGAAGGCAAGTTGGCTGCCATAGTGGTCATTAAAGCAAATGACAGTTAAATACATACAAATTCTAGTAGCTTTCTGTTACAACTGCTATTGTGCTTACTGTCGGTGGCTAGAATGCTTACAATATGGCGATTGTAATACAGTGCAAATACTAAAGGTCTGTTGATTTTTAAATTTAAGCATACATGCTTATTGTGTTTGTATCATAATGTACATATTTAAACGGAACACTTGCTTGTAATTGTGCATTTGTCTTTAGTAATGTTTTGATGTTGTTCATGTGGGTTGAGGCCTTCAGACCCAAACATCAGTGTACAGATGTATGTGTTTTAATGTCCTTGTTAGGGTTATTCTCACGGATAAATCTTTTTACAATCTGTTTCCAAGTAAGCACCCTTCAGAAAATGTACTCAAGATTAAGTCAATTCTGAAACTCGAGCATATCCATAACAGCAATTGAATTTCTCGCAATCGTTGCCTTTAACATAGGGACTCAACAGTTTAAAAACAAAAAGCCTCAGAGAGTATGAACACTCCCTAAAAAACTAGTTTGACTTTGCAAGAATGTGCCCAGGAATTTAAGCCCTCAGGTTAGGTAAAAGTGCTAACAATGCCAAAGGCAGCAGATATTTCTTTGTCACCCTTCGCTTTTTATCTTTCCTGGTGATGGAATCTCAACACAGTGATCTATCCACAATAAAAACATTCAATCTGATAGCACACGTGAGTCTAGTGTGGAAAATATTTTCTTTTGGTTTTATATCACCAAATTGAAATTCTAACATGTATTTATAGTCATTAAAATGTAGAATGTGGGGAAGCAATAAAAAAGAGCAAATGCTAGGGTATGTATGTATGGAATATCCTGAACTGGCACAATGACCTTGCATTTACATGTCAATAAAATACCTAAGCAGTAATACGGCCCTCAGCCTTGTAAAGAAGAGAAAAAAACAACAAACCCTGTAGGCTCTCAAAGGAATGCAGTTCTGCTGGGCCCCCGATTCTATCATGGCACTGTCATTTGTTTACTTCTTTTAATAGCATTTTCTCTTGCATACAGGCAAACAAGTGCTGTTTTTTTGTCTCCAAATGGAATTTCATCCTCTTGAAATCTGAAAGTGCTTGAGTAAATCTCCGCCAACAGACCAGATAGCAGTGTGACTCTGCTGTGGTGCCAGTCGGGACTTGGGGATTACTGCTCGTATTGTAATGGCACACTTGTACTTTGCTTGGTTTTTTTTCGCAAAGCTTTCCTTGGAAGCGGAAAAATGATCTCATGCCATCTTCTATATTGTGAAAAGAATTAAAAACTAAGAGCAGCTTAGCAAAGACTAGCTTCTTTCATCTCGTCTCTTCCCATCTCTTCTTGTCTCGTCTCATCTCGTCTCTCACTCATTATCTCTCTCTTTCTGTCTCTCTTTCACTATCTCTCTGCTTCTGTCTCTCACTCTCTATCTCTTTGGCAGTTTGCACCACCATTATACCTTAAATATATTCTATTTATAATGCATATCGTATTCTGTATGCATTAGCTTTATGTGAGATTAAATCTTTTACTCTTTTACTATTAATTTGAAATAATTCCCTTCAAAGTCCCAGTAAAATATAGGCGTAAAACACTGTTTTCTATTTGCACTGAATATCTAATAGCTAAACTTTTATTTATCACATGGGTGAATCTTTCCTTTCAAATGTTTCATTATATAGAGCAGTATACAGAGCAATAATGTTACCTTTCCTTGTGCTGCGCAAGATTCTCCATTTACGATGATTTATTCATCTTATCCCTATGCTGATTTATATAATGCAATTAAAATAATTACATTACATTAAGGCTGAACAGAGCTTCCTGTGTTGATTTTTTTTTTCTCCATCGATTGAATCACTACTGTTTTGGCCAGAATATACTGTTGCAAAACGTAAAGCTAAAATACTATCCTACTTCCTCCTACCTGCAAGCTTGGACTTTAATCATCTTGGCATCTTCTCAGACACATGCTATCTAATCATCCCTCCCACTAACACGTCAACTCTGAGTTTTACACAAGCAGCCTGGTGGCTAAATTATGAACATGATAATTGTCTTGTATTATAAGGAAGAGTGATTACTCTGCTGTACATTTGCTTTCCTACATTCTCTAATTCAATCGCAGTTTATCACCTTTGCAGTCCATGTGCTCCAAACTGTCTCCCCGAGCACATGCATGCGGGTGACGGTCTTCCTTTCCTGTTGTTGTCCGGCTCTCCAGCATTTCCGCTTGATGAACGACGAGTGCATCAATTTCAAGACCTGGCACTTTTCTTTCTCAAGTTATTTAGGCTGAGTCTGCCTTTGTGTTTGCTGAGAAATGAACCTTTCAACCCCAAAGTTATCTCATGTACCTCATGGTCCTCTATGACATTGACAAATTGAATAATATTCTTCCTTTTACTATTTCCAGTTGATGCCCCATCAGAAAAGAAAAGGAAATCTCAAACCTTCATGTTACCTCTAACCTATTGTAATCAATATATGGCAACTGGTTATTTGTATTCTTATAGTTTCCTATTAAACAATGCAAACCTTGTTTTATAGTGCAATTGCTTACAAAGGGTAGTACAATTTGCAGAATCAATTGCCCTAAAACGATTGCTGAACATGTACATGTTGTATTTAATTTTGAGTAGATTTTTCACTTTTTGGCTCCCAGTGTAAATTATTACTATTATTATTATTATTATTACTACTAGTAGTATTTTCATAATCTAGCATTCGTTCCTCCCTTAGGTTTATAGATTAAATGGTTGAATGTATTTGCAGTGCGCTTTCGGGCAAAATTCCATGTGCAAGTATTCTCCTGCAGACTCTGTCTCTGCCAGTCCTGACATGCCACAGCCCGACTGTATCTCCCGCTCCCCGGGGTCTGAATGCTGTCTCTACAAATCACATACAGGCTGGGCTCTGCAGCCCTACTTTGCCATTCGGAAAGCCTTGCAGAGAGATTCTGGACAACATTTATGTGCCTGAGAGCTGTTCCACTCAGCTCGCTCAGTGGGGAGGTTTCTTAAAAGATTAATGCACTGGCATGCACACTTTGAGAGAAGTACAAAGCTGTGACCTAAGTAAATGAAAATAACCCAGTTCTGAAGGTAAGTTTAAAAAGGAACATTCTTGTCTATATTGATAATGGATGTGTATGCTATTTTTAAAGACTTAAAAGTTAAATGAAACCTTTATAATTGGATGCTGGCTGACACTAATTTGGTGTCTGTAAAATGGTATTATTGATAAATCCTGATTGTAGTAAAGTCATAGTATGAACACTATTATAAAACATATGGCAAGTACTGGGCGTGGAGGGGGGGGTGGGGAGTACACTGCATTAATGGTCTTTGAGAAATATAGAGTGGCCCCCCTGAGATTTGTATATGCAAAGCATTTTAATACAGTCTTCAAAGAGTTTTTTTTTTTTCTCGTTACTTATAAATGCCCTCCTTCTAATGACAGCGGAAAGTTTTCTTCCACACATGAAAGTTATTGGAAAAATCATGGAATTATAATGGAAACAACACCACCAGAGAATCTGTAGGAGTTTTATGAACAGCCAGTGAAATGGGAGATGTTTTGCAAGGATTCCCTGTTTTTTTGTTTCACAAGTGACCTTTCAGAATCTAACGATGCATTTACAAAGGGGTTAGTTTGATGAAGCACATATATTTGAATAATAATAGGTATACCTTGTCCTGTTTATGTTCACTCCTCTCTATGTGGGCGAGTCCACTGAGCACGGAGAAATAGCAGTTTGTGTGAAGAAGTCATATTTGATGGAATACTTCATGACAGTTAGATACAATTCTAGGTTTGATCAGCTAGTACAGTTAAATAAGATGGACACCGAACTCTTCTCCTTTTAAGCTTTCTTGTACATTATTCTAAATCAACCCTTAATGTGCTAATGGGAGGGGAAAAAGCTTGTATTTTGAATGCTTCCGAAACCTTCAGATCTCAATCTCAAATTGGACTAATTGGTATCCACATTGAGTGTGTCATCATTGTACAGGGATTGTGCCTGACCTTGCCTTATAATCTACATATACATTTTGCTGATTAATCCTAGTGAAGAAATAATGGCAATTGAACAACATCTACTGTGCACACGGTAATGCTGCCAGTTGAGAAAGCAGGCCTTATACATTTTCATACAGTGCCTCTAATTACCTCCTGTGGGAAGGCAGCTTGAATCTGTATACTACTTTTGCCTGTGTGCATTTTTTAATGAAACATTTTACTCAATTGTAATTAAACTTGACGTGGACATTAGCGCTCACAAATTCAGAATTACTGCAAACGTGGATGTATGAATATTAATACGCACTTGCTTTGTTGAAGCCATTAAGTCTTTATTCAAGATATTTATTTTTTAAGGGCCATATTTTTCCTTGACGCTCCTTGAATTTGAACTTGTCATGACATGCTATAGAAGTTGAGCATGCCTATGAAATCCTACCTACTAAGAGAAGGGAAACTACAAATTAATGCATTATATATATGGAATTTTATGGCATTGTATGGCAAGTTACCACCATTTCAAACTACAATTTTTTACTCAGCTACCCTTCATGAGCAGGAAAGGGAGAGCAAATGAGTTATTTGACTCAGTGGAGAAAAGGTATGGGTATCTGTAAAATGTGTAGCTGTAAAAATGAGTGATGCTGAAAGAGCTCAAACAACTGAAGATGCCAGACTGATGGAGAGTCCAAGACAAACTTTTTCCCTGTCAACTTACCTCCAATTTCTCTTCCACATCAAAATTCAATATTGGAGAAAGCTGTCAAGAGACATCTTCAAGATAGTGTTATGATCTGGAGAATTGCAACTGGGAAAAACAAATGCCAAGGATGGGACTAAATCATGAAGATTGGCCAAACATTGCTGAATAAAAAGGTTACCTCAAACAGTGCCTCAAACAATAAGAAATGGTACTGGACCCTGTATTGGATGGAGCGATTATTGGAAATGAATGGATGGAGTCCAAAGCACAGGATTTTACAAGACTATAATCTATTCAATGCACAATACTACATTTACACAAGTCTGCATATATAGTCTAGCCTGCCTTTAATGAAGTAACATTTTGAAAGCTGGCAACTTCATGTGCAACCATCTTGTTGGTATATCTTAATTTTTTCTCTGCACAGATAATAAACTGAACTCGCACAAACCCTGAATAATGAAAATACTGTTATGAAACTGTAGTAAATAGAATAGAGAAACCCATTGTTCCAGGCGGTTTCTTTTTTAGTGTGTAAAATATTCCTTTCCACTCAAGCAGTCTTTGTGAGGCTTCTATTGATCTTGGTAGGTGCACTGAGGAATCGAAGCCGCTGCTTTTTTGATTTATTTCTTTATTTTGCAAATAAAAAAGCCTGACTTCTTTCAGTGCAAGTGGGCTATTATGCATTCAGGACCTAGCAATGTGTGGACTGAAATACCTTGAAGTGCTTTGAGTTTGTCCTTGGTGTGGAGGTGAGAACGGCTTTGTTCTTTAGCAGCCTTCTCAGTGCCAAAGGTTTGTTCATTTATGGGAGAAATAAAGCCACTATTATTTACAGGAAAAATGCATCCAATTCACTAAGCTCTCAAGACAGTTCAATTTTGTTTACATCAACTGTAAGGAGAATTGTTAGTCTTGTAGTCTCTGTGAATCTCTTTGGGGAATGTTATCTGCCCACATTGTTCATGTTCAAGTGACACTAGTTTAAGTTCCTGAACTCAGTAACTTTTCAAACTGCTGCAAACAGATTTGCATTACAATTTATAGGCAAATGAAGAGCGTTTAATTAATTTCCACATGTATCTGCATATCAATGTCACCTCACATTTTGATTTAAATAGAATCCTTCCAAAATAGTTTCCAAAGGCTACACTGGATATTAGGTATGAAATAAAAGGGCTTATTTATTACCATGAACATTTATAATCACGCAGCATTTTCATATGCCACTGCTGTCAGATTGGGGAAAATCCACAGGAGGTTTAGACATCTTTCCTGTGTATATATAGTTCCCATTGAAAATCAGCCATGAAATTGAACAGTGATGGCTTCGCACAGCAATAGTACAAGTTATGAACACCGGCATGCAAATTAGCTCCACACCAACAGTTAACAGCATTGTGATGTTATCAGTTACACATCACTGTTGTGCAAGTTGTTTTGATTTGCAGCGTCTGAGTAGACAGGCTGAAGCACATTCATTTGCATGTGTTATTTCTACACTGACATGACATGTTGAAATAAAACATCACCTTCCTGGTGAGAGAGAGGCAAAAGATATTGAGATCTGCCCTCTACAATGATTGCTTTCCAGGGAAAGGAACAACGTTATCTTGTATATTAAATATTTAAGATATCATATAAAAATATGTAGGGTGTCATTTTTTTAATAAAGCTTCCAATTCTGTGCACTTCATGAAGTGAAGATTAACACAGTTAAATGTGAACAGTCTGACTTAAAAGGAAAGTAACCAACTAAAACCCAAAATGTAGCTCATGATATTCAGGGTAAAAACAGATGATGAAATCTTCAGCGATTTCATGTCATCTTTGTATTTGAATTACCCCTGATCGCTGCATGACATTTCAGCGGTGGGAGGAAAACCTTCAAAGGGTCTCATTTCATTACTGCACGGTTGACCTTTTGTGCACTTTTCCATGTAATGCCAAATCATGTCCAAACGACTCCTCTCTCTCAGTCAGTGTTCATTGTGGGGTCCTACCAGACACTTATGACAAACAAAGAATGCCTCTGTTCCGGCTTTCATGCCCGCTGCACATTTTAAAAGGATTATATTATTGCAGCAAATGAAAGCTTATTCTCATGCAGTTCCTTATTAGTGGCACTTATCTGATGGCAGAACAGTGACACTCATTGCGCCCTGAAATATCTGATGGATTGTTTCAGCAAGTGGCCCTGGAAGAGATGCAGTCAAGTGTTTACATTTATAACTGTCTGATTCATTAGCTAGATAAACCAACCCATATCCAAGCACATACACACACACACAGATATGGATCTATTATCCAGATTACCATATGAAATTATGTAATGTTAAATTCTCTCTTATCCTATGAACTGATTATAAAAAAAAAATCATATACTAAAATCACACAGCACATCACAGTAAATGCGTGAGAGACACTTAAAGCTTGAATAATTGCACTATTTGCTTGCAACAAATGCTATGCAAATGCTTGATTACACAGACATTTTAAGAGTGTCTTGATTGTATCACATGTTACTTGAAACACTGAAGTATCTTTAGTCAAGGAGATAAATAGAACCAAAGGAACATCTTTATTTTATAATAAGTTGTATGAGGAATTGTATTCAAGGGCTAAAATAATATTTTCAGTATATTTACATATTTTAGCATGGAATTCATGGAAGTACAGTGAATTCACTTCACCGTATCAACCTTCGCTATATGAACTTCATTATAACTGTCAGGAAGTAAGGTGGAGCTTTCACTTTTGGTGACAATTTATAAGGGTTTTCTAAACGGAAGGTTCCCAGTTTATGCCCTGGCTCTCCCACTGACTATTAGCTTGAGTGTGTTACCTTCCCTCCACCAAACCTGGCGTTCTTTCGTTGGACAGATCAAAAAGCCATGGTCCTCCTGTCAGTGACTGTGCTGTAGTGGTAATTGATGCACAGTTCACCCCACGGTCTCTAAATTGCTTACCAGCTCCCAAATGGTGAATAGCAGCATCATGCCCAGTACAAGTGAGCCTGCCAGCCAGGCAGCCAGCCCTATACAGGATGTATACTGAACTGCTTTTGAAAAACAGAACCTAGTGCTTTCAAGATGTAGGGTTACAGGCTAGGGCTACAGGAAAGGGAGCAAGGAGTCAAGGACTCTGCTGTTTTGACTTCAGTGGGCAGGTCGTTCCACCACTTAGGGGCCAGGGATGAGAAGGAGCGGGCTCTGGAGGAAGGAGAGTGGAGAGGAGGAAGAGTTAGCCTTCTGGCACTGGAGGAGTGCAGTGGTCTGGAGGGGATGTATGGAGAGACGAGTGACTGAAGGTAGCTTGGTACAGTGTGGTCAAGACAGCGGTAGGTGAGGGTCAAAGTCTTGGTGCGAGTGCATCCAGGCGGAAATGGCAGACAAGCAGGAAGAGATGCGTGAGGGGATGAGAGGGTCAGAAGAGGGAAAAGACAGGAAGATCTGGGCATCATCAGCATAGAAGTGGTAGGAGAAGCCATGGGAAGCGATGAGGGGGCCCAGGGAGTGAGTGTAGAGTGAGAACAGGAGCGGGCCCAGGACAGAGCCTTGGGGAACACCTGTGAGGAGAGGTTGAGGGGTGGATGAGGAGCCTCGCCATGTCACTTGGTAGGACCGGTCGCTGAGGTAGGAGGAGAACCAGGTGAGAGCAGTCCCAGAGATCCCAAGGTCAGCGAGGCAGGAGAGGAGGATGGAGTGATCGACGGTGTCAAATGCTGCAGAGAGGTCAAGGAGGATGAGGACTGAGAAGAGGGAGGCTGCCCGAGCGCAGCTGAGGTAGTCAGTGACAGCCAGGAGAGAGAGAGTATGATCTTACGTGGGGTTGGGAGGAGCTTACATTACATTTTCTTGCACTCTTCGTGAACTCCTGCGCTTTCGAGTTGTGCCAAGTGCCAAGCTGATGTTTTTCTGTAGGCAAAGGGCCCAGGTTCTCTGGTTTTAATCACACTACGCCGATGTCGCAGTTCAGGGAGTGGGAGAGGAGCTGCGGCCTGTGAAGGCTGGCAGGAATGTTTTGAAGATATTAATCATGGAGCGTTTCACGGCCCATCTTTCCACCATTACTAGTTTCCAGCTGCACTGGCGACTGACACAAATGCCAAGTTGACTCAGTCCTGCTCAGCTGAATGGGATGATGCAACCATCGTATAACCACGTTCAGAGGGACTGCAGGACCCGACAGATCAGATCCACGCCAGAAAGAGTATTTTTGTTTTGAAAACTGGCTACACTCATGTCCAGCTCATGTATACAATGAGGCCTTTAACACATGAGTACAAGTTGCAGGAGACACATTTTCCTGAGGTCTTGATAATGGTATGACATTAGTGCTAGCAGAATGCCGTGGGCGAGGGCACTAATTCCATCTCTAGGAGTCAGCTTGCTGTAGACCACATTTTCAGCTCTTTGCTCCTCCAGCTTGTACAGCAACACCCATGTAAATGTAATCCTTTAATCTTGCGACACAATAATGCTCGTCCCCCACATGACTATGATTGGGAAAGACTATCTGCTTCTCTTTGGAATCTGTGCCACCCACCCATCCTCTATCCTCACATGTGGGCTTGCTGGACCACCTGAGGCACCTGTGGAGGAGATGCATGTGGCATCTCCTGTCATGCCAGTCATATGGCATATGTGAACCATCACCAAGAGCCTGCGTTTCTGCTATCTGGAAGAGGCTTTACAGCATGCTGGTTGCATTCTTGTGTTAGACTTAGTGTTGTACTGGCCAATTATTGATCCCTTACCTGACTGGGTACATCATACGACTGCAAGCAACTTTCAGTCTTCTTGAAAAAAATGTTATTCACTTTCGAAAAAGACAATGCTTTAATCAAAACTGATTTCTCTTATTTTGAAGGATGGCTTTCTTTTTGAATTTGGTTTAAGCTCTTGTTTATATAGGAATGTTTTATTTATGGTACTTTACAGACATCTTTCTGATAAAAAAAAACAATAATCCGAAGATAGTTTGAAAGGAAATTGCTTATGGAAATCAAATAACTGGTATCCAGTGTTATAGGTGCCTTCTTGTATATAAGAGAAACATTTTCAAAATGCAGCCTATGCCCCTATTAAATGCATGATTTTGAATTATTCAGTAAACGTGGGTGGCCGGTGAAATTTGGTCCACATGTTGTTTCGCTCCAAAATCTAACTAACTGTGTTATTGTAACTGATAATACTGCGGTCTTTCCTGGCTTTTTTTTTGTAGTTTGGTAGCCCGTGTTTTCAGAGCTTTCACGGATTTGTTTATTTAAACTGCCATCTCCAAACTGTAGCAAGCCTGTCAGTGTCAGCGCGGAGTATTTGTGTAGTTGTTTCATTATGAAATGAGAAAATGGGGGATGTTTACCGAGAGACAGCTGCCTTATCCCCACACCAGTGATTTCTCCTCTGGGCTTGGGAGATAACACTGTTGCTTTAACCTGAATTGTTTGATATTGTGTTCACCAGTCTGATATGACATCCCTGATGAGTCAGCCCTCCCCTCCTCCAATCCATCTTTGAAGAGTTTCTACTGGTTCAGTTTAACCAGCGTCTTAGAGACCCGAGGCCTGCCATACTCTTTAACTCCAGTGGTTTTATGTAGCAACGCAGATATTGATTTTGAACTCTCTCTTTCAAGGAGCATCATTGGAGTGAATAGTGCTTTGTCGAAATCGTAAAACATAGGTGATGTCATGTCTGTCTTTTTCTTTTGATTTTTTGTTGATGTTGTTGTTCCTCTTTCAGACCTACCATGGTGTTTTGTCCCAATACAATTCTGTCCGATGTTCTTTTATTAATATTATCATTGAAGTGTGTCGTTCAGAAAATCAGAATTGTCGCTTTTTTACTTCCATAGATGTCAAAGGAATGCACACCTGGTGCTATTGTACAATCAAGAGGAAGTAGACCCTTTCTGATGAATGTCACAGTGGGGGTGTGATGGAATAGCTCAGATTTCTTTGGCTTACCTTTTTCTGCATTTCTATGGGTTTTAATATACAGACGGGGTGGGATGGAGGATTTTGATTTAAATGTAAACTGCTGTGTTCTGTAGACATATGCGATCCCTTTCCTTGTTGTAATTCATCTTAATTATTGTAAAAGCCAAACCCACTTTTAAATGTATTATGGAATTTAATTTAATGAGAGCTCATTATTATCTTTATTATTTCAGTATCACCCCCATCAGTTCTGCCTCAGTTATCGTTCAATATTTAATATTTTTTTTAATCATTAAAATACACTGTTTACCTGGTTTTAATACTACATTTAAGCATTATTTCATAGAAGTTCTATAAGTTAGTTTCAGGGAACTGTATATAAATGATATATGTGTGTGTGCGTGTGTGTGTATAGGTCCATAAATATTTGGACAGTGACACAATTGTCATCATCATTAGGAACAAACCCTAATTAATCAGTTTTCCACAATATTATACCATGTATAAACACTCAAAATAATGCTATGGGGTGAGTATAGGTGCAGCTAATAAACTATAATGATGTCCTCTGGGATCTGCAGTTTAGAGATGTTAAACTGACGGCTTTTAAAATGGCAAAGTAAGAGCATTTCTGTGGTTCAGAAGCTGCCTGACAGAAGACTGTGTCTGTCAAATCTCCTGAGACAATACTGTGAAGGATAAAGAGAGTGGAAACCAGGCAACCATTTTTAATTCATTGATAATCAATAAATAATAATAATTACCAAACCAGCTCTGAGAAGGACCATTACTTTGTTGTCTGCTTCAGCCCTTACAGTTGTTCTGTAAAAACATAATTTAAAAAGATCTCAATGCCTTAATAAGAGTGAATGAAATAAAACAGGAAGTTGAGGTAGGATTTACATTTTGTGTATTCTTATGATTTTCTGGATGGGGGAAGAAATTGAGAAGAATAAAAAAAACATTTTATGTTAATAGTTGAATATGTTCTGTGAGAAGGAAGTTGCTTGTTTTCTCAAGGTTGAATCCATCTGA
Organism: Amia ocellicauda; assembly: GCF_036373705.1. Classification (NCBI taxonomy): domain Eukaryota; kingdom Metazoa; phylum Chordata; class Actinopteri; order Amiiformes; family Amiidae; genus Amia; species Amia ocellicauda. The sequence goes on from NC_089867.1 coordinate 5,993,854, forward strand.
AATATTGCATATAAGTGAGACTCAATTAAGTGATGTGTCAGTTTGCAGGCTCAAATCTATAGCAGGGATCCCCAGCCCTGGTCCTAGAGAGCCCTGTATCCATCAGATTTTATAGTAGGTTTTTTTGTGTGTGTGTATCTACTTCTAAATAATTAATCGGGTGTTTTGGATCATTTGGAGATAATTTCCAGCAAAAACCTTTATATCCCCCAGCTTTCTTAGCTGACCAAGTGACTTTCCTTGCTGATTTAAAACTGAATTGTTCTCTCGGGGACAAGGTATGACGAGGACTGATCTATAGGAACATGAACATGAACTGCTTAGTCTCTGTGTCCAGCATTACAAAGTGTGGGTGCAAGTAGATTTTATCAGGGCTCTTGATACAAAGAAGTTCAAATATGCTATTCAGGCATCTGTCAGTCATTCACCTTATCAGTTTTGAACATAAAACAAATTTCTGATTTCTTTCTTGCATTAAAACTGCACTAATTAGTAAATAAGTCATCAAGGCCTGGAATTCAGAGTCTTATCTCAGGAACCTAATTCTTTATTTCAAAGGAATTATGCAGAATACAAACCAGCGAAACTGCTAAGACAGTCAGCTTGGCAGAGTTTGACTGCAATGAAGCGCTGTAATATTATTCTGTAGTGGCATATGCCAGGCTCCTTAATCTCAAGAAGAGATCAACTAATCCCCCTGCGAGCAGAGAGCTAGAAAAATTGAATTTTAATGTGCTCAATGCCTGCGCCGAGTCCATGTCGTATGCTTTTAATGTAAATATTCCATGTAAACCGATTAGTGTATTTTTTCCCAAAGAACCGTTAAATGCCTAATTGGTTTAATAATCAAAGCTGTCAGATGTTTCTTACACTTTTGTACGAGAAAAAAATAATAATCTGTCGTGAAGCTAGGAAACCTTGTTTTTGTATTATGTCGCTTTTTTTTCTTTTCTTCTTAACATGCATTATTATAGAACATTCACAAACGCTGCATTTCAATGACTTTCCTCCACATTTTGTCAATTCTGTTAAAAGTTAGATTTTGTCACCCAGTGATGTGTGAACTGATGAATGGTTATGGGTCTCACATGGTTAATGCATTAGCTAGCCAGTTATGGATGACTGAAGTGTAACAAAGGCTCCAGGTATCTATCAGTCAAGATGGAACCTGCTTGATGCATCACCAGACCTGTGGGTAACAGCACTGTTTTTTATAGGTGTATCATCCAGGGACATTTGTCAATAGGTAGGCTCCTCTTCCTGCTCTGTTAGGCTGTGAAGTGTGACCAAGACTCTAGAGACCGTTACATTTGCGAATAAATCTACTACTACTGCAGCATATGTAATACTATACAGCAAGTCATGGGGTAGAATAAGGTCGACCCATAGTTCACATCAAACTGAGCAGCCTTGCTCAAGTGAGACCCAGGAGGACATGCTAAATGTCCAGGCAAGGAATATAATCTAGGTGTACTAGAGATGGCTGAACAGCGCCCAGAGAACCATTTTATTGATTCCATTCTTAAGTATTTGCGTATGTCTGTTTTCTTCAAATCCAGTCCTTGGTATTCATAATCTAGCAGGTTTTGTAGGTCTCCTTACATCATCTTTTGTGATACATTTTAGGAGCGGGATTCAATTGGTTCTGATAAGTTAATAATTAGTAATTAAGAGCTCCGGTGGAGTGAAACCCAGAAATGCTCAGACACACAAAGACGGGATTTTCTTAAACCAAGGCAATATGTGACTTTTCTATGTTTTATGAATGGGTGAATGGGTTGCTATGTACTCCACATCAGTGTGTGAATCGACAAGCTCTTAACTTTTTTTTTTTAATAGAGCAAACCTATTGAAGTGAATTATTTTATTTGTCCTTCACTGATATCAATGCCAGCCTGAGCCCAAGCAATGATGATCTGTACTCTTGAAACTCAGCATTTTGTCATGCATTTTGTGTGGCAGGGTCAGTCTCTTTAGATCCTGCAAGGCTTGCTGAGATGACATTTCTGAAAAGAATGAAGCAATGTACAATAACCCTTTCACTACTAAAATAAGTTTGTTGTTTAGGCCATATTTGATAGGTTTTATGTATTCCCCCTGCATAGTAATACAATATGATTTCCAGATTAGATCTATTGTGCACAGAAAAAGACAATCTATTTTAATAATAAGCAATATGAAGCTGGAGACCGAATTCTCTCCTCTGTATTCCTTGTTTATTTCCAGAGACCGACCTTGCCCCTGAAATGTTTGTGGTCCTGTTGTAACACGACTGTGTTGGAATAATTTTCATGTTTGTGTTCTTACCAGATGGAAACGAAAAACATGTGAAAAACTGCCAGGAACAAATCCCACTTTGTAATCTTCTGGTATTTTTTTGTAAGATTGCCTGCAAATAGCCATTCTGAAAGGCATAGTTATCCTAGTGTTAATGTCTCATAGCTCTCTGATTTGTCAATACATGCGTTTTATTTATTCTAACAATTATAACGTCTGTGATATTTGTATATTTCACAGTGAAATTAAGTTATATACATTTTACTGTTTCTATCCAAATTACATACAATAATTCACCCTATGGATTATACTTTGGGAACTGCTAGCCAATCTATATCTGTTCAATGCGTCCTCATTATACCTTAATAATAAGTTAATAATAACTACTCATGATACACTTTCTTAAAATAAAGGTGTATCATTTTTTCAATATCAATAATGGCAAGCTATTTTAAAAACACACCGTGATATAATAGGATTATTTGACCTTTCTCTCAAAACAGTGACAATTCGAAATATTGGAAGCACGAGATGGAGTGGTGTGGCTAGGACATCCTGCTGTGTATGGTATAATACAATTACATTATTCCCATTGTGCCAGTTAGCTACTGCTGCGCTCTGGGGTAAAGGCCTTTGTACGTCATTGCAGTGTTGTCTGAAAATGAGTGACTGGACATTCACAATCACTAGTCTGAATGTAATTACTGCTACAGGAGTGGAAAATGCACACAGCCAATGGGAAACCGCTAAAATAAGAGACACGCTCATTGTAAATTTTTGTCATGCCACAGTATATACAAAGCTCTATTTCGATCATGCCAGTGAGCTCTAGATTATGTTTAAGACTTGATTTTACTTTTAAACAATCATTGTCTTGGTCACATAATCACAAGAGTTGTTATATTGGAACATCCCCTAAACCTATGAAACATACTGGAGAACTGGCTTCATTTTCCACCTTTTTTTCCCACTGGTAATGTGTTTGCTTTACATATCTCTTTATCTTATTGAGTTATCAAGTGTATGGACAGTATTTTAGTTTAGTTGGAAGTTCCTACAACCAACCAAAATGGAAATAAACTAATATATAATGCGCTGTATTGTTGCAATTTACATTTAAAGTTGTATCTTGATCTTTGAAGTGCTGTTTATTATCGGTGTCTGAGGGGCGAATAGTGACTTAGACATTGTCACATTCAGTATGCGATATTTGTTTCATTTTTTCACACTGCTGGTGAACTTGCTGTTCAGCATTCAAACAGGACATGTGACTAATATAATCCTTGTATTTGGAGGCTACAACTTCAAAAAGGAAAAAAAAGAAATGATATGAAATCTGTGTAAGGTTAGGTATTTGTGAATACACCCCTTCAATACAGAAATAAGGCTGGTTAAATGGGTCTGTTCATATTTATGGGATTATGAAAATGGAGCGGAGGTCATTGACACGTCTGACATCCTCAGAGAGACGGGGGTGGGTTTGAAAGCCTAAGAAACATAAAACCTTTTCATTAGTTGAATAGAAATCTGATTCTGTGTATTTCTGTGTGTTCTATGTAGATATTGAATAGCTTTTCACCTGATGTTCATGAGCGTAAACTTGGAGTTTGGATCGTAAATTTGCCTTTAAGTGAAGTGCAGTGCACAGGCAGTCTATTGTTTCATTATATCCCTAAGAGCATTATCTGTCTCAAAATTATGCTTAACCTGAAAGTCACCCTTTTAGAGTCTGAAAATAAGTGATTGCGTATTATTACAGCACTACAGTGAAATAATCCATTTACACTGAATCTGCAGACAGCGTATTTAGTTGAACATTATTTTATATCAACCTGGAACCGTATAAGACTATTCTAAAAGATGCATGTTTTAAATTGTAAAATCGTGTCTCATTTTATGAAACTATAAATTCATAGAGTTCATCTGAGGACTCCTGACACACATTTTTGTCTGCAATAGTTATACATCAGCCATATCAGAGTGCTACTGTAAATGGTAGGCCCTACACATAAGGATGATAGGGGAACAATAAGTTCTGTTCTGTGTCAATTAACTGTTATTGCCAATGAGGAATGTCTAATATTAAATGCCAACATTACAACATAGCTGGGCCTTGAACTAATGAGTAAAGCAGCTTGAGGACTAGAGAGAAAATAATGGTACAAATTAATTACTTACGAGGATTTTGTTCAGAGAGTGAAGGGGCTGGCAATAGGACTTGTCTCTAATAAAGCACAAGTATCCGTTTGTAATTGGGAACACACTATTAGGGAGACTCTTCAAAAAGTGATAGTGTGCATCGAACTGGTGCGAATGACAGTCGACTGATTTGTATTGTATTGTATTTGTATTTGATTTTTAGTTCCCTAAACCACAACCGCCACAACAGCTGCAAAAATGAGGATACGTCTGCACCTGTGCATTCATTTAGATTACAGAGCCATGAGCGCTTCAGTATGTGACTGGCAGTTATAAAACTGTAAGAGTGCACCAGTGCCCTAGAGAACAATAAACCAACTGAGGTTTGGAAAGTACTTCATGACTTCAGCTTTGACATGTTGTGCAGTGCTTTATCAGTACACCAGTACAGGACTTGCCTGTTGACCAGCTGGAGCTAAAGCCACGCTGTTTTGCTGTCAAACCTACAAATTCTCAGAGGGAAAACCGAGGGATAATATATGGGAAATGGTACTGGTACTGAATGCTAAAGTGGTGCATTTGTTTTCCATGTTGTTATTAGGCAAGAAGGATTTATAATTATATATTAATTATTTGTTAGCCTTGTTGATTTTTTCAAAACAAACAAAGCCTCCGGGAACAAAATACCTGAGGGTTGTGTTGTGAGGATCAGTCGAGACCTGTTACTCCTCGTGTTTAAATTGACAGCTTTGCACGTTAGACTTCATAGGTGTAAGGCTGTACATTTGCAATAGATCTGTTGACACAAAAGCGATACAGGGCATTTCAACTGGCAAACTCTTTGGCAAAAAAGGTTAGTCTCCCTATATCACATGCAAACAAACACAAAATGGCAGTAAAACGGCTAGAATATTTATATTTTACAAAACTTGCAGCCTGTAATGATGAAATCCTGTTTGCAGTGGGAATAAAGCCAACATGTTATTTCATGGAGGTACGACTCGAGAAATGGTGTAGCTGGATTCATCATCATTATATATCCATCACATACAGTAATTAAGAAATAGGTGCGGCTTATCAGTGGTGATTACAGGCAGGCCGACAGACGAGGTAAACGCTGTAAATCGTGCAATCGGGTTTTATAGGGGTATATTTTACAGTTAATTGTACTAGATATCGGATTGGTTAAGGGTGCAGTCTGTCCAGGATTTTTGAATTTATTTTAGTCTAAATATAGGTCACTGTGCTGTGATATGCCAGGGGCGTTGAAAGAAGAAAAACAACAAAACATCCATTGTGTTGGCGCTCCAGAAGACTGTGTGAGGGAATAGCGCTCTCTAAACTATCTGGCACACTTCACTAACTATAGATCTGCCATAAGCCCGTCATGTCACCTCTGCCTTGGGCTTGACTGTGGAAACTAGAAAATGGGCTTGGCTCCAAACAGCCTGATAGGGAATAAATTAGACATTTGACTCCCTGGTTTCTGTGCCTGACTGACTCTTTGGAATTGTGTTTACCAGGCAGGCTGGAATTATGCTAACAATCTGCCCAAGCTGCCTGATTAAAGAGAGGAAAGTGTGCATTGGACAGGAGAAATGAAAGTTGTCCAACAGCTTTGTCTGGTATTTGGTCTGTCTTTTCGTTACCAAGGTCACAATACCTGCAGATAGTTTTTTCACTTTCTTAATAAAACGCAGACAGTCCAGTCACCTTTTATCTCTCATATTATGAGCAACTGAGATGTGAAAGATGCATGCAGTAAAAGGATTATTAAATTGTGGCACAGTGTAAAGTATTCATAGAGCTTCATGAGAAAGTGGAAGTTTACTTTTTCTGTTTTGAGATCTCTGTATTGACCTTGTAGATTTTCTTTCTGGTTTGATTGCTGGCCCTGTGTATGCATTCCCAATGCCTGTGTTCTTGGACTTTGTATGCCATTAAGTTTTGGTGTGATAGAGTCCAAATCTCTGTTGATTTAAGAGTAGATCAATCGGTCAATCATTCCTTTATTTGACTAGTTAGGTACACCCTGGCATTGTCCCTACAATGACTATATAAATCAATATAAAAAGTCTTGTATACATTTTGCACTTTCATCATCTAGACTTTTAGTAGCTATTTTCATTCCCCTTTTTGACAGGTATAACATAGCCTCTGTTGTATATGATAGTCAGATAACAGTCAGAGATTGTGTTTCTGTTATCTTCTTTCTGATTGCATGTGGGGCTGGTTGCCCAAGTGTGTAATTAAACATTATTTGAATTGCCCCAACCTTTGTTCTTTCATTCAAAGGGTTCCATTTGCAGGGTTATGAAATGTATTCTGATCATTAGGTGTCCCTTTATATCTATATATGAACAAGACTTGCCTTAGAGACAAATACAAATGTACCAGCCAGGACAGCTCCTAAGGGGACTTTGGAGTATCATAGTTCAATAGTAATGTTTGTGCTCATGAAAATAGTTAAAGTTCTGTGACTGGATACCATGAGCAGTAGACAGAAAGGGAATTGGGTACAGCACACTTTACTTTGGTCTTGTTTGGAGGTGTTCAGTCAATGCACATTCATGGTTGAAGCAAAACCATCCATGTGGATATATCTCATGTAGTGCTCCAGTGTATTAGAGAGCAGAGACACGATCATGTGTGATTTTAATGGCTGATTTTATTGTTACACTGAGCAAGGACACATTGTTGTACCTGTGATTTATCACATTCCAGCTGAGTCTACCAACTGAAAAAAATTTAATCATCTGACAATTCCCAAAACGCCTTGTTTTTAGCTATTCTTTTTTTACTACCTTCAAATGGCTGGTGGGAACAAACCATTGCAGACAGCCCTATCATCTGTGCTCTTAGGGATTCTGACAGGACTCCATCAGCAGTGAGACGGCATCGTTTGTCACCGTCATTGATACGAACTGACGTGGTAAATTAATTGACGGCTTTGCTCAAAACAGGTGCGCACACTGTATACTTGTACTACGCCTGAAGAACTGTGCTGTTTGTCAGGGAAGAGGGAAATGTATGCACAGTAATGGTTCTCTTTCAAGATGAAAATAGTTCCCAAAAAGGGCGTGTGTACGTCATGACCAGGAAAAATACTCTCTTTTGGGCACTATTTTCGCTTTCAGTTAAGCAGCAGGTGCAACCTAAGAATTAATGTAGAACAATGAAGTGTGGAGGCCATTAGTGATTCGACAAACGCCTGGTTAGGCCGCTGGTCAGGCAAGCTGACACGGTTGGCCTATCAATGACGTATCAAGATTGCTTTTGTTATTTTCCGGGTCATTGGTGTGGGAAAGGAGACAAGCTTGTGGCTTTACAGGGTCTTTTTCTGGTTGCAATTCTGGTTGGTGTGATCTTCAGATGATATCGTCCGGAGATGTCAGGCTGCAGGGAGTTGGTTTTCAGCGGTGCCCTGGCCCTGTGTGCTTCGCAGGAGGTCATTCCAGGACAAAAATCCTACTCTTGTCAGCAGTTCTCTTCTCTGATTCAATTTGGAAGTGATTTTGTATGGCTTGCCTTTATATGGCGGCAAATCCAATTTTTAATGTTTTTATTTAATCCAGCTGAAGTTGCACATATGGAGAGAAAAAAATAATCATAATCTTGTAACCATGGCAACTGCAGTGCGTGGAGGATGCGTTCCTGTGTTTGACAGCACAGATAATGCAGTTCTTTGTTTTTGACAGAATATTGGAGCAGCTGAAGTACCCTCCTTGCTCATTAAGCTCATATCACCCTCCATTTTGAAATCTCTCTCTCCCCCACCTTTATTCTTAAGATATATTCATTTGTTTTACCTATCATTGTTTTTGGAGATTGGAGCAGCAGACTCTCAGGTTTTTCAATACAGCCTTGCTTTCATTTGGAGATGACATTAAAAGCATTCAAGGGTTCTGGCAAGCTCAGTGCTGTTGCACTGGGTAAAGCTTATGGTCCAATTGATGCCTTGGTCCACTTGGTAGTTAATGTGGTGAAAAGAGGAAAGAAAATATTGGACACCCATGTGTATGATCTCTGCTGTACTAAGCATATGGTATTATTTATTATTATGAGGTGTTGCTTGAACTGTACCAGCTTTAAAACCTCAAGACTCAACTCATATAGTTTATTTGAAGACCATTGTATCTGTAAGTTATGACTCATGGGCCACTGGCTTAAAACACCATAAGCATGTCAACAACATAACTATTAAATACAGCATATTTTCCCTTATCCGGTCTATTGGCCTTACTGTGTGGTATATGCTGTTTAGTGCACCTGGCTGCTTACTGTCTGTAACATCAACTTTATAGCCCCCAACAGGCATCAGATTACAAGCAATAAAGAAACCCCATGGAGCAATCTTGTTGTTAAATGCAGGTGGACAAGTGGAGAAATGGATGTCACAGAATACCACATCAGGAGTGTGTTTGACCAGCTATGTGAGAGTTCTCTGATGGATCCCCTTCCTGCTTCATCCATGTATGTTTTTTTATGGGGGGTTAATACTTTACATAAACACTTAAATAAAACACAAAGTCTCTAATCCTTTCAAAACATAGACACTGCATAGTTTACATTTGTAACTACACACTTTATAATAAATGGACATCCCATCAAATTATGAAGTTATACACTGGGGGTTGCCATGAAACTGCAGCGTGATACATTTACCATCCCTTTTGTAAAAGTTGAAACACAAATGGCAAGTGGTAGAAAATAAGGAAGTATTATATTTGCTTTTGTTAATTCTTAGATAAGCAGCCTGCAAGATTTGTGACAATGCCTCACTTCTTTATGTGAATTTAGCTCTTCTATAACAATGTTATGAAAATCATCCACAGTGGGACGAGTTTTAAAGTGCTAGCATTATAGGTTATATATATCTAATACATATATTTGTATTATTTCTGCAGTATCTTTCAACATATCGCATATAATAGTCTTCGGCTGGGAATATTTATGTCCTATTTAAGTTTGTTTTAATATTTTTCAGAATTATTTTTTCGTTTTGTTTAATCTTTCCAGTCTGGACCGACAGCAGTCCCCAGGACTTCTTTAAACAGCACAGTTTTAGTAAATTACTTCATCAGACTTTGAACTATTTAGTCACAATCTTAAAAGTTGTATGAATCATCACAGCAGACATGAGAATACAGTGCCTGAAAAGAACAGCGACTCCCGAATTGAAAGGACTGTAGCTACTGTTTTGTCGCTTATTGTATTGGATAAATAAAGCAGATCACTGAAATGTAAGTTATAGCTGCTGGTTACGAACGCTTGACTCTCCTCCCCTGTAATTGAACCTTTATCATAGATGCTGTATCATTATCTGTAGGCTCTCAAGTAAAACATTTTAATTAGAAATGCTCCTGTATTTTTATCAGCTACTAAAATGTGATCCTTTCTCCACTCTTGTAAAGCAACAGCTTAGAGATGTATTAACCCATAGAAAAAGAGGCTGCCACAATGATATAATATTGAACATGTAGATTTCTTTGCAGTATTTATCAAGCACATCTTTTGGATTCTTTAAAATTCAAATTCAAATTCAAGAAACTGAAGGACGAGACAGAACATTCACTGAAAGTTTGTCCAGCAATAAAGTCTTGGCCCACTTCCTTCTGGTTATATGAATGACTGCATCACATGTATAAGCTGCATCCGAGGAAACGTGGTACTCAAATATCCTTTCTCTCTTTTTTGTGCAATCAGGCTCTTTTTTCATGTCACCTAACTTTAAAGCTTTTGAGCAACTCGTCTGCTTATGAATACTGTTTGTTATTGAAATGGGGAAGACTTTGTATCCTTGCCATGTACACTTTCAAGTGGTAACATAATATTTCATATGGGCCTTTGTTGTCTTGGTGATAAGTGAAGCTCTATGAGGAGTGAAACAAGTTCTGACGGGAGAGTTTTGTTTCATTTCAGGTGCTAAAGTTGACAATAGATTGTGGATTACAAGTAGGAACAGGTTCTTGTCTCCTACATTACAGGTGTTAGTTTTGTCAGACTCACAACCATATTTGCATTGGGGAGGGACATGTTTTTGTGCCTTTTATTATCATTTGTTGTTTAAGTAGCATCAGCAAAAAGGAATAAGCATGTAAATATTCTCTGGCCCTGCTAAAAATGTTACTTGGAATGTGATCAGATGAATATGCAGGGTAAGAATCAGATGAGATCAAATGGAAACATGACCGTTGTCTTGTCTGTCCAATAGGATCGCCCACATTCCAGGACTGTCATGGACCCCGGTCACATTTGAGATTTAGGCTGGCCCAGGGGACGCCTTAACTCGAATGTGAACGGGGTCTTAGGTTTAAGTCGGACCTGGGCCGGGTCAAAACTAGTCCCACTTTTTGACCCGGCCTAAATCTCTTGAGGCGGCCTAAATGTGAATGTAAGCGCGCCGGGCCCTGTGCAGCATCAGCGTGTGACACAACTCAAGCCCTGATTCAAAGGAGACGCCGCTTCGCCACCGCAGAATAAACACAGCGCCAAAACAGCTACACCCCTGCAGGACACAGTATTGTCTCTGTATTGTTTGAATGTCATATCGATCTATAACCTTAAATGTACAGATACATTTCGCTAGCTCACATCTTATATATATATATATATATATATATATATATATATATATATATATATATATATATTAAAAAGTATATGCTAAGTAATGAGTTATAATGATGTAAACAGTTCAAACTACTCGGTCAGTTAAAAGTGTGTGTAGCTGGTAAACTTGCTATTGTTTTGTACTAAGTATGATTGAAGTCTGAAATGTAACAGTATGCATTTTACACCTGAAAATTGCATTGTGAAATTGTGAACGGGACCAGGTAACTTTATTAATTATCCGAATTTTGCATTAAAATGATATAAATTTAACCGAAGCAGATTTCCATTTAAATCAGTGCATTTTAAAACGAGACCAGCTGTTTACTATCCAATCCGAAATGCGATTATATTGAGCTCAGCAGTACAATCACAAATGCCCGCGTTGGAGGAAACAACTGGTACGATGCAGAAATGAAAGCGCTGTTTACAATGTGGATGGAGGATAAAACTATAGAAGCGTCACATAGGCTTCTTTCGATGGGTATCAAGTACTCGCCCAACCAAGATAAAAGGAAAATAAAAATGCATATATAAATATTATATATAAATAGTAATAAGTTGTGATTATAAATACATCGCATACACCTGTAAGCAGACCTAATGTCCTGCGTCACTGGTTTGTTTGAGCAGATTTGTTTATTCCCGGCATGCATTTAGTTTAGGCCGGCTTTTCGCCCTCTTATGTGACACACTTGGGCCTCCTAAAACTGCAGGTGTGAACAGGGTGTCTGAAAAGCCGGACTAAATTTAAGGTGGCCCAGGGTCATGGATTCCCCAGGTATTAGCGATTTAATCTCCACAACAGTGCTGAGAGCAACCTAGGACAAAGAAACAGAAGGAGGCCTTATCTCTATTGTTATGTTAGGAGTTATGTCTATTGAATAGTGATTTAAGAGTAATCCTGTTATTAGCTTTTTGGTAGTTTCATTAATACAGTCGGTGTTTTAAGTGTGTCAACTGCCAATCTTTAAAAAGCATTACACATTGCACTACAGATATGGGAATTTGGAAAACTTAAAATACATGCTGAGATATTAATACATATAACTAATCTTGTCGGCTCTATTTTGTGTCAACCCTTGGGGGGACAAAAGCCAATATAATAAAACCTCCTTGACCACATTTTCCCAGATTTGACATGCTGTTGCTGAAGCACTTCAAGTCCTTTGGTTCTGTGTCATGGTTCTGTCTAAAACAGTGAAATTCAGTCTGATTTTCCGTTGTTTTAGGCAAGTGGGAGGCCTTTGACTGAGGCTGCTGCTGCTGCTGTTAATTAAGTTGGTTATTCTTTGTAGATTGTGCCACTACTTCTTCTTTAACTGCTCATTTCTAATTGTTATGCCCTCTAGGCCTTTTCACTTCCACCTGCCCTAATCATAGGTGGAGTTCTGTTTTGTCTGCTTACCCTCACAGTTGTAGCAGTAAAACATTAACAATTAATCCCAGGGAAGAGCACATTGCTAAATTCCAGGTTCATTTTGAAACGATTCGAGAAACATATAATCTGTAAAAATAAAAAAGTTTTTAATTTAAAGCAAGGTAAGGATTGTGGGTGAATGATCAGTAGTGTGTGTGCCTCTCTGATAATATACATTTTTATTTTTCAGTATACCTTTTCTGAGACTGTCTCCATGCACTGAAGTTAAATGCCTTACTTATTCCTGACACTGAATCCAATTTAGCTGCTTTCATTGCTGAATAAAAGACATGATCACACAACACTGTCTACATGATGGTCAGGTTAAAAGATTCAATCAAATTCAGTTCAGTTGTTCAGGTGGTTAAAAAAAAAAGCACACAAAAAAACTACAGTACAAGAACAGTGGGGCCATGGTTATCTGAACACTGTCTCATTGTGAAAGGTTCTTTTTAACAGTTTTATGAAAAGGTAAGAGAGGGATGTGCAGTCAGACAAAATACCCAATCACGTGTATTAAAAATGCCTTCTCTGAAATTTGAACTAACGTTATAGTTGTAAACTAATGATGCTTTATCTACCAGGAAATATATTGTGTAGATTATTATGTGGTGTGGTAAATGAAGTGCGTAAATTAATTTAAGGTTATAATATTAGAAGTGCATTCCCCTCATCCAGCTGCTTCTGCCTGCTTATTTGCAGTGCATTGTGTTCATTTTGCTTTGCACTATTGTCCAGTTGTATTTGACCTTGTTTTGTTTTCTGTCTCCTGCAGGCACTGGCATCCCATCGCGCCTATATACTGACAGCACGCATCCCAACAAAGGTAAGGGCTCTCATGTGTTTCTTATTCGGGACCATCCCAGAATCCCAGGCTTTCATCAGGAATATAATTGGTGTCTTTCTTTAAGAGATTTTAATGGAAAAAACAAATCAACGTGCAATGTTTTTGATCCCAATCATCAAGGCAATGAAATAGAATCCACCATAGATTGATTTGCCTATGCTTTCCCCCGTAACGAACCCTGTGAGCACTGGTGCCAATTTTACACTCTTTTTACTGCATGTCTCAATGACTGTGGCCATTGTAAGAATGGGCAGAAACTCAGCATATGCTAAAAACAAATCGCACCATGGGCATGTTTACCATGATTGGGCACCCAGATCCTGAGGCTCCATTTCAGTGTGTTGTAAGCAGAAGGAGTTTTGCCCTGTGGTTAATCCAGCTTGGAATAGGAAATAAAATTGATATCAGGAGCAGGAAAACACACAAATGTGACATATGTGGCAAAGTAGCATGAAAGAAAAAGCTTATATGAAATTCTGTAACATTAGATTTCTTCTTTTTGTTTTTACTGTATCCTCTCCTTTAGCTAGCCTATTGCAAACACAGTTATAAACATTGATTATGCACATTAAACTTGTCTGTATACTAATTACAGCCTGGAGAAATGTATTTTTTACTCACTTTCACTGAAAAACTCCTACTATAGATGTCTTGAGGTGTTTGGCCAATGCTGGGTAGATGGTGTAACTCCCTGCACCTAATCCATGGTGTTATGAAACAAAGATGTTAGGACTTGTAAATAATACCGGACAAAAAAAAAAACATAACTATCTCTCATTTATATGCAGTCTGCCTTCACTGTACAGAAGGTGAACCAAACTGTCTATAAAACGAGACCTCTGTGTTGGATTTCCCTTTTGCCTGGTTCCAGATTAGTACCGCAGGCGTGCTTGAGCCTGCTTGTGAAATTTGGGAATTGGTCTGACACTATCATGCCTCGAAGCAAGTTCATGCAGCTTCCTTTCGATTTGATCATTGCTATATGCAGCGCTCAGGTGGTTTAGCAGGGCAGTGTTTCATTACTTTGTTTAGCTCAGTTTCACTTTCCTATAGTTCAATTTCAGTCAGCTGCTAAAGAGAGGATTTGCTTTTACTACAGTAACACCCTACAATCTGCAAAGACTCCTGAAAGCCATCAATATTTGAAACCCGATTCATATTTGAGCCTGCTCCAACCATCTGTCACTGGCAGCTTTTCCAGATTGTGGATAGATATATATTTTTAAACTAATTCTAGTATTTATATCTCTCTTTAGTTTTTTAACAACATTTGATAATGACATCCCTGTGAGAAAAAGTACCCATACTTAATCATTATTATACACTTCTAGCCTATAATTGGTAGATAAAATGATATTGAGTAGCATCATTTGCATATACAAAGGCTTTTTTCAGTTGCATCCGACTAAAGAAATCTGAGCATCACTCGAACTACCAACAGTACAGCAAACAAAACAGATATACAAGAGTTTCAATTAAAGTTCATGCTGTTGTGTTTGGGAGAGGACGAGAGCCAGGAAAAACCTGCTAGATATTAATTACATATAATGAAGCAAAGAACTGATTGTAAACAATTAGCAGGGAAAATGTTATGTCAATGCGTTAAGCGTAAGAGAATGTTACTCGTCTCGAAACTCTGGCAGCGTTTGTATGACTCACTTTTCTCCTGGACTTGAAGTAGCCCTTAGGGAGGCGTATAAAAAACATAACAGACAACAGAGGAAAATAAGCACAGGGTGAAGTATTTGCCGTACTTCCCCCAGCTCAGGAAGAGAGCTTTCCTGGATTAGTTTGGCTTCCTTCACTTTCCTTTCTGAGAGCAGTACAACAGCTCAATCCCTCGGCATCCCAGTGAGATTTCTCTTTACAAGCGTTCTGTGTTCTCTGTGGCGGGGAGGCCTGATTCAAGTGCTTTAAAACGTCCCCACCGCCGAATCGTACCCTGAGCATAAGCGCAGCGTTATTCTGCCCCTGGCGACAACGAAGAATTGATATTCATACTGTCCTGAAGGTTCTTCATTAGGCACTTCCGATGACACTGGATATTGTTTTCCATCCTGTGTAATGGAATTATCCTTTTTCATGTCTAATTTCTCACAATTTCATGGGCCTACTTTAAAAGTCCCAAATCGGTGCAGAGACATGCTCTTCAGTTTATTAATGGGTGTTGATTAATTGATTATTAAAATCAAGTGTGTAAATCCTGAAAGTGATGTCAGCCTACAATTTAAATCATGAATCTGATACTGGGAGTGAATGACAGAGCAATGTAATAGCAGAGACAGGGGAATAGTTATACCAGCACAATATGCTCCCACTATATCTAAGTATTGCTCCTAATTGCATGTAATGTTACAAGATTATGAGGGTAATAAAGTTGCTGCTTTATTCCTTTCCCAAAGTGGCATTAGCACCTTTTGACACCTCCTTAAGACACATCTACTTAAAATACAGCTTTTGACCATTCTATCTTCTTACACCTTAAGTTAATTTTTTTTTCCTTTCCTCATGACTTTCTGATTTTTACATTTGTAAGTATAGTGTATTTACTATCTTTAATTCCATTTCAGCTTGAACAGACCTTCAATTATTTTGAAATTCATGGAATCAGCTGTAACAAGCCTGGTCAGGTAAGAAAAACTTAATTTATCCCTGTTAAAAATGTGCTCTGGTTAGTTCTCTTTAGGGTTTATGCCTTGTGTGACTGGCTAGGGTTTTGATCATCTGCTGTAAATGCTTGAGGGCAGACTTTTAACAGATCCCAAAAACCCATTATGATTCAACACTTTATTCCATAACACTGTTGCAATAAGAGAGGGGAAAACAATGCAGTAGACAACACCCAATCCCATTGCATAATAAAGCACCAAAAAGGATGGAAATAATTACATGCAAACATTTTAATATCAGCATATTACAAGGTAATACACTTTTAAACATGTACAGACATTTTAAACAATACAAAACCCCAAATTCTTTGAACATTTCACTTCCTTGTGATGTATGAAACAGAACTAGGTTACTTGCATGGCGTGGTTTGAAAGGATATTTTAGCATACCATTGGAAAGCTTGTTAAAACGCATCACATTTTGTCACAGATGAGATATACAGTGGTATTCTACAGTTGATTAGGGTTCTCCATGATTCTTAATTTGTCTATAAAAGAGTCTATTATGTTTTTTCCGCCTTTGTTTCTGGTGTTGCTAGAAGATGCTAGAATAAAATGTGTTTTAATATCCACAATTGGCTTTTTATTTAATGGAGTAAGAGTCTGGTTTACTCAGTGCTGTCATATTCAACAAACAATACCTAACATGCGCCGGGTGGATGTGATTCATTGGCTCTTTCAAGTCCTCTGAGAAACAAACAAAAAAAAAAGAACCCAGGATTTCAGAGTAATTGAATTGCATTTTCTTAATGTAGATTAGAGTTTTACAGATCATTTAGGTGACTTACTTTCTGCTGAGTGACAGAAATACATTAACCAACACCATCTATAATCTCCTGTTGTGCCCACTCAGTATCTCTTAAACCAATTAATAGTGCTTTAAGGAGTTTAAATTGTCTCAGGCTTATGCTATCAGCATCTTGAAAACCGTTGGAGGAGCTTCTCTTTTTCTAAGCCAATTTCGATTGCAGCAAGTACAGATGGTGACGGATAATACCTCAAGATCTGACCATAGCTAATCAAAGAAATTGCCTTTTAGACGGTTCATGTTGAAAGCTGCGGGACGGGCAAGGAAAAATCTTTGTCGTTGACTACATAGTCATTCTTGCTGTGCTAGATGCAAGGATGGATACAGTTATTCATTATATAACTTCTTTCAAGAAAATACATTTCAGAACAATACATTTGACATGGCACTGGACTCGCAACAAGGCAATTAAGATGTATGTCTAATGTGTTTTTTCTCTCAACATTATAGTAGAAAAGCAAACTCGCACACCACCTTTTTTTTCTTTTTACATCAGGTATTTTCCTCTTTTAATAGAGCTTTTGTGGCATTTGGAAAACTGAAGCAAGATTGAGCTGGAGGAGAACATGACCTGTTTGTCACTAGTGGCTTTTCTTTCTACTTTGAAATGACCAGGAAAATGTTGAGACGATTGAATCCTCCTGTTTATTTAGTAACCCTGGCATAGGACTCAACTGGAATTGCTATATGTATCTTAAGGACAAAGCCTTGAGGGGACTTGGTAAATTTTTTCCATCACAATGTAAACTTCTAATGAAAAGGTATTTGTAAGGTGATTTTGTTTGTTCTGTTCAAGGCAGTTTACCACACTTTTTTTTCCCCTGCAGCTGGTAGTGGAGTATGAACGGGGCATTGTCTCTCTGAAGCTGGCATCCACCGAAGACGTGAATGAAGTGGTAGCACACATAGGGAACTGCTTGCGACGGATATGCCCTGGTCTGTCTCCCATGTAGGTGGTCTCTGAGTGTCTTCTCAACCTGTCTCTGCTGCTGTCATGTCTTTAACAACAAAAGCAGGAATTTGTGAAAAAGTATATACACATGGAGATGAATCAGTTTGTAAATATTGTCTGTTTATAGCTTCATGAACTATGATTCTGTCTAGACCAAACTGTAAAGATTTGACTTGACTGATTAGAGATAAAACTGGGTGTGTATAGATAATCTGCATACTCTCTAGCTTTTGATTTGAATAGTTATTTTATTCTCATACTTAATTTCCCAAATATAGGCCTATCTGCGCATCTATATTGAAACATCCATAGTGTGGTAGACATAATCGTTGGACATAAAAAAATAATAATAATCTGTCTCTCCATCTGTGACCCTGCCAGAGGAATTCCCAAGCATGTTGTCTAGTTTGGTCCTCTATTGCACCATTTAAATATTCAAAGTACAGTTCTGGGATGGATCAAAGCACAGTTCAGACTGCAACGCCACACGGGTCTTCAGGGACACGTCTTGCTAAACCAACACACCATGATCTGTGTAAGGTTAAAGGGACAACTGGCAATTCACCCATTCATGAATTCTGGGGATTGTCTGGAGACTCCAAGGTTGCTGTAACCTTAACCCTTGCTATCCCATGGGGTAGACATGGGGTATTGTCTGCTTCCAACAGCATGCAAATTGGGAAGGTGTTCTGTGAGGCCTTACTGAGAGACCTCACACAGAATTGTGCAGCAGTGGTTTAGCATGGTGTTTTTTCCAGGGGCAGCAAGGGTAAGAGAAATCCTGACTATCACTGGGTGAAAAGAGAAATGGGTTTTGGCTTTGTGGTGAAATATTGAGTTTTGCAGCAGAGAAGGGGAAACAAATGTTAAAATATATCAAAACTTAAGACTGAGAAACAAAGATCTCCTGAATCGCCTTGCATGGCTGTGCATTGGTGGCTTATCCACATCAATTAATAGATTTTTAATTGATTTAATTGAATATTTTCCATTTTGTTACCTTTGTATTACCTGAGCAAAGGTGTTTGGATCTTGCACTGTCATTATTAGATGTCCAAGATTCTGCTTTTCAAGGCTCTTCTATTCCAGGCTGTATGCAAAAACAGCTCTCAGTTGTACATGCAAATCAAACTCCATCGTGCCTTCTTTCCTGCCAGTTCATTTTTGTTCTTGCCTGTGTGAAAAGCAGGAAATTTAATCTCTGTGCGTTATGCCTGCTTCCAGCAATATAGGCCAAAAAGCGGCGACTCATTGATTTAAATAAGTGTCTGTACGAGTCTGGGGAATCCGGTTCCATTGTGGAAAAACTGTACACTCGCTTTCTTTCTCCAATATCTCCCCAATGTCAAGTTTTATGATCTTGTGGAAAACCTTTCTGAAGCTCTAGGTACTTAAGCTTTCACTAGCCATATTGTTGGTATAGTATAGACCTTGTAACACTAGGGTGCCAGCATAATATTCTGCCCACCACACTGGCCAACAGTTCCTGCAGTCAACCTATCTATATCTCAGTTTATCACCAATTTAAGCACCTAGTAACTGTATTTGAAACTTTCAGTTCAACAACCGCAAATCTCAAAACAGCTTGCGACTTGGCTGACCTCATAACCGCACAGGTGGGCCAGAATTATGAAAGCCTGTTCCTTGTAATCGTGTAATGAATGGTGAGCTCAAAGCTTTAGCTTTGGCAGCAAGCTCTGGTGTTAATTGTAGCCACCGCAACAACCACCATTAGGATTGCACACTAACAGTTATTATGACTTGGTGTAATATAACATTGTCATTTACAAACCTGTTAATTAAAGCATTTCTTTTACTTCATGATCAGTCCACATCAAGGATATACTCAGTATTAATTTCTGACAAGCATGGCATGTTTTTCATTTTGATGTGTAAGAGATCAGCTGTTTTTTCCCTGTGTTTGCTGATTGCTGATGGTTTTTGTTTTGTGTTTGACAGAAAAATCATGAAGAAGCTATCAATGGAGCCCCCAGAACGCCTCGTAAACATGCAAGCCTTGTGGGACAACCAGAGTGTGGCTGAATCGGGACCTTGTGGTAAAAAAAATGTTTTGTATATATGGAACCTACAAAACGTGTTGTCTTCTCTATAGTTTTTTTTTATTACATATCGTTGTAGACAAAATAAACTAGCACCTTTCCTTTTGAAACCCTTATTTTACAATTTACATTTGCTTATTTGTGTATCAAACTATACTTGATTAACCATTATATACTTAGGAAATCTGTTGGACATTCATTCAGCCTAGTGAGTACTAGTACAAATACAAAAAAAAAAATAGATTGCACTGGAAGAGACAGGAGACAATTCCTATGTCTGCAACACTGTAGAAATCAGTTGATTTATATATAAATAATATTGACTAAACTAATGAGTTAGAAACTGTTGGTTCAGATAAAGGCTGCTAATGCTCTAGTCTACAACTGTGTAGGGTTTTACAGTGCTTCTCCACTGCTACAGTACAGACACGCACAGGCACTGAAATGCTTGTCCTTCTCCATCAGTGTTTTTCAGTGGTATTACTGAGCCGTTGAACTCTGGAGGTTCAAAGGTCACTGGAGCTGGTCCATGAAACAAATTAATCCACATAAAATTTCAGATCCAGAGCCAGCAAACGAATACTAACTAATATAGATGAGAAATGGCAGTTCTTGACATCCAATTCATACATTACAGTCAGATCTCGGCAGCAATTTTCAGTCACAATGTGGAATGCCATTAAAAAAATATATTTTTTCTCACATGAAGCTTTTTTCCTACCTTCTCTGATTTACTATTTCAAAAGCATTCCTCAATCATCTTCAGATATCTATGAGAGGAAATTATTTTTATGCTTATTTTCTATTTAATTTGACCTGAATTGACAATCAAGAATGACATTTAGATTATGACATTATCACATTTTGACATCATAGGAAAACAGTATAATTACATCATTACCATGTATTTCATATACACTGTCTTATTAAGGGTGTATTTATAAATACATGTTGCTTTATAAGAAAACAATATTTGGTTATACATACAAACACCGGATTGACAGTACTGTGGTTTGCAGTGTTTTACAGTCTGAAGATGTGAGCCTCATAAATAATACAATCAATGAGTGATGCTGTAGCAGAGGGGAAAGCAACATGTACACGCAAGCACATATCTCTCACATTTCCTGTACCTATTGACATTGCTCCTGCCTCTATTATGTGTGTTTTAACTCCAGGCGACACTGCCATACAGTGCCAGCAGCTGGTTAAGCTAAAAATACTGCAGCTGCTGGGAGATTATTTATTTTTTCCACGGTTGGGTGAATGTTTTTCCCCCCACCTCCTTTGCAATGGTAATGCTGCTGCCTTGGAGAAGCGAATCTCTTTGATCAGATTATCTGATATCTGAGCCTCCACTTGTCCTTGCACCTGAACACACCAGCTATAAAATACAACACTTCCTGTCATGGCTTTCGCTTCGCGGTCTTCACCGAATTCACACTGAATTTAGCCCAGATTGACGGAAAGGTTCACTTCAATGTGGATGTGCCAAAATTGAGTTCCATTGCTTTATTTGTGTTGTTCTTAGTGACAAGGCCCAAACGCTGAAAAAATTACAGAAAAGGTGATGCAAAGTGGGTGTGGGAGAAGTGTTATCGCTCTGGCCCAGTTTCTCACACTGCAGAGAAAGGCCTTTTTGTTTCACTGCGATGCCACCAATTTTTGCCACTAGAAAGAGGTGGACAACCAAGCACACCTTGATTGTTAAGATGGTGTCAACAGTGAACTGAAATAGATGCACTTAATCACAAGAGATTAATATCAGTTTCAACCTGGCAGGGTGGCGGGGGTAATCCATCTTTGAAAATGTATCATTCATGTCAAGTGTAGCTTCTAGTAAATAATAGCCAACCCCTCTACAGTACATTAATTAGCTCAGTCATGTGGGCTATGTCAATAAAACACATAAATTGTATTTGCCATTAAAAATCAACAACATGTATACACTATGTTTACATTAGTATTTTCTATGTGCGACAGAGCAGTAAAAGACATGCTACAAATAACATTGATGCATGTATTTATTATAGACCCCCCATAGATCCCTCTAATGTGCTTGTCATACCTGATCACTTAAGTGTTTTATTTTTATATTATATTTACTACTTGTACAGTACATACTGACTGTGTGGGCATTATATATGTTTACATACTGTTTTTTATTTTTTATTTTCTTTATCAGTTTATGTTAGATAAATTATGATAACGTCTTTACAAAAATGACCAGAGGCAGTGTAGCATGGGATGGTAAAGCTAGTGAAGTTTTCCAAAGGTTTCTTTTAAAAACCTTTCTTTGAGCTTCCTAGAGGTACATTCAGATTAAATGAGTCTGTAAATCTAACACATCCATTTCCCTTTCGTTTTCTTCATCTCAGGGGGCTTCTCTCAGATGTATAAATGTGTCTGTGACTGGCTGGGCTTTCCATACAGGGAGGAAGTGCAATGGGTTAGTATTACCTTTGATCATTAGCTGTACTTATGCTGCATTACACATTCAAAGAAAAAAACAAATACTGTTTTAATTGGTGGTAAGAGCCAACAAAGCTGAAGAAAACAGGATAGTATTATTATATTATTACCGTTTACCTATTTCCCATCATTCTTACGACATGGAAAGCCCCCATGCCTAAGGGCTTATTGGTGGTTAGATCATTTAGGCTTTATAAATGCTAGATTGCAGCAATCAGCTGGGAATCCATTCAAGGGAAAGTACCAACTTCCCACAATCCTCTTATTACAATTTCACATACGGAGGAGTTGTTTATGTGTTAGGATTAGGAAGCACATGTAGAAGCCTGTTGAGTCTTTGTAATCCTAATGAAGTGTTGTGTTTTTACAGATAGGTAATTTTTTGTTTGTGTTTGTTTTTCTTTTATTTTCTGTGCCAACAAGCAGCTGTTTTCCCTTTCCATTTCTGTCTCATTTTGTGATTATTATGTCAACAATAATTTGGAGAAAGTCGACGTTAAGTTAATTTTTCCTTTTTCCTGCTGCTTTATCAAACAGGATGTGGACACCATCTATTTAACTCAAGACACAAGGGAACTGAACTTGCAGGATTTTAGTCATCTTGACCACAGGTAATTTCTTTACTTGAAACCTACATCAATAAGCCAGCAAAACTACTTATTTGCAAACCACATAGTGTAAATCCCCCATCTTTTTATTTACTGAGAAACTGATTAATTCTCAATTTCACCAGAGTACTTTAAACTGTTACATTGTTAAAGCTTTTTAAATAACCAGTTGTTTTTTAAGTGTAGATCTGCCACTTTTATTAATTAAAGGTTGACATAAAAGTCATATTCCTTGTAAGCATCTTACTCTGCAAGTTGAAAATAACCTCTTTAAATCACCTTTCTCTTGCTGCCAGGGAGTGGCCCAGAAATGCTGACAATTTGTTTATATTTTGAAATTAAATATATTTTGTACTGCGTAACATTTATCATTGTATAGCAGAGATCTATGTCAATACTGCGAAGGCATGGTTGCAGAAAATAATATGAAAGAATAGAAAATGCTAGATAGTGTACCAGGAGTGTTATATCAGTTCCCACAGTGGACACTTTTTCTTTTAAAATATTTCAAATAATATTCAATGAAGAATTAAGAAAGACTTGTGACTTTTGTACAGTATAACAGATGGATTTAACAAAGTGATTATTTAAAAAAGAAAGCGGAAGAAAAGGAGAGAGTAAACGGTGGAAAAAAGTGCAAATATGCAGAAGCAGGGTTGCGTTTTGTGTTGTGTCTTTTGTTTTTTGGAAACTGTGGCAACCAGAGTCTATCTACATGGAAATTACATAGCTGCCAGCCCTAAGCATTTTATAATGGCAGCGGTACGCAGTGCACTAATGGAGAGAAGCAGGGGTTCAAAGAGTGCATTCTTGTGCTTCAGGGCTTAATGCATGAGTCAGGTACAGCTACTTACGTAGCAAATAACTGGATATTCATAAGTGTCAGTTTCATTGTGATGAATCAATACAAGGAGATTAATGTGTGGGAGATCAAGGGGCATCAATGTGTGTATTCTACAATCACAAATTGTCCTTTGTTTTGAAAGTGACTGACTTGTGGGTTTCTCTCAGGGATTTGATACCGATTATTGCTGTTCTGGAATATAACCAGTGGTTCACAAAGCTTTCTACACGGGACTTCAAGCTGGTAAGTGATGTGCAGCCCTAACAGGTACACTCATGTAGCAGGTCAAACATCGTTCCCTGGTTTTCCGCTCATTGTACTGTTAAATGGTGCCAACTGAAAGCCCTCCAAATACATTTTCATAGATCTTGTTAACAGGACTTGCTGAATGAAATCGACATTTAAATTTAATTTCGGCAGAGACCAAAATAGAGGTCTTCTGGAGGTGATACACACTTTGCAGGCTACAGCTGAAAGCACTGAGAATTTGAAGGCGGCACTATAATGACTGTCAACAGAAGCAAGCATCAGAGTGCATTATGGATGATACAGATTTGTGCCAGTTGTCGTTAAGCCCTTTTTTTCTTTTATAATCTTACCCTTCTAGCGTTAAGATCCATTAAATGTGGCCAGAAAAGCGTTTGATTTGACATGACTACACAAATTCCATCCGATAACATGTGTATATTTCAAACAGACGCGTCTTTATCCTTTTTTATCAGTGTCGTTGGAGAGACAGCAACAGACACACAGGGATTACGATTGACATCTCAGTGCATATCTTTTATGTAACATAATCAATCCCATGGTGCTTCTTTGTGTAGGAAATTATGTATGCTTTTTTTGTATTGATCTTAAAATAAATGACCGCTCCTGCTTGGGTGGGGATAATTGGCTCTTACAGGGAGCTATTGACTAAATACAAACTGGTACATTATCCAGTCCTTTTTTAAGCATTTGCCCAAAATCTAGTTTTCACCCTGATCATTGTCTACAACCCCCAACAATTAACATATACTCCAGAAAAAAAGCAATTTAGTTCTTCAAATTGATTTCAGTAATGGTGGGGGGAGAGGAGTTTCTTACTTCTCATATCCGTTATAAGTGTCCTAACTAAAGTGACCTATTTAGCAGTTTTTGGCTAAGAACAGGGGAGATGTATACATGTGTACAGATTTAATAAAAGAAACGGGGCAGTAGAAGATTCAAGGAGCTTTCTATTCTCCCTGCTTGTCTGTGGTGGGTTGATAAAGAGGCTCTAAACACACAGAAAAAAGCCTCATCTTATAGTCTTTAACTAAGATCTTGATCTGTCTAGGCATATTCAGTTGGAGATTGTTAGCATGCATTACACAGTGAGCACATAGCGTGGCTGTTTTCTCTAATCAAAAAGCTTATATATACCACCACTCTTGTTCTAAACATAAGCCAAGATATATGTTAGTCACTAGGGGAGAGACAGAAGAGAGCTGTAGGCTGGGGGATTTAGTCAGTAAGTGCTGATTGCAGAGAATGACAAATTCCTCATGGGATGTTACATGTGAGGATTACCTCAGAGCAGCACACCCTGGGAATGGTAAAACTTTCCTCTTGTGTGCTTTTGTGTCCCACGTTCTTGAAACCCCTCCCACGGCAGGAAATTGTTCATTTCCGCCAAGTGCCACAGAATCCATTTTAATCTTAAAAGTATTTACAGTACTCACACATTCTGTAATAGTGCCTCTATAATGGTTTATCTTGAGAAAATGCCTTGGCTAATGAGACATGGATATCATGATATTAATGTTTTTTGGTTTGTTTGAGCTTATTTCTTATTGTAAATTATTATTATTAACAAACTGTTTTGATGAGGTTTTACAGGCCTTTATCTCACCTCATACTCCACTTGAAGATTAATTTGACTATAGAATGTGCCTTAAAGATTATTTTTTTCCATACCACTGGTCTAAGTTGACATAGTTAGTAATAAGAAATAATCATCACATGCATTGATAATGTAATGAGGCACTGATTTCATGTCAACTACTACATTTTCAGACAATTAATTATATGTGGGAACTGTTAATCATTTTCTGTAACAGGTATTAAACAGTACAGAATGTATATATCTATTTATTTGTTTTTGTTTGTTTGCTTATTTATTCACATCCTATCCCTTGGCTATTTATGCTCTGCATAAAGACTTTACTTCTGAACTTAATACTTTTTCTGATATATGGCATCTTTTGCTTTTAAATAGCCCTTATGTTTTAAACTTGAACAACAAGAAAGGGTAGAAAGTGAAAGCTAAATAGTATAACCTTTTTCTGTGGTCCTAATTAATGTGTGCTGCTAGCTGTTGTCAAAATGCCAGTAGTACATTTTTTAAGAAGGAGTTTAAATTGAAGCCCAGAGATGGTTAAATTGGCCCTACCACCTGGAATGGCCATTCGATTTGGAAAATTACTTCTAAACTGCTGTCAATCTCAGATTAATCTGTACCAAAGTGTAGATTAGGAACATGAGTCTGAAACAGAAGGAAAGTCACATTTGTTGTGATCTACATCAGGAATCCAAAGAGTTTGACTCCAGCACAAACATTAAACTAAATGCCTCTCTTTTATCAAAAATGCCAGCCTGCTTGCATTTATTTATTTTTAAGGTGGGGGAAAAAATGCAGTAAAGCTAGACAACTCAACACTGCTGCCTATAGATTTTCTTACAATGACTACAGTGAAACCAATCATAAGCATGGTGATAGACACTATAGTAAACTATACTGTCTGTTTGCATCATGAAACTCTGTTGATCATTTAAATGCAGTGGCTGCTGGCAGTACTGAATGCACATTATTCTATTAAAATTTGCTGTGACTGAATTATAAAGTGATTTTGTGATGAATGCATACATTTTAAAGTATGTTTTCTTAAAAAATAAAAAAACAGCTGCAGTAATATGTTGTTCCAGTGGAATAAATAGATAGATTGATTGATAATATGGCACCATATGGCTTAAAAACTAACAAATACAATTGTGTTTAATTGCTGCCTTAATCTGTGTGCTCATGGCTCTGTGTCTTTAGTCTACAGATGTGTGTGATCAGATTCTGCGTGTGGTGGCCCGGTCTAACAGGCTGGAGGAGCTGGTTCT
Source organism: Amia ocellicauda (assembly GCF_036373705.1). Taxonomy (NCBI): domain Eukaryota; kingdom Metazoa; phylum Chordata; class Actinopteri; order Amiiformes; family Amiidae; genus Amia; species Amia ocellicauda. The sequence continues at coordinate 6,020,691 of NC_089867.1, forward strand.
GGAGAACGCAGGCCTCAAAACGTGAGTACAGCACTATTACTACGAATACAACAAGACAACGGAAACAAAATCGACAATTTTGTTTGCAAGGTGGGACATAGGGCCTGTGCTAAGCAGATTATAACGCCAGGTCAGAGTATCCAAATTAAGGGGAGTCCGCTCGCTTTGTGAATAGCTGTTCTGACCTGTTATGGTAGCCTTTGAACCCATGAGCCTCTCTAAGCATCTGAGGTCTAACACATGGGGTTCGGAGATCTCGATGTGGGAAGTCACAGCCCTGTGTTGTGTGACTGTGTGACTTGGTTTTAAAGGCAGAGTTGTACGATTGCTGCAATAAATGAGGTATGTCAGCTGGCTTTGCTCAGTTGTCTTGCCCATTGACAAATAGCTGTTTGCTCTTGACTAAAATGGACATAACGGCTGCCAACTGTCTGCAATATTAGTTCCCTTGGTAGATGACTGGCGTTGAATACATCTCAAGGGCAAGATTTCAGTGGCTTAACCTGTATAGACAGTTCTGTATGGATTAAAGTATATTACATCAAATCAACATAAAGATGTTATGATGAATAAAAATAGCCTTTAATTGCTTTGAAGGCAGTTGGCCAATCCTGCTAACCAGAGATACTCACTTCTTCTTGTAAACATAATTAGCTGGACTGGAAATTATATCAAAGGGTCAAAGACACGCTAGAATAATTTATGTATAATAAAATAAAAAATAAAAAAACAGTATTGATAAAGGTCTTGTAGGAAGCAGATGGTTGGCTTTATTTTGTTATGTATTTAATTATATTAAAGGGCCTCTTATTATCAGGGGTATTTTTTGAAGTTCTTCATTTTAATATTAATCCAGTGTGAGAATCCTCACCATCAGTGAGCGTTATTATTCCAGAAGAAAGTAGAGTACAGATTTCTGAAGCAGTGCTATGTATTAACTGATGTAGGCATCTCTTTGACAGGAAGTGTCTTTAATGGCTTTCATCATTGACATATATGTCTATATGTTCTTCTCTCTCCTTCTTTTAAACTTTCAGAGATTTTGCACAGAAGCTTGCCAATGCTCTCGCCCATAATCCTGGCTCAGGGCTCCACACGATAAACCTTACCAACAATGCAATAGAAGACCGAGGTACACAGAACTTTTTTGAAGCCCTATACTTATTATGTGTGGGGACGAGGACTGGTTTATATCGAGCTAGTAAGGGGGATTAGGAGGACTTCACAACAGGTCTGTCTTGAAGTTAACGCAGTTGGGTTCTGTTTTTCTCTTGATCATCTCTTCAACCTTTACACTCCCACAGATATATCACTTTCCATTTTCCACCAGCATGAATTAATGTCAAGTTCTTTCCCATATGCAATAAAATTATATTTTTACGATATGGTAGAAATATGTGATCCTTATATTTTTCAAAGGCCAAAATTGGGAATATATGGGAAGTATTTTAAATCTGTAATACATATGTTTATTTTATAGGTTGAAAATATATGATGAGGTAATTTCCACAACATATAAAGTAAATGTATGGATTACAGCCTAAATATATAAATATATCCCATATATTTTAAGTATACAACATAAGGGGTTGATTGTGGCATATGAAAAATATAAAGATCCCACATTTTCCCCATATGTTACAAATATGGATTTGTTCCTTATGGGTTCCTAATGGCCATATTGCATTAATGCTTAATGATTCACAGGAACGTCACACTATTTTAAACCTTTGCAATGGCTTATTTTAATTGTATTTCACTGTATAAACCTGTGTGGGAGATATTGGAACAGAGCACTGGTATCAACCCATCATGTTAACCTATTTTTGTATTCCATTTTATTTTCTCATAAATAAAACAAAATGATACTGAACACATCTGGGGGAACCAGTCCTATTCTAGTGGTTATTTTGAATGAGTGTTAGTCTGCTTTGTGAAACGCACTCGAGTCCATAATTGGTGTCAATTCTTTTATGCTCTGTTTTCTCTGATGTGCAGTTGCTTAGTATGTGTTGGCATGTTATATCAGTGTGTGAAAGACTATTTATTTGAAGAGAGTGTGAAATAACTCGGAAAGGCTTGTAGGAATAGCAGTGGGGTGTGTGGCAGAGAAGTAGTTATTGTGTGCAAGGGAAAGTAACAATTAACAGGTAATGGGGGGGCAAAACTGTTTGCTAGAGCAGAATTCCATTACTGCAGGGAGCCGCAATGTCTTTACACATTCCTACGGTAAACATGTGGTTTGTGGCAAAAGAAATACATGTGAAAATAAAAAGCAACCTGTGGAGCCTTTTGAGTTATCTCAGACCTCCAAGCAGAGTACTTGCTCTTTAGGTCTCTTTGTTGTTGTTTTTTTTTCTTGTTTATTTGTAACTTTTATTCTTCTCTTGGTTGCAGGTATTTCTTCTTTGAGTGTACAGTTTGCCAAACTCCGGAAAGGCCTCAAACATTTACATTTCTCGAAAACCTCATTATCACCTAAAGGTAAGCATCTATTTCTTTTAAAATAGGTGCTTTCCATATATCAATATAAATTACCATTATTTTCCATTTAGCTAACATTTCAGAAATAGCCTTTCTTCTTGATTAGATTAAGCTAAGTAGGAACATTTCTTACATTTAGTACTTTACATAATAACAAATGATATATTTCCGAAAAGTCTGACAAAAAAAGTTTTTATTGCCTTGAAACTCTCCAGGTTTTTGTCGCTCCAATCAATCTTCAGCTTCTGAGCCTTACCCTCAATAAGGATAAAAGGATAACTTTGAGAGGAATATTCCAGAAGGGATACTGATGGGTTTTTCGATCATAGATCTCTTTTTCCTTTGACAGGCTTTTTTTATTTTCCGTTTTCATTTAATGGGCCTTAATGAATTGATAGTCCTTTATTCGTTTTGTTTTGCTGCCGCATTGGCTCCCATACGAATGCCCCTAATGACTGCTATTTATCACTATATTGATCACGTTTTATAATGATGGGCAATCTTACAGCGTTCAGACCGTTGGCTTCCTGTTTTGTAGCTGGCATTCTCTGCAGAAGCCATTATTGTCCTTAAGTACCCGTGGTGCTGAAGGGAAGAGATTTAATGAAATTGAACTGGCTGAATTCAGGCTTTGCTCCAGGTTTCCCTGTCTTTGATTCATCCGAGTTGCCATATACCTGGGGCAAAAGTGTTGCCAACTGGACTCATCAATGCCACCGATTGAGGAAGGGAAATGGAAATGGAAATATTTGAATACGTTTCTTTAAATATAAAATTGAAACTCCTCGAAATCTAAAAATGGTTTGGTCCAGGATCGACTGAGACTGACCTACAGATAATTCTATCCCCAGGATGACATTCATACACTAGATAAGAGGTATTGAAACTGGTGGGAATGCTGCTCTTTGATTGGCTGGTTTCACATAAGGGATTTATAATAGTATTTCTCCCTGCTGATTAGTTTCAGTAAGAGAAGGCTGGTGACAGGCCAAGATAAATGATCAATATGATGTATAAGAAAGGTCATGTGGCAAATGAATTGATTCATATCTACAAGTCAGACTTGAACCCTGAGTTGGGTTTCTCCTGCTTCACCTTGCAAAGAACAAAACATAAATTGTCACACTATAAATTAAGGTACCTAATCGATTGATAACTGTGTTACGTGGAGAATGTTGTTACAGCACGGTGATGGAAAACGCAGCAGTGCCAGTTAAAATAAAATACAATTAAAAAGTATTGGATTAAGGAAGCTATGGATTGGACATGCTCGACTGGTTTCAGAATAATTTGTGCTGTGGAGAAACACTCTCATCTTATAACAAAGTGAAGTATGTATCTAGCAGGGCAAGACATAAATCAATACTCTGAATTATTCTCTTTTGTGTTTGGTAGCTGTACTCGTTTAGACTGAGCAAGACCTGACGTGGTTGAGTAAGATGTTCAGAAAGACACATGCTCTCCTTTCCCAATGATTTCAGTCTGATATCTGAATGTGGAATATGACAATGATTAGTTTATCCTGCAGCAAGTGTATGTGTATATACTGTATATTTCTTCATCTTGGATGTGACAGCTGATAATACATAGTGAAGATTCATTAATGACAAGTTGTGGGATAGTAAAAACAACAATATCGTTCCAAATTGCTGCCAAAGCCTATTACAGGGTATATGATGATTGGAGCCCAAAGCCAGCAATTCCCTTTGTTCTCCATCTCTCCTTGGGAACATCTTAACACTATAATTGATTGTACCTACCAGACATTTTGAAAGTCCACAAGTAAAATTCAGGCAGGGAATTCTTTCTGCATTTGGTGTAAGGGCCAGTTTTCTACATTTCAGTTTATTTTAATGTCTATATAATATAATATCAACACTGGCAGCAAGTTCAAGCTTGAATGAAGACCAGTGTTGGCGATTCCCTTCACAAGTGGGCTTAACGACTGTGGTTGAAACATTAGTTGCTCAGGAGGCCTAGCTAGCATCAAAGCATGACTAATGCACATTGGCAAAGTTTGCCCAAGAACTAGATAGAACTGAACAGGAGGGTTTACAGAAGAACAGTGAGCTCCAATCAATGAAATGGACGTCTGAATACAAATCATGGCTTAAGGTTAAGATTTGCTGTCAGGTTTATGGCCGATAGTGACTCATGGGGAAATCCAAATTGGCAACATGGAATGCATTCTCCCTGTCATCACCAATTAGGGTTAATGAATTAATGGTAGCTTTGCCTGAAAGTGCAGTTCCTGTTACACTTCTTTTTTAAAGGCCATTTAAAACAAATGTCTATAATGGACATTTCAGAAAAGTAAACGTATATTAAATTTGAGAGATTCAAAGTGCAGATAATAATTGAAAGATACTAACACTTGATTTATTGTTTATTCACACCAATAAAGTATGTACAAAGCATAGTGGATATTATTATTTATTTATTAGCAAACACCCTTAGCCAGAGGTAGTTTAAAAACAGTTACTCTGGTTGGGGGAAAAAAATCATCTAAAGATTGAATGCTAGAGCTTCAAACAAATGCCAATAGCAGCAGGCTTATCTCCCCTTCATACCAATAAACCACAACGTGCCACATTAAGTAGCTGAGCAGCCCATAATGATCATAAAATATTAAAAGCAGTTTACACATCCTGTATCAGAATGCTGTGCTGGAATCAGTTTGGACTTCTCAGGAATTACACATGCAAGTCAATTAGCCTGGCAGGTAGAGGGACTTAAAAGAGGAAAATCAATGTGCCCTCTCTACACAGATCAGGTTTAATTGCATTATTTTTCTTTGCATGCTGTGCTTGACTAGGTTTATTGAGACTCATCTCTGTCTTTGCAATTTCTGTAATATTCTTTGAACTGGTAGAGCTCAGCAGCTTCTAATTACAAAGTGAGTCTGCCTGTATTGACAGGTCAAGTGGGGGGAGTCTTTCCCATCACAGCAGTAACCACCAAGCTAATTTGCTGAATGGTTGGTAGTGTGTGCCCCAAGCCAGAGCATATTTACTATAGACAAGCTCTGTGGTCTGAGAGGAATGCTACTTTGAATGACCATGTGACTGCAGTGACAATAGCAGTGTTGTGGAGGCCTGTGTGAGCTGGTATAACACTTTTATACTGTTATGAAAATTACCTTTAATCAAGGTTTTATCTTCCTTTTCAAGTTCACCTGGCAGTCCCATTTATATTGTTTCAAATATTATTTTCCCTTATTGCTTTACTTTCCCAACTGCCATAGTTTTGTATTGGCTCTATGGACTGAATTACCACTATTGTGTATTAACAAGAATTTTGCAACAGATCTATGAGTGAATATACTGTAAAAATGTAAAATGTACTATTTTTCAGAGTCCAATAAAATTAAAATCTAAGCCCACTATTGTATCTTCATCACTTCAAATTGAAGCAAGTATTCCTTTTGCATAAGAGTGTTTACTTTTCATATAAAGAAGAACTGCATGCTGCTTTGATATTTCAAAACCACCTGTGTACATCCAAGACCCCACAAAGATTTTAAGTCAGATTAGAGGCTAGACCAAATTGTGCAGTGCAAAGTACAGACCTGTATCCTATTGCATTTTATTTTATTTCCAGAAGTCAGTTTCTGCTACTTATAAATCAAACCATGATAGGGTACAATTTCTAAATCATGATTCGTGGGTGGTTCAGAGTTTTTATTTGATCTAGCCCCTGAATTACTCTTTAGGATGGATATCCAAATCTTGAAACATATCCTGGTTCTCCTGTAACAATTGTATAACTGTATTTGTTGTTGTTGTTGTTGTTTTATTTACACTATGTCATTTTTATTGTCATGCTACTTAGTTTCCATTTAACAGAATGTGTTTCAGTATTGCTCTTGCTGTGGTGACTCTGAATGCCAGCTGTGCCATGTTGTTTCAGGGGTGAACAGCCTTGCCCAGTCACTGAGTGCCAATCAGTTGATCCCCAACACCCTCACACACCTCGACCTCTCAGGGAACATACTTCGAGGAGACGATCTCGCGGTATGTATTGATCCGCCAGTGGCTGGGAGCTCCATTCATTTCACCCCAGAGAAACGGGAAAGCATTCATTTGAGACAATGGCACCCAGCGATTCTTGCGGTTGAATGGATATTGTTTGTCAAACTCAGCTTATTTATCAGCGATGTCTCTTCATAGCTCTGTAACGAATCCAGCTGACTGCAGTGAGAGGAGACTGAGTAAGCTTTTGACTGCCTCTCCAGGGATGTCTGTGGAGGGGGCAGTCAAACGTTTGCACACCCCCTGTGTTATCTCAGTAGGGTGTTTCACCAGTGCTGGGAGTGAAACTGAAAAAAAGAAAAAATCGACATAATCATACAGACACTTTATAATGGATGTAGAAAAGCAAGGTCATGTGACAGCACTAATTATATGCTTACTAGATACAAAATGGATTATTTGTATGATCTGAAAGCTACTGGGATTGTGTTCTGTAAAATAATTTATTGTAGGGCTGTTTTGTTTACCCATTATGAGTCTTTTCGAAATTACTCCCAGTATTCTCACAGCATTGCTATTTTGCCATGTCTGGGTCGTGCTCTCCAGAGAGGAATGAAAGATAATCCCCTCTAATGCAATGCTGGGATGTTTGTCTGGCCATCGAATGTGTGTGTGTACTTGTGACTGCTGTCCAATCACTCCTGCTACCTAATGCTTGCTGTACCCTCACTGTAATGCTGTAACCTTAGCTTAATGGACTCCAGCCCTGGGTGTAGTGTAACTGCACACCACAGAAATGACACTTTCGAACAAGCTGAAGCTTACCTTGTGAAGTTCAAAGAAATTAATAAAAAAATAACAGCAAATAGGAAGCAGCACTTCTCTGTTGAGCCCCTTGGGTATGTGAAGTGAGCAATACCAAACCACACCCTAAAGACTTGTGAAGACTGTAACAGTTTACATAACACAAAGCAGTATCGGCTCCTGCCATTTATTTATTTATCTTTCTTGCCGTTCTAATTTTATACAGGAAGTGCTACATTTTGAACTTTCTCCTGGTAGTCTCCATCTGTTTTCAGATCTGGACAAGTTATGTTGTAATGTTATGCATGCTACCGTGACTGAGGTGCAGCCTGTTACTGGGGGAAATTAAATGCACCAAAACCTCGATTTACACCCATTGATAAAAAGCATTATTATTACTAGACCCTCGGACAATGAGAGAATTACTATATTAGTAAAAACAACCTTCACTTTCCATATTTAAATCCATTGAAGTTCAGCTTTCATACATGTAGAAAATGAGCAGGTGACTGTATTCCTGGTGACCTCACGGATCCTCTTCTATGATGAATGCCATTGAGAGGGTATTCTTTGCATTGCTAGTATAGAGTTCATTCAGGCAATTTAACAAAAGCGAAATTAAGTGAAATGAGGCCCCGAGAGATATGGGATGCGCTGCCACTTCCAAGGTCAGGTCTTTGTTAACCGCTTTTCAGTTATAAGCTCTTCTCGGTGTGCGGGATAAATCCTCAGATCCCTGAAGGAGCCCGCAACTTTTCTATTAGGTCCGAGTCAATGCTGTCACCTTCAGACGGATGAACTTGTCACCGGAGCAAGGGATTGGCAGAGCTGCGACTGCCCTCGACAGCAGCAGACTGATTTGAGCTAATGTGCAGTATCAATAGCACGGCATTGATTACACATGCTTCCCCAGCCCCGCTCCTTGCGAGATATTGATTGGCATGTCTATGCATTAATGCTTTCATTAACCATTGTTAAATCAAGATGACGGACATTACATTTACAGCTGCAAATAACTCACAAACACACACACACACACACACACTGAACAATTTATGAGCTATTAAGTAATTTCAGGTGTATAGAAAACAAAAACATATATGTGTGCAAAAAAAGACCAGAACGGACACCACTTAAGACCAACACACTATTTGATTAATATGTAGAAGCTATAGAATGGGACAGTACTAGGGAGAACTACCTTCTCCTGTAGCTATGTATCTTTTATATCAGTGGTTCCCAGACACTGTAGCATATTTAATCCTCTGTACACTGTCATGTCCATCTCAAACCACATTATAAACTGTATAAAGACAATATACTTTAAGTTATAAATTATTTAAAATGCCTCAAGTGTTCTGTATTGGTATTGCATTTTTATTGGTACTTACTTTGATTTATTTTTCTCCGAGCGTGTGTTTATGTTTTAAGTGCAATGAAATGTATGTTGTCTCTATCTGTATCTTTGAACTGATCATTACTGTAGACAAAGCCGGACGCCCGTTTGTCTTGTCTTGACTGGTCAGTTAAGGCAGGGCTTTGCTAATAATACTACTGTCAGACAGAAGATGATGATGATGATGATGATGATAAAGATTTTCCCACAGAATTTGTACAATTTCCTGGGCCAGCCAAACCACCTCTCTACACTGGATTTGTCCAACACAGACTGTTCACTTGACTTGGTGAGTGAAGCTCAAAGCTTTTAGTAGTTCACAGGACATTTCTCTACCTTGTGCTTCCGTGTGGGGGATTTTAGATTGCTCGTTTCTTTGTGTTTTATTCAATGTATCATTATTTTGTTTTTCAAATGTTGGTGTTGATATTATATACAAATACATATGAAATTAGCATGTATTTAAAGAAGAGCTGTATTAGTTCACCATGATCTTTGAAGAACAAGTAGTTGGTATATAGGATTATGAAGCACTGTGTGGCAACATGTATTTGGTGGTTCAGTCTCAATCTCCTTCCTGTAGTGTGTTTCCAGTAAGAGGGTGCAACAAGGCCAGAGATATGGTGCAACTATAGTAAAGCTATGTATTAACATGGATATTATGTACTAAAACTTCCCTGTCTGGTTTCCTAGGTTTGTGCTGCTCTTCTGCGAGGCTGTCTACAGAAACTGAGTGTTTTAAACCTGTCAAAGAGTGTCTTCTCTCACAGGTGAGGCGCACAGTTGAATGCTGTATAACAGTTATGCCTTTAATCACTTATTGTGAATATAGTGGTATTCCACTTTGTACCATACTAAGAAGAGGAGACTGCCAGTGCTGGCCACTTCAGTCCAGCCAGCTATCCTAAAAAAACAACTCTTCTATAACACAGGCATAGTACATATCTATTAATTTAATGTCATTTAAATGTACTATATTTAACTATAGAGGGGGCACTCTAATTGGACAAAAACCTTTTGAGTTTTTGATTAAACTTGATAAGACTACATTATCAAGGCTCCATGTGTAAAACATTATGTAGCCCCTTGGGTCAGTGACTGCTCTTTTTCTGTAGCAGGTTGTACAGTTGCTTGGCCTATGTGACTTTACTGATCTGTGGTACGCAGTTGTTTGAATAAGTCATGGCAGTTAAATTTACATTTTGGGTACATTCAAAACGATCTCTTACTAAAACTCCTCTGCATTCATATCTGTGAGTTAAGGGCTCAGCTTTTTTGCAGTGTTTTTCGTGTGCTATTGAGCAAGACAAACCTTTCTTTCCGGGACTTTTCACCTCTGTGACCTGTTCTCAACCTATTACCCCTTAAGGCTAAAGCGATGTAACAGATTTTGTTTTGCATCCCCTGTACCTGCACAGAATCTGTGTGTGTGAGTGAACACAGTACTGCAGTGTTGCAAGGAAACCTTGACCTAGAAGTTAATGGATAACAGTGTGTGCTTTTAAGGAAATAATTTTAAGTTATGTCATTAATGATTAATGGATATAAATGGAACAGAACAGTCTGGGTAAAACTTGCTAGCAAATTAATCTAGGACAGAAGCAACCACATCACAGCACAGGGAAATGATGTGCCCCCCAAGCTTGCTCAGTCCTCTCCTCTCCACTCCTCCATCTATCAGAACCACTCTCTGCATTTAACACACCTCTATACCTTTTTGTTGTATTGTATGTAATTTTCTTTCACAGGAGATGGCTGTTTTGGCCTGTTTCTCTATTTTACATCAGAATAGAACTGAGGTGAATATTTAAACTGATTATAATGCAGATCTGCGGCCTCCTTCCAGAGACGCAGCTGCAGATGAGTTGCAATCTCTTTTGGGAATAATTGAGGGATGCCTCCGCTGTTGAATGTACACTGTAGGCTTCTGTGTCAGTGTTCAAATGGTTTACCGCTTTACCCAGCAGATATAAGGACAGTGGAGTGAATTGTATAATCTGAAACAATGCTGTGAGCTGTTGAAAATAGGATAACTGATTTTCCACTGTCTGGCGATAAATGGCCCCTGAACTAGAAATCGCCCGGAACTGAAAATGTAATGAGAGGGGCTCTTATTAATGGCACTCATACTAGGTTTAACGGCGCACTCCGAGACTGAGCCCCAGACCATGTCGTGCATCCAATGGAGTGATTAATCTTAATCCCACTGTAACGAAACCTTATACAGACAAAGGTGACGGTATAAACCCTTCCCGTATAATTACCACCGCGCACAACTCATGAAGGCACAGGCCTGCCACTGATCGGGAGATGTACAGCTCATTGATCTTCGTCCAATCCTGGCCAGGCACCGAATCCCGTGAATTCATGAAGTCAGTCCTCTAATCCTAATTAATAATTAATGATGGGAGTCTTGGATTGCAATTGCCTTTCTGGCAGATTTTTTTTTTTTTAACCTCCTTTTGGTCTTTGTGAAATGTATTTTTCTTTACCGCTTATTAGTGGATTAGCCCAGTTAAGCCGCTACAGTTTTAATCTTTTTTCTTCCCAATTTAGTGAGTTTCGAGTTGCTTGTTTTGTATTATTTGAATGCAGATTGTTTGTGATGTAGCGGTCGTAGCTCTCTTGTCTTGTCACTAAGAAAAGGGCATGCTGTACATGTCTAGTCTGATTTAGTAAGTCTTACTGCATTTGTTGGAAGTCTTACAATGGACTATGGTAATCAAGTTTTACTAGCATGTATGCTTCTGTTTCTCAATGGCAAAGCACTGGATTGAGAGGTTGAATTCATGTTTATATGATTGCTACATTTTCTGTGTAGCAGTGTAACTTCGAGATATTTTATTCTGCTGTAGGGGTGAGCTGTTGTGGATTCACTTCATTATGTATCGCATGATGCATAAATAAAAGCGATTTATCTACAATTTGATCCTGTGGGATTTGGGCTCGTTGCATCGTTTTCCAAAATATCTTCCCCTGTATCCTCAATGCTGCAATGTTTGGGGTTCTGGCACATATTTTCATTTCAGGGCAATGAGCTATTTAAATCTTTACCCCTAATTACAGACGTCATGTTGGCTTATCATGGCCTAGAGCACTGTGCTGAATTTTGACAACATAGACTTTTCATGTCTTGTGTTACGTCCAGGTTATAGTTTTCAGCTGTGCGCCTGTAGAAAGGCAGTGTAAATGAACATGTGCCAAAAAAAAAAAAAAAACAATCTTGTAACCAGTAAGCTGGTTTTAGAATCTAAATGAATAAAATAAAACGGCATACCTTGTGAAGGCAAAATGGAAAGGATGAAAAACATGGTAGTGTGGGTAATGCAGCCAAAAGCCGTAAGCTTTACAAGAAAAGGAGTCAAAATATAAAATCATTGGCACATTTCTTGGTTTTTAATTAGTTACTCAGTTACGGCTCACAAATCTTAATTTACCAGTGAAAGTGCAGATTTAGACCAGAATAACCATTATTGTAGCCACTGAAAACAGCCTCTATATGTCTGGTGCCATAAGGCCGGGACTGCTGACAAGTGTGCAGCATCGTTCCTTCTGCAAACGGCCCACAAAAGAATATCCATCAACTTAAATAGGGTATAGACTTGTCTTCTTAATTATGAATTACCATAGGGTTGCCATTGTCACACAAAGAAAAATCTGCAGTCTAACCCCCAGCCTGCTGCCTAGGTGGAAGTCGTATTGTTTGATTTAATGTTTAATAGGCACGACTGACTGACTGACACAAGTGAAATGATATTGCCTGCATAAATAACCATTCTCTTATTGGCTTTGTTTTCAAAATTAGAAAAGGAAAAGACATCCCTCCTTCCTTCAAGCATTTCTTCAGTAGTGCTTTGGCTCTTACCAGCATCAATGTGTCCGGAACGAAACTGCCACCAGAAGCCCTGAAGTGAGTTAACTTATAATAATCCTTTTCTTCTTCTCTTCAACTATATTTTTATTTAGATGGAATCTGATATGTTTGTTATCCTCACACATTTCCATTTACAGAAATTAGAGTTGCTTAGCAACCTCATGTTGTCAAATGCTGAGCTCTGAAAACTCACATTTGGGTTTTCATTTAATGCATTTAATATTGACAGCCTATGGGTAAATTAACTGAACTGACACTACTGGGGGGTGTAGGGTTTAATTGAACACATCTGTTCAATACGCACAATTATAGTTATTATTTTCTTATTTAAATGTACCAAAGGAAAGAAAACAACTTAGACACTCATCAGAATGGGGGCAGGAAACTGGTGAATGCAATTTATATGTTGATAAATACAAAGTATGACAAACAGATAGCAGGAATGAGATATCCAATAAGTGCCTTCAAACTGATGAAGGAACCAGCTAAAAGGATTAATCTAGAAGCCATAGAAGAAGGTTAATGAAATACAAAGTCTCTGTAAATTAGGACATTGGATTCAGGTCATCAAAATTGTGAAGAGGATGTCTGAAAACAACCCCAGGGATAATTTGCAAATCAGTAATGAAACAAGGACCGTGATTCACAAATAGAAATTAAGACTAGGTGCATGTAGTTCTTTCAAGAAAGTATTCATTCTGGGACTGATAAGGTACTCGAAAACAATCAAGACAATGGTCCTCACAGCCTCCTGCTCTTTACATCCATTATTTACAAATGTTCCGGACTCGCAAAAATGTTTGTTGTTAAAGTAATTAATTTTTCCACAGAGCCCTTCTGCTTGGCCTGGCAAGCAACCCCAACTTAAAGGAGGTATCATTGGATCTGAGCTGCTGTGAGGTAAGGAGGGAAAAACACAGAACATGGGACAGGGAAGAAAATCATGGATGTGAATCGGGAGGTCAAAGTTTAAGTTGTTGATTGACTAAACCAGTTTTAACTGTACCTGTTAGCATAGGTTCACATAAGTAGTATACAGGAATAAGGACATGAAAATGAATGCCACATTGAGAATTTGGTGTAAAACTTGGGTATCACTCACTTGCTAAGCGGTTAAGGAGAGAACACCTGTGACAGCTGCAATGTTCTTGCAGGCAGAACAACATACACACACGCGCACACGCATGCACACACGCGCACACACACAATTTAAGAACAGCTGAGTTTGGTTAATTTTTGTTTTTTTGGAGGGGGCAAGAATGTGCGAAGGGTCCAGGAATTTTTGAGAGAGATTGAGATATTGAGAGAGAGATAGAGCTTCAGTTTGCTGTACCGTTAGACAAATATCTAAAAAATGTTGAATACATCTGTATTTCTGCTGGTACACATGTGAGAACTTAAAAATATATACAGTGAAGGAAAAAAGTATTTGATCCCCTGCTGATTTTGTACGTTTGCCCACTGACAAAGAAATGATCAGTCTATAATTTTAATGGTAGGTGTATTTTAACAGTGAGAGACAGAATAACAACAAACAAATCCAGAAAAACGCATTTCAAAAAAGTTATACATTGATTTGCATGTTAATGAGGGAAATAAGTATTTGATCCCCTATCAATCAGCAAGATTTCTGGCTCCCAGGTGTCTTTTATACAGGTAACGAGCTGAGATTAGGAGCACTCTCTTAAAGGGAGTGCTCCTAATCTCAGCTCGTTACCTGTATAAAAGACACCTGCCCACAGAAGCAATCAATCAATCAGATTCCAAACTCTCCACCATGGCCAAGACCAAAGAGCTGTCCAAGGATGTCAGAGACAAGATTGTAGACCTACACAAGGCTGGAATGGGCTACAAGACCATCGCCAAGCAGCTTGGTGAGAAGGTGACAACAGTTGGTGCGATTATTCGCAAATGGAAGAAACACAAAATAACTGTCAGTCTCCCTCCGTCTGGGGCTCCATGCAAGATCTCACCTCGTGGAGTTTCAATGATCATGAGAACGGTGAGGAATCAGCCCAGAACTACACGGGAGGATCTTGTTAATGATCTCAAGGCAGCTGGGACCATAGTCACCAAGAAAACAATTGGTAACACACTACGCCGTGAAGGACTGAAATCCTGCAGCGCCCGCAAGGTCCCCCTGCTCAAGAAAGCACATGTACAGGCCCGTCTGAAGTTTGCCAATGAACATCTGAATGATTCAGAGGAGAACTGGGTGAAAGTGTTGTGGTCAGATGAGACCAAAATCGAGCTCTTTGGCATCAACTCAACTCGCCGTGTTTGGAGGAGGAGGAATGATCCCAAGAACACCATCCCCACTGTCAAACATGGAGGTGGAAACATTATGCTTTGGGGGTGTTTTTCTGCTAAGGGGACAGGACAACTGCACCGCATCAAAGGGACGATGGACGGGGCCATGTACCGTTAAATCTTTGGTGAGAACCTCCTTCCCTCAGCCAGGGCATTGAAAATGGGTTGTGGATGGGTATTCCAGCATGACAATGACCCAAAACACACAGCCAAGGCAACAAAGGAGTGGCTCAAGAAGAAGCACATTAAGGTCCTGGAGTGGCCTAGCCAGTCTCCAGACCTTAATCTCATAGAAAATATGTGGAGGGAGCTGAAGGTTCGAGTTGCCAAACGTCAGCCTCGAAACCTTAATGACTTGGAGAGGATCTGCAAAGAGGAGTGGGACAAAATCCCTCCTGAGATGTGTGCAAACCTGGTGGCCAACTACAAGAAACGTCTGACCTCTGTGATTGCCAACAAGGGTTTTGCCACCAAGTACTAAGTCGAAGGGGTCAAATACTTATTTCCCTCATTAACATGCAAATCAATTTATAACTTTTTTGAAATGCGTTTTTCTGGATTTTTTTGTTGTTATTCTGTCTCTCACTGTTAAAATATACCTACCATTAAAATTATAGACTGATCATTTCTTTGTCAGTGGGCAAACGTACAAAATCAGCGTACAAAATTATCTGAACCCTTGCCTATAAGAGACTCATGTTGCCATAACTGTGTGAATAATATATTTCTATACAGTGACTCATAGGCACTATGTCAGATATGTGTGTGTATGTGTGTGTGTAACAGCTCATCTGGTATGAAACGGGGGTGGCGGGGTTGGGGGGAGAAATTTTAATTTACATTGCTAATAATTTCACATCATCCCCACTTATTCAGGCTATGATCCTGATTTAGGGATTAATGCAATTCTAACAGATAATGTATGAATACTAATGCATGGCCAATTTAATTAGAAATCAGACTAAGCGGCAATAATTTTTAAAGGATACCCACCACTATGACTCTTGCGGAGCTTCTAAGCGTATAAAATGCACGCATCTATAAACACTCTTGACCTTTTTTGTTTGTTTGTTTTATTCTGCTGGATAATTATGTATTTTGTTGCTGCTTCTAGCTACCGATCTGTTATTTAAATCTGCTGTTAGCTGAATATTTCAATCCTTGCTGTTGATTGATACTGTTGTTCTCTTCCCTGTTGCTTACCTAAGCTTGGCCATTGTGTAAGTATTGGGCATACTAACACTCACTAACTGTAAAAATTATTTGCTTAATTAGTCTTAGTGAGATCATGTTTTTCTAACTAAGAAAACTCCATTGAAGTACACTAATACGCAAACTTTAGTTTTTTTTTCATTTCACGGGGAAGTACATCTTTTTAAATACTCCATAATTTGGCCAGTCCATGTACTTGGTGCGATTTAAAGGCACACGTTGTAAACAATTGAGATTATTACAAAACGTCAGAAGGAATCAATCCACATCTTTAAACAGAACAAAACTTGTCAAGCCAGAAAATAAAAGGGGATATGATCTGGTGTTAAAATGACCAGCATTAAATAGGAAAGTATCCTCAAAATTACAAAAAAAAGAAAAGAAAATGATACAATTACAGAAGTTGCAAAAAGCACAAACTGAGTTCTTACAGGATTTCAGATTGAAAATGGTCTTGTTTTATTGTATGATTAGTAATTAAGATGTTTTTTTTGCTTTCCTGAAGTTTGAGTATCTCTTTAATCTATGTCCTGTGCCTCTCACACCAAGAACATTAGTTTGGAAACTACACACACCAAGGCCACTTTAAATGCTAATCCATTTCCTTTTTGCACTGTCCTTTTGAGAGCTGCTGTTGTCTTGTTGTTCCCTCTTTTTCTGTAGCACTACCAGCTGTATATTCCTTTTATTTTATTTGCTTTTTATGCAACTCAAATTATTTCAAATTTGTTGATCGCCTTTGAATGTTTCTGCCCTTGAAGGCATTTTACAAAATATTATCAACTCCTTTTAAAATGTATACACTGTATATATTTATCTTCGAACAAGAATAAATTATATAATTTGTTGAAAACAGCTCATGTTTAAACATTTGGTACCAGACCCAGTTATTAAAATATTTTTTGTGTATCACGCTTCACGAACTTGTTTCCTCGAACTCCCAAGGAATACATGCTGAAGATTTTAAGTCTCTTTCTCCGTTAATATATTTTTCTTGTGTTTTCTCCAGCTAAGATCAGGAGGCTCACAAATTCTGGAGGGCTGCATTGCAGAGATCCCCAACATCTCAAGTTTGGATATTTCAGACAATGGTGAGAAATTTGTGTTTTAAACACTTCTAACATGAAGTCTATTTAATTGAAGGTACAGGGGTCAAATTCATAATTAAATTATTCTTATATATTTGTTTAAAGATACATTTAGCCAAATATGTTATTATTTCATTAACTGACAGTTTATATAACTTTCTTATTTGGGGAAACTAAAATATTTTTAACCTTCTAAAAATATTTAGCCATTGAGAAAACCATGATGGTACAAAATGACAAATGTAATTTGTTTACAGCGAGTATCTGGAACATACGGCTAAATATTATCTTAACAGACATTGTAATATTTTGCTATTCACCAGATATTAACGAACTACAGCTTCTAACTATGTAGTCATGTTTGTGCCTCCGAGGGGAAAAACTTTATAGTCTGATACATTTTCTCTGATTTCCTTTCTGCCTTCTTTAAAAATGGTAATAGATATTTTTCAAGAGGCTTGTTAGTAATTTATCCTGTTAATTATTACGTTAGTTACTATGTTCCTTTCTTTCTAGATGATATTACATTTTTACTTTTACTCTTCTCCTTTTGCTGGGGTGGGTTAATTCAGTTCTGTTTAATGAAAACTAAACTGAAAATCCCTGTGTTAAACATGATTAAAGTAAATTCTTATACTAACAAAAAGCTTGATGGGAAAGCCCTGATTAATAAAGGACTGGGCATGCATCATGAACTTGTTCTGTTCCTTTCTGTGCCATATAATTAGTGGAATGCTCGTTAGAGAAACAGTGTGAAGCTAATTCAAATCATCCTCTTTTTTTATTGCTTTTTTGCAGCATAAGAAATGGTGTTCGGTCAGAAATTAATTATGAAAACAGATCCCCTAATTATGTTTACATTGGAGTGGTTTTCTCGTGATGCTTTGTCTGTACGCTTCAGAAAACATATGGCTTTAGGGAGTCAGTACAATTTACACAATTCACTTCACAGCAATATATACAGGAGGAGGAACGAACAACTCTTACAATTGTGAGGAGAGATTACAATGGGGATTCCAGGGTTTGCACCAGTTTTTGTTTTGGAACATAAGCTTTTTGGTGAGAAAAGTGAGATTACAGCAGGTTAACAGGTACTCAACTCTGATACCCAAGGACAAAGACTGTTCCAATTGGCATAGTATTTTAAAGCTAAACATGAGTAAGCTCACCTTGAAGGCCATGATTTTGCTTTATCAGGATGAATGAGTGTGATATGTGCTTGCTAGGCCACAAAGTTGGCACCATGGACCCACATTTCTAGTTTATGTAAGCCCAGCCATGGTATATGAAGTGGAAAAAGAAACCAAGATCCAAAAAGAGACGCTTTGTAGGCTGCTTCTGTACACATTGAAAACTGACTCCTATGTTTCATCTTACCAAGGTTTGGACTCTGACCTGACAACATTACTGGTGTGGCTAGGCAAAAACAGATCAATTCGGCATTTATCACTGGGGAAGAACTTCAATAACATCAAATCAAAGTAAGTGCTTTCCCCACTTAAGAAATGGCCAGCAGTCACTCAGTGCTACAACTCTTACACGTTGTTCTGGATTTGATGACTCCTAGTGGTATGCAAGCTAGCTCCATTCATCAGGTGGCCCAGCTATGCCAAGTTACTGTCTTGGAAATCACAAGATAGTGCAACTGTTTGTCTTCACTTCCAGGTCCCATGGAGAGGAAATTGGAAAGATTTTTTTCTTTTTTTGTAATTACACGGCCACTTTGTGACAGTAGGATTCTTTTAATATGCCCTGGCCTGTCAATCAAAAACCATACTCTATTTCTTGGGTATTCGGAAGGCATACTGCAGACTGGAATGTATAAAGAAAGTGAGGCTCACAATTTTACATTGTTGTTGTCTATTTATTTACTTACATAGATTTCTTACATTTTAATGTATTTTTTTTTTTTTTTTTTTTTTTTTTTTTTTTAGAAATCTGGCACCAGTCCTGGACAATTTAGTTCATGTGATTCAGGACGAGGAATCGGTGAGTTTTTTATACTACATGAAAAGTAGCTTTGAGTCAAAGTTGCCAGTCTGCATTTTTACCAGGTGGCGTCGCCTTTAATTTGCCCAAGATTAAGAATGTAATGTTTTAACACCTGTGCTATATTTAATGGTTCTGTAATACACAAATTAAGTGGTAAATGTTTTCATTCAGGTTAAATTGATAATGATTTTGCTTAAATACAGTCAATTTCCCATTGAAGTATGGTAAGGAGAAGTTCTCCAGGGAATTGTGTCGGATGTTCAATAAGAGATCGTATCTGCCTCAGTCTCACTCCTTCCCCCACCCCCCACCCCAGACACCAATTTGTCAACTTTGGGGGGTTTGACCGCAATTAAACCTGTAAAACTGTATATGAGTGTGTGTTTGTCATTTCTCTGTGGGTATTCAATGGTGGCCTGATACTTAAAAAGCAATTCACAAAATCATTTTGTTTGAGTAACTTCATTTTTTTCCTGTTTAGTAGCCCAATTTGAGTCTCTATTAATCTAACACAAATTATCAAATTGCATTGTTAAATAATGTCAAAAATGGAAAATGGAGAATTTCTGATCTCAGAAGAAGCAAGGAAGCTACAGCATGTGCTGCTGTAAATCCCTTAGAGTGTCTTTAATGTAGCAAAGCCAAGATAACTGCAGCTAGACTCTGAGCTCCAGCAATCTCTTTTCTTATTTTTTTTCCTCTAAAGCTCCGCGTGATGTATAGCTTTCTGTGTCTCCTCGCCTGACCTCTCGGCAAATTAAATGCTCGGGTCAGGGAGACAAAGCTATTGAGGGGATTGGAAAGGAGCTGATTACTGAATTTATAGTGTTTCATTACGCTGCATTATGCGCTGCTAAATGAAGATGTTCCAACTGGAAATGTCGGCAAGAAATGTGTTGTGCCTCAGATTTCCATAGAAAGGAAAAAAAAGTATTAAAGAAAATTGAATCTGAAACTCTTCTGGGAAACCTTTCATTATTACATTAAGCATTGAGACATGCTGCTGCAGAGGTGCATTTTGGCACTAAATTCAAGCTGTGTATATTAAGAAAATGAAATAATATCTTTGTATCTGAGTGTCTGTTTAAAGTAGCATTTCTGTTTTATTACTTTTTTCTTTCTCCATTAATCAGAGATTTGAAATGTGTAAGTATTTAAGAAAAATATAGGAAGTGCATTTTAGATGTCTTACATTTCTGTGTTGTAATCCTTCCTAATATGTCCAATTATTGTATTTTTTTTTTTCTTAGACTTTAATATCCTAATGTGTCTAGTGTGGATTTCTGTTGATGTTTCTGCTCACGTTGCTTTACAACCAAAAACAATAAAACATCCCAAATCCAAATGAGTGTGAATGGGATGGAGAACTAGGTCACCACTGTATGAGAAATGCTAATTTGCTTCCCCTTTAAATTTCCTTTCAATATATTGTTCTAGTACTGGAACAGGGGAGCTAAAAAACAAACAAAAACGATCCAAAAATAAAAACGGGATATGCAAAAAAACAATAAAGTCATGGTTGAATAAATAGTTTTGTTGTTGGTCGTGTGGTTCAGTTCAGTTTGTCTGTCATTTATATGATGCTTTAGAAAAGATCACTAAATTATTCAAAGGATTTGTCTGCATTGGGTTCTGGGTGTAATCAAGATGGATGGGCATCAGACACTTTTTTGGTGTGTTTTTAAGATTATAATGGATTAGAGGCACACCTCTATTAGCCCAGTGATGGTGTTTTAGAGGTGATGTACTGAAGCATTCAAGAATACAGGAATCTATAAAAAAAAAAAAAACTTTAAGAAAACATTTTGCTTTAAATAAGCAAGGGTTTCACAACTTCTCTTCAATAATTTGACAAGCCGTGCCTGGGAATTTCTCACTGACAGTTTCCTTCATGATAATCTCCCGTCATGAGGATTTGTGAAATCCACTCCAAAGTTAAACTCATTGAAGTCACATTCAGTGAGCAGGCTTCCCATCCAAAATGGATATGATTTAAAAGCTCAGGTTTCCCCACCCTCTCCCTCCTAATTGTGTAATCCACTGAATATCTATATCCTATCTCTCTAAGTCTTTGGGTTCATTTGGCATTCTCTCACCTGAACATGGGGTATCTAAGGCATCCTTTAATGTGTGGATCGTCTTAAGAACCTCTTCCGTTAGAAATCCGAAATGGTTGGATTTTTATCCCCTGACCTTAGCATATGAATTGGTCAAACTGCAGGGGAGCAGGTGGAATTTAGCGGAGGTAAGAGCTTTTCAAGGACATGGGAGATCGGAATGGAGCAATCCAGCTGAAACCAGTTCTCAAGCAGTACATATCTAGAGATAACTTAAAAAATCATATAAATGATTTGTTCCACATAAAAGTAGCGGTCAGTGATAATTGATTAATTTCCAACAGCCTCTGACGTCCCTCTCCTTGGCTGACTCCAAGCTGAAAAGTGACCTGACAATAATCTTGAATGCCCTGGGAAGTAACAACTCTCTCACTAAGGTGGACATCAGTGGCAATGGGATGGGTGACATGGGAGCAAAGATGCTGGCCAAAGCTCTGCAGATTAACACCAAGCTCAGGTGAGAAGCCCTTGGGTTGGGTCCAGTTGGCCTTCGAAGCATTCAATCATATGTCAGTGTTTGCCATATTAGGTACTGCCTTAGTTTGAATGGTTAATTCAACTTGACCAAGGAAGATAGGCCTTGGAATTCTGTAAAAACATGTAGGACTTCTGAGAATAATTAAGCCCTGGCAGTTTACAGTGAAATATAGGCCTACTTTATAATGACCCCTGGCCTATGCCCGGTCTTTTGCCATGGTGTTGACTCTAAAAAACTAAAAATATATTCAGTAGTTTTTGTCTTGGGCATAGAATTTGTTTTGTGAAGTTATCAAGCTTTTACATTTTAACTAATAACCTGAAAAAATGTAATATTGGCTAATAATGTTATACTAGCAATTTTTTAATTATCCTGTTTAGCTGTACCATCTGCTTTTGAAGGATTGGGTAGGTAATTTAGTTATTTTTCCTATCAGCAACACAAATCCTGACATCTAGTTTGGAGAGGTTGATGCTCTTAAAGTGACAGTTTGGCCTCAATTAAGTAGAAAATGTTAAGGTTTTGCTTATTTTATTTTGCTTATTTCCGATAAATCATATTAATTATCTCATCCCACTCAAATATATTTCTTCTTGCATAATGCCAGAATGTACTAACTTCATGCACATTTTTTTATTTTTTGAACACTTAGCTGTTGTTTTTTGTCACTGGGTTGATTATTTAAATACTCTCTAAACTGTTTTGTGAACATAGATGTAGAATATATCTTTCATTGGGATCCTGGACAAATAAATATCGCTGTCGTATTTTTCATTTCATTTTTAACAGGACTGTTATTTGGGACAAAAACAATGTTAGCCCTCAAGGTCTACAAGACATTGCTGCTGCGTTGGAGAAGTAAGTATTCCAGGCCCCAGCCATATGTTAACAATTGATCATATATAATTGATCCCAAAATCCAATATTCAATTCACTTGTGTTACCTCCTGTATTAAATAATTGTTGCTTTCTGGGATGTTAAAGAAAATCAGGAGGAAAAGGATTAAAATTTATAATGAGACTATACTGTATGTAGTAGGCCACAGATGTAGTGTCACCCTTATCTAACTCGGCTGAAACTAGGCATTGCTATGCTTCTGTGTTTTTAAATAGAAAAAGGGTTGTTGTTGATTGAAAAATAAAAATGTCCCTGGGCTATTTTTAAAGAGGGCCTGCCAAAAAAATGTTTCGGGTATGTTGTTTGCTCACTCGATGTGTGTGTGGGGCCCTTTGTTTTTCAACTTCCAGACAAATAACTGGTTTCTCTCAGTAGATGGATAACCAATGGAGGCACAACTATACAGACATGTAGGCCTGAGGGTTACTCATCTTCTCTTGGCCTTTGGTGCTCTGGCTTTGTAGTGATTGGAATATGAATCTGTAATTGAGTGTAAATCTCCAGGGGATGAAGTATCTACAGTTTTTTCTAACAGAGCTGGTTGTCTTTGGTGAAGGTGGTGGATGGCAATAAGTAAGATGTGAAATGCTGGATGTGTAGAAACACCGGCAGCAGCAGCTATAAAAGAAAAAAAATTGGAAAAAGAAAGGGGGGGACTGGGGACGAATGAGTGCCGGGGCTTCCTTTTCTCCTTCGGGAGCGCTCTATTAGCCAGAAAAGCTTTCATGTTATAATTCTATTCATTCCCAGCAGCTGAGAGAGGAAGTGTGAGCTAGGGGTAGGGGGTGGGGGTGGATTTTATGAAATTGTACTGAGTTTCTCGCTTTATAGAACAGCCCTCTGCTGGGATTCATACTCTAATGAGTCTAAAATGGATGACTTATTTTTCTTTCTCCACCACAACCCCCCCCTTCTTTTCTTAGTATCTGTCCCTTTTATCCTCATTTAAATGACATTTACATTCTGTAATTGCTGCATAGCTGGCACCTCCATTTGAATCGCCAGTGGGCCGCTTCTTGCCGAAAGGCATTCCTCGGCAGCTGGTAATTGCCTTTTGAAATGTACAATCCAGGGGAGCGGTGGTAGTGAAGGTAGCAAAGGGACAGGGGGTTGCACTCGTGAGTGGTGTCTCATTTCGTCTACCTGTTTCCCCAATCTTGGCGTCAAGTCAGTATTTACAACTACATTCAAATCAACCATGTACTCCTCTTGCAAATGCTGATTTGGACCGCTCAACTGGCCTGGGTTTGGTTGAAAAACATTTGGTGTGCATGTCACTTCATACCACAGTGTGTGAATCCCTTAAGACTGCTTTGGAGCTCTTGCCCTGCTAGTTCAATACCTTTGCAGAATAGGCTTTCACTAATGCACTGGTTAGAACTGAGGATAAGGCTTCTTTCTTTGATGTCCCTCAACGCTTTCACCTATCAAGCTTAATTTTCCATTGAGTCCGTTATGTCTGAGCTTGATGTCAGTGTGGAAGAGAATAAAAGACTCAGTATATTGCCATTGAACAAAGTGAGGGTTTGTTTCACCTTCCCGGGTTGCAGTAAGCATAAGTAGATGCAGGAATCATTGGTTATGCACATTATGGTTAAGTCCTTCACAACCAGAAACAAATCTCTATTTTCCACTTTTGCTACAGTGTCTTCATGCAGGTTTCTGATTAGAAGAGAGCAGCGTCCTCTGAATTGAGAAGTGACCTCATCACTTTTTGTCCTCTGAGTGACTATGCAGTCTCGGGTTGGATCAATAAAATCTGGTGACCTAATATAGCCTGGATCACTCTATCCGTCATGTTGGCAGGTTTTTGTGTCTCCGTTTTTTCAATGAGGTCTGAAAGGATCCTAATGTGGACATGATTTGTGTGGCTAAATCACACTAATACAAAAAAAATAGAGAGTCTTGGGGGTGGGAGTGGTTTCTCAATTCTAAGTTCCTTAATTTAGAATGGGCTTCTACTAATCTGCTGAGCTCTAAATCTTGCCTCCCGTATTATTATCATTGTTTAATATTGTAACATTTTTTAGCTGATGCCCTTATCCAGGGTGACTTACAATTAAAATAAGGCCAAATTTTAGCCCACTGAACACACAGCATTTTACTGCCATGATAGATTGTTTATTGCTTGTGTTTTTGGTTAGTTAATGTAGCAGTATTGGTCTTAAAGGGTAACTACCTATATCTCTGAAATGCTTTCTAAATGCTTTTTGTTACTATGAATGGTCAGGGTATGCAGTGTGGAGGTTTGTGCACAACAACAATTGGCCAGTTGTCAACTGGTTTCAGTGGTCCTCAATGGGCTATTATTTTCCACAAGTGTGATTTCCTCAATAGAGGTCACATTGCCATTATATGAGGGGGACAAACTCAATACAAAAATAAAAACTGAGGAATTGAATTAGATGGAGAATACTGTGTATGTGTAGCAGTGTGTAAGCTTGAGTCATTTACAATGCCCATTTCCACTGTTTCAAGGAGCATTTTCCTGAGATTCATGAACCTCATCTAGCTCTGCCTAAGAGCGATGCAATCAGATTTGCAAGGGCCCTGTTTCAGCAACCTTTTCTGTGCTGCTTCAGTGAATATCAATATAAGGTTCTGTGCAGGTTTCACATTTTCGTTAGGATGGGTAACCTACCTAATGATGTCAAGTCCCAGTTAATTAGTGTAAGAAACAGCTTGATTCAAGTCTGCCCTGTAGCTCTGGCAGCAGGGAAATGATGCTCCGTGTGCTGCTTGTGTAGCCCGTCAGTGGTGGAGAAACTCATTCTTGAATGTCAGTTTAAGAGTAAATTAAACATCGCACCCTGTCATTCTGTGCATGACACATTTATGCCTTTTTATAATGCTGTCTGTTTCTGATAGTTGTTGTTTACTGAAGCTCTACATTAGCTTTTTTTGTCCCATGTATTCGTCTGCAGTGCGTGTCATTGAAAGCTAAAAATGTACTCATGTTCACTGTATACAACCATATTTTACCATTGTTAACATCAGTAGAATTTTTTCCCTTAGGTCCTTTTCTGTACTCCTCTGTAGATGATTCAGTGATTTGCAGCTACTGTACGCAACGATTTGTTAATATTAGAAATCCCTATGTCTGAAAGAAAATGTGACAAATGCATGTATTCTGAGTTTAACTGTCACCTACATTAGTCTATTCAACCATTATGATGAATCCTCCTCTCCATATTGATTCACACAATTTTTCTTGCTGGGATTTTTATATATTTAAATAACCTATGTTGATAACAGGACATCTGGTAATGTAGCTGGAGGTCAAACTAGACAGCAGCAACAGTCAGTGTATGATTGAAATTCACCTGCTGCAGGGACATTCAGTTAAAATTGGGGTGATATGTTGTTAAGTGCTTCACAGATGGGCTGTTGTTGCTGAACATTAAACTGTATTTGCTCCTGAAGACAATACCACCACAGTGATTTTTGTTTAATGTGGGTAATAAAAAAAACTACTATAGGATAATAGAGACTGTTATAGGAGAACAAGTGAGAAAAACAGCCTTACACCACACACTGACGCTGGGGTCTGCAGGTCCACAGCATTTTCGCACACTTGGATGAGACTGTGACTTAAATCGATCGAATGCAGACTTCATTAACACCGCATTAACATTTGCATGGCCTGCTCATTGGCTTAAAATGTCTTCTCAGTGTCATTGCTGAGTGTTGGTTGAGATTTGTTCGGGTGTAATACTGTATTTTCCATATAATGAATCAGGGCTCAATGCAAAAAAATAAATAATTTAGTTAGTGTGCACCTTTCTTGTTTAAGTGCATAATGCCGTGGATAAGTAGATCATTCTTCTCGCCTCTCTTTGTAGAAATTTCACAATCCGTTTCATGCCTGTTCCCATCATTGATGCATCTCAAGCCCTGAAAGCCAGTCCAGAGAAGACTGAGGATGCACTTCTGAAGGTAAAAGTGACAGAAGAAGGGTGTTATGTATATGACATTTTGTTGTTTAATTGTTTTGAGCAGTGTTGCAACAATGTTTTTGTTTTTGTTTTTTCCTGTCCTATTTGATAAGCAGTGCGAGTGCCATTAAAAAGTGTTAACAGAAGAGTAACTACAATTTTTTAAGCTATCGTGTCGAGAGCAAGCTGGTGTTCAGTCAAAAAATGTAGTTACTCTTCTTCAGTCGTCTCGCTTCCGCCAGCAGCCAAATCAGACCAAAGTGCCGTGATTCCCCTTTGGAGAACCCGTGTGTGCGGTTTGTACTCCGCTGTAGTCCAGTCCCTCAAATAAAATAATCATGTAAAATAATAGCGACAGTTCTGGGTGATAAAATAAACTGTTCATGGCTACAAGCTGATAGTTCTTAAAAATAGGGTGATGGGCCCATCAAAATTCATAAAGCTTCAGAGAACCTGCGTGATGTTACGGCCCATTTCTCGGTCTCTGATTTCTGATACATAGAATGAGCTGAACACGATAAGCTCACTCCACAGAATATGTTTCTACTTACAGTATAACCTGAGAAATTATGGATTTTTGGTGGAGTTCCCCTTTTAGTTTACAAGCATTGGCCACTTGGTTATAGTATGACAATTTTCAGTCTGTTCTCATCAGCAAAAAACATGAAAAGTATCTAAGGATGCAGTCTGCAGATAAACAGACAATACCACAGTGCATTCCCCATATTTAGACAACAGTAAAGACAATGGCTGTCTTCTGATTTGAAGCGGTGTAATTATTTGCCTGTACCTTGAATTTACAGATTGAGAACTACCTTCTTCGGAACCACGAGACCCGTAAATATCTACAGGAGCAGGCCTACAGACTGCAACAGGGGATTGTCACGACCACGACGCAACAGGTGGGTGCTTCAGGAACAGGTCACAGAACCACAGATCAGTGAGGCAGAAGGAGAAAGGGGTAAACATGTCACTTATACCAGTCGAGAAAGTACAGTACAGTAGGAACTCCAGGTCACAAGTCTGCAGTGTGTTAGAGCTGCTCTTCAATGTCAGGCTTGGTAAAGTCAACTTAACTATGATGATATCAATGCCTACTTTTTATTAAAGTGTTACTGTGTAGCACAACCACTTAAAGACTGTTACACTTATTTTAATAAGTGCCCGATTAATCTACCAATTAATCAACTAATGCCCATTGATTAACCAATCAATTATTTTAATCGACTGACAACCCTAATTTGCATACATTTCCATTCTTCCCTGTTTAAGTATATCAATAAATGATAATCAAACACAGCAGGGTGGTAGGTATTTACTCTGTAGTTTTTTTTTTGGCATTGTGCTTAGCCTCTGTGTACTAAATGGTTATTTATATGCAGCACATTTCTTGTGTTGACTGTACATTTATGAAATTGGCTCGGGCCTTTGATATTCCCCATATCATCAAATTCATTTCAGTTTGGCGCAGTAATGTGTGTAAACAGGATTTACTGGTAATTAACTCGAAAAGAAAGCCAGGCTGGTGGTACACAGTTTTAAACCTTTAAAGTCCTTGAAAGATTAATTTCTCTTCATCTTAAAAAAAAAATAACAGTTTTTGTTTGTTTGTTTGATACTTGGAACACTTTATCCTGTGGTTCAATTTTTTTTTTTAAATAGTTTATATAGAAGAGTAAATGTCTAATGTCTGGACTATTCAAGACATATCAGAAATCTTTACTCTCCATTAAATTATAGTAATTAAAGATAAGCTGTGTTTTTATAATTAAATGAATAATAATTAGCAACAATGTGGGTCTAGTTTATCTTGCAAATAAACTGAAATCTCCCCTAACTATCTCTGCTTTTTTGTGATTTTCATTTAGATGATTGACAGAATGTGTGTCAAAGTCCAAGACCATCTCAACTCCCTGAGGAACTCGGACACAGACACCGTTTTAGAGGATGTTAAGATGGCAGAAAACTTCATGAGGGATGCCAGAAACTCAAAAACAGTGAGTGAATAGAAGAGAGACTGACATAGAAAGAATAGCTTCTGAGGTCACTTTTTGGCTACCAGTCTTTCCCAGTCTCTGCCCACTAAGACAGGGTTTCCCAGTAGTGGTCTTGGGGGAGCCCAATGTCTTCTGATTTTCTGGGCTGATCAATCATTTTAGACTCATTCTAGCTCTTGGTAAGATAATTTAGCATTAGAAAATCCCATTAACTTTGTACCAAGTTTTTCTCTATTCCCATGGTCCAGTGTAGTAAAGTACAGTGAGGGAAAAAAGTATTTGATCCCCTGCTGATTTTGTATGTTTGCCCACTGACAAATAAATGATCAGTCTATAATTTTAATGGTAGGTGTATTTTAACAGTGAGAGACAGAATAACAACAAAAAAATCCAGAAAAACGCATTTCAAAAAAGTTATAAATTGACTTGCATGTTAATGAGGGAAATAAGTATTTGACCCCTTCGACTTAGTACTTGGTGGCAAAACCCTTGTTGGCAATCACAGAGGTCAGACGTTTCTTGTAGTTGGCCACCAGGTTTGCACACATCTCAGGAGGGATTTTGTCCCACTCCTCTTTGCAGATCCTCTCCAAGTCATTAAGGTTTTGAGGGTGACGTTTTGCAACTCGAACCTTCAGCTCCCTCCACATATTTTCTATGGGATTAAGGTCTGGAGACTGGCTAGGCCACTCCAGGACCTTAATGTGCTTCTTCTTGAGCCACTCCTTTGTTGCCTTGGCTGTGTGTTTTGGGTCATTGTCATGCTGGAATACCCATCCACAACCCATTTTCAATGCCCTGGTTGAGGGAAGGAGGTTCTCACCCAAGATTTGACGGTACATGGCCCCGTCCATCCTTTTGATGCGGTGCAGTTGTCCTGTCCCCTTAGCAGAAAAACACCCCCAAAGCATCATGTTTCCACCTCCATGTTTGACGGTGGGGATGGTGTTCTTGGGGTCATTCCTCCTCCTCCAAACACGGTGAGTTGAGTTGATGCCAAAGAGCTTGATTTTGGTCTCATCTGACCACAACACTTTCACCCAGTTCTCCTCTGAATCATTCAGATGTACAGGCCCATCTGAAGTTTGCCAATGAACATGTGCTTTCTTGAGCAGGGGGACCTTGCGGGCGCTGCAGGATTTCAGTCCTTCACGGCGTAGTGTGTTACCAATTGTTTTCTTGGTGACTATGGTCCCAGCTGCCTTGAGATCATTAACAAGATCCTCCCGTGTAGTTCTGGGCTGATTCCTCACCGTTCTCATGATCATTGAAACTCCACAAGGTGAGATCTTGCATGGAATCCCAGACCGAGGGAGACTGACAGTTATTTTGTGTTTCTTCCATTTGCGAATAATCGCACCAACTGTTGTCACCTTCTCACCAAGCTGCTTGGCGATGGTCTGGTAGCCCATTCCAGCCTTGTGTAGGTCTACAATCTTGTCCCTGACATCCTTGGACAGCTCTTTGGTCTTGGCCATGGTGGAGAGTTTTTGGAATCTGAGTGATTGATTGCTTCTGTGGACAGGTGTCTTTTATACAGGTAACGAGCTGAGATTATGAGCACTCCCTTTAAGAGAGTGCTCCTAATCTCAGCTCGTTACCTGTATAAAAGACACCTGGGAGCCAGAAATCTTGCTGATTCATAGGGGATCAAATACTTATTTCCCTCATTAACATGCAAATCAATTTATAACTTTTTTGAAATGCGTTTTTCTAGATTTTTTTGTTGTTATTCTGTCTCTCACTGTTAAAATACACCTACCATTAAAATTATAGACTGATCATTTCTCTGTCAGTGGGCAAACGTACAAAATCTGCAGGGGATCAAATACTTTTTCCCCTCACTGTATAAGACCTCTAGGAACTAACCATCCTTTTGTGAGGGAGATGTGGGAATGAGATATGAGCTTTCTAATCACTTTTTTTTTGTCTCCTGTGCAGCTGTTGCCAAACCTGTACTACCTGGGGGCGGCTTCTCAGAGCGAGGTGAATGGCTCTTCAGCTGGCCCTATCCAAGAGAAACTGGAATCGATGGCTGGGGAAGTGACGCGCGTTATGGACGATCAGCTGCAGGTAAAGACTGAACAAAAACCGGACTTGCGGAAAAACGTATCGATTTTCTCGCAATCGTTATTCAATTGACGTGGCAGACACCCTAAGGCAGAGATAGTGGGCGAGCAAGACTAATGTTAAGGGTGCATTTTGGATGAAGGAAAATTGTTTTTTTTTTTTTTTTTAAGTTATTTATGAGTTGAGGACTGTAACTGTATTTATAGAATTGAAGACTTGGGGGGGGGGGGGAACTATTTTTACAGAAATTAAAATGAGTGTTCCCATCATTGATGTTAATAACCACCCTGGTGTCCTATAAAGCAGTTGGTGGACCTCTGGGAAATGATCTGAGTAAAAACATTTCACCAGGAGGTCATAGAAAATTCCAACCCAACCAAAAATCGGGTGGTTGTGTTTCTGTCCTGTGCTTTTGTCTAGACATTAGCTGTAGGAATGGAGCTGTTCTGGATTGTTCTGTTTTATTTGGGAATGCTAGCAGGAGTTCTGACATGGCATCCACTTGAAAACATTATACTCAGAAGTACACTTCCAAAGGATATTGTTACAGTCCAGTCGAATACAATCTGGATCGGGATAATTGAAACAAAACATTTTATCATCATCTTAGGTTTCTTTCAATTGCAGTGGTAGAGTTGCTGTATTGGTTTTATAATGTTGCATGTTGAAGGGCATTTTGGGAAACAATGCATATTGACAAGTGAAAGAAATCCCATGTACTTCAAAAACATCTAATTTATCATTTTTTTCTATATAATATACCATATACTACATATACTCCTTGTCATAAGTGTATTATTGACAGGAGGGGGCCTGCACCGCGCTGGAGGAACAGAGATAATAGGCCGGCGTGTCCGCTTCAATTGCACGTCTGTGTCGATCAGAGCTGCAGGTCTCCTTGGCGTACAAACACCACAACCTTGTCTATCTGTGACACCTTTATCTGCAGATTGCTCCAGAAAAAATAAAGAATTGGGCTCTGTGCTCGTAGAGGGAACTCCAATCCACCTGGTCTCTGAGTGTAGAAAAGAGTGGGATGGCAGTGCAGCATTTTATATAAAGGCATGAGAGTTTCTAGGACACTCCTGATGACAAGTTATTTGTATTAAATATTAAGGCGTGAACCTTTTGCAGGGGGTGGACAGGTTGTCTAGGCCCCCCTCTCTGGGCTGTGGCGGTGTAATATGATCTGTGCAGGAAGCAAAAGCAAAAGCCTTTCAGCGTGACTCCCACAAGGGCTGCTTAAATAGACGGCAGAGTACCTCTCTGGAGGAGATAAGAGAGATTGAGGAGTTCTTCTCAAATCCCTGACTTCAAACACTCAGTCCTGACATGCGCAGAAAATGAATGGCAGCCACGGCCAATTAGCTACTGTTCTGCATCCCCCATTTGTAGAGCTATGGTTTCATCTTTTTGTTGGCTTGGAGAGGATGATCTCTTTTCTGTAAAAATATAAATAAACAGCACGAAAAAATATATAATATTTTTTGAAACTGAAAAGACACCTGTTAGTCTGGCAAGGTGATATGCTTAGAGTGATTTAATGTCCCTTCTTTTTCCAGAGAGAGGCATCAGTCTGCATTACTAATCATTAGTGTTACTGATATCAGGCCTTTTTTCCACACTTTCAATGGCTGGTTATATTGACCTCCTTGATAAATGTACCATAAGACTTTTGCACTATTATTGATTATTGTTATGCAATAGATTTACAGTGTAGTAAAGGACAGTGCCTTTCAAATAAAACCCTGGCATGTGTGTCACAACAGATGGCTCTTAATCAGGTGTGATCATACTACTAAGTACTACGTTCTTGCATCTCTCCTCACAGACTCTGCTGGAGTCCATGGTGGATGTGGCGGGAAACCTCTGTCCCCATGTGATGAGGAAGACTAACATCCGACAGGATCTGATCAAAGCCAGCATGGGAAAAATGTCCATCCCTCCAAACTTTGTGAAGAATGTTCTGTTGCAGCAGTCTGGGATCGACATCATCAACAAAATCAGGTGCCCCTGTTGCATGTGTACATTTGGCTTCCAGTCCATATAGAGTTTTCTGTCCATCCTTCCTGTGCCTTTGACCAGAAGGAATAGATGACTCATTGCCGACTTGCAGTGCACAGCATGCAAATGTACACGTAGATTGGATTGGATTGCATACTTCAGCATCTTACTAGTGGGTACACGTCAATGTTCGGTAGGCAGGGTATTTGTTTAGTCTAGTACAGTCAAGAAATTGTTTATTTATAATAGTTATGTGAACATCTTTAAGGGTACTGGTGTTTCTGTTTATTCAAGCAGACCATGTTGAGCTTAGCTGGGAGTATACATGTCTCAACTGTACATTTCACACCAATTTAACGATCGTGATTTCACTGGAGATTGTTGTTTTTCACAGTTTTCAGAGTCTGTGTAGGTGATAATCTCATTGTCTTCTCATACACAGCGAAGTGAAGCTCACTGTGGCCTCTTTTCTTTCTGATCGAATCGTCGATGAGATCTTAGATGCACTTTCTAGCTCTCAGCAGAAACTGGTGAGTATTTGTTTGTTTTGTTTCATTTCCTCGGCTTTCGGATGTTGCAGATCTCATCTTGTTCTCAAGCTGAAAAATCATTTGGTCTCCTTTACTCCTTTGTTTATCCACTGAAAGGCTTCAATAAATAGTGGTTTTAAGACTGTATCCTAAAATGAATTTCTTTGTCCATGTTTTACTTCCATGCTGAACACAAACCCATCACACCACTGACCTTGTGCACCAATAAGTTAGGTTTCGCTTCATCTAGTGAACTACGCTTTACCCAATTCTTGAAATAAATATACAGCAAAAGCTTTTGAATGCCTTTTTATTGACAGTTACTCCACGTTTAATACAGGCCTAAAGTCCACAGCTTATTTTCCCACCAGGGTGAGCTGTTGATAAGGAAAGGAAAGCCCCTGGTTCAACAGGAGTCTCTGGAGATGGAGGTGATGGAGGAAAAGGCACCAAAGAGATCTGCCCACATGTCAGAGTACCTGACAGAGGTAGAAAGGCTTGAGGACCTGGATACTTGTATGGTAGGTGATAAGGAAATTCTGTACTCATTAGACACCGCTCTCTCTTATTCTCATTCAGAATTCAACTGTGCAACTTCCTTCTGCAATACACTAGATTCAAAGAGGAGTTTACTGAGGAGTTTTTTAAAGAAACAAACAAGTAGTGCATAGTAGATACTAATATTGCCCCGTAGGCATGCGATTATTCCTAGGATAGGAAGAGGAATTATTGACTTATTATTTGCTGATTCTTTTGCAAGTGTTGAAGGATTGCTTCCTCTCTTTGATATCATAAATTAATTTGTATCTGGTTTTTCCAGGACTTCCTAAAAGGCTTTATTTATCTGTTTTTATATCTGAAATTATGAAAGTCCACACTGTCTGTTTTATTTTGTATTTTATATAAACAGTATAGGGTTCTTGGAAAGAAAGTTAACTAGATATATGTTTAGGGTTGAGGTTAAAATTAGGTTATTTTAAATTGTACGTGGTCAAAATGTAAATCTTCTGACAGTTTTGGTAACACTGCATTATAATATAAAGATTGAAGTGGGAAGGTGAATTTCATTGCCAGTTAATCCCTGATCATAAAGGAGAAAACATTGATTTATTGGAAAAGGGCAAATGGATTGAGGCAAGTTTAGATTTCTTAAAATTTCAACAGATCTAAAGAACTATTGAATTGCAGTATACAAAAAGGCTTTTATCTTTTCCAAAAGGGTTATGACATTTTCTGAATCATTTTCAGTTTGCTGCTGACTTGGTATCTCGCAAACCATCTGAACTCCGAACAAATCTTCCAAGTAGATGTTGTTCATTGTTGTTATTCTGTTAGTGTGCACCTGCTTCAAAGCAAGGAGACTCTCCAGTTACTTCCCCAAATCCTTTTGTGATAAAATCAGAAACCACTGTCCAGATTTATCGCATTTTCCCCTTTTGATAAGGAATTACGGTCACCTTAAAAGCAATCAATTACTGTCTAAAAGAGCAGCCACTCTGGGCTAATCCTGATGCTTACCCTATTTTTTGGATGAAGGATTTAAATCCGTAATCCTCAATTTAGGTTAACTAGTATTAACTGTAATGTATCAATAGTTATTCTTCTATATCTTCTTAGTGCCTATACCAGAGTGATTTACTGTATTTTAATCACAGACTAATTTCCATTTGATTTTGATGAGTATTCTCTTCTGCAGATATATCTAAGTACTAATAATTTTTTTCTGGGTTGTAAATGAGGCCTCATTTGTGATACCTTCTTCAATGCTCATTTTAACCTTACCATTCTTCATTTAAATGTAGATTGTGTTACATTTATTCAAAAACCAGATGTTTGTATCAGAATACCTTTTGGAACCTTCAGCCTAAACTGAAGCTCTAATAATAATAATAATAATAATAATCATAATAATAATATTGGGATTTCAAAGTTATGTTTTCATCGTAAAATGAGGGTGAATTAGGTAACATAAATACTATTTATTTAGTTGTTTATTAGGAGATGCCCTTCCGCAGAATGTCTTATGCATGTCACAAATTAATAGTGACAATTGAAAAGCAACCACGGTCAAATAAGTATTTTTATTGACATTAATTGAGGTATTGCATTAAAGCAGTCCCTGCCCTTTAAGGTCTTTCATATGCCACTTATCTCCTCTCTGTCTCCATCTCTCTCCCGATTAAAGTGGTATAAAGTGCTCAAAGTGTCTCTTCCTATTTCTGAGATTTAAACAAATACAAGAAAAACAGCAAACATGACCATGGATTACAGTGAGCTGAGTGGTCTAAATCACATAATTAATCATTTCTATAGTTACATTCAAAGCCCAACCTCCTTATATGGTGCTTCAATGTAATTATCTTCCTATATGCGCTGCTGTTTCCCTGCTGCTAGTTGCAATTGCCTGATCGCTGTACATTATTGACAACAAAGATGTATGCGTCCCTCGGCTACAATACCTTTAATGAATTTCTCCGCCTTTTAAGTACTATATTGATTAAATAGACCCATTAGCCCTACTCTACCCAGCACACTCATGAGGTAAAGTATACAATAAATGCTTCGCCACAGTATAGGCCTGCCAGGCAAGTAAGCTATAATAATGTAGTAAGTATAATTATAATGGATAATTAAAAAATAGACTTCCAGTTTCTTGAACCAGTAGGTTACATTTCCTGCCTGGAAGTTTCTGTTAATTCCTTCTCATGCTTCTCGGACATTCATACCATGTCCTTGTAAGTGTCTCTAATCCTGGTGCCCCCAAAACAAAAGCCCCACTCCAGCAGTTATTAGAGGTACCTCAATTGATACGGACTTTCAAACATTTCTTTCTGGTCACTTGAGCAGGTGGTCTGGTCCGTTCAGTAATTTTGAGATCATAAACACCTCAACACCATTTGGCCCTCAAGGAACAGGAAATTGAACTAGTGGCTAGTCATTTCCAGTGACCCATAAAACATAAGTGGATTTAAGCTCCTTAGGACATGTAGCACTGCAGGTTCACACTTATATTGTGTAAGGCTGAAGACTGAAAACTGCTTGATCTTATTGGATTGTTCATGAAGTCCCAAAACATCCTTCTTTCTGTCTTATGGCTACTTTGTAAGAATATAGATATCTCTGGCTGTGCTGAAACAGCAGCTGATTTAGCTTAGTTATGTATTTAACTGTCTAATGGAACTAGTTGACTCTTTGCAGCTTGGGTGCCTGCGGTTTGAATCTGACTGTAACCACCACCCTGTCAGCAATGATTGAGTCACACACAGTGGAGTTACATCTCCTTATTCACCACTCTTAGCTCTGCTTTGTTAGTCACCTATAGAAAGGTAATTCTGTTCTGCCTGCTTTTCTTGTAGTTTGAGATAATAGCTTCATTAGAATAACACAGTTCATGCCCCCGCAGAATAAGGTAACACGACACCTATTATGTGAAAAAATGTATGTGGTTTTCAAAAGCTTTATTAAGAGGACAAGCACCCAAGCCAAGTGTTGTTTTCAGAGCATTTTGCTAAACCTTGTACAGTTTGAAGACCAGCTATTGTGTTGTTGAGGGGCTTTTTCAAACATGGAGTCAGATCTCATAATGAGTCAGCTGACCCTACTAGGTCAAGCAACAAACGCTGCAGTTGAAGATTCTCCTGAGATCTGTACACTTAACGCCCTAAATTAAGCCAGATGTTAAGCATTGCAGGGACCTCCATCCAGCTTATAATTACAGAATCAGTTGTGGTGGTATCATGGAATTGAAAAGCAAGCGCCCACACCTTATGAATGACTGAGTATTTTGTATTAAAAGCATGTGTAGATGCTAAGGAGTAGTTTTTTCAGCATCACCGAGGCCATTGTCCTATTTTATGGTATTTCATTTTTTCTATTCCCTATCGAACCTTTATCATTCAGTACTTTAGTGAAAACATGTCATACTTAATCACGACCATATTCATTTTGTGAGGCTGGGAATGGTGGCTTTGGGATAGTGGGTTGCCAGCAAAAACAAAATGATCCACTTTTTGCTGCAGATTTGCAATATATGTTGTCTTACCTGTAATGATAATGTCCATATGTGTTTGTATCTACTGGTCATTGACTATCCATTTAAATCTGTCCTTTCTCTCTCTCTTTCTCTCAAACTACCTGCATTCAGTCATAACTGAAAAAAATAGTTACCTCAGTGGGGAAAAACAATCCTCTAAAATGGTGGGGACCCTTGCTTTGGTCAACACCAAGCTTCTATAGACTTGAACAAAGCTTCTCCTTCATCAAGCCAGTCTCTGTGTAAATGTTCTGTCTTATTTCAGTAGTGTGTTACATACTGATGTAATCTGGTTGTCCACCTAGATATCACATCCTTTACTCAGTTCAAATCCCACTGATCCTTTAGTTTTTTGTTTTATTTCCATATACACTTGCATACATAAAAATATATATATGGTTCAGGTATCACCACCACCCCAGGCATGGAATATATCCCTGGAACCATGTGGGTCCATTGTGGTTTATTCCTTACATATATACTCTATATATACATTATATATACATTCATACATACAAAAGACGTATATGCATAGAGGTATAATACAGTAAATTAAGACTTAATTTATCATTTGTTGACATTTATTTTCAACCATATTTGTTTTGTTTTTTTCGTGTCAGTGGGAAACTGTATGAGAGCATGCCATGCTAGTGGATCTTGTCTGTGTTTTTGTATGTTTGTTCTATTTTTTTAATTGTGAATTTCATGACTCATCATGGCTGCTTCTCTCTGATGTGCTGCAGGTTT
The DNA here is from genome assembly GCF_036373705.1 of Amia ocellicauda. Lineage (NCBI taxonomy): Eukaryota > Metazoa > Chordata > Actinopteri > Amiiformes > Amiidae > Amia > Amia ocellicauda. The sequence goes on from NC_089867.1 coordinate 6,058,631, forward strand.
TTCCTTCTCCAATTTCTACCTTCCTTTTTTCCCCTCTGGGTCCTCATTGTGTCTTCTCTCCTTCTGCTCTCTCTCTCTCTCTTCTCATCCTTTTGCTTCCTGGAGACTCTGTGCTGCACCAGTGTAAGTACTGCTCTACTCCTCTGCCCTGCTGGCTTGCATTATTGTGACTGCTAATGCTACTACTGCTGTCACTGTTCCACACCATACATCACATCAAGGAGATTTTGATATCAGCATCTCTATGACTGGCTTTCCGAAAGGAGAACTAGCCACCCACAGCTTCTGACAGATCCAGGCAGTGCATGATTCAGGATGCCTGTAACGTTTCCACTTAGCAGGTGACCTAAGTGGGCTTTTGACACAAGTTACACTTCAGTCCCACTTTTGCAGGTTTCTGGGAAAGTGGAGCAATTTCTCTGGTATGTCTGTGAATCATCAAATAAGGAATTTGTGACTGTAATCCTGTGTAAGAATTTGGCAACATACTGAGCAGTAAATCTGAGTAGAATTACTGTTTTTAATCACCTCCATAAATTAAGTGAACGGTGAATTATATTCATGTCAAAAAACAGGAATAAGGTTTCAAATTCCAATTACGTATTAAATAAGGCAATTTTGGTAATTGTTATTAGTAAATTCATAGTGCTTTGGTCCACAGGTATGATTTGTTTGGTTCTTCAACCAGGATGAGTGATTTTTGTTTTTTTTAAGTGTTGAAAGTTGCAAAAATGTTTATAATAAGTACAACCTGGAGACTCGACTCAAGGGAGCATTTTCCAGAACCACTGTTTGTTCAAGCTAATAAGATAATTCCTACATTTATTTTCCTCATGGCCACAAAGGCAATTTGAAAAGATTTCCAAAAGAAACAGTACTCTTTAGCTCTTGCCAAAAAAATTTGGTGAGTCATATTAAATCGATGCCCTTTTTTCATTTACTATTTCAATTCTAATCACTATTTTTTCCATTACATTACAAATTTCTGATTATTCAATCAGTGTATTTGTAATTAAATTATACATTTGGAAACACCAGATTGGAACAAGCAGTTGTTAATCAACACTCACACCAATACAAAAGAAATTAAAACAAAACCATGTGTGCTCTGAAACCTACAGTCACTGCCAGTCGATTCCAGAGCGTAAACAGACAGCAGGATTAGGGCATCATAGGCAGGCCTTGTGCTGCTGCCAATGAGAGCCTTGGGATCTCATATGCCTAGAAAGCAACAAGAGTAGAGCTTGTGCAACAAACCAAGGAATCCCTGTCTGACTTTAAACCCACTGAATCCAGGCAGTGCTCAGCCAGCTGTGCACAATCCCTTGTTGGATCCCAGTCACTGCCAGCTAGGATCTTGCCACATCAAATCTAAACTACCACCACCACTTTACTAGTACAGGAAACACTTTTTTATTTGATTGTTTGTTGTTTTAATTATCTTTGGCCTAGAACAAATCAAAACATTTACCTGCTTATTTGTAATCCAACATTACTAACTTGTATCCTGTCGTGTTTTTATTTATACGTAATAGAAAACCACAAAATCAGCCACACCTGGATACACATTTTTGTCTCGCCATTCTCGAGTAAATCCGCGTCTTGGTTTGATTGAGGCCTATGTGACTCTGGGCACAAATGCTTGTGGCAGTAGTCTTTTGAAGAGTAAATCAGGTCTTTACCACCCTGTTTAATAGGATCGTTTGTTCTTACTGTCAACTTTATTCATGCTGGAATTCCTTTTTATTTCTGTCCAGTATTTTCCCTATGGGAAATCAGTTATTTTCTTGACACTATCACTTAACTCGCCACCAGTTTGTGACTGGATGTCCCATTTATGATGTAATCCCATCAATTTAAACATGCAAACCAAAACAAACAAACACAGTCTTAATAAAGCCACTAAGGTCAAGTAAAACATTAAAACCATATTAAAGAAAGAAGGAAAAAGAAGCAAGAACTCCAGGACCAGTTTGGTTTTGAAGAAGCATCAGTTTAAATGATCCAGCATGCACAAGGTGTTTGAAGGAAGAGATTGAAATCTAAAAATGTGGTCAAGCAATGGCCTCCAAACATTTGTCCAGTGTTAAAACACTTAAATAAAATAAACAAACAGAACCCAGAATGTCTTGCAGCATTGAAGTGCAAAGAGAGGAGGAGGGCAAGTTTAAGTCTAAACGTATGCCTAATTAAGGAGCACCACCACGATAGCCTCCCACGAGGGGTTCAGTTCACCTATATCATGAAAGGTTACAGTATAATATAAAGAGAAGCTGGAAGGTGTCATGCACCCTGACATGGCCTCTGTAGACCGTAAAAGTCTCCTGAGATTCCGTCTGGAGAAAAGTGGCCTTGAATTAGGACCTCAGGGGAGCCAGTGATACACATAACCAATAAGGCAATTTATGTATGAATGCATGTTCTGTAGGGTTAAAATACTGAATATACACCTGCATTGTATTGGCTAAATCAACCTTTAGTCACATTTCATGAAGATGTATACACACAAACATTTTGGAATACTTCAACACCATCCTGAAATACAAACACGAACCTAAAACTACACAGAAAGATTTGATTTAAATTCAGTTAACCTTCCATGAAAGTGCATGCCATAAAGGTTATGGTTTCATGTCACAATATCCCCAGGCCTGCCAAGTTGGCAGTCACATGCACTGTATTCTGGGCATTCTGTCACAACTTTTGTCTTGTACCTGGATTGTTAAAATATGTGTAAAACTGTCCAACTGCCACTCACCCCCATCACATCAGCTCCTCAAACACATTTCTTTACCCTTCTAGTTGTATACTGTGAAATTGTACAGGGAATGAAAACTAGCAGCAAATGATGTGCTGGTTAGAAAATGACAACTCTGACTTTTCAGATGACCAGTATTTTAATCTCTTTCCTTGGAGTCATGGTAACTCTTACTGCGCACTCCTCCTCTGCCCGCTGTGTTTTCAGCTCCCGTGTTGTTCCAGGTTTTGGCATGACTCTCTAGTCTCAGTCTGCTCAGGTTCTGATATTAGATATTAAAGTCGGGTAAAGTGTACAAACTGTCAAAAGCATACATCCCTAGCGTACACTATTTGCATAAGGTAATGGTTTATGTAAAGTTTTCCTTTCCAAGTACGATTTCAATCGAATCAGTAGTTCCCTCGCACATTTTGTATTATCCTTTTTTTCTTGCAATTTTCATATTGTGCTATGATGGGAAATGTAAGTCTCAACCCCCCAAAAAATTACAAATAAGACAAATCGCAGTGATAAAAAATAAATTGGATGTTTTCGGCAATATTCTATACATCAGATTTTATAAGGAATGGGCAATTGGAGTTCTTTGCTCATTACTGATATTTCTGCAATAGCCATACTATCCAATGTATTATATGTGAGATGCCCATCTTGTGTAGGATTTCAGTGTAAATAAACATGATCCTTTTGCAAAAGTGTGTTGCACAACATATACAATGGTCTAGTTGTCCTACAGTAAGTGAAACCAGTTTCTGAACAGAATCTGAGTGTTGTGATTTGTCCCTGGCAGATATAATGACCTCCTCTTCTATAAGCCGTGTCCTGTACTGCAGTTATTGCTTGACAACCCGATAGCGAGGACATGAATGTGTATTTATGATAGAAAGTGGACAGTGTTGATACTTCTATTGGTGTGGGGTTTTTTTGTTTAGTTTTTTTGGTGTTCTACTTCTTTAGAGTTACTTGCTACTGAGTGGCTTATTTTTTCACATTCATATTAAATCACTATAGTGTGAACACAAAGGAGTAATTGTCAGTAATAACATGAAATTGATCACTAATCTATACAATGCTATTTAGGATAGACCCACATCTCAAGGCTTTTTATTTTTGTGTGTTTGTTTGTTTTGAGTCTGTGTTTGGTTTTCTGTTTTGTTTATCCAGTTTTGTGTTTGCACAGTAGCTTATAACCAAAACAGTAATGGACAACTGATAGAAGTGCGTGTGTCATTGCTATAACCTCTGCTGCCCTGAAAGACATCTTTTCAGTAAATGTTCAGCATGTTAATTCTTTGTTTTCCTGCTTGGCAGATGACGCCCAAGTCCAAGAGGAAAAGCATTCACAGCAGAATGCTTCGACCCGTCTCAAGGGCCTTTGGTAAGCCTGCTCTTGTTTCGCTGTTTTAAACCAGTTACCAAGCATCCGTGTCTTAAGCTTTTGGAGCTAATTAATTTCTTATGACTTTTCTGATTTGAAATTAACTGTGAGGTGAGAGAAAATTAAATGTTCTTTAATTCGACTCAGGCTTCTGGTGGCCTCAATACACCTCCCATTAGAAAACCATCGTGCACACATTGGGGTTGTCACTGCAAGAGAGGTCAAGGTTTGGAAGGGCAAACAGCAATTTCTTCCCTCCCATGGGGGAGACATCTGCTTTATATACAGAAATAATGGAGAAATCCAGCCTCCTGTGTTAATGATGGAGGAGGAGAGTGTATTGCAACACAATCTTTTTCAACATTTCAGAGGAGGTGTGGGCATTAGTTTCTCTTCGAGTGAAAATGAGGAGAGAAGATAACATAAGGTGATCGACCACGCTGGTTTTGTATGTAGGGGACTCAATCTCATGCTACCTGGGATACGGTGTGGTTTCTGGCTCTCCTTCAGCGCCTCTTTTGTGTGTCTTTGTATCAGAGATGGAGTTCGACCTGGACAAGGCTCTCGAAGATGTTCCCATCCACATCGAGGACCCACCTCCGGCCCCGAAACTAGAGAAGAGGCCATCGGGGGTCATTGCTGAGCTTCCTTCCGAGGAGGGCAAGAAACTCCAGCACTACACCAAACTCAGGCCCAAAAGGAACAAAAAGCAACAGTCCAGCAAGATCACAGTAAGTACCCACTGCAGTCGTTAAATGAGACTAAAAATCAACAGGACGTCTGTGAAATGGAGTCCTTTTATTTTTACCTCAGATTGCTATCTCAGGGCTGCTTCAGCTGTTTTTCAGGGTATTTGAACATCTTGTAAAATGTCAAACTAGGACATGTCTTCTTAGTCCAAATGGACACATGTGTTTCTTCACAGTTAGCTACTCTATAAGGATCCTGAACTGTACTATATGTGTAGTTTCCTTCAAGCTGCTATCGAGGAAAAGAATGTGTGAATATGAACACAAAAAATGCACATAGATCAACAAGGGAGGTTTTTGAATGCCTTTATTTATCACACTAAATATTCCACTAACCAATCGTGGGCTGAGTTTGACGGCCACAATATTGATGTCGCTGAAAATCTTGGATGTGATTTCAGGTGTTAATTATCATCCAGAGTCTGTAATTATCACATGTCATGGGAATGGCAGATGCTTTCAAAAGGATTCATGGTTTGAACAGGGATTTCATGACAGATTTGCAAGTGATTATTTGAATTTCTGTTGGTTGGGGTTTTTTGTGGGTGGATTCTCAATTATCCAGAATTAAAACCTATACACAGGTTGTTTAGTCAAAGTGTCTTTTCCTTGTTGTTCAGGCGGACTGTTTGTTTTCTATATAAGACTTTATGAAGGACAAGATTTATGGAGGTTTTTGAATAAGTTCATTTTTGCTGAAGTGCTGGTGATTTAACACTACTTCATTGTGCTCTTCAGCAGGTCAGTGCTGCTGCACCACAGGAAGGCGAGCAGAACGGCCTCATGGGAAGAGTGGATGAAGGTGTAGATGAATTCTTCTCCAAGAAACTCACCAAGATGGAGACTAAGTAAGTCTACAAAATCATTAATGCCACCCCAACCTTTTATTAACTTAGTGTATGATTTTGAAATGTTTGTGGTGTCTGTAAAAGCATAATGATTGCAGGTTGTCTGATAATGGTGAATGTAAAGAAATTAATGCTCCCTTAAGGTCAAAATCACAAAGGTCACTTAGATCCCTATCCACAATGGAATTGAGGCAAGTCATCGATATTCTGCTCTTAGTACAGTTTTGCTTACATTTATGGTGATTGTGTATTAGGTTCCCTTTAAAATATAGACTTTAAAACCTCACACGTGAAATCTCAGCTTAATAAGGAGTTTTCTTTAGCCGTGCAAAATTTTTGAATGACTGAAGTGATTGACACAAAAGAGGCAGGAGTTAAAATTTGTTTTGATTTATCTGGCTATACTATTGTTAGTGTCAGTCGCTCCCATCAGCATCATTCTACAACCCTGCCAGAAACCATCCAAATAATCTGATTAGTCATTTTGCAATACTGCTTGGGGACTTAGCTTTACTGATCGCATCCCCATTCTTTCCAGGCGACCTTTTCTGAAGAGTTCCGACTCACAGGAAGGGGGCGGCGAAACGGACGAGAAGAAAAAGCGTGACTCCCGTAAGAGCGGCTTCCTCAACCTCATCAAGTCCCGCTCTTCCAAGTCGGAGAAGCCATCGGCTGCAGCGGTGGCGGGGACAGTGGTGGTCACGGTGAGCGAGGAACCCCCTTCTCCAAAGACACCTGTGAAGACGTCAACGGCCGAACCGGCCAAGAGCAAAGAGGCCAAAACACCTGCCACTGACCAGAGCAGCAGCTCGGACCGCTCTGAGGAACTCAAGACCCCCGACTCCATGGACGAGCACTCAGAGGACTCCCTGAAAGGAGACGGCAAGCCGGAGGGCAAGGGCAGCCCGCAGGGAGGGAGGCGCTACGGTGTGCAGGTTATGGGCAGCGGGCTGCTGGCCGAGATGAAAGCCAAGCAGGAGAGGAGAGCAGCTGGTGCCCATAAGGTGGGTACCAACCAACTGCCTGGGCATTTGAAACACACTCTATTGCCTGCTTGGAAAGCATTCGCAGTATTTCAAACACAGAGGGCCTAAAGCTAATGTAAATCACCATATGGGCTGCAGTCATTTTGTAATATTTTTGTCAAGACAACCAGAGCACCTGATTAATTTGTGTAGCTGTGCTGTTAACCTTTTTGGATGACACGTCTCTGACAGGTCTACCCCAATGTGCATTCTTGCATATCTGAAAAAAAGACCATGATTAAGACATGAAACTCCAAAAGGCTCTTTAATTATAAAAACACCTACAAGCTAATTTTGAAATCGCTTTAATGATAAAAAGCGTCATTAAAATCTCATTGATTTGAAGATGCTTGGGGCATTTTATTTACTTTGAATTAGAAAAGTATTTCTATCGTTTCACAACTAGTGAAATGTGGATGTGCAAAAAACTATGATCCCAGTTTCACTCTGGGAAGGATTTTAATTATTGGGAATATTCATGAACCCTACAGCCAAAACCGATTTACTTTATTGAAGCACCTCTTTTGACTTTGATGTCAGTATGAAGGACACACTATTGTCAGTGCAAAAGCAAGGGATTTCTAGAATCCGGCTTCTTATACGTTTGAGACATATTGACATTTTCACCTGTATCAGGATGTCTGGGTTGTCATCCAAATGCATAGTGTTACGAATCATTTAAACATCACTGCAGCACAAGTATCCGAATTAAAAAATCTGGCCAAAACGAATAGCCAACTTCGGGGAAAATACATTGCTATTAGAATGCGACTGGAATTGTTTGTGGTCTTAAACATGCACATCATCCTGAATTAAATAAGCTTTAAGATATCAAAAGAAAAGCTCTATAGCTTTTATTCCTTTGAGCGCTGTTGCAGGGCTGAGAATTAAGAAGCCCCTGATCTGCTCCACGATGACCAAGCAGTTGTTATCTGTAAGGACCATCTGAAACAGTCGGAGAACCAAGAGTTAAACAAATCTATCATTCAGTGTATGCCCGTTGTCTGCATGATAAATAGTGCATAATTTAGCTTGCAGAACCGCTAGTTATCTCTGGGTGTATAGTCAGAAGCAGTACAGACAGTTCCATGGGAAAGCAGCGCCATCTAGTGTTAAAGCGTGCTCTGTACCCACCCTTGTTCAAACGCAACTCTATCACAGCTGTTTTTCTTTGTTTATAACATGTCACATCGAAGTCAGTAGTGCTGTGCAGATATTCAAATTTTAAAATTGTCTTTGCTTACATATCCACATGGTAACTTTCTCTGTACCGCAGCTGGAGTAAACATAAAGCATCCTACTCAGAAAGGATTACATTTGACATTGGCCTCCCCTGCAAACCTGTACACACACACACCTTTTTTTTTCTGTGAAAGGAAAATCAATCAATCAATCGAATGGCAGGCGATTATTTACACACCCTTGTTTTTTCTCGATTCAATCAACCAAGTTTTTCTCGGTTGAATGAGCCTGTCTCTAGGCCGAATCGGTGTCCAGCAGCCTCTGAAAAGATGTAATTGATAAACCAGTGTAGGTTAATGGACATGCATTAGAATTAGTAGGTTAAAATGAAGGGTTTGAATACTTTGCAACTACAACTGCATGCTTATGCGTTTCAGCTGTGATTCAACATATTATCACCCCTCTTTGACTTGGAAATCTGTTTACCTTCTTGTTTTGGATGCATGGTCTCACATTACTGCTCATGTCTTTAATTAATTTGTGTATGATTGCTTTACTCTCAAGGAGAACCTACAGAATCCGGTACGTTAAATAAGGAATCCTAACATTTAACCATTTCTGATAAGGAAGAGTTATTTCTTTTAATGTGTTATGTTTCCAAATCAGTGAGAATTATTTTTGACTTCTTCATGGAAGTTGAGCACAAATGCACAAGGGAACTCAGAAACACAGCTAGTCACATAACCACAGTTTCGAGCAACCAAGAGTGTAGTGTGTTTTGTTCTAGGGAGATCTGAAAAAATAAAACAAAAACAACTATTTAATGTCTGAACTTTTACGGCAGTTTTTTTAGCACATACCTGTTGTCAATATTCTTTCTGTGTCAGATAAATAAATAAACACGCCATTACTGTGCCAAAAGACGGTGCGAGACTGAAGTGGACGGTTTCTAAAATATTTAACAGCGGGTGCTCACATTCCTTCAAGACATCTTATATATGTGCAAAACGCAACCTCCCACCAGCTGATTTGTTGAGGGAAACCTGAATTAAATGTTGGTTTAGTATGTTGTATACAAACTCGAAGGCGAACTGAGCGGTCAGATGTTTTATTGATAGCACATTGTGCAGCATAATACCCTATGGTCAGTCTTCATTTACAAACACCCTTTCCTTGCCCTTTGCATGCGTAATGGGTACCTGCCTTAAACAAAGTCAGGCTGATGGCACTGCCGCTCTAATAGGTTTATAGTGTTTGCTTGGGTGGCTGTTTGCTGACCTTGGTTCACTGCTGAAAGCTCTGTGTTTGCCATCTGTTTGGAAGGTGGGTGAGTAGAGGGCGCTTTGCCACGTCTCTTGGTGTGCACCATATGCAGTGAGCTCTCTGTCAGCATGTCACTCATCGCAGTGAAAATGTAGGCAAGCAGAAACCATTAGAGACAAAGAGCCACAGGCGGGAAGGCAACATGACTGGGAGTAGGCAGCACCCAACTTCTAGTCACAAGAGAACACTTGTGTATTCCATTTTAGACTGGCAAAATGAATCTATAAATATTGTTCAAATGATACAAACATTTTAATTTAGCATAGGAGGGTTTACAAATACGTTCTCTGATTCAACTATTATTATTATTATGCAGTTATACTATTTTTGTCGCCTCCACCATTACTAGATCTCGATGCAGCTGGCTTAAACTTTTCAAACAAATCGCTGGGCACCCATCTGTGTTGAAATCTTTTAGGAATTTCTAATGAGCTTTTAATGGGAAGTCGAAGTTTGACAGGATGAACGTGTTAATAGGGGATTGTTTTCATGCCAATGCACAGGCAATTAAAGGAAACTGTAATACATGCACGTAATTATGTCTGTTTGTTTGTTTTTGTTCCCAATATAAACCATGAAAGCAATTAGCTACAAGTCGCACAACCCACACACGGATTTATTATGACAATAATCCGCATTTGCACATTTTTGGAGTGGTTTGAACTGGGGTCTTTTCATTTTGTAAGGCTGTGGACTCAGCTTAGTTGAAGACCAGCATAAAACTGGAGTTATTCCTAGTGTGATTGTGCTAAAATGGCAAAGATTTTTTCTAATTTAAAATATTTGTTCATGGGTTATTTACTTTGTCGCAAGCTGGGATACAGGGACAAAAAAGTCAACTTATAACTTCAACAAAAGAAGTAACTAGAATCTGTGTAGTCGGTATTGCTGTATTTCTTCAGTTCTCAGTTTGTGCGCATCTTATTCTCTCTTCATGCTCTCAGAAGTAGAGCTGTCAGGATTGCTGCATCATCAGTCTAAGAAAAACACTTGTACATCGTTGCACAACATTAATAGAGCAGCTTAGCTCTATTATCTTCCGCTTAAATGAATGATGCATGTAATTTGGACGGATTAATCATCATTGCAGGTCTGCGTTTTAATTAACTTCTTTCCTGCACTACAGTCATGTTTGGCATCCCCATACGAAGGGGAAAGAATGCCCCGAAAATCACATTGTTCACCAGAAAAGAAAAAAGGTTTCACCGTGTTAAACACAAGGTTTGTCTTTAAAAAGAAAACATAAAAGCACAGTAAATAGGAGTGTGGCAGAAGTGACCGAAACAGCTGATTTGGGAAAAAATAAAGGATGTTTACAGTGATCATGTGATCAGTGAAATGTTTTCCTACAAGGACCCTTTCCTGCACAAATTTTAACTTGATCTCTGTGTACTGTATATACAAGAGTGCTATTTGAGTAATGCATGCAAAGCTATATCTGAAAAGAAAATCAGTGTCCCTCCTTCTGTTATAATAGAGTCTTGTACCTTGGAAGACATCATTCATATTTGACGGTCGTGTGGTTTTTGGTTTTCAGACGCATGATTGCTTGCCCAGCCCAGACAGACCAGATGGAAATGCATCAGGTAAGTGCACTTGACTACAAAAACAGCCTGAATTTCCCCCTTGGCACACTGCTAATGTCATTTAATGTTCTATGGAGAGGCCAGTTTGCTCAGCAGGAAATTGGAAGCATTGGCTTTCGGGGCTCTCGCTGCTGTATGGGAAATTGTCAGCTGTTTTTTATTTTACAAAGCATGGTAAACAAGCAACTCCAAAACTTCTAAGCTCCGGTTCCCCTGGAGGTTTAAAGGCCTAGATTTTGTTCCACATTCTGTCCCCGAGCATTTAAATAAGCCAGTGGGTTTCCAAGTTTAACAGTCTTCGATACAGATAAAGCCATGCATGACTTCAGTACAGCATTTAATTCTGTATTCCCAGTGACCCATGTTATTCGATTAAAAAAACATGCAAATCAAGTACTACATTTTACATCACTGTAGACAACATAAAAATCTTCCTTTTCTGATTTTTTTTTCCCTTGTTTTTCCCACCACAGTCTCTGACAAAGACAAAAAACACATTTATTTAGGCTGGTCAGACTGCCTCTGCTATATGAAAGGAAGTTCTGATGTCATTTATCAAATCTGTCTGTCCAAAAGTCAGTTTCATGCTGTTACAAGACCTCTGTCTGTGGAGAAATTCACCTGCAGTTGATGTTAACGTGCCTCTAGGTGGAGTTTCTTATTAACTGTGTATCCCAGTGTACATATTGTACTGTTCCCTAATTTGTCACATTTAAATAGGAAAATACACATCTATAAGCAGTCTCTGATTCTTTTTTATTCAAGTGTGCATTATTTTATTATTACTTAATTATCTACTTCATTAAAACTACTTAAAATATCCTATACTTATATCTCCTCCTGAGAAATATGTTTTTTTTGTTTTGTTTTTTTCTGATGCTTTTCTTGATGGTAAAATGATGTAATGATTAACGTGTCCTATGTTTTGTATACACGCAATAATTGTAGAAACTTTTTACGCTTCACTTAAATAAACCAGAATTGGGTAACTGAAATACTTAGCTTCCTTTTGTAGTAAAGGGTCACCCCACCCCACCAGAGAGCCGAGTTGCTGGATCCACCAAAGGGGACTTGAGTGTAAATACTCCAGAGAAGAGCCTGAAAAGTGAAGGGAAGCCAGAGGCAGCACCAAGGAGCCGCAACTCTTCCTCAGCCTCCAATCCCAACAGTCCCAAACCCCTGCCACAGGGCAGCAAGCCCAGTCTGAGCTGCCGGCCCACAGTTCCTCAGAAGCCACGTACCAGTAGCAGTAAGAGCATAGGTAGGCCGGACTCTCAGACTCAATCACAATCAGGGGTGATGGAATGAAATTCAAAGTTGGGGGTGGGTCAGGACTGGTACAAGCTAAAGTGACACCCAATGTAAACTGGTCATTGTTGTTTCCTCTTACTAGATGAAAGCCCCGACTCTCCAGGTGGGAGTGTCTCTCCGAAGGTCACTCTGCTGCCACACCCCCTGAAGAAAGCCCAGTCGGAGAAGATGGGAGAGGGCCAGAACAGCCCACTCCTCAGTGGATCTGGCAGCTGGCCTGCAGCTCCGGAAGGTAGGTTACGGGGTCTTAGGTTTCAGTTCGAGGTGGGTGCTTATTTTCTTAAACTCCCCTTTCAAATTCCCATTTGGACTGGCCAAAATCTATGGGGGCGGGTGAAGACCATACATGACACAGATTTATTTATTCTTATTCCCTCTGGTGAAATGGTTCCACACTGTTCAGTAACAGTATAGGAGATGCCCATCCATACATAATGCAAAGGTTTTCGGACAGTAGTATTTGTTTTCAGTTAATCACAAATCATTTAAACCAAATTGAACTTCAATTGACACTGAACCTGCTAGGATCAAGCTCAGAGACTACACTCCTAGGTATCCTAATCTCTACATTTGTCAGATTCCAAGTTATATTGCTCTTGTGTGTGCACCCATACTGCTGTAGCAATTATAGACACCGATCCTTGTCTTAGTGTAGTGATTGTTGTTTGAATGTGTGTTCCTTGTCATTGTACTGCTTTAACATATTCCCTCCTGTGACTGTTCCTTGCCTTCCAGATCCCCTAATCATTGTGTTTGCTTCTGATCACCTTGTCTGTGTTGCATGTTGTGTTAGGTTCCATTATCCTCCATTGATTCACTTCAGTAATGTCACTAACGTTGGGTACAAATGAAGCAACTATGGTATCCAACTCACCCCTGAATTGAACTCTTTTCTGTGGAATGGCATTATACCTGAATAATTCAAATACAGTGCCAAATTCAAACATAACTTTAGTCATATCTCTTTTACTCATAGACGTCTCCTGCTTTTTGGGAGCCAGGGTGTGCAGTGTTACAGGTTCAAACACTTAAAATATCTCAGATCTGTCTCTTACTCAGACGTGAGGACAGGGACAGTTCGCACCTGTTTCAGACCCAACACTAGTGACACTGATCATTCATTTCCAATAGGCAATATCAAATGTTACCAGTTTCAACCGGGTTTAAATTATGATTATTACAATGTGTTATAATTTCCTTATAGAATTTCCATACAGAAAATTAACTGTGAGCGTCAGGACTTAAGGGAAAAAACCATGATAAATATCTTTAAATCATAAAAAAACTGAACAACCTAAGCACAACAATTGTATCCTGTTCAGAAAAATATGCACACTGCAGGATGTACAGTACTGTTTAATCGGAGGGTTAGTTCAGAAGTCGATTGCATCCCTTTTCCTGCCTGACATTACCACAATGGTTAACTGCCAACAGGTGCGTGCGTGTGTGTGTTTGTGAGACTGACATTAAGATCGCCAAACTAGGCAGTCGGTTTCAATTGCTTTTTGAACGAACGCTAAAGGAAAGACTCCTTCTCCTTAGTGGAACTTACTGGGGAGGATAACACATTCGATTCAGATCATGACCCAGACAAGTCCCCTGCTGAGAGATTAAGAACCACTAGCGCCGCAGAGGAAGTGAGCGAACAGCAGCGCAGGAAGTCCAACCCCCAACCCGGTTAGAACTTTCACCTTTCACCTTTCACCTTTCACCTTTCATGTTCCACAAATCAGCAGGGCAGTGTGTAGATTCCTGTCAGGAGCTTCGTAACACTGGCATTTGAAGGGATATTTCCTTTTGCTTGGCATGTGCAAAGAAGCTACTACAGTAAATCTACATACTGCTTTAATTTCCAAATGGCACTGTGTTAATCTGTTGAGTTTCACTGCTAGATTTTCCTCAAAAAACATAAGACTGAACTAATTTTCTATTAACTTCCCAGATTTAAACAATTATTTTAAAAGAAGTTAAGATAACACTAATAGTATTAACTTGGTGCCAGTTGGAAAATCACCTAGCTTTTCATGTCGTATGATAATATGTTTTCTGAAGTTTTTCTTTATCCTAAATTGACGTTTTTTAATTGAATATCAAGAAACTTGTTCATGTTTCAAGGTTGCTGTCAGTATAGATATAATAAATGGCAAAAGCCCTTTTATCTCTTTTTCCGTCAACACTTTATGCTGCATCCTGTCTATACTGTAAAAGCATTATTATTCGTATTACACAAACACTCTTAATGACTGCTGGTGAGTACAGATAATTGTTCAAGATTTCAAGATTTTTTTAATCGTTTCTTTTGTATGCAGTTAATCATTTGAATTAGCACAGCGTAGGAGAGCACAGAAATAGTTCAAAAATGATTAATTTGACCTTTAAAGGGTAAAATTCAATCTGCTGTATTTACAAAATATATAAATACAGTTGGCTTTGACTTTGAGAACAAATTTTTTGTTAGGCATTTCAGAGGAGCAGGCAGGGACCGAGAACTAATACATTCAATAAACAGGTTTCTGTGGTTCTGTGCACTGTTTAGTGGGTCTCAGTGTAGTCCCAGTGCACTGTATGATTTGACACAGCTCTACAATGTAATGAGGGTAGTCAGGTAAGGACCACTGTGGTTTCACAGATATGCAAGACGCATCTTATGAAAGTTGCTCTTAACTTGCTATGTGTCACAAGGGCCCCAAAACGATCACTCAAGGCCATGTTTACAATACAGTATGCCCCTGATGCAGAAAATTTTAAAGTGGAGGAAAGAAATGGCAAGTGTAAAGTCAAGCCAACCAGAGCACATCATGAACAAATTTCCTGATCTAAGAAGAGAGTGAAAGTGTGTGCAATCCAGGCATTTACATCCCATATTTTACCACAGCAGAGCATCCTGAGAAACAGATATGAGTTCATTAGGTTGTGTTTGTCCACACCTTATAAACAACACCAAACATATTAACAATATTCCTTGTGGACTTCGTTTGAGGATTTCACTGTACTACTTGGGTTACTTGTCATCCCAGAACAGATACAAATCTGAAAAAGTATAGAAGAGTACAGCCCAGTTCCATTACAAAAAACGTAATTATTGAATAAAGTAGTAGAGCAGCTTTTCCATTAACCAATGTATAGACTTCAGTGAGTTAATGTACTTTATTGTTTTCCTCTTAAACTCAAGGGCCACTAAGGGGAACTTACAGGGCCTGTAAAGATACATTAGAACAAAACGGAGGGTTAATTCCCAGTGAACATAGGTTTGAAATTCCCTTGTCACTGCACTGACCCTCAGCTCTGTTTTCACATTGTGCCACGCAGTGCGGCCAACTTCTATGGTGGAAGCATCCCAGCACAGGAGCCCGATCCGCCAGCACTCGGAGGACAATGGGTCTAAGGCAAAGGAGAGGTCGCCCAACAAAGACCAGAACCAGGGGTCTAAATCTGGGGACTCCGGAGAAGAGGTGGACAAAGACTTTATTTTTGTATAGAAAGAAAGACAAACTAAAATGTACCGCACCACTCCGATCTATCGTTCACCTTTTTCCAATCAGGAATCTGTTGAAAAGCCAGTATCATTTCCCAGCCCTGTCATGTTTTGCCGTGTCCCGGACTGAGCAGAAATGGTGTGAGGAGGAGAAGAGAGAGAGAGAAAAATGAGTGTTATTCTCAGTTTGGGTGGGTAGAGTTGCCAAATGACGTGCTTTACACTGACACATTTTCAGAAGTGCTTCAGAGAGAGAAGTTTCTCCTTTAATACTTACACACTGGTAAGAAATAGCCACAGAAAACTACCCAAATGGTTTTACTCAGCCGTTATGTTGGTTAGTGTTTTTTTTTAATGGCTGGAAAGGTCTCAATCCAAGGCTAGCATCATTATACAGCATCCTTTGTTATGTAGCCCAATATATCAAGAGCACTGATGGAAACTCCTATAACTGAGTGGTTCTGTGGGCTGAAGTGCGAAAACACTTGAGTGCCTCACATGGAGTTTAGCTTGCTGAACAGCCCTGCTTTGACATGATGGCCTTCTCTCATTCCCACACCGGCTGTTGTATCTGTCTTACACTTGGCTTTTTATATATTTTTTTACCAGTCTCGAGTATCAACTTGTGAACTCGTTTTTTTTGTTTAAGTTGGTTTCTTTTCATTTTAACTTTTTTTTCTCTGCAAAAGTCACAGCCACTCTCTGACTCCTACATGGATTAATATGCAGCTTTGAATTTTGTGCTTTGGGATTCAGTTTTTCTTCGGTGCACCTCGAGCTTTAAAGAATTGCTTACTCTGAGAACAACGGCTTCATTTCGCAGATGTTCTTGTGTGTGCACACCCTTGTGAATCGTAAAAGAAGCAGTCAACAAATGTTTGAGCATTTCCTAGTAACCCACCCACTCCAAAAAAACAAAAGTACCACAGCTGGCATGGAATTGTAAAGTAATCATGATTAAAACAAAGACTATGACTAGGATTCAACTGATCATTTTACCATCACGAAGAGTAGATCTGTTGAACTGATCACTACTCTTCGCATCCAGCTTATGGTTTGTAAAGTACATTTGTAATTTCAATGTTTCATTCGGTTCAGTGTTACATGTCATGCCATATATTTGGATTTATTAGTTTGAGCTGGGAAAGAAAAAAAAATCTTCTGCCTGCTTTTTTCAGCTGTGAATAATCTCAATAACGTAGCTGCACAAAAAAACAAAAAAAAAATAATCTTCCTAGTTTCATAAAGCAAATAAACTGGACACAAATTGTCTTAAGATGCGTCTTTCACACAGCAGACACTGGACTAGCTGCTGGACTTGAGTGTGACCAGTGTGCATGTGAAGAATATATATATATGTGTTCATGTACACACATCCTGTATTGCTAAGCACACTAATAAAAAATAACAAATAAATAAAAGTTTTTATATAATTTATTAAAATAAATAAAGGGGTGCTTGGTGATGGGTTTTTATCCAACATAAGGGAAATTTTTTTCCTTCTGAAAATTTACAATATATGAATTAAAGCGCAAAATAAGTGATTAATGGGTTTCTGGTAGTGCACTGTGGTAAGCACAAAGGATAGGTGTAATTTAAATATGGGAAACGGGGATTGCAATATTAGACTAAATATGGATGTATCATTTCTTAAAAATACTGGAATTTTTTATTCTTATTAAAATATGGGCTTTTTTGTTTTCTTTTTCTCAGATTTTTTAATTATGCAATATTTGACATTTTTCCTGTTAAAAAAAGGACATTATTTACAGATTTCATTAAACACTTCTACAGGTTGTGGAGATTTCTTTGTGTATATTTGTACCAATAAAAAAAAATGATTTTACAAATTGAATGTGAGCTTGTATGTTGTTTTTGTTTAGTTGTAGTCAAAACAGCCCCCCCCCCTCCTTCATTCAACATTATCCTTAATTGCAGGTATTCAAATGCCATCCATTATTATAGAAGATTGGATTAAATGAAAGTGATTATTTTTTCCATCTCCGTGAACGTGCTCCATTAGGAACTGTCTTGCATATACTGGTGACGTATTCACTGTCTCCTCACAGCTGTAGATGTATGTACAATCATTATACTGCAATTGAATTGTATAGTCCAAACGAGGCACAACATAATATGTTAAGACTATTAAAGTAAAAGTGCTCTTAATCAACGCTGTCTAAAACATGCCAGGGTTGTGCCAAACACAACCCACATTTGTAGCATTAACAGATGCTCATAGTAAGACACAAGATGGCACATTATGCTAGAGGAAGGAAAGAAAGCTGTGTTGCTGTAAAACATGCCTCTGCATTCATTGTAGGAATGAAGAAACTATATTTTTAATTTGCAAGATTTGTCCTTGACCTGCATTCTCTCAGTAATTCATAATCAGATGCATAATTGCATTGTATATATTTTGTATGACTCAAAATTTCTGAATTCATCTTTTTGGGCAGCATATTTCAGCCAACAAAGTGACCCACTGAACAGGAACAGGAGTCGAGTTTTTTGGGGTTTTATTTTAGTTCATCTTTTGTTAACCATCACGTGAAAAGAATCCTTGTATACAGATAACTTCCACCAAGTCAAATCCCACTGCAGATCTGTGTGAGCCACAATCTGTGCCCTTATAAAGAACACCTCCATTCCCCATATGAATCACGCGTACCATCTCCGACCAGCGTTACACTGGCATGTCAAATCTGTTCATCCTGTTGGTCATATTGCTTCTCTATTTATGTCTCTGGAAACCTCTCCTTTGATATGCAGCAATATGTTTTTTTAATTTTATAAGAATATGTTAGTCTATGGAAATAAATTCAAACTTTTGTGTTTTTCAACTTTTTTATTATGGTTTTATTTTCTGCAGCATCAAATAAACAAATGTTTAAGTTGTAAAAGTACAGTCAATTTAACGAATGGCCAGCAGGTGGCAACCTGTGTTCAAGTCTAAAATGAATTCCTCTCAAAATTTCTGAAGCTGTATTAGTTTTCATGAACATTATTATGAATCATATTAAAACTACATTGGTGCCAAATCTATTTTTATATTGCTGTATGGTATTTCTTTAAAAAAAATGCTACAAACGACATATATGAGAAGACAAACCAACTATAAGTTGTCTAAGGCTCAAGGTTAACTTGTTGGACAGTATTGTTTGTCATATACATAGGATAAAGGGTAAATAAGAATATTTAGTAAATTCTCCTATGTCTTTATTTTTTAAAGTAAGAATATTTGTCGTATATGTTGAAATGTTTGCATTGGTAAACCACATACGCGCACCTACAGCTTCCTTGTGAAATTGGAATTGTATGTATTTGTTTATTTATTCTATTTATATAATTATTATGCCGTTATGTTATTATTTTATATTTTTAAAATGTATTTTAATGTATATAATTGTATTGTGTCATTCTTTAGGTCAATGATAGTTCAATGGTAGTGCTTCATTTTGGATTGACTTAAAACTAAATATTTACATACATGTTTAGTCTCAATCACAGCATGGACATCCATCCATAACCGTGTCATAGCAGACAGATGAGTGGCGTCTGTTTTAAAGTCCATGGTGATTTCAAATTGTGGATGTATCAATTAATTCTGAGTGGAGAACAATGAGTGATCTAAAACTTAGTGACATGGATCAAGACCAGCAAATAAAAGAAACCATGCTCTTTCAATATGTCTAGCTCAATTATAAAAGACTGTTTGAAACGTCACAGAAAAGCTGCTCCTCTGTCTGATACAATACGGACGCAGTTCTGTAGCGCAGATGTCCGCAGTTCTGCGCGGCTCCACCAATGGGATAGGAAGGATTCTGCAGATCTGCGGACATCTGCGCCACTTATGTATACTTATGTATACGCAGGCGTGTGAATGAAGTTAACTCGCCCATGCCTGGGAGGAGGGGTTTTCTGCTCGTCAACTGCGAGAGAAAATAAAAGTGGCATCCTGCGCTGCTGAACAGGTCGGGAAGCACATCTCCTGCTGGCGGATACGAGCGCTCTCTGCCAACTCCAGCTTTTCTCTCCTGTTGCTTCCCTTTCTAAATCACTCCTAACTTCCCGGGATCGCCATGGACAGCACCTTTGACAACCTGGACGCTGCTGGCTTTCTGCAGATCTGGCAGCACTTTGATTCTGATGGTAAGAGCAGTTCTAATGTTTCTATTATCTGATCCTCTTTGGTCTTTTTCAATTAGTATTTTTAATAAAAAAAAAAATGTGGGCCATGCATGTTTAGTTTAATCTTCTCAAATAAAACAACAGAAAGTTTATAAACACCTGTGGTTAACATCTGCCACATTTTAACATGATTGGTTAATTTTAGTTTTTAAAAGCCACTGTCGGATCCAAAACGTGGGCATCCTTTGGAGACCTATAGAAATACCGATCTATTTCCATTGTTGGTTTGGTTTAAAAGTGTAAAATAAGTGCATGACAAAAGCCTTTAGTGTTTGTGTAAACATCTTGTTTTTCTTGTGGTCTGGCTGTAAGTGATTAACCACAGCCTAATTGATTTGCAGATAATGGCTACATTGAAGGAAAGGAGTTGGATGAGTTTTTCCGACACATGATGAAAAAATTGGGTTCTGGAGTAAGTAATGTATGCCTTTAATCTCTGAACTGTATTTTTTCCTTCTCACTCAAGAGAAGTCCTTTGACAGATAACAATGTAGAGGAGCGCACTTGTTGGGCTGGGTGGGGTGGCCCTTATTCTCCAGGCTGCCTGAAGGATGCGTCCCGGTGTGGAGAGCTTTTACGCACAGGTGCTGGAGCGGAGCGCCGTCATCCAGACTTGTCAAAGTGCTCCTTTACGGTTCAATTAATCATTTTAGATGTGCTCATGACCTAATTAAGAAAAATGTCAGTAGTAAATAAGTGTATAGAATAAGGCGATATGGTTTTGTCAACTGCGCTATTGTGCTCTGTGTACATGGTAAGCACCACTGTGCCAAGACTGAAAGCTTTTAATACAATGGGACAAAAGCAAACGCTTCTGTTCAGTGTTTGCATAGTGTTTGTTTGATCATTGTGTGTCATTCTGAGTGATTTGACAAGAAGCCTTTTTGTTTTTCGAAAAGGGGAGCAGGACATAATCAAATGTAATGCGAACCCGATTGAATGAACTTCATATTATAATATCATGGGAGATTTACAGTAAAATAATAATAAATTAATACAAATAATATAGAACATTAAATATTTAATTTGATATTTTATAAGACACTTATAAACTAAGGTATAGGTAATAATAATAATAATAATAATAAAGCAATATTTATAAATAATACATATGTTACACAGTGCGATGCTAAGTACAATACAACATAAACCTAATGTAATATGTATAGTATGAGTGGCCACACCATAGTCTACCACACATTAAGCTTTAACAGCAAGCATGAGTCAGTACAGCCAGTTCACAGAAGAGGCTGCTGCTGTGCTCCTCTGCAGTGGACGGTGTAGAGCAGTGCTGGTGATAACAGCTCTTCGATTCCAAGGCAGAGAGCTGCAGTGTAGGGTCTACAGGTGAGATGTGAACGAGCTTGTTCTGAGGAGGCTCAGTGCTCAGAGATAGTGTAATCCTCATGCCTTGTAGGTTTCTGGTTCTCCCAGGTGTGAATGAGCTGTTCTCACAGGTGAGCTAATATAGGGAACAGAACAGTCAAGAAGAGAGTAGAACATCACCAGCAAGGATAAGAAGGAATATAGGAGGAGTAGAGGCTGTAATGTTAGGGGGACAATTTAGTGATGAGAGAGAGGGGTAAGCAGGGATGTTGCACACATTCTCTTTATTGGGACAAGATAGCATTTCTCAGGTCTTTAATTGCTGGTAATCAATAATTATAAAAACAAAAAGATTGCTGTAGGGATAGGGCTGGAACTGAAAAGCCCCCAAAAATATTGTAATATTTCAATCAAAATAGGTTCCCCATGCCATGGATTTATAACATTTATTTATTTATGATTGTATCCGAAAGGAGAATATGGTTCAGACCATTTTGAAACATGTAAAATGGAAAACTGATATCTCTTCCTAAACAGAAATTGATTGGTAGCATGTTTTGTATTTGAGCTGTGCCAAATCTCTGAGGTATACTAAAAAGGGCTCCAAAGGTGTGAGTTTGTTTTACAGTATCTTGATTGATTGGCTTCATTTCATTCTCTGTTGTTCTTTGAGTACCAGGAGAAGGCTGTCTATGTGATTTCAGAGGCCATGCTAATGCATTTGACAATTAAATTATATTGATCGGATTTGCTCCAAATGAATGATTTATCATTTTGCCAGTATACATGTTACATTAGTGAAGATGTACAAAACTAATAAATAATAATAAATCTCACGAACCTACTTCAATACCACTACACAACATCACATGAAATATGTATAATTAATAGTATAAACATCTGATGTTTGTAAAAAGGAAAAACATACAGAGGCCCATATTCACAGAACAGCAGAGAAGCCCTTCATATAAATTCAAGTACCATGAGTGTAGCTCTTTTCATGTGAAATGCTGAAGGGAACTTTGACTGAATATACTTCACTATAGCTAAGTACATCCAGAAACAGCCATCTACTTAACTGTTCAAAATAATTGCAACCATGTTGAATACTACAGGTGGCTTATAAAACAACAACAATTATACAAGTGTGTGATGCCGATGCTTCTTCCATTGTTACTGCTTTAGTTCTTTCTATATTTTATAATGAGAAAACAACATTGATCAAAATGAGATGAGATTATAAAATAATATTGGAGAGGAATTACATTTTTTTAATGCCTAAAAGTAGGATCCACATGCAATTCCTAGTTCTAGAATTTGGCCATGTTTTACATTTATCATTTCTGATGACTGATTTTCTTTGATTCTTTGATTTCCATGCTGTATTTGGGAAGTTTTTTTTATTGTCCACAAAAACAATAACAAACAGGCCTGCTTTTGTTTTGTATTAATTAATTAAACCAAA
Source organism: Amia ocellicauda (assembly GCF_036373705.1). Taxonomy (NCBI): domain Eukaryota; kingdom Metazoa; phylum Chordata; class Actinopteri; order Amiiformes; family Amiidae; genus Amia; species Amia ocellicauda. Next base: position 6,081,245 of record NC_089867.1, read on the forward strand.
AACAATGGACTTTTGAGGGCTGAAAAAGGATTGTCGTGCCAAATAGGAATTGATTAGAAACATATAGTGAGCTTGGTGGGATCATTCTTGCTTTATAATCCAGGTATCGCCTAATAACTCTCTTGTTTACAATACAAATATCACTGCATAATTTGATATGAAACTACTGAACATCTGTCTTGGTCTATTCTATATACCTGCTCCTTCTCAATTACACAAGGGGCTTCATGTGTCAAAGGGCTTCTGCTCTGGATATCTAAATTGTGTTTCTTCTCTTTGTTTCCTTCCTCCTTCTAGCCAGTGTAGTGTGTATAGGCTGATTGGTTTGATGGATTTGGTTGGTTGGTCTCTTTTTTATAGAAACTAACAAGGGGATGCTTTTCTAGGACTCTGTCTTGCAAAGGAGCCAGTCTGGCCTCTCATCAAGCCTAGATTTAATAGCAAGTGTGTAACCAGATTATGAAAGCAGGAGTAATAAATGTGATCATCTAGGCCGGGGATCAATGATAAATGTCTTTTCCAGTGATATGGCTGCTAATGAATGCCCTGCTTCTTTCCCTTGTAGCTTTGAAAGGGAACTAAAATACATCATGATAGGAGCAATCTGTTTGATGTTTATGGGAGATGGTTTAATTTAGGCACAGAGAGCAAGGATTGCAGGACTATAATCTGCTTGTGCTGTAGTTTACTATTTATGTGCGCTAATAGATGTATATGTCGTGAGAAAAGCAGGAGACGAAGCAGGCTCTGTTTTAAGTGGCTGCTTTTACATTTGCATTTCAACATTATAGATGAATATACATTAGAATGGTTTCTTAAGTAATGCTGATGTTATTGATTATTATTATTTATTTATTAGCAGACGCCCTTGTCCAGGGCAACTTACAAAATATAAGAGCAATACAAAGTGCAATAATACAATGCAATAATACACTGTATTACAAACAAGAGCAATATTCAAGAAATTGTCAGCAATGATGCCTTAGTAGTCAGATGATCCCAATTTAATGTGAGAACAATCTGGATGTTTCCATTTTGATCATGGTCATAGTGTCCACACACGTCTATCTGGCCTCACACAAAGAAGGAGGCATTTTCAGATGCATGGATTTTGGTTTCAAACAGTCCCAAATGTTCATGCTTCCACAAATGTTGTCTGTGTGCCCTTCTGTACAGTCGATCTCTGTGGGAGGTGACAGAGACAGACATTGATTTTCCATTTTGAGAGGGACGTGGCAATTGTCCAGTTGATGGAAAAACAAACTTCAGAAATACAATTTTTTTGCTATAGCATCTGCTGTGCTGTAAAGGGTAAAGCTGAAAGATCAATTTATTGCGTGCAAGATTATACCTGCAAGATATTTGTCAATATCTTTAATGTGATTACAGAAGCTGGCATGAGCAAAAACTGGTGAAGCAGTCAGTTTACAGTGATGGGGGGGTAAAATGGCATGGCGTTTTCAATGCTTTTTACAGTAGCAGAATGTCAGTGCAGAAATGTGAACTCGTTATCTATAATTATGTTTGTAGCTCATGAGTTATCCATGCGAAATAGTTTGATCAATCATTTTATAAATAGTTTCCTAATTTAAGTCCATTATGTTGATAGTAGCAAACTCGATAACAGTTGGCCAAATAACTTGTGTGGCTCCAGTATGTCATCACATACGATTATAACATCAGATCGGTCATTTTGATATGGACTCATCACTTTGACTGTAGACTTAATTACAATATAAAGGATCTTTTGTTTTACAGTGTAGAAGATATTTAGAATGTAGTGGATTAATTAACCCTGTTATCCAGGTAAGCATTTGGTTACCTCAAAGCACAACAGGGACCTTTCTCTGGTGATTTGAAAAGCCTACGTTTTATATTATAACAGTAACAATAAAACCAAAAACTAATTTATTTTGTATATGATGCTTGTCCCATTGATCTTCTCTTCTCTTTTAAAGGACAAAGTGTCAGAGGAGAAGGTTCAGCGATTAAAAACGAGGTTCATGTCGGCGTACGATGCCACTGCTGACGGTCGCCTACAAATCCAGGAGGTAAAGCTCAGTTAACTGTGATGTTTGGAAAGATCCCCATTAGACATATGTTTGTTTTGTATCCTTGATTTAAAAGCTTTTTTTTCTGCCAACTGTCAATTTAATTGCTTGTTACAGTATATTGTTTAATTTGTGCCTCAATACAAACACGCAGGCAAAGATTACTACCAGATATGAAGGCTGCCCATATGGGAGACTAAGGTAGAATGGGCAGGAAACATGTATTGCCATTGCCATGGCGATTACTTTAAAAACAACCTATTATATCTAGGTTGTCTAGGTACAAAGTGGTAAATGCACAATCATTTATATTGAACCCAGCCATGCAACAACAACAAAAACAGGTATACCAACTGTAACACAAAAATACCAGCACACTGAACCCAGCTTATAGAACAATTAATCATTTTCCAATTATTGCTCACTGCATTCTTTAGTTTTGAGGCAGTGGATATGATATATGATTAATAAAATCCATACAAATGATTGATGATTATGAATTCATAATATTAATTAGTATTATGATGATGATTATTAACACAGTACAGTCACTAACATTAAGTAAAAGGAGAAGATTAATGTTCTACAGGTGTAATCTACCCAGGTGTGTCTTAAGGAGGTGCACAAAGCAAAAGGTTATTTTAAGCAAAACTACAATATAGCCAACCAAGGGCACAAGCCATCACATGCAAAATATGAAATACTGCATTCATGCATTTATTTGCATTGTACCGGCTTAAGATATTTAAATGTGTACTTGTATGCAGCGGCGGATTTAGGTATAGGCGACATGGGCAGCTGCCCAATGCGGCATCTTGTCGGGGGTGGCCTGCACAAAAAAATGTGGAATGGTGACATTTGCACGATCGGTTTTCTATCGCTCATTTGCTTCAAGGGGGGGGCGGGCGGGGTGGCAGGGGGTGCTGAAGGGGGGGGGAGGGGAGTTCACCCAGGGAGCCATACAAGCTAGAACCGCCACTGCTTGTATGTTAACTCCATGTTTCTGAGTGGTTATATAATATGAAGATAATAATATTGTGGTCGTAGTTACTTTATTTTGATGTTTAATTTAAAATGCAGAAAAAGACTGTCACTGGTCATACTAAACTTGGAGCACAGGGCAGACGCAGCTCCTGGTAAAAATTCACTGGAAATCCCAGAAGCCCAAAAATATGCCTCTGACTAAGTAGGTCCTTGACTTTGGATTAAGAAGCATGTTCCTTATAGCACACAAGTATGTGGGCCTGGACCAGAACAAAATATTGCCCTACCTGCAAATTATCAGTTGCAATTTATTTAAAAGTGAAAGGCCACTTTCTAGTGCACAACTGGGTACAATTCAGTTTGTGACTTGTGATGCATGGATACGTTTGCATTTTCACTTGGTCAAGGCCAAAGTACACACATCAGCTTCACAGGAGTTATCAGGTAGAAGTGGATCTATTATTGATATTACCGTAAGTCACTCTAACGTGCCCTTTTATAACGGCTGAACATTTCCTGACAGCAGACAAGCCTACACTATTCAATATAAACAAAGAGACAACTTATGGGACTAAATAATGCATAATCATGTTTGAAAATGTTGTTGTGCTGGCAATTTTATGAACGTAAGGTTGTATTGAGGGCAAAACTGACATTCATTAAGATATGCCAACCACATACTGCAGACTAATACTCCCATGTAGTACAATCACAGAGATGCTATTCAATTTTATATAGAAATTGATACAAGACACAAAAACAAAGGAGAAATGGTCACGCTGTTGATGTTGTCTCCTTGTTTCCCTGTTGGCGGTTCATTGTAGAGGAAAAGAACAACACAGCTGAGAGAGATCCTTCATTAAGCTAATGGAACAGGGGCACAGTAATCTAATGATCTGATCCTGAACATAACCAGACAGCCGCTGACAGAGCTAGCGTCAAACCATGTGCAGAATTTCTCCCCAAGTACACAAAACAATATTACCCGTTACACAAACGCCAACCCCTGTATCTCAACCAGGGATGGGATTAAGTGGTCATCCTGTCAAAAGTCGGTTAAATCTATGCAGCTGCAGCTTAACTCATCCCTATCCTTCCAAACAAACATGCTGACAAGTTGCAAAGTAACATTTTCGACAAGAGCAGTCCTCTTGAAAGCTTCCTTTCCTAATTTGACTGTAAATTGGATTTTGTGTTTCTGATCATATTTCTGTTAATGACATATTTCACATTATTATGGGTTTCCAAGACACAAACTAGAATGTTCTCATCGGTCTTTACGCTCCAGATTGGGATGAGCTCACTGAGGCCTACTGAGCATGCCTGAAAGACTGTCACCAGGGGAAACCAAGGTTTCATGCTGAGCAGTTTTCAATGCCAAAGATATGACTTCCAACATACTTGTGGATAATGGCACCAGGGCTCAAAACCAATAGTTCAAACCACTGAAAGAGAATGTATACAAGGAACAAGAGATATTGAAAGCTGTCAATGAGAATGACCTCAGGATGTCTTGTAGTGGGTGTAACTACAAAGGTTTTTATTTTTTAATGGCTTCCCAGACATACTTAAAAAATGTGGACATTCAAATATTGTGGATGAATTCACGTGACAGTGAATGTAATCTACTTAAAGATTGAGATACATAAATGGAAACATAATAGAAGAATGCTATAGGTTGTTTAATTGTTGACTATGTTTTTATTTTTGGTTAAGAGATGTTAAGGCTTTTTGAATGGTATGAATTCCATCCACTGTGCTTTAAACTTCAACTGTCATGTATTTATACATTGACTTACTTTAGATTTATGTTTTAAATACTTCAGATGATAATTTTAATTATATATTTTGATATTTTGTGAAATATTAAGGGGTTGAATTCTATGCAGTGTACATATTCATTATAACCATACCTATGCTATCGTTCTCACAGTTAAATACATCTTATCTATGACTGGGAAAGAGGAGTGCTATATGTAATATAGAAATTTCAGGGTAGATGCATATACACTGACCGGGCAACACAGAGACAGCCAGCAAGCAAAGCTCTTTACAGTTTATTAAGGACTGTATAATTTATTTCTGATTAATTTCCACTCAGGTTCTATCATTTTGTGTAGAAAATAATGTCCCAGCTACTCAATTCAGTTGGTACATATCGTTCTTGTCTCACACATACCTTTTAGTTAGAAGTCCTTGCTGAGCTCAGCATTTAAGCCGTACATATTCACTGACCATCCTGCTTTTTATGTTAAACTTTGACATACAGACCGCTGGCTGTAAGTCTGAATCAATATGCACACGACTCATTCTAGTAATGCACTGAGCAAAAAGCAATCTGCCTAAGTGTAGCTGTTCTAGCGTCATTGTTGTTTTTTCCAGTAAGCTTGTTCAGCTGTGAGAGAATCCTGTCATGGGCAGCCTGCTGTACAACAGGCCTTGATCCGATGGCAAAGCAGTTCCTTATTGGAAATTGAAACATAAGAAGGATACCTGGGGGTTGGGGTTTTGCTAGAGGCCAGAAACAAAAAGACCTGAGAAGTGGTTTAGACTCTTTCAGCTAGTTGTTAATCCTGGTACAGAATCAGCCAACCCCAAAGAATTTGTCCACAACAGTTTTTAAGAGATGAGAATAGCCAGTTACTGTGAACAATTTGGTTAGGCCGAACTTGCTCCATAAGTTTAATGCCACACTTGAACAATTACATTACAGATATACACATTTTCTAGAGCATGAAGTAAGATTGCCACTATACCCTTCTACCGGTGTTTAAGTTAAATAACCTGTGAAGTTCGACTGTAAAAGGTTTTGGCTCATTTTACATTTGCTTTAATTTTATAGTTTCTATAAAAAACAGACCCGCAAAACCATCATTAAAAACACAGCAGGTGTACTGCAGGTGTGACACAACTGTAAATCTCAAGATGACACTCGAAACGAACCCTTTCAAGTACAACTGTGACCAGGGCTCTCTGATTGACATTGCAGCTAGCCAATATGATGCTGCCTGAGGATGAGAACTTCCTGCTGCTGTTTCGCAGGGAGACGCCGCTGGACAACAGTGTGGAGTTCATGCGGGTAAGAGACTGGCGCACCCAGGGCTGGGAAGAGCTCTGTGGAGACCAAGCTTCTCCATTATTAATGAAGGCAGCCTAAGCCACATTTCTCACTGCAATGACGTCCTTGAATATATCATGCGGCAGGGTTAGCCCCCCCGCCACAGAGACTAGAAGACTTTCAGCTGCGCCAGTCCAGGGACGCTGGATTGATTGATTGACCAGCATGAGATTGTTGTAAATTGCTGAGTCATGTATGGTTGACCAATCAGCCAATTATACCTCCTAAGAGAGGCCTGCTGGAGAAGAGACTGAGAAGTGCTCAGTGTGCAGGATGGTGCTTTGGGTTGTGGTACTGTGTGTTTAGTTGTTGTTTCAGGCCCATGTGTGCTGGTTTGTTATTGTGTCTTCATTTAATAGAAGTCTTTTCTTTTCATTTAACTGCTTCCTCGGTCAAAGAACGGAAAACATTGTTGAGTTTTTGCTTAGGAATGGTAACAGAAATATACTTATTTGAAAACAAGACCAAGTAGACCTTAATGTATTCATACATCCTGTTACACTGCCATATATATATATATATATCAAGTTTAAGAAGCACCATCTTTATGTGCTTAAGAACATGATTTTATGTTCAATAGAAGTTCAGTATGTGTAAAGTGTCGATCAGGATATCGAAAGTGAAAGATGAATGTTCTGTGACCCGAAGTGACAGTGAATGTGATGAGATGGTTTAGAGTACCTGTGAGTACCATTTTAAAATGAGTAAACAACGATTCTACGTATCGGCGCTGTTAATTTCCACTACGGACCATTATATGAACTTGCCATTTTCATTCATGGTCATATGAGTTGCTTATCTTAAGAGAAGAGCAAAAATCATCTTCCCTTTCATTGTGGGTGTGGGTGAATAAAGATGCTTTGCTCAGTAAAAATATGGTCATAATGTACAAGCAAACAACTGTATGAGGTAACATGCAAATTTAAACTATGATTTTCTAACCATGCTGAAAGACATTATGCTGCCTTTTATATAATCAAATGCCTTCCAAAACATGCTTATCGAGATAACGATCACCTCTATTCTGGAGTTGTTTGTATATATGTAGTTTAGATAAGGTGATGTAGTCTTCCGCATTCAGCAGTAATGCATGTATTAATAATGTTTTTTACCACTTTGTCTCCAGATCTGGCGCAAATATGACGCTGACAGCAGTGGGTATATTTCAGCTGTGGAGCTCAAGGTACAGTGTGAATTTCAAACTCACCCCTTTTATATATATATTGCATTCTGTTGTGCCAAATTGCTCTTTGGTCATGGGTCATTTGACAGATCTATTCGAACATCTCCACAAAAAAGGTCTAACAGAGGTTGAACAGAGGTCTAAAACTAATGCAATCAACTCTTAGCCCCTCCTTAAATTATTGAATGACAGAAGCCTATTAAATGCAGGGCGTGTGCACAAAGAACACCACACTCATAGGAGCTGTTCAAGACATACACTTCTAAAATGGTTCAATGAGAGAAAATAAACTGAACAGCTGGCATAAGCGATATATAGTTCTATTATACACACATATATATATATATAAATACTCTTAGTATACTGAATCCTGCCTTGACTGCATATTTGCACTGTATACCTTTGTCCTTGCGCCCAATTGACTACAGCAAACTTATAGATTTTTAAGGTTAGAGTTTGTTTGTTACGGAGAAGAATCAGATCCATTAAAAGCTGCTTAGACAAAAAGCTAGACACCCATAGGATGCAGTACAGAAATCTGCTGGCCTTGGACGGCCGAGGTAAGTAGCTGTTTCTGAAATGCAATTGCGTCAGAGTCTCCCAGTCCTGTCAAAGCTACAGCCTCCTCCTCTCCTTTTTACTCTCCTCTCCTAACTGTTCTCCACTAGTGCAGCCCTTTCAATTAATTATGTTTTGTGCTTTTCTGCCAATCCTTTATTCACTGCACTGTTTCCAACATCAAATTAAAGACGTCATCGAAAACCAAACACTCACAACTACTGGCAGATGTGAAAATTAGGTTCATGAGGCCTTGTCCACTTGGATGAATTCCTTTGTCGTGACCCTGAGCAAATAATGTACAGAATTAAGTGATATATCTTCATGGTCGTCACTACAGAGTCACAGCTGAGGAATTGTAGATTAATTTCCCTCTGTTCAGGGTAAACTGTGTTTCTCTTAAGTTGGTTTCTTTCTCTTTCAACACTGATTGAACCTACAGAAAATTACAGATTACAGGGAATGATTTCTAGAAACAGGCAGGCATTCATTTCTATAACGTGGCAGTTTACAAAACCTTTACACACTGAACTCAGTTCCATCAAAGTAAATTAATTAACAACATTGTGTCAAATGAATGCTGTGAATGTTTTTGAGTACAATTGTATATATTGCTTTCGTGAAGTAAACAATTTAGCTTAAAGTTTCACCAGACTCCTAAAAGACTAAAGTCTTGTTTGTACTGACCACGGATCAGCTTTTTCCTAATTGTATTTTTCTACAACAGAGCTTTCTGAAAGACCTGTTTCTGCAGCACAAGAAGGTCATTTCCCCCAGCAAACTGGATGAATACACTGACGCAATGGTAATTGAGTCCTGTTCTGTATCGATTATTTATTTCTGAAATGTACCCTTAAATGCTCTGTATCAGACTTTCAAGTGCCTGATGTAATTATTCTTCTGGTGGCATAAAAGTTTTCTTGGCTCATTTTCAGAGACTAGATTGCCAATTACGGTGAGTGGTTACATTTCACTCACTTTCACAACCAATAAAAATAGACAGAACGAAAAAAATCATAATGCTTTTTGTTTCTGAAGAAAGAAATTGCTCTCCTTTTTCTCTACCTACCTTATAGAAATGATATTGTAAAGTAAGCCATTTGAGACTTGTGGGTTTTAAAAGATGCCACTTACATATGAGAGATTTTATCAGACCCTCTTTGAAGTCACTGCGGAAGCTTGGTCTTGTCGTTTTGAATTTGTTATGTAAAAACCAAGTTACAGGTCTTTAAAGGGTAGAATATATTTCTATTCTGTTTTGATTAAATAGCACAGGAGTTTAAAACATGGTGATAGTTTCATTTCAGCAGTAAAATTCCTGCCTTTTCACTGCCTGTCTTCCTATGACAACAACTAACTAGTGACTAGGGCATCTAAGAAGCGAAATCAGACACTTGAAAGACACTTTCCATCCTTACAGGAAGTGAGGCCTAGACCAAATCAAAACTGTGATCTGCCCGCATTTGCATTATTATTTATTGACTTAGACTTAAATACTTACAAAGACAAATGCGATACAGGTTTGTAGTTTGTGATATGCAGATAGGTCAAGGGTTTTATTTGGTGTGGGCCAAATTTTGCTTCTCAATTTGTTTTCCCAGTTTGTTTTACGTTATCATTGCATTTACAGAATTGATGCTAGCATTAAAAAATAGGTAAAATTGTTAAAAAATAGTAAGTGTTTACTTTGGTTAAATTAAAAAATGATTAAAGATAAAGTAGAGATTTATTTGTTACATCTTTTATCCACATTCATATTTCAATATATTAGATTAATCACTTTTAACATTCAAACATAAATTCTTGCTTCTAGTGTCTCCCAGGTTGTTACAAAAGTTTGTAGTGCATATATAGCTGTACAATGTCGGTCAAAATGAAAGCGCAGGCATGACAATTACATCATGCTTAACATAGTTGGTTTCCTTAGTTATTCTGTATTTTTAATGGTCTGATGGCATATAATATGGCCATAAATGTAGACTATAAATAGTATTCTCTCACATTTCCTGGTGCCAGACATGCACTTTATGATGTGAAGAGTACAGTATGATGATGAGTTTCATATCCCACGTGATTCACTCTATACAGCATCTTGCTTCAGGACGTGTGTTTGGTGAACTGTCCTTTTTTGCATTTCCAGGAAACTCCCTTTTCCATTTTACTTATTCCTATCTCATTAGATGAAAGGATAAATCCATGGATAGTGATTCTCTTTCAGTTTTTACCTGTCTCTGGTCTCGGTGGAGACAAGTGGTTAAAGTCTTAAAGATAAAATTAGATCATATATGTTACTCAAGGAGACATGTGTACAATCCAATTAAAATAATGTAGTTTACTTATAATAATTGACACAGGTTCATTTCACCTGTTATTTAGTACAATATTAGAAAATCTAGTTTTCTTTTTATCCTCTAAAATGCTTCCCACAAATCAAGTTACTCTGGTTCTCCACAGATGACAGACTGTTCTCGCAAATGGCTAGATATTGGCTATATATCTAGATTTTGTCTCATTTTAAACATCTCGCCTTTAAATCCTTTGTTTTGCTTCTTCTTTTAGATGAATATTTTTGACAAAAATAAGGATGGACGCCTGGATCTCAATGATTTAGCAAGGTACTGACTATGGGTCAAGCTAAGGTATTGGTTTCAAGTAATGAGACGGTACTTAAGCTTTACAGTTCTGAGAGTAAACTGTTACTACATTATACACCTCTCGCCATCAGCTGAGTAACATTCAGTTAATCAGCACATCTCACTATTTTTAGATGATGAGGAAATTGTGGTAGAAGATACATATCTTAGCTAAACATGAAGGAAACTTGGAAATACCTAGAGAACATAATTATTCTATATTAAAATATATAATTGAGACCCTGTCATGGAGACCCCTAAAAGCCTGAAATGCCTCTGATTTGCATGCTTATGTACAAAGAGAGCAAACCTGGCCATAGTCATATTCCTCCAATGGCAATAATTGTTGTTGTTTTAGTTATTTTGTGATCGATGTCAATGATTTTGTGATACAATAGAACAGACATATACACTCAGGATGCAAACTCTTCTTTCAATCAGCTCTTTAAAGATGCAGTGAAGTCTTAAGTGATGATCCAGTGCTTGCTTTTAAATGTTGTTGTTTCTCCTTACAGAATCCTGGCTCTGCAGGAAAACTTCCTCCTACAGTTTAAAATGGATGTAAGTTGTCTCCCTCATTGAAATCAGACCTGCATCCCCTCTGCCCTCAATGCACACTTCTTATTTGGTAACTGTTGCCATCCTTCCCTTTTTAGGCTTGCAGTCAAGACGACAGAAAACGTGATTTTGAGCAAATATTTGCTCATTATGATGTTGTAAGTACATTTAATCCATTTCAACACTTTACTTTCTGAAAGCTCCATGAACCTCTTTCATCAGCATGACTGGTAACCAGAAAAGGACCATATTACAGAAATGTCCACAGTTCACACTTAGCTTTGTGTCATTTAGCAGACGCCTAATGTGGTTTGTGCTGAAAAGAAAAGAATTCAACTAAGATGTGCTATTAAAAAGTCTTCCTTTTCACTCGAATAATTAAATGACGGCACACTGACTGACTAGATCATTTCTTTAAATTGACTTTGGTCTGTATCGCCTGATTACAAATTACAGAGTGTGCTTTACTGGGAATTAAATCATTATCAAATGCTTGTTTTGTCATCTGATCTCTGCGTTTTAATGGAGAAACACACAAAGATTAATGGAACTTAAAAGGATGGTAGGGACGGTAGAAATAAACATTGACCACACCTGCAAATATTTCACTGAAATATTTACAGCTGTGATTACTGCTGTTTTTACTGTGTTTTAAAGATAAGCTGTAGCAATATGAAACTGTTTCCTAATTTTACTGCATGGGTTTCAGTTCAGGTCCATAACACACAGGTCCGTTACAGATTTTGATATAGGATAACAACACTAAAATTAGTAAATGTATTATGTGACATTGGTAACATTAAGTTGTTTTTGTTTTTGTTTGCTGGAAATTATAATGTAATAGTTTTACTGGATCAGCCAGTCAAACACTGCCACTGGACATTCAAGCACAGTTGCTCCATGCCATCCCTTGGATATCAGCTTTTAACTTCTAGGCCAGTGATCTCCAACCCTGGTTCTGGAGATCCCATATCCACCAGGTTTTGGAGATCACCGTTCTATCACCAATTTACAAACACCTGGAAGTATTTAATTCAAAACAGTTAAGCAGCTGGTTTGGTAAATTCAATCCTTTAGAACCCATTGGAGCAATTGTCTGAGGCAAGAATTCCCTTAGTTGAGTTGCTTAATTGATTAGTCACTCCCATGTGTTCCCAGTATTTAGAAATTGGTGACCTATGATATGAAGTGGATTGGGGCTCTCCAAGACCAGGGTTGGAGTCCACTGATCTAGGCAATGGCACGCATCCTGCATGTTTTCACATGCTTCTACCGAATTTGTCACTCCAAAGTCCCATGTCTATTATTTAGGTTGTGCTGACATGCCCATCAGCTACACATTATCCAAGGATCCACTTTGCAGGTTCTTCTTGTCATTTGCAATTTAGACTCAAGTTAGAAATCTTCACATCCTTAACAGAAGATTCACAGTTGTAACTTCAACATCAAAAGAGGTGGCGATTTGGAATTTGTCAACAGAAAAGCAATTTATAGAACTGCCTCAATTGCAATTTATGGTCGGGTGAGGTGTTGGTACTCTAAAATTAATTTTGATTTCAGCCAGACTGGTGTGTTGTATCAATTATGAGCACACTTCAGTGGCCTTTGTTGCAAAATAGCAAAATTTGCATTTATTATGGATATTTATTAACTTTCCAAAGTTATACATTACATTTTACATTTACATTATTTTGCTTGATTGACATTGACATTTCTGAGTAAGGAGGAAATTCTAATACATATGTATTTATGTATGTATTAATTTTACAAAACTATTCTTTAATTATATTTGCAATAGGTAAACTATGTTTCTATGCACATTCTTAATCTAATTTCAGGGCACGCCTGGTTTCCATTAATAATGGGAATATATAATATATAAAAATATATATTAAACAGGCGGACAGCCAGGCAATCATGTTTTCACTTGTTTCCCTGGAGATCATAATTAACCTAATTGGTCACTTTGTTTGCAGAGGCATTCTTTCTCTATCCAAAGAAGAGCACAGGCTTTGTCATGGAGAAATTAGAATGCAAAGTCTGTTTTAGTGCTTAACCTTAAATCTAGGCAAAGGATATAATGTGATCAATTTGCTTTCTTCTTTTTTTTTTTTGGAGAATCTTTAACAATCTAAGACCTTTTGTACAAAGTCTTATCGGCGTAAGTGAGACCTACTTATTGTATGTGGGTTCACGGTAGCTGTTTGAAGGAAATGTATTTGTTATTTTGATTAAACTCTTGGGATAGTAGTTTGAAGCATTTTGTTTTTCTCTATCATTAATAGATTTTTTGATTGCTTCTTATTAATGTTCTTATGGGTGTGTTAGATGTACTGCTTTTAGGGAAGCACTCAACTCAGTTTGGCTTACTGCCGTTTAATGGTTTGGGTTTTTTTATTTACTTAAAACATGGTTTATGCTTTCAGTTGCAAGACGTGTCAACATTGCACCTGTACTGTTTCAAGGGATTTTCTCTCTACATAATAATAATACAAAAAAAACAATAGTGCTTATGTGAAAAAAAATATATAAAAAAATAATTCACAAAACACAGATAGCTGTTTACTCTTGTTGTTTAGTGTTATCAGCTTACCTTAATATATTAATTATTTTTTTAAAGGCACAGATTTGTATGTATTGTTTTAATTAATTGAGTCCATACATTTTTCACTAAAAGTGTTTCATTAATGGATGAACCAAAGCAAAAAATTCACACATCCTAAGGTGCAAAGTAAATTATCTCTGTATGAAAAACGCATAACTCCCACAAAACATATGTATTATACTGATAGATTGTATTGTATTGTATTGTATTGTAGATTGAACTGACCTTGAGAAAAATCAAACCATTTTCCTTCCGGATCATATTAAACTGATTTGTCAGTTCTATGTGTTTTTCTTTCTTTGACATGAGTAGTATAAGAAACGGAACAGATACCCACACACTGACACTCGTCATGTATTTGACTTGTATTTAAAGACCTATATCCACCCAAAATGTATTACACTCTTCCCATGCCCTCCATTAAAGAATGTGCTTCTATTAATTTGTACAATCATTGCTGCATATGTGACTATCTTCATTCCTTTAAGCGCATGTGCTCTGAAATCCAGCTGGCTACATTTCATAAACACAGTAGAAACAAAATAAGAGATCAACAGCCTCCCACGATCCACCTGGCTGTCAATGGATAACTAAACTGTAAACAGTGGTATAGTACCTCACTCTTTAGAATTAGCAGGTAACCAAGGTCAATAAAGAATTGGCAAGTAACTGAAATTGAAGGTCCGTCATTACCAGAGATGACAGCTCCAGTGGTCAGTAATCATTGGAGGGCAGGGGCCAGATTATACCATCGCTTTGACCCACCTGCTAATAGAAAACTGCACACCTGTACAGAGTGGGGGGTTTATTTATTGTCGGATTATTTCCTCTTCTGCTCATCAATAGCAAGTACAGATTCGCAGTTCAGTTTGGTAATCGCTAGTGATTTTGATTTAATCTGCCCCCAGGTGTCTCTAATCACAAGGCTAACACAGTTTTCCTTTCTTCCAGAGTAAGACAGGAGCTTTAGAAGGACCAGAAGTTGATGGTTTTGTTAAAGACATGATGGAATTAGTCAAGGTAACGTCAACTTATAACTGATTTTCAATTTCTATCGGTGTTTTTTTGTTCTTTGTTTGTTTAATGAAAATGTATCTATACTTCATGTACCACTGATACAATGTCCATCCATGCGGATAAGCTTGAAACACAATCATAATTAGCGGGAGCCTGTTTTCACCAAAGTTCAGCATGGAGATTATGAATGGGCTGTTGACTGCTGTGATCCCTGTCCTCTTCCTCACAGCCCAGCATCAGCGGCGTTGACTTGGACAAGTTCCGCCATATTCTGCTGCATCACTGCGACGTCAACAAGGACGGCAAAATTCAGAAGAACGAGCTAGCGCTGTGCCTGGGCCTGAAAGTCGGCAATTAACTTACAGATGACCGTGGAAAATGTTTTTAAAAACCCTAGAACATCCCCACTGTTACTAGCCTGTGGTTCAATGATAACACGTGCTTTTCAACCTGTTGTCATGACAATGTAGCTTTTAGATTTTGAGGACTGTTGCCTGAATACAGAGGGCGAGGGGGGCAGGGGAGTGGACAGCATGGCAGTGTGTGTGAGGCAGCAGCTCTTCTAGTCATTGCACTGATGCTTATGAAATTGTGTCATTGTGAATTTGTGCATTCGTAGCTAATAGTTGTTCCTTCAAAATATTAGTGTTATCTGAATATCTGACTGGAAACACAGTTGTAAGGTCCATGCTGGGTAAACTATTACCAAGTATTTATCAGTGCATTTTGCCAAGTATTTTTCACCTTCCAGAGAGAGGCTTTTCAGAATATTAGTGAGCTGTCTTTGTGGCAGAAGATAAATCATTTGTAATGTTGTGATTTTTCCCCTGTTGCCTTTGCTTGACTGTAGCACTTTGCATGCGCCAACATGTGCAATTAGACCCCATCAGAGAGTTTGTTTTTATATATATATGTATATTGATCTGCAAAAACAAATAAAATGGATAGCAAGTAAACCGTATGGAACAACCTTCTTTTGTCTCTGTGTTAATCATATGATGTACTTTTCGGAGGTGCCAATCAACAATAGAAAAAAGCTGCACACTCATTTTGAGCTCCAAAATATAATACAATTTTATTAAACTGCACAGAAGCACACCCACATTTCGGCCAAAAAGCCTTCATCAATCTGGGTGTAGTGAGCCAGAGACCATGCAACAAATAGAATTACAATTGATTCCATGCACTAATTATCGTAAGACTGTTTAAGTATATTGTGAATAATTGAATTCACCAGCCATTAGGTATACACTCACCTAAAGGATTATTAGGAACACCATACTAATACTGTGTTTGACCCCCTTTCGCCTTCAGAACTGCCTTAATTCTACGTGGCATTGATTCAACAAGGTGCTGAAAGCATTCTTTAGAAATGTTGGCCCATATTGATAGGATAGCATCTTGCAGTTTATGGACATTTGTGGGATGCACATTCAGGGCACAAAGCTCCCATTCCACCACATCCCAAAGATGCTCTATTGGGTTGAGATCTGGTGACTGTGGGGGCCAGTTTAGTACAGTGAACTCAGTGTCATGTTCAAGAAACCAATTTGAAATGATTGGACCTTTGTGACATGGTGCATTATCCTGCTGGAAGTAGCCATCAGAGGATGGGTACATGGTGGTCATAAAGGGATGGACATGGTCAGAAACAATGCTCAGGTAGGCCGTGGCATTTAAACGATGCCCAATTGGCACTAAGGGGCCTAAAGTGTGCCAAGAAAACATCCCCCACACCATTACACCACCACCACCAGCCTGCACAGTGGTAACAAGGCATGATGGATCCATGTTCTCATTCTGTTTACGCCAAATTCTGACTCTACCATCTGAATGTCTCAACAGAAATCGAGACTCATCAGACCAGGCAACATTTTTCCAGTCTTCAACTGTCCAATTTTGGTGAGCTTGTGCAAATTGTAGCCTCTTTTTCCTATTTGTAGTGGAGATGAGTGGTACCCAGTGGGGTCTTCTGCTGTTGTAGCCCATCCGCCTCAAGGTTGTACGTGTTGTGGCTTCACAAATGCTTTGCTGCATACCTCGGTTGTAACGAGTGGTTATTTCAGTCAAAGTTGCTCTTCTATCAGCTTGAATCAGTCGGCCCATTCTCCTCTGACCTCTAGCATCAACAAGGCATTTTCGCCCACAGGACTGCCGCATACTGGATGTTTTTCCCTTTTCACACCATTCTTTGTAAACCCTATAAATGGTTGTGCGTGAAAATCCCAGTAACTGAGCAGATTGTGAAATACTCAGACCGGCCCGTCTGGCACCAACAACCATGCCACGCTCAAAATTGCTTAAATCACCTTTCTTTCCCATTCAGACATTCAGTTTGGAGTTCAGGAGATTGTCTTGACCAGGACCACACCCCTAAATGCATTGAAGCAACTGCCATGTGATTGGTTGGTTAGATAATTGCATTAATGAGAAATTGAACAGGTGTTCCTAATAATCCTTTAGGTGAGTGTATTTGTAGCATGGTCTCCGACTCATTACACCCTGATGAAGGCTTTTGGCTGAAACATTGGTGCGCTTCATTCATTTTAGAAATGCTGCATTTATATTTGTTTTATTCAGTGGTCATGAAGATCCCAACATCTGACAGATTGTGTAGAGGTCCAGGTCAGAATGAACCACAAAATTACATGTTTGTTTGTATAGAAATTTGGATTTAAATGTAATTACAGGCCATCGATCAAATGAGGGTAATTTAATTGTTATTGCAATATTGTTATTGTAGGTAGGCATTGTAGGATGCCAGTAAGAAACCATTTCATTTTAAAGGAAGACCCCTAGAAAATAAAACCACTGCACAGAATTTGTGCTGCACCAGTAAGCTATAATTATAATAAAAATAATGATCTACATAATACTAATTACCTACCTTTCTCTACCTTAATGTCTACTTACATTTAAATGTTTGACCCTGTTCTAGTGTGAATACTGCTTTTGATGATGATTATAATAATAATAACAATAATCATCATCATCAAAAGCAGTATTCACACTAGAACAGGATCAAACATTTAAATAAAGAAGGCAATAGAAAAGTTAGAGCAGGTAATATCTCAATGGCACAGTAAAGCATACAATCTAATGTCTTTAAAGAAGGTACACAGTCAGACTCTTCCTGAAATCACCCTACCCAGCAGCCATCTCATAGGGGTGAGCTGATCCAGAAGGGATCCTTTAGAACAGTGGTTCCCAAACCAGTCCTGGGGGACCCCCTACCCTGCTGGTTTTTGTTCCAACCGAGCTTACTTAATTACTTAATTGAACCCTTAATTGAACTAGTTTCCTAAATCAGAAACTTTTAATTATTTTAAACACTAGGGGTTTTAAGTTAAGTATAGAATTATATTAAAAAACGTATTGAAGAAACAACTATTTTCTATAAAAAGTAAAATATAAGCAGATTGTTACTTAAATTAAGGTTCAATTAAGTAATTGAGAGCTCGGTTGGCACAAAAACCAGCAGAGTAGGGGGTCCCCCAGGACCGGGTTGGGAACCACTGCTTTAGAAACTGTCTCCCTTTCCTGTGAAAGGTACCAATGTAAGCAAGGAGATAAAGTGCAGTGGGTTTCAAAATCATTGAATTGGGAAGCAAGAAGTGTGTAAGAGCTAAGGGGGAAGGGAGCAACCCAGGCCTGGTGTTTTGTTAAATGCAAACCATTAACTACTTTATTGATTCAGTAACTGGTCTGATCTACCATGTGTTGAAGGTGTTCCCTGATCGCTGATTCAGAGAAACCTGTAACTCATGCAGGATGGGGGCTCTCCATGAACAAGGTTGGCCAAACCTGGTGGTAGGTCACCCTAATAAACCAGTTTATAAAGAGTGACAACATATGTTAATTATGAATAACTTATACTTAAGTCGCTTGTTCCACTAAGGCAAGAGACTCAACCCTGGTCCTTGAGGGCTGGATGATATATATTCCAAATGATCTCTAAATTAATGGATTTAGCAAAAACACCTGGGGTTTTTAGATCCCTGGGGTGGAGAATTAGGATACAGGTCTTGATATGAAACCCATCCCAATGTTTTAGGAAACAAGTAGAGCCAGTAGAGTCCACAGTCTGCAGTCTTCTTCCACCCCAGCATGTAATAAAGGTGTCTTTGTGCTTGAAAGCTAATTGAAAGAGAGGCCAATAAGGGACCACATTCCTGACATTTTCAGGTTGGTGAGTTCATCAATTACCAAGCGAATTCATTCAGGAGAGTTTTTCCAGGAAGGTGTTGTTTCCAAGAGGAGAGTCAGCCTGTCCCAGCAAGTGAGATGAATGTTGAGAGTGAGAGTTAAGGTAAGAAAATCCTTTCTCAAGTTAATATTGGCCAATTGATAGAGCACTAATGCCTTACTCAATCTGTAGACATCCACTTGAAAATGGTCTTGCCAAACAAAGCCAAGAGTAAAGAGAAACCAGTTCAATCTCATGGGTAGATTTACACTATAACATTGACTTGACTGAGTGAGCGACTGTTGAGGTTAATTTTGCTATTTTTACCATTGGCAGCCTGATATGCAGGGACACTTGTGGCTGCACTTACTTATTTATGAATCGCCCTAATTCCGAGAGGCTGCCTATTCAATCTGACAGCGGTGCTTCATTTTTGAAAGACGAGTTGTTATGCACCATTATAGCCTTAATAGCTTGTGTGTTGTTTAATTACGATCTGTATTGTTTACTTTATTACACCCAAACACCGCCCAGCAGTCTGATTTCACAAGGGTAACGAAGGAGATAAAATAAGAAACGCTGTTGATTCACAGTGATCTGTAGTGATGCAACATTATTACTGAAAGGCAGGTTTAACAGCTGTAATGCCTGGAAACCACATATAATAGAGGCATGTGAATTGGGGTTGGGGGGATAAATAAATAAATTAACTGACCACAACACTGGTTGTCTATAATGAATAAGTGCAAAATTCTCTAACGGGTAAGAGAAGTGTCTGGGAGCAGCTCAAGAGTCATTATGATGTTCCAGTTCTTTTTAACCCTTTATTTTTGTTGGTGTCATATAACCCTTTTGAGGGGGCGCTTAAGCTTGCACCAAATAGTTGATCTATTGTTCACTGACATTGTCAGTCTCTCCTGATTTTACAGCTGCTACCAAAGCAAACAATCACAGAGGGCTGGACTGTAGAGGCACACATCGCATTCATTTCACTTTGTCTGCTTTCATCCCCCCCTGCATATATGAAATCAGCCATGATTCTTGGGAGACCATTACAAACATGTATACAGATGGGTTGCACTCCTGGGATTAGGATCTGCATCTAGCTGTCCTTTATTCTGGAGCCATCATGTGTATTTGAAGGTTTGCTGTGATTCTAGACTCCATGCTTGGATTGTTCACTGAAGCCCTTCAGATAACTGACAGTATAAAGACCGGGCCTGGTTGTCACAATCTGTTCCAAATGATTATTTCCCTTTCACAAAAGGGTTTCTGCTGCAGAGAGATGGTAATCCATTTTCCAACCTTGATCTCTCTCAAAGATCACTATACCTAACCTGATTTTTAGACCAGCAAGCAAGAACCCGAATTTTACAACACTAACCTAATCATTCTGCACACTATCTATGCAAATCTTTGTTTATATTATAGTACACTTCATATCATTTTGATTAGAAACCAGATGTTAATCCTGTAGGACCAGGGTTGGAAGACCTTTGTTTGAAAGTTGGAAGCACAAATGTTACAACTTAAAATGAATTCTGATGCAGAGAGAATGATCTGCACTAGGGTATAGGTGTTGAAGTTTGATCATTACTCATGTTAGTCAGGGTCACAATGTGACAGCCTTTAAGCCAAGTGTGCAGACTTGCCCTTTTCAGAAAATAGAATCTGGGGATGAAACATTGGCAGAGCCGCATGCAATAAATAAATACTTCTTAATGACCTTCAATTCGTACACTTTGTTAATCAGGATTTGCTTCTTCAAGTTAGGATGTTTCCAATTATTCATAGATGCATTTACCTGAGCAGAAATGGGGAAAGAAAGTGTGAATTGAATATTGACCAAGTTCCATATGTGTGTTTCATGTTTCTGAGCACTTAGACATTACCAATAAGGAAGATTTGCTTAAACTTCCGCACAAGAAAGCATAGAATACAATCAAAGACGCATCCTGCTGTGAAAGGATTCAATGAGTGGCATAGGAACAGACATGCATGTAGACATTCAGTTTAAGGAGCCATATGTCCAGGTGGTCCAACAGCTGTTCTGATTCTCTGCTTGATTCGCTGCTTCATAAACCTCCAGCTCGGAGTGACTGTTTCCTGTGCAGGTGCAGATTCACAGTGCTTCACAATGGCTCAGGTGAACAGCTCAGAACTAATAAGATGACATAAATTGGCAATTAGCTGTTAGAATGTTTTAAGCTGTTTATTATTTATATGGGCCTTGGGCTCACAGGGGACCTCTTTTGTAATGGGAAGAAATGGGTGAACTGGTTAATCTACAAAGCTGGATTTAGCGATGGGCTAAACAGGTTGCATTCAAATATAGAATTACAATACTTTATGCACACTTTGTGTGTCTGAATGATAGCTATTTTTCTATATCAAGGATTGTATTTCTAATTGTATTTATTCTAAGTCAGATCTAGTCTGAAAGCTTCGATAGCTTATTTGGTAGGTTTCCAGCACCAAAGAACCCTTACGAATCCAAATGCTGAGGTAAAGTGAGGTACTAATGCAAATGAAAAAGATGAAGATTGAAAAGGCTCTTAAATTCAGAACTGCAAGATGAATCCATCAAACTGATTTGATTCAAAAAGGCCCACATAAGGCTCATGTTTTATTGAATAGCAATTCCTGCATGCAAGAGCACAAGGACAGAAGATATTGAGCTTTTAAAGAAGAAGCCGAAGCTGTTTAGCAAAATTGATTCCTTTAAATCGTCGTGGGTAATCGGGCGGATGTATCGTTCTGTTTTAAACGCCTGATAATTCTCTAAACGATACAGAGAACCAACAGCAGAGCATTAAATGGTTTTAATAAAGCATTTATGAACTCTGAGCGTCTACCAGGAGTTCCCGAGGTGCAAGCTTGAGGAATATATAGCACAAGAGTATGAGATATAACTGCTTCTAAGTGGACATGATCTTAAGGTTTCCATTAAGGGGGAACAGATATTGATTTATGTAATTTGCAGTTGGCATGTAGGTAGAAGATTTGCTTTAATCCAGGCCTCAGTCAGTTCTTTCTTGGCTGTTTGTCAAAATCCATGTTTGCTTGATAGATAACGTACAGTACTTGTGGTACACACCTGTGATTAATAAAGAAACCTTCATAATCAGAGCCCATGAATCTGGCGCACCTGCCTGTCAGTGGTCTCTGACATACTGTAGTTTTTGATCATGGTAAGGTTTGATTACAGTCAATGGTTCTAGATTGTGCTATTGGAATGTCTGGGTCACTTCAATACAGATGTGACCATAATATTCACTTTGTGCTGCTTTGAAAATTTTGCATTATGTGAAAGTACTGATTCTTCAGATACTTTTATTTACCTTTTCAAGGCAGGTTTGAAAAATGATATTCTGAAGGTCGAAAATAATACTGTATCATTTAGTGATGTTTCTCTTTTTTTATTGGAAATCTTTTCATTGTATTGATTCAGACAGTGTTCAGATTTCTCTTTTTATTTAATATAAATGGATTCAATTATTTTATCCGCAATATCCAATGTTTGATTCGTAGTGTCTCCTGTGAGATTTTGTATTGTTAAATCCAGTGGCTATGTTTTTACCCTTTTGTACAAACGGGAGCAGGTATTTTATGTTGTGCAATTAATTATGAAGATGGACCCAAACACAGCAGCTTATGGAGCATTAAAATGGGCTGTTCTGCACATTGTAGACATTGTAGTTCAATTATGCTTCAGCCCTTGCACTCACTTTGAAGTAGCATTTTTCATTGTGCCCTTGTGTTCTACATATTGAAATGTAACAGTGAAGTCGTGATTACATTTAATAATAAAAATAAAATACACTATTTTCTGTCACATTATGCACATACTCCATACATCAGGTTTAAAATATATTGTATTAATATTAACTCAGAAAGTAAATTCTGCCTCAATGCATATTTTATTTAGTACTTTCAGGGACATCTCAAGTTGAGCACTTACAATTAAATATGAAAAAATAATATATGAAACCTTAAAAATACATTTCACAATTTAATATTTAGCTATATGTCCAGATAAATGAAAACCAACCCATACTCAATTAGTTGAACTGTCTACATTTTAACATTTGTTTTTGTCAAAAGTCTGTTTGACAACACTAATGAAACAGTAATACAAATTGTCTAATATTTCCATGCAGTCAAATTTGGAAACTGTTTTATTCTTTTCAAAATGTAAATTCAGAACATTCAGTGGAATAACTTGTCTTTATGCAAACCAAAATTGTTGCTCAGGTTTTTGCAAATTATTTACATCTGGATGTCTTTATTTCCTCGTAATGTTATGCTATTTAAATTGTATAATGTTTTGAAAGAAGATTAACAAACTGGCAAAAAGAGCTCCTAATTTCCTCCATTGTCCCAACCCACGACCCACCCAGATTTTTAATTGTGGATTATTAAAAACAAAATAAATTCATTTTGTAAACATGCCTTGCTTTGTTTACTGTTCTGTTTTGGCAACGTCACTTAATGATGTCATTTGGCCAAGGGTGTTTTTGTAACTCGGGAGGCTTCTGTTATTATGAATATTATATTCCTATGGAACCCAATCCTGTAATAAACAGTGTGAGTCTTTGTGGCAGCTCCCTTCTTTGATCCTGTCCTTCTATATGTAAGCATGAATATTTGCATAATAATGAAGACAGATGGTGTTCGCTGCAGAGGACCACGCGTACATTCTCAATGGATTCCCTGCTAGCTGTTAAATACTAGGAGCATCTTCCCTTTACTGAAATAATATCTTGAATCATTTTAACTACCAGATTTCATGTTAATCTGTAATTTTTGTGTCCTGAAAACAATGCATCTATTTCTGTCTATTTACATTTGTTCAGCTTCTTGTACATATTCTGTTTTGCTTGCATTTTGAATAGAATCACGCATCAGTGGTTTGAAAGATGTATTCAAGATTATCATTTCTTCTTTGTAGTTTTCTAGTGTAGTCTTAAAAGTTGTAAAATAAATCATACGTGCGATTTTGTGATATATAAATTAAAAAGCAATAAAGCATTTTCAACTGAACATTTAGACATCAAATTGCAATTTTTATATTGTCAAGTCATCTTTCTCTAGGTTAGCATTGGAGTCCGGTAAGAGCGCTTATGTATTACAGCATGGTTGTCACCCAGGTTGGCAGTGGTGGGATATTGGTTTATATGCATCGAGAAATTTTGTGTAGAGATGGAGGAGGTTGTAAATTCTGCGGAGATTGAAGCTTTGACTTTAGCAATCTCGGAGCAGTGATATATCAAGCCATGTTTATGCCATAGGCTTTCAATGGGACAGGGCAAACGTGGCACATTGTGCTGGGCAGGTTGAATTAGCAGCAGGTATGAATAATTGGGATGAAGTACTCCCCTAGGACCCGTTGGCCAGTCCTGTTTGATTTAGAGATTGTTATATATCCCTAGATATAGTTGTGGATCTGGCACCTCCACATAAACATTTGTCATCTGCAAAATATGTCCAACAATAGCAGGATAATTCAGTTCTGTGTGAGCTGCTGTGCAAGAACATCAGGAGACCACTTCAGGGAAGGAGACGGCTTGTTCCGATGAATGAGTTTGGGTAAAAAATCACTGTTAGGAAAAGGGGTAGGTACCCTTTAAATCTCCATAAATTAGGGGGTACCAATTAGGGAGAGTCCAGTGTAACATGAAAGAGTGCCTCCCATGAGATTGTGTAACACAACACTATTCTACACAATTTGGTAAATCTTTTGGTTAAGAAGTGTAAACATTGTTACTTTTCTGGCTGGCTGTAACCTTATCCTTAATATTCTATATTAGCCTATATGTACAAGGGAACATCTGATCTCTGAATACAACATTAATAAACAACTTTGTCCTGTTTTGCACATTCAATTCCTTCAGTGTTTCCTTCTGCGAAGTGGTCAAACTTTTCTGTGAATCAAGGGGAAAAAAACAACATAACATTTAAATGATTTATGAGATGAGCACACCAATAGCCTGTGGGATGCAGTTTCTTATAGCAATGCAAAGTTTATCCCTATTACGTTACATGTGTTAGCATGTTAAAGCACAAGGGTGCACTGTCTCATGCTACACCGGTGTGCATCCTAAGCACCTGGTACCACAGGTCGCCTGTTGCCATTCACTCTAACACTGCAGGTGGCCAGCCATGCCAAACTCTAGAGACAGGCTTGCAACCCAGGATTCGATTTAAAGCAAACTTAAGTGTGACTCTCATGTGGCTATGGACAGTGTAGCATCCATTAGTGAGGTAGAAAGCCTCCAGGGACAGCCTGCTTTTCAGCTAACACGAACTCGCAACCCACCTGCATGGCAAAAGGGATATGCGTGTTTTTCGGATAACTGGTTTCAACAACATAGTTAGCACTGGAATTTGAAAAGGAATTGCTGCGTACAATTTTAAGAGAGGGGTGGCATGGGTGGGGTGTTGAATTAGGGCGAAATATAGCTCAGTAATATAATGTAACTCAAAAAAAAAAAAAAGTTTAAAGATGCAAATAATAATCTTGATTAAAATATTGTTGGGCTGTCTTGCACTATCATTTCTATCAGCTCATCTGTTTGCATATTATCTATAGTTAATAATTGCATATTACTCTCCAAATGTGCTAGATATGGGAAACATCACATCAGCTTACAGAAGTTGGAGCAAGGGATGAAAGTGTAGTTAATGGGTGAATTTAAAAAACAAAGCATCCCCAAAATATGCAGCCAGGTGGCAATATCAGACTGATCATATAATGTGGTAGTTGATACCTAAGGCACCTTCCCACAATGAGAGAAGCGCACTTACAGGTTCCCAGAGAGCAAGGACAGCTGTGTCACCTCAGCAAACAGTATCAATGGCAAACAAATAGAAGATGGTTGCTAAGAGAGACGCATGTCTTTGCTAATGTTGTCACATGCACACCAACAATACATGATCATCCCTGAATTATACACCGTCGGAAAGCTTTTTGTTTCGCAGTCCCCAGGTTATGAAAAATGCAGAGTGATGGAGGTAAAATGTTATATTATATATAAAGAAAAATAATAATAAACAGCTTCGTGCATAGTGACATCAGCATACATACAATCAGGGCTTGACATTAACACCCGCCCACCCGCCAAATGCAGGTAGAATTAGTCTGTGGTTTGTAACGCAGTCACTCTTACTAGCCACTTTGGCTGGTGACATTCTATATATCTATATATATTTTTTAATTGTAGTCTTCTCAAAATACATCAGAAATAATAAACTCATTGCAATGTGATTGACACAATGAGTTACGACCCTACAACTCCCATGAGCACTACCTCCATACAGTGCTTGATTCTGGTCCATTTGTGTTAGGCCTATTGCCTATTACCGACAGTGTGAACAAGATATGCTACGATGTGGCGGCACATAACAGGTGTAAGAAAACCCGGAGAGCAGACCGCATGAGAAAAACTGATGATGAAACCGAAAATGAAGCGGAGACAAAGAAAAAGAAAAGACTGTTCAACGAAACGGGGCGAAGACGGCTGGTTCTCTACAAGACAGTGTTGCGGTGAAGTCCCTGGTCCTCATGTAGTCGGCCGAGCTTGAGAAGATGGGGATTCTGTTTTGCAACGTTCATGTGAGGCAAGAAAGGTTGACCCTTCACGGACTATGTGTGGATGTGCGAGTAAGTATTAAACATGTCATTTGTTGTGTATTATTGAACTAACATTGTGCTTGTTCCTTGGCTAGCATAAACTCATAAAGTTTGCAAGATAGCTAGCTAGGTTAGCCTAATTGTTAGTCAACGTTAGTCAATTTTTTTTTCTCCAGGGTGGATGAGAAAAAAGGCCTGAAAGTTGGAAGTACTTATACTAACCCAAATAGAGCTAAGGAGTTCATGTTTTTCATTGCTGAGGCCGAAAGAGAAAAACTGAAAGTTCCTGTTGGTAATGAGCAACAGTTCGACAGACGGCTCAGTGATGGAAGAGGAGCTGGTGTATGTCAGTTGGGCAACAGCAGGGAAGATGGAGGTGCGTTTTGTGGGTATTAAATCAGTGGACAAACCAGATGCTAGCCATATCGCTGAGGCCATATCTTTGATAATGGAGACCGTGTCAGGGAGCGAAGATGAGACAGGGTAGTGGATACAGAAACTTGAAGCATGTGGGACGGACGGCGCTGCTGTGATGACAGGAGTCAAGAAAGTGGTAGTCAGTCAGTTCGCACATCCTAGTCATACATTGCATGTCCCATCGGCTGGCGTTAGCCTACTCCAATGCTGTGTCCCACAACATCTGGCAAGGAAAGTTGATGACCTCCTGAGTGGCCTGTTCTGTTTCTACCACAAGAGCTGGGTAAACAGGTCAAACTTGAAGAGAAGATTCGAGGAGATTGGCATGAAGAATGTGATGCCTACAAGGATAGGTGGAACTCAGTGGGTTCTACGTTTCCTGCGAGCCCTTGACAACTTTTTGAGAGGCTACAAGGGACTCGTGTACCACCTAGACCAGGTTTTGTAAGCTAGTAGGAACCAGACAGTTATGGTAATAATATTTCCTATCCACAAATGTAGAAATTTGTCTGGGCTTGACAGGTTGGAATCTAACGGTACAGTAGGGTGTTAGTGTAGTGTATTTTAGGTGTTTATTCATTAATTGTAATAATTCCTTTATATTTTAAAATGTAATTTTATACTAATTACAGCAGCCTGTCCCTAACCATGCAGCATTCGTCAGTGACCGTGGCCAAAGTCCATGACAGCCTGTCCTCCACCTTGGCTTTAATGCTCAAATACAAATCCAGGTACAACTACCAGATAGGCCATACTTATCATTAAGTATACATTATATAATCATTTATATTAATATTAATATCATTAGACTAAGTCTCTCATAATTTGTAGACCTGGGCCTATGCTGAAGACAGTGCTGGAAACAAACGAGTATAAGGGTGTCAGCCTAAAGCCATGTGACGACCGCTCCCTGAATCAGTCCAATGACCACCTCATAGACCTGCTGTCAAAGACAATGGACAACAGGTTTGGAGATGTGAGCCATGCGGATTACCAACTTCCGATACTGGCCAGAGGAAGACAGAAATGCTGGTGAGTTTTTTTTTTTTTGTATAAATATTAAAAGTGACTGATTTTATATCATTTTTGTCCAACACATCTTCTACATCTTCAATCTATATTATTGTAGATTTCGGTGACTCTGATGTGCAGGAGCTCATCACACACTTTGAACCTGTGCTGCTGAGATCTGGGGTCAAGGTGGTAGAAGTCGCGGACCAGTGGACTGTTCTTAAGTCGAGGCTGTACCAGGACCCCAGTGTTCTACAAAACATCTTCTGGCCTGAGGTCAATCAGCAGCTTGGCCAGGACTGCCCGGACATACTCCAAGTGGTTGACCTCATCCTTTGCATGCCCGCTTTAACAGCTGATTGTGAGCGGGGATTCAGTGCCGTGAAACTGGTCAAAAGTGACTGGTGGGCCAGTCTTTAGAGTCAGACCTTGTCAGATCTGCTGACTGTACAACTGTCCTCTGCTTCCATCCAAGACTTTGATCCAGCCCCAGCCATCAAGTTGTGGCATTTTGGAAGCCTCCGGTCTCGAAGGCCAGCTTTCATAGAGCAGAGAGACCTGCAGAGAAGGGATGATTCTGATGATGAAAGCTGTGAGGACATTTAATCTCCCTCTCTCCTTCACTCTCATATTCACATTTACACATACACACACATACAATGTAAAGTAAAATTGTGTTTTTAGGACTTTTGTGAATTTGAACTGATTATACAAAAATAATTTGTTCTATACTGCAGAGATTTCTTCTACTTTGTATTATTTACTGCTGTTGTTAATACATTTTTAAATAGACAAAGTTTCACTTGCTGCGTTTTTTCAGTTTAGTTTTTAGCTTTTCAAAGAATCTTTACTCCCCTGCACCACTTTTATGTCTTTGTCTTAATCGGCTGCATATGTTTTCATACAAAAGGAGCTTTACACACAACCTTAGAAGAGCTGAATATTTGATGACTATAGTGTTATACATTTTATGTAGTCTTGATTTGGGTGTTTTCAGTGGTCATTTACATTTAAAAGGGTTGTAAATCTAGTTCAAGACTCATATCTGTTGTCTTGCACTTCTCTATCTTTGTGTCCTTCTAGAAGTACCAAACATAAAGTACAGGCACAGGAAACTGTAACTCTCTGTGGTTCATTTACAATTGGTCAGATTGCTTAGCCATGTAAACCTGCATCTCAAAATAATTCAGTGTTTGTTCTTTTTCCTTTTTAACTCGTTTACACATCAGCTCCC
Organism: Amia ocellicauda; assembly: GCF_036373705.1. Lineage (NCBI taxonomy): Eukaryota > Metazoa > Chordata > Actinopteri > Amiiformes > Amiidae > Amia > Amia ocellicauda. The sequence continues at coordinate 6,110,433 of NC_089867.1, forward strand.
CCAGGCAGCAGGGCAATCGCTGTAATTTCCTCAAGCTGCACAACAGAGCTAATAACATTGTGTACGTGGTCGTTACGTGTGCTCTGTGTTTTGGGTGCAATTAACAGATTCTTGGCATTGTGGCCCCCCATATTAAGCAGATAATTTCCAAGGACTTGATTCTGAACACAATGGGAGATGTCAGGGAATTAAGAAGTCCAGGCAGCTGGTTATTAGATCCCAACACAGAGGACAGGAAGGGGTCTCGGCAGGCTTGGGGTATCCATGGACAGACTCAATGTTGCTGAAACGCAGTGGCCTTCCACAGCTGAAGACTTCTTCAATGTAAGGCCTTTTAATTTGACAGCTAAATTACGGACTGGCCACAGATTGCTTGACTGTAATACTCCCCTGTCTCTACAGTGCTTCTAAAACAAGCCATTATCCTGCTATGTATCATGCATTCTTTTGACACATGTGTGTTTTACATGCTAAAAGTGGACCATGGGGCAGTGGGTTTGGAAATCGGTTGACTTGTATCCTTTTTTTGGAAAAGCATCGTGGTTCTTTTCTTTTTGTTTTTCACTTGTGGCCTCAAGAGTTCCACCTACTGTTCAATTAGCATGATATCAACTTCATCTATAGTGCATATAGAAAATCTTCACTCTCTTGAACTTTTTTTTTGTCAGTGATTTTTTTTTCCACTTCTCTACACTCACAGTCTATACTGTTAAAGGGTATTAAAAATTCAAAATTGAAATCTCATATCCTCCTTTTGTTTTAACTTTGCCTTAATTTAATTTAATCTTGTCTGTAGTTTGCCTTAATTGAAGTCAATTCAGTACAGCTGTTGAGTTCGTGAAAGGAAATAGGTTGTAGAAAGGTGGTTTTGTCGAAGACTAGCAGGAATTTTGTTCCAGGTGGAACCAGGTTTAGCCAGTTAGGTGTGAATTGGTGAGCTGCGCTTTTTCTCGTTAACAAAAAGCCAAGGAGTTGACTAGGGAACAGGAACCAAGAAACTGAAAAACTGTAACATTTAGAAGAATGTGGCCACTACAGTGCCAGGTTTGCAGAATGATTGCCTTTCTGGATTAACTCATCCAGGAAGATTTCATTTGTGAACATTGTTGGGATGTTGAAGTCCTAGAGATCAAAGTCTGTGATCTTGAGGCTCAGCTTGTTGATCTGTGCTGTATTAGTGATCTGGAAGAATTGGTCAATCAGCCCATGAGAGAGATGGTGTGCATGCCAAAACCTAGGAGAGTTGACCACTTAGAGTAGGATAGAGGTTCTGCAAGACAAACTTTAAGAGTTAGGAAAGCAGAACCTTCATGGTAGTTTTCTCTGAAATACTTCCGGTACCACATGCCAGGCCAGAGAGAGAGGCAGAGATTAGAAAGTTCAACACGTGGTTGAATTCCTGGTGTAGGGAAGAGGGATTTAGATTTATGAGGCATTGGTCTTTCTTCTGGGATAGATGGGACCGGTACAAACTGGATGATCTACATCTAAACAGAAGGGGGGCTAATGCATTGGGAGAGTGTATGTGTAGAGTAATTGAGAATCTTTTAAACTAGGGACCAGGAGGGCAGGGAGCTCTGACAATGGGAGATGTTCCACAAAGGAAAGAAAACAAAAGGGAACTGCTAGTAGGAAAGTCTTTGTACCTCAGTGCCAGGAGTATAAGGAACAAGATGTTAGACCTAGAAGCCACAGTGTTGGCGTGTGACTATGATGTTGTAGGAGTACACATAGTAAGGAGAGACATGCATTACACCGTGTAACACATTTTATTTTATTTTTTTGCTCCTGGGTAGTAAGTGTTATTTCCTAATTGCTTATGCCTCAAAAGTATTGAAAATGACAATTATTCCCTACAAACTTTGCTTTTTGAAATGTAACTATTTCCAATGAGAAAACGGGCAAATTTGTGTCTTTTCGTTCACTACTCACTTCTAACTCAATTTGTCAGGGAACCAACCAGAGAGAGCATTTGCATTGACTTGATATTTTCAAATGACCAAGATAGTTAGAGGGACACTAGTTAGAAAACCAATGGCAAACTGTGATCAAATATCAAATATATTTAGGACCAAGTCTAAAACAATGGTCTACAATTTTAGAAAAGCAAACCTTGAAGGTATGAGGCAGCACTTAAAAGAGGTAGACTTGGGTACACTGGATACAGTTTCAGTTGAAAATAGATGGTTATATTTTAAGAATGTACTACTTGAGGACCAAAAAATATTGGCCAAAATGGTTTAATAGAAGTATGCAAAAAAAAAAGATAAATAAAATGTTGTATAGTGCATACAACAGGGATGGAGACAAAACAAAATACAAAGAATATATATAATGGCAAAGAGATGTTAAAAGAGGGATCAGGAAAGCAAAGAGGGAAATAGAAAGAAACATAGATATTGGAGCTAAAACTAATGCATAGAGCTTTTTCAATACTGTAACCGCAAGAGGTCAATAAAGAAGGAAGTGCAATGGGCAAAAGCTACATTGAAGTATCTTTAGAAAATGAACAAGATGCAGCAAATGATTTTTACAAAACAAAAAATCAGATAACATGCCACAGGTTAACAATCAGTCCAGTCAAACCCTAAGAGAGATCAGGATAAATGAGGAGGAGGTACTAAAGGGACTAGCAGAATTAAAAACAAACACATCACCTGAGCCAGATGGGGGTCCATGACAATTCGTCCCAAGCCAATTCGCCTCCATCATTACATGTTCTCCACATTTGTAACCATGAGTGCTTTCACTTATTGTGGACAGGGTTGCCAGATGCTACTCCGAAATTCCCCCCAGTGGGGAAACAATTTCCCCCCATTTTCACAATACCCTTATTAGAGATGAGTTGCATATACATTTAATACTTCTGTCCCAGGAAATGTAACAGGCTGCTGAACAGGTGCCTTTAATAGTCTTTTTATGTAATCTTGAGAAGGTGTGCATTTAAAGAACAAATTTAAATTGACATGCAGTATGAAAGGAAGGTGTTAAGTCATGAAACCAAAGGTGGATTGCACATACAGTATGTGTGTTCAATAGCTCTACAATAAGTGAATGTACTCATGGTGGGGGCGAATTGACACGGGGACGAATTGTCGCAGGGACGAATTGTCGGGGACAAATTGACGAAGAAATTAGGGAAATTATTTATAGGCCGCTAACTAAAATATTCCAAATTACACTTAGAACAGGGGATGTGCCAACTGATTGGAAAACTGCAAATGTCATACCAATCCACAAGAAATGGGACAAAACTGAGCCAGGAAAATAGACCAATCAGTCTCACCTGCATCGCCTGTAAAATGTTGGAGAAAATTATTAGACTTAGAAATAGAGGAACATCTTAATGAAAACCATATTCTTGGAGATAGTCAACATGGGTTTAGACGAGGCAGATCATGTCTTAATAATTTATTAGAATTTGTTGAGCACGCAACTGGAGCTGTAGATCACTTGAATGTATATGATATGATATACTTAGATTTTCAAAAAGCTTTTGATAAGGTTCCACACCAAAGACTGATCCTCAAATTGGAAGCTGCAGGCATTCAGGGTAATGTAAGTAGATGGACTATGAACTGGTTGATGTATAGGAAACAGAGGGCGTCAATTAGAGGAGTTGCTAACTGGAATGAGGTTGTTAGTGGAGTTCCACAGGGATCAGTACTAGGGCCTTTGCTTTTTCTAATCTATATTAATGATCTGGACTCTGGGATAGTTACTCTGAGGGAACTGAACCTTTTCACCCTGGAACAAAGAAGACTATGTGGGGATTTGATTCAAATCTTCAAAATCATGAAGGGCATTGACCACATCAAACCAGAGGAGCTTTTCCAGACCTGCAGGGACATATAGACCCAGGGACACAAATGGAAATTGGGCTTCAAGACAGAAAACAGGAGACACTTCTTCACACACAGAGTTGTTATAATCTGGAACAAACTCCCCAGCGATGTGGTTGATGCTGAAAACTTTCAAAAATAGACTGGATATGATCCTTGGATCACAGTTACTAATGGACACCAAACAAGCATGATGTGATGAATGGCCTCCTCTCGTTTGTAAACTTTCTTATGTTCTTAGGTGTTTCTTATGTTCTTATAATTGGATAAGTCTCCACCCCCCTGGGTAGAGGCACATTTAGAAGCAATTACAGCCGTGAGTCCCTTAGGCTGGATCTCTACCACCCTTGTACGCCTATATTTGGCAGTATTTGACCATTCTTTACAAAACTGTTCAGGCTCTGTCAAGTTCCTTATGGAGTGTTGAAGACGGCAATCTACAAGTCATGCCACAAATTTTGGATTAGATTTAGGTCAGGGCTCTGACTGGGCCACTAAATGACATTTACCTATTGGTTTCATTCCAGTGTAGCTTTGACTATGAAGGTAATTGTCATAATGAAAGGGGAACTTCCTCAAGGACTTTTCTGTACTTTGCTCCATAAGTGCCCAGTCCCTGCCAATGAGCAACATCCCCATAACATGATTGTGCCCCTCCATGCTTCACAGTAGGGATGGTGTTCTTTGGGTTATGTGCTGTGTAGTGCCAAACATTACGGTTAGCATTTAGACCAAAAAGTTCAATTTTCATTTTGTCAGACCACAAAACATTTGTCACATGGCTACAGAATCTCCAGAGTGTTTGTTTGCATATTTAAAATACCATACAGGCCAGATTTGTGCTTGGGGATATTGTCACATGCACACTTCCATCAGTCTTGGACATAAAAGCTTGTAGCTCTTCAAAGTTGCCATTGGTCTCTTGGTAGCCTCTCTGATCAGTCTCCCTTCTTGCTCAATCATTGGGTTTGGAGGGACAGCCTGACTTAAGCACGGTCTTGGTGGTGCCGTACACCTTCCACTGCTTAATAATTGTCTTGACCGTGCTCCAAGGGATATTCAAGGCCTTGATATTCTTTTTATACCTATCCCCTGATCTGTGCCTTTCAACAGTTTTGTCCTGGAGATCTTTGAAAGCTCCTTAGTGTTCATGGCTTAATCTTTGTTTTGAAATGCACTACCCAGCAGAGGGAACCTACAGGAAATGCTGAATTTATCCTGGTGTGTGGAGAAACATCTGAGAGAATATGCATGTTGAATACATGTAATCTATTTTTATGTAATACAGGGAAGGCACTCGATGAAAAAGTACTACTAATAAAAAGTATACTTATTTAATGTTCCTTAAATATATGTACATCGTGCAATCCAAGAAAATCATATAGCATTAAGATGGAATTCCCACAAAGCTACAACATTCAATTTTAAGCCGTCTGGGTTATAATTCAAATTTCTATAAATCAGGCAGGAAACTGGGGTTTTAAAATGTATTTATGTCTAATGACTGTGGAAGAGAATGGAAGTGTGTTTGGTGGGCCAGGGAGAATAAATTAATTTATAAAATAGTGCAGAATTGTAAATGGGTGGCTGGATAGTGCAGTTTTTGTTTTTCCTCAATTTAAAATTGGAAATGCGATTAAATATCCACCCTCCTGGTGCAGACACCAGCTGATGGATCCTTATTAAGTTTTAGGTGTATGAGGACTTTATCTGCATCATGTGAAACGGGTTTACTATAGCAATCGTTAAGCTGTAACTTCGATTCATGGATGTGCTGCATCTGGTGAAATCTCAGGAGGATCCAGTCTACACATTTGAAGAAATTGCATTCTAATGCCAAGTTTTCCATTTAAAATATTTTCATCAATGGTTTCCAGCTTATTTCTCACGAATTAGTGACTATCTGCACAGCACAGGGAAACACACAAACTTAATACTAACTGAGTAAAACTTAATACTAATGCCATGTTTTAACTGTACATAATGGCAAATGTTCCAGCAGTGCTCTTCAACAACAGGGAGGATTCTCTTTTGTTTAAACAACAGTGTAAGATTGTATCTCCCATCCAGCTAGCTAGGCAAGGAGACAATCATGTGACTGAAGGCAAGCTTTGGATTTTCCTCTTGTCCACTCTCTGTTTGCCATGAAACAAACTAATTCCTGCCTTAAAAATATGGTGGGGCTTCCATCTGTCCAAACAGAATTGAAAATAATAATCATTTAGAGGAGGAAGATCTCAATTTGTTTTAAAATGTATGTATGTATGTATGTATGTATGCATTTATTTATTTATTTATTTATTTATTAGCACACACCTTGGGTGCCTTACACTTACACAAGAAACCTTTTCAAATAGTTACAACATACACTAAATGCAATAAGTGCAAAATACAATAAGTCTGCATCTTAGTGCAAATGAGCTAAAACAAGTGTACAATATAACAGGGTTCCCTGGTGTGTGCCAAGGGAGAGGCCAGTCATGAGCACAGAAATGGTTACAGTATAATTATTAAAAGTGCTAAAATACACAAGTAATTTTGGCTGCTGTATTACAGGTTCAAGAGGAACAGATCAAATTGTACATTTGTAAAAGTATTTCTAACCATAAGGGAATCCGTAAAACAGAGACCAAAGACCTTCACCTGACTACATCATGCCTTTCTCTGCATTGTAACGTCACCGTGGAAGTTTGTAAACTGATGCATCTTCAAAATCTCCATGTTAGTGGAGTCAGTGGAGAGCCCCTTGAAACAAAAGACAGCTGCTTTGTCTTTTCGGAAAAGCTTCTGCTTCTGTGGTACTTCAACATCAATCCCGTTGGATAATTCAGGGCTGGTTTATCATGGTTATTATTCTCACAGAAATGTCGCAGTCGTCTTTCTATAAAAGGAATAATGACTCGGAGCAATTGCAATACAGACAGCACTGAGTCCCGCAAAGAAATGCAGAAATTGTTCTAACATTTCCAGACTGCAGTACCGAACATCACCTCACTCTCGCATCGCTCAACCTCATCCTCATCTGTTGATGCATAGGTTTCAATTATAGGTGGATTTGCCAGCTCACATGAGGCACAATAATTTAGTCTCCTTTTGTAATGCAGAATCCTCCATTTAGTATTTCACCTGCAACCTTGATCTGAGGAAAAGGAAAGCATTCACACACACACACTACTTGGTTATGTGTTTGCCAGGGCAATTACTTCCTTTCGAATGGATATAATGGTGCTTTAGTACCAGAAGGACAGCAGCTGCACTTCCATTGTGCCACAGAGTCCTGTTGGTGTCTAATAAGCCTCAAACCAATAACTGTGGAGAAGATCTGAGATTTCCAAGCTCCTCCCACCAATCCTGGAAGCCCATAGCCACATCATTGCCATCACAGTAAACTCAACTAGAAACACGTCCTGAAATCATACCAATGATGATCTGATACACAATGCCAGTACCTCTTCATCATCTTTTTATTATGATCTTCCTATAGCCAAGTCTCATCTCCATCATTAAGTGGGTTTGTATCTCTTTTCAGATTGTATAAATGCCCTTTTAAAATATTTAGCAGTCCTTTTCTCACACAACCTCCTGTGCTAATTGTTTTGTTGTTTTTATGCAAGCACCTGTTCTGTTGCTTGATAGACTGGTAGGTCTGTGGCCTGCAATGTTAAAGGCTAGTTTCCTCTTAACATTTTGTCCACCTGGCCATTTAAACCTAACCATGAAGAAGTATACATTTTTCATGTTAAAAGTCTGTTTTTTGTTTGTTTTCCATATGTAGAAAAATAAATAGCCTGTGAAATTAGCAGTTTTATCCCATTCAGATTTAGTGTAGTCACACAATGTTTAATTTGACTTTTTTTTTAATCCCCTTCCTGTAAATTGCTTTACGATTATAATTTGTTCCTGGTATTCTCATAAGTGTTGACTTCTGTAAATATATCTACTGGTTTCCGCTTCCTAGCTTTTTAGAGCATCTAATGAAAGTGACAGTATTAATGGACAGTATTTATCTACAGAATTTCAATTAACATAGTCTTCCAGAAATATGTGTTATTTCTGGTATATTCCTTATTGGGGAAGTATGTTGTGTTTATAAGTAACAGATTTTTTCTTGGCAGCATCTGTCTGGCTTCTATCACTCCATATTGAAAGTAGTCACCAGGAGACCTCTTGTGGTGCTCTACAGGATTGCAAGAGCATCACTTAACAGCTGACATCTGTGACAAAGCATTGAGCAAACGCCCAGATCCCCAAGTGCTGGCATGGAGAAAAGTTTTTGTCCTGATGGTTTTTGTGGAGTGGAGTTGGTTCTCTCTGGTCAAAATGGGGAGAGTTCTAGACTTTGCTTGTGTATATAGGTGTGTTTCATGTCTAAGTTTCTATGCCTGGCACTAAAAACTGAAACCGCTTAGAAATGCCATCTTCAAAGGTAATTAATCATCATTTGGGAGCATAGCATCTAAGTGTCAAAATGGAACCCAGATAACAACCAAATCAAGTAACTTTTCCAAATTAAGGCATTATTAGGATTTCCAATGTGTAATGTTCTCTGTAGCGCCTCTACTGTTTGTGCTGATAAACCGACAACTATGACATATGTGGTTCTCCAACCTGGTCCTGGAGGAGCCCCTCCTCTGCTTGTTATTGTTTCAAGGAGCATTCAATTAATTAATTGAACCCTTAATTTAACTAATAGAATTCCCTAAATCAGAGCCTTTAATTATTTTAAATGATAGGGGTTTCAAGTATAACATTGTATTAGGAACTTACCTGATTAAGGATCCAACTTTTTATCAGTTACACAATTTAAAAGTAAAATATGTTAGCAGATTACTTCAATTAAGGGATGAAAACCACATACAGCATCTAACATTTTAATTTCTCAGTCCTGTACAAATGTTTTACTCTTTGACTTTCTGCAGCTGTATCTGCTGGTTGTTCCTCACCATTATGTCTGATTGGCTATAATGGCTGTATAAAAGACATTATAAAGCTTCCCCAACCTAAATAATTCATTTGTATAGCCACAACTGGGTTAAATGATACCCAGTGATACACGAAGTAGAAACCAACAGAGAAATCAAGACCAGGTCATTGAAGTTAATATTTAAGATACCAGATATAGGTGAGGATGTTGAATTAAACGATTTTTATTGTCAAGTTATTATTATTTCTGCTTGCAATCTATTTAATTGAAACTCATCATTGCGATGATGTGTGTCTTGTGCAGGAGGGACTTATTTTTTACAACAGACGTGGGACATTGTTATGAGCATTTAATAAGTGGAGTGATGTATCGCCAGATAATAGTAAGTGGGTTTAATTTTATATAGGTTTTTCACAGCCAAGGTGAGTATAAAACCTAGAATACAACTAGCATAATATCCAGTATCTGTTGAACTCATTACATGAATGATCAATACAATTAAGAAACTTGTATCTAAACGCTAATATCTAGACTATTGTGTGGTGCCTTTATTTTCCTACTTAGAAGCTTAAATATACAGGTTTTCATGGTTTTGTTAATATGATCTCATTTTAAAATACACCGAGATGATCGACGTATTAATAATGTATAATATATTAATACCAATAAAATATAACACGATGAGGATTATTTAACTCATTGTTTGTGAGTTTATAAATGACACAAGAAACAATTCCCTGCAGTAAATTCAATAATCCAGTAAGTAGATTAAATATTAAAAGTACGAACAACGTGTTTGTCTTTATCTTGTTCAACGCAAGGCACTTGATTGTGAATTGCATTTAAAATCAAAGGTGTAAATCAACAATGCAATGTTTGTGCATGCGTACTTTGCAAACTTTATAGTACAGTCCAACTATTTGTTATTTTGAAAATGAGCAGTGTAAAACTTAAAATAAGCAATCGCACGATTGAGCATGCTAATTCCGTATTAATAACTATTTGTATTATACAGTTAAAGGTTTCAAATATATTACAATGGTTTTATAAGCAACATGGAGATACGCAGTGAAGTTCACGGGACTTCTTAAACTTAAGCTTGTTGTCTTAAACTTACATCTTAATTATTTCATTATTGTCAGTCTTAGTTGATTATTTTAATACAGTTGTTGTATTGACAGATACAACACTGTTAGATGTCTTAAATATTCAGCATCATAAAATTAGCAGGTCAATATTCATCGTGTCATTTGGTGCTGTGCTTAATGAAATTATATACATATATAAAATATATATATACGTATGCAAAATTATATTTTTTGCGCTGGTCATAATTATGTGTACATTTTTATGAGGCGCCGTTAGGGACATAATTCACCCCGTGGTGCATACACTATATACTAAGATGCGCATACACTACATTAGGGATGAAACGGTATGAACATTTCATATCAAGATTATAGTGACCAAAATTATCACGGTTATCACTATTATCGTGATATTGTTAAAATGTGCTGGAAATGTTCAAAAAGTACTGATACACACACTGAAATCATGAAATTTTTGAGCATAAACATTAAAATAATAACATTAGCATTAAAGATAGCACCATGTGGCCATGAGAGTTTTAATGAACACAACCTTAAGTAAGCAAATCAAATGTAATATGTATATGGTTAGATGCATTTGAGTAAATTATTTTTGTTCTTGTAAAAAACAATCGAGTCTCGAACGAGTGGCATTTGTGGAATTAATCTGGTATTTATTCATCACGAAGCAAAACGATAGGTTCCGTATGCAACCCCGGTTATCTGAAAAAGGAAGCACTGCCCAAGGGGGAGGGGTTTCTGCGCACTTCCGTGGGAACCCGATCGAAACGTCACTCTATCAAAGCTGCCATTGGCCCCTGCGCTCGTCACTCAGAACAGGTCCCTTCCCACTTCCTGTTCTATAAAACGTGACGTCTGTGCAGGTTCATCCTGTTTTGCCGGGAGCTTGGACTCCCGCGCGACCTTGCAACCCTAGGACAGTGCTTCCTTTTTCAGATAACCGGGGCTGCATATGCAACCTATCGTTATCTTTCAAGTCGGAAGCACTGCCCAAGGGGGAGAGGTTACTGTATAACAAAACCGTCTATAATTGATTGATTGCTTCTGTGGACAGGTGTCTTTTATACAGGCACTAGTGCTCCTAATCTCAGCTCGTTACCTGTATAAAAGACACCTGGGAGCCAGAAATCTTGCTGATTGATAGGGGTTCAAATACTTATTTCACTCATTAACATGCAAATCAATTTATAATTTTTTTGAAATGTGTTTTTCTGGATTTTTTTGTTGTTATTCTTTCTCTCACTGTTAAAATACACCTACCATTCAAATTATAGACTGATCATTTCTTTGTCAGTGGGCAAACGTACAAAATCAGCAGGGGATCAAATACTTTTTTCCCTCACTGTATATACATCACGGGGTGCAGGAGCTGGCTCATGCGCCACACGTGGAACACAGGAGCAGTTGACTCCTGTCGAATAGCGCAGGACAACTACAGCTCTACCGTGTGAATAAATGAACTATGTACATAGCGGGGCACTGGAGAACTCAAGTGCCCTCCGCTGGAGGACAACAGCAGCGGTCCCCTGCTCTATGGCATAATACAGCCAGAGCGGGCCACAGACCTGCTGACCAATACACAGAGCGGGGTACAGGCCAAACTCATGCACCACCGCAACACAATTACAATATATACATGGCGGCCTCTTAAGGCAACATGCCTGTAGGCCACACGGCAAGCCCCGGGAACACATCGACAGGGCTGTCTGTACATCCAGGAGCAGCTCGCGTGGGTGCTCAACTGGAAGGCATAGTCTGGTGGAAGGGAAAGACACGGTTCACTAGCTCCCTCAGGATGCACTTACAGGGGCAGACTGGGAGAGGAAAGGCAGGAGCCAGAGCCTGCAGGCTACTGGGGCTCGACTACAGCCAAAACCGGTTTCCCAATGGAAGGGACCGGTCCCGTCACATCCAACCTGTAGAACCGGGCAAATGTAAGCGGTGAGGCCCAAGCTGCAGCCGCACAAATGTCTGCCAAGGGGGCACCTTGAAAAAGGGCCCACGATGTGGCAACACCTCGAGTCGAGTGGGCCACCAGGTGATCAGGCACCGGGGTCCCAGTAGACTCGTAGGCCATGGTAATGGTGTCCACAATCCAATGTGAGAGGCGCTGCTTTGAAAGCGCCTGGCCCTGTGTCCACACTCCATAAGACACAAACAGTTGGTCTGAGCGCCGAATGTCCTTAGTGCATTCCAAATAGCACCTGAGGGCCCGCACAAGGCAGAGCAGGTGAAGCCAACTCTCTTGCTCTGAAGCGAAGGGAGGAGGATGAAAAGCCATCAACTCAATAGGCCTGTTGACATGAAATGGAGACAGCACTTTCGGGAGGAACGCAGGGTTAGGCCATAGCGTGACCCTGGAGCCATCTCCCGCAAAACGGACACACGATGGGTGTAAGCACAGGGCGTGTAACTCGCTCACGCGCTCACGGGCAGTGAAAGGGTTCGAGGAGGCCGTAGCCGTCGAGCTCCCTTCAGAAACTGCACAGCCAGAAAATGAGACCCAGGAGGCTCGCCATCAATCCGAACATGACATGTCGAGATGGCCACCAGATACACTTTGAGCGTGGACGGGGACTTGCCCTGGTCCAACAGGGGCAATTAATTGGGTCTTGACTGCCGTCTTGGCACCAGGTGCTAAACGTCCGCCAGCGGTAGGAATACTGCGATCTTGTAGAGGGAACTCTCACCGACTGAATAGTGGCAACTACCGCGTCCGACAGACCCCAGGCAATCAATCGCTCCTGCTCAGGGGCCAGGCCCAGAGCTGGAGGAGGCCCGGATTGGAGTGCCAAAGCGTGCCCTGCACCTGGGAGAATAAGTCCGCTCTCACTGGGAGCTGCCAAGGCTCTCTGTGGGGGAGGGCGATCAGGTCCGTGAACCAGAATCTGCGAGGCCACCACGGGGCTATCAGCAGAACTGTCGTTCGTTCTCTCCTGACCTTCTCCAGGACCACTGGGGGGGAATGGTGGGAACGCGTAAAGGAGACAGCGCGGCCACTTGTGAGCTAGCGCATCGATTCCTAGGGTTCCTGAGCAGTCTTGGACAGAGAACCATAGTGGGCAGTGTGTGGACTCTGCCGAGGAAAAGAGATCCACGTCCGCCCTGCCGAACCGGCTCCACAGGTGTTGTACCACAAGCGGGTGGAGGCGCCATTCCAAGACCGGGGGGCCTCCCCGAGAGAGGAGGTCCGCCGTCGTGTTGGACAGACCTGGGAGGTGAACTGCTCTGATGGAGTGGAACCGCGGTTGCACCCACAGAAGCAGACGGCGTGCTAGACAGTACAGTCTGCGCGACCGGAGACCTCCTTGCCTGTTGATATAGGCAAACACCGCTGTGTTGTCCGTCCGGACCAGCACATGTCTGTCCCACAGGACTGGCAGGAAACGAGACAGTCCAAGGAGTACTGCTTGTAACTCCAGGATGTTGATATGGAGGGCCCTTGCGGGCTCCGTCCACCTGCCTCGGACTCCATGTCCATCGCAGACTGCTCCCCAACCCTGCTTGGAGGCGTCTGTCGTCATGACTGCTCGGTGGTATACTGGCCCCAGGGGCACACCGAGGGTCAAATTGTGGGGGTTCCGCCACCAACGGAGCGCCTTCCAGCACGCCGGAGTGACTTTGACTCGGCTTGCTCGATTGCGGCAAGAGTGCATCCTGAGAGACCTGAACCACCACTGCAACGGCCTCAACTGGAGGAGGCCGAGGGGGAGGGTCTGTGATGCAGCTGCTAGGAGGCCCAGCAGCCTCTGTCAAAGGGACACCTTGACACGAGCTCTCAGTCGGAAGACCCGAAGGCCCAATTCTGAGAGGCGGCCTAAAAACAGGTCCATGTGAATCTGAACCTGCTCCCTCGAGTGAGAACAAACCAGCCAGTCGTCTAGATAATTGAGAACGCGGACCCCCTGGCAACGCAAGGGGGCTAGCACGACATCCATGCACTTGGAAAAAGTGCGTGGCGCTAGCGACAGGCCGAAGGGGAGAACAGCAAACTTGAACGCTCGGCCCTCGAAGGCGAATCGGAGAAACTTCCTGTGCGCCTGGGCTTCCAGTCGCCGGGCTTCATGGCCTGGGACATGGTGTGCAGGTTGAGTATCTTGAAGCGCAGCACCTTGAGGTGGCGGTTCAGGCGCCTCAGATCCAAGATGGGGTGAAAACCGCCATCTTTCTTGGGCACAAGGAAGTATGGGGAATAAAATCCCTCGTGCTGCCCCGGCGGGGGCACTTCGTGGATTGCTCGCTTCTCCAGGAGAGCGACGATTTCGACGCGAAGTGCCGCACACTGCAATGGGTCCCTCACTCGCATCCACACCACGCCCTGGAAGGGGGGTGGACGTGTCTGAAATTGCAGGGAGTAGCCAACTGATATAATTTGGAGCTCCCAAGAGTCTTGGGTGCAGTGTCGCCATTTGGAGAGTTGCTGGGGGGTCTAAAGGTGGGCCAGAGCCTGCTGGAACGCCTCGGGGACGGGGCTCGGGTGGTGGAGGAGGCGGGGTCGGGCCGGGTCCCCTCCTACCACGAGCTGCCGTGGGCCGCTGGGGGCCAAAGCGGCGAGCCTTGGGGGGCACCTGTCTGCCAGTGAGACACTGGCGGAGATCGGCAGGTGGGCGGGGCTGTGACCTAGGCTGTGGTCCAGCCTGTGGCCTGGGCTGTGGCCTAGGAGCCACGGTCGGGGGGCCTCCCCGCTGGTGAGCCGCCGCAGGCGGCCTGCGTTGCTGAACAGCCTGAGGTGCCACCAGGTACACTCGGGCCAGCTGCAGGGACTGCTCCCTCTCCTGGTGGGTGCGCGAGAGCATCTCCTCCACAGAGGGCCCGGCAAGATAGGGGCATCCATGAGGCGAGTCCTGTCCACCTCAGGGACCTGCCGTGCCTGGGACAGCCAAAGCCACAATGGCTGCCAAGGATCGCCCTGTCGCCCTTGCCCCCTGGCGCATCACCGTGACCAGCTGATCCGCCACTGCCGCTATCTCCGAGATATGCCCTCCGGAGCAGCATCTCCGTGACGCGATACTGCCTGTTGGGGCAGGCCAGGTCGCGTGGCTCCGCGGACAGCGGAGGTAGGGAGACGAGCGCGGCTATGGTGGAATTTACACGGGGAAAATCCACCAAGCCCGCTTCTGCCTCACCCTGGGTCCTGGCATAAACCTCCCCTCTCCTGGCTAGGGCGGGGGCTGTTGCCGGATGGTCCCAGGTAGCCCTCAGCTCTTCGAGGAGGTCAGGCAGCAGCAGGAGGGCCCGTGTGGGCCGCTGCACATGCTGACCCCTCTCGAACCTGGAGCGCGGCGGGGCAGCATCAGAGGGCCAGGGGAGCTGAAGAGACTCCACAGCCCTCTGGATGACTGCCCAGAACTCCCTGTCCTGTCCTGTGGGAGCAGGAGGGACATCCACGCTCAACGGAGGAGGAGGGGTGGGAGCGACCAGCTCCTCCTCCATGAGCTCCACCTCGAGCTCTGAGACCTCACGGTCCTCCTCCCAGGTGGCCCTTCTGCTGCCCTCCTCCTGGGATGGGGCAGACAGACTCCCCTCAGTCTCCACCGGTGTAGTGTGAGCCAGAGACGGAGTGTCATGGTGTGGGGGGGGCAGCACCTATTGCACTGCTTGCGCTGCCTGCGCGGCCAGGAGAGCGCAGATTTGGTCCATCCTGCTGCTGAGAGCAAGGATAGCCTCATTGCGCTCTCTGTCCACTGAGGCTGATCTCCGTTGCCGACGGCACGATTTTACTGCCGCTGCTAGCACTCCTGCTGTGGAGGAAAAGCCCTGTGGACAAAAAACCAACACAGCAAGCAGTTGGATATACAGTATATCCCCCCTTAACATGCAAATCAATTTATAACTTTTTTGAAATGCGTTTTTCTGGATTTTTTTGTTGTTATTCTGTCTTTCACTGTTAAAATACACCTACCATTAAAATTATAGACTGATCATTTCTTTGTCAGTAGGCAAACGTACAAAATCAGCAGGGGATCAAATACTTTTTTCCCTCACTGTATATAGCACTATATAACCACGACTATTATTTTTAAAAGGCTCTTCTTGTGAACGAAACTGAAACCGAAAGCGCAGCCGGACCTCCGGTGCACGGACGGGACAGAATCGGGATTAGTTATCAATAATAACTAAACACACACAAGACAGAGATGATGTGTAGCGAAAACGGTGATGAACAACACTATGAAGTGAGCCAGCCAGCCAAAATACGCAGTTTGAATGTTTATTACAAACACAGACACAGAGAGCTTATGTTCCTGAGTCAAGCGAAGAGGCATAAGAGGATGAACCTGCGCAGACGTCATGTTTTATAGAACAGGAAGTGGGAAGGGACCTGTTCTGAGTGACGAGCGCAAGGGCCAATGGCAGCTTTGATAGTGTGACGTTTCGATAGGGTTCCCGCGGAAGTGCGCAGAAACCCCTCCCCCTTGGGCAGTGCTTCCGACTTGAAAGATAACGCTGTATGCCCAATTTGATTGACAGATCAACACCGCACAAATTAAATGTTGTCAAAGCACAATATAATATTGCTTTTGTTAATATTGCTTTGCAACAAAGCCATTATAGGAATTCAGATTTAGAATTTTGTAATTTTTAAAACACAAAATACATTTAACCTCTCTCTCTCACACACACACGCACACATATGACATAAATATACAGTTATTTCTCATTGTGCACTAAGCAAGGAATTTGTAACCAACATGGGACATACGGTCTTCAGTTTTATAACACTCAATGAGTTGAGAGACAACTTGGTTTCTTTTTAAGACAAAGGAATCAGCCAGACTCAGAGTCAGTGAGTCATTGAATGAGTTTTGATGGGCAGGTCCATTGCGACGCGATCATCAGTCAGTGCTGCTTTCAGTTCGTTGCCATTGTTGACCCATATGGACTGACCACGATTTACATTTTTTGAACATTAACACTCCCAGATCAGAAGGCCGCCGCAAACGCAGTGCTAAAACGCAACACCTGCGTTTTAATCAGACAATGTCTAACGTTTTCACGTCTGTCTGTGTCTGGAGCTCATAAGGACAGGAAAGGTTTTATGATGTTTAAATACTGAAGATCCATCAGCAATAACTGTACGAGATGTACGATTGATAAAGCGCACTAACTGGGTAGGACCTCGAAACACACACAATACAGCATTTTTAAACAATGGATGGCGGTGTTTTATGAAGGATCGAGCTGCACATGTCGCTGGTGTGACAGCTGTATTTATCCAGAAATCTTGGGGGTTCTAGTGGAACATGATTACATTTCATTATTGCCATATACATATTGCCAGACAAGAATGGATTTTTAAAGAAATAAACCCCTGCCCTCCCGCTATATCTTAAAAATAGTGTTTGTGTGGCTAATGGGTGGAGCTGAGCGGACATGTGACTGATGACCGATCTCACTGTATATGGAAGTATCTCACTGTATGCATTTCAATATATTGTGTATGCATTTCAGTATATAATGTATGCATCTCAGTATGTAGTGTATGCGTATCTTAGTATATAGTGTATGTGCTTCTCAGTATGTAGTGTATACACATGTTAGTATATAATGTATGCATCTCAGTATATAGTGTATGTGTCTCAGTATGTAGTGTATGCATCTCAGTATAGTGTATGCACCACGGGGTGAATTATGTCCCTAACGGCGCCTCATACATTTTACTAAATCTTAGTGGCCATATCCTATGTTACACAGGCCCTGCTGTGATTGATTTGTGCTGCTGTTGTGTGATCAGTGTGTCTCACTGTGGCTGTGCTGTGTGACCAGGTCAATGATCTGTCAGCTGCTGATGGGGGGAGCTGCCTCTGAGATGAGTCTCTCTGGGGAGCCTGAGGCTCAGGATGGAGCCATGGGCCCCGAGACCAAGAGGTGAGAGGAGACGTGAGTGGCAGGAGGCCTGAGTGTGTTCATGTCACTGAATATCCGGGAGAGTCTGTCTGTCTGTCTGTCTATAGAAGAATGTGTCCTTGTAAGAGATTTACTCAGTGTTGGACTCTTAATACTTGCACTGTTTTAAAACAGCAACACACAGAGAACCTCCACACAGCATGACTATATAACACTGCATTAACTGCAGGGGAATACAACTGTATTGTGTGTAGTACATGTGTGTAGGCAGTGCTGTGAATTGAAAAAAATAACATTGAGGTTTTAGTCTAGCTTTAGTGTTATTGCATGAGAAAACCAGGCATAATCTCAGCAATATCCCCCGATATTAGTTTCTGAGATCTGGGAGCCCCCCAGTGGCCATCCAAAATATACATTTTCAGTTCTTAAAATGGACTGATTTCATACTCTGTTGTGACAGTTCAAAAAAAGGTATGACTTCAGCTATGGATGCATATAGAGGTAATGCTAATGCAAAATTGGCAAAATTCCACAATTACATAAACATGTTCCATGTATGCACAGGGGTCGTCGCATGCACACTAGCACACAAGTCAAAACTTAATGCGTATATTAAATGAGTCCTTTAGAACACGGCTACATCAAGAACTGTCTTTATCTTGTTATGAATATTCTAACTTTTTTTTGCAGCCAAAGCATTTAAAATAAATATAAAAATATGTTTTGCTAACATAAAATAAGTTGCTTTTCACAGTTACTTTTTATGTATTGAAATACAATTATATATTTTTTGCTAACACAAAGTGGCAAGCCATTTAGTGTTAATTTTAACAATATTTTATATATAATAATGGAGGTAGGGAAGGGTCTCTTCTGCGCCACTGATGCGAAGGGTGTTTGTCTTAAGTAAACTGCCACAGTGCATACCAGGACTTGAGCCGGTCGCACGTTTACACTGCCAGGATCAAATCCTACTGATGCATTTGATCCTGATCTGTACCATCTCCCTGTGAGCTAGGGTTGGGTGATATCAAAAATTATATATCGCTGATGATGGACGTCGCGAAATCTGATATTATTGGCTCGGGGTGGGGTGGGGTGCGAGTTGTGCAGGAAGGCAGGTGTGCGCCCTGGGGGAGTAGCAGAGGTGCACGGCCACCAGGGCATTGTTGCGCGTACAAGCCAAAATGTTTTAAATGACTGTTATTTGTATCTTTTAATGACATTACATGTTTTATATGTATTTATTTATTCTTGTGCGTTGAGAAAATCTGCGTTTTTTACTTCAATATAAAGCTGTGCATGAAGGTTGAAGAGAAAAACAAGGCAACTTAGTGGCAATCAAACTGGGTTTAATATTCCACAGAACTTTGTCATAAATAGTCTTTCAGACACATTGCAGACATCCGCAGGCTCTTCAATACTCCACCCTCATCTCCCATCACACCCAAACCTCCCACCGATCAAGCTTCCTTTTCTTCATTCTCGCCTCTCTCTGATGCTGAAGTTTCTGCTCTCCTCCTACGTCACAAACCTACAACGTGTGCCCTGGACCCTCTTCCTTCTCGCCTCTTCCAAGCGACCGCTCCTGATCTTCTCCCCTTCATCTCCTCCCTCCTCAACTCCTCACTCATCTCTGGCTGTTTCCCCTCTGCATTTAAACAAGCTGCTGTCATCCCACTGCTCAAGAAACCAACCCTTGACGCCACCTCTCCTCAGAACTAAAGCCCTGTCTCCCTACTCCCCTTCCTCTCAAAGACTCTCGAGCGGGCAGTCCATCGTCAGCTCTCTGCCTTTCTGTCCCAACACTCACTGCTGGATCCTCTGCAATCCAGCTTCCGCACAGCTCACTGCACTGAGACGGCTCTCCTGGCAGTCACTGACTCCCTCAGCTGTGCTCGGGTGGCCTCCCTCCCCTCACGCATCTCTTCCTGCTTGTCTGCTATTTCCACCTGGATGCACTCACACCACCTCAAGCTCAACCTCTCCAAATCAGATCTCCTGTTTTTCCCCCACTCTTCCTCACCTTTTGCTGACCTCCCCATCTCGATCCCCTTGGAATCCACCACACTCTCTCCTTCTTCCTCCTTCCGCTAAAAAACTAGGAGTCACCCTCGATCCTGCACTCTCCTACACTCAACACATCGCCACGCTGACACGCACCTGCAGATTCTTCCTGAGCAACATACGCCGGATCCGTCTCTTTCTCACCGCCTACTCAACTCACTGGTCCTCTCCCGCCTGGACTACTGCAACTCCCTCCTGGCCGGCCTGCCTGCATCTACTACCCGCCCGATCCAGCTCATCCAGAACTCTGCGGCTCGTCTGGTATTCTCTCTGCCACGGTTCGCACATGCTACTCCACTGCTCCGCTCCCTCCACTGGCTCCCGATACCAGCAGGCATTCAGGTCAAGACACTGACCCTCACCTACTGCTGTCTCGACCACACTGCACCAAGCTACCTTCAGACACTCGCCTTTCCATACATCCCCTCCAGACCACTGCGCTCCTCCAGTGCCAATAAGACTAACTCTGCCTCCTCTCCACTCTCCTTCCTCCAGAGCCCGCTCCTTCTCATCCCTGGCCCCTAAATGGTGGAACGACCTGCCCACCAAAGTCAAAACAGCAGAGTCCTTGACCTCATTCCGGCGCTTACTCAAGACGCATCTTTTCAGACTCTACTTATAATATTTGTCCTTTTATCCCTGCTAGATAGCACTTCACAGTTTTGTATTATGCTGCTTGCATTCTTGATTTGTTTTCCTCCTTGCTCCCTTTCCCATAACCCCTGACTGTGACCCTACATCTTGACAGCACTTAGCTTTCACCATCCAGGATGTAGGACCTCACTTACTATACCTGTGTAAATTGTAATTTGGAATTTGTAAAATGTATTATTTTAGTTAAATTGAATTTGTAATGATGCCTTGTACTTACTATATTTTTGCACTTATGTTGTAAGTCGCCCTGGATAAGGGCATCTGCCAAGAAATACAAATAATAATAATAATAAGTTAAATGATATATTGCACAAATGGAAAGACAAAAGAAGAAGACAGAAGCTACTGGCAACACTATCCCAGCTCCTCTCTCTATAAACTAATTTTTCTATTACAGAGAAGTGGCGGGCAAGGTAAACGAGTGTTTTGCACTCTGTATATGCACTCTGTATATGGGTTACAAGCTGCAATAGAAACTAAAACAGTTTGTGGTGTGAGACATTGGACTGGGTGTCCATCAGGTAGTTCACAGGTGTAGCGTCAACTCATTTCTGAAACAACTGTCTCTGAATGAAAGTCTGTCATGGTCCCCTAGCGCTCCCCCTCTATCCCCACTAGGGGCCGCCATTTCCCTGCGTCCTCCCTGGTCTCGTCACTCTGTCCATTAACATTCCATACATCCTTGTGCACTCTTGCTTCCACCCTCGGTTTCCATTCGCCCTGCACCTCCCTACCTGGTTTCTGTTCCCTTCATAATCCCCTCACTTCCCTCAGTGGTGGCAAAGTTTTGCCATTCCCCACTGCAATTCCGAGCCCTGTTCCTCCGAGCCCTGTTCTTCCGACAATCGCCCGTGACCTCGACCACGCCTCCATTGTCCTGATCCGCCGGTACCCGACCCACGCCTGTCCGACCATCCTGTGATCCAGCACTGCACTTGGGTCCCCTGTTCCCGAGCCCCCGAGGCAAATGTGACAGAAAACTTCGCCGCTAAAAAGACGCAGCGATGCTGACCGCCTTCGCTACCCGGGGGGCCATGATCAGGGAGAATACACGGCTGCTCCAGGGGCTTATTGCCAAACTGAACCTGATTCTTGAGCGCCTTCCCGTACAGCAGCCCACTCTCCCGGTCACCCAGCCAGAGTTCCAGGCCCCGGTCCCGACCCCGGCCACCCAGCCAGAGTTCCTGATCCCGATCCCGATCCCGGCCGCCGCTGCCGAAGCAGAGGTCCCGATTCTGGCCACCGCCACCGAACCAGAAGTCCCGGTCCCAATCCCGATGCCGATCCCGGCCGCCGCTGCCGAACCAGAGGTCCCGATCCCGGTCCCGATCCTGGCTGCCGCCGCCGCCGAACCAGAGGTCCCGATCCCAGTCCTGATCCCGGCCGCCGCTGCCGAACCAGAGGTCCCGATCCTGGTCCCGATCCAGGCCGCAGCCGCCAAACCAGAGGTCCCTATCCCAATCCCGATCCCGATCCCAGTCCACCGCTACCTAACCAGAGGTCCCGATCCCGATCCCGGCTGCCGCCAACCATACTGCGATCCAGCACTTCACTTGGGTCCCCTGTTCCCGAGCTCCCCGAGGGAATCGTGACAATGTCAATGCAAGAGTATCACCTGCAGACAGTTAAAAAAACTACCTGGGGCTACTTCTTACTTTTCAACATATTGAAAAAAATATAAAGCTTATGGGTAAAGCATTATTACGGTGTTATTACGGTCATCCATAAGCAAGTGCTGCGAGAATAAAGTGTAATAAAGTGTAATTCTAAGTTTGACTCCTCGTAGCCCATTAACAGGAAAATGCATTTGGGCATTTTTTCCTCTCATAGTCATCTTATTTTTATCATTGCAGTGCAGGCCCAGTTCTTGTCAGCTATGGAAGGGTAGGCTGGCAGATATCCTGGTTGTGCAATTGTGGGGAGTCAGCATCTGTGTATCTGAATGTTGTTAGAAGTATACTTTGCATGTTTTGGTATACCCTTTACTATATCGTCCAGAAATTGATCCTTTTCTAAGGTGTATTCAAACAAGTTAAGGAAGAGGCCTGCAGATGTACCACACAGTCCTTGCTCGTTTACACAAAGAAATTTAACCACTCCTCCAATGCTTTTCACATAATATCTGTTTTTTTCCAACTGCGTTTTGCCCACTAGCATGCAGTCTATAGTTTCGCCAGACACCTCCCGACAAATTAATTCAGACCAGGCTGCCATAGACTGCAGTGACAGTGGCTGGATGCATGTTTCTGCACCCCTGTCACGTCCAGTGCTGCTTTCCAATTGGTATAACCACGCTAGGTAAAAACGACATCAAGTGACACCGAACTTACGACATGGGAAACAGAAGCATGCATCCCGCAAAACGCTGTATTCAAGCCATGGACGCAAACAGAACCATCCAGCATTAAATGACCATGATATGGACCCAAATGCACGTTTGGGGTAGGTATTTAATATTTGTTTGCACGGTGCATTTAAATTTAGGTCCAGTATTTCGCTGCTACCAGCATCGTGATTTTGGGGGGCTGAGGTGGAGGGAGACAGATTTATTTCTGAAGCAGGATCTGGGGAAGATCAAGAAACAACAGTGGCCACATCACGGTCACTGCTGCGGGAGCTACTAACAGATTCCCTTACAGGCACCAGCAATCTATACATTGTACGCAAATACTTCTGCTTGTTAATGTTATTGCTTGTGTCGTGTATGTCAAAATCTGCTTCTCAGCTACCGAAGGTGAGCCGTGAGTGTGGAGTGCAGTTGCTTTCAGCCAATAAAAACATAGAAAAATACTGCAATTTTCTGGTGTTATTTTTTGATTGGTCTACAGCCCTCCCTCAAACTTCTAAACACACAGCCCGCCTCAGATTGCATTTAACCAATGCACAAATCGTAAAAAAAAGATGAATGCTGTCTTTGCCTAAATTCTGATTGGGTGGGCAAGACAGACGTTTGGATGGGCTCTGCACACCCCTGCCCATGCCCTGATGCAGTGTAGTGGTTTCAGTAAATCCCAGGATACACAGATGAAGAAGCAACAAGTTTATTATATAAAATAAGAAATACAAGTTAACTCGGAGCCCTCCTATCGCATGAAGTGAAGAAAGGAGCTAGCAAAGAGAGTTCACATGTATAATAATACAGTCGTTTGTTAAGTCTCCAAGAGATTGAAAATACAAAAGACTGGTTGATTAGTTGGTAAGTGCCCTCTCAGGCGGCAGTTGGCCAAGTATTCAGAAGATAATGGCTGTATATAATTCAAGAAACAATGATCAGAGACAGCTGGGTAACATGCTTTTTGTAGATTTCTGTAGCATTCGGAGTTTGGTACGAAAGTACAGATGAATGCTTTAACAAACTTAATTAAAGTAGCCCCCAAAAAGGATCAAATGCAATCAAATGATTGCTTCATAGACAAAACTCAAACAATTAATAAAATAAAGAATGTAAAGCAAATAAAAGTAAATGTTCCAACTACAGTAGGCTATTTTAGGTTTGTAAGATTATTTAGTATTTTAATGACAGGAGAGGATGCTTTTTGGGGCTTTTTTTTTAATGAATAGTGAACTAAAAGTTCTTGGCACGGAACATCCATACAAAACAAAATTGAAAGTGCACGTTTGTTAAAAATTGTGCAGAGCCTCCCCATCTCGGCCTGGAGATGCACCCCCCCCTTGCACACCAGAAACGCAGAAGCGCAATAAACCAGATTATTGACGATGATGTGCGTCATCATCCATGACTCGAATTATTGATATATGAAAATATCGGCTATGGGCTCAACCCTACTGAGAGGTACATTTGATCCGATCGCTGATTTCTGAGCAGGAAAAAGCTACCGATGCATTTGATCCGTATCAGAAATGGCAGTGTAAAAGCACCTAATGTCAATTTGTTCATAGACTGCCTTTCACAGTGTATGCCAATCCTCCTCCTCTCACAATGCTTCCAGCTCTTGGTGGTCATCATAATCTCCAGAATCAGGTGTTTGTTGACAATGCAATGGCTAGATGTGAGAAATAGTCACTGAGTTGTCTGGCCTTTCTCTACTCCTTTGTTTTGAAAAGTAGACACCACAGAACACTTTCATCAAGTACTTGACTTGTTCCTTGCTCCTTGCTGCAGAGAAGGTGTGTCTCAGAGATTGCAGATGCTGTGTTTTCCCAACCATTATACTGGGGAGGGGCGGCCCCCCAACCTAACGAGTTGCCCCCCCGTGAACGACCAAAAAAAACAAACAAGACAGCTTGCCCATCAGATCACTGAATTGGAGCAAAAAATCCTGTATTCTTCAATTATTGTGCTGGGTGACTTTATCCATGCATGCTTAAGTTCTGAACTCCCCAAATAGAAACAGATTATTAAATGTCCCACCAGAGAGAAAAGGACCCTTGATCACTGTTACACCATTAAATATGCTTATCATGTCACTTCCCCTCTTGGACATTCTGACCATGCCATGATTCAGCTCATCCCTGCATCCCTGTACTTCGCCTTAATTTAAGTCAATTCAGTACAGCTCCTCATACAGTTGGCTCCAGCAGGGGCACATTCAGAACAAGTGCACTTCAGAGGGGAGGGGGGCACTTGGCCCAGGTGGACAGTTTATCTCTCTGTCAGCCTATAAAGAAGCACCTCAGCCTACCATTATTTAATGCCAGACTTCCTTGCACAAAGCCATCTTTAAGGCCTCCTTCTACATGTTGTCTATGACTTTTTATTGATGTATAAAGAATAAGTTATATGAAGTATTGTCATATGCTATTGTATCAATGTGAAAAGAATATGTAATAGTGCTGTTCTGTATGTCCTAAAATTTGGAAAAAAGGGAAATAATAAATAAGTAACCATTACTTATTTTTTGAAAACCAAAAATAAGAAAGAAAAAAAATCTTATTTTGCTGAAAAACTGCTGTGGTGTTATTGTTAAAGAAGGAGCCAGATATTGTCTCGACTCTGCTGTTTTGAATAATGTATGTGAATGTAGAATCACATGGACCTTTACTTTTGATGAAGCTGTTACTGACAGATTTATTCAGATTCAGATGATGTCACGCTTCTCCTGATGGATGTGTGTCTCCATGTGAGATGAATGGCATCAACAGTGTGATGCTCAGCTGCTGCTCTTCTGTGTGGAGCCTCCAGTTCTGTTAGTACAAACACACATCCTGACTGTTTCTAAAGGTCTAGGGAAAGAAATACATAACCAACATTTCTCCTTCCCTCTCCAGGCTGTCAGACTGTGGGATCACAGAGGAAGGCTGTGCAGCTCTGACCTCAGCTCTCTGTTCAAACCCCTCAACTCTTAGAGAGCTGGATCTGAGCTCCAATCGCCCAGGGGACTCAGCAGTGACAGAGCTCTCTGCTGGACTGGAGGATCCCAACTGTAAACCATAGAAATTGCTGTAAGTAGAGGCTGCTATGTTATTCAAATTTGTTGTCCAGTAACCTTCTGCTGAGAAAAATAGATCCCAACATCATTTGAATGAAAAACAACACGTAGGGCCTACACGTACAGATAATTATAATTTGTATTTGGCTAGAATATATCCTTATTCATTTTAATTACTATTATGTCATTAGTCTCTCTTACAATTGATCTGGACGTTTCCAAAGAATGTTACTGAACAGTCTCTGTATCAGGATCAGACACCCGGTAGAGACAGGAGAAGTAGGATCCAATAGCGGATTAAACAAGGGGCAGAGGCGAGAGGCGTGGTCCAGGAAACAGGAACAGGTCAATCAATCGGGCAAACCAAACAGACAGGGCAATCCAGAGATTAGGAAACGAAGATCAGGCTTGGGTCAGAACAGGGTAATTCAAAAAGGTTTGTAGACAAGAAAGGCTTGGAGTTGCTGCTGGTAAGGCAAGACAAAAGTTCACATAAGGACAGAAGGGTTTATATACAGTAGCTCATGATCAGGAAAGTCTGCTTGAGGCGCGATGCAGAGTCAATTTAGGCTGGGATGATTATTGAATGATTGCCGGCAATGATCAGGGAACAGAATCAGTGGAGTGTGTGGTGCGGGAGACCTCTGGTGGTGAACTCGGGGACAGTCCAATAGTATGTGTTACAGTACCCCCTGCCGTAGGAGCGACTCCGGGCACTCTTTTTTTTTTTTTTTTTCCTCTTCTTTTTATTAGGTTTCTTACAAATATACAAAGTATCAATAAGTACAATATATATTTCTTACAGAATGAGGTTGCAAGAACCTTTATAGTTTATTACATACAATGAACTGGGAAGAGCAAAATATGACTAGGAGAAGAGTAAGAATATATAAGTACAATAAAAATGGAAGAAAACAACAAAAAAAAGAAAAAAAAAGGGAAAATGACCAACAGAAAAGGTAAAGGTCAGAATACTGTCAGATTAGATACTAGTTAGCATTGACTCTTTAGCAGAGATTAAGGATGCGAAGAGAGTTTCAGTCCATCAAAGTAATTTAGGAAGGGTTGCCAGGCCACATAAAACCCATTAGTGGAGCCTCTGGTTGTGTATTTTATTAAGTTTTAGATGTTGCATTATATCCTTGATCCAGTGGGCAAAGGAGGGCGGGGCAGGATGCCTCCAGTTAAGCAAAACGAGACGCCTTGCAAGCAGTGTGGAAAAGGCCAACGTGTCAGCTTGAATTTTAGACAAAAGAATATCGTTGGGTTTTACTCCAAAGAGTGCTGTAAGGGGAGAGGGGACAAGTTTATATCCTATAATATGGGAGAGTGAAGTAAAAACAGAAGACCAGTATGAAACCAGCTTAGGACATGTCCAGTACATATGAATAAGAGTGGCAGAGGCAGAGTTGCATTTATCACAAGTTGGGTCCAAATCTGGATACAGTTTTGATAATTTGACTTTTGATAGGTGGATCCGATGTAGGATTTTGAATTGTATCAAACCGTGTCTCGCACATATAGATGAGGAATGTACCCGAGATAGAATAGAATCCCAGTTGTTATCTGATATGTCTGTTTCAAAATCTTGTTCCCAAAGAGTTTTTAGGGTTGCAAGTGAGGGGCAATTAAGTGGAGATATAAGATTTAAAATTATTGATATTAAGCCTTTGCAACTTGAGTTCAACTCCAAAATAGAGTCTATAGGAAATTTCGAGGGTAATGACGGAAACAGGGCAATTTTTTTCTGTGCAAAATCTCGGACTTGTAAGTAGCGGAAGAAGTGTGTGCAT
This sequence comes from Amia ocellicauda, assembly GCF_036373705.1. Taxonomy (NCBI): domain Eukaryota; kingdom Metazoa; phylum Chordata; class Actinopteri; order Amiiformes; family Amiidae; genus Amia; species Amia ocellicauda. The sequence continues at coordinate 6,138,060 of NC_089867.1, forward strand.
GGCAAGTTATATTTTTGGAACAGCATGTCAAATGAGTATTGAGTATCAAAGTATTGTCAATATACAAATCTGCAATGGTTCTAATACCTCTCTCCAGCCATGTGCAAAAGGCAGAGTCCTCCAATGAAGGCGGAAATAAATTATTTGCCTGAATGGGACTGCATTGAGAAAGCGATTGTAAACCTAAGTGTAATCTAAATTGTTTCCAAATCTTAAGTGATTGAATGACTATAGTTTTAGAACTGAAGTGATTGATAAAGAAAGGAATAGAGGAGCTAAGCAGAGCAGACAAAGAAGTGCGTTGACACGACATTGCCTCCATTTGTACCAATGCTGGATTGCCTTCTTTAGCCATGTGAATCCATAGCGACATACCACGAATATTGGCCGACCAATAGTACAATTTAAAGTTTGGCAGTGCCAAACCAACCACCTGCTTAGATCTTTGTAGAAAGGCTTTACGAATCCGGGGTACCTTGTTTTCCCAAATAAAGGAGGAAATAATCTGGTCCACTGTTAGGAAAAAAGCTTGGGGATAAACATTGGAATGGATTGAAATAAATATCAAAATTTAGGTAGAGTATTCATTTTTACAGTGTTTATGCGACCAATCAGGGAGAGATGTAAACTAGACCAGTGTGTAAAATCCTGTTTCATGTGCTCTAGTAAAGGGTTAAAGTTAGATTTGAAAAGATCACCAAAAGATTGAGTGACCAAGATTCCCAAATATTTGAAAATGTTTGAAGCGACCTTGAAGTGAAAAGAAGTCATTGGGTAATTCTTGCCCGCCAAATTAATAGGAAAATTTTCACTTTTTTGTATGTTAATTTTAAAACCTGAAAATGTACCGAATTCTTCCAGAATAGAGAGAATGTGTGGAAGGGAGGAGGTGGGATTGGAGACGTAAAGAAGCAGGTCATCAGCATAAAGAGAGATTCTCTGCTCCCCCCCCCGGACCACCCCCTGTATATCACCACTGCACCATAAAGAAATTGCAAGGGATTCTATAGCAATAGCAAAAAGAAGGGGTGAGAGAGGGCAGCCCTGTCTAGTACCTCGTTGAAGTGAGAAGAATGTAGAATGAGTATTATTTGTGCAGACTGATGCTACGGGAGACAAGTACAATAGCTTTATCCAGTTGATAAAATTTGAACCAAATCCAAATTTATGAAGAGCACCAATTAAATAGTCCCATTCCACCCGGTCAAAGGCCTTTTCTGCATCCATTGATATAAGAACTTCAGGTAGAGTTGTAGTTGAGTTTGTATAGATAATATTGAACAAACATCTTAAATTAAAGAAAGAATGTCTGCCCTGTACGAAGCCTGTCTGGTCAGAAGAGATAATAGATGGTAGACAACTTTCAAGACGGAAGCATAACACTCTGAAAACAGAGACAGCATTAAGGGTGAAAGTTGGGAAAGTTGCCTTATTGCTTTGCATTGATTTCATTGCTTTTAAAATTTCATCCTGGGAGAGGGATTTGTCTATTGCAACTTTCAAATCATTATTAGTAGATGGAACAGCAATATTATTGAAAAAATTACAAACCAAATAAGGATCTGAAATAGTCTCTGAGGTGTACAGGGTCGAGTAAAATAGTTTAAATTGATCATTGATTTCTTGGTGATTTATGGTAGTGGACCCTGTTGAGGTAGATATTTTTGTGATCAGTTGGGAGGAATCAGATTGACGGAGGTGGTGGGCCAGGAGTTTATTCGCTTTTCCCCATGTTCATAAGCTGCACATCGGGATTTAAGTATAAGCTTTTCTGTTTGTCTAGTAGTAAGAAGATCACACTTGGTTTGCAAGGCTATTCAAGCTTTAAATAACTCAGCAGTAGGCGCATTGCTGGTCTATCAAAGAGATCTGATCAATCAGTTGGGAAAGTCTTATATTGTTTTTCATGTTAAGTTGAGTTGGTGGTCTGTCCGTGTAAGTAAGCCTTCATACTCTCCCAAATCGTAGCAAAGTAGATACCCGGTGTAGTATTTATTTCTATAAATGTATCTATTTGTGAAGAAATGAATTTAGTGAAATCAGGGTCTGCCAGAAGAAGTGAATTAAGACGCCAAGGAGGACAAGAAATATAAGGGAACCTTAATTCTAAAGGGGCTAGATCAGATATTACAAAACTATAATATATTATAGTATTATAGTATATTATAGTAAATATTATATGCACAGGACTGAATGGAAGGGAGCAACCTGTTATCAACAAAAAAGTAGTCAATACAGGAGTAAATGTGGTGTACAGGTGAGATTAATTGAGATTAAAATTAATATTGTCTTGCTGATGGATAAAGAAAGCGCCATGGATCTGACTTTCCATGTGTGTCAAGAAAGGTTCTAATGGCTAGAGCAGATTTTGAAAATGAAACAGATTTTGTAGATGAGCGATTTAGAGATGGATTGAGGACACAGTTAAAGTCTCCCCCGAGAAGCAGGTGATGGGAATCTAAATCAGATATTGAAAAAAGGAAGTTAGAAATAAAGTGATGGTCATCTCAATTGGGCGCATAAACATTAGCTAAAATCAATGGACAATTAAAGAGTGTGCCTTTCACTATAACGTAACGGCCATTAGGGTCAGCAGTAACCGTGGAAGGGATGAAAGGAACATTTTTGTGAATTAAGATTGCTGCACCTCTTACCTTACTATGAAAATTGCAATGAAACATCTGCCCCACCCAGCCTCTCCGAATGTGAAAGTGATCAGATGTACGTAAATGGGTTTCTTGTAAGAAAGCAATGCCCACTCCCAAATGCTTCAGATGAGAGAGACCTTGCCTCTTTTAACCGGGTGGTTTAATCCCTTAACATTTCAACTGATAAAATTAACCGGGCTCCCTCCCTGTGTACATTTTTTATTAGTGGACATAGTAATAGAAAGGGGACATATGTGAATGGAACCAATATAGAGTAACCAAGGCAATCCCAAGAGCAAACAGGTTTGGACCAGAACCCTTCTCTGCATACAATTTAACAATGGCTGACCTAGAAAGAAAAAAAAAACTTGTAAAAAGACAAAACAAAAATAAATCAAGGAAAAAACTGAATAGAAAAAATCACCTCCCCAGGTGAGGTGACAGGTTACCCTCACAGCAGACATACTGTATACACCAGTCGGCATAGTGTATCTGCAAGGAGCAGCCCACATTGTGATCGCATGCATTTAGGTATCCCATAAACAAGTTAAAAGTAAAGCTTGTAAAATTCTGTGAAAACTACAGTCGTAAGCAAGGACAGAGTAAGAGAGTAAGTTGCGCTTGTTAAGATTAAAAGTTGAGAACTACTGTATTGTAATAAGCTATATTATAGAGTAGGCATAGTAAAAGTATACATCAGTTATCTAAGGTAGATGTACTCTTGTAACAAATACAGTATGTACATATGGGGATATTAAACTGGCTGACAAAGTTTTAATCAACATTAAATGTAAAAGAGAACGTATTAACTATTAAATGAAACCTGCCATAAGTCATAACAATGTTGTGGATATAGAAACATAGGAATAACAAAGAGAGAATGGCTTCAATAGAATAATAAATAATATAGATGAATATACACTCACCTAAAGGATTATAAGGAACACCATACTAATACTGTGTTTGACCCCCTTTCGCCTTCAGAACTGCCTTAATTCTACGTGGCATTGATTCAACAAGGTGCTGAAAGCATTCTTTAGAAATGTTGGCCCATATTGATAGGATAGTATCTTGCAGTATAAATACATATAAGCATAATATGAAACCTATATCTCACAAGAAACATAAGACACTGACGTTTTTATTTTTTCTATAATTAGTTTATTTTTCAAATGAATACAGAAATGTGCATTGGCAAAGAAACGAAACTTATACAGATGCCATTTTTATTTACAAATTCTTGTTCAAGAGATATAATAAGTTTTGCAAGGAGCGCACCTGTCTAGAAACTAGTCAGAATTACACCGCAAAACAACAAAAATGAAACTAATCGGACGGTCGGCTTGTGCTATGTGTTGAATAAATATAAAAACATCTTCAAAATGTGCAGATTATTGTTGTTGTTGTCTTTATTACTACCAGTAAAATTTAATATTTTAAATTTACTACTACTACTAATAATAATAATATTATTAAATGTAAATTGCTTACTTTGCATTGATTGTAAAAGTGTGTGCTGAGAAATCAGCCGGTCGGGGTTGCCGTTTGAAAATACATGTCGGACTATTACTACAGTGTATTTATTATTCTGACCAGCTTTCTTTTGTGTCAGTTTATATTTATGACACATGTATCTGTTATTTATGTTGAAAAGGAGATTCTGACATTTAGATTAACCAGCGGAAATAAACTAGAAACGTCTTAAACTGCACCTTCACCCCTCACATCTATTCCCGTGATAAACTTCTGCCTCCCTCTCTTCCAAATCGCTGTCATAACTGTGTACAGTACTAATCAATGTGCCAAATGAAAAGTTTACAATCCTAAAAAGTTTTTTGTATTTAGTTTTACCAGTCTCAGACGCAGTACAATCTTCAAAACATCCCCTATTTGACTCCTTTAAAAGCGCTCTCATCTAGTGTGCATTTTCAGCATGCCGCCATCTTTTCCCATCTTCTCTAAGAGACGGGTATTTTTTTTAACCAATACAAAACCTCTGTTTGTTTTCAAAGTCTTTTGAATGGTTAATTCCCTCAAAGAACATCTCTGCTATTGGTTAAAACAATTTGTTGTTATGCACATTTGTCCAATAAAAAACACATTAAGGCTAAAAAGGGGGCGGGATTTTGGGCCAAAAATCGCCCCCTTAGTCCTCTAGCCACACCCCTGAGCGGGGCAATTTTCGGCCCGCTAGTCCTCTGCTGGTTAATGTATTTGTTGAGATTAGATAGAGGGTGTCCTATAGAGATGTGTAGACATACACACTTATTCAATGTTAACTTTTTACACCCGGCCCCATTATTATCCGAGAAATGAGATGTATTTTTATGAACGTTCAGTTGCAAAGATGCAGTTCACGGCTTGTTAGAAACTAGTGACCAGGAGCTTTCAAACGACGTCTTACTCGCGTATGTACGGTTTTCTAGCGCATTTCTCAGCGTTTACAGGGCTAGTTTGCATATGCTCACGTTTTTGTTTTTTTAATTGGTCAACCTTTTATAATATGAAAGGGCACAGTTTTTTTCATTTGATATAATATAGATGCATATGGCACAAACTATCAAGGAGCCACACACAAATAGAGGAAAATAACAGGAAAATTAGGGCAGAATATAAAGGGTTAAAGAGGATAAAAACTGCACGCTCTAGTTAAAGATCTATCACATAAGAACATTTAGTAATATGTATTTTTACTGTGGTATATCTTTGAAAAATACAATTCGTTATGTTAAAAACCGCTGCATCAGAATGACTGGTCGTGTTTTGCCACCAATCCGTCTCTCTGATCTGCCTGTTTATCTGCAGTTTGGTTTCATTTGAAGGCGGTTTTACTGCTGCTGCTTGTAAACAGGTTAGAAGCAAAATGTAGAGTGTGAGGAGGCCGCAGCCTGCGCGATCCTTTCAGAAAATGGGACCACGGTGGATTGCCATGGATACGGATGTGGCACGCAGAGATGGCAGGTACACCTTGAGTGTGGACAGAGACTTGCCCTCATCCAACAGCTCTTGCAGGAACTGCAGTATGACCCCAATATGCTGGTGACTGGGTCATGACCTTTGTCCTAGAAAGTCTGCCAGCGTTAGGAGTACTTTGACCTCGTAGAGGGAGCTCTCGCCGACTGAATAGTGGCTAGTACTGTGTCTGACAGACCCCAGAGCCAGAGGTGCCAGAGCGTGCCCTGCGCCTGAGACAGCAAGTCTGCCCATAGGGGAAACTGCCAAGTCTCTCCTCTCAGGAGGGAGACCAGAGAAATTTAGTTCAGGAGGAAAATTACTCCTCACTCAGAGTAGGAGGTAGAAGTTAGTCATAAAGCCTTTTACACCTACTTTTAGCTGGGAGTAGGATCCAATCCTAGGAAAAACCTTTAGCAAATTTTCACGACAGTTTAGAATATTAGAATAGGCTCACTGTCACGTATTTTCTTAATTTTGGGGAAATAAACCCCAGCAAGATCACACAACTATACAAATGTTAAGCTAACTAAATAAGTGTTTTCCCCTCATTCTTTCATTATGAGGATGTTAAGGTGCTATATGGAATTAAATCAATAAGCTGTCAGACAATCTCAGGAGCTGTTAATGTCATTAAGGTTTGAAGAAAATTATGCTTATTGAAGGGTGTGATGATGGTCCCAAATCTTCACTGCTACATTGTTGAATTTTCCCTGCAACAGTGTCACACCTGTATCTCTGCTTACATTTCTGACATTGGCAGAAACTGCATTTCTGACTTGTTCAGTAACCAAGAATATTACATTTCTGTCCAATCTATATCGCTGCAATAACTCTCCATCATCACATCGCTGTAAACACCTTTCCTTTCACGGAAACTGCACTCAGCTGTCTTCTCATTGCTGCCATCTCCAACTCCTAACTAGTTACTGGACCTCCTGAGGTCTCCTAAATATTGGTCGAGTAAGGAGTATTTTTAAGTCTAAAGCAGGGGTGTCAAACTCAATTTCACCATGGGCCATATGATCGTTTCAAATTTCATTCGAGGGCCGCATAAATATTTGCTCATCCCTATTTATAATTCACTGTCAATTGAAAAATTGGCAACACTCATAGTTGATTTATACTTTTTTTTTTAACTTTTACGATTATTCAAAACACACATCTGACCTAATCGCTGCTCTGAGGGGGTTCATTTGTTCAGGAGACCCGACACCTTTTTCTTGAGTTTCATCTCAATGTCAGTGTAATGTGTTGTGCTGAAGGGATCTTCAGTATGAAGTGTAGATGCCTGTCATTCAGTCGTGATGTCTGGGCGGATTTGCGGATCTTCATCAGTGAGCTGTCCGCACAGGTCTGCGCTTCACACACCGAGGACTGTGCGGCGCGCATGCGCTCTGTGTACCGGCGCTGTAAAAAGGGCTGAAACTGCAGCACCAACGGGACTGAACTTCACCTGTCATTGATGCAGGATTGGATCAATTAAAAATGATCTGCATACTGCGTCATTAGGTCTTGTTAAGAGTATGCAAGTTCTCCTTTGTAATTGCGCAGCGAGCAGCAATCATAATCAAACCAAAAGAATAATCGAAAATAGGAGTTTAAACAGAACAAATTAATCACAATGCAAGACCGTAAAATATAACCATACATGAAACCAAACACCAGTACAAATACAAAAGAACAACGAAATAGTGCAAAGTAAAAAACAAAACCAGTAATAGAAACAACCCAATAGTGTGAAAACAATGATTGATGCTCGCTAGAATAAAAACACACGCAATTAACAACTGAATACATTCAGATCTCAAATGCAACTGCTTAACATCACTAAAAGAGACTAAAACATTGACCTCGGGCAAACAGCCAGGATGCGAAATGCGCCACCAACCATTGTCCTATAAATAGACAACATTAGATACTAGTATATAGAGGTGATTTAACACAGAACTCAAAGGATTTTAGGCTAGCATGACACTGTTCCCCAAAAGTTTTAAGATACCCTCAAGGGGATTTAACATATTATAATCAATGTCTGAATGGTCATTTCAAATAACTGTAGCAGTGATTTAATTGGCATTCTAAACTAAGCCTATCCATCTCATCAATATTATAATCAATACTCATGAATAATAATCATGAACCTCTTAATTGCCAGTTATTATTATTATTATTTTTATTTCTTGACAGACGCCCTTATCCAGGGCGACTTACAACATTTGCATTGGAAGGTAATTTGCAGATAATATGTTGCAAGAGAGGAATGTGAACTGCTGATAACCAAGTTAGGAGTAATAGCACAACAAGGACAAAGGCAGGATGTTCATATTTTCCCCCACAGGACCGATTTATCACTCTCAGATGCTTTATGAATATGGGCACAGGTCCATATCCAGTCTTCGAGGCCACTTGGGCGCGATCAGCAGAGCTGTCACTCATTCTGGGAGAAGGGGGAACAGTGGGAACGTGTAGAGGAGACAGCGTGGCCATGTGTGAGCCAGCGAGTCGATCCCCAGGGTTCCAGTGCGATCTCAGATGGAGAACCATCGTGGGCAATGAGTGGACTCTTCTGAGGGAAAGAGGTCCACTTCTACCCTGCTGAAGTGGATCCACAGTTGCTTGACCACTGGTGGGTAGAGGCACAACACCAATGCCAGGGGCCTCCATGAGAGAGGGTGACCACCGCCATATTGGAAAGGACGGGGAGGTGATCTGCCTTGATTTGAGTGGAACCGAGGCTGCCCCCACAATAGTAGATGGTGCCCAGGCGATACCGGAGACCTCCTTGTCTTTTGATGTAGGCAACCGCCACTGTGTTGTCTGTCTGAATCAATACATGCTTGTCAATGCTTGCACCACTTTTCGCCTGCCGCTCAAACATAAGTTACAGACAGCATTGTTTTAATAAATACGTATGACAATCTTATTCTGCTGGCATTTTTAGTCTTCCTGTTTCTTTTTTCTTATTCAATCTGCTCAACTCTCATTGGCTGCTGCTGGTCTCTATGTGATGCTGATCATGTCACCCTACACGATCGGTGGCGATCGAGTCGTAAATATTAAACATGTTTAATAAAATCGCAGGGGCTCCGACTAGCTTACGATCGGATTGGAGAGCAAGAGATTGCATCGCAGATCCCAACCAGGCAGCTTGTCATGACGATCAGTGCCGATTTGTCGGGAGGACCATCGTGTGATCTAGGCATATGAATACGAAACTTCAGTTCTTCAAAAAAATACATATAGTTCCATGCATGTTTTGAAGATGTTTTCCTTATTGAAGACATTTTAATATATGAATATTCTCTGAATGCTCGGCTGGATGACGAGATGTCAATGCTCAGCCCTGATATTGATCAGTTTGTTAAGCTGGCAGGTCTATGGGTAACTGTCAAAACCACATCTAACTTCCAGGCAGGGAACTGAAAGGACCACTCAACACAGTGAATGTGGCTGAAGGTGTATTGATCTCTTATTTAGTGCATCTAAATGACACAATAGAAGAAAAGTATGATTATAATTTTAGCGTTAGTTTGCAAAATCCTGCTGAGATGCTGCCCTGGGATAAAACTGAAAAAAATCATTAACATCAGTTCAACCCATCCTGTCTCACTGCGATGAGATATATCCCGTTATAGTTTCTATAACCTTTATTTCATGTTACCTGTTTAATCTGACAAGAGACAATAGTTATGATTTACAAGAGGGTCTGGTTTAAATAAAGTAATACAAATCCTGTCTCCTCTCTGCAGGTTGTCAGACTGTCAGGTCAGTGAGAAAGGCTGTGCGGCTCTGGCCTCAGCTCTGAGTTCAAACCCCACAACTCTGAGAGAGCTGGATCTGAGCCTCAATCGCACAGGGGACTCAGGAGTGAAGCTGCTCTTTGCCTTACTGGAGGATCCCAACTGTAAACTAGGGAAACTGCTGTAAGTACAGAGTGATTTAGATTATAATTGTTTGACTGAGGTCTGATGGATCCCAGGTAATGATCAAAGTATGTTTCATAGCGTATCCTGGAGAGGATAGTTCTAATATCACAGTGCAGGACAGATTCCTACCTTCAGGCTGTATTTCATTCAATTTCAAATTGCAGCAATGTTATTTTACTTATACTATGGATATACATAATATTAGAGAGAAACATCCTGTCCTCACACTGTATTTAGAAAGAAACAAAGTTAACAAAAACATGTATATTCAGTGACACAGCAGCACTAAAGCACTTTTGAGCACTTCTAGCAGATTCCACAAAGAAATCAAATGTGGTTTCAGTGAAAATGCATTTTTTGTTGACTTTCTTTCTAACTGACACGACTTTTCTCTCTCTTCATCCTAACCTTCCTCCACACACCTGTAATACAGGATCAATCTCTTTTTGCTTCACATTTTTTTACTTTGTACATTTTGAGCTCTTTTATTTCTATTTGTGAGTTTTATATATATTAGTAATACAAGTGTTTAGCATTTAGCTTTATTTTTTAAATAGTAAGGGAAAGAATAATGTATTTGTGAACTATGGGCTTTTTTTTATAAACAACATTTTAATTAGCATATACGCTAAAACAACTAGTAAAATGGAACATAATATATTACATATGTGTGTAAGGCCAGTTTATACTTTGTCTACCACATATCAAACGACAATAGTGTGTTCTATCATCGCCCAGTCATCTCCCAGCTGCTGTTGTGTCAGTGAACTATAAACACCCAAAGCCACAGTGAAGAAGAACTTAATTAGTTATTTATATAGTTATGTTATTCTTGTTTTTTTTCTGTGTACATTGTATTTTCTCTGTATTTAGACCTTTATACTATTTTAAACTTTTCTATTTTCTTGTACTGTTTTTACCTCATAGCAAACATTAGTTAGGGTCAGTGGGTCACCAGTAGGGTGTCGCACTGCTGGGTTTTATGGGTTTCCTCTTTCTCACAGTTGTCGGCCTCAGAATTGTCCAGAAGGACAATGTGCACATTTCCTGTGTGCTGATAAGCTTTCATCCAGCAGTGGATTTGAGATGAGCTGATGGTGATATAGGCCGTATATAAAGATTGTCGCTCTCAGTAATTCCAACATGCATTGAGCGATGAAACTCAGTTTCAAACTGCTGTAGGTGACTGCATTTGTTCAAAAATTGAAACCCATCCATTATGTTTTAATTCTGTCTTTGTAATTGACTCTTACAATTGTATAAATGCAGGGATACAACGTTATTAGCTGAGCAGCTTCTCGACAGTTTTTCATCCATTGTAGCTTTCCGATAACCATGTGGTCACCGATCAGATCAAAGTCTGCAATCTGATCCTAAAATAATGGGGCAGACTGTAAAGGGTTAACATTGAATAAGTGTGTATGTCTTCACATCTCTATAAGAGACCTTAAATCTAAAACACACATTTTTTTTTTTAACAAATACATTAACGTTGTATCTGTCATTAAACATCAACATTTCTAACTCTTCCCACACTACTAGACTAGGACATTTAAAATACATACCGAATCAAAGATTATAAAGTGTGTGCAAAATAACAATCCGATATCATTCTACAGTTGAGTTAAGGATTAAGTATAGTGGGACTGTGCAACGAAATGACTGTCAGATATTCTACCAGAGTTGGAGTACAATAGAGTCGGAATCTTAGGGTAACTTACAGTGATAACAATGATTTACCAATTTTACCACAAATGCCACATTAATGCAAGTGCTGGAGAAAAATCGAAGAAAAGCTGGGAACAACAGGCATCTTTCACGTTTACATCCAGAGCTGGAAGTGCTTTCTGATCACAACTTATATTTTTAAAGTGTAACAAGAAGGCCAACAGGGGTTAATTGAAGAAAGACAGACACATTGTTATTATTATTTATTATTTAGCTGAAGTTCTCATCCAAGGCTTACATCAGGGGTTCCCAAAGTGCAGCCCGGGGGCCAAATGTGGCCCTCGAGGATGTTTGGTGCGGCCCCCCAAAGCCAACCTTCCGTCACCCCTTTTCTGAACCTTTACTATATTTTTACACTTCATGAACATTTTCTGTTACAAATTGCAAATGTTATTTGGGGGGAAATAATACAATAACAATTATAGTTCATAAATGCTCCCTAACAGAAATGTAAAGGAAAGAAAAGGGTATGATTTGGGATTTTTTTTTTTTTCATCGGTGGTTCATTTTCTCTTGCAGCCCCCCATCCCATGCAACCTCAGGAAATTGGCCCTCCATCACCAGACATTGGGAACCCCTGGCTTACAGGGTTTTCAAGCAGTACAATACAATGTGATGTATAATATTATATAGTTGTATAATAATATACAACATTGTACAGGGTGTCAACCAACAATTTTTTGTTTGTATAGAAAATTTACTTTTGATTACTTTTAACTAGTGTTAAGTATATCATTAGGGAAATTGACAGTGGAAATTGTCTCTTACAGAGTTTAGATTTGTATTTAATGTTGATAATGTTAAGAAACATAAATAAACAATAGCGAAATGGAAAAACAGACCAACTAAGCTTTCATTTTTGTAATCTAGGGTTTCTAAGAATCATCTCCAGAACTTGATAAAGTGAGCAAATGCTCCACAACCAGAGGCTATTTAAAAATAATCTATTTTTAACACTGGAACCTCTGAGAACCACTTACAAAATGTGTGGCTGTGAGACGAAAAATGAAAAACAGTTGGATAAAACTTAATTTTACTTATGAACATCACACAAAACATTTTCATGGTAGAACACTGCATTTACATTGAAAGTAGGGGTGGGCAAGCTGACGAATTTATATCGTGATCGATCTTGGAGACGTCCACGATCTACTTTTCAAGCGAATCGTAGAGATCGCGATCTTTTATATGCTTTTAATAATGTTAAAACTAACAATGACTGCCTACTAGATGGCTGTGCTGATTGGCCACATTATACCACGTGTCTCTATCATGTGTGTTTCATGCGTGGTGACGTATTAGAAAAACAATGCCACATGAACTAGCAGCATGGCGGATGAGGAGCTGGTGCCGGAAAAAGACTCGACATCAGTTGTGTGGCAGTGGTTTGGCAGTGCACAGTCAGACATTTCTCAGAGAAAAGTTATCTGTAAACTTTGTCGGGTAACGGTCGGCTCTTCCGGAGGTCATACGACATCTTTTCAACCACCTGAAAAGGAAGCAGGACGGAACATGCCGAGAGTGTTTCACTCTGGTCGGTACAACCCCACTCATGTGCATCTCACAAGGTCCCGAAACAAACCGTTATTAGAGCAGAAGAAAAAAGACGACAAAAGCAGCAAACGATGGAAAGAGGCGACGGAGGCGGACACATTCTAGCTAAGGATATGGTGCCGTTCAGATCTGTGGAAAACGTGGGATTTAAAAGTCTGATCCACACTTTAGACACGTGGTATGATTTGCCAAGTCGCATATATTTGTCTAATGCCGCCATTCCCTATATAGTGAATGCCCACAGAGGATCGCTGCAGAAATAAAGCATGTAGATTTTTTTGCAATTTATTTTATATAATATTATCTATTGGCTGCTGATTGCCACTTGAAAAGTGCACACCTTTGTGTTATATTTTATTACTGCAATTTCTGATTTTGTGTTATTTAATGTTTATCTATTGACTGCTGATTACAACTTTAATATTTAAAAGTTAAACTCAGGCCATTTAATGACCATTTTGACAACTGATTCTTTAATTCAATGTTGTGTTTTACATAGATAAATCCATAGGCTTATTCCAGTCTGGATATTCTCTATAGTACATCTAAAAATTGGGAAGATCGTGATTCAGATCGTGATTATGTGTTATAAGATCGTGATATGATTTTTTGGGAAGATCGCCCACCCCTAATTGAAAGTTAAAGTTTTTTTTTTTTTTTTTTTTTTTTTTTTGCAATACGAGCACATATACATAAACATGCAGTACATTTTACACAATAAACTGTAAACAAGTATGCACAAATCTACCTCTGTGAAGTTCATTCCTTATTCCTTATTCCATATTCCTTATTTTTCAATAAATAAGTATTTTACTTATTCCTTATTTCAGATTTTACCAAAAATAATTAATGGTTATTGTAGGTTTTTTTTTGTAAATCAGAAGTGACTACCTATTTTTATATTTTCCCCTGTTTTTCAAGAAATAGGTAATGGTTACTTATTTCTGTTTCCGATTTGCGAAAAATACATCATTATGCAGAACAATCATCAGCCGGTGGTTGCGCTGGGGCAGCTGTGGGTGGGTTGGCATGTGTTCATACAGCGGGCATCAGCAGGGGCACATTCAGAACAAGGGCTCTTCAGTGGGGAGGGCAGTGCATACATGTATAAAGAATAAGTTATGACTGTGTGGTCAGTGATCAGGGCTGGGAATGAAGGAACCTGCTCTCCCCTGGTGAGTGTTTTGAAAGCAGGGCGAGTGACAAATATGAATTACTCGCCCACCTGGCATACAGCATTTAGTCAAAAACAACAATTACAAACCATTTTCCCCCTGTGATTTAATTGTATAGCAATGCCGTGAGTTTTGCTAGCCTGTTGCGTCTTTGGTATTTAGTTTCTTGCTGCACTAACGTTTTCAACATCTGTCCCTCACGGCACATATGGTGGCAGAATCAATGAGGGGATGAATTGAGCAGATTCTGCGCAGAATGTGATCTGTACGTCATCACACACCAAGCAACGATCCTCTATTTAAAAAGAGGATATTTGCATCAAGTGTTCTGGCGCCGGGAATTATGTGTACAGCTATCGATCTGCGCAGAATCGACAAGCGCCTTGACAGAAGAGCTCATCTAGTCTTCCTGCGTATTGGGATTCTCAGCTTGTGAGCCGAGGTAACATTAACGTGAGCTAAATCATGAACGATGCGTTGTTTTTTCTCTAGCCTTTCTAATCCACCAGCACAGAAGTCTAAAAATGACACGAGTCTAGTGGTGGACGGTAGTACCGGTACCAGCAATACTCAAATGTAGCAGTTCTTATATTGTGGACTGGTCCTGGCCCACCGGGAGACAATCTGCCATCATGCATTACATGTGCAGTTTGAAAGAGTCGAGTTGAGTGACCAAAATGCTCCTTAACTTGTAAAAAGCAAAAACAAAGTAATGCTACCGGTTTGATTTGGCATTATTTGGGTTTCGTGTGCACTGCAGACAATGTCTAAGAGATATTCAGGCAAAATAAGGCACTACATTCAATTTGTTTAAACATTTATCAGATCGACTTTCGGACCTGTTTGCAGAAGTCAAACATAAGAATTGTAAAATGATTAAGCTTTCTCCTTGATTTAAATAATAAGAACTAAAACATTATTTCCATTGACTTTATTTGTATGAATGATGCTAGTGAACAATAGTGTTTTGTTATTTAGATTACATACTGCACCAGTAGCGGGATCTGGGAATAACACACAATTTCGTGAAACAAACCGCCTCGATTATTATTGAAAGAAGATCGGCAATAATGAGGACCAGATGTGCGCATTAAAACACTAACTAATGTACTAGTTTTCTGTAGTTTAACTCGGAGCACGTTATTAAATCAGCTACTGTACCTGCAGCACAAGAGCACGGTGTTCAATACCGCACCGTAGCAGTTGCAGGACAGAAGTATTCAGTTTTAGTTGACTAGGTTTAGTAAACCTGACAATGATGCAGTTGGAATGCAAAGGAAAGTATTCAAATCCACCAAAACTAAAATAAAGAAAAAGAACGCAGAAATCCCCTTACAATTTCAGATCATGTCCAAATCCCAGTTTAAACAAACTCACAAAAGTTGTGGACATGCTTGTGTTTCTTTCAACACAAAACATAACAAGAAAGTGATAACTTTTTGTAAATTATTATTTCTATATTTTTTATGATAATTTTATTTTTTAGCAAATACAAATTATGCAAATGATTTGCTCTTTTTAATTGTTTATAAGTGTAGCTGTAAAGTCTGGAGACTTATTTGTTATTTTGCACTTAACTTTGTTAGTTCTCTTCATTGTATATTGTGCAGTTTCTCAGTTGGTGTGTCAGCATAAGAAAGTTATTCATGTTCACACACTGTTTAAAAAATTAAAAAAGTAGCCACACACAGCATAGCATGCAGCCCGCTCCCTCAATTCAACAACATACCTCAGCCTTGGTGGCTCCAGATAAGTGTCCTTAAATCTGGAAACAGAAATAAGGAATAAGTAACAATTACAAATGTATTGAAAAACTGTGACACAGTGGGTCTCTGTCAGTCTTTAAAGAAGCATCTATTTGCCGCAGCCTACCATTATTTAGTGCCAAACTTCCTTGCACAAAACCATAGTAGAAGATCTTGAAGACCTCCTGCTACATGTTGTCTATTATTTTTTTATCAACATATAAAGAATAAGTAATGAGAAGTATTGTCATATGCTATTGTATCAATGTGTAAATAATGAGTAATAGTGTTGTCCTATATGTCCTAAAATTCAGAAAAGGGGAAATAAGGAATATGTAATGATTATTTATTTGTCAACAACTGTGAATCAGAGGTAAAAAAATACTTATTTACTGAAAAAATGCTGTGCAAGTGTTAAAGAAGGAGCCTCCAGTTCTGTTAATACAAACCAGACTTGTAGTCGAGTCACCATGGTTCAAATCCGAGTCCGAGTCACCATGGTCCTTCATTTTTGAGACTCAAATCTAAAGTTGAATTTAATTTAGGAACAACAGCCCAAATTACAAAGATTAAAGCTTAGTTGGTCTGTTTTTCCATTTCTCTTTCTTGTTTATAAATTTTTCTTAAAATTAACAACATGAAATAAAATACTTTACATTTTCCTAATTATATACTTTTATTAGCCACTTGCAGGTCTGGGGGTACATGTGAAGGATGTCCGTTGTTCACGGCTTTCCCAGCAAAAAATGTATTCAGTACTTGATTTAGACAACACTGCATTTGTGAAGTCATAATCTATAATCAGAGGAAGAGCAGCGGCCACTGATATCACTGTAAGTTACCCTAATACAGGGATGGCGAACCTTTGTTTATGCTAAGTGCCGAGGATGCTAATGATAAATGAGGGATTTAAAATTGAATACAGTTTTAAAACTTTATAAAACAATATTTATATTTATTTCCTGTTGTAATAAAATAATTTTCAAATATGCCAACAAAACTGACAGCAATCCACAATACGAGATGTGTATACACTACCATTCAAAAGTCTGGGGTCACTTAGAAATGTCCTTATTTTCTAAAGAAAAGCATTTTTTTTGTCCATTAAAATAACATCAAATTGATCGGAAATGCATTATTATTCTTTTTATTTCTTGTCAGATTCCCTTATCCAGGGCGACTTACAACATAAGTGCAAAACAAAGTGCAAAAATACAGTTAAGTAAAAGGCATCAATCATTACAAAAGTAAAAGGCATCAATCATTACAAAGGACAATGACCCAAAGCACAGCTCTAAACGATGTAAGAACAATTTAGGGAAGAAGCAGTCAGCTGGTATTCTGTCTATAATGGAGTGGCCAGCACAGTCACCGGATCTCAACCCTATTGAGCTGTTGTGGGAGCAGCTTAACCGTATGGTACGTAAGAAGTGCCCATCAAGCCAATCCAACTTGTGGGAAGTGCTTCAGGAAGCATGGGGTTAAATCTCTTCAGATTATCTCAACAAAGTGACTACTAGAATGCCAAACATCTGCAAGGCTGTCATTGCTGCAAATGAAGGATTCTTTGACGAAAATCATTATTTCTAAACTTGTCAATGACTATATTTCCTGTTCATTTTGTTATATTTCCTATTCAAACTACTTTAATGTATGTCTTCATGGAAAAAAGCACATTTCTAAGTGACCCCAAACTTTTGAACGGTAGTGTAGATAGAACCCCCCATCACTCTGTAGTCTGGAGAGCACATGAGCTCTACTCTGCTAATGGGACTTCTGCTGCTCAATAAAAAGCTGAATAAAGTGAGACACGAGAAAAATACTGACCAAAAAGATGACAAGTATGCAGGTTATTTTTGTTGAATTTCTGTACACAGATGATGATATGTTACTGTACATTTACAGATATTAAAAACAGTAATAGAACATCTTTTTTGGAATATGTCCCTTTTTATTTGGGGTAATGAGAATCTTGAATCCTCATTCAAATAAGATCAACCAGTCTTAATTGTATATAGCATAACACCTTTCCAAAGCATGTCACAACATAAAGAGTTAAGTGCATCATACAATGAATACATAAATTGAATGATGCAGTATTGCTACAGTGCAGTAAAATGCATGGATTACATTTCATAATGCATGAAGTTTGAGGATTATAGTGCTAAAGTACATTAAGTGCATCACAATGCATTGCACTGCAGCAGAGGGATGGACTCATGGTTGGTGACGTCACACACGTACACTTTTTGCTTGCTATCTGTCACAAAGCACACACACCACTGCGAGTCCAACACAATGTCCCCCAGATTCCCCATTGCCCTGCCCTTATACAGTGTACAATAAGTAGAAGTTGTTCATTTGGGTGCATCAGTAACCCTTCCATGTTTAGATTTTTTTTTGCACTTGCTCTGTGTACCAGTGTACCTTTTTTTCAGCTTATATTTAGCCTACTTAAAAATATCTACTGCTTTTACATTTTGTGAACATAACTAAGACTGGTAGTAGATAAACTAGTGGCATTGTTTTTATTTTTATTTTAAAGAAGAAACAATATATGGTATGTGGTATCAATCTACTGTAAAATGCATAACATGTATTTATTTATTTATTGAGAATTTAGAGATTTGTTTGCCCACTTTATTATGTCGGAGTGTTAAATATGAATGATTGTGGCTATTTGATACAGGAGTTAATGGTAATCAAAATGCTTCTTTCCTGCATGTCCAGCAGACACGTCTGTCACTGACCACAACTAATCACAACAGGACAGACTTACTGTTTTGCCCCTATGTCCCCTTCTCCTGAGCTATTAACTATTACTTCACATCTTGTCTACAATTATTAACTCACATTATTAGGCTGTAGACTTGTAATTTGTACTGTTTTGATCTGTTATTTTGGACTGTATTGTACTTTTATAATGCTCTTATGTTTTGTAAGTCGCCCTGGATAAGGGCATCTGCTAAGAAATAATAATAATATTATTAATAATACTAATAATTTGGACAGTAATGTTGCACTGTAAACCCGGCAACAGCAACCTAAATAACTAAAAACGAATATTCAAAAGGTATACGGACCAGACTCGAAAAACAAGAACATAACACATAGCCAAAGCCCAGTCTTCAAAGACAAATGCATGCTGCGCTTCGGCAGCATAAAAAAGAAAGAAAGTTGTCTTACCGCCTGCATAATAAAATGCATCCATCTCCATTTGTTGAACCAGCTTGCATTGAATGAACGACAAAAACTTCCAGGGGAACTGAAGCTGGTTGGTTGGTGCGGTGCCTCTGAAATGTAAGCATTTTGACCTGCGACGTTTGAATTGCGGGGGCACGGCTCCTGTCAGTGTTTTCCCTATCATCAATTTCTGGGGAGGGTTGGTCGTTTCGGAGGTGCTCGGACTTGGCTGAGAGACTGCTTCCGCAAACTCACTGAATCTTTTTTTGTTTTGAGCCTTCCCAAAAAAGTTAACAATGCATTTTTGCACCATTTTGACAGGTGGTCAGCTAGCTACATCAGATTCATGATCCACGATCAGATTGACGAAGGTCAATAGCTAGCTACGTGACGTAGTAAGGTCATGTGTCTAGCATGGCACACATTTTTGCTGTCATTAATGGCTTACTATTACAGTCATTAGTGTTTCCAATGAATCTTGAGGAATCTTAATTAATTTAATTTAATTTAATTTATTTATTTTATAAAAAACTGAAAAATAATGTACATTTCAGAGTTATATACTGTGTTACTACACCCTTTTAAGCATTATTTGGCAGTGTTACATGCAGCTCCTGTGCATAGAAGTTACACTGTGTTCCTACAATGTGCACATCATTTGAAAGCTTATTCTCTTGGCTCCAGCGTGTTTCATTCTCAAACACATCCGATTTACAGTTTCCATGTCGCCCACCATCATTCAGAACTTGGGGGGTAAACAAGCAGTCTGCTCCGGGGGGTCTCATTCAGACGGTCACAGATCACTCAGTTTTTCAGATTTCTTGGCAATTAGGCTTGTTTTATTCAATACAACCTAACGGTTAATCCACTATATATAATTTGATGTTCTATCAAACACAGAGAAGTAAATGCAAAGGGGGTATAAAAACGAATCAGTATTCTTCACATCACTAGAAAGCTTGGGATACCAAACACTTGACAAACAACACAACATTGTGTACATTGAGACATTAAATGTGTAAATTTCAATAAAAACTGGAGAAATTGAGGTGTTCTAAAACTTTTGACCATGTATATATGTAGTGTGTATATACATCACATTATGACCACCTGCCTAATATTGTGTAAGTCCCCCTTTTGCCGCCAACACAGCCCTGACCCGTTGAGGCATGGACTCCACTAGACCTCTGAAGGTGTGCTGTGGTATCTGGCACCAAGACATTAGCAGCAGATCCTTTAAGTCCTGTAAGTTGTGAGGTGGGGGTTCCATAGATTGGACCTGTTTGTCCAGCACATCCCACAGATGCTCGATTGGATTGAGATCTGGGGAATTTGAAGGCCAAGTCAACACCTTGAACCCGTGATTCATCAGACCAGGCCACCTTCTTCCATTGCTCCATGGTCCAGTTCTGATGCTCATGTGCCCATTGTAGGTGCTTTCGGCAGTGGACAGGGGTCAGCATGGGCACTCTGACTGGTCTGCGGCTACGCAGCCCCATACGCAACAAACTGCGATGCACTGTGTGTTCTGACACCTTTCTATCAGAACCAGCATTCACTTTTTCAGCAATTTGAGCTACAGTAGCTCTTCTGTTGGATCAGACCACACGGGCCAGCCTTCGCTCCCCACGTGCATCAATGAGCCTTGGCCACCCATGACCCTGTCACCGGTTCACCGCTTTTCCTTCCTTGGACCACTTTTGATAGGTACTGACCACTGCAGACCGGGAACACCCCACAAGAGCTGCAGTTTTGGAGATGCGCTGACCCACTCGTCTAGCCATCACAATTTGGCCCTTGTCAAACTGGCTCAGATCCTTACGCTCGCCCATTTTTCCTGCTTCTAACACATCAACTTTGAGGACAAAATGTTCACTTGCTGCCTAATATATCCCACCCACTGACAGGTGCCATGATAACGAGATTATCAGTGTTATTCACTTCACCTGTCAGTGCTCATAATGTTATGGCTGATCGGTATATATACATGCATGCATGCATACATAGGAAAAGTAGTTAGTAGCAGAAAAAAAAACAATTCAAAACACAAATCTGCAGCCCTGGTTGCTTCTCCTCTCTCTCTCTCTCTCTCAAAAAAAAAAAAAAAAAAACCTTTGACAAACAAAAACTCCCCTTAAATGGTGTAGCTGGGTAAGAAACAATTACATTGGATGCAGGTGCTGTCTAATTCCCCCCCACCCTTGATGATTCACACCTGTAGCCTATCTCCCAAATCTCTCTTAATTAAGGGAGGCTGATTTCCGAGCCAGTAAAGATCCTTCCCATGGTGTGTGCTGAGTCTGATCAGCCCTCTTCCAGCTCCCCATAAGCTCCCCCTAGTGGCTGATTTATATATATATACACACGCACACGCACACGCATACGCACACACACACATTTGGTCTTATTTCGTATTATTTCCTGATGTATACATTTATTTGTGACTAATTCCAATACAGTACTATAGTCATATTCAACTAATCAAGTGGCCGCTGTAGGCTACTTAGGTTTTTACAATATAGTACTAATCTTTGTTGGCATACTGGTTAAGGAACAGTGCTGTGAACCAGGTGTTGTGGGTTTGAATCCTGAAGTGGGCTGTAATTTATTTGATTATTTTTTTTCCTGAAGTTAAACAAGAACAAACAATTATAAGGTGATTAATGAGGCTTTTACACAGCTTCTCTTAATGAGAATTGCATTTCAATAGCATGGTTCAGGGAACGTTAACGCCTAGCAAATGTATGACAAGGCAAGGAAACGGTCTAGTCCCAGACTCAAGTACAAGAAGTCTGGTACAAACACACATCATCTAAATGTCTAGGAAAAACAAATGCATAACCAATGTGTCTCCTTCCCTCTCCAGGCTGTCAAGGTGTGGGATCACAGAGGAAGGCTGTGCAGCTCTGACCTCAGCTCTCTGTTCAAACCCCTCAACTCTGAGAGAGCTGGATCTGAGCTACAATTGCCCAGGGGACTCAGCAGTGACAGAGCTCTCTGCCTTACTGGAGGATCCCAACTGTAAACTAGAGAAACTGCTGTAAGTAGAGGCTGTGTGATTGTATGAATATTCAGTCAGTGACGGGGAGAGACTGTGGTTTCTGAGCTCACCCTGCTCTAACCCTGTCTCTCCCTCTACTCTCCTCAGTCTGTCAAACCCGCTGTCGCTTACTGCTCTGTCCTAGTCTGATATAATGCATCATCAAGATGGACTGGAAGATAGTTGGTTGATTTGTGTCTTCATCTAGTTCAGGGGTGGCCAACTCTGTTACTAGAGAGCAGCAATCCTGCAGGTTCTCCAGGTCTCTCTAAATTACCAGTCATTGGATACCTTGAACACAGGGACATTTTGCCTAATTAAGACACACATTGGTTCAATTAAGCAGTTAGCCAGCTGGATAGAACAAAAGCCTGTAGACCTGTGAAGCATGGGCTAAATACTTTTAATGATTTTTTTGAGCTATAAGTAAGTGTGCAGGTATTCTTTTTATTTGATATGATCTTTTTCGATACCCAGCACTTTCTAAGGTATTCAGATGTGCGTGTGTAATCTTTTTTTCTACAAATTATCAAGGAGAAACACAAATAAACAAGCAAAATGCCATAGAGATTGGCAATACTGCTGAGGGTGTTCAGTAGCGAACAGGGAAGTGTCAGACATTAACAATGAGAGGATGCCAGTCTGAGAGCTGAGTTATTCACGTCTACTGGGGACTTTTCCAAAGAAGGGGAGTAATTATAACACGGAAAGCAGCTGAAACCGGAAGTGCATAACCAACGTGTCTCCTTCCCTCTCCAGGCTGTCAGGCTGTGGGATCACAGAGGAAGGCTGTGCAGCTCTGACCTCAGCCCTCTGTTCAAACCCCTCAACTCTGAGAGAGCTGGATCTGAGCTCCAATCGCCCAGGGGACTCAGCAGTGACAGAGCTCTCTGCTGGACTGGAGGATCCCAACTGTAAACTAGAGAAACTGCTGTAAGTAGAGGCTGTGTGATTGTGTGAATATTCAGTCACTGACCGGGAGAGACTGTGGTTTCTGAGCTCACCTCCTCTTCCCTGCTCCAACCCTGTCTCTCCCTCTTTTTTCCTCATTCTGTTAAACTTCCTGACCCTTACTGCTCTGTCCTATTCTCAAATAATGTATCGTCCAGATTGATTGGAACATAGAGTTGGCTGATTTGTGGCTTCATCTTTTTAAACAGATGATTGTATTTATTGATTTGGTTGCATTATTGTCTGGTATAATGGAGGTAGACAGTGACATCGTGCTGACAGATCATGTGAAGATGAACTCTGTTCCAGTCAGAGATGAGGCTAATAGCAGACAGAGATACAGAGGTTGACTATATAGTGACACATCAGGGGGCTGGCAGTGTGTGTCAGGGGATCAGGGTTGATGAACTGAGAGGTAGTTGACTTGGTTGCTTGGTTGTGCTGTGGTGTGTAAACTATGTCAGTCTTTACAAAGACATTGAAACATCAAATAAAGCCCAGCCCTGTTGTCGGGCTCTGACTGCAGCTGTGGGGCTTCATCCTGACTGTGCTCAGAGCACTGAACAGTTTCCAACAGCAATGCGCTCAGGCAGCAGGGGCTCTCTCGGTCTGGACCACGGCAGGTCTCGAGGCCGTTATAGTTCAGGCAGGGTCTCGCTTCATAGTCGTGGTCTTCCTTTAGAGCTGGTCAATAGACAGAAGTGGGTTCTTCAATCAAACAGTCAAAAAGAATAAAAGACCCACAAGGAGAAGTGCATCCCTAGTCTGCTGCTCAACATCCTGCCACCCGGCGTCCTGCTTTTCCCCTCAGGTAAATGCATTGAGGCTCTGCGTGCTCGTCCTTTACACGCCTTCCTGATGGGCAGCAGGTGTCCTCACTCTCTGTGCTGACGGGGGTCTTGCCAGTATTGTCCAGCAGTGGGTTGTCCTGGTGTGAGAGGAACACCAGAGGGATCAGTTCCCTCGATATGTGTCACCTTCATACAGCACACCCTGCACTTTGACTGTGTCTGTATGTATAGTACACTGTGCAGCACTTTTATTTGTCAGATACTAAAGATATACTATTAGTAATAAGAGTGTTTTGCAAATAGCTTTATTTTTTAAATAGGAGGAGAAACAATTATGTATTTGTCTACTGTGGGCTGAGAATAAAAGAAATGCAACTTTTTATTAATAAATACTTTAATTTGCATATACACCAAAACGACTGGTAAAATGGAAAATAATATGTTGTGTATAGGTGTAACCATTATTTATTTGTCCTTAGTCCCCAATGTTGATGATGATCATTATTAATCAACATCATCGTCATAATGATTATTATTAGTAGTTTTGTATCAGACTGTAGTGCATTAAAACATACTGTTGATTTCTACCAGTGTGTGCAGTAATGCTACAGCTTGCATGCTGCCTGTTAACATACAACCAGGTTTGTTTCTTATTATTAATATACGAGTAAACAGAACAGAATAACTTTAATTAGATTCATGTGATGTTAGTACTTAATGTTAGTTTTATTTGGTAATAATGTTACACTGCTATGCTATCCACAGTAAAACCATGTTAACAGGGCAGACAGTCTATGGTGAACTAACAGAGGTAAGCCAGTGTAATGAAGAGGGGCTCTGCTCTGCTCCCTGTGTGTGATGAGACACCAGCAGAGTAACAGAGTTACTCACAAGAGTAACATACACTCACCTAAAGGATTATTAGCAACACCTGTTCAATTTCTCATTAATGCAATTATCTAACCAACCAATCACATGGCAGTTGCTTCAATGCATTTAGGGGTGTGGTCCTGGTCAAGACAATCTCCTGAACTCCAAACTGAATGTCTGAATGGGAAAGAAAGGTGATTCAAGCAATTTTGAGCGTGGCATGGTTGTTGGTGCCAGACGGGCCGGTCTGAGTATTTCACAATCTGCTCAGTTACTGGGATTTTCACGCACAACCATTTCTAGGGTTTACAAAAGAATGGTGTGAAAAGGGAAAAACATCCAGTATGCGGCAGTCCTGTGGGCGAAAATGCCTTGTTGATGCTAGAGGTCAGAGGAGAATGGGCCGACTGATTCAAGCTGATAGAAGAGCAACTTTGACTGAAATAACCACTCGTTACAACCGAGGTATGCAGCAAAGCATTTGTGAAGCCACAACACGTACAACCTTGAGGCGGATGGGCTACAACAGCAGAAGACCCCACCGGGTACCACTCATCTCCACTACAAATAGGAAAAAGAGGCTACAATTTGCACAAGCTCACCAAAATTGGACAGTTGAAGACTGGAAAAATGTTGCCTGGTCTGATGAGTCTCGATTTCTGTTGAGACATTCAGATGGTAGAGTCAGAATTTGGCGTAAACAGAATGAGAACATGGATCCATCATGCCTTGTTACCACTGTGCAGGCTGGTGGTGGTGGTGTAATGGTGTGGGGGATGTTTTCTTGGCACACTTTAGGCCCCTTAGTGCCAATTGGGCATCGTTTAAATGCCACGGCCTACCTGAGCATTGTTTCTGACCATGTCCATCCCTTTATGACCACCATGTACCCATCCTCTGATGGCTACTTCCAGCAGGATAATGCACCATGTCACAAAGGTCGAATCATTTCAAATTGGTTTCTTGAACATGACAATGAGTTCACTGTACTAAACTGGCCCCCACAGTCACCAGATCTCAACCCAATAGAGCATCTTTGGGATGTGGTGGAACGGGAGCTTCGTGCCCTGGATGTGCATCCCACAAATCTCCATCAACTGCAAGATGCTATCCTATCAATATGGGCCAACATTTCTAAAGAATGCTTTCAGCACCTTGTTGAATCAATGCCACGTAGAATTAAGGCAGTTCAGAAGGTGAAAGGGGGTCAAACACAGTATTAGTATGGTGTTCCTAATAATCCTTTAGGTGAGTGTATGTGAATGTAGAACTACATGGACATTTCCTTGTGATGAAGCTGTAAATGACAGATTTATTCAGATTCAGATGTTGTCATGCTTCTCCTGCTGGATGTGTGTCTCCATGTGAGATGAATGGCATCAACAGTGTGACGCTCAGCTGCTGCTCTTCAGTGTGGAGCCTCCAGTTCTGTTAGTACAAACACACATCCTGACTGTTTCTAAAGGTCTGGGACAAATAAATGCATAACCAACGTGTCTCCTTCTCTCTCCAGACTGTCAGACTGTGGGATCACAGAGGAAGGCTGTGCAGCTCTGGCTTCAGCTCTCTGTTCAAACCCTTCAACTCTGAGAGAGCTGGATCTGAGCTCCAATCGCCCAGGGGACTCAGCAGTGACAGAGCTCTCTGCTGGACTGGAGGATCCCAACTGTAAACTAGAGAAACTGCTGTAAGTAGAGGCCGTGTGATTGTGTGAATATTCAGTCAGTGACAGGCAGAGACTGTGGTTTCTGAGCTCACCTCCTCTTCCCTGCTCTGACCCTGTCTCTCTCCGAGTTCTCCTCAGTCTTTGTCAAACCTGTTGTCACTTACTCCTCTTTCATACCCTGATATAACGTTTCCTCCTCACCCTACTCTGCTCCAGGCAGAGATGATGTTGGTGAAATTGTGACAGACAGAGTTCAGCACAACCTCTTATCTGAAGTGTTTAGAAGAGCCCTGGATTAGGTAGAAATGTCTGGGTGTGTGGAGGGTGTGCTCATACGAGTCAGACAGCCCAGTCACACACAGCGTGGTGAGCAATAAAGTAGCAGCAGGCTGGACTACATTTGTGTCAGGATTTGTTTAAGTTTATTTTATATAATGGCTTAGACACTTAGCCTACACTAGTCAGAATGGCTGGACTGGCTGAGCTCGTGTTGGACGGCATTGTTGTCGTCTATCGTGTGGGATTCTGGAGTCTGCATGGTGAACCGCCTGGAGGAGCCCCAGGTGATTTACTGAGCTAATGGTGAAGACGTGGTAGTAGAGTTTTGGGAAGTTTTCGTTTTTTCTCTTAATGAGTACAATTAAGCTGTGATAGCGGCCAATGCGATGATGTGGCGTTGTTTTGCTGGAATTTTGAATATTTTAATAAGACCCCCAACTACTGTGCAAGACAGAGACTGGGAAATACATTCTCTCTGTTCTGTCTGTGTGTGAGTGCTGTAGACTGTAGTGGGACAGGAATCACAATGGGATGCAGAATCCCTGTCTACTGTGTTTGGTGACCTGCTGAAGATTAAGTCACTGCAGTGGACTGACAGATTTTTTTTTTTTTTAGCCTTACCAAAGTTAATGTCTTGTTTGTCTTGCATGTGCATGTCTTTCAGAGCACTCCTGCACTCAAGGAATGTTTGAAGTATTTGCACAGAAGCACAAAGCTGCTGTTCTACACAAACCATTTCCTCCTTTCTACTATGAGTTTTTAGATTTAAACTTTGCTGAGTTTATAATTTAACTACATATTTGCACAAATCATGGCACTTGTTTGTGCCTTATAACTTTGTATTTAAACATATTGGTGTATGTGTTATTGTTATGTTGCAGGAAAGGGGAAAGACATTTCGTTTTTTCATTTCATGGTCAGTCTTGTGGGTTTTGCTACCAGTTCCAGATGTCCTTATGTTCCCTCTCTCCACAGGCTGATCAGCTGTAATCTAACAGAGGGGTCGTGTGCAGCTCTGGCCTCAGCTCTCAGGGCAGACCACTCCCAGCTGAGAGAGCTGGAGCTGAGTGGCAACGACCTGGGGGATTCAGGAGTGAAGCTGCTCTCTGCTGGGCTGCAGGATCCCAACTGTAAACTACAGAGACTGGGGTGAGGAACAGTGAGATAACAAGCACAGAGAGATAGCATGTGTAGTGGATTGTTTCTCTGTCCTCCAAAGAGACTCAGGATTCAGGCTGATTTTCTGCCCCAGATATTTTATTCAGTGAGGGTCAGGGAAGAATGACCTATAAGGCAAGTTGTGATGCGTTTTGCAGTTCCAAGGACTGTGGAAGGTTGTTCTGCAGGAAAATCTCCGAAGGTTGTCTTCTTTCATCATGTATGATGCTCTGTGTTCTTCCTGTGCTGCCTGACACAGACAGGTGCTCTCTCTGAGCGCAGAAAATAAAGCCATATCATTCACCAGAACTTGACTCATTGACTGATGACTGACTGCTTCTCCTTGGGTCTTTGGGGTTTCAGGGGGAATATTTTTATCCCACCTTGCTAATCATAATAGTATGCATTTTACTGTATTTTTAAAGCTAATGCAGTCTAAAGAAAACATTCACAGTCCTATATTTATTCTTTGTAAAGTTAATGCTCTGAAGAAAGTAAAGAGACTGGCCCTGTGTTGGCCGATCCAGTGTGTTGTTGGTGTCGTTATGAGATTGTGAAGATCTGGGAGAGTGAATGGATCTTGTCTCCTTCTCTCTCCAGGCTGTCAGACTGTGGGATCACAGAGGAAGGCTGTGCAGCTCTGACCTCAGCTCTGTTCAACCCACTCAGCTGTGAGAGAGCTGGATCTGAGCTACAGTTATCCCGGAGCCTCAGGAGAGTCAAAGCTCTATACTGCTCTGGAGAATCCCAGCTCTAAACTAGAGAAACTGCTGTAAGTAGAGGCTGTATGATTGTGTGAATATCATTGACATGACGTGACATGGTTAAGTCATTCAGTAATGTGTTGCTTGAGGACAAAGCTCGCACTGCTGCTTCCAACTTGATTTCCCTTCGTCCCTAGTCCTGCCTCGCCCACTTGAGTCACATGATCAAGCGATATGGTAAACACACAAACCAATATAGTGTGCATGCAAACTGATATAGTATTCACACGAACTGATCTAGTACACACACAAACCAATATAGTACACACACAAACCAATATACCCAGCTGTATAAATGTGTACAAATGTAAGTCACCCTGGATAAGGGCGTCTAAGTATCTGAATTATAATTATATAGTACGCACACAAACCGATCTAGTACACACACACACACCAATATAATATGCACACAAACCAATATAGTACATATGCAAACCAATGTATTATGGCCTGTTTGGCCCCCCGTATTAACCAGGCAGGGTGACCCATAGCATCAGAGAAACAACCCAGTCTGATTAACCACTCAGGAGGACTCTGTGTACCTGTGCTGACTGTTGTTTTGGACACAGTGTCTGATTGTTTAACTCTGTTGCCACTGGTAGAGCTGTCATCTCAGTGTGATGGATATTAATCAGCCCTGCTGTGTGGAGCTCTTCCATTGGCTCAGGGCTCTGGAGAGGGAGGCTCATCATACTTCACAGACATCCTGTGAGCAGGAGGGTCCCTGAGTCACTGCTCTCTGTTTTGGTTTCTTACAGATTTGACAGTGGAGAGAAGAGGAGCAGACGAAGACTCCTGAAATGTAAGTCTGTTTGGACTGAAGAATCCTTTCAATAGTATTTCAGAATATTTATTCAGGAAGAGAAGCAGAGTCGCTACACTGTCTTACACCGACACAAACTGGTATTCCAACAGCTATATTGTTAATATTACACAACAGCAGTGTATAACTAATTATTTATTCATGGAATACAAGTAAAAATGTATATCAAGAGTAAAATCTCCTAGTGGATTTCATCAACTACACCGCCAGCTGTATTAATAAGTAGGAGAGGGGGACCCCTCTATTCCATATAAATATCCCTACAAACAGAATTCAGTTAGAGATTAAATTAAGGGGAGGTTAAGGAGAGATTAATGTTATAAAACTATACATAAATAAACCAGTGTGAAAATGATTACAGATTACCACAACCATAAAACGTGCATTGATGAAAAACCTTTAAACTTACAATAATCGTGTTCAAACTACAAACTCAAAGCTTTTTCAGACTTGCACAGCAATAAACACACTGGTAAAACAACCGCAAGCAAAAGAGAAAGGTTGTGTTCTTGTAGCACAGATTTCTGCAGAATTCCACCGATCCCAATGGTTTAGCAGCGCTGATCTGTACAGAACTACAGAAATCTGCGTGACAAGAACGTGACCAAAGATACAAGGATACCTTTGCAGGGTCAGAGTATAAGTCCGCACAAAGCAGAACAAAAGCACATAAAAAACTGAGCTTCTGAAATGAGGTCTTCAGGAATTAGCTCTCTTCTTGCTGCTTGTTTCCTTTCCCTTCCTATCCCTGTATCATTTCTTCTCTCTTCTCTCCATCTCAGGCCCACCGTTTTATTTTGCCTCCATTTGCCCCTCTTCACACTTTCTTCCCACCCTGCCCCCTCCTTTCTATCACTCCACTCCTTCTCTGTGCCCAGTATTTAGATAGGTGTGTTGCTATATTTTACATGGCAACTATTCCTTTTTCTCTAGTACTGTTGCTGTAACTTAATTCAACCTCTAGCTATCTTCGTTTTTTCTCTCTTCCTTCCCACTACCCATTTTCTCCCCCTTTTCTTCTCTACCTCTCCCTACCATCCCTCCTGTATCCCTCTTCCCTCCCTTCTTTCTCTCTACCTGATCCTTTCTGTTCTTCCACAAGTAATTTTTCTGTCATTTTGTCTTTCCCTTCCCCTTTCCTCCTTTCTTCCTTCTGTACCTCTCCCTCATCTGTCTTCCTCTGCTCTCTCACTCATTCCAGCTATCTTCTCTTCCTCTGGTTTCTCTCTCCACTCTTTGTCCAGTTGTTCACTCATTCCTCCTCCCTCTCTCATGCTGTTTTGGCCTGAATGGCAAACCACCACTTTCATCCGTGTCGAAGAGGCATAACACTCACAGAACATACTGGGTCACGTTCTGGTGCCACATATTTCCACAGTTCTACATGGAATTTGACCACTTAGCCAATTAATTCACAGTATTTGTGCATATTCTGTGCAGATATATGCATATCTGTGTACTGTGAACGCAGCCCTAGGAGCAAATAATCATGAATGTGTCCGTGCTGTGCCTGTGCAGAAAACTGCTGCTCCTGCTGTTGTACACATGTGCAAAACTGTCCCCTGATGAATCAGTCACAAAACAGAAGCACATGCCTAATAGGCCTAATTAAAGGGAAAGAAAATGTAACTGTATCTTGCACTCTGCAATGTCCAGCATTCTGTATTAAGTAGGGTAGTTCTAAATATGGAAGGGAAATGTAAACGCAAGTGAAAATATGAGGATGAAAACACTTTCTCACCAGAGTGTGAAACATTCTATATATATATTTTTTGAGCTCATTGGGGAAACACCCCTGTCTCCTATGCCAGACTTCATTGGCACAGTCAGCTAAAATCCAAATGTACTTTGATTATTTTCTTTATATGGTTTATATTTGAAGAGTCATGAAAATCCAGAGAGACATGCACCTCCAATCAAAAGGTTTTCATTACAAGCAGCTGCATGGAAGAGGTGTTCGAGAGGCAATCTCAAGAAGTCTTAGAGAAGTTACAAAGTACAGCACTTTTATGCAGACCAGACAGGAGAGAAAGATAACAGGCTCACATGTCTGTCCCAGGATGAGTGGAAGTTCAGTTTCTGCCTTACAACTGCTCAGGGAAAGGCATACGTAATGTTTAATATAAGGGGGGTTTGTACAATGTATCAATCCAAAATTGCTGAATTGAAGCCCAAATCGCCATTGAACTATGGCACAGTACCATAGCACAGTGAGACAGTGACCTTGTTTACACAGACACACAGGGAAATAAATGCAGTTCTTCAATATTGTTAGTGGTTTCGTGTTGTTAATTCAGTGTTGTCTATAAAGCAATCATGAGTTTGTATTTACTCCTTTCTGGGGGCTACTTTAATTATTAGTTTCTTGGATTTTATACTGCTGTTGTCTTTCGGTTATTTCAATCAGCTATTGCCTTTAGGTTAATTCAGTCAGCCACTGTCTGCTAGGATATTCATAGGTCAGCTAAAACAGTAAAGGGTGTGTGTTTTGGATTTGGAGTTGATTGAGAACTTAAAACAATGTCTTTGATAAACATCTGCTGCCTGAAGAATACTGACCAGCACCATTCAACTCAAATACAACAACAACGGAAACATACTCAGGCCTATGATAATTATCATGTATGTGGTAAATCTATTATGTACAAATGTATTTTAACAAGATGTAATCACTTCTGATTACTTCAGATACGACTTTAACCTACTGTCTATCTGAAGATACACAAAGGCTTCTCCAACTCACATCCTTAGTTCTTTTCTTCACTTCATGTGAGAGGAGCTCCGGGTTCACCTGTATTCATGTTTGTAATAAACTTGTTACACTTATGAAGAAGTATCCTGAGAATTTACTAAAACACTACACCATACCTACCCTAAATACAAAATATGGAGGGATTTGGCTGACCCCTGTGTCCCTTCCTCTCCTGTTTTGCTTCTGCTTTTCCTATCTTCACCACCTTCACCTCCCCTTTCCTGTTCTCCCCCACCTCTCCCTTCTTCACCTTTCTTTTAACTCTACTCTCCTCCCCTTTTCTCCCCATTTCTGTAATTGTTTCACCCTCTCACTCCTTTTCCCCTACTCTTCCTCTTCTTTTTATTATTATTATTATTAATACTATTACTGGACTCCAGTTGATTCCAGTGCTGATGTTCTCTCTTCTCTCCTCCCTCTTGTCTGCAGATGCCTCTCGACTCACACTGGACCCCAACACAGCGAACAGACGCCTGTCTCTGTCTGAGGGCAACAGAAAGGCCACACTAGGGACAGAGGATCAGTCACACCCTGATCACCCAGAGAGATTTGATAGCTGTAGCCAAGTGCTGTGCAGAGAGGGTCTGACTGGCCGCTGTTACTGGGAGGCTGAGTGGAGTGGGGAGTGGGTCGATATAGGAGTCACATATAAAGGAATCAGCAGGAAAGGAGGCGGTGGTGACTGTGGCCTTGGACGCAATGACAAGTCCTGGAGTTTGGACTGCTGGGGTTCCAGGTGCTCAGTCTGGCACAATAACTATCACACTAATATACCTCCCCACTCCCCACACAGAGTAGGAGTGTATCTGGACTGGCCAGCCGGCACTCTGTCGTTTTACAGCGTCTCCTCTGACACACTGACCCCCCTGCACACCTTCCACAGCACATTCACTGAGCCCCTCTATGCAGGGTTTGGAGTTGACTCTTACTCTAGTGTGTCCCTGTGTCAGCTGGAGTAGCTGCTGTGGGTGGAGCCTGTCGCTCCTCAGTGGAGCCAGTGTTCAGTCTCTGACAGAGGAGCTGTGACCCCCTCCCTCATTCCTCTCTCTCTCTCTCTCTTCCTACCTCATACATTTAGTAAAAGTAATAATTATCAATAATTTTCTCTATCATTCTCATTCCCTCACTTCCACACTTGCCTTACCTTATTCAAATAATATTTATGATGATGATGATGATGATGATTGTTTGTAGTAGTATCACCTGCACTCATCTCTTTGTTTTAAGATTCAGTCCTGATTTCCCTCTCCTATTGATTCACATTTAAAAAGAGCTATGACAGTTTGGCTCCATCTTAAAAATAGTAATATAAACTCTTAACACCATAAAGCCCTGCAATACCAAGAGCGGAGCTCAGAGAAGTCTCCTCAGCCAGCTGGTCCTGAAGCTCACTACACAAACACACACTGACAGCACCACTCCAACACAGACAATCAGAGTCAGACACATTATTGCACAAAACAAATAACAATACCTCACCCATTGGGGGACACACACTAAAACACAAAAAAGACTCACCATCCTCCTAGGAGAGGAAAGCAGCTGCATCACAGAGGCTGCCCAGTTTGTCAGCTTAAGGAGTTACATTTTGTTAAACAAAATGATTCCATGATTTATTTTTTATCTCCACTTGTTTATTTGATCTATGCTTTAATTTTAGAGTACATTGAGACATTAAACTGCATAAATTTCAATAAAAACTGGAACAATTCATGTGTTCTAAAACAGTGTACGTTTTAATTGTTGATAAAATGGTCTATCATTGCTTTGGCAATATTGTCTCAATCAGTCATGCCAAGAAAGCACAGGAACAGACAGACAGAGAGAGAGAGAGAGACAAAGAGAGTGTGTTGTCTACCTCCCAACCCTCTTGATCACCACCAGAGGTCACCATGGCTCCAACTTCTGCTTTCCCTGTTCTTAGTCTCTCTTCACCTCATTATTGAATTATCACTCTTGTCTCCAGGTTAGCTTTCTCACCTGCTCCTCATTTCTCCTGTTTATTAGCTCTCTCTATTTATACCCCTTTGTTTATTCAGTCTGGTGCAAAGTTTGCCTACTGTTCCTAGTGACAAACCTGAGCCTTTACCCTGTGATAGCACTATGTAACACAATTTTTGTTCCTTGGTAGTAAGTGTTATTTCCTAACTGCTTATGCCTCAAAAGTATAGAAAATGGCTATTATGCCCCACAAACCTTGCTTTTGTGACCAGAACAGTGATATTTTAAAATGTAACTATTTCCAATGAGGAAACGGACGAATTTGTGTCTTTTCGTTCACATAAAGTCAGAAAACAACAACACAGGAATCCAAATTAACATGTATTTATACTAAAGTAATACAAAAATGACTACAAAGATTTAGAAGTGAGTAGTTTTTCGAGATTTACAATTATACCGTATTTACAGTATAATTGTAAATCTCGAATAACCACTCACTTGCCGTGGCAGCGTTTCAGTTGTTGTGTGCCCCCTGGTGCAAACGCTGACCGGCGCCCCCGCTGCACATTTCCCTGGTCACAGCTCGGCGATGAGATATTCTCGCCCCCACCATTGCGCCACTTGCAGCCGACGGTGCCTGGAGTGGGGAGGTCGGTGGTCCTATGCCCAGTCTGTCTGGGTACCGACAGCGGGCGCGAATTGACCGCAGGGGTTCAGTGGCCGTGTCTTCCCTTCCACCGGACTATGCCTTCCAGTAGAGCTGCTCCTGGACTTGCTGACAGCCTGTAGATGTGTTCTCAGGGTCTGTCATGTGGCCTACAGGTACGTTGCCTATTGAGGCCGCCCTGTATATAGTTTGTTCATTATTGCATTGTGTTGTGGTGGTGCATGCATCTGGCCTGTACCCAACTATATATAGCATGTGTAAACAGCAGGACTGTGGCTCCATTATAGCTTGTGTAAACTGGAGCTCACTGACGATGTTCCCAGGTGATGGCACTCGAGTTGTTCTCGCTGCCTCGCTGTGTATATAGTTCCTTGGTCAACAGGTCTGTGGCCACTCTGGCTGTGTGCAATAGAGCAAGAGACCACTGCTGCTGTCCTCAGCGGTAAGCACTTGAGCGGGCTCTCGTGTTCCGCTGTGTTCATAGTTAATTTGTCTGCACAGTAGAGCTAATGTTAACCTGCGTTAGCTGGTCTAATCAGCACAGTGTTCCTGTATTCCGCGGGTGGCGCATGAGTTGGTTCCTGCGCTCCGTGTGTATATAGTTCATTTCTATGACATTTTAAGTTGTCAGCACAGTGGAACTCTCCACTCGGTATTGTTCAGTTGAGTTGGATGCTCCTGTGCTGTGCACAGGCGTCATGAATGTTCCTGCTGCCACGCAATATATATTGTTGTTCATTTGTACAACATTGTAGAGCTGGTGTGGCCTCGCTCCTAGCTGGGCTAGTGGAGCAAGCGGCCAATGCTCCCATGTTATGCAAAGAGTGCATGAATGGTTTCCTGCACACCGCAATGTTATGGTTTGATGGTCATGGTAGAGCCTGCTGTTGTCCTGCATTAGTTGCTCTAATAGGTGACAACTGCTCCCGTGTCACGTGGTGGTGCACGATTTGCTTCCTGCACCCCGCGATGTTTAGTTGTTATGACAGCACAGTGGAGCTGGGTGCTCTGTGCCATTCAATGAACGTGATTTCTCCTGATTTCACCATGAATGTTCCTGCTGCCGCGCTGTGTATACTGTTTTGTCCATCTTTGGCTATTCAGTTGACCAGCCAGCTGTGTGTTATTCAGTGGGTCTGTGGCCCCGCTCCTGCAGGATCAAGGGTTCACTGCCATGTTAATGCGCAGAGGGCGTACAAGTTGCTTGATTGCCCGCACCATATATTGTGCAAGAATATATACGGCCTCGCTCCTAGATGCTCTAGTAGAGCAGTCGGCCTTGCTATTGTAAGCAGAGGGTGTAAGAGTTGACCTCTGTAGCCCCGCTTTGTATATGCTGATTGCAGACCGTGACTGCGGTCCTCGCTCCTGGACAGCCCAGGTTGGCCCCAAGGGGCCTCTGTGGATCCTGTCTAGAGTTGTGTTGCCGAGGCCCGTAGCAGTCGCCTCGGGCAGGCTCCCTTATCAGCTCGCTGCATCCTCCCTTGCGACAGTTTTGTTATATAGTAACCCCTCCCCCTTGGGCAGTGCTTCCGACTTGAAAGATAATGATTAATAATGATAATGATTGCAGCATTAAGTCCCGCAAATACAAACAAAGTTCTCAAGCTTTTCAGACAAGCGATGGGCAGTTCATGAGGCTCTTCTTCCTGTTAACAATAGCAACATCCCACAGTGGTCCAGTAAACCAGTAAAGTCATCTCAATCCCACACAGACAACTTCACACTCGAGTCAATAACAGCTAAAGAAGCCGCATGAAGTCCCTGATATCATTCTCTGTCACTAAATGTTCATCAAACCCGTTCCATGTCTCTGGTACAGTCTCTGTCCATTTAAGTAATCCATGTAGGAGATGTGGGTGAATCTATTTTTATTGTCAAGTTATTATTATTTCTGCTTCCAATCTATTGAATTGAAACTCGTCATTACAATGATGTGTGTCTTGTGCAGGTGGGGCTTATTTTTTACAATAGACTTGATTTGGGACATTTGCTAATTGTTATGAGAGTTAAATAGATGGAGTGATATTAGCCCAGACATTTTCAAATAAGTGGGTTTAAAATTATATATTTTTTCACAGCCAAATTGAGTATAAAACTAACATAATATCCAGTCTCTGTTGAACTACATGAATGATCAATACAACTGAATCATTATTTTTTCAGCATTAAGAAACTTGTATCTAAATGCTAATATTTAGACGATTGATTGGTACCCCTGCATTTCACATGGTTTTATTAATATGTTCTCTCACTTTCAATTCACAAAGTTGATCAACGTATTAATAATGTATATATTAATATCAATAAAATATAACAATTTGAGGATTAATTAACTCAATGCCTGTGAGTTTATAAATGACACTCTTGCTCAGAGACACAACACAGTTTGACCTCACCATAATGAACAGCTAACCCACTGCCCAGCTCAGTAACTGACAGCAGAGCGACCCTGTTATCACAAAGTTAAACAAAAAACTAGGTCAGCAGATTCAGCTACTTCAGAAATGACAGAAGTGACTGTATTTTTGTATTAGTATTCCCTGCAATACTATTGCTCTAACCGTATAAACCTCATATTGCGCTCACTGACTCAACAGTCAGCTGAGAGGTTTAAATAGAGAAACAGTCAGAATGATGGGGTGATTCTCCTGGAGAGATGCATTACGTCATCGTCATGACATCGACAGACACGTGGACTGTTTTTACTGATCATTCATTTTGTTCTTGAACATTTAGTTTTTGTTTTTTAGAAGAAGAGCAAGAACAAGTTGCATGTTTTTAGGTAAAGACAATAGTCAGCTGTCAAATCTCATCTTGAAACCTGATTCTTTAGCATTGCAGAACATCGATCAGTCCTCCTAGGAATGCACCCAGGGGCAGCTGCCAAAGGGTTAAATCGTTTGCAACTGAAGAGTCAGTCAAAGCCACCCAATGCCAGAACAGTTAGTAATAAAGCAAGCATTGCTAAATAAGGAAAGTCTATATGAACTTGCAGCCCTCTTTACATTTTCTGACCTGTTAAGTTGAGTGTGTCAAGTTTACTGTGCATCCAAGGGGTAAAAGCACAAAATAAGTATTGCAAATTAGTAACAAATCCACATAGTACATGTACATGCTGGAAATTTCATATGGGAAACTGCAATTCCATAGTGTATAATTGGGTGAAATAATATAGTTTTGATTAAATAAACCGCATGATTACTGCAATACTGCAATTGCACAGTTTTGATGTGTGCGCAGTATACAGGCGGCAGTTTTATTACACATGCTCAGTGTTTGTGTATCGGTGTCTAGAGCGGCGCTCAGTTCTGCCGTATTCTCTCTAACAGACGCGCAACACAAAACAAGCGGCTGCTCATTTGACCGAAATGATCCACTTTGATACGACATTTATTATCTTGAGATATTCTTTTAAAACAACGTTAAAGGTCTATTTTAATAAACATGTATCTTGCTGTGTATGTAAAGCCTTTATTCAATCAAGCGGCTAAACTGAGCGATTGAACAAATTACCTATTAATAACTATATGTATTATACATTTGAAGGTTTCACATATATTACAATGTTTTAATAAGCAACATTGAGATCCGGAGTGAAGTTCACGGGCTTTCTTTAAATACGTCTTAAACTTATAGCTGCATTATTTCACTATAGTCAGTCTTTGGTTGATTATTATTTTGATACATGTGTTGTATGGGCAAATGCAAAATGTTACATTTCTTAAATATTCAGCATCATAGAATTAGCAGGGCAATATTCATCATGTCATTCGGTGCTCAATTAAATTTTATATTCTGCAAAAAAATTAAACACATTTGGGCTGGTCATAATTATAGGTACATTTGCTAAATCTAATAAAACAGTGCGCCTATCCTATGCTACAGGCCCTGCTGTGCCTGATTTTTGCTGCTGCTGTGTGTCCAGGTCACTGATCTCAGCTGCTGAGGAGATGAGTCTCTCTGGGGAGCCTGAGGCTCAGGATGGAGCCATGAGACCCGAGACCAAGAGGTGAGAGGAGATGCGAGGGGCAGAGGGTCTCTGAGTGTGTTCATGTCACTGAATATCTGGGAGAGTCTGTCTGTCTGTCAGCAGAATGTGTCCTTGTAAGAGATCTAGTCAGTGCTGGATCTTAATACGCACTGCTTTTATGAGTCTGTCTGTCTTCTGTGTATCAGGTTAGAATAAACTGGTCAGTAATAGTGTGTCCTAAACCAGCAACACACAGAGAACCTCCACACAGCATGACTATATAACACTGTATTAACTGCAGGGGAATACAACTGTATTGTGTGTAGTACATGTGTGTAGGCACTGTTGAAATCATTTGATTCAGTCTGAACCAGCCCCCCCCATACCTCCCTCAAAGGAAGAATAGAAACATGCAGGATGCTCACTCACAACAACTCCAAAAAAAAAAACTTGGCAATTTTGAATAAAGGTCTGTGCCCTCTTTAAAAATAAATCTTAACCTACATGGGATATTAATACTGTGAGGGATTTACAGGGGGCTCTTTGGGGGACACTTATTGATTTTGGGAAGATTACACATCACAAACAAAATTTGGGGTCTTCATAGTGGTTTCAATAATGCTCTGACCGTGGTATACCAGGGTGTTACAGCAGTAATTCTGTATCCACATGTCATTACACTGTAACATAACCAAAGCTGGAACTTTTAATAATTTGATAGGCACCACACATCACATTTCCACACATTGTATTATGGGATGAGTAAATTGGACTCTATAACATAAATCATCACACTTTAATTTTAAAACAAATACAACCTTTCAACCCTTAAATATAAATCTTTACATTGAACAAACGAGTAAATAACATAATGGTGGCCGATTTGTGTATCAACCACAGACAACAGAATTATGCAAATGTAGTCCTCACATGAACATGTGCCAAAAGTGTCCTAGGAATGGGTCCTTTCTTGTTTTAGTTCCTGAAATAGGGAGATGATAATTAAATGCAATGTCCTTTAACTGCTTCTATTTTAGCATCTTTAGACCTTTTATCTTGGCCAAGTGGCAGAGTTTGTTTTGACCATACATGAGAGGGTGACTAATAGGTGCTTTTACACTGCCTTTTCTGATCCAGATCAAATGCATCGGTACATTTGATCAGGATCAACTTTCAGCCACCACAGGGGTCTTCATATGCACACTAGCACTCAAGTCCAAACTTCATTATATACATTTATTACATTTAGTCCTTTAGAACAAACACTTGCATATTTTTTTTGTAAGTATACAAAAAAATAAAATTCTAACCTAAAATAAGTATCTTTTTGCAGCTGTAGCATTTTTATTAAAATACAATTTCACCACCCCCTCCTTATATTGCGGGTGTTGGGGTCCAATAAAACAAATTGCAATGTATCCAGGGCCTGTGATATAGTGAGGTAGAAAGAAAAAAGTCACAAATACTGTACAACCACCTTTATTTTTGTTGCAGGGCTCAGAATTTATAAACAGTGCAGCAATACAACTAGAAACAGAAATTAATTTGAATGATGCAGTATTGCTTTACAAATTAAAAACATGCAATCACTATACAGTTGTCAGGTTTCCCTCTTGGGAGTCGGGAACAGGGGACCCAAATGCAGTGCTGGATCGCAGGATGGTCGGACAGGCGTGGGTCGGGTACCGGCGGAACAGGGCAATGGAGGCTAAGCAGAGACGTGGTCGTGATCACGGGCGATGGTCGGAGGAACAGGGCTCGGATTCGCAGGCAGAGCTGACGAAACTTCGCCCTGAGTGAAGGCAGTGAGGGGTTTATAAAGGGGAGCAGGAACCAGGCTTGGGAGGTGCAGGGTGAATGGGAACAGAGGGATGGAACAGGAGTGCACATGGGTGACCGGAATGTTAATTGACAGAGTGAAGAAAGCAGGGAGAAGGCAGGGAAATGGTGGCCCCTAGTGGGATTAGAGAGGCAGCGCTAGGGGACCATGACAACAGTAGAGTAGGGCAAACGGTAAAAGTAACAAATTGCACAGGGCTCCAACACTACAAGTAACAATAATATAAGTGCTGTATATTACACCAAAAATAGGTACTAAAAATTGTATTGTACAGTTAGTGTACGTACAACTGGGAAAATAATCGGTTATTTTATATATACACCGATCAGCCATAACATTATGAGCACTGACAGGTGAAGTGAATAACACTGATAATCTCGTTATCATGGCACCTGTCAGTGGGTGGGATATATTAGGCAGCAAGTGAACATTTTGTCCTCAAAGTTGATGTGTTAGAAGCAGGAAAAATGGGCAAGCGTAAGGATCTGAGCGACTTTGACATGGGCCAAATTGTGATGGCTAGACGAGTGGATCAGAGCATCTCCAAAACTGCAGCTCTTGTGGGGTGTTCCTGGTCTGCAGTGGTCAGTACCTATCAAAAGTGGTCCAAGGAAGGAAAAGCGGTGAACCGGCGACAGGGTCATGGGCGGCCAAGGCTCATCGATGCACATGGGGAGCGAAGGCTGGCCCGTGTGGTCTGATCCAACAGACGAGCTACTGTAGCTCAAACTGCTGAAAAAGTGAATGGTGGTTCTGATAGAAAGGTGTCAGAACACACAGTGCATCGCAGTTTGTTGCGTATGGGGCTGCGTAGCCGCAGACCAGTCAGGGTGCCCATGCTGACCCCTGTCCACTGCCGAAAGCGCCTACAATGGGCACGTGAGCATCAGAACTGGACCACGGAGCAATGGAAGAAGGTGGCCTGGTCTGATGAATCACGAGTTCAAGGTGTTGACTTGGCCTCCAAATTCCCCAGATCTCAGTCCAATCGAGCATCTGTGGGATGTGCTGGACAAACAAGTCCGATCCATGGAGGCCCCACCTCGCAACTTACAGGACTTAAAGGATCTGCTGCTAACGTCTTGGTGCCAGATACCACAGCACACCTTCAGAGGTCTAGTGGAGTCCATGCCTCGACGGGTCAGGGCTGTTTTGGCAGCAAAAGGGGGACCTACACAATATTAGGCGGGTGGTCATAATGTTGTGGCTGATCGGTGTATATACTGTAGCAAACACCACTTTTCTCAGCACTCATGTGGTTCTACCACGCTGTGCAGAAATAACGGGAGGCACAGGATGCAATCCAAAAATAACTTTATTTGCGAACAGGCTTTTAAGGCTGGAACTGGACTTCACTGACTGACTGGTTCTCTCTCACTCCAACTCTAACTAACTCTAGATCTCTCGCGGGAACTAGGAGTGGCGGATCGATCCCAAAATATCGATATTACAGATACAACGTCTCATTTTTGAAGATCGATTCTAGCGTCAATAGGATTGATACCAGTTTCAGTTTCTCTCTCCTAGGTTGTACTCATTTCATCAAAGAGTAGAACTGTCACTCTGTGCAAACAACGTTCTGTTGTCGTGAACACATCATAAGTGCTTCTTTAGCTCCACGCTGTTGCTTGTGCATTCAAACAACGAACATACGTGTTGCGCATGCACAGCACGCCGCGGCGCACACCCTGACACCCGGCTCCAACCGCAAATCCAACACATAGGCCTATATTCATTGTGTGCATGAATGCCATGGCTAAACGAAAGAGCATCGTGTGGAGCTATTTGACAGCTGTAAATGAAAACATCAAGAACAGCGATGTATGTAGGAAGGTTGTTCGCTACTGTGGCAACACCACCAATTTGTTTAAACACATGAAAACTCATGAGAAAGAGAACTCTGAGCTGCAACAGAAAAGAAGGGAGGAGGGAAATGCCTCAGACAGACCCCCGACAAAGAGACAGAGTTCACTGGCAGAGTCTTTTCAGAGAGGCAAGCAATATCCAGGTATCTATAATAGTGAAATTAATATTTTAGTCAAATCAGATCTTCAGCATTGGTTAATGTTACACTAATGTTACATACATTAATTACTAACTGTAATTGGCCATCATTAGCTGTTACTTTAGCAGACTGATTAAATATAGACAATATTCAGACATGCAGATAATATATTCAGCCAGTTGAAACTTATCTAAATTACTTATTTTAATGGAATTTAAAAAAATATACCTCAAACCTGAAATATGGCTACATGTAGTCTGTCATAGGCTATACACCTAATTATTTTGTTATTTCATCTAGGTGATTTCCCAAGAGCTCTGGATATTACAAGAATCCTTGCAGAAATTATTATAAAGGATCATCAACCTCTCTCTGTGGGTTTTAGGAATTTTGTTAAGACACTTGATCCACGCTACAAGATTCCAAGTAGGAAAAGTTTAATGGAAGGGAAAGTAGCAGTAATGTATGAAGAATGCCGCTCAAAAGTGAAGAAATCTCTGGATGGTGCAAACAGTGTTGTACTCACAACAGACATGTGGACGGCAAGAGCCACATGCCACATGCCATGT
This sequence comes from Amia ocellicauda, assembly GCF_036373705.1. NCBI lineage: Eukaryota > Metazoa > Chordata > Actinopteri > Amiiformes > Amiidae > Amia > Amia ocellicauda. The sequence goes on from NC_089867.1 coordinate 6,181,063, forward strand.
TAGTGATGAGAACTGGCAAATGCAAGCATATGTCCTAGAAAGCTCTAGTTTTGCAGGACAACACAGTGTTGACAACATTTGCTCAGAATTAAAAAGAATCCCTGATGAATGGGGCATAACTGACAAAGTTCAGGCTGTAGTCACAGATAATGGTGCCAATATGGTTGCTGCAGTGCACAAAGCAGGTTGGGCACATTATCCATGTTTTGCACACACTACATTTAGTGGTAGAAGTCTCCATTGAGGCTCTTCCTGATTTACTTCACATCCAGCGGAGATGCAGTGCTCAGCAATGGCTCCTATGACTACCTCAAGCTTCCGTGCAGCGGCTGCTGCATCCCCACCTGCAGCAAAAGGTTTGACATTCAAGTGCTTGCATCCCAGCAGCATCGCATGACTGTCACTGATGTCGTCTTTGAAATCCGCCAGTTCTCAGAAGAGAAGGTAATTCCATGGGAACAAGACTAGGGCTGGGCGGTATACCGTAAAAAACTATATACCGGTATTCATTTAAGGACCGGTTTGGACTTTGGACTATACCTTCATATCGGTATTTTAACGTTTTCTATGCTAAATTGAATAATTTACTAATTACCATGTCATTCAGTCATAGCATTCAGCTACCAATAAACTCGATCGCGTATCCCACAACTTTTAGTTTTGAGTGGCCCAGCCAGAGCCCAGACTTGAACCCGATTGAACATCTCTGGAGAGATCTGAAAATGGCTGTGCACCGATGCTCCCCATCCAACCTGATGGAGCTTGAGAGGTCCTGCAAAGAAGAATGGGAGAAATTGCCCAAAAATAGGTGTGTCAAGCTTGTAGCATCATACTCAAAAAGACTTGAGGCTGTAATTGGTGGCAAAGGTGCTTCAACAAAGTATTGAGCAAAGGCTGTGAATACTTATGTACATGTGCTTTTTTTGTTTTTTATTTTTAATAAATTTGCAAAGATTTCAAACAAACTTCTTTCACGTTGTCATTATGGGGTATTGTTTGTAGAATTTTGAGGAAAATAATGAATTTTATCCATTTTGGAATAAGGCTGTAACATAACAAATTGTGGAAAAAGTTAAACGCTGTGAATGCTTTCCGGATGCACTGTATTATCTCCACTTTTTGTTTTTAACTATCTAGCTTGAGCCTTCCTTGACACACTCTTGCGACCCCCCTTGAGAGGTGCGCCCCACAGTTTGAGAACTGCTTGTCTACACCAAGCTACATTTGCCAAATCCCATTTGCTGATTTTAACTTACTAGCTAATTTGATCATTGATGCTGCAGAACAAGATAGCAGTATAGCATAGATAAAAAAAAAAAAAAAAGTTGAACAATCCTCTTACAGATCCTATTCAATGTAAAACTCGCAAATATACAGTCACCATGTTATAATAAAAAGCTATGTGGTAGCAGGTAAGGTGAACTTGGACTGTGAATTTAACTAACCAAAAAAAAAAAAAAAAAAAACATACGGCCAGCCATGTGGTTTAGCTACACATTTAATGTCATCATACTTTAGCTACTAAGCTACTATATACAGCAATAAAAACTAAATATAGCTATTAAACTACTTTTTTCTTGTGCTTGTTTTTCTTCAGTTTTTTTATTCTTACACTTCTTTTGCAGCAGATTGGTATGTGATTGGTCTTTTTTCAGACGTTATAATGGTCACTTCCCAATCCTAGAAGATTTTTTTTTTTTCTGCCACACCCAAACCGCATAAATTATGATGTGTGATTCCATGATGCCCCTGGTCACAACTTGCTCATAAACAAGCTGTAAATTATTTGAAAACTGATAAGTGATCATTTATGAAAATCAGTTATAGAACATGAATGAATAGATCTTTGATCAGCTGCTTATGCCTAGAAACGGTTCTGGCTCTGAGCAACAAAGCTGCCGTAAGGGCTGGAGGTTAAATGCTGTGCTGTGTCCTTATGTGTTCACAGGCTCAGACTGGAGCCAGCAGTGTCTCTGGCACCCAGCAGTCTGTCTATGAAGAGCGACCGGTCAATGGAGCGGCCCAGCGTGTTCAGAGGAGTTCTTCCCTCTGACCCAAGGTGAGGTTATTACTTCATATGGTGTCTGTATTTCGTGAGCAGGGGTGGGCAAACCCCAGCCCACGGGCCACATCCGGCCTGCGAGCCCCGTTAGTGTTGTAACAATTAGGCCTATTTCAGTATGTGTTTACAGACAAATGTAAAGTATAAGTAATGTCCAGTCCAGTGCTGCTCCACTAATCATTTAAGTTTCTCACCTTTGTAGAGAACAGCGACATGCACAATCAGTAAGTGTAGCTGGTGATTATATCTTCCCTCCCAAAAAAAGTCAAAAACATGTCAAAAGCCTGAGTTCAGTATTTGTAGTTGCAAAACTAATTAAAATCTAAATTTTATGTCGTAGCCAGTTGGGTCTCATGTTCCCATCAGTTTCTACTCTATAGCCCAATTTCTCGTACTCTTTCTTCCTTCACAGTTTCACACATTGTTTTGATTATTTCATTATGTGGCCTATATTGTGCGAGGCGCACTTAGCATTGCCTGGTGTGGTTTGCTACACTTTTGCTAGTTCTGGATCTTTTCTTTAAAGTGTATTCAAATAAACCCAGGAAAACTCCACTAGAATTGTCTGCAATGTTAACAGAATAGTCACTGCCTCTGAATGGCAGTTTGTGTACTGCGAGGAATTCAATACTGTCAGTAATATCAGGCAATATCAGGCATATAGTAAGTCTCAAGCTGACCGGTATTCACAAGAGTGGATACAGAGTTTCCCAGAGTGCCTCCAAGCAGCCATACAGTGTACATGTCCCTTACTTAATGCATGTTTATTTAAAGGGATACTGCACCCCAGTTTTTTTTTTTTTAACTTAATTCTGTTAGCTGTATATATTTCATACATACTACTAGGCATCTGACCCAGGATATGTTGCATTTTAAAGAAATGCACAATGTTTTTTCCGTATACGCAGCGCCATTTCGACAGTGCTGCTGGGTTTCAAATCGAGGTTATGTAAATAACGTGACAAAGTTGCGGCCCAAGTACAAAGCACTTTTGTTGCCACACCAGACTTACAAAGCACTACCATTTGAATAAGAGAGCTGTATTATTATTGTTGATCGAAGCAACTAGAAAATGGATCTCCAAGGACATCAGCTCGAGCCAGAGTATACAGGGAAAGAAATCGAAGCAAGGTCGAGGGATGAAACTGGGGAAATGGATAATGAGCAACTTCCAACCGGCTCGCATTCTGAAGAGGAAAATGAAGATCAACTTGACAGATCTAAATATTTGGTGCGACTGCTGATCCTGTCAACTCATGCCAAGAGCCACAGAATGTCAGTGTTGTCATGAATTGTGTGGAACACACCAATATTTAGATGAAGAGTCAGGATGCCGATGTATCACGCTTCATGCTTCATCCAGACTTCCCAGCCATCTGTCTCAATAGAAGTGTGCTCAGAATCTTGGCCCATCAGTAATTTTGAATGCACATCAAGGTGTGCCTGTAATGATTGTTAAATTTGATTATTGTTTGAAGGGCTGCAGGTGGGAGGGGGGAATGATATAGACCTGCAAAAACAGGAAAAGAAGGAGAGCCACGGGGAAAACCAGAAAAGCTCTGTATTGCTTGCATCGGGGGCGTTTAAATATTTTGCGTGAGTAACTTGCCTGCTATGCTCTCCTATGCCTGATTAGTCCTTAGCTTAGTCCTCTCTTACCTGCCAAATAACTATCATGTCCTGATAGTACTAACTGTTTTAATCTTTGTAGATAGCGTTTTAAAGATCCTACATAAGAAACTATTTAGCCTGGGTGGTGTTTAATACACATTCAAGGGGGAGGGGATTTATCTAGGATTTGGGTTTTATATTTTTGTATTATTGATTTGGTGAATTCTTATTATGTCATGTATTTTATCATAAGATTTTATATTCTCTGCAGTTCTTATTTCTATATTTATTGTGTGTTCGCATTTGAATGTGAATATTGAAGCACCATAAGAAATAAAGAAATAGTAAAGAAATTAAAATAGTTTGGACTTTTATTGTTTGTTGTGTGTGTAGTTTTATCCACTCCCAGAATAACTAAACCAGACCTCCCTGGTATATTAAAGGTGGTGGCAACTTTATGCTACTTGAACCCTTGTCGCCAACATAAATATGCAATGTTGTGTAGAATCACAGAAAGAAATGCGTTGAATAGTCTGATCTAGCAACAATCACTTCTCATCTTGCAGGTAAAATTCAAATTCAAGTTAAATTAAATATAGGCCTATTTGTTGTTACCACCATAAATGTATTCATGACTTAATTTACTTCATAGCCGATACCGAAAAGTCAATAATGTTAATGTCCAAAAAGCCATACAGTGTGTCGTGTGTAACACAGATGGTGAATGCCGTTGCCCCAGCAGCTGTCAGTGTCAGACAAACACCCAGTCTCACTGCACTGTGGTCCGCACTGATGTCACTGATCTGCTATTATCTCACTATCATCTCGGGGGAGATTGTCTGTTGAGAGAAAATGGCGGCCACCTTTGTGTTTTGTAAGTCATGGTTTTCCTATATATATTCACTTCCGACTATTTTCGACATTGCCGTATTTAAAACAGTATATACATCTAACATAATCAAGATACAAGAAACCTTTATTGGATCTAATCACAATATCCGTTAACCTTAAAAGCAAGATCAAAATTTCCTGTTAAAGATCCACATTTTCTGCACGGAAAGCAAAACTTAATCTGATTTAATGGAGTAACCATTCCCTATTGTTATACCAAGCCTGGTTGAGCAGGGTTTTCTGTGCCTAAGTCACCTGGGGCAGTTGCCGCTGCCGGGTGCCTGCAAGTTGTTTGAGCTGAAGGATTTTAATCAGAATGACTGTTAACTTCCTCAACACTGCTGGTCTCTGATACAGTTTTATGATGGCAGCATCAGACTTGTGTTCATTTATCAACTTTCTTATATCCATAACTCTAGATGATATGAGTGCTACTCAAAATATTTACTGTTTCCTGTGAAATGTTCACTTCTCACATAAGACCCGCCACCTGCTCGAGTTTTTCCGGTGTGCCTCAGCATGTAGTACAGCGATTACGTAAAATGTATGTAGGGATACAGAAGGGGTAACTGAGGGGCGGACTCTTTGGTCTTTGTCTGTAAGTAACATAAAATAAATACCAACAACTAAAAAACACAATGTTCTATAAATTATATAGCATTCATTGTTTATCAAAGCAGAGAATAATCAAACAGGGTGGGCACCAGCTTCGCTGTGGACAGGCATTGTCCCCGGTGCCCCCCTGCAGCACCAGCCCTGGATTGATTTAATGATCCCTGCCCGATGCTCAAACTATTTTTGCCTTAAAGTGTTTTGGTCATTGCCACAATCAAATGGAGCAACACTGATTACAGTAATCCATTGCCAACCGTGGGTTTCTCTAACACGGTTTTGAGTTTCCGCATAAATTTATTTTAGACCTTTTTTGCTTCCAAGGAGTAGCAGTGTATAAGTAAAATATCAGCTTCTATAATTTTAGTAACATTTAAAATGTAAAATAATTCGTTTAATCACAATCTTGGCCACTGTAAATATCCCAAAGTAGAGCTCTTCTGTCATCCAGGATGTGACATTTCAACACTTACAAAAATTACATCTAAAGAGGATTTGTCTTCCCTGCAGCAGCTACACTCAGTGGTACTGTGACCGTGTGACCCCATGTCCGCTGGGACACTTTTAGAAGGGATGGGATATTTAAGTAGCCTTTAAAAGGAAAGACATTTAGATTTTAATCATTAACATTAACATTTTAAACAGCTATGCCAGGCATGGACACGTGGCCTGTGATCTGTGCACTGAGAGGAAGAGCAGAGCTGTGAAATCCTGTCTGACCTGCGCTGCCTCCTACTGTGAGACACACGTGCGGCAGCACTACACAGCGCCAGCCCTGCAGACACACAGACTGGAGGACACGACTGCAGACCTGGAGCCCAGACTGTGCCAGCAGCACCGCAGAGCTCTGGAGGTGTTCTGTCTCACTGACCAGAGCTGGATCTGCAGCCTGTGTGCAGAGCAGGAGCACAACGGCCATGATGTGGTCTGTGCCAAGACAGAGCAGGATGAGGAGCAGGTGAGAGGCGACAGACATTCTTCTACGGTATATTGATATTAAAAATCTGTTACCGGCACAGTCATAGGAATGTTCAAAGTAGTAAAACAATGAACCAGAAAAAGTGTGGACTGTAATGTTGGTTTTAGCTTTAATTTGAGTGAATTCACACCCTGAATCTGGTTTGGACTGCAAAGCAAAGAATATACAAGAAAGCAAATAAAGGGTGTGCCTTTCATGTATTTTTTGTGTCACTAATAATTTTGATGTGAGAAATATATTGGGTATAATGGATAATATTAGATTACTTATAAGTCCTGTCTCACATTTCCATTGCACGTTCATGACCCAGAATCCTATTAGAGGGAGAGCTGCATTTAAGAATCTGGTAACAAACCCTGCTCCAGGCTGCAAAGGACCCTGCCTGAGCAAACGACTACAAAGTCATTACTCTGGATCATCTGCACATGCAAAGTTAAAATGTAAAGGAGGAAGAAGAAAGGGTGATAGAATCCATAGCTACATATATTGTTTTTTGTTATTATTTTAATATATTGCTATATGGATTTTCATTGTATTGACAGTAATATTAAATATGAAAATAAAAATTATCCTTCATTTCAATTATTTGCCATCTCTACAGCCAAATATGTCTGGAGTTTTATGTGCCCAAATTAGAGTTTAAAATCTATCCATGATCTTCTTACAGCTGTAAATTCACATTATTATTATTATTATTATTATTATTATTATTATTATTATTATTATTATTATTATTATTATTATTATTGTTAGTAGAAGTACATGTGGTATTAAAATAAATAGAGGAGACCCATGGGCCAGCACGTCGAACCCCAGCAGTCTGGTGTGGTTTTGGACAGAGAACCATATTTACAGCACCAGCAGTGGATGGAGACGCCATTCCACACTCTGGACAGGAGGTGCGCCACGCCTGGGTGGACTGCTCTGAGACAGTGGGGTCCAGGCTGTGCCCAGAGGAGAGGGCAATTGAGCATTGGAGACGGGCACAGCACAGCAGCTGGTCTTGGCCTGCTGAAACATGTTGAGTTGGTTTAATTAATAGGAATTGATATAAACTCCTCTTCCTGATCTCTGACCCTTCAGAGTCTGGCCAGTTCTAGAAGGCAATTAAAAGCATTTGAATATGTTCTAAACCCACGGGGGGTGGGGATATGGATATTGTGATAAGGCTATCAGTCAGAAGATAGTGGTTACAGACAGTTAGGCGTCAGCATGACATATTCTCACACAATCAAATATACAATTGTGTTCTGGAAGGTGTCAATCGCCTCCATTGCATCTCACCATCAATGTGGACAGAAGGTCATAAATCCAATGACAGCTACCTGATGGGCAGCCAGTCAGCAGGCGATGTGTCCCAATGATCGGCAGAAAGAGGGTCAGAGTCAGGGGTTTGCCTGGGTGACACTCACGACGGCCTCTAGAGGTAGCTTTGTTAGACAATTGTGTTCAATTTTTCATATCACCCTTTCTGAAAATAAGACATTATTCATTCAAACTGCTGACCTTGATGCCTCAAGTGCACTGATAATGATCCTTAAAGACATTTAAACCAGTATTAAATATAAAATTAATGTTTACTTGTATTTACTTAAATGTAATGTTCTGCCTTCTTTTCTCTAGGAGCATTTTCAATATTTTCTCAAACCTTTATCTCCTCTGCTGTAAGGCTCACACACTGTTGCTCTAGGCCTGAGCACCAGCTTGTGTGTGTAATTACAATTATTCATGTTTAAAAAATGACTGATTACATTATTTTGTGCCATTTCTGATAGTATGCAAGGTAATAATTATTCTGTATTTACCTCAGTGACATGTTTTTCCCAAAGCCCTAGTCTGTGGGTATGAAAGGCTGTGCCCAGTCATTCAGGGGTGGCATAGAACAAGGAATGGTATTTTAATCTTCTGAGTTCATACTCTGCTGAATTGTCTTTGTAACGTATTATTCAAAGAAGTAGTGATTCTTTATGTAGTGGCTTTGCCATTTAGGTTGTTTGGACCAATATTGTCCAGTATTTGTGCATTTCCCACCTTCAGTTTTATCTAAGGGATGCCTTGAATGTAGATACATTTATAGTTTGTTTGATACCTTTGATAGTTTTATGTTACTGGGCTGGGCGATATCTCTATATTTGTAGAAGTTTGAGCGATACACAGTGTATGTCTCGATATTTCTTGTTTTTCTCCAAACAAGCTACAAAATAAGACCAAAGACATTGAAACAACAAGTCTTTCTAAAATCATGAAATATGCAAAACTAACAAATACCACATGCCAAACTGGCATGGTAAATGTATATATATTTACCTGACTTACATTAACACCTGAGTATATTAAATTTAAAAAAAAATAGATAAATGCATGTAGTATTCTTGTAAAATCAATGCGCAAAATATAAAATGCTTGCTGTCAAACTACATTTTGACAAAAAAGCATGGATTACACGCAAGCCTGCAGAATAGACTTCATGAAGCCGCAGAAAGCAACCCATTACAGTGCATGTGTTGCGTGATTACTATTACTTGTGTTGCTGTTGTTATGTAATATGCACACACACACTGTATTTACTATCACATAACAACAAGACAAGTAAGTAATCACGAAAAACATGCGCTGTAAAATAAGATTTGTATTATTATTTTACTTGAGTCAGTTTTAAACTACATGGGCTACAAGCATACACATAAAATGCTGTATAGCTAGACTTACTTTACTAACATCTCTTGAGGTGGAAGGCTCAGCAGAGGCTGAAGTTGCAGTCGTGGGAGGGACCATGTCCTGCTAAAGTACATGGAGGATATGGTTTTAGTATGTGGCCAAATCAATTCAGACTCATTGTTAAAGAATAGTACCTCTAGAGGCCTCTCAGAACATGCAGAGATTGTGTCCTCATCATGCTCATCCTACAACACAACAAGGTTTTTATTGTACACCTCTGCCATCCACATCTTACACAACTCCACATTTATCTCAGTTTCATATACTGCAGAAATTACTTACAGGACTTTCAATGAGCCCTGGCTCCAGCAGATTAATGGTGCTGTCAGTCACTACCGGAAGATGATGATGAATATGAAGACGAGGATGAGCAATTGCTAATAAATGTGATCAGCTTACCGTTTACATAGGCGCTTGTGTCATGGGGCAGATGGCTCAGATGAGCTACCCCCAGCAATGTCACCCATTATTGGCCTGCCTGTACTATGATCTAGGGCTGGGCGATATGGCCAAAAATGTTATCACGATAAAACGTTTAATATCAGTCGTTATCGATAATTATCACGATAAATGTCCAATCATTATTTCTTTCAAGTTTTAAGGTTGATTTTTGCTCCTGAGTGAAAGTTGAAGAAACTAGACAGTTAATTGTGTTTTTAAACTATTCTTTATGGTCAGAACATGAGAAACACTTGCCAAACAGTGGATCATTTCACAAATCTGAGGTAGAACATTCAAAATAATTATAATGATAAAATATTTTTTCAAAATAAAAATATGCATGAGTAAAATTAAGTAAAATCCCTTTTCGGTTATTTTCCCTCAACAAAATAAATACCTGCAGTCTGATGTATAAGAGCCCCGTGGAGACAATCAGCATGAAAGCGAACACGATTCAGTTAACGTGTTCCCATTTACAAGTTAAAATAATTAATAAATAAATACAGCACATCTGGGTTTCCCTCTAAAACATTAAGGACTGGTTCAGGGGCGTTGCTAGACTTCAGGTTTTAGGGGGGCTACAGCCCCGAATGTTTTATGAATGAATGTTTTGTCCGGTAAGAGCGGGGGGGCTGATGGTGTTTTCTCTCACACATTCAAAAACATTACGTTATTTTTGTCGAGATATTAAAATTATTTTCGGGGCTACACTCAAAAGCTGCAGCCCTGGTAAATATGGCTGGCCACGCCGCTGGACTGGTTTATAAATGCGGCCCATAAATGCCATGACTGAGACGCGCACACTTCAGTTCAATTAAACCTGCTATATTGTAGCTGGGTGATTAATCATGAAATGTGTATTTTGTTTCAACTGTAGCTTGCCCTGGTTAAGGACGTCTCCTAAGTAAATTAAAATAATACCGTCAAAAGTGTCGTTTGCAGGTACACATCTGTACTAGTAAGATTAATAAGTTAAGGGAGTCAAGTTGTGCCGTTTAAAATACATATCTAGCACATATCTTGATGATGATTGCAATAAAAACTATAATAATAAATTGCAAATATTTTATTGTTGCACATGGAGATGTTGTCTTACAGTAACGTAATGCGTGTCTGAATATAATGTTGTCTCTACACGTTTAGTTCTTCTTAATATCTCTTAACAGAAACGTGTATTTATTGCGCTGTTTACAATCATGTAAATCATAAAGAATAAAATAGACACACAAGTCGTCTCCACATCAGGCTCTATCGCTCGTAGTGTTTCCTGTCTGTTTAAAACGAAACAAACCAAACCCACAGTCGCTGCTCCTCCACAACAAATGATCTTTGCTCCTCCACAACAAATGGCAGGTGTATTTTGGTGATTATTTATTACCATATTTATATTTCATCTCAGGTAAATTTGTATATTAATTCCTTACATGTAGTCTATAGTAAAATGTATCTGGTATCTGTTTAAGTTTTATTATTGTTAATATTGGTATATGTGATAATGGTTTGGCTTGGGGGAGGAGACACACCTGAACAGCTATTAAGCTCTCAGAAGAGTGGGATTGGTGATTGGAGGTAGTAACAGACCTCTTGTAATATGACCAGTGTTGGCTAGTTTCAGGGCATTCCCCCATTTTCATGTGTCTTGAGTTTGGTGGAGGTAATTTTGTGTGTGTTTTGTTTGTTGTTTTCGTTTCTCAATAAATGTTTTGTTCTTTTTGCAATACCATCTTGCATCAGTGCCTCATTGCCTAATATGTGCCACAAAGCACTTCTCTATAGTCTCTGTTTGGACACTTATTTAATCTACTGATGTTATTGCAAATCGGTGACCTTAATTATTTATTTAAGATTTTTACTGCATTTTTATAGAATGTCTTATTTATTTTGATGTTTTAATCAGATCTTAAACTATTTAAATATTAAACATCATACAATCAATATTTAAACATACTAAAAACAATTATTGGATTTGTGTTTGATACTTCTTTTGCCTTATTTTTTATCAGATCGATCCCTGGAAACAGTCCAAGTGAAACATAAATCCATCCTGAAGAAGAGGTTTGAATGCATCTTTGAAGGTGTAGCTGAGCCAGGGAAGCGCACCCTCCTCAATAGTATTTACACAGAGCTCTTCATCACAGAGGGCGACAGTGGAGAGGTCAATAATGAACGCGAGGTGAGGCAGATTGAGATGACAACCAAGAAGAAACACACACAAGAGACTCCAATCAAATGCAATGACATTTGTAAACCCTTACCTGGGCAAGAGAAACCTTTCAGAACTGTGTTGCATTGGTAAAACAGTGTCTGTGCAAAAGTTCATCCTTGACTGGGCAACTGGAGAAGCAAATCAAGATATTCATTTTATATTCATTCTTCCTTTTCGTGAGCTGAATTTGATGCAAGTGCAAAATTACAATCTGCTTGAACTTCTTCACCTCTACCACCCTGAACTGAGAGAGGTTGGAAATATTGAGTCTGGTGATTATAAAATATTGCTGATCTTTGATGGTCTTGATGAAAGTAAACTTTCCTTGGATTTCCAGAACAATCAGATGTGCCATGATGTGACTCAGTCAATGTCTGTGGATGAGTTGCTGACAAACCTCATCAGGGGAAATCTGCTTCCCTTTGCTCTCCTCTGGATAACTTCCTGGCCAGCAGCGGCCAGTCAGATCCCTGCCGAGTGCGTCCACCAGGTGATGGAGGTACGAGGGTTCAATGATGAGCAGAAAGAGGAGTACTTTAGGAAGAGAGTCAGTGATCAGAGCCTGGCCAGTGCCATTATCACACACATCAAGTCATTAAGGAGCCTCCACATCATGTGCCACATACCCGTCTTCTGCTGGATTTCAGCCACTGTTCTGGAGCGAATGTTGGGAGAGGCGAGCGGTGGAGTCGTCCCAACTACTCTGACTGGAATGTACACACACTTCCTGCTCATTCTGACAAATATCAAGATGCAGAAGTATCTTCATGACAATGAGACAAATACAAAAAATCTATTAAAGTCATAGATGGAAAATATTCTGAAACTGGGGCAGCTGGCCTTCAAACACCTGAAAAATGGCAATCTAATTTTTTATGAAGAAGATTTAAGTGAATGTGGCATCAATGTCAGTCAAGCTTTAGTGTACTCTGGGGTCTGCACAGAGATATTTAAAGAAGAATCTGCAATATTTAAACAAAAGGTGTATTGCTTTGTGCATCTGAGCATTCAGGAATATCTTGCTGCTTTGCATGTCTTTTTTTCATATAAGAATTACAATGTGAATCCATTTAAAATGACACACAAAAATGAAGAAACGCTGTCAGACTTGTACAAGAGTGCAGTGGATCAGGCTTTACAGAGCAAGAATGGACACCTGGATCTTTTCCTCCGCTTCCTTCTCGGCATCTCAATAGACTCCAATCACACTCTCTTACGAGGCCTCCTGACAGAGACCAACGGCAACTCACACAGAGGACTACTGACACAGACAGACAGCAGCTCACACAGTGGTCAGGGAACTGTTAATTACATTAAGAAGATGATTAAGAAGGATCCCTCTCCATAGAGATGCATCAATCTGTTCCACTGTTTAAATTAACTGAATGATAATTCTCTAGTGGAGGAAATCAAGAGCTTCCTGAGCTCAGGAAGTCATTCAGGAAGAAAGCTCTCATCTGAACAGTGGTCAGCACTGGCGTTTGTGCTGCTGACGTCAGGAGAGTCGTTAGATGAGTTTGACTTGAGTAAATACAGCGGATCACAAGAAGGCTGTGTGAAGCTGCTGCCAGTCATCAGGAATTCGAGAAGAGCTCTGTAAGTGTTGGTTTGAATGAGTTGTAACCTCACAAATTGCTTTAACTCAGCTGAAATATGTTTTCACTATCTAAACAAAACTGAGACTACAAACTCATCTGTACAATCAGCAGGGTTTGTGTTCTGGTATAATCCTGTAATAGAGGTTACTTTCACAATCCAGACCAATGTTTTCATAGCAGAGGTCTTTGAGAGTGTGCTGGGTTCTGAAGTAAATTAGCATTTGTTTTGAAAAGGGCTGGAAGTGGATGCACTTTGGGTTGCCCACCACTGTCCTAATGCAACATAGTTTTGGGGGCTGTTGGGGTCTAACTTTGGAATTGGAATTGATATTTTGAAATGAATTAAATTGATCAGTTCATAATCATGGTAGAAACAATACATGATGTATTATTGGAAATTATCAGCAAGAAGAAAATAGGGGCACAGTGTATTCAAATTCAACTATACTTTGATAACAGACAAGTCAGTTTTTCTTTTGAAAGGTCTGGGAAACAAATAAACAATGTCTTCTCTCTCCAGGCTGTCAGGCTGTGGAGTCAGTGAGAAAGGCTGTGTAGCGCTGGCCTCAGCTCTCAGCTCATACCCCTCAACCCTGAGAGAGCTGGATCTGAGCAACAATTCCCTCTACACCCCAGGAGCCACACTGCTCTGTGCTGGACTGAAGCATCTCAACTGTAAACTGGAGAGGCTGCTGTAAGTACAGGGAGCGTGTCTGTAAATACTCCGGTCAGCTCCTGCCACTGTGACCCATCTCTCCCTGTCCTCTCATCAGCCTTCACACCCCCACTGCCTCTCTCACCTCTGTGCTTGTGTGTCAGAGCTGCTTTGTGGTTTAATCTAGATAAGCTGATCTCAGTCCTGATTTATTCACACCACAGCAGTGGGTGTCACAGTCACAGGCCCTTAACAGAGCAATCCCCACAGGATGGCTGCTTCACAATTGTGTTAGAAAATAATATACAACTTAAAAATATTGCAAGAATAAGCCAATGCAGATGTATTTAAAACATATTAGTGTTAGCTGGTAGGTAAAATGAGTGTGTGCACACCTAAGATCTTCATCAGCTATTTTACCATCATGAGAAATAAACTGATGTCAGGGAAATGCAGCCATTCCCAGATTCCAAACATTTCCTGATCTTCTCTATCAGTATCATCAGCCGGCTGGTCGCTCTTGTGCTTGTAGCCGTTTGCTCTGCAATGTTAAGGTGTGTGTTTGTATCGTTAAGGATGACACACAGCTACCTGCATCTCCAGCAGCAGCACAGATGTCACTAGAATGCACAACTGCTACAGCTCTTCAGCCTTCAGTTTATCAAGAGGAAAACTTCAGTTCTGTCTGATAGCTGGGTTCAATCCCAGGTGGGTGACACTGCTGTTGTACCCTTGAGTAAGGTACTGTACCTAGATTGCTCCAGTAGATGCCCAGCTGTATAAATGGGTAAAATATGATACACTGGATAAGGGTGTCTGCTAAGAAATCTAAGAGTAATAATAATAATAATAATGTGCACAGGTCAGAGACACCATCTTAGGGCTGCTCATCAATCATACAGCCGTCGCAGGTGTACCAATATTTTCAAACAGGTTTGATTTTATCAGCACACAATCTGCAATGCTCTTGTACTGTACTGTGAGAGGTGCAACGACATGTTTTCAGCAATGTGATCAGCAATAGCCTGTACCTCATCCTGTGATGCTTCTGCCATGTGTGTGTGTGTGTATGTCTGTTGGGGGGTAAATAAAGATCCTGTACTAGAATCAGAGAATTGTATTCCCATGCAACAATGATTGCTAGGAACTCGGTTATAAACACAACAACATTACAAATACCACCATCATTGTGTTTTTGTGAGACAGTGTGGTATGGAGAATCCTCACGGCCAGGTGAATCTTGTAGTGTGTGCCCCCTAGTCTGTGCCACATAATCTAGTGTGTGTGCTCTGCTGTGCTGGCAGGACAATAAACTACAGGAAAGACAGTCGTTTAATGTGAGAGGCTCAGCGTTGTTAGGATTTTGAAAGTCATCTAGTGTATCACCGGCATTAGATATATACCACTCTTTCAGTTCCATTTGATCATATATCAGTTGATCATGGCAGCTGCTATTGCCACGGTGTGCATTACATCAGTGCTGAATAAAAAACATATTGCAAATAGTTGTACACATATTTTGAAGATGTTTTCCTTATTGAAGACATTTTAATATATGAATAATCTCTGAATGCTCGGCTGGATGCCGAGATGTCAATGCTCAGCCCTGATATTGATCGGTTTGTTAAGTTGGCATGTCCATGGGTAACCTCATCTAACTTCCAGGCAGGGAACTGAAAGGGCCACTCAACATAGTGAATGTGGCTGAAGGTGTATTGATCTCTTATTTAGTGTATCTAAATGACACAACAGAAGAAAGGTACTTTTATATTTTTAGGATTAGCTTGAAAAATCCTGCTGAGATTCTGCCCTGGGATGAAACTGAAAAAAATCATTAGCATCAGTTCAACCCATCCTTTCGCACTGCGACTGTTAATATATCTGGACTGGAAATATATCCCATTATAGTGTCTATAACCTTTATTTAATGTTTCCTGTTTAAAGTCAAGAGACAATAGTTATGATTTACAAGAGGGTCTGGTTTAAATAAAGTAATACAAATCCTGTCTCCTCTCTGCAGGTTGTCAGACTGTCAGGTCAATGAGAAAGGCTGTGCAGCTCTGGCCTCAGCTCTGAGTTCAAACCCCTCAACTCTGAGAGAGCTGGATCTGAGCCTCAATCACACAGGGGACTCAGGAGTGACAGAGCTCTCTGCTGGACTGGAGGATCCCAACTGTAAACTAGAGAAACTGCTGTAAGTACAGAGTGATTTAATTTATAATTGTTTGACTGAGGTCTGATGGATCCCAGGTAATGATCAAAGTATGTTTCATAGCGTATCCTGGAGAGGATTGTTCTAATATAACAGTGCAGGACAGATTCTTACCTTAAGGCTGTCTTTCATTCAATTTCAAATTGCAGCAATTCTATTTTACTTATACTATGGATATATATAACATTATATATTTTCTCTCTCTTCGTTCTATCCTTCCTTCTAATATAGGATCTATCTCTGTTTGCTTCATGTTTTTGGACTTTGTACATTTTGAGCTCTTTTATTTCTATTTTTGAGTTTTATATATAATGTTAGGGTTTTTCATTTAACTTAATTTTTAAAATCGTAGGGAAAAGAATAATGTATTTTGTGACCTATGGGCTGTAAATTAAAGAAATGCAAGTTTTTATTCATAAACTACATTTCAGTTAGCATATACACTAAAATGACTAGAAATGGAAATGTAAAAAAATATATTACATACGTGTGTATGGCCGGTTTATACTTGGTCTTCCACAAATCCAATGACAATAGTGTGTTCTATCATCACCCAGTCATCTCCCAGCTGCTGTTGTGTCACTGAACTATAAACACCCAAAGCCACAGTGAAGAAGAAGAATTTCATCTGGTTTTAATAAGTTATTTATATGTACTTTCATACATATTGTTGTTGTTGTTCTTGATTTTTTTTTTTTCTGTGTACATTGTTCTTTTTCTGTGTTTAGACCTTTATACTATTTTAACTTTAAACTTTTCTGTTTGCCTGTGATCTGGTGACTGTGGGGGCCAGTTTAGTACAGTGAACAGTGAAATGATTCGACCTTTGTGACATGGTGCATTATCCTGCTGGAAGTAGCCATCAGAGGATGGGTACATGGTGGTCATAAAGGGATGGACATGGTCAGAAACAATGCTCAGGTAGGCCGTGGCATTTAAACGATGCCCAATTGGCACTAAGGGGCCTAAAGTGTGCCAAGAAAACATCCCCCACACCATTACACCACCACCACCAGCCTGCACAGTGGTAACAAGGCATGATGGATCCATGTTCTCATTCTGTTTACGCCAAATTCTGACTCTACCATCTGAATGTCTCAACAGAAATCGAGACTCATCAGACCAGGCAACATTTTTCCAGTCTTCAACTGTCCAATTTTGGTGAGCTTGTGCAAATTGTAGCCTCTTTTTCCTATTTGTAGTGGAGATGAGTGGTACCCGGTGGGGTCTTCTGCTGTTGTAGCCCATCCGCCTCAAGGTTGTACGTGTTGTGGCTTCACAAATGCTTTGCTGCATACCTCGGTTGTAACAAGTGGTTATTTCAGTCAAAGTTGCTCTTCTATCAGCTTGAATGAGTCGGCCCATTCTCCTCTGACCTCTAGCATCAACAAGGCATTTTCGCCCACAGGACTGCCGCATACTGGATGTTTTTCCCTTTTCACACCATTCTTTGTAAACCCTAGAAATGGTTGTGCGTGAAAATCCCAGTAACTGAGCAGATTGTGAAATACTCAGACCGGCCCGTCTGGCACCAACAACCATGCCACGCTCATGCACCTTTCTTTCCCATTCAGACATTCAGTTTGGAGTTCAGGAGATTGTCTTGACCAGGACCACACCCCTAAATGCATTGAAGCAACTGCCATGTGATTGGTTGGTTAGATAATTGCATTAATGAGAAATTGAACAGGTGTTCCTAATAATCCTTTAGGTGAGTGTATATATATATATATATATATATATATATATATATATATATATATATATACACACACACACACACACACACACTTGTTCTAATTTCTTATTACTTCCAAATGTATTTGTGATTTATTCCAATAGTGGAGTCATATACAACTAATTAAGACTATTTGTGGCCACTGTAGGCTACTTAAAACAGGTTTCATGCTCTAATACTAATCTCTGTTGGCACAGTGGTTAAGGAACTGCACTGTGAACCAGGCATATCAGGTTCCAGTCCCTGTTTTCCTGAAGTTAAACGAGAACAAACAATTGTAAGGTGATTAATAACACTTTAATCCAGCATATCTTCACTAGAATTGCGTTTCAATAACACGGTTCAGGGAATGTTAACTCCTAGCAAATGGTTGACAATGCAAGGAAAATGAACTCATTGATATCCAGAGTGGATCATTAATTGAATTCAGCCAAACTAAATGTAAGAAATATTATTATTATTATTATTATTATTATTATTACATTCAAATATGCACTGAATGTAATAACAAAGCTTAACTAAAAGAAATAAACAAATCACCCCTTTGTGCAGTGCAAGTACTATATTATCAAAAATTAAAAACAAGCTTATTTATGGAAATCAAAAGGATATGGCGGCTACACAGCACTAGGTACTACACACCGGAAAACAATGCTATATTACAATGTCGCACAAAGATCTGCACCATGTTTGAATATCTCTCCTTTTTTGGCCAAGTTGCATTTTTCTTGAGCGGCACTCTATTTTCACGGAAATTACGCAAAGTTTGAATATCGGGCCCAAGAGATATGTAAACATATGTGTAATAAAATGAAATAACATAAAATTAATTGTTTTATTTACTAATAAAACAAATTCACAATCAAAGCTTTTTGACAATTTGGCTACTTTATATCTTCAAAAGAACGTGTTTTTCCTGCAATTGGATCTCTGCTCAGGAGGGGACATAGGTTCCAGTTCACCATAGGAACTAGGGAATTCAACCTCCAGGAGAAAGCTTTATATTTTTCCCCATGCTATGGCTCTCTGGTAGGGGGGCATTTGAAGGAGGACACATGAACTAAACTTTTGAGACTGAGCCCCGAGACGCTTCAGAGCCTGAGCAGCTTCTGGACAGTGTGTCATCCATTTCAGCATCCTGATAACCATGGCACCATGGTCAACATTGACCTTATTTCACCTCTCAGTGATGAGACCAGCAACAGTCGTTCTCCGGCAGGTCAACCATAGCAAGGAACTCTAAACAGCACAGCGACGCCACAGCGATGGTTACAAGTAGTTTTGCCCTTTGGCGACACTCGGGCGACCAGTCTTTATGTATTTATGTATTTTCTGTCCTCATCCCCATTGGTATTATTATTAGTTTTGCATCAGACTGTAGTGCATTAAAACACCCTGTTGATTTCTACCAGAGTTGTAGGGACTCAAACTTGAGTCACAGATTTGATAAGAAAGACAAAGACTTGGACTCGACCTTTCCGTGAACATTTTTCATCATTACTACCAATTTTCCTTTCCAAAACGATTAAATAAATATCTAACTACCCAGATCAGGATGTTGTTGTGTGGAGAAACTCGCATTTTGTTTCTAACCTGCAGTAGCAGTAAAACTGGCCCCACCTCCAATTGAAACCAAACTGTAGTTAAACAGACAGATATGAGAGAGACGGATTGGTGGCAAAACACGACGCAAGTCATTCTGATGCGGCGTTTTTTTACATAACAAATAGTTTTTTTCAAAGATATACCAATGTGATAAGAAAACTCTGACAATACATATTGCTAAATGTTCTTCTGATAGACCTTTAACTATAGTGTACAACTAGATCATGTGTTTTTCCTCTTTAACCCTTTACACTCCACCCTATTTTTCCTGTTATTTTCCTCTATTTATTTGTGTGTAGCTCCTTGATAGTTTGTACCATATGCATTTATCTTATATCAAATGTGTGCCCTTTCATATTATAAAGCGTTATTCAGCTGAGTGAGTAAAAAAAAAAAAACAGAAGCATATGCAAGTTAGCCCTGTACACTCTGAGAAATGGGTGATTTTGCAAGCCTGCAGCTCAGGATAGGAAGACCCTACATACGCAAGTCTGCGATCTGCCATCGGCCCCATTATTTTCAGCGATCCTAAATAATGGGCCAGAGTGTAAAGGGTTAACATTGAATATGTGTGTATGTCTTCACATCTCTGTAGGAGACCCTAAATATAAAACACCACATTTTTACAATAAATAATGTTGTGGTATGTGTGTGTCATTAACAAAAAAAGTCTAACTCTTCTCCCACTACTAGACTAGGCCTTTTAAAATACATTCCAAATCAAAGGATATATGGTGTGTGCAATAAAACAATCAGATGTCATACTACAATTGAGTGTAAGTAGAGTGGGACTGTGCAATTAAACAAGAGAGTCAGAGTCTTAGGGTAACTTGAGGGATTAATTGAAGAAAAACACATTGTTATTATTCTGTATTACTTGGCTGAAGTCCTCATCCAAGGCTTACAGGGTTTTCAAGCACTATAATACAATGTGATATATAATATTATATAATTGTATAATAATATACAACATTGTTCAGGGTAACTTATTATTATTTTATTTATTATTATTTTTATTTCTTGGCAGACGCCCTTATCCAGGGCGACTTACAACATAAGAGCAAACAAAGTGCAAAAATACAGTTAAGTACAAGGCATCAATCAATACAAATTCAATTTAACTAAAACATAGCAATTCAAAATAATAAATTTTACAAATTCCAATATACAATTTACACAAGTACAGTAAGTGAGGTCCTACATCCTGGACAGTGAAAGCTAAGTGCTGTCAAGATGTAGGGTCACAGTCAGGGGTTATGGGAACGGGAGCCAGGAGGAAAACAAATCAGGAATGCAAGAAGCATAATAAAAACTGTGAAGTGCTATCTAGCAGGGATAGAGGACTAATAGTACAAGTACTGTCAGAAGAGATGCGTCTTGAGTAAGCGCCGGAATGAGGTCAAGGACTCTGCTGTTTTTACAACCAACAATTTTTTGTATAGAAAATATACTTTTGATTACTTTTATTAACTAATGTTAACTATATCATTAGGGAAATTGACAGTGGAAATGGTGTCTTACAGAGTTTAGATTTGTATTTAATGTTGATAATGTTAAGAAACATGAATAAACAATATGGAGAAATGAAAAACAGACCAACTAAGCATTAATCTTTGTAATCTGGGGTTTAAATTAAACTTCAGATTTGAATCTCAGAAATCAAGGAATTGGACTCAGGCTATGCTGACTCAGACTCAGACTCTAACCATGGTGACTCGGAGTCTGATTTCTACCAGTGTGTGCATTTTTGCAATATGAGCACATATACACCGATCAGCCTTAACATTATAACCACCTGCCTAATATTGTGTAGGTCCCAAAACAGGCCTGACCTATCGAGACATGGACTCCACTAGACCTCTGAAGGTGTGCTGTGGTATCTGGCACCAAAGCGTTAGCAGCAGATCCTTTAAGTCATGTAAGTTGCTAGGTGGGGCCTCCACGGATCGGACCTGTTTGTCCAGCACATCCCATGGATGCTTGATTGGATTGAGATCTGGGGAATTTGTTGGCCAGGTCAACACCTCGAACTTGTGATTCGTCAGACCAGGCCACCTTCTTCCATTGCTCCGTGGTCCAGTTCTGATGCTCAAGTGCCCATTGTAGGTGCTTTTGGCAGTGGACAGGGGTCAGCATGGGCACCCTGACTGGTCTGCGGCTACGCAGCCCCATACGCAACAAACTGATATGCACTGTGTGTTCTGACACCTTTCTATCAGAACCAGCATTAACTTTTTCAGCAATTTGAGCTACAGTAGCTCGTCTGTTGGATCGGACCACACGGGCCAGCCTTCGCTCCCCACGTGCATCAATGAGCCTTGGCCACCCATGACCCTGTCGCCGGTTCACCACTTTTTCTTCCTTGGCCCACTTTTGATAGGTACTGACCACTGCAGACCGGGAACACCCCACAAGAGCTGCAGTTTTGGAGATGCTCTGACCCGCTCGTCTAGCCATCACAATTTGGCCCGTGTCAAAGTCGCTTGCCCATTTTTCCTGCTTTTAACACATCAACTTTGAGGACAAAATGTTCACTTGCTGCCTAATATATCCCACCCACTGACAGGTGCCATGATAATGAGATTATCAGTGTTATTCACTTCACCTGTCAGTGGTCATAATGTTATGGCTGATCGGTATACGTAAACATGAATTACATGCTACGCAATAAACTGTGTAAACGGGTGTAGAAATTGGTATGCACACATTTACCTCTGTGAAGTTCATTCCTTATTCCATATTCCTTATTTTTCAAGAAATAAGCAGTTTACTTATTAATTATTTCTGATTTTACTAAAAATAAGTAAGTAAGTAGTTATTTCTATTTCATTTTTTTTTTTTTTTAAATCAGTAATGACTACCTATTTTTATATGTTTTTCAAGAAAGAAGTAATGGTTACTTATTTCTGTTTCCCGGTTTGCAAAAAATGCATAATTATGCAGATCAATTGTCAGCCAGTGGTTACGCTGGGGCAGCTGTGGGTGGGTTGGCAAGTATTCATACAGCAGGCATCAGCAGGGGCACATTCAGAACAAGGGCTCTTCAGTGGGGAGGGGGAGGACTTGGCCAGGAGGGGTCAGTGATGTAGCTTTAGTTTCAGACGGGCGGGGACGGCAGATATGCCAAGTTGTAGAGGGAGAGGGGGGGCCTTCTGAGTTGTCCAAGTAGTCCCTTCACCCCTTTCTCCTCCTTAAATTTGCCCATGACTGATTGCATCATTCAAAAAGTGTGTTGTTGGGGGGGGGGGGGGATTTGACAGGCTCCCTCTAAATTACACTTATGCTTCTTATACATTTGTCATTAATAAGTAACCATTATTTATTTCTAAAGAAACAGGGAAGCACAAATAAGTTGCCATTACTTACTTTTGAGATCAGGGAAACAAAATAACAAATAAGTAACCTTTACTTATTTTGGAGAACTGTGAATTAAATATAAGTAACCATAACTTATTTTTGAGAAACCTTTTACTTTGTATCTATATGAGAAACATAAGTATTGAGAAGTGTCATCAATAGCTATTCAAATGATAAACCAAAATTAAATAATGACAAGTATTGACATGTCTTATTCTATCAACATGTGAAAAATAATGAGAACTGTTGCCTATCACTAATTATCAATGTACTGATGACTAAAGTTCAGGACCAGGACAACCCCTGATCATATTTCCTTCCTGGTCCAAGCACAACCAATGAGATGCACACTCTCAGAGACAACACGCAACAAGTAACCACACACAGCATAGCATGCAGCCCGCTCCCTCAATTCAACAACATACCTCAGCCTTGGCAGCAGCTCCTTGGCTCCATCTACCATGTGTATGTGCATGTGTGTGGGCGCTGGAGTGGGGTGGGATGGGATGGTTTGGGGGGGTTCCATGGCCAGGCTGTCGTCCCCCCAAGCGGGTTCAGGCCAAAATACCTCCATTACTTCAATCACTACGTCTTCCACTGACTTCTATAGGGGGCTGTCTGAAGTAAACAATATGTAATGAGATGTGCTGTGTGTGTTCTGTTTGTTGTATACAAATAAGTAAAGAGAAGTGTAATTAAATCAGGAAACGAAAATTAAGAATAAGTAACAAGTAACAAGTAATTAATTGGAAAACCGTGACACAGTGCATCTCTGTCAGCCTGTGAAGAAGCACCTCATTGACACAGCCTACCATTACATAGTTTCAGACTTCCTTGCACAAAGCCATAGTAGAATATCTTTAAGGCCTCCTGTTACATGTTGTCTGTAATTTTTTTATAGACGTATAAAGAAAAATCAGAAGTATTGTCATATGCTATTGTGTGGATATGTAAATAATTCATAATAGTGTTGTGGTAACATTTCCCCGTGCGTTCCCATTTGTCACCACCTGAGGTCGCCGTTCACTCACTACTTACCAGCTTCATCACTTTGCCCTACACACCTGTTTCACCTGCCCTTTCTGCCACTATATATTTCGATATGCTCCCACAAGTCTTCGTGAAGTTTTGTTTACATCCTGTAGCAATCCCAAGCCTGTTTTCTAGATCGACCTCTGTTCTCTGACCATTGCTAGTTTCTACGACCCTGACTTCTTGGATTTCCCCAGTATAGTTTGTTTGCCTGCCTGCCAGACCTCCTTTGTTCCTGTTTGCCGGCCCTATACCCTTTGTTAGTAAGACGATGCCTGATCTCGGCTCCTGGGTCTTGTACCCCATCAGAATCACTAGATGACAGTTGTTCTATATGTGCTCAAATTCAGAAAAGGGGAAATATGGAATAAGTAACCTTTACTTATTCGACAACCATGAATCAGAAGTTAAAAATTACTTCTTTACTGAAAAGATGCTGAAGTGGTGCTAGTGTTAAAGGAGAAGCCAACCGTTGTCTTGACTCTGCTCTTCTGAGTAATGTATATGAATGTAGAACTACATGGACCTTTCCTTGTGGTGAAGATCTAAACTGACAGATGTTGTCATGCTTCTCATGCTGGATGTGTGTCTCCATGTGAGATGAATGGCATCAACAGTTTGACGCTCAGCTGCTGCTCTTCTGTGTGGAGCCTCCAGTTCTGTTAGTACAAACACACATCCTGACTGTTTCTAGGTCCAGGAAAAAGAAGTGCATAACCAACGTGTCTCCTTTCCTCTCCAGGCTGTCAGGCTGTGGGATCGCAGAGCGAGGCTGTGCAGCTCTGACCTCAGCTCTCTGTTCAAACCCCTCAACTCTTAGAGAGCTGGATCTGAGCTCCAATCGCCCAGGGGACTCAGCAGTGACAGAGCTCTCTGCTGGACTGGAGGATCCCAACTGTAAACTAGAGAAACTGCTGTAAGTAGAGGCCGTGTGATTGTGTGAATATTCAGTCACTGACAGGGAGAGACTGCAGTTTCTGAGCTCAGCTCCTCTTCCCTGCTCTGACCCTGTCTCTCTCCGAGCTCTCAGTCCTTCTAACCCTAACTGTTTCTTATACATGTGTCATGGCCTAATATGATTTCTCGGGCATTAAAGGACACATTGTGTTGGATTCAAAGTTAAAGCCACAACTGCAGTCCTGGAAGGATTAGAAGAGTTTTTAATTACAGAAGCTTCTGGAGACAGAAGTAAGAATCTGCACGAGGGCAGACATCTCACTCTTCCCCCCATCTCAGAAGGACAAGTGAAACATGTTCACATTTATACTGAGAATATCTGTGAGGCAGCAAGTAGGGCTGGGCGGTATACTGTAAAAAACTATATACCGGTATTCATTTAAGGATCGGTTTGGACTTCGGAACTATACCTTCATATCGGTATTTTGAAGTTTTCTATGCTAAATTGAATATTTTACAAATTACATTGTCATTCAGTCATAGCATTCAGCTACCAATAAACTTGATCGCATTCGCGTATCCCACGACTTGCTGCGCCGGCTGCTTGAGACTGCGCTGTCTGACATGAGACTCATCTGATCAAAGAATGCTGATAGCGTTCTTGTAATGTAAATTACCACAGATCTGCACAGCTCCACCAATGGGATCGGTTGGATCCTGCAGATCTGCGCAAATCTGTACTACAAGAATAGGACCACCTTTCTTCACAAACTATGCAGAAATCTACGTAATTGGATGTCTTAATTTGTTATTTTAGTTTTTATTTAAAAAATAGAATTGCCTATCATTTAAGTAACAACTGCATCATTGATTTACACTATATTTTTAAAAATCCATCAATTGTTGAAACCGCTTATCCTGGTGAGGGTCGCGGGGAGGCCAGTGCCGATCCTAGCAGGCATAGGGCGCAAGGCAGGAATACAACCAGGACGGGATGCCACGCCATTGCTGGGCAACACACACATATCTATTGCGCAATTTAGCACGGCCAATTAATGTAACCTGCATGTCTTTGGATGGTGGGTGTAAACCGGGGTGCCCGGAGGAAACCCAGGCGGACACGGGGTTGAAAATGCAAACTCCACACAGACAGGCACCCCGAGCCGAGACTCGAACCCGGGACCCCTGTGAGGCAGCAGCGCTAACCACCGCGCCACTGTGCCAGCCTATTTTTAAAAAATAATGTATTTATTTATTTAATAAAGCATTGGCAATCCTAAAGTGTCGATCTAGAATTCTGTATCTGTTTTTGACCATGCTGTTCACAGCTTCATTATGTAATGAAAGTTGACATTCGCCTCCGCTAAGAAGGGGGCAGCAGTAGTTTTCATTCGCTTATCACGTCCCTCTTCATTTCTGCATAATGTTTTGTAAAAGTGTGGGTGAAAGTGACCCCAGTGAATCTGTCCCTAAGACAGGTGTGTCGTTGATAGTGTGGACATGATTTGGTTTCAAGACAACTGACACAGAACAGGGAAATGTTATTCAATGTCAGTTGTGTCCTATTATTTGTGCTTTATAAACAGTATAAAATGGCCATTTAACAATAGTCATACCGTCAAAAATGTGAAAAATACCAGCCCTAGCAGGAAGTATTATGTATTGCCTTCCACAAAAGCACACCCTTAATAGGTGACTTTAACATCTTTAGTTTCTAAAGAGTCCGTTTAACTCACTCTCTCTATAAGGAGGAGTCCAGAGAGCAAGTGCTGTCACAGGTCAAAAATGCAGAACTGTCAATACATCACATATAATCCTACAGTGCTGGGCAAAATCACACAGAGGCTTTCAATACATTTGGGATAATGTGTCATTAAAGTCTGTTCCTAATGGCTAACCTAAGCAGTACAAAATTTACAGTTCTGACCCAAAAGATACAGAGGAGCTGCACTGCCTCTAGATCCAGCTCAGAGTTGGGGGTTTTTGAAGGTATTTCTGCCACTGAGCACCATTCAACTTTAAATATGTAGATTCAGTCATTCTTAGAATTAATTTACCAAACAAATGACAATACCCTTTAATAAAGAGAATTCTTCTGGGAATTTGGTAGTTTTCAAATGGTTTTGTTTTCCAACACATAGGTCAGTTTACCCAGCAGCCTTTCTGTCACTGCCTGGATTTTGTCTGCCTGTGAACCTCCAGCCTGAACACAGAACGCTAGGCCACCTGTGTCGGGTGGTAGAGCCTCATTACTCACACTGGGGTGTTGTATCCACATCGCTCTGGGAAGATATTCATGACACAATGCCAATTAAATCACAACTGAAAGGAAATGAGATCCTAGAGTGACAGGTTTCAGACTGGAGCAGTCGGGCCCAGATGGATACTTATTTCCCTCATTAACATGCAAATCAATTTATAACTTTTTTGAAATGCATTTTTCTGGATTTTTTTGTTGTTCTTCTGTCTCTCACTGTTAAAATACACCTACCATTAAAACTATAGACTGATCATTTCTTTGTCAGTGGGCAAATGTACAAAATCAGCAGGGGATCAAATACTTTTTTCCCTCACTGTATAGGGAACCTACTGTAACAATGACAATACAAATATGTTTGATGATCTGCTGTGTTATGTATTGTATTACTTCAAGTATAAAGAAGATCATCAGTGGTAATATGTTACATGCCTCCGCCATTAAGCCCAGTAAGTTAAGGAAACATTGCATGAGTCTTAATTCCATGAGCAAATAGCGTTTTTTGTTGTAATTACAATGTAGTTATTAATATAAGCAAAGTATTCAGGTTCAACATATTTTATCTGTATTTTAAACAAAGACTTAAGCTCACTGCTGAGCTTTTTATTTTTAAAATGTATGTTTTTTTCAATTGAGTTAGTTTCATAATCACTAACAAAGCTATGGAGTAATGTAAAACAAACAAGCAAATGTAAAACTGACACTTTCTATGAATGACTGTTGTGGAAAACCATTTTACACTGTCAGTAAATGTTTTAATGAAATCCTTATCATAATATGATGTACAGTGATATTGTTTTTTAAATGGTATATTACTGACAACACCAGCTGCCAGTTTTTTTACTGTAATATCAACAGTTTTATTTAGTTTTTACTATAAAATACATTTTATTCCTACAGATGACTTATTTAAAAGCTAAGTCACTCAACAGATGACTTGTTTTACTCTACAGTTGATGGTTACCAAACAATCTTAGCGTAGTATGATGTACTGTGATACAGTGTTTTCTGTTTTTTTTATATGTGATTAAGCTAAGCCACTTGGTATTAAAAGGAGAATGGATTTAATTTCCACATCCTTGAGTGTGGATGGTTAGTACACACAGGAATACCAACCATAATCCCCAGTTATTGCATTGCTTTCAGATCATTGCAATTGACCCTTTTGGTTTTGCAAAGGTGCTACATTAAGTTAATACATTATTATTATTAGTAGTAGTAGTAGTAGTAGTAGTAGTAGTAGTAGTAGTAGTAGTAGTAGTAGTAATATTAGTATTGCAATTTTAACATTTTCACTCTTTCAATTATGTAATTATTCTTGGAATAATGAGAAGACAGAGAAAAGAAAAGAATGGCTCCAAGAACAAACTGATATATATGAAAATGCTGGCAGAAGCCACTTTGAGTGCAGTTCTCTCTCCATCTCCTGGCCAAACAGATGCACAGAGGGACTTCTACCGGTATTTGCATAAGGGGACAGAGGCATGGGGTGAGCGGTGCCTGCAGGGAAATGGACACTGGTGGACAGGACTGGGGCGAGTGGTCAGCCTGTAAATACTTATATGGACAGTACAATGTGTTGTAAGCAGATAGTGAAAGAACGATGGCCTCCATCACCCTTGCACAAAGGGTTAAAGATGGGCATGGCCAAGGTCAGGGGTCATGAACTCGAGCTGGCACTTCGGTGTAGTTAACCATGCCCCTCTGTTGTGTAGCATAAAGCATAAAGACTGCCATCCTCTGGTTCAACCATGAACTACAGAAAAAGAGAGAAAGTGGTGAGTTTGTCCTTCCCTGGTGTGGCAGTGTGTTGGCTAATGGCGTGTGGGACGTGTTTGTGACGTGTCTGTGTTGTTGTTGCAGTTCTATGCTACGCTACGCAGCACCTCTGCTGCCCTGCCTGCCCCGGACTTGTTCGCCTGCACCAAGTGTGGCGGCTTCGTGCGGCCTCCTATCATGCAGTGCCAGGCCGGGCACCTGATCTGCGCCGAGTGCCGGCCTAAGCTGCGCCGCTGCTGGGGCCGCCTGAAGAGAAGCGTCCGCAACCTGGCCATGGACAAGCTGGCTGCGGTGCTCGGCCTGCCTTGTGAGGAGGTGAGTGCGGGCTTCACCCTCTGACTGCAGCTGTGCCATCCACACAGCATCACCCTCTCTCTTCTGTCTTACTCATGGATGTTGCTCTGCAGGTTTGACTCCCTGCTCATTTATTGTGGAAAAACAGCTGCTGTTGGAAAACGTTGTGTTTTTATTTGTCTTGATTGGTATGCATGTTGCGTTACTTTTGTTCAGTTTCCTTAATCGATGTGTCAGCATCTTCCTTCACTAATGACTGCATGTGTTTTTCTCGCGTCAGAGCTGCAGCGTTTCGGCCGCAGTCGCCCTGTCGGCGCAGGCGGCAGAAGTGTCCTGCTGGAGTGTCCGGCCTGCTTCCACTTCGTGATGCCGCCGATCGCGCAGTGCCAAGCCGGGCATCTGATCTGCCAGCAGCGTCGGCCGAAGCTGCGCCGCTGCCCGGCCTGTGAGGGCTCTCTTGAGGTCCTCGTCAGGAACTTGGCCATGGAGAAAGTGGCTGCGACAAATCCCATCCCCTCCGAGGTGAGACTGGACTCAGCCCGGAGTGACAGCTCCTCCTCTGCTCAGCCCGGGCAGCTCGCTTGTACAGGTTGTCAGATTCAGACACTGACATTGAATGAGGCCATGTGAGCTGCCTTAGTCATGTGACATGTCGTCATTACAGTGTAGTCTGGTGTTTGCAGCTGCCAGTCTTTGTCTATGGATCTGTTTCTGTGGGATAAGTGGCGGCTGTTTTCCGCTCCGTTGTATTACTGGCTCACTCTGATGCCCACAGACGAGCTGGTCCCGGGCTCGGAGGAGTCGCTGCTGTCGGTAGCTCGGCGATCTGCAGGAAGACAAGTCTGCGACTGCGCAAACAGCAGTGAATAGAGTCGGCTTTGCTTCTGGTGCCCAGATCACTCACTCCGTCCTGTGCGCTCCTCGGCGCGATTACAATGAAGGTTAAAAACACGCATCTCGGAGAGAAAGTGGCTGCAGCCGCATCACAGAGTCAGTGCCTGTTATATGTGGCAGCCAGTGCTCTCGCTCTCTCCCCCCTGACACTCTGCCCTGTCTGCACACAGGACCCGCCCACACAGCCAGGAGCAGCGGCCCCGGCCACAACCCCCTCCATGTGGAAGCGTCTGGGCTGTGCGACTCCCGAGACGAGGGACCAGGAGCTGAGAGGGGAGGAGTCTGCGGACGTCCCATCAGTTATTGCTGGGGGGAGGGGGACAGATCCTCTCTCTGTGCCGGGGGCAGCGGAGACACCAGCCCCGACCACAACACCCTCCAAGTGGAAGCGGGTCCGAGGCTTCGGGCCTGATCTGGACTAGTGTAGTGGAGGGCACTGGAGGCTATAGAGTCCACTGCTGCCCTGAATCATATTTCCATTGGACTGAGAAGTGCCCTGATCAAATGTCATCAGAGAGCTCGTTCACACTTACTAGGCTGGCCCTGGCCCCCTCAGATTTCCTCCTGCTGTTGACAATATCACGATGCATTTGCTCCTGAAATTGCACATTGCTGTCCACTAAGGTAAAGTTCAGACTTCAGTCATACTTGGTAGGAGAAGAAACACATAAATTGTGTAGCTGGTAAACTCTTTGTTTCTTTTCTTCTACTGGGATGATGCAGAAATGAAAGCACTGTTGATAATTCGGGCCGCTCTCTTGAGTGTAAACGAGGTCTAGATTGTAAAATAAACCATTACCAGTGACAAGTTATGCATGTCTTCTGTTTACTGTCTTGTGCTTTGTATATACACTCACCTAAAGGATTATTAGGAACACCTGTTCAATTTCTCATTAATGCAATTAGCTAATCAACCAATCACATGGCAGTTTCTTCAATGCATTTAGGGGTGTGGTCCTGGTCAAGACAATCTCCTGAACTCCAAACTGAATGTCTGAATGGGAAAGAAAGGTGATTTAAGCAATTTTGAGCGTGGCATGGTTGTTGGTGCCAGACGGGTATTTCACAATCTGCTCAGTTACTGGGATTTTCACGCACAACCATTTCTAGGGTTTACAAAGAATGGTGTGAAAAGGGAAAAACATCCAGTATGCGGCAGTCCTGTGGGCGAAAATGCCTTGTTGATGCTAGAGGTCAGAGGAGAATGGGCCGACTGATTCAAGCTGATAGAAGAGCAACTTTGACTGAAATAACCACTCGTTACAACCGAGGTATGCAGCAAAGCATTTGTGAAGCCACAACACGTACAACCTTGAGGCGGATGGGCTACAACAGCAGAAGACCCCACCGGGTACCCCTCATCTCCACTACAAATAGGAAAAAGAGGCTACAATTTGCACAAGCTCACCAAAATTGGACAGTTGAAGACTGGAAAAATGTTGCCTGGTCTGATGAGTCTCGATTTCTGTTGAGACATTCAGATGGTAGAGTCAGAATTTGGCGTAAACAGAATGAGAACATGGATCCATCATGCCTTGTTACCACTGTGCAGGCTGGTGGTGGTGGTGTAATGGTGTGGGGGATGTTTTCTTGGCACACTTTAGGCCCCTTAGTGCCAATTGGGCATCGTTTAAATGCCACGGCCTACCTGAGCATTGTTTCTGACCATGTCCATCCCTTTATGACCACCATGTACCCATCCTCTGATGGCTACTTCCAGCAGGATAATGCACCATGTCACAAAGGTTGAATCATTTCAAATTGGTTTCTTGAACATGACAATGAGATCACTGTACTAAACTGGCCCCCACAGTCACCAGATCTCAACCCAATAAAGCATCTTTGGGATGTGGTGGAACAGGAGCTTCGTGCCCTGGATGTACATCCCACAAATCTCCATCAACTGCAAGATGCTCTCCTATCAATATGGGCCAACATTTCTAAAGAATGCTTTCAGCACCTTGTTGAATCAATGCCACGTAGAATTAAGGCAGTTCTGAAGGCGAAAGGGGGTCAAACACAGTATTAGTATGGTGTTCCTAATAATCCTTTAGGTGAGTGTATACTCCATTTTCAGGTTGAAGAAACATTTTCAAATTGATAAAAATCGAATGAAAAGGGAAGGTGCACACTCGGACGCTCTGCCAGAGTAAATCAGAATTGTCCTGCTTGGAGTGCATTCCATTCATTTCTTCCCTTTTCTTGTGAGATTTGTTGCTTTCGCCCCATTGGGAGGAATGTCCACCAGAGCTGTGGCCAGAGAATCAAATGTTCATTTCACTCATTAGGGCCGAATTCATTTATTTCAATGGACTGATATGAGATGCTGCTCAGCTGTATTTAAAGCACAACTGCAGAGTCCAAGTGATATCCAGACAAAGCCAAAGGATACCACTGGCTTTTGAGGGCTAGACAGTGTTCATACAACCTCTGTGCTTGGCAGGTTAAAACACTGCCGTGATTTTTATCATGAAAATGTCCAGAAGAACAATAATTAAACACTGAATTAATATTCTGCTACAAAACCAAAAGAACTGCAATGCTTTGGACCATTCATAGATGTTCTGAAATGATGATGACTTTACCTGGTACATCTGTGTATGTTAAATACAGATTCAAATCAAATGTGGATGTGAGCTGCAATGATGCAACACATGAATACGTCATGGCCCTGACAATTGTCTTATTTCAAACTTTCCATTATTAATCATGGCATGAAATCAACATTCATTAACATCTCAAAAAGTCTTGGCCTAAAATACTATTATTCCCTCTTTTGGAATATCAAATTATGTATTTCAGGAAGGATAGGTGACACTTCAGAGTTATTATTATTATGTTTAATACATCAATTGAATATCGTCACTCATATTTCTGAATAAACTTTCTGTTCAAAGCCTGTAAATACGACCCCCCCCCCCCCAGTGTTATATATATAGTTTTCCCTTTTTGTTTAGTGGAATTGATGGTTTACAGCCTGATTAATGGAAAGCATCATACAACCCCAAGATGTTACACTCTATCGTCCAATAGGAGAGAAAGTAATGCTTTTGTTGCTTTGTATTTTCTTTAAAAATCCAAGAAGCAAGAAAACAAGCATACATGCAAGAGGAGACATAACCAGCACTGCTCCAACTGTTGCACAGACAAGCAAACGTGACTTCACAGTGACTGGCTAACAAAGGGGTTTATATATTGAAGACAAGGGCTGGGATGAATGGGGACAGGTGTGCTGAGTGATTGGAAACGAGGAGCAATGAATTCATCAGCTGAAGGACAATGGCAGCTTGTGGTAAACAGTGAGGGAATGCCACGGCTGGCCATGACCCCTACTCTGGACCAAGGAGGAATCTGAACTGTTTTTTAAGAGCATCAAAATGAATATGTTGCTAACCTTGTGAAAATCCATTGGTTAAAGCTATTTTGACTTTTGACTTGCTCAGACCAACAGCGAGGTTTGTGTGTGTTTATTTTATTAATCATTTCTGACAAATCACAGTCACTTTGCTTCATTTCCATGCTTAGTTTATGTTCATAATGTTGGTACTATTTGTATTTCACAAAGTGTACAACAGTAATGCTGCTTTGTATTATACTCAGTGTGGTCCCTTTCTTTAATAAGTGTTACCAGTAAGTGTTTCATATTGCAAAAGCTCATTTCATGTGTTTTAAATAACACTGTTTGTAGTTGTTTGTTTCATATTAAATTAATTGTTTTCATTTCTTTATTTTTTCAGTGGTTTTCCTTTTGATTTTGTATTCGATTCTACACTGTAAGAAATGTCTAATAATCTGTATATTAAGCGGCAGAAATACGTTAAACATTGAAGGTAATTAAAATACCTTCAAGTATAAAGTGGTAAATTACCTAAAGTTTAACAGAAAATTGCGTTAATGTATTATACAAGAAATAACGTTTATTTGTACATAACCGATTACGTAAAATAAACTGTAAACAGTGAACATAAATACCTTGAAATATAAAAGGGTAAGTTACCTTGACAGTAAATGACATGTATGCACTATGTAAGAAATAACGCTTATTTGTACAGATTATATATATATATATATATATATATATATATATATATATATATATATATATATATATATATATATACACTCACCTAAAGGATTATTAGGAACACCTGTTCAATTTCTCATTAATGCAATTATCTAACCAACCAATCACATGGCAGTTGCTTCAATGCATTTAGGGGTGTGGTCCTGGTCAAGACAATCTCCTGAACTCCAAACTGAATGTCTGAATGGGAAAGAAAGGTGATTTAAGGAATTTTGAGCGTGGCATGGTTGTTGGTGCCAGACGGGCCGGTCTGAGTATTTCACAATCTGCTCAGTTACTGGGATTTTCACGCACAACCATTTCTAGGGTTTACAAAGAATGGTGTGAAAAGGGAAAAACATCCAGTATGCGGCAGTCCTGTGGGGGCGAAAATGCCTTGTTGATGCTAGAGGTCAGAGGAGAATGGGCCGACTGATTCAAGCTGATAGAAGAGCAACTTTGACTGAAATAACCACTCGTTACAACCGAGGTATGCAGCAAAGCATTTGTGAAGCCACAACACGTACAACCTTGAGGCGGATGGGCTACAACAGCAGAAGACCCCACCGGGTACCACTCATCTCCACTACAAATAGGAAAAAGAGGCTACAATTTGCACAAGCTCACCAAAATTGGACAGTTGAAGACTGGAAAAATGTTGCCTGGTCTGATGAGTCTCGATTTCTGTTGAGACATTCAGATGGTAGAGTCAGAATTTGGCGTAAACAGAATGAGAACATGGATCCATCATGCCTTGTTACCACTGTGCAGGCTGCTGGTGGTGGTGTAATGGTGTGGGGGATGTTTTCTTGGCACACTTTAGGCCCCTTAGTGCCAATTGGGCATCGTTTAAATGCCACGGCCTACCTGAGCATTGTTTCTGACCATGTCCATCCCTTTATGACCACCATGTACCCATCCTCTGATGGCTACTTCCAGCAGGATAATGCACCATGTCACAAAGGTCGAATCATTTCAAATTGGTTTCTTGAACATGACAATGAGTTCACTGTACTAAACTGGCCCCCACAGTCACCAGATCTCAACCCAATAGAGCATCTTTGGGATGTGGTGGAACGGGAGCTTCGTGCCCTGGATGTGCATCCCACAAATCTCCATCAACTGCAAGATGCTATCCTATCAATATGGGCCAACATTTCTAATGAATGCTTTCAGCACCTTGTTGAATCAATGCCACATAGAATTAAGGCAGTTCTGAAGGCGAAAGGGAGTCAAACACAGTATTAGTATGGTGTTCCTAATAATCCTTTAGGTGAGTGTATATATATATATATATATATATATTCCCCATGGAAGAGCGAGCAGAGGTGAGAAATGTGTGAACTTGTGTTAAACAGATGCTTCAAAATGAACATTTGCACAGTTAAGCACACTGAAGAAAATGACAACATGAGGAACTCATGACAAAGTGATATTTGCAGTCGTGACACTGCGCTGTTCATTGTCAGCCATGTTGTAACGATGTTTCAATGATTTGCAATGACAGTGAGACGATGTCTGACAGGAGAGAAGCTGTAAAACATGTCGGCAGGGGCTTGTGATGCGCATGCGTGCATTTCAGTGCGCAGCTCAGGCTGGGACGCAAGCGGCCGCTTGGTGCGCAGACTCAGTAACAGTCTCAGCTGACGAGCTGCTGTTCGCGCTGCTGCTGCTTCATCATATTTATGTTTTGATTGTTAACGACATGTTCAGTTTTCCTGTGTATGTTAATGAAGTCATTGGCAAGAGTTATTGCGATGCATTGGCAATATTTTAACATATTGTAGTGACCTTGCCTTTGTAATATTCATCTGTAACACAGGGTACTTCCTTTCCACCTCTTCCTTCAGATTCTCTCCCAAACTCACAGATCTTTCTCTTCATTAAACTCCCACTCAACCAGGGTTGCCAGATGCTGCTCCGAAATTCCCCCCACTGGGGAGCCAATTTCCCCCATTTCCAAACTTTCCCCCCATTTTCACAATACCCCTATTAGAGAGGAATTGCATGTACAGTATTGGCGCACTAATGTATATGGGCCTTAAATATGAACTTGACACAATACTGCAAATTGGAACGAATGGAACTGCAATAAAAGGCTGTCTTACTGATGAATGCTTCTGTCCCAGGAAGTGTCACAGTCTTTTAATAGTCTTTTTATGTCATCTTGAGGAGGTGTGCATTTAAGTATGAATGGAAATTGACATGCAGCACGAAAGGTCATGAAGTCATGATGCTCAAAGTCAAAGGTGTATTGCACATATATTGTATTTTAAAGTGTGTGCATTTCTCCTGTTTTAATTGTATTTTGACTGATTCAACAGCCTTTTATTTCCTTTTTTTAATGCAGCCACTTGCAGAGAAAAATGTGAACCAGTGACATTGATGAAGAAAAGCAAACCTTGAATATAATTAGTTCACTTGTTTAGACATTTGAAAAACTATAGTGAGGGGGGAAGAAAACACACAATCCAACAGCTCTCATATTTAAATCCCACACGGATCTTGTGGATTGATTGGAAGGATGCTATCGATAAAAATAAGAGTGAAATAGTGAATATTATTTGGGTGAGTTTTCACTGGACAGAGGAATTAACATGGACTTGGAGGCTGATATTGTGATGAGCATTAAGATTTGTGTCGGCCTATACACTCCTTTAATAGTGGAGTAAATACGTGTAAATACTTATATATGTATATATACAGTTGTAGTAATTAAATGTCTATTCGCCCTATAAATGTATGACTTTTCTTTTATGGTGATTTCTATTAAATATAGATATAGTGGCAGAATTATTTGGTGACTCAAGAGTGATACAGTAAAGTTGTGTTTATTTGTTGTGGTTAAGTAACTGACTTATACTGTGGTTTATAATGGGGGTCTGACTACGCGGGGGCTCCAGGGCTCAGCCCCCCTGCAATCTGATGAGTCACTTCATCATTTAGGAAGAAAATGAAACAACCCCCCCACCCCGTCAGCCCCACCGCTGCTAATTGTTGTACAAGTGGTCGTGGGGGGCTCGGCTCAGTAACTCAGCCCCCCGGGAATGGTTGGGGGTGCTGGTGAAGTGAGCTCTTATTGACAGCACTGAGGGCAGTTTACAATCGGGGAAATAATCCCCCATTTCTTCCTTTTGCCCCGTTTCATATCCTTTTCCCCCACGTTTCCCCCATGGCGTCACAGCGCAAAGGAGCAACTGCGCAGCCGCGCACAGGAACACTCGTGGCTGTCAGCCATTTTGTGTGATTTTGACAATAAAGACGAGCGATAAAGACGTGCTGTGACAGCGGAGACTCCGTCGCTTTGTCTGCCAGTGCTTTTCCAAGGAGATCTCTCTGTGAAGAGCTGGACATTGTCCACCGGGCTGCGGCCGCTGCTCTGCTCCGCACAGAGGCGCTTTCTGGAGCAGCGCTGGACACGTGGTGAGTAACGAGCCGCTCGGACACTCGGCCGGGCTTTGAGTCCGAGAGATCAGTGAGTGACTGTGTACACGTGTGTGATCAGTAGAGCGCAGGACAGGCCAGTAAAGCTGCTGCTCTCAGGGCCGCAGTGCGGACAGCAGCGCCGTGCAGCCAGGAGCGCCGGCCGACCGACCGACCGACCGACCGACCGGAGGCCTAAATCGGCCGGCTCTCTCTCGGCTCGCCGCTAACCAGCGTCCCCTGGCGGCTCCCTGTGGTCAGCAGGTCCTGTCCGAAGCTCAGCTCGGTTTGTGTTTCTACA
This sequence comes from Amia ocellicauda, assembly GCF_036373705.1. NCBI lineage: Eukaryota > Metazoa > Chordata > Actinopteri > Amiiformes > Amiidae > Amia > Amia ocellicauda. Next base: position 6,218,688 of record NC_089867.1, read on the forward strand.
CAAAGACTGGTCAAACTGGTCAGTTGAACGTGTTTATTACACAGGCATGTGTGATGGCAGGCTGCTCGCTGGGTTGGCTTTTTCCTGCGCAGCCAGAGCAAGCGGCGCAGTGAGTCCAGGCCCGGCCCGAGCCTCGGTGTGTGGCAGCACATCTCTCCGGCGTGAGGGGCTCCGTTGTTCCCGAGCGAAGTCATCAGCGCACTTTGGGTTGAAACTGCGCGAAGAAACAGCTGATGCTGGGGGTGGTCTTGACCCGGTCCAGGCCTTCAGGTGTTTGCACCTTCGGTTGAAACCGTGCAAAGAAACTCCTGATGCTGGGGGTGGTCTTGACCCGGTCGAGCCCTTCAGGCGTTTGTACTTTCGGTTGAAACCGTGCAACAGAACTCCTGATGCTTGGGCTGGTCTTGACCCGGTCCAGGCCTTCAGGCGTCTGCACCTTCGGTTGAAACTGTGCAAAAAACCTCCTGATGCTGGGGGTGGTCTCGACCCGGTCCAGGCCTTCAGGCGTTTGCACTTTCGGTTGAAACCGTGCAAAGAAACTCCTGATGCTGGGGCTGGTCTTGACCCGGTCGAACCCTTCAGGCTTCTGCACATTTGGTTGAAACCGTGCAACAGAACTCCTGATTCTGGGGGTGGTCTTGACCCGACCGAACCCTTCAGGCTTCTGCACCTTCGGTTGAAACTGTGCGAAGAAACTCCTGATGCTGGGGGTGGTCTTGACCCGGTCTAGGCCTTCAGGCGTTTGCACTTTCGGTTGAAACCGTGCAAAGAAACTCCTGATACAGGGGCTGGTCTTGACCCGGTCGAACCCTTCAGGCTTCTGCACCTTCGGTTGAAACCGTGCAACAGAACTCCTGATGCTGGGGGTGGTCTCGACCCGGTCCATCGTCTCGATGTGTCTCTCTCTCAGCTGCAACTTGAGTTATGAGCTCAGCTGGCGCCGGGCTGCTTTTATACTGGCTTGTCGTCATGGATGCATTGTGCCATGTCTCAGTGGTAATTGAGTCTCGGAGTTCTGGGCTGGCCAATCAGAATGCTCTATCTGCAAAGACTCTATGACATCATATCCTGGCTACAAGCAGTCAGGCCTGTTCTGTTATTCACGTCCCTGAAACCCTACATTGGGGTCCCCAGCAGGTGGTTAATTTTGGTGAATTTGTGGCCCTGAGTTAATTAATTTAACATTTCCAGCAAGCTCAGCTGTGAGTTGACTCAATAAGTGTCTTATAGATCTATAAAGCACTCAGCAGACTGTGAGAACAGACTGTTCAGTTTGGAGTGATCACATAATTTTTGCTTTGTTCTGCTCCAAAATGATCATGCAAATCCAACCTGTGTGTAATGCACACTTTATGGACAGTAGATCATGTTCATTAATAAGCAGTAATACTAAAAGTTCATTTGTAGGTAACAAAAGCCTAATGAATACAAATGTATTCCCTGATTCTTGACACAGACCCCTTCAGATAAAACGAGCTGGTTGGCCATTCAGGAGGAGAATTTCCATGTCATCAAACAAGAGTAAACAATTAGAAGACAAACAGCGTAATTAAGGAATGGAATGGAAAGAATTGAGAAATTGTGACCCAGTTTCATTCAATGTATTTTCCTGGTTATTGTTGGTGGTGATGTTTTTGTCCTGTGTAATATAATCTGTGAGCAGGTTTAGCCGTCGTGTGATGCTAAGTTTGTGTCCGCTTTTCCAGCTCGGGAGTGTAGTCTTCTTGGCAATAGTCAACGCTGTGAGAGCTTGAGTGGGGATTGTTCAGGGAGGTTGAGTGTGGTTAGGTCTCCGAGTAGACATGTGGATGGAGAGAGCGGGAGGCTGCAGCCCAAAAGAGAGGATGTTTTGTTCATCACTTCTTGCCAGCAGTGTTGAGTCGGTGGACAGAGCCAAAAGGCATGACAGTAATTGTCAGGGGTGTTGAGTGTACAGTGTGAACACGTTTCAGACTCTGTGAAGCCCATTGTAAACATTTTGTGCTGGGTAATGTGCGTTCTGTGAAGGACTTTGTATTGTATCAGTAGTGTGAGGGTGCTATTACTCATTGGGAATATATTCTTACAGATTTGTGTCCAGAAGCTGGTATCAGTGTGGATTGCTAAATCTTTTTCCCAGTCGCCAATTGGAAGGGATATGAGGAGTCATTTTTGGATAAGAGATTGTATAATTTTGATAATGGTTTCTTGGAAAGGGTTAATTTGTCGATTGTTTCCATAAAAGGGGGGGGGGTTGTATATTGTTATTGATTATATTGATTTTTGATTCGATAGCATTTTTTAATTGGAAATATTGTTCTTCACCGAGAACAAACTTCTGTTCCAAATCATTGAGTGCGAGGAGGTGGTTATTTTCCAATATATGATGTGAACGTGTGATACCTTTCCTTTTCCAAGTGCTGAAGACTGTTGGCGTTTTATTAATCAGGAGGTCAGGATCAGACCATATTGGGGAGAATTTGCAGGGTGTCATGGTAGAGAGAGTGATTTTGTTAATTGTCCACCAAGCTGTCAGTGTTGTGGAGATTGCAGTGCTCTTAAAGCACTTTTGACGTTTAACAGTTGGGCTTATGAAAGGTAAGTCGTTAATTGAAATTTCTTTGCATACAAACTGCTCAGTTTCTATCCACGGATTGATCTGTTTATTGGAGTATAGCCATTTTGTAATATATTGTAGTTGGTTAGCCAGGTAGTAATGATACAGATTTGGTGCATCCAGACCTCCTTGTAGCTTACTTTTGTGTAGTGTGGTTAACTTCATCCGAGGTTTTTTAATTCTTCCAGTAAAATTCAGTAATTATTGAATGTACATTTTGGAAGCAATTGGTTGTAGGTTGTACTGGGACCATAGTGAAGAGATCGTTCATTTGGGGTAGAATAGTCAGATATGTCAGAGAATGTGTGTATGACTTGAAAAACTTCTTGTATTGACAATCGTACAATAATATATCATCCACATAGAGGCTGATGTGGTGATTTGTACTGAGAGTTTGAATTCCAGAAATGTTGTCATTTTGTCTTATTGCAGCAGCTAGTGGTTCAAGACATATAGCTGTCTGGGTCCCCTATGCAAGGCGAAGCTTTGTGATGCTATTCCATTCGTAATGACCGACGCCATTGGTGAGGTGTAAAGTGTCTTTATCCAGTGAATGAAGGATTCTCCAAACACAAATGTTTTCAGTGTTGCCAATAGAAATGTCCAGTTCACTCTGTCGAAATCTTTTTCTGCGTCAGTTATTGTCTTTAATTCATTTTGTTTTGTTGTATTCATTAAATTGAACAGGCGACGCATGTTGTTTGAGGAATGTCTACTGTAAATGGTCTAATGAAAGGATGTTGATCTGATAAGATACAGCCAAAATGTTGCAATGGACAGATTGTTTTAATTCATCATTACAGTTATTGTTTTATTAGTAAGTACTTTTGATTGGCCCAGGACTTTAAACTGGAGTTTTTGTTTTTATCTGGTATCAAATATCAAAAGAAATAATAATTGCAGAATAAAGTCCTGTTATGTGTGTTGGGGGTATGATGGCTTTGAGGAATGTGAGAAATGGTTCAAATGTTACCTAGAGTTTCTAACTCTCTATATTGTCTAGTTTTAGTTCTATCAATTACATTTTCTAGTCCCTCAAAGCAGGACCTTACAGCTGATACCAAACCAGCCAGGTGCTCTCTCTTGGTGACGTTAACTCAGAGTCTTCTCCCGGAGGGCGTCTGATGCCCATGTCAGTGCAGGATCAGTTAGGATGTGTGAATACGTCTCTCACCAAATGCTAATGTTGCATTGTATGTGTAATAGAAATGGCCCACTGGTTGTTTTAGGAAGTTTTGCTTCTGGGGTAGAATTACTTAAGTGTCATTAAGTTAGTTTTAAGTTTCCTTTTATTGATTGTTATCAAGCTGAGGGAGAAGCGGGTAACACTTCTGTTAGCAGCCTGTAGTTTGTATCTGGGTGTGTTGCCCTGGTCTATGGCATATATATAGTGCCTTGAATGTCTGAGTTTCACACAATAAATCTTGAGCTGCAATGTGGTACTGGTGTCTGTGGGGACGGGCATGGCAGCCCGTGTGTCAGTGGGGGGGGCTCCAGCATAGACGTGTTATCTGTGTCGTAAGCGCAGAACGTCAGAGCTGTCTCCTTCTGTCCTTTACCACAAGCCTACATTTCTCAGTTAGGAAGGTATATGGATTTGAGTATATATTTGCCAAAATAAGGTCATATGATTGACCTGTGATGAAGCCGGTTTGGTCGGGGTGGATAAGCAGCGGAGTTACAGATTCTTATCGGGTGGCTAGATCTTTTTTAATAATCTAATCATTTACTGATAATTTATTTATGTCATGTGGAGTTTGTATGATATTTCCCTCTGAGTCCTTGATTACTGGAATGGATGATTTTTCATGATTTTGCTTGTGTTGGTTTGCCAGATATTTTCCAGATTTATCATTACATTCAAAGTTATGAATTCTGTTATGAGTCCTTGTTTCAAGAGCTGTGTTTTTTAATTTAAAATTTAATCGAGTTTGAATTTGGTTTCTCTTAATTTGTTTTGAACCGTTTCAGTGGGATTTGTAGCATATGGGTCTTGTAGTATATTATTAATATTATTATTATTATTATTATTTCTTGGAAGACGTCCTTTTCCAGGGTGACTTACAACATATAAGCACAATACAAAGTGCAAGAATACAGTTAAGTACATGGCATATTATTATTATTATTATTATTATTATTATTATTATTATTATTATTATTATTTTTATTTCTTGGCAGACGCCCTTATCCAGGGCGACTTACAACATAAGTGCAAAAATACAGTAAGTACAAGGCATCAATCATTACAAATTCAATTGAACTAAAACATAGCAATTCAAAATTCATTGTACAAATTCCAGTTTACAATTTACACAAGTACAGTAAGTGAGGTCCTACATCCTGGACGGTGAAAGCTAAGTGCTGTCAAGATGTAGGGTCACAGTCAGGGGTTATGGGAACGGGAGCCAGGAGGAAAACAAATCAGGAATGCAAGAAGCATAATAAAAACTGTGAAGTGCTATCTAGCAGGGATAGAACATAGTAGTTGAAGTTTTTGTTCCCGATCATTTTCAAGTTTTTGTTCTTTTTTTCTTATATGATGAGTATGATATGACTTTCCTTTCAGTACTGCTTTGGCCGTTTCCCATAGTAATGATGATGATATTTCTGGAGAATCGCTCATTTTCATGAAGATTGTGCACTCTTTCTCCAAGACTGAGTCAAGTTCTTCATCTTTAAATGTGACGTATTGAGTTGCCATCTAGTGGGAGGTTTTTGCAAGAGTCGATTGTTTAAGTGAATGTGATCGGTGCATGCCATGGTCAGATATTATAATGGGCTGAATTGTAGTCTCTGATGTATGTGACATGATTGAGTTACTAGTAAAGAAGAAATCAATGTGAGAGAATGTTTTGTGACCAGGAGATGAGTGTGTATATTATTTGATGAATGGATGTTGCAATCACCAACCAGGGCTCGCAACTAACTTTTTTCCTCACTGTCCTGAAATGCCATTTCAACCGTCCCAATCTGAAGTTGACCTGTCCCAAAATTAAAATACTTGTTTTGTTGCATCTTGACATGCTGACAGGGGTCTAGGTTATTTGCAACACTATGTATCACTGTGTATTTCAACACTGTGTATTTCTGACACAGACAGCTGACATTACATGAACTAAATGTGTTTAGAAAAAGACAATGCATCTTAATAAGAACAAACATCCATTACACTATTAATCATTTAATGTATTAATTGAACTCTAACTTAAACAACAATATTCCTTGGAGATATTCTGCCCTGTTGAACAACACAACACAACAATATACCAAAAATAATGTGTTTCAGTGTGTTCCCTTTCACTTTAAGACATTTGTATAAACTCACATTTTTAAGATGCTGTTAAGGATCTCTCTTAGTTGCAAGATTTAAATACTGTAGAGTTGCTGCTGCGGTGTTGCCTGTTTGATCTTGTAGCAATTTTGGGTATGAGAGAAGTGCGTTATAAATACAATTGATTATTGGCAAATTGTTATTATTATATTATTTTTGTAGTTGAGGAGTTAAAGATACAGTGGTTGTTTACTTGGTGAGGTTTTACCGTATCCAATGGGCAATGTCCTTGATGGACAACTTTTCGGATTACGGACTAATTAATTGAATGTTTAATTAATATACCTGTGAGCAATACAGCACAGTATAGTTTTGTGAAAAGTTTACGATTGTCGTTGAGTCATTAGAGCGGTAGATGTTCAAGGAGCAGCACAGAGAGAGACGAGCCGGTTCATGTCAATAGGAAACTGCTGAGCCACCGCACACACTGCTTAATAATGGGATCAAACACTTGGATCAGCGGAGCCGGATCACAATCTGCTTCATACAGCGCCTTGTCATGATCCGGATCCAGTGAGCCCGGATCCGATCCTGCTCTCTGATCCTTTTGGTAGAACCGGCCCAGGTTCCACTAGCCTGAAGAAGTCAACATTGTCTATGTCGTATGCCACTAAAAATACTAATGTTGCATATGTTTATTAAGTGTGCATTCCTTTCAGGCCAGGCAGATCATACAGCCATATTCTCTTGATACTATACAGACAATTGAAATGCCACAGCAACTCCCGGAAAACGCAGCCTGGCCTGCAGACGGGCAGGGAGAGAGAGAGTGAAATTCACATCATTATAATGACTTTCTTTTTTAGAATGATTGATTTACATAACCTAAATAATTACATAACGATGTCTAACCAGTCATCATTGTTTGAAACCTGGACGTTTTACATAGCCTACCTTAGCTTGCTTTTAATAGCCCATAGCCAAAATGTGACCATAGAAAAAATGCAGATTATTTTTTAAGACTTCCTGATTTACCATTGAAACCTGCATTTCTTTCGTATTTGGTTTACAACACGTTTATTTGACTGTCCAAAAGCAGTAAGGCACAAGTTGTGTCTTCAGATCTTTCCTCTTTCAAATGTTTTTACCATTAGCTTCAGTAGCCTAGGCCTGTCCATCTGTCACATCACATTACAAACAGTGTTGCCAGGTCCTCTCCTTGATTTCCCCCCAAACTGGTCAAGAAAACCCTGAATCAGAAAATGTCCCCCACCTTTGGAAGAAGGTGATGTGTGGTCCGGGGGGGGGTTGGGTATTTGGGGTGATGAAGTGAGGTCCGGGGAGGGGAACTGGGTTGTGGGTACTGTGGAAGTAAAGTTAGAAATTCTTTCACTCATACCTGTTTTACTCTCTTGTATACTTAAGAAAGATAAGGTCAAGCCAGAAGGACAGGCCAGAAGGTAGTTTGATTTCTGTTTGTTATTTACGATGAGAATCTTGGAGACAATGTCAAACAGTATGATGGAAGTGCCTGCTCCCTAATCCATGTGTTGATCTATGAACTCTGTCCTATAATGATATATATTCTGCTTAGCTAACTCTCTAAGATAATATAGTAATGACTTTGTGATTGTAACCAGATCTTTGTTTTTTGTGTATAAAAGCCTCTGACTTAAAATGAAGGCAGAGCGACTTTGGGATCTTCTTGATTCACTGTTCCTCTCCACCTGCGTGTATTAAAGGCATTGCAACTAACGTTCCAACCTGATTGAAGATGATTGTTCTTTTTCCACAGTACTGGTGAAGTGAACTCTAAATTTGAGCACAGAAGGGAATTTACAATGAGGAAAATACGTTTCCCCCATGCAATATTTCTCCCCATTTTCCCCCATTGCTTCAATTTCCCCTCATAAATAGGGGGTTTCCCCCGAATCTGGCAACCCACACGTAACACACATTCACACTCATGCACACACACAGACGGACAGACAGACAGAGTCCCCGAACTGACTCACCCACCCTGCATACATACATTTTGTGCTGTTGCTGGTCTGGCAATGTGAGTCTCTTGTATAGTGTATGACAGAGGTGTAGACTTGAGTCAAGTGACTTGGGACTCGAGTTAACTCAAGTCAGAATTTATGAGACTTAGGACTTGACTTGGAAGAAGCTGAATGACTTTAACTTGGCAATCGCTGACTTGTGGCTTGACTTGCGGGTGTTTTAGTTGGCGTGACTTGAAAAAAAACTCACATTTCTCATTTTTATGTTGTTTGTTAGTGTACATTTTTTGTTACATTGAAATGGATGATCGGCGCTAATTATGTCATGCTATGTGTCCTTGGGCACAGACTGAGCAAGAACAATAGAGAGCCGAAGTGGCGTCATCACTTTGTAGGCTCCAGCTTATGGAAATGATCTTCCGGTTCCTAGCGCAAGAATCCCAGTCATTTTTCCCATAGAGATTCAGAAAAATGTCTCAAATAAGGTCTACATTCAACACAGGCTTGTTGTGGAAGTTACCCTTTTTCAATACATTTGGCCATTATAGATCTTGAAGCACAAACTTACCGACAGCACGGAAAAGCTAACAAAATGCGAACTTTTTGTAGAACGGGACTACAGCATAGGCGCATGCGTGTGACGTCTCCAACACTAGCTAACGCGTCTTCGCTGTCCCAAGCACGATCGCCTAGATGGCTGAGCGGAAACTTTCTGCATTGTAGCACAATAGGGTAGTGCTTATTTAAGTAGTTAGCTAGACGGTTATCTCTAAACGGAGTCATTAAGTGCTTACGTTGCTAAAAATATGTATCAACAGTACAAGAGAATATGGTAGATAAGCCTTCACTGAGCTCAGGTATCAGAAGTAAAGCGCTGGTGGGGGAGGACGTATCAAGGTTGTGTTTGGTGTTGTAATCCCATTTTTATTAAAGTTAGCATTCTGCTTGCTGAGAGTACAAAAACGCATCAACATTGATAATGAGCATACCTAGTGAAAGAGCTCACCTTTTGTGTACAAAACGTATCACTTTTTATAAGCCTCTGTTAAACACAGACATTATTTTGACAATGTTTCGAAATCCCTATGGGAAAAATTAATGGGAATTTTCCATTTTTAAATGAGGGCATTAGCTGTACCAGCAACAAGTCCACCTATTGAGCGGGTTTGCAGCCGTGGTGGACTAATTCTATGACCACATCGTGCACAGATGAGTGACAGGGTTCTGTCCAACTTGATATTTTGCAAGTGCAATCCTCTGTAGTACAAGTAGAATACTTAATTGAGGCATGAAGACATCAAGCAACATGGTTGATGTTCTTCTACTTATGTTTGAAGTAAGGCTCAGTAGTATGAGTGTGCATTTTCTACTTTGGACCAAAAAGAAAACCCTTATTCATATTTGGTCCCTGGATTTTGTACCATAATTCACCAATATATACACCGATCAGCAATAACATTATGAGCACTGACAGGTGAAGTGAATAACACTGATAATCTCGTTATCATGGCACCTGTCAGTGGGTGGGATATATTAGGCAGCAAGTGAACATTTTGTCCTCAAAGTTGATGTGTTAGAAGCAGGAAAAATTGGCAAGCGTAAAGATCTGAGCAACTTTGACACGGGCCAAATTGTGATGGCTAGACGAGAGGGTCAGAGCATCTCCAAAACTGCAGCTCTTGTGGGGTGTTCCCGGTCTGCAGTGGTCAGTACCTATCAAAAGTGCTCCAAGGAAGGAAAAGCGGTGAACCGGCGACAGGGTCATGGGTGGCTAAGGCTCATTGATGCACGTGGGGAGCGAAGGTTGGCCCATGTGGTCCGATCCAACAGACGAGCTAGTGTAGCTCAAATTGCTGAAAAAGTGAATGCTGGTTCTGATAGAAAGGTGTCAGAACACACAGTGCATCGCAGTTTGTTGCGTATGGGGCTGCGCAGCCGCAGACCAGTCAGGGTGCCCATGCTGACCCCTGTCCACTGCCGAAAGCACCTACAATGGGCACGTGAGCATCAGAACTGGACCACGGAGCAATGGAAGAAGGTGGCCTGGTCTGACGAATCACAAGTTCAAGGTGTTGACTTTAGATCTCAATCCAATTGAGCATCTGTTGGATGTGCTGGCCAAACAGGTCCCATCCGTGGAGGCCCCACCTCGCAACTTACAGGACTTAAAGGATCTGCTGCTAACGTCTTGGTGCCAGATACCACAGCACACCTTCAGAGGTCTAGTGGAGTCCATGCCTTGATGGGTCAGGCTGTTTTGGAGACAATAGGGGGACCTACACAATATTGGTCAGGTGGTCATAATGTTATATATTTAGGGAACCTACTGTAACAATGACAATACAAATGTTTTTGATGATCTGTTGTATTATGTATTTTATTACTTCAAGTATAAAGAAGATCATAAGTGGTAATTAATTATAAAAGAGCCTTGAAGAATCAAAACTCAAATTTGAAGACTTGAGACTTGACTTGACTTGTAGCTCAATGACTTGGGACTTATTTGAGACTTGTTTTTATACTGACTTTGGACTTACTTGGACTTGAATCAAAAAGACTTGGGCCTTACTTGGACTTGAAAAATAATGACTTGTTGACTGGTGTATGTTACATGCATCCACCATTAAGCCCAGTAAGTTAAGGAAACATTGCATGAGTCTGAATTCCATGAACAAATAGCATTTTTTGTTGTAATTACAACAGAGTTATTAATATTTTGTCGATATGGCTTGCAGGTATATTGTATACGAGAACTGTCTTGGATAAATTAAAAAATACATATATAACATTACAGTATTAAGGCTTTATGTGTTCACATACATCCATATTTCCTGCACATACATTTCAGCATAGGTTGTGCATGAATGGAACATCCAAGCTTAACAATGGCATTCACATTATGTCCATTCTGTAACAGTCACCATTCAGAATATTTTGGAATTATAGGTGCATGGAACTTCCAAAAGTATATGTGAACTTCCACACGTATGTTCAATCTGCCTTCTCTCTAGGCCTCTCAGGGTTGTAAATTGCACTTAAATTCTCTCAACACATATAACTTCTGCTCCTGTTACAGGAGTTGTCCATCATCAAACGATCGAATGAACTGCTTTAGGAAATTAAATGCCTTGTTCTGGGCTGCAGTTTGAACATCTGCTTCTATCAATTTTAGCAGTTCCTTTACTGTGGGCTTTTTGGATTCATACATTTTTTCTGATGCGGAGATATCTGGAAAAAACATTTGCAGTGAGCTGCATGTAACATAGGATATAATCTCCAAAGCATATTTGTGTTCTTGTATCAGCTGCTTGTGGACTACTTGCAAAATTGTGCTCTTCGTATCATCAGGTGAAGGGACTGTGTGACAACCCATTCTTGACAGAATTTCCAGCTCATTTTGCACATTTTCTTCAATGCTACCATTCATTGCAGCTATTATTACACCTTTCTCAAATGAAGCGACATAGCTGAAAAAAGAATCCAGGAGTAACTTTGGTGTAACTGCAGACTCACCATGGACTACAGCAACCACAAACACAAATTAAAATTGTGTAGGGAAATAGGAATGGTCAACATATTCCTTTAATAGTATCCTACCCAATGATTCCTATTCATCTCTGCCTGAACTCGTTCCAACTCCCCTTCAGCATGGTTCTGCAGAAAACCAGCCCAAAAAGCAGCATATGCATCCCGCGAGACATCAGACGCATTAGCACCTGCTTCATCAGGAAAAGCAATTTTCAGAGAAGCATTCAAAATACTTGGATCTTTAAATGCTTGCATCATATCTTCAACTATGACAACCCTACATAAAGTCAGGTAGCACATATCTGAGTGTTGCAGTGGAGATGAGCTGCTTGCAGCTATTGAGTTTGGTGGCAGCTGGTGCATCTCTTGCAGAGAACTGTTAGTTGGAGGTGTTGAGGTGTTGAAAGTGATTTGTTCTTGGTTTACGGGTGAGTTTGGCCTATGTTCAGGTGTAGAACATAGATGGTTATTGGGCTCAGCCAACTGGTCAAGAGAAAGGAGAAACCAGTTTGTATGAATCAGGAATAGCTGGTGCCACCCAAGGCACAGTGTCATCACATATTGAACTTTTAACACTTTTAATGGATAAAATTCAATTTCCGAATCAAAGGATAATATACCACTTGCACAAGCAGCAGAATGTATACAGTTTTCAGAGCTGCCGAGACCTGAGTGACTTTTAGTTTCAGAGGAATCAATTGCAAAGCAGGTGTCAGGTATTTCTTTCAAAGATTCAGTTGAATTAGGTGGAGATATTGTGTTAATGCCATCTTTTCTGCTCAAAGGAATTTGTGAAAACTCTGTGTCATTTGAAGGCTTACTACAAGCTGCAGTACTTGTCATTACATTGTTTCCAGGTGATTCAGGACCTTCGGGAGCTAGAGACACCAAATAAAAATGAACAATTCCCATTTTTACTTTCTGATACACATCCCCTACATTCACACCTGATGACAGTATGTTCTCTTTGAAATTCCAAATTCCAAAACTGAACTGATTTTCATTACCTTTTTTGGACTCTCCATTAGGGGAAAAAAGGTATTTCGCAATTTTCAACAGACCATCACGTTCCATTGTCTTTGGGACTGAGATCTTGCAAGTTCCACCACCCCAACGATGCTGACTTGTCTCCCTTGATGTATCCAGCCCATCTCAATTTTTCTATCTAATTTAGCTGCATGCTTGTTTCCAAACATTTTACATGTTTTTCTTTGTTAGGTATTCTCCGGCTCGCTTGATTCAGAGCTTTGTGCTGATGATGTCCTGAGTTTCTCAAAAAGAACATTCTTCTTTGCATGGGTTGTTGTCTGTACTTCAGGTAAATAACTGCCACTTTTTTTTGCAGTGATTTCACAGTGCCACTCTGTCCCCTATAGCTGGCAGATACCTAGCTAGAGTGTCATCTACATTTAGCAAGACAGTTGAAGCATCAATCTGTAAAATTAAGTCTTATGAATGAAGTGGTAAAATGAAAAATATAGTTATGCTTGTGTATTACATCCAATATGCTTACTACTGAAATGTTGCAATCTAGTACGTGTAGTATGGTAGTATGTGGTTTCAAATACAGCCAATATATATTATACACACAGTGAGGGGAAAAAAGTATTTGATCCCCTGCTGATTTTGTACGTTTGTCCACTGACAAAGAAATGATCAGTCTAAAATTTTAATGGTAGGTGTATTTTAACAGTGAGAGACAGAATATCAGCAAAAAAATCCAGAAAAATGCATTTCAAAAAAGTTATAAATTGATTTGCATGTTAATGAGGGAAATTAGTATTTGACCCCTTCGACTTAGTACTTGGTGGCAAAACCCTTGTTGGCAATCACAGAGGTCAGACGTTTCTTGTAGTTGGCCACCAGGTTTGCACACATCTCAGGAGGGATTTTGTCCCACTCCTCTTTGCAGATCCTCTCCAAGTCATTAAGGTTTCGAGGCTGACGTTTGGCAACTCGAACCTTCAGCTCCCTCCACAGATTTTCTATGGGATTAAGGTCTGGAGACTGGCTAGGCCACTCCAGGACCTTAATGTGCTTCTTCTTGAGCCACTCCTTTGTTGCCTTGGCTGTGTGTTTTGGGTCATTGTCATGCTGGAATACCCATCCACGACCCATTTTCAATGCCCTGGCTGAGGGAAGGAGGTTCTCACCCAAGATTTGACAGTACATGGCCCCGTCCATCGTCCCTTTGATGCGGTGCAGTTGTCCTGTCCCCTTAGCAGAAAAACACCCCCAAAGCATAATGTTTCCACCTCCATGTTTGACGGTGGGGATGGGGTTCTTGGAGTCATTCCTACTCCTCCGAACACAGCGAGTTGAGTTGATGCCAAAGAGCTTGATTTTGGTCTCATTTGACCACAACACTTTCACCCAGTTCTGCTCTGAATCATTCAGATGTTGGCAAACTTCAGACGGGCCTGTACATGTGCTTTCTTGAGCAGGGGGACCTTGTGGGCGCTGCAGGATTTCAGTCCTTCGTGGCGTAGTGTGTTACCAATTGTTTTCTTGGTGACTATGGTCCCAGCTGCCTAGAGATCATTAACAAGATCCTCCCATGTAGTTCTGGGCTGATTCCTCACTGTTCTCATGATCATTGAAACTCCACGAGGGGAGATCTTGCATGGAGCCCCAGACCGAGGGAGACTGACAGTTATTTTGTGTTTCTTCCATTTGCGAATAATCGCACCAACTGTTGTCACCTTCTCACCAAGCTGCTTGGCGATGGTCTTGTAGCCCATTCCAGCCTTGTGTAGGTCTGCAATCTTGTCCCTGACATCCTTGGACAGCTCTTTGGTCTTGGCCATGGTGGAGAGTTTGGAATCTGATTGATTGATTGATTGCTTCTGTGGACAGGTGTCTTTTATACAGGTAACGAGCTGAGATTAGGAGCACTCCCTTTAAGAGAGTGCTCCTAATCTCAACTCGTTACCTGTATAAAAGACACCTGGGAGCCAGAAATCTTGCTGATTTTATAGGGGATCAAATACTTATTTCCCTCATTAACATGCAAATCAATTTATAACTTTTTTGAAATGCGTTTTTCTGTATTTTTTTGCTTTTATTCTGTCTCTCACTGTTAAAATACACCTACCATTAAAATTATAGACTGATCATTTCTTTGTCAGTGGGCAAACATACAAAATCAGCAGGGGATCAAATACTTTTTCCCCTCACTGTATATGTATATATATATATATATATATATATATAGAGAGAGAGAGAGAGAGATATAGATATATATATAGATATATGTATACAACTCTGGAAAAAAATAAGAGACCACTGCAATTGTTTCTAAATCAGCATCTCTACATGTATGGTAGCCGTTCCATTCCAGTGTCTGTTGAATTCCAACACTGGCATACCTCAGTATTCCGAATGAGGTACTGATTAGGTAATCACCTGAACCAAATCGTATTTAACGAGGAAAAATATAAAAACCACTGCTGTGGTCATCACTATCCTCTTGCAAGAACGTCCATTAACTCCTGCAAATTCCTTATCTTCACCTCCCCTGAAAAAACCCAGGCTCTTGGATAAGGTAAATAAAATACTGTAGTTTCTGATATTTCAGTTAGTTGAAATCTGTGATTAAAAACACACACATGCAGACAAGAATTTTGAATGTGGACAACATACTGACTTCAATTAGTCAAAATGATTAGTTTAATTTGGTTTTCCGGCAAGTGTTCATTGAATTCTGCAAGCAAATGTGATTAACTGCAAATATTAGTTACTGGATTAATGTGTAACAGTTATGCATTGTACATTAATACATTGTTTATCATCACATTGTATCCACACTAGTGCTCTTTAGCGCTTCAAAATACTTACTGTATTTGCAGTGTAGCTCATATCAGATAATTATTAATGTGAATAAAAATATTTTAATATCAACATTTGCAAATCATATGTTTGGTGGAATGTGTGTTCAGTCCAGATTATTATTTTTTAGATTAATAACCTGATTAATTACCTACACTAGGCCTTCCATTTTAGTAGACTTGCATCAAATGTATCTTCAAATGTAATTAATTGATACTGTTTAAAAATGTAATAAGTTTTCGATTTTTATATTGATTAATGATTTGTCGTATCAAAATTATTTAGAGAAATTCATAGTTTACCCACCTTTTTTTTACCACTACGTCACTGATCCCAAACCATCAAACAAAGCCGAGCTGCTTGAATTTTTTCACTAGGAGTGGCATAAAGTCACCCAACATTACTCTTCCTAAGTTAAAACATTAGTATTGTGTTGTTTAAAAAGGAATATTAACTTATTTTATTTACATTATTCAAGGTCTGACAACACTACATCTTTTTGTAATTTTGACCAGTTGTCATTTTCTGCAAATAAATGCTCAAAATTACAATATTTGTATTTGGAATTTGGGAGAAATGTTGTCAGTAGTTTATAGAATAAAACAAAAATGTAAATTTTACCCAAACACATGCCTATAAATAGTAAAACCATAGAAACTGATAATTTTGCAGTGGTCTCTTAATTTTTTCTAGAGCTGTATGTGTGTATATATATATATATATATATATATATATATATATATATATATCTCCTTAAAAAAAAATGTGGTTGTCACCTGTTCTGTATTCTGACCATTGGGTGTGTTATCACAATCAAACTAAAAAAATCTCTGACTTTTATCAATTTGTTGGAAAGTTGATTTTTATGTTATGCAAATCAGTGCATACTGAAATAAAAATAACTGCAAATTTTAAAAATATTGTATTTATGTATTCTTCCAACCTGTAAAGTTTCATTGTGAGATGAGTAAAGGCAGGGAGCGTATTTGCAGGGTTCCCACACCTTCTTAAACATCAAATTCAAGGGCTTTTCAAGGACTTTCCAGGTCCAATTCCCTCAAATTCAAGGACCCAACACGGCATAGTTTGAGACACGGATCAAAGTTAATTACTGTTACACTGAGAATTTTTATAATGAGAACTAGCACGCTTTACAGAAGCTCACAGACAACAATCAAAGAGCTAGAGAGGTTTGAATGTGTAAGTAAAAAAACATTTCAAAAGAACTGCAATTTCTATTCTTGCACAAAAAATATAAATTCAAGCACTTTCAATGACCCATGTCTATTTATGTCTAGTTTCAAAAACTTTCAAGGCCTTGACTTTTTGCTCTCAAATTCACAAACTTTCAAGGATTTCAAGGACCCGTGGGAACCCTGTATTTGACTGTGGTGTTCTGCCTTAAACCATAAAGGAGGAATAGGGCCCTGCACAGGAGTGTTCAATAGCACAAGTGCAGAACAGCGCCCGTGTCAGACACCGCACTGCGCAGACGCGGGAGGAAGCAGCTGCGCCACTGCACCTGTGTTTGGCTGAGTTTGCGTAAGAAAATGCCAGGTGGCGTTCGTGTAGCGCAGATGTCCGCAGTTCTGCAGCGGCTCCACCAATGGGATCCGGTACTTCTGCAGATCTGTGCAGAACTGCGGCGTCTGCGCTACACGAAAGAGACCTGGGTTCACACGCAGCAGTCGCAGACGCAATGCACTTTTAGAACTGCAGAATAGCCACCAGGTGTCAGTGCTCTTCTTCTTTTAATGCAGATCAAACCTGACGAACAAGCGCTCCAGTGTCGCCAGTATAATAATATAATAATAATATAACACAGTGTGACTGATCTTCACCAGTAGTGACTGGGATGATTTCCCGCGCCTTTTGTTCCCCTGCTCTGATGCACATGCGCCTGTAATAATGGCTAGTGATTGATACAGCAATGAAACTGAAGTATTTACAACTCAACAATGTTCATTTTCATCTGCTGCAACAGAGACGCAGCAAACATGCTGATAAGTAGCTTCACAGCTCTGCAGCAATGACCTGGAGAGAGAGGCAGTGGAACCAAACCTGTTCGGATGCGACTACTGGACACAGCTCACCCAGTTGCCCAACATCCTTATCGTACTATCAATATGATGCATTAGTGATGGTAACACCGTGGCTGCGCTCGGTGTGTGTATGTATGTGTGTGTGTGTCTGTGTATGTGTGTGTGTGTGTGTGTATGTGTGTATGTGTGTGTGGCGGAGGGGCGGGGCCTCGGAGAGCCGCCGTGCGCTCGGCTGCTGTTCCTGCGCTGTTACTGGGATGCGCTGCGCGGCTGCTGCGGCTCCGGAGGAATTTGTGCCCGTTTGTCGTCTCTGTTGAACCCGCTCCTCTCTCTCTCTCTCTCTCTCTCTCTCGGGATGTTTGGTGCCGGAGAAACATGGATGGGATCCCGGTGCGGAGAGGAAAGGGGGTTTTAAATCTGGCCGCTCGGTGTTTTCAGTCCCTTGTTCGGGAGCGCCTTATCGATAACCTGGCGAGGTCTTAAACCTGGTTTGGGTCTTGTATAGGTCAATACGGGAGTATCTGTATATTGCATTTTTCTCCGGAGATTTCTTTTCTTTTTTTCTTTCCCATTTTCAAATTTCGTTTGATTTTACAAAATACAGACAAGAGGAGAGATCGGCGCTCGTTAAGTTTTCAGTATCGCAGCCTGTTCAGTCCTAGCAGGGAAAATGGAGGCTGTTATTGAGAAGGAGTGCAGTGCGCTTGGAGGACTTTTTCAAACCGTGATCAGCGATATGAAGGTAATAATACCGACTTTATTGACCTAATAACCAAACCCCTCCACCCTCCTTGCTGTGCATTAGCGTCATGGTGGAGATCAGGGGAAGTTTAAGGCTTGTAGGTGTGTAGCCCATGTTGACATGTATTGTTGGTGGGATCACAGCGTATGTCATCGAGAGGTGTTTGTAATGGACACAGTCCCAATGTGGGCAATGTTTTATACCTGTGATCTATGAATCAAGCGTAGAAACAGCACTTGATCAGTTGTAGATTATATCCCTTGAAGGATTAGGATTTCAACTGTACTTTCAGTTTCAGACACTTCCCAACAAAATGCACTGTTTTTGTTTTGTTTTGTTGGAATGATGATTGATTGCTGTCCGTACGAGACATCGCATTAGACGGCGGAGGAGCTCGACCTCTTTTATGGTGTTATTTATTTCATTAATTGTTGCAAAAGCCGTTTATTCTTTCAAATGCAACGTTTTACCTGTTAATAATGTGGGCTGCATGGTTACCAAATACCGTCTAAGCAAACAGTAGGCTGTACACTGAAGAGCAACAACATGAAGAAGCTGAAGCATGAAGACCTTAGATGACAGATCTTTATAAATAAATATACAGACGTGCTTATTCCTATTCGTATTGAATGTCTATCCAGCTCAATCAGTTTTTATTTTGTATAGCGCCCTTCGCAGGGTCGCCACAGAGCGCTTTACAGATCGATGAACAGGCATCCCAAATAAATAATCAATTAATAAAATGAATCCTAATAAAAGATGCAGCTCTGAACACTTCTCACACTTTGCCGATGGTTGCTCACCTGTTCGGGAGTGCTGCATGAGGTTGGAATCAGAGGTCAAAGGTCACAATGCAATCTAGTGGGAATCAGCAGCCAAACAAAGTACAGCTGGGAGTTGAGCAGCGGACACTCATCATATTTATAGTGCACTTATTATTATTCTGCATTAAAATAGTGTGTGATATGTTGACGATTTGATTCTGTGTGCACTTCTTTCGAAACACTGTGTTTGGAAGAATTGTTTATTTGGAAATATAATCAGAGCTTTATGTTGTCAGCGACGTAGTAATTATTGCTGTATACGTATTCTCCATTTTGGGGAGACACTGCGCATCTGCAGACTGACTCGCAGCTCCTCGGCGCTGCGCAGATGTGTAAACAAGCAGGGCGCTTTGTGTGCACATACATTAGATGCCCAATATTTGCATTGACGTAGTAGTCTTATGCAAGCCTGACCCTTTTCGAGACGCAAAATCCCCCACCAATAAACACTTTCCAGACGAGTTCCTCCCCAAAGCTGCTTTCAAATCCAAGATGACTTATTCATTGTGAAAAAGCAAACCTGTGTGTGAAACGTCTCTTAAACCAAAATGCCCCCAAAGACGAGATCAATGGAAAATTAAAGCATGCTGTTTGTCCTCTAGATTTCTAGTCTTTTATTTCATGTTGTCATTGACTTTTTGTGTTTTTGTCATTTTATTGAACCTAGGAGAATGTGCAGATTCACTTTTTCCTAATCTCCTTTGTAAACAAATAAGTAACTATATCCTAAGGTCTTCAGTTGTGCAAATACCTGATACTTAACAATCTCCAGGATATATGCATTATTTGATTTAAGATCTTCTAAAACCGTCACACTTGTATTGCCTGTAAACAACTATATGTCTCACTCACTCACTCACTCTACATAGATAGTTGTAATTTCTGAATTTTGTATTAACTATATAAACAAGAAAAACTTCCCCAAAGTGGAAACCTCAGAATGTATTTGAAACTGCTGGAAAGCTACGTTACTTAATGTACATTTCCATTAGAACACTAAAAAGACAAACTGGCATATTTCGGAGTGTGCTTTAATGGTAGTATAACATTTGGGAAAGTATCTTTCTACTTAGGCCTACTTTGACACCAATCGCAACATGCAGAAAATAGCTTGAAGCAAAGAATAGGGATGCATTTCTCAGGACAGGTGCAAGTTCAGCTAAAGCTATGAAAACTGTTACGTAATAAGATTAACACTCTGGGAGGTCTCAAACAATTGTCCTTCTTCTGAAATGGTGAAAGAATCGGAATAAAAATGGATGAAAGTGTATGATCCTTCTCAAAAGAGGGTACATCTTTTGCTGTCTTTTGTGTGCAAATGTTTCTCGTCCACATATCCCTCTTGTTAGCTTACTCCAGGCTCTCTGTCAAAAGTTTTGAAGTCTGTCATTGTCTGTTGTTGTCTGGATACTACTAATAATCTCCCAGAGCTGTTTCTGCTGCTTTGCTGTCTTTTTCCCTTTTCTGTCTAGCTCAGCCCATATGATTGCATTGGGGTTAAGGTCAGGAGACTGGCAATAAAAGATTTTGACATCAGTACTCTGATTTCCACAATTAAGTTGGATATGGCAGTGTGCAGGATCATTATTATGCTGAAAACAAACCCTTCACTCACAAGCTGCCCTCTTGAGGGGATTGCTTGATGTTGAAGAAATAAATGATCAAATGTTTCCTGTTTTGTGAGGGGGAAACATTGAGAAATATCTCCAACGCTAACGCTGCACATCACCAGCCTCCATTGTTTTGTCTGTTTCTCTTCTAATATGGGTTCCTCTGGAGCTGAAAATAGTCATAGTTTATTTAAATTTTATTAAATTTTTGGGATGTATGCAGAATATTCTTCCCTGATGTTCGTTAAGGTTCAGTTCCAGTTCTATGCAATTGTGACAAAGGCTTATTATGAGCCACAACATTTCCCATCACATCAGTTTGTGTAAATGGGGCGTCCTGAACATTTGGGGGAAATTTTGCAAGCACAGTAATTATAGATGCAGAAAGGGGACCGAGATAGTGCAACAACATACCTGGACCGAAAGACAAGGTTGAGAGATGTAGACAAATTATATTCAAATTATATACAAATTATATATAATGAACTGAACTTGTAGTAAAAAAACTACATTTTAGCAGCTGGTGATATTTGCAGAGTACCCGTGTCTGTGTTACTCTAAAGTCTGATGTAACCATGTGCATTGGATATCATCCAGTAAGTACGAATCTTACTGCAAGAGCTTTAATAAACTTCCCATGTGGAAGAAAATCTATGGGACTCCGTATATTCATTTGACATGTGATAAGGTAGATAAGTTAAATCCACCACAGCAAATATTCGTTCCACAGGTAATGAATGACCTTTATTTAGTGGTTCTGCTCTTTGAATTCAGATATGATGTTGCACTGTGTCAGTTTACTTGGTTTATAATTATTGGGCTACAAAAAACATTGTTGTCATTTCACTCTATTAATAATAATGAAATGCTTCAAAACCTTTCCCTCCATTGTCGCAATGTGCAGACTACCCTTGGGCTGTGGAAGGTATTTATTAGTCCCTCGAATCTGCTCCGTGTCCCACAGACTGGAGCGTTTCTTTACGTCTGTCTCCATATGGTAGTACATTATCCCTGTGCTCTAGCCAAGCTATTTATTTATTAATACTATAAAAGTCTTAAGGGTTTACGTTGGCCGTTCCCAACTCCTGTGCATTCGGTTGGTCTGAATCGAAGAATGCGATTTTAGAACGCCATCCAGACCCTATAGCCAGATTTTCCATTAACTGGTCTCCCTAGATTTTCATTGTAAATTGAATCGCTGAAATGAATACAAAAATGTAATGCATTTCTTAGGAACAGACATTCAAGATTTGCAGATTGTGTCCATTGGTTTCCTGTAAGATTGAAAGTAAACACTCTGTCCCACTTAAGCCAATTTGCTTTTTAAAACATTAATGAAAAAACATGGTGGTCCTTTATTGATTTCAGGGAGAACAAAATTAAGTGTATCTTTTTCTTCGTCTCCACAGAGCAGCTATCCAATCTGGGAGGACTTTATTAACAAGGCAGGAAAACTTCAATCACAGCTTAGGTAAGTAAAAGGTCTTTTTTCCTCCTTACTGGATCCTTTAATTGTGGTGTTTTAAATTGAGATGGATCACCTAAGTATTATTGCATGTCTCGCTTAAGCCCTGGGTTTATGTATCACTAGGTTCAAGTATTAAATGGTGGTGTCAGTTTGCCTTGCCATGTCAATGTGTTCAAATCACAAAGCTATTACTTAGATTGGTACTGAGGAGTTGAAGGCTATCGTCTGACTGGAGACCATAGATGGATGGACATAGAGGGTGAATGTGAGAAGGAAGCTCTTGAATCTGGAGTTGATTACCAAATTACCAGGTTTGTTTGAAAGTGAATAGAAACCTATTTCTCGCATATGTGAGCACGGTTGAAAATTATCAGGCTCTCTTACAGGTTTGTTATTAATTTTTGTTGAGCACTGTGGATAATTTGTCATTTCCAACACAGTCATAGGTGTCACTTAGTCGACAGAAGTTGAGTTTGACGAGGAAAAGAACCTAAATTGGGTTTCTTTTGTTCTTGTAACAGATGCCTACAGTATACAAATCCAATTCATGGAGCAGATGCTTAAAGATATTGTATGAGAGTATATACCATGGACTGTTATGTTACATGAAACTGTGTATGTGTGCGTGTGTTTAACCAGATTACATTTGACCCTGTTTTGTTCTCCTGGACTTAACTTTACAGACAGTTTTACTGACCACACCATGATCTGTTCTGTACATGCTCAAATATTTATCTGTATTGTTTTAATAGCGCTCATAATAAATCCAGAGATAAGTACATCCCCTTTGAACTCATTGAGCACATATCTTGTAATCAATTACCTTGTATATCAGAGTTACAGTCAAAGCATAACTGAATGGTTGAATTCTTAGAGTTGAGCATCCTTTCTTAACCTTAGAGTTCCCGTCTCTATAGCTGGAGGTTTCCTTGCCTTGGTGTATCAATGAATTCTAAAGCTTGCTTTTGTTCCCAACGTGTTGTTATCTAGAGCTGAAGACTGCTTGGTGTTTGATGAAAAGTATTAGTGTAATGCAATGTGATGTAGCCTACATTGTTTCACATTGTGAATTGCACACATGGTCCATCTCCTTGAAAGGTACATTTTGTTTGAATATTTCAAAATATTCCCAGAGAATGTAATCAAGGTGTAAGTTATTGGAAATATATCACTTTTTACCATCTAGAATGGTGAACTGTTATGTATTAGATGGAAATGGTATTTATCCCCAGCCTTTGTGCTCTGGGTGTACTTTAGACATCTGTAGCTAGTATCTGTACTTTGATATGGAAAGTAGTACTTTGAATAGGAACAGTCATTTATAAAAGGTTCTTCTTTTTATGTTGTTAATGTGGGAAAACAGTACCTTGAATAAGAACAATGTTTAGTTTAATCTGTGTGGGGGCAGTTGACCAAGCACTGCAATTCAGAGTTAGAGATTACATTTATTAGTGTGAAACCCCCAGCTTTATATTTGTGAGCCTCATTGAAGAGACTTCTACAGCTCTGGTTGTGGATGTTTATGAGTTTCTAATGAGGCCCAGAACACTGTACTCTGTGATTTTGTACTCTGGTTACAAGGATGTTTTATAATTAGTGAGATTTAGATTATCTGTCATTTTAGTATTTGTGGAAAATTTAATATTAAGCCATTCTCGACTAAATTTACCAAATGGACTTCTAAGAATCTCAATTCTATATAATCAAAATATCTTCAAACACATGTATCTTCAAATGCAAACTTTCATGAATCCATGCAGCTTCTTTTAGCGCTCTGAACAAAACTGGCTAAATTTTATGTTTCACTGTATTTATTTATTGTAGTCTACTACCAAAGAGAAACTGTTGTCTACATTTAAATGTAGTTGCACAAGAAAAGGGTTTACTGAAAATAACAAATTGTTCAACAGATATAGCTGAGCTGTATATTTTTGCTACAGCTAAGGAATGTTCTCATTACAAACCCATTGACCCTCAGCTGCTAATACGCTGTTCAGTGTGTAATGGAAACGTTACATATTATGATTTTGCTGACCGAAGTTGTTTTTTTCTTTTTTTATAAATGGCAGTAAAAATTTTAAATACAGAACATTTAATGTAAATGTCAAGGGACGTAGATGTTAAATACTTTTAATTTCTTTAAATCATGTTGTCTCGTAAACACTGACGTGTGGGGAGTTTCCCATTTAATTGTATTTGTCACCAGTGCAACATGTATCATTGTGGTGATGCGAGTATAATACACTGAGTTACTTATTTAAGATTTACCAGCCAATGCTAATACGTTATTGAAATATTGTAAACATTTCCTGAGATGGGAAACATACAATGAATTTGGTGGTGGCATGGATTTGGATTTCAATAATTTGGCTCAACCTGCTGGAATAAAAAGTGTACAATTATTTTGACTTGTGTCTCACACACTGTGGCTTCTAGTTTTCATATTCATTATTCATTTGTTTATTTAATCCCTTTTCACAGCATTTAGCACTAGGCTAAGTTTGCTTACGATGCACACCTGTTAGCTTAGTAGTTTGAAATGCTCCTCACCCTATTTCTCGTATTGCGTTTGCAGCCGTCATGTAGTGGGGTTGTGTTGGAGTTTCTGTTTTGCTGCACGTCACTACACGCAATTTACACACAACTGATGTCACAGCCTCATGCCTGTGTGTGAGGTATGCAATGCTAATCTCTAGAAACAGTGGAACCACACCCTGGTTGGGCTAATACAATATTATGTAACAAAAGTGCCTGTCAGTCTTAATGTAGGTGTAGATTATTTTTTCTATGATTATTTTTTCCATACTTGGTTAACATGCCCAAGTCAGAGTAAGCTTTCACTTTAACTCACTTGTGTAGTTTACTGTAAAAACTATAAAGTGGGGACCAAAATGTTGTTTTCTGTAATACCAGACAGTGGTCTAACGTGCAATACAATATGTACAAATATGTAAACGTAGCGTTGGACTTTTTTTTGAATAGTTGTTTTTGCAGTTATAATTAAGACTTTAAGACAATGAATTAAAGACAAGGTTAGCCATTTACTTGTAAAACATAGAAATCCATGAAAAACTATGGTTTAAGACTAAAACTGTATTACTTACTAGTATACTATTTGTTTACACAAGATATGACTGGGCAAGCTGTTGGTGAAATATTCACATTGTCAACAGATTGACGTACCTTCCTAAAATAGAAGAAATGCAAAAACAAACAATACAAAAACTGCATCCCAGTAAACCAGCCAAGTAAAACAATAACAAGAAAAGCTGCTACTGCTAAGTTTTAAGCGAACAGTAATTCCATAGCCCCTGATTATTCCTAAATATAGGGACCATTGTAAATGTGCCTGTTTACGCATATGTGGTAATTTACTAAATAACAAAGATTGTGACCAGCTGTGTTCTGCTTCTGTTTCAGGACGACAGTAGTTGCAGCTGCAGCCTTCTTGGACGCTTTTCAGAGAGTGGCTGACCTGGCTACCAGCACACGAGGTAAACAGATGTGAATGATGTTAATAGGAAGCCACACGCACATAACTGGGCACTGGGCATGGGGAGGAGGGTGCGGGGAGTGGGGGGGGGGACAAAACAGGGCTGGAGTAGTGACTTCATTCTCACAGCTCAACTTTGCGCTTGTCCGTTCCAATTGTGCAATGTTTGTGGTCTTTAAATCACTTTATTCATATTTTTATTTTTATGTCACTTTTTTCTGAAGATGATTTGTTAGAGATATGGCCCATAGCTTAGGATTTGGAAAGACAGAGCAGAGAGGGTTGAACCCGGCACTTTGTGAAGCCTTTGTTCGGTACAGCAGTCGGGAACACTTCACCTTTTCGCTGTTAAGGATTAAAGCCGCAGCATTATCAGCTGAGTACAGTCGGCCTCCTTGCTGTGGAAATCCTAATGCTGTCAAGGATAGCGTATATGTACAATGAAGCTGTGAGGGAGACGCAGGTGGCAGATAATCTCTAGTTATGATGATGCTTAATGAGAACAGTATGCAGGGAAAATGCATTTTGAGGACTGATGCTTGTCTAGGTTCAAGAAATATGCTTCTTTATCCATTTTGTGTAAACCTCAGCAACTCTGTCGTTGCCTTGTGACTAAAAATGCATGCGTGCTGTTGAATACAAAGGTGTTGAGCTTGTTACCAGCATTTGTGTGGTTATATATTTCCCAGAGAGCATATAAAATAAATCTGAATTTTAATTAAAATAGGGTATATATAGAAGCTGGCTTCACTGTTATTTGAGCACCTCAAAGCTGATAATTGTTCTGTTCAGTAAATGCACATCCTACTACCAAAATAAGATTAGGTGCCTTAGGCCTCAAGAAAGCAGACATTTTCTTAAGTGGAGGATTAATATTCTTGTGCGAATCCCCATGGACAGGGTTTGAATCTGATGCAAAGCCTCTCTGCTTGCACAACCCAGCCCTGTACTGGGACTGAGCTTCTACTGGGAGGAAAAAATCTCCACCTTGTCTGTCCATTTCACTAAAGTCTCGTATCATGGTGTTTTGTTGTGCATGCAGTGTAGGGTTATGGTGGTGCTGTTCTTGTATGATGACTGAACAGGAAATGCACTTCTCCGGACAACTTGGAAACATCCTGCCATAAGCACAGCTATAAAAAAAAAAAAAAAAATACAATACAATAAAAATAAAAAACAACAATAAACAAAACAAAAATGTATTTATTTTATTTTAGGGGCTGTCGTTCCAGCCGATCCAGTCACTTTATCTCACAGGCCCATGTTTCTGGCATCATTATCCTTAATGTGCTCCTATCAGCTTGGCTAATCAGCAGAGAAATCATGCACATTAAATAGGGTCACAGCTGAAACACGACAGTGCCAGTGCAACTTTACTGGAAATCCTGGAATTTTCTTTTGTTTGTTTTTTAAGCTTGTTTCTTTTGGTGTGAGTATCTGTCCTGTCTTGGAAAGTGTTGCACTGTCTGGTTTCCCCTTTTTATTTATTTCCCTATTGCTTCAAGACATCCACACCATAATGATAATGATTATGTGATAAGTTGACAGAGCGCATAGTAAAGGAATCAATGTGGGATTTTTTAAAAAATATATTGTTTTTTAAAATATAAATGGCAATATATCCAAATAAATTAGGCTTTGACTAATAGACAAAGCATGTAATGTGTGATCACATCCAGTCAACTTGTCTTCCCTGCTGAAGTGATTCGATTGTTTCTTGGATTCTTGGCAAAGATGTGATTGGTCCCTGTGTGTCACTAGTGCTCTTTTACAAAACTGTCGTGACCAAAAATCTAAGCAGTATTAAAATGCACTTGTAAAATATTCTGATGGCTTCGGAATTAAATGTGACAGTAGTCATTGTGCTTAGAAAAATATGATGGTGTGATCATGTAGGCTTTGTAAATGAATGAATATTAGGTAAGATGGTCTTGATTTAAATGGTTGTATGAATGCTGCTGTTTTTTTGTTTTACTTTTTATTTTTATGAGCTCAAAGATTTTACGGTAGATAATTAGCACCATTCGAAATCCACAACATGTAGGCCTAACCCTGGTAGGGCATCCAAAAGAGCAGCGACAAGCCCTCAGTTCCACTTAATTTGGGATTTCATCACAATATTTACAGTCATTGTTTCTTTGTCGTCACCAACGGTGGAGGTTGCATTGTTGCCACCTCTTTTGTGCTGCAGGAGAGCGGATATTTGTGTTGACACAAATAGGACTGTGACTTCCAATGCCTCTGTTTTGTGACACCAGCGTGGTTGCCGGGTGTTGGCCCTCAGTGATGCTGGACCCATGATCTGCATGCTGAGACAGAATACAGCTTTACAAACCTTTGTTTATATGTAACTAGGATGTTCTATTTGATAGTGTGTGTGTGTATTCCTTTTTGGTTTTCCATAACGTATTATTGCAAGGTGGTGACTTCCACTTCTCCACATCAGCTCTCCGAGGCATAACCCTGCTGCTGGTGATGGTGTCCATGGCAACGGCATGGAAATCAGAAGGGAGATTCCTAATTTAACCCGTTACAGAGCGCAGCATTATCTGTGCTAGCTCTGCGTGTTTTAAAATGAACTTCATTCCAAAAGGCTGCTTTACTCTAAAACCACAACTATTTCTGTTTTTTTTTTTTTATTTCTTCCTGTAATTACTGTTAATATACCACCTATTTAATTAGTCTGCAGCTTAAACTGTTAAAGCAGCCCAGTATGAAAGAGAGCCTTATGTGGGTTCAATGTGTTTTCTCTGTGCTCCAGAGTGTTTGCACCGTGTGATGCAGAGAATTCTTAAACTGCCACATTTGTGGGTATAAGTACCCCAAAAGCAACAGTTCCCCCCCTCTCTCCAGCGATCTGTATTGATTCCCTTCTGAGGCAGGTTCTGATTTTGAATGACGCAATGCACTGCATCCCTGTGAAAGACGATTTCCACGAGTGTAACCCCCACAGATGTGCAGTGCAGACTTGCATTTCTTCAGCTTCCATCTTCGGAGCCGCCGTTGCTGTTAGTGCAGCAGCAGCCACTCCTCGTTTCCCGGCCTGCGGAGCTCAGTGCCGATACGTTGGCTTTTCTGTAATAGCAGTTACCTTGGTATATATCCACTTGAAAGACATTTTCTCCGACCAGACAGTATATTACCAAAGGTCCCTTTTCTGTCTACAGTGGTTGAGTCGCCATGGATTAAAAAGGGGAACGGGGGAAGAACACCAAAATCTCCTCAAGCCTGATGAGCAGTGATAAATTTGTGCACATATAGAAATTCACTGTGCTTATATTTAATTCCTCCCCAGTTCTTATTGCAGGATTTTATTAAATCATATAGGAGTAGATTAGAGCACTATGTTGCTGTGGCACCCTGCTGCTTATTGAAGTCTGAGGTCTTGAGTCTGGGCTCTGCCACCCCCAATGCAGAAGGGTAGGCGCACTTGGAGCGGAGATGTGGCTCAGGCAATGCAGATGGCAGCCCTGGGGTCCCTTTCTCCAGCTTACTTTGATATGTATGGAAATTCATTTCAACGATGCACGGCTCCTCTCCTAAGGCCTGTGTTATCAAGGGGCTTCTCGCCACAAGCATAATTTTGCACCATATGTGGTGAGGGGGGTGGGGACAATACTGTGGAAAGCTTTAAATTCGGCAACATGAATTCTGAGCCTTAACCAAATTGAAATGGATGTTTAAATAAAGAAATTATGAAAGATGTGAACAGGTTTCTTTTGGTTCTAGCTATTCATAGCCTACATGTTGGTTGCACACTTTCAGCCTTGGGTTTGATGAAAATGTGCATCTTCTTTAGTGGTTTATAAACTA
The DNA here is from genome assembly GCF_036373705.1 of Amia ocellicauda. Taxonomy (NCBI): domain Eukaryota; kingdom Metazoa; phylum Chordata; class Actinopteri; order Amiiformes; family Amiidae; genus Amia; species Amia ocellicauda. The sequence continues at coordinate 6,247,909 of NC_089867.1, forward strand.
GACAGGATTTGTCTAAAAGGCTTTACATTTGTATTTGGTTATTTAGTGCATTTCTAGAGACACCAGATGTCAGTGTATTAAAATTCAAATTTGACCTTAAAAACAACATCAAAGCATTCTTATAGTAGCTCAAAATAATAATAATAATAATAATAATAAACTGTAGTATAACCTCTACCATAACCAGCTGGTGTTTTTATTTTGCAGATCTGAAAGAGCCACAAGCTTTTCATTTGTAATTTTTCATTTCATAGGCCAATATAAGAATTTGGCATGTGAGTTGTTGTTTACTATAATGGCCAATTTAAGAGCAAATGGTAGCATAGATAAATGGATGCTATCCTCTCTACAAGATGTTCAGAAACATGTACAATATCCTCTGTTCCCTTACTTTTATTTTTGTTTTCTTTGTATTTATATAAGTGGGGAAATACAGTGCAGTGTTTGTATGAGAAATTGAAATCGGTAGCCTAGTTATTTCTGGAAGATCGGTTTAAATGTTGACTTCCTGAATGTCATGAATTTGAGCCCATACTGAATAGAAAGCTACCATACTGAATTTTATAGATCTGAAAGGAGGACATTAGTGTGCTTTTTAGTCCATGCCAAGAGAGAACTAAAACATAATATGAGGTTAGTAGTTTTAAGATTGGCCAGCTAAGATGTGGTTAAATGTACCAGTAACTGCATCCATCTCCATGTGTTTTTCAGTTCAGTTTTGCATTTGGATTTTAGCCAGAGAAAATAGTTGTTCTTCAAATCGAAACCTGCTTCTTTTGAAAAAGTACCGGTCATGGCTGTTTTGAAGAAATATCGAAATACACATCATATATAACTATAATATATAATATAAAGCAAATTTCTATCGGAATAGCAATTTGTATGGTAAATAAAAGTGTAGAAATGTAATTTGTGTAACAAAATTATATCAGTTACATTTTTAAACTGGGTAACAATCCTGGTCTATGTAGGCATTAAGTAGTTGCTTGTTCTCAAAGTTCATTGAAAATGTTAAGTGTTTCATCTCTTTGAATACTATTAAAGTAGTAGTAGTATGTTACTCCATATTTAAGACATTGCATTCTGGCCAATGATGAAACGACCATCTGCTTCTTGTGGTTTACATGGCCTGAGTGTATTTCACTCAGAAAGTGCAGCTATTAACCCAACATCATATAAATTAAGTAAAAAGGATGGTGTTCATATGCTAATTAGCCATGTGTACTGTTCCCAAGCTGTTGTCAGGGGAGAATGAGGAAAAGAGGGGTTTAGGCTACAGGGAGAAAATGATCAGTGAATCCATGGTTGTCATGTGACAACTTGTTTCTGTTCAGTCTTGGAACCCACATCAGTAAATGCCCAGCTCTTTTATGAAGATCTAGCATGAAATCATTCGTATTTGCACAAAATGCAGGTTTGCATGTGGAAATGGATGTTTTCTTTTTTATTGACCCTGTCCTTCTCTTTGGCCCCCTTTTTATGGTTGCAAACATGATGCTCCCAAATTTTGACCTAAATGTGCATGAGCATCATACCTTCTCAAGTCAAAACACTGCATGTAAACTACATTTTCTCTTTTGTGCCGTCTTCATCAACATACAGGTTCAAATTAATGTAATATTAATAACATGTATAATTTCAGAAAATTAATTTGTGCTATGCATTTAATAGTAACCTGTATCTGAATGAAGAGTTATGCAGTGTGCTGTGTACAGCATGCCCAAATCTATAACAAATATATTAAGACACCACTATTTTCTGTCCATAGATTATGATTGAAATCCTAAAATCTAACCGAAATGCAGGTGATTCATTCTATTGAAATCCATAATAGACAAAATATGAAGTTATTGTAACATGTATTAGTATGATTTTGTATCTTGGAATTTATTTTTGTTTTTGTATAAAAGCCTGTTTTTACTTGCTATGTATTTTATTTCCCCTATTCGCAGTTGTTTATGTAATATTATCTATATTAACCTTAAGGCAAACTCCTTTTTTTCCTTTTTTCTCTCCATAATGAGTTTATTGCCAAGTTTAGACTGTATATTTAGAAATAACGCCAAGTTGCATTAAGACGCAACAAACTCCCACGAATCTTAAAGGATCAAAGACTTGTTGGAAACCTGTGGTACAGACTATGGCTCAAAAAGGTTGAATGCCAATGAACTTACTCTTCTCCTGTGATTGTAACATTAAATCAAATGGAAGAAGAAAGCAATTTCATATCGTCTGACAGAAGAGAATCAAAATATTTCTTCATTTTGCCCTCATGGAAAGAGCAAAAGGTCAGTGAGCATTTATTTCATGTCATGTAGCACATAGGTAGAAACTGCCAAGAACACATACACATACACTGTCATATTTCGTTAGACCCATGCTTTTTCTCCCCCCCCTCAAATGAACATAAATAGCTGAGGTTTTTGTCTTCCTTCACCATGTATGTACGGTGAAAGCTTTAGATTAAAGGGACCAAAATTCTGTTCCTCATAAAGTTTACATAACTGACTAAAATGCTTTCCTTTTCCTGCCCTGAATCTGACTCTCCCACACACTTTTCATTAATTGCTGCCAAAACCTGGAGTCCCTTAATCAGTTTCTCAATTCCTTGGCATAGTTTGAATGTTTTGAGGCAGTGTCCTCTGAGTACCACATGACTTGCTTCTTACAATGTTGTTAATTATTTAATTAAACTTTTGCAGATTCAATTAAATAATTAAGTACTGGCTTGAAGAAAAGTTCAGGACCTGGCATAAATCTGTATTGTAAAGCAATTGAACATGATAAAAATAAAATAAACTATCTTCCTTTATTAATGGTGTCAACAAACCGGTCTTTAAATTAGACCATATCAAAGTGCTTTAGTTATGATTGAGTAACACCCCCCCCACACCAAGATGCTTTGGCTGTATATTTCAGGAAATGCTTTGCTATTCCTTTCTGACCGAGGGAACCAATCTAAAGAAAATTCAAGAAAGTTATTCCACTCCTAGTAGTTTACTATGACTGCTTGCTTTGCCTTGAGCAATGTGAATTATACGTATGTGCTCTGGACTTGATTGTCATGTCCAAATGTCTATTTCAGGATAAGTGGAATCTACCTACACTTAGATCATCAAAACTTCAAAACGTCTTCCCACCTGCCAACTGCAAAATGCCAACCCTGATACCTGGCTGCAGGGTTTCCATTGCCTCAAGCCTCTTGCTTCAACTATTTGGAAAGCCAATATCAAGAACTGGGTTTTAAATTTCACAACTTGTGTGTGGATCTATGTTTGATACAATCTGAGACTAAAGTTTTAAACCAAAATGTGCCACCCCCTGTATCCCAAAGGAAAACATTATCCTTTTCTTTGGTCTGGCATTACATCCCGAAAAGAGATCATATCTGCCTCAAAGAAATGTTTAATTTCCATAGGATTACAGATTGGGTAGGTTGTTGCTTTGTGTATGTGTATATATGTATATTTAAATGTATATTATACATCCAGAGTTTCCTGCAGCTATATTTTCTGTGTGTAACACCAGTTGCATCCTAATCAAGATTTCTTAAAATATTTCGCACTTCCATGTCTGTCAATCGGCTGGTGTGTCTGGGAGAACATGATGTCGTGCTGGGAGCCGTGAGTTGTAGCGAGTTGCACATTGAGGCTACTGTACAACTTCACAGTGCCTTCTTTGTGCACGCTTTCTGTCAAGTCCATTTACCCTGCCATTTGATTTTTAATTCAAATTGATAAAGTCCATCTGTGGCACTCGCTAACAAACAAGGATGAAGTCACTTCGTTTAAATAGAGCGCAGTTTTGAAAGGCGGAGGGGCAGTTTGCTTTCAAAGCCTGATGAGCCCCATCTGCTGCCAACTCCCTTGGAACAGCTTTGGAATCTTGGCTCTGGACAGCAACAGAGGAAAATGGCACATTTACGGTAGTGTTTCAGACCTGCTCACAATGGCCCTTTCTCCTCCCTTACAGTACTACAGCTACTGTACTGCCATTGTGAACAACCAAGCAGGGCAAGTGGTTAATTACCTAAAGTTCAATTGAATAGTAGGGGGGGATCAACTTCCGGAGCTTGAAATTACCTTTTAATTCTCTCATCTCAAATCAGGAACCTTTTTTTTTTTTTAATACTTAGAGCTCAAATGTGCAGCACCGTTCACACACACAAATCTAGAGCAGTACCAATGCAAAATCAATCGCCAACCGCCCAGGAGAGACGCTAAGATATCCTGATGGGTGTGTGAGGTCACCATGCCCTTAACCAACGGCACACTTTACACACACGTGCATTGCCTAAGAGCAGGTGCATTTCGTCTTCATGTGATTCTGCTCACAGTGTCAACATGTCAGATGAGCTCAGGCTTGTCCATGTTATTCACAATCTGCAGAAACCAGTTCCCGCCTAAATTCCCCACAACGATCTACAGACGTGCATTTTATTTTTGAACTTTTCATAACTGATGTCTCGGCCAGCTTCAAATCGGTCAACAATTTGACATTCGGTGTGTATGCCTCTCATTTCCCCATAAGTGGGTTTCAAAGACATTCTCCTAAAATCTTGAGCCCGTTTGTAAAACTAGAACACACATTACCACCAAGTTAAGCAAGTACAGGTTATATATTAACTGTGACCTGCACCGTGATACTGAGTTTGAGAGATTGTCATAGATCTTTAAGCCGAACTACACAAGTACTACAAATGTTAATGCCTTTTTGCCTTAATTTGAACACTCTAAACTGTTGTGGTCTATGTGGGGGGAAACAATATTCTTCTTTCTTTATATGTATATATTTATTCAGTTTCAGTTAAAGCCTCTACCTTTACAAAAAAAAAAAATCTAATTAATTATGGGGAGAAAATTAAAGTATTTCATGTATTGTAGATGTGTTTAAAACACTGGTATTTTGTAGCAATTTTTAAAACACATTCCTGAGGTTGTCTCTGTGTGCTAACATATGGTGTTTCATATGTGTTTCAGCTTTACCTGAGAGAAAGCTTTGAAGTTGTACTAGTTTAGGCCCAGCTGCTATATATTCTTGCAGATTCTGTGAATAATTGTAATTTTACAACTATGACACCTCATTCTCCAATGATTTACAATACTATAATATGTCACTAATTAGGTAAACCTACTAAAATGTAAGCAATATAGGCTTTGAACTTCCGAGTATAGTAATCCTCATACCCCTACATTTCAACTCTTTTGGCATGCTGCTCTTTTTGGCTGTATACTTTTTTAAATCATAGTCCTATTTACTCAGTGCCCAGAGAGACTGGTTTCCTGAAAGGGATATTTTTATTGAATTGCTTGGGGTGAAAGTTCAGTGCCCTGGCTAGACTGGTTCGAAATCTTGTGTTAACACTAGGTGATAAACTTATTTGAAAAGATTTTTTAAATCCATGGAACTGTGCTGAAAAGCAGATGGCATACAAGTTTACATTCCTTACATCTTACCAGAAACACGTTAATAGGTAACTCATCCTTCGTCATTCATTACCAGAATAGGGTCCAAAGAAACCCTCTTCCTTCAGTTTTCTTCAGGCTCTTGAAATCTGAAGTTTATCCAACTTCTGTTGAAAAGCACATATTTTGTGGCTACACTACCCCAGATTTTATTTCACTTTTGTGCATGAGTGATAATCCAACGATATAGACCATCCTATCTTAATTTCAAATCTGAATTTGAGTCACTCTCTTGCGGAAAGAGAACGTGTCTTAGGTATCTTGAACATTAGAGAAACACAAGTTGGATGCAGAATACCTATTATGAAGGCAGTTGCTAAACTCAAGTAACCAGCATTGCGTTTACAGGACGTATTCAATCTGAACTGAACAGAGCAGGGAAACTTCACAAAAAGTAATCGAGCATGAGAGCATCTGTGCCGTACCCAGCTACCTGGGTTTCCAAATGTGTTCTTGCATAGCAGCCAAAACACAAACAATAGGGAATGTCCGTTTTACAGTAGAAACATTGTCTTCTATGGAAAAAAACAACATAAAAGTTTTGTCTGAAGGCTAGAGCAGCAGATTGATGTGTGCTCTGTAGTGAACCCTATTGGATCCCAACTGACTGGTTTCATGTACAGCTCTTGCATGTACTGAACTGTTTTACTGCCAGCAGGCTGATATCTGAGATTTCCAGTTCCTATAGCAGCAGTCTCAAGTAACTTCTATAAACCTGTTTTTGTCTGTTTTCCCACAACATTTTATGCAAAAATAAAACTTGCTGAACCGCAGTTAGGAGATCCTTGCAGCCAAGTATCTAATATTCTCCGCCCTATAATCATGCCTGCCTCATTTAGCCTCCATGGGTAATGTGACTTCTATTATATATGCCTGCTGCTTTTAACATTGTAAATGCATGAGATTTTGTGTTATTATTCATTGATTAGTAAATGTACTTTTTCAATTCGGTGTACTGGATGGCCTTTTTCATTCGAGTTGGAAAGGGCTTTAAGAAAGTATTTTACGGTTGTCAGTTGCTCCAAAGCCTTTGCTTCTTGAGCTGCAGGTCAAGTTATCTAGTGCGGACATTGCCGGGTTGAGTTGGCAAGCAATTGGACAAGCACAGTACTATCCGTAGTCAATGAATTTATTTTGAATGTGCTTGGAGCTGAAGAATGTGTCCTTGAAGCAGAATGTAAACTAGTTTGACTCGAAAAGAGTGGGTAACAGTGATGAGTTCCTGGTACTGCTTTATGGAACTTAGTCTTGATCTATTGCCCAGGTTTTTAGAGCATGTGAATCCAAATCTGTCTTTAGGGGGGTTTCTTTACTTATTTTGTTGAAAACAAAGTATTTGATACATTTCTATCCCCCCTAGAATATTCAGGTAGCTGGATCCACGTAAACAAGATTTTACATTTGCAAACTTTCTATAAACTTATCAATTATATTTGTATTGCACTCTTTTTAAAGTATATTGAGGTATGTTATAGATTTATTTATTTTTGGCTTCCAGGACAAAAGCATTTCTCACATTGACCTCAAAACATACAAACCGTTCTCGATTTGTCTGTTTCTTTTTGTTCCCCCTCGGTCATTTCTCTTGAAAAGTACAATATTTTAAGGAAATGAAGACCATAAATATAAACCCTTAAACTGTTGTGCCAATATGATATAATCTTTCTTCCTCTGGATTGGCTGTGTTTTGTGTAGGAAAAGGGATCAATTACTCTTGGTGCCCACTAATTCTGTTAAGAGCGTTTGATGCAGCAGTGTTATTTATATTTATATAATATATATATAATTTAATTTTAAGTAGAGCACATGGATCTTCAACTTGATCTTGGGTGTGGTGCGACCTGATATGAGGTTCAAGTCATCTGAAACGGAACATGATTAAAGGCACCACACCAAAACCTTCCCTCTCTGTGCTGTTATGAAGCTGGCTGACATAGCTGTGGATGGCTGTTTAACCTAAGGCTTTGATTCTGGATATGAAGGAATAAGTTCCTAAACCTTAAATCAGTCGGGTACATGTAAACACGTGTGAAGATCCGTCTGTCCGAAACCCCTGATATGAAGAACGTGCACATTGCAAACATGCAGCAGGGCTGAGGTGGGTAGCTCACTGGCAAACTCAAAGCAGCCAAAGAAAATCTTGAAAACCCATGATGCAGTGCTCCAAAAGTAGTAGTCTTTTTGGTTCTAAATGGACCAGAAGGGAAGTTTTGTTTTCTCTTTGCATGTTCACACAACAGCCTGTACTGTAGTAGTGTTGAAGTTGAAACCTGCACGCCCCCCCCCCCTCACACTCGCACGCACACGCGCGCACACTTTCTTTTGAAACCAGCTCTCGGGCATCTGCTCCTCATTGCGTGACTGAACATTGAATAGGTACTAAATGTTTGACATACATTAGGTGCTGAAATAAAAGGAGGCAAGTGAAGCATGCAGTGTGCTCGGTGAAAGGTCCGTGTGGACGTGAGAAATGTGTCCCAAACTGTCTCTAGATTGGAAGAGGCCAGCGTTGCATGTGGGTCACTGCAGAGGCAGCGGCAGCGGCTGGCTGGAGTCAATGAAGCCAGTGTGTTCCTGCTGGGAAAGTTGTTGTAGGGGAACGAGTCCCATGGGCTCCCATAGGGACAGGTAGCATTCAGGGTTTCTTACAGACTTTGTGCAATTTTGGAAGGCAGCAAAATCCTCAACCAAACATTGAAATACGGGCACCAGACAATGGGGCAAAATATTGGCAATATGTTGTAAGCAAAATGCAACTGCTGATGGGATGTGAACTTCTACTTTTAGTTTTTTAATGATAATTAATTCTAGGCAAGTTAATTAAATCAAAGAGGCCCAGATAATTGAACGGGTGATTTTGAAAGACCTGATTAACCCGCAGTTCGGTCAAAATAAATCGAGGGATATCAGCCTAGCATCTCCAGAGCACTTGATTTTAGGATTAATTAGGCAATCAGCATATCAAGTACTGGCTTATTATAAAATAATCACTAATGATGAGGGACAGTTTTGGCCCATTCGATGACTGATACGATTAAAGATCAAGCTTCATAAAGCTGAAAGACTTTGGACCACTCACGTTAGGTAACAGAAGACATCTACAGCATGACTGTTAAAAGGGCTGAAGTTAATCTCAAGGAGCTTTGTAGTGGCTTTTTATGTGTGGTATTGATGATTTATGTAACTGAATCACTTCCTTTGTATTCTTAACAGGAGCAGAATATGAATTGCTTTGTTGCCTCTCTTGCTATTTTGTTCTTTTATTTCAGCATCATGCAGATATCAGAAAAAATAAATTACAGGCCGGTGTTTAAACCATGTATCCCTTTGAGCTACAATATGTGTACATCAATAGAAAATATAACATGCTCTTTGAATACATTATACACATGCATGGATAAGTATACACATTTTTACTGATCTGCCCAAAATATGAGAGAAGTGAAAGCTGAAAGTAGCAAGTAGGGCCTAGTCTGTACTTAATTTCAATACATGTTGATTGATGGCAAAATATATATATATCTATATATCTATATATCTATCTATATATATATATATATATATATATATATATATATATATATATATATATATATCTCAGTCAAATATTCCAGTTTATAAAAAAAAAAACAATTTGTCACCCAGAGCCTTTTCTGAACAATAGCGAAAGGCTCTGATCCACGATTAACAGCTTTTACAGGTTTGTGCCAAGTCTTCAATTTATAGCCTTTGACTGCACAGTCTGTCAGTGATTATGGAAGAACTGAAAGCCAATATTTAGTTTGACAGCATTATTTCACTGCTTTTCATTTCAGAACTTTTAAAATGGTTTGCTGCCCTTACATTTAGTCCTCTTTCCAAGAAACCTCAAAGCACACAGAAATGAATTAATTTAATGGGTGGTGATAATTTAATGTTTAATTTAATGTTATTGGTGATATGTTGTAATAATTGCATCAATCACTAACAAGGATGTGTTGATAGTAATTGTCATTTAACATGTATGAAACTTTTGTCTAGTGATCTCAGTTTTCGGTTTAAGCTGTTTGGCGTGCTACGTGTCGTACTGTTTCTTAACTTTAGCTTCTACCCTTGCCTAGCCCTTTTTTTGGGCTGTGTTTTCAAGGTTGCTCCACTTTACAGCCATCGCTGCTGGTAGTACCTGTCCTTTAGCTGAATATTTGAACAGCAGGCAAAGGTTTGGGTTGTTTTTTTTTCTAGTTTTTTTGTTTGCTCAATAAAGAACTTTGAGTGGGCATGTTGGGAAAGATGGCAGGTTTTCACCTCAAGGACAAAAGTTTAACAAAAAAAACTGTGGATATAGAAAGGCACCTTATCTTCAGGAGGTTGCAGATTGAACAGATTTCAGTTTTTTCAGTGCGCAGCAAGAGATGACCCATTTGTGCTTTACCTGGAATTGCCCATCTGCTGTCAGAAGAGGGATGTTCAGACTGTTTCTTTGGCAGTGATATAAACTCTGCTTTGCCATTCTACAGCCCTGTAAGAGGTAGAAGTTTCCTGTGAACAGGTCCTCACAGCTAATTTTATAATTTTCTTTTGTATCCTTGCTTGTTTCTGTACTCATGCGTATCCCCTCCTCTTCTCTAAATCCTTTTTTTTTAACCAGTGTAAAAGAGAAAATTAATCCTACGTGGTCTGCTGCCCTTTCACTTCCCCACCACACCTAATCTATCAGTAAAGCATACTCTACAGTAACCTTGTGTGTAATCTAGACCTAAATGCCCCTTCTAGTCCATCTATTCCATTCAGTTAAACATAATGGGTGAAAAGTGTTTTTATGTTTTTCATTAATGGGTTTCTCTTGTTCTTTGACAGTATTCTCTCTCTCTTCTGCTTTCTCTGTAACTGTCAGTCCACTGCTTGTTCAGGCCACTCCATAGGGGAGTGGTAGCCATGGTTCGCCACTCTGGCCAGATGGGCGATTACCAACCACACACATACACAACTATAGGGCAATATATAATAGTCAATCAGTATATGCAGCCAAACAAACTACAGTGATTTAGCACTGTAAACTCAGAATGTTCAATCTTGAACTTCAAAGCAAGTCTCATCAGTTTCCTCGTCCATTGGTGGTGTGTCTGGGATGTTCTAGTCAAGCTCCATCCTAAGAGAGTTGGCCATATATTCCCACAGAGGGATGAAGTGCCTCAACAGAAATGGCTTTTGCTGTATTTTGAAAAAAAGGCAGAGAACCAGTTGACATCCAGTTCGGTTCGAAGCAGTGTGTCCTTTAAAATCCTGTGCTTCATCTCTGAAATGATTTCCTGCGTCTGCCCTTGGAGAGATGTTCCTGATACAGTAGAAGGTCAGTGTCTTGGAAAAGTGCTGAAGTATCTTTAGAGGAATATAACAAGTGATAACATGTCTGAGTCGTGTGAGCCTACAGGGGAACGGAGCAAAATACCAAGGACCCTGGCTCTCTGATCCTGTCTGTGTTTTGATTTGAGAGATTTACCCCTTCTGCCTGCTTTCCTGTTTTTTTTTTTTGTTTGTGTTCTTCCAATAGCAGTTCTGCTGTAGAATTGCTGAATATTATTCTTATTCAGTATAACTGCAATACTGGAAACATCAGCTAAAAGAGCTGCTATCCCTACAATATAAACACACTTGTGCCTAAACAATTTCATGCTGATGATTGCTTCCTGACTATATTTTATGACATCTTGACGCATATACTTCTACACCTGGACTTGTTTGGATTTTCTGCAAAAACAGTCCCTAGACTGGGCAAGCAGAAGTCATGTAATCAGGATGTCTATCGTTAGTAGCAGGGTGATTGGATCAAAAAAGGAGTGTTGCCCTATTTATTTCAACAAGGACATGGTGTAGAGAATCATTCCCCAGTGGAAATCCTTATACTATACTTCTTGTTGTTATTTAGATATTGTTTGTTAGTTTGTTTAAGTTGTATGTTTGTGGGTTACTATTTCAATTCCCTTGGAGGTAATGTTTAATATAGTTTAGATTGAATGTTGTTGTGATGTGAAAAATGTTATCTGTCCCCATCTAATCTGATGATAGGTCTTGCAGTCACAGTGTGCGTCTGCCTGCCTGCTTGTATCTATCAGTGTTGTGCGTCACTTTTGGAAACCCCTGTGTTTTGCAGTCCTCTACAGACTGACAGGGTAGGTCTCCCCTGACGGTCCAGTCTTAACTGAGAACGCTGATATACCCTTGGAGACGTGCATCATCTTTCATTCCCTGCCTTGCTTTTGCCAGGGTCCCCCAATAATTGCAGAATTCTGCCCAGGATATTCTAAAGAGATTAGAACTGATTAAAAAATAAAAATAAATCTATTACAGTCTCAGTGATGCTTCTCTGTTTATGCTTTACCAGTGATAATTGGATGTGACCTGTTTGGTTATTGTTTTTTTTTCCTTCTTTTCTATAACACGTTGAAACTAATGATAATAAACTTTGGGGAACATAGCAGGGGAGCATAGAAAGTGGGGTTGACGGGGTTGTCAGACTTATATAACCATAAAATGTGGGCACATTCAAGAACTAGAATTCAGAACTCCCAATGTAGAATATGAATGCTCGCAGAGGAATGCTAAAACACTTGACAAACTTTGTGAAACTCTTGGAATGTATAGGTGCTATAGCACAGGAAACATGTTTCAAGAGCAAAAATGTTGTGTGTTTTTTTTCTTTCCTGGTACTGATATTGCTACATATGGCATTCCAAAATGAAAAGAAACAACCTATTGTTACAAGTAGACAAACAAAACTAAAACCACGAATATTTAACTTATGATGTAAATGCTGTACATGTTGCGAAACAGTTTCTTTTTTTAAAAGACATGCAGCACATATATCGTTCCTGAGCCAGTGCTGCATATCTTCAGTGTAATATTTAATGGTGTACAGAAAATATGAATGATTTAGTCTACTTTCAGGCAAAATAAAATAGTTTTCTCCTGTTATACATATGTTTTTACCCCCAGTTTTATGCAAGAGCTGCACAATTAATCAGGCAGAGTAGAAGTTGGAATTATTTGGGGAATATTGATCATGCTGGAACAAGTTTTCTGACACTTTCGATTCCTACCTGACTTCCAGTTCCCTTTGCTGCTCTCCAGTCACGTTGTCTCCTGTTTCTTCAAGGTGTCCAACATCTCTTGCTGCCAACCCCTCCCCCCCAGGGCATTACCACCACCTCCATGTTTCATTTTGCACTGCAAACACACTTCTCTGTTTCTGCTGGCCCACTCCACACGGTCAGATCGAGGGACACTTGACGAGAATAAAACCGCAGTCCACAGCGGGACACCGTACATTGTGCACCATTGTCCCGCCAATACTCCCTATAAAAATTGTTCTCTTATGCAGGAGAGAGCTTTAATACTTCTGCGAGCTGCCAGTATATACGCCAGATGCAAATTAAATGCTTTTCCTTTTGAAATATTCCTATTCCGTTTATAGGTTTACCAGAATATGATGAGACTGAGCACTGCATGAATAATTGAATGATACAAAGTGCAGGTGAGACTCAGCTCCCACACAGAGAACGGAGAAATGGAAATTATGTAATGATCCAGCATGGGAGAGAAAACGAGGGTTAGCAATATTTAGACACAGATTCTGCTTTCTTCCTGAGTGAATTTGTATGGCGTTAATATGTGACATTAATGCAGCTTGAACCTCTGTTCTTGTCATCCCATTATGTACGTCAAATGTGTTGGGACAGTGGTGATTAAAATGCAGAGCTGCAGCCACAGAAATTTAAATGGAGCATTAGCCTGAGGAATGGGGGGGTTTCGTTTGAGTTATTTCATAAATTGTTAACTTACTGCAGGAAGTTGTTTATGCATGACATGTAGAGTTTGTGCCGGTGGAGAGACTTCGCAAGCAGCAGGCTTTCATTTATAAAATATTGCTGGGAATCATCTGGCACCAAAGATGGTCAGTCGGGAATTTGTCGAGCAATGAAAGGGAAGTGGATTCGGTCTGGATGGCATGTGGATGCATCAGTGGTGTCTGCCGTTCAATTTTGATTGCCCCTCAAGCTGATGAGAGCGCTACCCGAATAACCATCTGAACTATGTCTAGAATGAAGCGGCTCTCAAGCACAGATTTCTAGATGAATGAGCTGAAAACTCGGAAGCAGAGCCTTTTGTAACGTTGTGTGGCACAGTCTGAAAACAATGTATCCGAGTTAATGGTGCATAATATGTAACGTGACTTATCTGTCCATTCACTTGATTGACCAGCCTCCTTGCAGTAGCATTCCAAAAATACTTGAGGATGCCACGTTGCTGCACGTAACTGAATTGGAGAGAATGTTTGCATTGTCACAATTGTGAGATTCTCCACCCAAGTCTTACGTCCAGTACATGGACTGAAATTGAGGTGGCAGGAATTTCACCCCCCCACCCCCCCTTCTCTCTTTCTCTCAGGAGCTATTTCTCACATTCTTAGAAAAGTATGTTGGGTTGTTTTTTGCTAATGGTCGTCATTTCAAACTCCCTACTGCCAAATAGCTGCAGGCACTGAACCTTTAACCTCAGGTCGTCTGCATTCCCAGAGTCTGCTGCTACCCAGCACTCTTATTTCGGTGGGCAGCTGGCAGAACTGCAGTCTTGCTTCACTTTGGCGACTGAAAGCTCAGCAAATGCATTGCTGGTTATATAATGTGGAGGATAGCAAGGGGGACCCATTGGGTCTGACAACAGATACCATGGCCACCTGCCCACAAAGTTCAAAGGGCATTGGAGCAGCTGCTGTGATTGGTTGAGTGCAACAATTCTCAGGACCTAATTAAAGGACTGGTCTGACTTCCAAGTAGAAGAATGTTAGATGCCTTTTAAATTCATTCTTTTCAATGATTATTACTTTTCTTTGTAATTTTATTACCACTAGAAGGAACAAGGAAACAAAGCTGAAGCTATGACGTTAATGTAAATTGCTCCAAACCATAAACTATAAAATGCAAAAACTTATGACGGCATGTATTTAATTAGGCTGTATCTTAACCTTTTATTTTGGGGGGTTATATATTTAATAAGGTATGAAATACAGGAGACAAGAGAAAAGTGAGAAATGGGAGCTATTGTTTGAAGGGGAATTTGCACCAGTTTGCATCGGAGAACAAAAGACCCCCAATCATTGCATTTGACCATGTTGTTAGCACTTGATTCTGTCATTTAATACTTTAATGAGATGATTATCTGTAATTATTCTTAGGGTTGAAAATCTTCAGATTAAACATTAGTAGTTCAAGATCTTTTAAAACTGTAGTTTGTGCACGAGATTCACAGATTAGGCCTATACTGTGGTACTTTTTCTTGATTCTCCTTTTTATTTTTATTGAGATTCAACTTTTTATCATGCTTGTCTTTTATATTTCTATTAAAGCCTGGAGCTTGTAGATCTAGTTACTGAATCTGTCAAGGTCTCATTGCTTTGCATGGCTGTGTTGATCTGTGTACTGTAGTGGACACACCCGGTCTGCTTCTCTAGCTCAACTTTTGTATCTCGTTTGCAAGATTGGAGGCGTGCGCTTGGCTGAGGCTTATGATGTGCCTGTAATTGCAGTTAAATGAACATGGCTGCCTCTGGGGCAGATGTAACCTTATTTGTCATGGTTGTCAGTCTGATCATGTCACACGGTCTGCTTTTCAGAAAACATTTCAGCCAGAAACTCTTATTCTGTTTTTGTTTTTTTTCTTTGTCTCACCCCCAACTAATACAATGAACGTTTTCTTTTTGGGGAAGTTCTGATGGTTCACAGAGCGTTTTATGAGAACCTTGCCTTCTTCATTACAATCTCTTTGGAACCTAATGAGTAATCGACTATTTATTTATTTTTTTACAGCCGGGTGAAGCTTGTGGCAGGGACTAGGAAACCTATTTCCATATGACTCACACTACTTTGCTCTTTGATACCGTTCCGTTGCTCTCCGTTTCCTTGTCAACTTTATTGTGGAAGCGGAGGTTTAATGGTTCATGAGGCACCTCCAATTGCTGTTCTCCAGCATCCCCTCGGCCCAAACGTTGACATTTACTGCTTCTTTGAAGAATTCCATCAGGGGAGAAGATTGAACTGGCTGGCTGCTGTACTTTATGACAGTGTGTGTAATTATCTTCCAGATAAACTTGTTGTGCTGCAATGCAGTGATCCTTATTATAGAACCACAGGGACTGGAGAGTGTCTGAGATTTTGAAAGGACAGGAAATGGAGTAGTCGTTTGTATTACCCGTCTCTTTAGCCAGTGTGGGAGTTACTAAGTGTAGAAAGATTAGTTTGCCTGTTTGTGTTTAGAAGTAGTTTCTCCTCATCGTACGTAGGGTGACCATATGGCTCCGTAGTCACCGGATGGGATTTTTAAATGGTCTTCAAACGGAAAGTCATTAACATTTAGATCAAGCAAATCAAGCATCGCACGGTTGCTAGATTGAGTACTATTGCTTAATGAATTGCACAGCAGTAGAAATAATGCATTTAAGACTCATCGTGTATTGGTTTTGCTTAAGAATGCATTTGTATTTTCTTTGTTGGCGTTTGCACATATTAATAGGTTACAGTCACTATTTCTCTCCTGTTTCATAATGTATCGTGTTTTAAAGGGAGGAATTTTATAATGTCAAAAGAGACAAGGTTAGCCAGTTCTCATTCAGCTGCTGTCGAGGTGGGTGGCAGGGCTGTGTCAAGGCATCTCTGTGGTAAAAAAAGGTGGTATGTGCTAGCATTGTGAGACTGAGGGAGGCAGGCAGGGACAGTGTCTCTCTACTTTCAGCCCTCAATGCCTAGTGAGCCAGTGTCTCAATAAGGAAGAAAACTTAGAATAACTAAGAAGCTGTTTGTCACTTAACCTGAAGCCCCCCCACAGATGCACTGGGATACATATGAACATTCATTGCCCATTGTCTCAATGAAACAAGTTACTATTGTTAAGGATCTGCAGTGTTTCTGTGGATTACCTGCAGCTGTTGTCTTGTTTTCCAAGTAACATCAGAATAAAAGTTTATTTTGACTTGTGTAGACTGAAACAGAAGAGGGGGTGGTGTTGACTTCATAATATTCTGAAGTAAAGTGTATTTACCAAATACAAGTCATAGAAGGTTTGTGTGCGGACAGGTTAAACTATTTTAAATCATAAAATCAAATGGCTCAAGAAAAATAGTTAAGAAACAAAACAAAAACAATAATCATTAGTTCTTACCATCCTCTGCAACCCACCCACTCAATTACAATAGATAATCTCTATACAAGATGTAAAAACATCTGCAACATCCAAAATATGGGGATATAATTTTATATAACCTCTGTAGATACCTGCTGCTACTTCTAAAGACACATTTGAGGTGAGCTACTCAACCATGGCCCTTACGGTACATGAGCTGCCTGTGACTCTGTAAAATCGGAGGGTCTACTGGCTTTCAGTAATACAAAGCTTGCTGTTGTAGGTTAACTTCCTTTCAAGTCACTGTAATAAGCTTCACCCTTCCCTCCCCCTGTTGCTGTCCTTGTCTATTGAGAGAGAGAGAGAGCGAGAGAGAGAGAGAGAGAGAGCTGCTTGTGCCGCCCGATTCCCGAGGCTCGGTGGCCTCCAGCTTGTTGATGCCGTGGTTACTGATTGGAAGGGACAGTCTGGCTGCAGCGCCATCTGAAACGCTGTGACTAGTCAGACTGTCTTCCTCTTCCTAACATTGTCATGACAGGGCAGTGCTGAGCCTTTGTAAGTAGCCTCCTTCATTGCCAGCCCTAATAATGTGGTGTAAGCTATATAAAGTAAACAAAAGTCTTATGTTGGTGTCTGCGATTCATTATTTTGAGTATAGGTGAAGCAGGCTATACTCGGCAAGCTTTTGAAATGACATTTCTTACTCTGCACTTAGATTGAGCTTCAGAATAGCAGATTCCAGAGCCATTCAAATTGTCCCTTGGAAGAACCAAAATTATATGGTACCTTGTTTGTTTTTTCCTGTGTGAAGAGACGGCTATTGGGTTTAATCTTGAACTGGGCTGCTCCTTGCGTCAATTGGATTGTGACACACAAACTGTGACAAGCAGATGATTAAGACCTTGCATCGTATTCCCAGGGTTACATAAACACTTCAGGATAAGTGTGCCAGGGGCCTTGTCTTTGACCTTAGGCCAGTAGAGGCTTTCTGTATTCGGATCGTGTCAAGTCTCCAGAGATCGGAAGCCTGTGACGGCAGGATTCAAGATTTTATGGTCAGTCTGCAAGATCCAAGTGCAGTACCACTTCCAGATGTTTCTACCCAACTGATTTTTTGATTCATGCAGAATTAAGCTTTAGGTTTACAACACTAATACATTCAGCTTGCAGCAGAACACTACCAGCAGTTATTTTAAGCTGTGTCCCTGCCAAAGATATAGAAGACATAGCCCTTGGCATTTTGGATACTTTGCCATTTAACATGAATGTTGTTTGATTAACACAAGATTCTAATGACTACAAAATTTTTTCATCATTAAGTGAGGAAATAAATCAATAAATTAGATCCGTTATTATGATTTTATATTTTTACATTTATATTGTGGTGCATTGCTGGGTGGGACACAAAATGGCCTCCAGGAATGCCCCTACTTTCCCCTGGAGGCCCGACCTATTTATTGAACCCAGCAACGTGGTCTGCCTCCACTGCCACCACGGTGCCACAATATTTAATCTTCACTTAAATAAGGATTCTCTATGTACTTCTGATTCTGGTCTTTGTGTGCATTATATTCAATGTTTTGGACTGTTGTACCAAAGTAGATCAACCCAGTGAGGAATGTAGTGATCTTGTTAATTAAAAATACTGTATTCGGGATCAGATGTCCTGTGTTTCTGTTGTCAAGCGCAGGGTGTAGCAGTTGTGGCAGCTGCTACTCCCTTGGTTGGTGTGGCATAGCAACAGTATCAAGTTTTGCTGCATTTCCAGGACATGTTGGGAGGTTGGTGGCTCTCTAGCCACTCGCAGCCAGGATGGAGCTTGAGAGACGGCACCCATGGCCACCCATGACCAGGAGTTGATAGGTAGAGCTTGTCTGGGCATTTTAACCCAACCCTCACCATGGCAGCTGCTCTGCCCACTCACAGGATCAGTAGGGCTTGTAAAGATCAAATCACATGGCTCAGACTAAGATTACAGTACCACTATACTTACGTAGATTTTGAAAAATAGGTCTTGGTTTAAAATAAGTATATAAATGGTAAAACTAACTATTTTAACTTTTCTTTTTTTGGCCTATAGAACTGAATTGTTTTCCCAGTGTGTTGTACACAGGTCATTCCATCTTTGTTTTTGTCAAAATTAGCTAAAGAAAACGCATCTACAGGCAGTAAGAACATTAATTACGGGTCAAGGAGTTGGTCTGAGCATCTTTGAAGGTTTCATTTTTGGAAGCTGGGCTAGAGATATGAATTAGTTGCAAATCGTTCAAACGTGTTTTTAGGCTGTAGCAGTAGATGGGTTGCGCTTGCATTCTCTTTTCACCTAAAGATTCTACCAGGCTGTGAAGAAAATCTTTTCTTTTCAAAATTGCACTTTTGCACTGCTGAAGTAATTAGATTCTCTCTCATCTCATTGGAGAGAGAGAGAGAGAGAGAGAGAGAGTCCAAGAAGATTTCCAAATGGCTGCCCATGTCTGTAAATCCATTTACAAGAAATTGGATTTCTGGATCTAACCTGATTTCAAACCTGGGAACAGATTTGACACTTTAGAAGTGAGACAGTCGGGATTTTCTGCACTTGGTTAAATTACTTAGTCAACAAATACAATCGGATGCAGTGTTGTATTCAGTGTGAAATTTGCCATTATATGTTCTGCATATCTAATCCACAAAACAACAGACAATTGCAAAGCTTAGGCTATAGTATGAATACATTTTGGACATACCAGCTATAGATATTACTGTATTGTATTTTGACAAGTAGTGTATATCAATTTGGTTGAACAACATGTTTGTGAAGAGCGACTGGGGAGCTTCTTTACATTCTGTTGACAGCATTCTTGCATTTGAGATATCATTTACCTTGGTTTTTAATTTCAGTAACAAAAACATGGGCTGTGTTTTAGTGCAACAGCTTGACAAAAGTTGCTATCATTTGGGATTCATACAGTACATCTTATCATATATTGACTGAGCCAATTTATAATTACAGAATTATGAGAAAAAGACCAATTTTATTATAATTGATCACAAAACAGGAGAAGAAACGCATCATCAGGGTCGACATAAGTCTTGTCATTTGGGCTTCTTGTTCTTTGGATGGTGCTTTTGAATGAGCAAAGTAGTGGTTTGATTTGCTCACAGTAGGACATTTGTCTCGCTGCTTTGAAACCTGGAAAACTGAGCTGACTGTTGATTGCATGGCACTCGATTTGAATAAAAGCTGTAGCGGTGAGTTGATTTTCGCGGGGGTTCCAAAGGTTGGAAGTCTAGAGGGTCTAGAAGAAACCTTCGCCTCACTGTTACACTATACAGGCTCCTGACAGCTTTGTCATTTCTAAACTGGGACCATAATGTCTTGTATACTGTTGATTGTAAGAGGCTGTCTGCCAGTTACTGATATTGAAGAAAAGAACAGCCACTGCAGTGTCATCTCAAAGCTACCGGCTTTTTATTTATTAATTAATTTATTTCTTGTGATAGTGGCCATGGACACACTTGTCAGCATTTGTGTGCTCCAAAAATGGGGCATTATTTAAAGGGTTCACAATGTCGAAAACGCACTTGTAATACACAGAGCAGATCACACTTGTATGCGACTGCCTGGATAATCCCTTTCCCCCCAATTTAGTCTGTCTGGATGGTAGCATGAGAAACAACAAAGGGTTCAAGGAAAGGCCAATTGGAAAAAAATGGGGTTGTCTTGACTTGAAAACTTACGCTACATAAAACCTTGGTCACCTCCGTTCTTTATCTGGAATGGTGAGTATACTCTAGCGAGCAAGACTCATAACTATTGCGGAGCTTTAATGATCAGTATCTTGCTGGTATGTGCTGTAACCCTTAGGAAGTAGACAGTGATTTTTAAGCCTTTGTTCCTTATCTGTACCTGCTGATGTCAGAAGACTGTCGTCTAAGTATGCATCTACTGGGGCAAGTGACTGATGTTCACTTCAGATTTATAGGAAGTCCAGCGCATTGTTTAAACCTTCCTGTCCTAATTTGAATGAGAAGCACAGTTTATTTAATTTGCCCTTTCCTCTCCCACCTGGAAATATTGTTTGTAACTCAATATTGCTCAATCGTAGCTGAAGGAAAGTATGATCACGCATTTTGTGAAAATTCTGAAGTTCGGTACTTACAGTAGTTCCCCAAATAGCCTTGAAATCTTTCCACAAGCGGTTTTATTTTCTCATTTCTTTTCAGAGTAAAGTAGATTGACAATGATGCTCCAGAAGAAACCTCAATGTTGCACAGAATGTGCGTCTCAGGATATGAAACGGATGCAATAAACCTTAAGATTAAAGCTCATATGTACCAAATGATTTGCAGCCCCATTCGAAAAAATATCACTGTTGTACAATTATGGGAAAAACTAAGACAACGGGTGGGCAAATATTCCATTTCAACTCTGCAAGGAAATGATCTGCTCGGTAATCTAAAAATGAACAACACAACAGAGCTGACAACACTATGCAGCCTTCATATGATCTCAGACATGCCATGCACCATGCCACCCCAGCAACACCTCTCTCTGAGCTGTTGTCAGGTCCTCGTGCTCTGACTGTCTCCGATCTAGACAATTGAAATTCTGTAGGCATGACATTTGTCAATTCCAGTTCCAATTCCATAAATGAACTGGGAACTGATCCCAAGCCTGTCCACTTGCATTTATTTAGGCCCATTTACTTTTAACCATAAGGAAACATTTGACAACAGGGAAATAGTTATTCTGACTTTTCTGTCTGAGCATTGTGCAGCAATTTCCTTTCCCTGTCATTTTTTTGCTTTTTCTTCTCTCTCTCTCTCTCGATCTCAATGTTAAATGCATGGGGCTGCTTTGCCTGCATTGTCTTTTCTGTCTAGTTCCAAGCTTGTTGTGTGTGCCTAAGCTTCCAAAGATCATGCCATATCAAAGTAAGGAAAAACAGGATAATGAGGGAGAGCAGTAGTGCTGCAATGCAGTGATAATCGGGGAAGGAAGGGGAGGGGGGGTTAGTTGTAGCAGACGTCACAGCTATTAATAATGACTGCTATTCCATACATCAGCTTTTTGGGAGGGACGGGAACTTAGAGCCAAGCGCCAGGGATATTTATAGGTTAAGGTCATGGGATGAGTGTCTCGCAATCTAGAAAATGAGGCTTAAAATATAAAACTAACCGGCACTGAAGGGGGAAACAAAAACGGATCTTCATCTGCTTTTAATATAACCCACGCAATTTATGGTTGCTTACACGTAATGTTTGGTTTACGGAAGCATTCATTGTGCGTCATCTTTAAGTAATGTTGCATATACAGCATTTAATTGCTGTGATATTTCCAGTTTCAGTAGCAGGACAATATTACGCAGGAAAATAATAACAAAATAAACTGTTTTATATCCTGTAGCCGAGAAACAGCCGAGGCTTCCCGCAGTACAGTCCACAGAGTGAGAGCACACATCCACACACACAGACGCGCGCACACACACTGCAGCGGTCTCCACGGAAACCAGTGGGTAGCAATGAGGCAGTGTGCGATTTCCTCCCTGCTGCTTTCCAGTCTGACGTCTTTCACAGATCAGACGTTGTGAAACGCAGAGGAGAAAATGAGAAGCTCTTCCTGCCAGATTTATTAGTATTAATAAATAAATACATTGGGAATTGTATTAGCTCTTATTTTAACACCTCTTTTTTGAGACAAAATTTGGGGGGGGGGGGGGGTTAATCTTTTTTTTGCCAGGCTGGAAACTTCAAAACCATTTAAGAATCTGTATATACACTCACCTAAAGGATTATTAGGAACACCATACTAATACTGTGTTTGACCCCCTTTCGCCTTCAGAACTGCCTTAATTCTACGTGGCATTGATTCAACAAGGTGCTGAAAGCATTCTTTAGAAATGTTGGCCCATATTGATAGGATAGCATCTTGCAGTTGATGGAGATTTGTGGGATGCACATCCAGGGCACGAAGCTCCCGTTCCACCACATCCCAAAGATGCTCTATTGGGTTGAGATCTGGTGACTGTGGGCGCCAGTTTAGTACAGTGAACTCATTGTCATGTTCAAGAAACCAATTTGAAATGATTCGACCTTTGTGACATGGTGCATTATCCTGCTGGAAGTAGCCATCAGAGGATGGGTACATGGTGGTCATAAAGGGATGGACATGGTCAGAAACAATGCTCAGGTAGGCCGTGGCATTTAAACGATGCCCGATTGGCACTAAGGGGCCTAAAGTGTGCCAAGAAAACATCCCCCACACCATTACACCACCACCACCAGCCTGCACAGTGGTAACAAGGCATGATGGATCCATGTTCTCATTCTGTTTACGCCAAATTCTGACTCTACCATCTGAATGTCTCAACAGAAATCGAGACTCATCAGACCAGGCAACATTTTTCCAGTCTTCAACTGTCCAATTTTGGTGAGCTTGTGCAAATTGTAGCCTCTTTTTCCTATTTGTAGTGGAGATGAGTGGTACCCGGTGGGGTCTTCTGCTGTTGTAGCCCATCCGCCTCAAGGTTGTACGTGTTGTGGCTTCACAAATGCTTTGCTGCATACCTCGGTTGTAACGAGTGGTTATTTCAGTCAAAGTTGCTCTTCTATCAGCTTGAATGAGTCGGCCCATTCTCCTCTGACCTCTAGCATCAACAAGGCATTTTCGCCCACAGGACTGCCGCATACTGGATGTTTTTCCCTTTTCACACCATTCTTTGTAAACCCTAGAAATGGTTGTGCGTGAAAATCCCAGTAACTGAGCAGATTGTGAAATACTCAGACCGGCCCGTCTGGCACCAACAACCATGCCACGCTCAAAATTGCTTAAATCACCTTTCTTTCCCATTCAGACATTCAGTTTGGAGTTCAGGAGATTGTCTTGACCAGGACCACACCCCTAAATGCATTGAAGCAACTGCCATGTGATTGGTTGGTTAGATAATTGCATTAATGAGAAATTGAACAGGTGTTCCTAATAATCCTTTAGGTGAGTGTATGCATCAAATAAGCACGACACACTAATGCCTGCTGTACACTTGTTAAAGATGAGATGGCAGTGCCACTCGTTATTTCTCTAATCAACACAGCAATAATACAAAACACTACTGTTATGTATTATTACTATAAAGAATAAAAACAGTAGTGATATTAATATTAATAGTGGTAGTTGTAATATTATTCTATATTATAATTATTAATTCATGCCTTGCGCCCTATGCCTGTCGGAATCGGCTACGGCTTCCCAGCGACCCTCATCAGGATAAGCGGTTTCGAAGATGGATGGATTATAATGATTATAAAATATTACAAATATTTTTTTATATACCACTGTAATTTGGGTAGTCCACAATACAACTGCGAACCTAAAACTAAACAGAAGAGCCAAAGTGTTGGATATGTGTAAGTATACATACTGTATATCTATACAGACAGATAGTACTGACATTTTACTGACTGACTTTCACTGACCCTATAAACTCAAGTGGCACCCACAGGGGTCGGGGTGGCACCGAAAGCCAATGAGACCCTGGCTGACTTCCAGCTTCCTACCCAACCATGCCACGGCTCGGCCCATTGTGAAACGCCCACTCAGAAAAACAAGTCGCTCTTGGCCGATGACAAAGCCTAATACCATTGCCTTACAGTATTTAATATCTTTAAGCTCCAGTCCTGGAGGGCCAGAGCACTCCTGGTTTTCTGTATACCTGAGCTGTAATTATTCACTTTAACTGAACTGATTTAACCCCTTTCCTAAGGCTAATGCAGGTAATGATATGAGCCCCTTAAAACCTGTCACACTGTGATCCTGGAGGACAGGATTAGAAGAACACCATGATACAGAGTCCTCTCTCAGGTCTTAATGAGAGTTTGAGGTTAGTGGGTCCCGTTCAAAAGACTTATCATGTGAAGACCTCTAAACTACAGCTCTGACTCATTTCCTCCAGGCCAGCAGTGTCTTCTGGGTATTGTTCCAAATGGGTGCATTTAATACTGGCCTCCAGGCTGCCATAGCACTTCACCTTGAATCAAAATAATATGTTAAAGAGCTACATTATATTACATTCTTCTTCCATACAATTTCCCATTTCTACAGCTGGGTGTTTACTGGAACACTCTAGGTAAAGTACCTTGCTCAAGGGTACAACAGCAGTGGCCCCCACCTGGGATTGAACCCATGTTTATGAAATGTAAGAATTGATTCTGCTTGACTGAAAACAGCAAGTTTACTGTTTGGTTGAGCAGGGCATCACCAAGGACTGAGTTCGCTCAGATAACCGTTGCTCCTTAAGACTGTGTGCTTGAAGGACTTTGCAGTGCCTTCTGCTCTAACTAGCAAGTGAGTTTAGTCTCTTCCTTTCCTGTTTGTGATGTGAAGAGGCAGCTGGATTAATGGCTTTGAGTCAGAGAATGCAGCTTTTGTGTTCCATGCAGAAATATAACGGAGACAGGCGAATAACTGTTTCACATTGGAGAGTATTTTTTCCCCCCCTTCAAGTTAACATTTCTATCCTTCTCATTCAGGCCTTAAATTGTTATGCAGGCAGTTGACCGATGGCCATACAGCTCTCAGACACAGAGCTATGGCGGTGACGCTGTTCAAAATAATAATAATTAAAATATAAAGGTTCAGAAAATGCATTTTAATCTTTGGGGTAAAAGGGTTTTGAATGTTCAGATTGGTGTTTTATTTTTAAAAGAGCCTTAGAGAGAGGATTATAGTAATTTCTTCTTGTGCAGCATGGAATACAGTATTGAATTAAAACCTATATTATAGTACAGCATCGTTTAGCTCGGAGGCTGGGTTATAGATCGTGAGATATGCGAAAAAGTTGGCTTTCTGAATAGGTCTTGAAAATGATCGCTACATCCTGCATTCAAAATATAATGTACATTCTTCTTTAAACACCGGGATCTGCTGTACTTTAAGGATTAAGCAGGTCTAAGTGAGATTAAAAAACACAAAGACATGCCAATGGGGTTTTATAATGAATGCATTTATTTTGTGTGGGTTTTGTTTCACAACCTGTATTCCACTTTCTAACTGAAATTATTCACTTGGTGTTCACTTCGTGCAGTTGAACTTGTCTTTAAAGTTTTAATTGAAATGTAAAGTCAGCCATGTTTCTTATGTAAGAAAATAATGCTTTTTATTAATCTTGAAAGGAGTTGTTTACATTGTTTACACACTGTGAATGTGACTTTGCTTCACATGCTGTGTAATGCCTGTTTTTCTGTCCAAATATCAGAC
This sequence comes from Amia ocellicauda, assembly GCF_036373705.1. Classification (NCBI taxonomy): domain Eukaryota; kingdom Metazoa; phylum Chordata; class Actinopteri; order Amiiformes; family Amiidae; genus Amia; species Amia ocellicauda. Next base: position 6,273,760 of record NC_089867.1, read on the forward strand.
TTTCTTCTGGAGATCCCCACTTATTCAATGATGGAAAGACAACAAATATTTAAGAAGGTGTAATGTCTTTAAATCGGAAGTTATATTGTATTTTGCATATAGATTATAGACAAGAATCACTCAAGCTATAGAGAGACCTTGACAATGGTTTATAGTTTTCCTGTAAGCTTGATAAGAAATGTGAATCATCTGATAAAGGGCAGGCAGCTAATGACTATGACTTGTATAATATCTTCTTGCCTTATAACTCTCTCTTTTAAGCCCAAACAGGCTTTCTCAGGCATAACAGATGTATGGTCCAGCAAGCAGTAAATAGTGTCATGGTTGATTAGACTATCCTGAAACTTGTTTTTCTTTTTGCTAGTTTATTCCTTTTCATGCTTTCATGCTTTGTATTGCTGAGGGATGCATGTCAGGATTTCCTCATTTTCTAGTGGGTGAGCAGTTAGTGTGGTTAAGAAAGGCTGATCGATGCTTTTCTCAGTGCATCGATTATTTTATTTCTTTGTATCTGTTTGTCCAGCCCTGCATGTTTGTTCAGTAGATTGAATAATATTGAGGCTGATGCTGACAGTTTTTACAGAAGCTTCTGGGAGGTGTGCTTTCTTGGTCTGTATACTTACGCAAACTGTAATTTCCTCTCTGCTACATTCCTTGAGTTGATATGGAAAAGTCTTGACTGTTTTTCTCATGATGTTTTGAATGCAAGTTTCAGGAAATATGCGTTGCTATGCAGTTGTGATTTGACAAACACAAAAAACAGTTGTGTACGCGTCTAAATGACTCTATTTATCATGATGTATGGGAGAGGATATTTAAATATACGTGGATGACCACTAATTTAGGAACAACCCACTCTTAAAATTAGGAGGGGAACTTAATGCGTTGCCATGACATTTCCAGCATTTACAGATGCTTTTCTTTCTTTTTTTTTGTTTTGTTTACATGGTGTTTCAAACAGGAGAAAGTGGATGACCCTGCCCTTAGAGATGCTTGGCCATTGATTCATGCTGAGGCATGTGTGTGATATTTTCAGTGCTGTATGTGTGTGATATGTTCAGTGCCAAGTCCAGATTCATGACTGTGGTGTTCAGTGTCAAGTGCATGTAAACCCAGACATTTAACATAAACTTCTTAAATGAGGTCACATCAAGGTAGACTATTAATAGATATTTAATTTTTTTTGTTGCTCTTTGAACATTTCATTCATTTTATTTTATTTCCATTTGAAGATTTGTGATGCGGGGGCAGAAAACCCAAATTTCCTAAATATGAATTTTTCCATTCCCCCCAAAATAAACCTGAACCGAGAAATGAGAAACAGAGTCCAGAAGAAATTATCTTATAGATCTGATCTACCAAGCTGATCCATTTAATGACATGATCCGGGCCCCCTATTATAAGCTACGAGCAGGAGGAACAAGGCTCTTAATGGGCTTTGCAACTCTAGATGGCTATTGAAAGCAGAGGGCCGGTGAGCTGCATGTATTAGGTGACGCTCCGCAAGAATTCCAGCCGGATACCATTTCCCAGCCTATGGCGCAGCAGTTCAACCTAGACGTATGCCATTGCCTTGCTAAATGAAATCATGCAGTATTTAGCAAGTGGGGGGGGCTGAGTACAACTTATTAAATGGAAAATGTCATCTGTCTTCAAACTATGTGATTGCCCCTGCTGCCAATGAATGGCGTTAGTGTGGATTAGTGGAATGATGTTACACTGTAAGTAATCCCTTCGTTTAAAAATGTAAAGCCCCTTTATTCACCAGCAGTGGCCGAGTGAAAAGTGAATTATGCTGCAAGATATTACTAGACTTTTTTTTTTGCTGCTTTGTTTTTTAATAGCAGGTCTATACAGTTTCCTTGGTAACGGGGACTTCGTTTTCCTGTAAGAGCAAATGCAGAATCAAATCACATTCTTACTAAATCCTACATGGTATTTACAAATGCACAGTGAAAACTGGTTCCGCATAGTCAATTGATTCATGCCTTCTACTGCCATAGTACTACACACCTGAAATATGGTTAACATACAAATAATGAAAAGCTTTTATTGTGGCTTCTTATTCATAGTACAGGTGTACAATATACAGTGTGTATGTGATCACACAAACACCAGGTGAAAAAAGTTCCCCTTGTATGTCTCTGTAATTTTATGTAATCTGTGGAGTAAAAACCTTTTTTGAATCTTATCAGATAACTCAGACGGAAGCGGCACAAGAATGAAAAGAAAATGTAAAGCATCATTAAAAAAAAACAAAAGTTCTTGTCACAGTTAAAGAAGGCACCTGCTTTTTAATGCCAAATCAAGTGGAAACTGATCCCAGCATGATTGTCTGAAAAGAACTATGATATGGATCAAAGATAATATCATAGATTTATATGCTGGTTTTCAAGTCACCTGAGGCTTTCTTCAGTGTATGTGGTCTACAGCATTAGTATGCAACACTTACGGACTGTATTGCCTTTTGTTTATTTTTTATTTTTTTTTATTATTCAGCCAGGCCTATGTTTTGTGAAAGCATGGATTTTAGTAATACAAGAGGTAGCCTGTCACTAACAGCTCTGTGCGTGAGCAGTGCTGTTTGTTTAAGGATAAGAAGTAAGCTTGTATAAGGAGGTTCGTGTTAATTCCAAACAATCTCGCCTCATTACCCATACAATATGAATTCAGAAGCGCTTTTCAGATTGAATGCTCACTGTATGTGGAAGGACACCAGAACCTGGAATTTTGGGGTTTTAATATATAAGGTGACTGTTTTAACAAGCCGTTTCTTTATTTACTTATTTACTTAAAATACAGTATTTCAATCCCCAGTGCCATCTGCTGTGCTTATTTGATTATTTATATATATATATATATGTATACATGTGTGTGTGTATATATATATATATATATATATATATATATATATATATGTATATGTATATGTATATGTATATATATATATATATATGTATATGTATATGTATATATATATATATATATATATATATGTATATGTATATGTATATATATATATATATATATATATATATATATATATATATATATATATATATGTATATGTGTATATATATATATATATATATGTGTATATATAATTAATATATGTATATGTGTGTATATATATATATATATATATATATAATATAATTATCTACATCTGCATCAGTGCAATGAAACCTATGCCGTTCAGTCTTAAAACTAAGCATGTATTGTATCATACATAGTGAGCAGGTATTCAGTTAGACTGCTGATGTTTTAAATTTAAAGTTAGACTGCTGACATTCATGGATTTTTCTTGCCAGACACTAAATATGGTGTTTAGTTAATTAAAAGCAAACCAATTATGTCTGAAAGTACGTGGCACAACTTGGCACAGACAGCATTTGATAGAAGCAGCAAATACCTGGGCTAGCTGCGAGTTTGAGGTAAAATGTTACTACTTTGTCATTCCCACCGCCTTCCCTCCCAAGTATTTTATTAATATTTCACCAACAAAAGTTCAGTTTTCACGCAGAACTGCATCTTATAAACGGGAGGTATGTTTTGCATTGACAGCATCCTCTATTGATGAAATCTGCTCTGTGAGCTTTTTTAATTATTTTTTGTCCCCCTGTTAGAAGGACACTTTGATTAGGTCTCCAGAGCCTGTCTCTTGGGTTGAAGAGCACAGCTGTATTGTCTAGTTAGCGCTGCCAAGAGCAGAGCAATCGTGTTGTTCCTCAGTTACGGTGCCAAGAGTGCAAAGGAAGTGGCGGAGAGGGGGAGACGTGAGTGAAACAGCCTTTCCCCCCCATTCACGAACCAGTAACCAGGAGCACAAAAGGCGTTTGTCACTCGTCAGGGGGATGGGGAAGTCGTTTCCTGCCGAGATATTCTTCTCTGCCCCCTGGAATAGTAGGACGGACGTATCCTCACAAGATTGACACGGAGAAGATTGTCACTCACACACTTCGTATAAGAACAGCCTAGACCACACCTATTTACAGCACACCGCTCATTTGAGTTCTGTGCAGACTGAGCAAACAAAATTTGATTACATAGTCTCCAACCTACAACGTTTCTGTGCCAACTGGTAAGGAACAAATAGATACACTACATTGCCATTTGCAGTGCTCCTCGAAATATAATGGAGGAAAAACAAACAAACACCCAACTCAGGATTAACAGTTTTCGGAGTGTCTGGGTCAATGATGCTTGGAAAATGTTTTCTTTGAAATATGAAAGATGCCTTGATGTAAGATCAGACTACACTATGCAGTATTTGGTTCATAAATCATTGAAACTGACACTTCAAAGTGTTAAATAGGGCACAAGCAACAAACCATGCAAGCAAACAAGGGAATGCACTTAAAGAATTATGCATATTTGGAACAAGAGCCATTTGACCTTTAAAATCTGCTCTGCGGTAAAATTCTAACTCATAATTTGTAAACGGTGTAACGACAGGTGAAGTAACTTGGCTGTAGCACTTCATTTTGTAACTTTCACTCACTAATTATATAAATGTAGCAAGCAGGATTTTCTTAATACCAGCTCTGTAGAGAATGTCTGCATTCCATTTGATTTCCTCTTGCACCCCCACTATTTATTTTGTGATTTATTCAACCTTTCTAACAGTTACTGCAAATTCAACATGTGTCTGAATTGCTGCTTCAGTTGCTTTTCACGATGCGCATTCTCTTCGGGATAGCTTTGCCACCTGCCCCCTCTGGACACGTTGCCTACATGGCGATTTGCAAGCAGTGTATAAGTTTAGTGGGGCAGGAACGGGACTGGCCTGCTGATGAGGTAAAGGGGATACAGGAACAATTGCGCTCAACAGAGTTCTTGTCTCCAGAACAATGTGGCAGTCTGTGCAGCCAAGGGTTGTGCGGCTGCGTCTATAATAGAGATGGGGGCCATTCTTTTATATATTAGGAGGAACTGGGCCCTTTTTTTGTGCAGGCATTTCTTAAGGATTTTTCAAGCATGTTTTGGCACTCCATCCCCCTTCATACCCCCTTTTTTAAAATGAGGTCATTTGCTGCATTTCATTTGTTTAAACTTCACAGTCTCACAGAGGTGGTCATTATTATAATTATTTTTTTAATTGTTTACATGTTTTTGCCTTATTACCTGAAAAGTATCGAGATATCATATACATATTACAATCCTTGCATTTTTATTAAATACATTTTTCTTTCTTTTTATGGGGGGGTGGGAGATGAGGTTCACTTCACAAACCTTTTCAATGTGTCCTGTAGCTCCCTTGTCTAAAGAAGCATAGCTATTAAAGTATGGGCTGTAACTGTATGAATGTATATCACACAGTGCTGCTTTAATAGGACCCAGCTAACTCTTAAAGACCACTAAGAGAAATTGTGGCTTTAAACACTCGTTACATCTAAGTGTTAAGAGTCTAAATCAGGCATTTTGTTTGCAAAGTATCTCCAGCATGGCATTTGATATTCCAAAATGCAGTACTTTGAACTGCTTAGACTAAAGTCAGATGTCTTGGTGAAAGCAACATTCAAAGCTCTGTTGGTCAAGCTATGATGTCCCTACCGTTGACTGTTGACATTGTAAGGATGCAAAAATGGTCCACCAGTGTCTGTCGGAAGAAGAAAAACATGACTGAATCTTTTCTATGCTTGGCCGTTAAGGGTTTCTGTATGCTTTCAGATGGATTTGAACATTTATTTTAGTAAGCGATTGTGGATGGCAACTCTTTTGTTCATAATTCAATTTGATCCTGTCTCATTTGTCTTGTCTTTCAACTCGGAGCATGGATAACCAACTAAGCAAACACAAGTTAGCATATATTTCACATCTGTTACAGATAAGCTTGCCTTTGAAAATGGCTTAACCATTTCTGACCATTATCTATGCACTTTTTGCTTTCTGTTTCTGTAGTCCATGTAGACAAGAGTGTGGCTTTCCTGGTACACTGGTACACTTTCCTAAACAAAGTCATACGCTTGTGATTAGTTGTATTTGAAAAGAAAGAAAGAAAATCGTTACGAGTTGTGAATTAAGTGTTACATTGGAATATTTTAATTTGTAAACTGACCAGTCTCTCCATCTTTTTCAGGAGGTACAAGAGACATTGGATCTGCACTGACGAGGATGTGTATGAGACACAGAAGTATAGAATCGAAACTTCGACAGTTTTCTGCGTAAGTCTGATTTTTGTTTTCGGTATCATGTCCTTAACCCCTTAACCCCTTGTCTGCATGTTTTTTGTTCTGGATTGTTGAAAACCTGTTTCTTAACATGGGTAAATGCAGACAATTTTAGGTAAGTGATGTATTTCAATTAAAACTATTTCAATTTAAGTTAATATGCTGCATTAAAGGGATTAATCATCCCTGCTGTATTCATAGGTCATGGTCTTTACAGGGGTGGAAGAAGCCCGATATTTCCATTGTCTACCGTGGTTTTCAATAGTCTTTGGTAAAGATACAGCCCGTTGATCCAGAACAGCCTTGTGTGCCTTCCATAACATGTCAATCTTTTGAAAAGGCATTTCAGGCAACTAACTGACAGTCCTTGAACTTCGTTGCTTTTTCAACAAAATAAATGACCACTTTTTCAAGTGAGTGAACTGTAGAAGATCTGCATTTTCTCTACCCAACACTGATGAACAACAGGGTTTGTCATGAGTTTTTCCACCAGTTTTCTACTTTTACTTCCCCTCTAGCCTGGAAATCAGTCTAAAATATAGGAAAGTGTCAGACAATATAAGGGCTCCAATTCAGTCCTGTTTCCAATGAGTAGCGGAATTTGTACACGAAAACTGCAGGGAGTAAAAGGAAACATTTATGTGGAGTCAGAGGCCTGAGGCCAGCAACTATTAAAGTAGTATAAAATAACCATAACAGCAGCTAATGTGGTCCCTCCATGTGAAACATCCCTGCAACCAATGTGTTTAAGTCAACGGACGTCTCTCCACACACTTTGCAGTTTAACTGTCTTTTTTTTTCATGCTAGTAATCAAAACCTTTTAAGGGGAGAAAATACATTACTGAAGAGCCAATATGGTTTATTGATTTGTAGTTCTGTTGAAATGCCTTTCTGAAGTTGTCAACTGTCACACAGGAGCGTCCTCAACACTTCCTGAGAATATTGGTGGTCTAGGTTTCCCAGTTCTTAGTCCACCACTGACGGTTAACCCTGGAGTTTCCCCTCTTGTATTCTGCTGAAAACCTTTGGTGTGGGTTGTCTTCATAACGTCACACCTGCTAATACTCTGAAATCCCAAACGACAATTTCCACAAGCCAGTACTTGACATTTTGTAGGCGTAATAGTTCTTCACATTGTCCGATTTCCACTACAGAAACACAGGGGGCCAAATTCTAGCACTGGAAATATGTGGTTTCATATTTCAATAAGAACATGCATACCTGTGCTGTGGCAGCATTGTCCTTAAGAATTGATTCTAACACCAGTTCCTCTTCTGCTTGTTTAATGACTTGGAATAAAATGAGTGAAGCCACGATGAGTGGGAAGTGGTTGACAATAAAAGTAAAATAAAAACATAAACTATATATATTGTTGTGGTTATTTTCTGTTGTACTGGATGGTAGCCTCTTGTTCATTTAGTTTGATAAAGGTTGTGTATTTTTCACAGTTTTGCTGACCAACAATATATAGTTTGTCAAATTCTAGTTGATTGAACTGTGTTATGACGGGGACTAATTTTGTATGGAGTGGCAGTCCAAATGTAACTAACCCCCTGTATTAACTGGATAACATTTTTATGTAGGCCTTTATTTGACAATGAGACATCTGAGGTCTTGCTTGTAACTTGAGAGCTGTCAATCTCTCTGGGTCAAGCAACTGTTTACCCCCCACCCCCACCCCATACCTTTAAAAATACACAATAAGTAAAGATACATAAATTGCATTTAAAATAACTGGCCTCATACTTGAAGGCAAGTAAACTGTGCATCATGTTTATTCTAAATCAGAATAAATAGCAAAACATTTACTGCAGAGAACTGTTCTGACTGATTTTGATTTTTGGAATGGCATCTTACTCAATACCAGTATGAGTTTAACATGTAGGAAAAACATTTTTAATACCCCTAGGTCGATCAGAATAGCTATCACTCAAAATATTACAATGAAGAATTAAAGAAAAAGTTACATTGACAGGATGTTGTGCTGCCGTTGGGTGGAATTCTGGGTGGTTTTATAGATGAGCTGTAGAATCAAGGAATTAGCCTGTCAAGTTCCTAGAAAGTGTGTCTGCAGACACTGTCTAATTTTAGGTGAGGTGTCAGACTTCATTCTACCAGTGGCCACACAAGTCAGCCTGTGACTGGAATTAGAGGGGATGAGGGCAACCCCAGAGCCGAGGTCACCTGTTCCCAAAATGAAACAAAGGGACACGAAGACATTCAAACTGCATAAGCACTATAGGCTTGTGTCAATATCTTTCCAGCCACTTGAAGCCAAACAATGACAAACAAAACCTTTTCAAATGAACCTCCTACATTGTAATAAGTGTAGTAAAGCATGTGCTCAAAGTAATAATAGCACCTGGTGTCTTGTGAGTCGGAAGAAGACTCTCCAGGGAATCAGAGACCTGTACACTCCCATAAGTAGCTGAACAAATTGTTTACAGGTTTTAAGATAGATTTCTTGTATTTTTATTTGTATTTCTCTCTCCATTTCTTCCTAAAGGGCTTTCATCGACTGCCTGATTAACCCACTTCAGGACCAGATGGAGGAATGGAAGAAGGTGGCTAACACACTGGATAAAGACCACGCAAAAGGTGGGAGGATTGCACTAACTCGCTATAGCTTATGACTTGCTTGGTTTTTATCGTGGTGGTTGCTGTTTGTTTTCTCCCTTGAGTGTTATGCATCATCTTGTACTTTTTCACATTTTGTAGACTTGAATCTCTTCCTTAGTTAGGAAAGAGAGGCCTCTGATATACTCCTGTTTCTCTGGGTCCAATGGCAACATGCTTGGAACCACACTAATTGAACATCCAGCGCTTGAGTAATTGAAGGGGTTGAAATTGAGACCTCCAAGTAGACCCTGGCTCCTTTTAACCACTTGGTCCCATTATCTGTTGCTACGTTCAATTCAGTCTAACCTCCTCTGCTCATTTTTACTTTCTTTCAGCCTTTTGGGAAATGTAGTTAGCATTATCTGTTTTGCTTATCATGTTCAATTTTCTGGGTATGAAAGCAAAGCTGTTGAAACTGATTAAAGGTTAGTGAGACATCCCTCATATCTCCTCTCTTGTACTCCTCTTCTCAAATCCATAGATTGCTTTCATCGTGGAGAAAAAGGGCCGCTTTGTGCAATTTCAGGGAAGCTGCATGCTCTCCTCCATCTGTTCTGCTTTCCGATCTAAAACGTTTCCCAAAGCTGGGATGCCGAGGACGTGTGCTTTTTCATTTGTTCCGTCTGTTTCTCTGCAGAATACAAGAAAGCCCGACAGGAGATCAAAAAGAAATCTTCAGACACACTGAAGCTGCAGAAGAAAGCAAAGAAAGGTATGTTTTTGTTGTTGTAATTGTGCTGTCCCAACCCTCCCCCCCTCCGCCTTACCTCTCCAAATACATTTTTCCTGTTGGTGTGGGCAGTGTTCATCTTTTACGTATCTGGTGTGCTTTGAAGCACATTGATTTAAATATCCCTGCTCCCGGGTGTCTTCCAGTTATGTAACAAGTCTTGTACATGTCTGATTTATGATGCTCCTAATCCCTTGGGCTAAATGCCATTAAATAATGCATTGAATGAGTAATAAAACAAAAAAAAAAGAGTTCTTTTTTTAATGTTTGAATAATTTGGTGTAGGCTACAGTTATTACTTTTTCTTCTCCCTAATATCGTTACTAAAACCTAATGTCACACCAGACTCCCATTCCTTGTGAATAAATAAAGAAATAAAGGTTTGAGCTTAGGTGGTTAAATTTGAAGGAGACGCATTGTAAATCAGTAGAATGGGGTATTTGAAAATACCCTTTCAGATTCCCCTTGCAGTCTCCTCCATTTCTGAATCAGAAACTTGATTTAGAAAACTAAATCTATAATGATATAATGAGTATGTGCAAGTTACCAATAAATACATAAAATAAAGAGTGCTTTGATTTATCTTTAGTAAACATGTTGGGGGGTTTTCCATCAGGTTTAGCATTCTGTTGTCTTGAAGTCTGTGCTCTAATCTGCTGTAGCTTCAGAAAGTACATTTATAGTTTTCTGGTTGCAGGACAAGAATACACTTTTACTCTGCATAAGGAACACTCCAATACCCAGACTGGAAATGACATGATGCATGGTTGCACTTACCTTAAAGGTGAAAGAAGACATACACATATATATAAGAGTAACACTGGAGGTCTGCAGTGTAATCATCTCTTTAAGAAAGATTAGTAGATGACAGATCACAAATCAAACTATATATGCTGACCTCTGTTATGAATACATCTAACAAGATTGTCCTTGTTTACTACCAAGTTTGATCTCAGTATTTTACTATTTCTGCACAGAACGTTTCTGGGGGAGGGGGTACCATTTTCTCCCACTCAAGGGTCACAATCTCATAAGAAAAAAAAATACATACAGAGTACATAAATTAATCTACTTTTCATCAACTGCTGTAATGATTTACTGGTACATGTTTTAGTCCTTTAGCATGTAGTTAATTGTGGGTGCACAGGGAAAAAAATACTCTGGTTCCACCTGCCCCAATTCTTCCTAATACGTCAAACCTGCTTAACAGTAGAAATGGCGAAATCTACAGCACAAAACAATTCCCAGAGCACCCACAAATATTTAATGCTGTGTGTTTTAGCCAGAAATATACTGCAGATGCCTATATGAATGATGCATCAGAAATGATAAATTCCAACATGACCTCCAGATGCAGAACTGAAGGGTTTCTGGTGTTTAAAGCAGGATGCCTTTCAGAGCATGCCTATATGGGAACGAGAGTGATGCTAAAACGCACAAAGGGGGCAGTTGCTGAGTTTGACGACCTGGCATAAAATTCAGATGCTATAGCTGGTGGCGTTCTGGTAGAACAGGTTACGCGTTGCAAACTCACTCTGTCAGGATACAAACTGACTGAAATGTTTTCCTCTCTGCAATGTCTGTCCTGTCATTTCCCGTCATGCACTTCTTCCTGCCAGCTGAGGCTCTGGGTAAGTCAAAGCCCCTTTGCACTGCACTGTGGCTCACAGACCCAGTTTAACCTGTACACTGAATTTTGTGTGCTGCCTACTGTTGTTTTTTCATTGCTGTGTGGTTGACTGCTCACTACCTTCTGGTTTGTTTTGTATTTGCCTCATTACTCAGCTCGGCAACTCCTAAGCTTACAGCAGTCTATAAAGTAACTGACAGGGATTTTTACATCTTTCTCCACAATCTTCCTCGCTCAAGTTTGTTTTTCATTCTATCATTCATTTGCATTTCTTTTTTTGTCTCTCCTCATGATTTCCTTTGACGTTCTCTATTTATTTTTATTACAAAATTAAATTAGACTGGGAGTACGTCACCCCCCCAAAATCATGACATTCATTAACTGAACTGACCCAGTTTCTATACTCTCAATGGATATTCCTTGCTATAGAAACCACTTTTACACTTCAGTGCATTCACTTAATTGCTGCCTTTTCAGAATCACTTCTGCGATTTAGTGGTTAGCAAATATGAGATTGCAATTTATTTATTTTTCTGCACAATTACCAGTATTGAACTGCATTGTGCGTGTGCGCGTGTGTGTGTGTGTGTGTGTGTGTGTGTGTGTGTGTGTGCATATATGAGGCAAATTAAAACTCTGCCAAACTCATACACTGTCCATGTGCTCCGTAGATGACCATAATTTTGTCTTACTTGATTTTGTACAAATCCGATGCATTGTTGACATTTGCTTGAGAAGCCATCATAAAGTTTAGACATGTCTGACACCATTCTCCTGTAAAGTGAACTAAGGAAGACTCTATTTGTCCTGGGAATGGAGAGGCAGAGAGAGCTTGTCACCTTATAGGCAAGGAAAGACCAGCAAACGGAGTATTTTAGTAGCCAAGTACTGTTTTTCTGTGTATTGTACATCAGAAATAAGTTGGTTGAACAAATCAATTATATTTTATCAGTCCTGGTTGCAAGGGCAAAGGATAATGGGAGGCAGATCTATTTGAATAATTAGGATTACGTCATTTGGTTCTTGGCATAAACATCCGCAACACATAAAAAATAAAATAACCTGGGTTAAACCTTGTTCTGTACAGTGTGAGTCAGCTACAGCTTGAAGGCACAATCTGACAGTCATTCGGGACGCGTTTGCTTTTTTTTTTAATGTACATGTCGGGTTTGCACTCTTGCCTCACAAAAGACGAATGCTTTAATGCGGCTTATATGTAATGGGTTTCTCAAGCAAAACACATGGTCCAGTGGATGCTCATTAACTCAAGTTAACCTTACTTATGCAATGTTCTTCCCCCTGTTCAAAATATTGAGAATGTATGTTTGTAACCCTTTGTGTTCAGTACAGCACTGTATTGCACTTGTCTTTAAAAGCACCCCCCACCCCTCCTTGTCCTATTTCGATCCAAAATGTCAGAACACACTGTGTAGGAGGTTTACAATATACTCCCACACAAAGCAACTGTTCAGACCTTTCCACCCTTGTTTTTTTGTATAGTGGAGTAATATTTGATTGTGCATTTGGAATGCACCATTAAGCATGCAATGAAATGATGCACTTGTATTGCACCTATTGTTTGTATTTTTTTTGGCCAGGTATTTGTGAATTTGCTGTGTAGGAATGTTATTCTGGACTCTTAATTGCAAGCAATAAGCAGCCATTGGTACTGCTAGTTTTAATGTTTAGGTGCACATGCATGTAAGGTCTAATGTTTATAAAGTTCTTGTCAATGTACTAAGCACTGATGTGTTTTTTTTCCACCTTCTTCTTCTAAGTTGCAAATGTGTGCCAAACCAAAAACTGCATTGTGAAAAATCTCTTTTCCTGACATTTCACTCTGATACTGTAAATTAGCACATATGTATTCCAGCATTGCCTTTTCAGACCAATGATGATTTTTTTTTTCCTCTTCAACATCAGACTACATTCTGAACTCACATCCTGGTAAAATGGTTTTGTTACTGGATGAGTAAATGCATTTCCCCTTCACAATTCACACTGACGGATCCGCAGGCTGTGGCATTATAACCAAGCTTATTATTCAGTTTAGCATTCCCATCTCAAGGGTGCCCAGCCTGACCCTGGCTAATTCTCGCCCGGGCAATGAAAGAGCCTTGATAGGCCTGTGCCCTCTTCTCATTTGTAGTCCTGGCCATGTCCACTCATGTCTTGTTTTATTTTGGTTGTAAGCTCCACTTGTTTAAAATTCCCAGAGCGAAAGAGTACTAGGAAATTGTAAGACTATAGTGAAGAATACAGGAATCTCTTATGTGAGTTTACCTGCTATTGTTATATCTTGTTCATTTTCATCCTCAAACCCAGCACACTTGACAAAATAAATCACACAAGGAACAATGACTGTACACTAGTTATAAGTGTAATAGATTCTCATAACCATTGTTAGACCTTGGCTTTGAGGATGTGTATAAAAGACTTTAGTTTCCACAAAGCACAACCAAGTAAGCATGTGATATTTCTTAAAAGAACAAATGGAAAAGGTTGGGAATTCCTAAAATGGAAAATCCCACACACTGAAAATGTACAAGGTGTCACGTTATTGTAATGTTTAGTAGATGTAACAAGTTAGGTACTTTTGCAGTCAAATTTTTTTTTCGTGTGAACCCATTCAGTTTGTGTTATTGAAACGATGGAAGATGGATGCAAAATCAGCATAAAACTAGTCTTTGATTTGATTAATCCGGTTACAAGCAGTTCAGTTTGATCTGATTTAAGCTGTGGAAATGACAGTCCAGCCGGTCTCTGAAATCCTTCAGACATTAATTAAGATCCAAGATGGCTCTTTGAAACGAGTCAAACAACTAGGAGGTGTGAGCGTTACTAGCTTGAACAGGAATTGGAGAATAATATGTAACCGAAACGGATCGTGCAAACATTAAAAAGGGTGGGGCTTATAAAATGATGACAGTAGCGTGCGTGGAACACAAATTACTCATAGGGACAAAGTAACAGCAGTCTGAAAGGTCTAAACTACTACCAAACTATCTGATAAACTGTTGTAAACTGCTCTCTTCAAAGCACAGAATAATAAACCTCAATCGCTGGACTTAATGTATTGAGATTACCGTTGAAAGATAACCCAAATTTGAGCACTTGCCCTACCGATAGCGCTATGGAGGAGTGAACTTTTTTTCTTCATCAATTTCCTTTGAGTACACACAGATTTTATATATTTTTTCCTCCAGTAAACCGTCAAAAATAAACAATAAACCATAAATAAACTTTCCCAAAATCTGACCCTCCATCCTTCCCGTCTGCAAACCCAAGTCTGACATTTTGTGGCTAACAAATTACAAGCCTTTTGCAGTACCTACTTTGAGCTTAAATGAAGGAAGCCTCCACTACCTGCCAAGGGTACATCTTATGTGAAACTGTAGATTGTAAGTGCACATTCTGCTTTTCTGTAGAGCTTCTCCAAAGATTCGGTATCAAAATTTGAACCACTTTCTGAGTCTTCCTTTCTGTCTGCCCAAATTAGCTCGTTTCAGTGATTCAATTAAGAAATATTGTTGGAAGTGAAATGGAGAATGGAATCAAATGGGAAAAGGAGAATTTGCCTTTCAGAAACCCGCCTCTTATGTTCAGGAGGAAATGACTTTGATTTAAATTAGCAAACCTGTTCAAATGTTAGCTTTGCTCCACTGCATCTAGCAAATGTATCTTCTGTCATTTCAACAGCTTCTGCGAATCCCTGCACAGCAACATGTCACTGCGTTTAGATTCTCTTGTCATCTTCGCTGGCCAATGTGTGCCTTTAATGCCTTTCCTTACAGCTGAGATGTTCCTAAATAATACATCGTTCCCCACTTAACAATGTAATTTCTGCAGAAGTTCATGTAGAAAGCAAAATTTAATTTACATAATCACATTCGCTTGCTGTATATCCCACCCTGTGCAGAGTGAATTCCCCAACTGCTACAGATACTGAATAATTCAGTTTGTATTATTCTTCACACTCGAAGCTAGCTGCTCGTAAGCCGACACAACAGTGATGTGTGTGTATACCCGCCATTTGTGCTGGAATACATTACGGAGGGGGCAGGGGGGACTGTATTCTGACTTAAAACGTCATATTCATTTTATGGGTTGAATAAAGCAGCGTAGTTGGGAAATGAGGTTTGCTTCAGAATTCTGGGAGAAAGAAAAACAAACTTGAGAGGTGTGCGAGTGTGTCCAATTAACACAAACTTGTTTCACAACTTCTTGTTTTTCTAACAAAGTGGTGCTAACTCTGTGCTGTGTTGTGACTTGTGGGGAGCCTGGCCTGAGGTTACTATTGTTTTTTGCGGTTTCAGGGAGAGGGGACATCCAACCCCAGCTGGATAGTGCCCTGCAGGATGTCAACGACAAGTATCTGCTGCTGGAGGAGACTGAGAAGCAGGCCGTCCGCAAGGCCCTCATCGAGGAGAGAGGGCGCTTCTGTGCGTTTGTTTCCATGCTGCGTCCCGTTGTGGTGAGTACGGCACACTCTGGGCGGGGACTATTCTTTTATTTTATTGTTTACTGTGATTAAAATGCCAATAGTTTAATGACATCGATGACTTTGGTTGACATTCAGCTTATTGTTGAAGTGAATTGAGGGGAAAACTGGGTAAGCAAGAGACAATCTTTATAAGATAGAAAACGCCCCCCAAATTGAAAAAGCTGTACATAGTAGAATGCTTTTCACTGTTTATATATTTTTCCTAATTTCTTATCGTGTTCCAGGAGGAAGAGATCTCCATGCTTGGAGAGATCACTCACCTGCAGACCATTGCCGATGACCTGAAGTCCCTGACTATGGACCCTCACAAGCTGCCACCCGCCAGCGAACAGGTCTGTGCCCAAGCTGACTAGGCCTAGAATACGTCGGCCCACTCTAGGGCACAAGCACAGGGGTACACGCAGCCAACAGAGTATGGCACAACTGCCAATTTACCAGGCAGAACGTTGCGGTTTAACCCCCACTATAGTGCAGTTGTGCGGATGATTGAGTGCCTGCCAGTTGTGAGATGAAGGAAGCTAGCTGTTGTTGGCTTGGGAGCTAGAGTAGGGGTTTGTGTAATTCACTGCTCCCCAACAGTGCCCAGCAAGGGCAAGATTAAGGCATATCCTTCAGATGTTATTCAACACTCTTAGACCTTTGTTTCTACTTTGAAAATTGCTGAACAATACATTCCAACACTATCTTTGGCAGCCATCTCTTCCATCAGTCAGATAGGGCTCCATCCGCAAGCACATGCTTATAGTACGGGCTAGTTCATTGTAGTTCATTGCTCTCTATAAGGACATCCAATTCCATGCAAACTGAGCACAACGTTGATATGAACCTGGCCATCCTTTCTTTGGTATCCACCTTGTACTCGAATGTAGTCACACAATAACTTCTGGGAACTGTGATTGGCTGGAAACATCAAGATTGTGTCATTTGTTCTTCCTCCGCTCTCGCAGGTCATTCTCGATCTCAAAGGCTCCGACTATAACTGGTCGTATCAGACTCCTCCGTCCTCTCCCAGCACTACGATGTCACGGAAATCCAGTGTGTGCAGGTAGGTGTCAGGGCAGGCTCAACACACTGGTACACATTGCCTTGTCTCCACTCTGTTGCAGAGCTTTGCTATAATCAGCTCACACAGAGAATTGAAACTGAAGGATGGTGGCTTTAACTGATAGTTTAATATATTACAGTATGAACACTCACAGCTACATATGCCATTCATACCATTCCATTCTGTAGCCTACATATTAAAAGCATTAAGTTGGAAAATAAATCCATACTTATTGCAGTGTCCTATTCATACTTTACAACCAGGAAAGATTTGTTGTACAATTGCTGTCCTGCCTGAGGGGATATACCTGACTCCCATTATTCAATTGTCTGTTGACATTGCAAATTTAATCTCACTGCGCCACCTTGTGGGAACAGGGAATAATCATCAGTTGCTTTTTGTTACAAGACTGCCTTCATCAAGAAGGGACATTTTAATAAGTCCACATATTGTTATTGCATTTTAAGGCAGCAAAATCAAACAATGAGATAAATAAAGCTTTCGTCAATGCACAGTGCACCAAGTGAAAGTGAGAATACAGTGTACATATACTGATAGTGTGTGTATAATCTGTGTCCAGTGTGTATATTACTGCCAGTGTTTGAATCTCCAGCATTGATGTCAGTGGCAGGGCATTGCTGTGATTGGCTGCCACTCTTGGGCACTGCCCATCCTACCCAGCCATTGACGTCACTGTCAGACTTCTGATTTGGCTATAGATGTATAATTCATGAATGCGTCTACAGTGTACATTTTACTTCTGTCAGTTGATGTACAGTGCAAATAAAACATCATATGCATCAGGATATACACTGCATTCATGGGTGTACACCGTTAAAGGTATTTTAATTTGTGTTAGTGTTCTTTTTTCAAAGTAATATTTGTATGTTTTAAAATGAGAGTTTTATCTAATACATATATATGTTCGACACAGTTTTTCTGACCAACCAGTTAAAGTCAATTCAATACCTTTGTACTTCAAAAATGACTGCCATCTGTTTGATTTATTTAAGGATTTACAGGTTCTGTCTGTAACTCTAATATTCTGGTTACTGTGGGTTTTCACGGGTTTGCAGCTGTTTAAACACTTTGGGGGAATCGCATTATGCTCATACCCCTCTGTGATGTATAACTTTGTGTCTTGGTACACTGGCAGTTCTTTTGATCTTGTTTCAGTGTCTGTGGGTCATAGTTTAAGGGTTACAGGTGGTACAATCACAGGAATCTAATGTGAATTTAATGTTAATTGTGTGATTGTTGAAATGGATCTCAATGAAACCTGTAATCTAGAACTGTACTTAACTATGGATGCCCCATACAAGCCCTCCAACCCTCTGTCTGTTACTGCACTTTGTGCGTCTGTCACCGTCTGTCCACTGAACTGTTTTCAGACTGTAAAACAGTTCGTAGTATGTGGTGCTTGCTTAGCTGTGTTGCGTGAACATCTCCTCATAGCTTTCTGTGCCAAGAACACCCAAGCTGTGTTGCTCCTCATTGTCCCAGCACTTGATCATGAAGCCACATTCTGCTGTGTGACACAATAGCGTGCAAATGCTTTACGTTGTACTGAGCATGACTGATGTACAGCATTCATATTTCTTTTCATTTTTGCCTCATGTTGTACAGATCTTCACAAGTGTGCACTATCCCTTTTTGGAAAACCACTGACAAATAGCTATGCTCTCCTGCTCACAGCAATATGTCGACTCCATTTTAGATCAGACACCCGCAGAAATGTCAGTATCGCACACAGTACCACGATACAATCACCAGCTTCAGTAAATTGTGTGGTTGTGTGTTGAAAGTTTTACTATTTACTTGACCTAGAAATATATTTGAAATATTTATTTTATTTATTTATTTATTATAAAAATTAGGAAAGTAGTGACAAGTAGGTTGACATACAGTTTTTAATGTTGGAAGAACCATTTTTCAAGACGGCTGTGCTTCTGTGTATTTGCTTTTCAATAGCAATCACCCGTTATAACTAGATGAAAATACTCGTGCTCTGATGCCTATATTGTTTCATTAAACCAGTTTAATCCGACAGATATTTCTTGTGCTATATAATGACATTCTGTTGTATCAGTACTTTAGAAAATTTGCTTCATAATGAAAGTTTATTACCCTGAACGCCAGCTACGGAAACTCGGCAA
Source organism: Amia ocellicauda (assembly GCF_036373705.1). NCBI lineage: Eukaryota > Metazoa > Chordata > Actinopteri > Amiiformes > Amiidae > Amia > Amia ocellicauda. The sequence continues at coordinate 6,292,615 of NC_089867.1, forward strand.
AATGCACACGCCAAATCTCCTTTGCAGTCATTACAGATGCCAAGGAAGTGTGTGGGGGGACATTATAAACAGGATGTTACTTTTGGAACGTCAATTAAGAAGAAGAGTCGAGTATATTTCTCTTCCAATGGGAAACTTCCAAAAAGCTTATGCTCACAGGAGTTAAACTAGAAAAAAAAACTGAACACCGCTTACACACTGTGTATTGTGGGAGCAAACCGCTGATGAACTTCATGTTCATGTCTTGCATTGAAAGACATTGAAAAAGTTTCACATGACACGCGTCTACATTTGAATATTGTTACCAAAGGGATATTGCAGCTTTTGTCTCCTCATCATTTTTTGCCTGATGTTTGTATTGTATTTAATTTAATGTATGTTTTGAACTGGTTTGCCTACATTGCTTGCTGCACATGATTTGTGGAGTGTTAATTGTTCCTGGTCTTTCCCCCCCCACCCCCACCCCCTTGTACCCCGCCCGCCTCCTTTTTCCTTACTCGTCTCCTTCCTCCCCTCCCTCCCCGCCTGCCCTCCTCCTCCTCCTCCTCCTCCTCCCTTGTCTCTAACAGCAGTCTGAACAGCGTTAACAGTAGCGACTCCAGGTCGAGCGGGTCGCACTCTCACTCACCCACTTCACACTATCGCTACCGCAGCTCCACCCTGCCCCAGCAGGCCCCCGTCAGGCTGTCCAGCGTGTCGTCCCACGACTCGGGCTTCATCTCTCAGGACGCCTTCCAGTCCAAGTCCCCCTCCCCCATGCCCCCAGAGACCATCCCTCAGGTAAGGACTCTCACCACCAGGGGGAGCCCAAGAGCGCCAACTTAACACTGAGTTCAAAGAGATTGTTTCCACAATGGGATCAATCCACCCAAATGTGCTTTTCCTGACATTTTTCCTCATTTGTGTTATGTAGTCATTTAGGTGACAACTGTATGCAAGGCAGCATGTATATTGTATCATACTTATGTAAAATGCACTGTATATAAACATTGTAATTATAAGGGATTTCAGCATTACTAAAACAATACAATAAGATGCACATTCCAGTGAACAACATATTTTAAGTTGTATGTGCGTGTGTATGTGTGCACGTTTATAAGGGGAAGAAAAACCCCAAGGACACATCAGACCGAACTGTTGAGATAATGTCCGTGCTTTATGTATATGCATGGATGTTTTATTCCACACATACACACAAGTCAAAGGTCTGAAAAAAAAAAAATATTGATTTGACAGGGGGTGTGACTGAATTTCTTGAGCTGTTGTTGAATTTTCATGAAGAGTCGAAGGCCCTATGTACATTTGATTCCCCATGGAGCCACTCGTGTATATTGTAGGCACACCTTGTCTTTTTAAGCCAGGGTCTCATGTGGCCTCAGAGGTTCTGCTGCTTATTAACAGCTGGTACAGGCTTTCCGTTTACATGCTGTTCACAAAGGGACATAAACTGAACTCTAAGATTTACTGGAGCTATTTTTGTGCAGAATGTAACACCTTTAACAACTGCCTAGCTTAGATGCTATCTTGCATTAACTGAGCTCTTCCACGTCTACTGCTCACCTTTAGAGGAGCGGTAAGCCTATTAACACTAAATAATGGCTAAAGGCTCCTCTTTTAAAACTGAACAGCTATGCTGTGAGGGACCCTGAAATGAGTTTCTCTTTGGCTCCTTTCTCTCTTGCCTTTCTATTGTTTAATTCATTATCTCTTGCTTCTTCTCTGCTCTTTTCTCCTTTCCTTTTTGTCTGTAACCGACTGTGTATGTGCTTCCCTTTGCTCTTTTGTACTTAAACCCCCTCCTCAACTGGTACCTCGCCCTCTTGCCCTCTCTCTCTCTCTCCTCCCTCCCGCTGCTCCCTGGTCTGCGTGTGTCTGCGCTCACCCCCCCACGCTGCTGTGTGCTTTGCTGTGCTGCGGTGGCCTTGCGTGTGTGTGTGCGGCCGCAGACCTCCTCCAGCTCCGCCTCCTCTGACGCCTCTGAGACCTGCCAGTCCATGAGCGAGTGCAGCTCCCCCACCTCCGTCAGCTCCGGCTCCACAATGGGGGGGGCCTGGGCCTCTGCTGAAAAGGTGAATGCAACCCCCCCGGGTAATAGGGTCCACTATGGAAAGCTCCATCCGCCTCTCCGGCTTCCTCTCAGCAGTTTTCCACCTTGGCAACAAGCTGGCCTTCCTCCTCTCAGCCACTCCTTCTGCGTGTTTTGAGTTTGTCGTTTGGGCCTTTTGTTGATTGTGAAACGCTCTTTTGCTCTGTGAAATGTATATGTTTAAACATATCCATCCTCATACAGGTGAATGTCTGTGGAGTCTCATCTCATACATTTTGTTTTTATTTTCAGCAATCAAACTTACAGCTCACAATTTAAACTGGTCACTTCAAACCCCTTACATTCATGTGTTTAAAGTAATCACATGTTATAAACTTCAAATATACTGTCAGTTATTCTCAGGCTGCACCACAAACCACTGTATAGGTGGATTTTTGAAATAAATACTGTGTTACAGTGCTATTTGAAAGTAGAGAGATCTTATTTATGTATGCACTTATTTTTCTGTTGGTCCCCAAAAATCTGAATAGTGTAGTTTTTGAGTTTGCTTCACTATCTTATTTTTATCATTTTATTTATTTTAATCCTCCCTTTGCCATTGTGTTGTGGTTTTAATTTCTTCATTTTTCTGTGTGTGTTGTGTTTTGTTGTGGTTCTGTTTTGTCCTCCCCACATTTTTAGTTGTCAAATGGTTACGATCACTACAGCCCATCCACCGATCCACCCATCTTGACTCCGAATGGCTCAGCTGGCCAGTTCCCTGTCCCCCCCCCCCACTCCTCCTCCCGGGCTTGGTCACGGCCTGGCTCTTCCTTGCTCCCCGATTACCCCCTCTATTGCACCCTGGGGCCCGGCATGCTCCCCTCGTCCAAGATCCCCAGCTGGAAGGTTTGTTTATTTGCCTACATCTCATCTCTCCTTTTGTTCAGCTTTGAGACAACCATTTTTAATTTGCAGTATTGTATTTTGTATGATTCTATTGCAATATTGTACTTTTGCAATATTGTTTTGATTTGATCCTGCATTGGGCTGCTAATTTGGTTTTCTCATCATTATTTTGATATCAATCATGAATTGCTTGTTCACAATTGAACTGCATCCAGTTTGAGTCGTGATCCTGACTCCTGAGCATTCACTAACTGAAGCAGTAGCCAACTGAATTGAATCACCTCTCTTTGCTTTCCATTACCAATCTCTATCACGGTCTTCCTGGCTCACTAAAATGCTAGTTCTAAATCACATCCAATATATTATCTGTAATGGTTTTATGGAAAAGACCAAAACCAGATCAGCAATACATTTAGCTGTGGCATTCTTTACTGCTGCCACCTTCCACGTTGGCTTATTGGTGAGAGAACACATAAGTCCCACACTGTCTTTAGCAAGCCCGTCTCAGTGTCAATTATTTTAATGCAGCATCATTGTTTTTCCATCTAACACTGTGATACTAAACAGTGGACTAATTCTTTCTCCATCTAAAAAAAGCTGTACTCTAGTGTTACACAGAAAACAGTTGTTAAGTCCATCCATTAAATGGCAAACAAAAGTGAAGAGACAATAACTCCACAGCAGAAAACAATGTACAAAGCTTTTGATTAAACAGGTGTTGGATTATTAAACATAACTTTTAAGCTTTTCTTATTATTCCTTAAGGTTATCCTGTTTTTATTCTGCAGACATTAATGCTAAATATAAAAGAAAATGTGTTTGCCTCGCACAGGAGGTTAAGCTGCTCAGGTGGCTCTTCACTTAAAGGCATAGGCTTTTCGCAACTGCAAGTCTTCCCCTCAGAGACACTAGAACAAATGGTACTGCTGGTGCCACAGACATGGGAGTTAGTTAATGGATGATGCTCATTTTGTCTGTCTACTTTGTAGGACTGGGCCAAACCAGGCCCCTATGACCAGCCCATGGTGAACACCCTACAGAGACGCAAGGACAAGCGTGAGCCAGTGGAGCCCAGTCCTCAGGCCACACAGCCAGCTCCAGGGGACGACGCTCAGAGACACCGCAGCATGACCGTGTCCACGACACCCAGGGTGAGCGGAAAATGCCACAGCACGGGAGATCCTCTCCACCCAGAATCAATCCCCAGTACTCCAAAATAGAGGAGAGATAGTCAAAAGCATTGAAATTGTGTTGGAGGCTGCAGTTTGTATGGGCAGTTGGGCAAACGTGCTGGTGTTTCAGAGACACCTGCTCCATTGTGGCCCACTAGGCCAGGACTTGTGCGCCCCTGCTGTTATTCAGTGAGTGTGCAGGCGCCAGAGTCCAGGAACGGCTCTTTGACAGTGTGTGTGTTCGTCTGCAGGGGGAGGAGATGGAGCCCCATGAAGAGCTGGCCCTCGCTCTGACCCGCGGGCTGCAGCTGGACACGCAGCGCTCCAGCCGGGACTCCCTGCAGTGCTCCAGCGGCTACAGCACCCAGACCACCACGCCCTGCTGCTCCGAGGACACCATCCCTTCACAAGGTACGCTGCCAGGGCTTGGTAATGTTGATAATGAGGTGGACACGATCTGACACACAGAGACCCACAACTGACAGACTTTAACAGGAAGTGGATGGTCTTCATATGTCTCTGTTTTTGCATCTAGGTGTCTAATTACATTGTTTTGTTTGTGATATTTTCTTCATGAGCTCACATGACTTTAAACTTGACCAATTTGTAGCAGAACCCGAAAACTAAACGTTAGCACTGAACAGAACAATTAGTCAACTGCTTTGAGTGATGTTTTCTGGAAGGTGTATAGAAAGAAACTGGCAGAGGTGAAAATTGAAGAATAGGTTGTATTAATCAGCATTGCGCCAAACACAATGGTGGAAACGGGGGCACCTGGTGAGAGAGGAGGCAATGACTTTGTTGTCTGGTTCTCCGACCAGGTGATCGTTTCCCTGCTTTCTTCCCACTTCGCAACACAGACTCGTGCAGCTGGTCTCAGGTCACCAATCCCAGTGTCGTTCTGTACTCCTCCCAGAAGATACCATCCGAACAGCTGATTTAATCTGTTTGCGCCACACTGCTCAAGTTACGTTTTGCTTTGTCATTTTCTTTTGCTTCAGTGTCGGATTATGACTATTTCTCGGTCAGTGGGGACCAGGAGGTGGACCAGCAGGATTTCGACAAGTCCTCCACCATCCCTCGCAACAGTGACATCAGCCAGTCCTACCGTAAAATGTTCCAAGCCAAACGACCTGCCTCCACCGCTGGCATCCCCTCCACCGCGGGGCCGGTCATCATCACCCCTGGCGTGGCCACCATCCGCCGCACGCCCTCCACCAAGCCCTCCGTACGGCGTGCCGCGGTAGGGGGTGGCCCCATCCCCATCAAGACACCCATGATCCCAGTGAAGACGCCCACTGTACCGGACCTCCCGGGGGGCTTCCCCTGCAGCTTAGCGGCCGAAGAGTCCGTGGAGCAGGGCAGCCCGGAATCGCCCATGGCAGCGGCGGTGGAGAGCGAGGCCTGGAGCGGCCAGGCTACCACCAACCCTCCCATCCCTCCCCCGCAGCCCAGCGATGCAGAGATTGAGAGCGGGGTCCCACAGGCCTCCGGGAGCGAGGACACCCTAGCTGAAGAGGCCTCTCAGGAGGCGGACCCTCAGGGCGATAACATGCTCCTCGCCATCCGCAGGGGAGTTAAACTGAAGAAGACGATGACCAATGACAGATCCGCACCCCGCATTGCATAGAAGCAGAGTCTCCAGGGGCCCCATATGAGTTTTATACTGCTTTCAAACATGTGACAATACTCAGTACGGGCCAAACAGGCTGCGTCCATTCCAGAAAACATCGGGGAGAATTATTCTTTTATCTGTCTTGTCTTTGTTTTTGAAGGTGCCGTGTGGTGGACCTGGCTAGGGGAGAGGGGGAAGCGAGGTTCCCTTTGAATATTTTTCTAAACGATTGGAAAAATAAATGCAACAATCATTTCTTCTCATTCATTTTGGTTTAATCTTGTACATACTTTTAACCCCCGGATGTTTTGCAAATTGCTCCTCCTCCTTGCTTCGCCCACCTCCTGATGTACCCGAAGGTGCCAAATTTTGTCTTGGAAACTGTTGAAATGACCGGGATTGTGTTACACAAACAGATGGAACATTCATGAACTTTTGATTTTACTGCAGATACGTGACAGAGGTGTTCAGAGACTGAAGCCCACACACACAGTGGGGAGTGAACTCTGCTTTTTCTTTTTCGAGATGATTGTACTTGCTTGGTTAGCAATCAGTTGTCTGAAGTATTGGAAGGGTAAATCTTTTTTGAGAGGTGATGCAGCAAATAACCAGCTAACAGTAAGCAATACTTTGCAGGTGAAGCCTGGCTTTGATACTGTATATTTTAAATTATAAATGTGCCATGACAAAAACAGGACACTGTTAAAAATAAAACAAAAAACATTAAAAACAAAAACAAACACCTGTAAAGAAAGACATCTGCTAATGGCTTATCAGTACACATATTATCAAATTGCCATATCTGATTATTACATTTATGATTTGTCTAGGCTATAGTGAGTCTTGTGTTCTGTTTCTTTTTATTCTTCACTGTACACTAAATTATGGATCATACTGCATGCAACCTTAACTCTACACTTAAGGTTAACCTACACCCTGCAGGCTCAATACAGTATCGCATTGCTTCATACGTCTAGGGAAATCGTATACTTTAAGGCTAAAGCAATTTAAAATTTATATACAAATATATATATACTTTATTAAGTATTATTGAAAGGATTCTCTTTTTTTAACTGTATTTTTTAAGACCCAAGTTTGGTATAATTTCAGTTTAAGCACTGATATTGCATTCTGAAGGGGCAGTAGCCGAGATAATCAATAATTGCTAGTAAATTGTAAATATTTCATTCAAATGGCAATCCAGGGGCTTAATTTATTGTTTATCTTTAGATTCCCCCCCAATATTTTGGCTCAGGTATGCATTTGTTTTCAGCTATGTCTGTTTATATTTTAAAATGTTGCTGTGTTTTACAGAAATGCATACACACAATTCTGTTCAAAATGTCATGGCTTCATGTATTTATACCTGTAAGAAAAAAACAAACTTCATTGTAATTGAACAAGTGGTGAGGCTTGAATCATTTTCAGTGACTTAATTGACCTCAGAATAAGGGCATGCCTAATGACTGGGATAGAGTATTGCTTGTGCTGAAGGTTTCACATCCTTTGTACCCATTCTGAGCCTATTTCAGCTGAACTGTAAAATGAATTCAATAATCCAGCTTCTCTGCTATATATTCATCATTTTTGTTCAAAAGCTTTACACTGTTTTCCCCACGGAAGCATACAAATGCAGTCAGAGCCAAAACAGAGCCCATTCACCCAGCTACACCCAAGGACTGTAGTTCCCAAAGGATAATAGAGTACACTGTTCATTGTGTATCGTCTAGGACTGTAAACTGTATTACTGTATTAACTGTATTATTGCTCTTTTGGCACAAATCAAAGTATACCCTTAGAATTGTACAGTCTTGTGTACAAAGATCATCCAGTGTATTGTAAATATTGTCAGATGCAAGCTTCAGTTGACATCCTCTCCAAAAAACCAATCACACACAACAAGCACTAAGTGTCTGGGCATCTTCCTGTCGTCTCTGTAGTGTTGTAGGGCCAACGTGCTGCGCGACAGTAGTGCCCGACCAAGAAGATGCATGGGTGTTGAAATGCAACAATTCAGAAGAACCAGGTTAGTTGCAAAACTCAAGGAAAAAAGTGAAAATAAAAGGATGTGTTGGGTAGAACTGTTGTGGGTCTCTTAAGGAAACTCATTTGCAGCTCACTCATTGTGTATGCAAACGGGGAAAAGGTGCACAGGAGCCAAGGAATGTCTTGAAGCATTTAAAACACGATTACCACTAATGTTTTACGGCATCGAAATGAGGTTTTGGAGATGTTTGAATCTTCAGAGAGATTGTAACTGATTAAAAGCCTTTTTATTAACAATTAACTTTATAAGCTTTGATGTTTGGCACTGAAAGTCTGGGGTTGAGTATACTGTGAATCAGTTGTACCAGCTGTTCAAAGCCAGTATGTGCGAGTACACTCACTGTGTGTTGCATTTTATGCACTATCATCCTATTTTATTTAAATATATAAGTACTTAGTTTATCCAATTTAATTTCCAGCCAGCCCCTGGTTTGAGGTGTAATTTAAACGAACTGAAGCTTGTTGTAATCTTTTAAAGACTTGCTTCTAAAAACCGTGAATTCTAAAATAGTTTCATGTAGCTGATGCATTGTGCATATGATGCTAAAACTATTACGTGGTTACCATCTCATATTACAGAAATGTTTTGATATCGTCAGTGTAGAAACCTTTAGTTGTATAATGCTGTATTTTTTTTTTAAATTACAGCCGTTAATGTTTAGGTATTTAACTTCAAGCATACCACAAATATAAAAGTTAAAAAAAGAATAAAAAATAAAGTTGCCAAATTATATGTAACAATGTGTAAGCTGGTTAAAATATCAGACCTAGTTTAAGAAGTTCCTGTGTTTTTGCATATTGTAAAAGCAGACTGTCACCTTTTAAGAATAATAGATTTTGTTTCTATAATGGTTTAGTTGCTAGTTTGTACTGAGAGTTGATCTCTCCCGTGCCATTCTCAACAGGCTGTAAATTGGTCGGTTCCTGTATCGTCTCCCTTTTTTTGTGTAATGATTGCTTCAGCCTATATTAAAGAGAAATGTCAGAATTGTCTGTGTCCTAACCTGCTATTTGAGGGGGAAAAAACATTGTACCTGTTGATTTGAATTAGAATGTGTTAAGAATAAATGTTAGGTTCATTTTTCTTTCCATATTCTTGGTTTTAGAAACTTTTTGCAGATTGTTTTTACTATCATGTAATCTCACATTTACCTTTTCTTTGCGTAACACACTCAATGTATCTAAATTGCACCATTTTATTGGAAGTGGATACTGCCCGCCACATGTGAGACTGTTTAACTGAGCAGATTTATAACCTCTGGATTAAACTCCAATCGGAACATTGCACCAAACTGTAGAGGTCGTGAAAATATAGCGAATAGTATGTGATGATTAGAAAAGAGATTTAGAACAGATGCTGTAATTTATATATTTTATCAAGGTTGTCATATGTTGTTCTTAGTTCTTAATAAATGATCACAGTATTGATTTAACCCTCTGATATCCTTATATTGCAACAGCTTCCCTTCGAATACAATCAGACATGTACCTTGCAGTGATATTTCATGCTGACATGGAAGTCTCAGAAGTCATGCAAGTTACAATACAAGAACAAAGTACGCTCCTAATTCCCATTGTTGGCTTCTACAAGTAAAGTTTATTAGAGTTAAATGGGCAAATGTGGTACAGGTTTTGCAATTGTTCTCTGCAACCCCAGATAGTGGGCTCACATTGGGCGCTCGCGGGGGCGGGTGACGTACTGCCACCACAGAGGGGGGAGGTCGCCCTCCTTGCGGGCTGGGGGCAGAACCTCAGACTTGGGCCCATCGGCTGGGGTCTCCTCCTGCAACTGCTGGACCTGAAGAACAAGAACATCCATGTCGGTCAGTGTTGCTAAATCTACTGGGTGAGTTACAATTGAAACGCAGTGGAATTTCTCGCAGCCCCAGACTCTCAGACAATCGTGCAGCTAGGCAGGACAAGGCACGGAAGAACTCATCAGTGCTGGTGGGAAACTCGCACTGGGTCAAGTTTCCTCAAATGCTTCTTCACAGGTCAAACATTCTTTGCTCAACAACCAGGCAGCTTTCACCCCTCCTAGACTCAACCAACAGCAATTTCTAGGTATTGTTTGTTTATTTGTAATGTCATATTGAATATGCCTCTGTATTGTCCTGAATTTTCCATATATGCTTTGAAAACTCAGGTATAACTGCATACATACAGTATTAAGCCGCTTCTAATATGGCCATCTTGCCAGTGGGAAGCTTTAGATGCTATGAACATATGAACCACAGTTTGACATGTGACATGAAGCCCTCTCTCTTGAAAGGGGAGGGGATAGAGGGGTAAAGCGTGTTGACTAACTCAGTGAGGGGTGACTAAGTTATTGGTGCCTGACCTGTAAAGGACAGATGTCGAAATATGACATCTTCACACTATTTATTAAACCTTTTTTAAAACATGGCACCTCCTAAACGCTCTCTCATTGAGCATAGTACTCGTCTTACTGGTACTTTAATTTATATATTAATAAAATATCTATACATGTTAAATTCTTGTGAACGCTGCATTATATTCATATAAATTAACACAAAAATAATAATTAAACGAGAGCTAGAGGCCTGAGGTAGACTAAATGAGGCATTAAGCTCATCAGTGTCTAAGCCCATTTGCAGTGTGGCTCGATACAACACGGTGCTTAAGAAAGTATAGACTTTTTTCTTTTTTTGCATTGATGAAAAATGCCACTCGTACCTCTCTGTCCCAGGATTGGGCTCGGAGTTTCCTCCACTGGTCCCTCTTGGCAAAGTAGTCTGGGTACATGGCTTTCTCCGAGGGGTGCCAATAATCCAGACACCACTCGGGTACCTGGTCAGAGACAGAAGAAGACGGCCATTAAATCTGAATAAAGCAAGACAGGAGCCTCGCTGACATATATGGGTAACCTTGTTGTAAAAGACCAGTGTGTTTTCAACTTGCTGAGCCTTCACCTGAATGTTTTCACAGTCCGTACACAATCGCACAGGACATCTGTTACTTAGTATAAAAAATATATAGTTGTGATCCCATCCATTTAAGCAAAAATGGCTTGAGAAGGAATCACAATGAAACTGTTAAAAGCACTATTCTGAAGAGTCCTGCTAAAGATGCAATGTGCAACTTTCGATTTGGCATTTGGTTCTAAAGGGGTAGGGAATGGTTTAAGATATCACCGACTCTCACAAATTTGAAGACGAATACGAAGTGATCCCTACCTTGAAGCATTCATATCTCTCGTAGGAGGTTCCTCCAGGGGAGTCAGGGAAGATGTAGGGCTGGGGGTGCTGGTTGGACCAGAACTCCTCCTCGCCAGCTTTCAGAAGCATCAGTGCCTTCACCATGTCTTTCTCATCCTTGTTTTCATCAAAGCGGGCCCTCAGCATACAGGCGTAGAATCGGTACTTGTCTCTGTAGAGTCGAACCCACAGCACAATTCAACTCCCAACACAAACACACATGAAGCTGCAAGAAGGCTGCTTTTCCCATCTGATTAGCTTTGGGCCACCAAGATATATACATCAATAATAGTTTCTGTTTAGCAGCATCTGCAGGTTGCCTTTTGTGTCACTGTAATAATAAATAAAGTATTATAGTCTGTGAACTGGAATGATGCTATAGTGAGAGATTTAATCACCAAGAGAAGAAATTAACTGTACACTTGTGTCCAATGCTTAAGATGGACGTATTCAGTGTTTTCTATCTATGAAACAAGACTGACATACATAGATCGGGTTTCTAATGACAAGAAACTGACTTTTCTGTGTGTTTTTTGAAGGATACACGGAATTCAAATAATACAAATGCATGCAATCAATCGCTCTGCAGAAGCAGGTAAAGTAAGGGAATCTGTCAATCAGCCTCCTGATTGACAACCTATCCTACTAGTGTCAGATTCACTTCTACTGCAGTTTTTTTACTGCATCTTTAAGACATGAACTGGTTTGGATATATAGAGCTACTAGTGTCAGATCCATTTCGGAGTTACCGGTGGTGTCTTTCATGACACGAATGAATAATAGGACATAAGTCAACACAGGCACTCATAGATATCCCGTTTTATACAATAACACGTATTGCTACATGATTTAGACAAACGTTAACGTCACGACAGCGGCACTGACACCATGTAAGTGCGTTTCAATGACAAGACTGTTGTAAACAGGGTGACATGTATCCGTTATCAGTCCGAGGCCTACTGTCGCCACAGCCTGTCCTGCCCCGTGTGAGCGGGTCTTACCTAAATATACACCACGACTCCAGGTGTCGCAGGGCTTTCTTGTAAAGCCGAAGGACTTTTTGTTGATGGGTTAGATAGGCTGCCATCTTCCCTCCGGTACTCCCCGACCGGTTTCACCTTCAACGGGAGCCGCGCAGGGGACGCTGGGATACTGGAGGACTAACCCAAATAGAAAAGACCAGCCAGACAATGCCGGATGACATCTGAATACTGACACCCAGTGGAGGAATTTACAAATGTATTATAAACTTTTCATTTGATGATGATTATGATTATTGTTATTGTTATTGTTGTTGTTGTTAGGCTTTATATTTCGCTATTAATATACCTATCTTATATACCCATCTTTTTGCGGTGATAGGATGTGGAGGTGTATTGTGATACGTAATTAAAATAAAAGTGTTTGATTAAAATCTTAAAGGTTTTGCTTTCCAAAGACGTGAGTGCGGTGTGAAGTGTGATGAGGTCAGGCTGCATAGTGCACAATCTGTGGTGCGCTTTTATTACAGTATTTACAGCCCCGGTAGAGCGGGGAATTATGGGAATTGTGCAGCCTGCGTGTGGATTCTGTATCAACACTGGTACCAGAGCAATCATGGCACACTTTACACTTATTGGTAAGAAAGTTGAATATTAAATTAGAAGTAATGACAGGTAGTTATAGTTTATATATAGTTATACATTTAGCATAAGGACAACATACTTTTGGTATTATGCAGTCGTGATGTAGACTGAACACTCATTTGAAGTGAAATCCTATCGCAATGTATGTTCTCCCCCAGTGACGGCCAGTCAGACCTAATCGATGTGTGGTTAGCGGTTTCAAAAGTGAAATACAGGGATAGTGAAGCATCTCTTTCATTCAGCAATCAAAAGAAAATCAATATATCAGTGCCAGGAAATGCGTCAACTATTGACTATAGCCTATATTGAGAGAACGTTTAAGAAACCTTCAAATCTATCTTTTACAGGTATATTTTAGATCAGGGTCCTGGAGTTCCCCCTGCCTGCTGGTTTTTGTTCCAGCTGAGGTCTTAATTGCTTAATTGAATCCTTAATTGACCTAACAAAGCAATATAGTATTCAATTAAGTAATTAGGATCTAGGTTGGAACAAACACCAGCAGGGCAGGGGGTACTTTACCTTACATGCTGTGTTTGTAATTGGTGATTCAGCTGTATATAAGCCCCTTCTACACTTTAAATATTTGCTATGTTTGGGCTATTTGATATGTAAATTATTTGTATACATTTTGTTGAAAACCATAAATATAAACTTACATTTACTAGAGAAAAAAATAAATTACCCCACCTATCCAGAGTGATCCCTACAAATATATTTGTTTGTTTTTAGATATTGGTGTGAACTTGACAGATCCAATGTTTCGAGGAATATACAGAGGCAATCAAAAACACCAAGGTTAGTATGTTACTTACAGCCTATACAATATGACTGAGGTAAAGGGCTTAATCATGTATGTTTCAGAGGTATCAAAGGCTCAAAGCACACTAAATCAGCAGTTATTTATTCTTATCTACAGATGACTTTGAACAGATCATAGAAAGAGCCACGAAAATTGGGGTCCAGAAGGTTAGTATTGCATCTGTCTTACTGTGCTGCTTATTGCAAAGTGGTGTTTTTTAGTATTTTGCAGGACTTCGAAACTTTAGAATTGTTGTGTTTGTCTTGTCTCTATTTCTAGTTAATGATCACAGGAGGAAGCTTGCAGGACAGTAAGGCAGCCTTGACGATGGCACAGTCTCGGGGTAACTTCATTAACCACATCATGTACCACTAATTTAGTAGAGAACAGTGAGGCATGATGTTCATCCAGACAATAAGCCATCTCTTTCTCCTCTCTCATTGCCAAGATGAATTCTACTGCACTGTGGGATGCCACCCAACTCGCTGTAGTGAGTTTGAGCAGAGCGGCGCTGATCAGTACCTCACAGACCTGAAGGACCTGGCCAAGTCAAACAGGGACAAGGTTGTGGCCATTGGGGAGTGCGGCCTTGGTAGGGTGGACTCCATCTTTTATGTCAAGCCAATGGCTCTTTTTTAAAGAACAAGTTGATATGTGTATTCTCTGACATTTTATTTGAATTAATGTTTTTAACAGTGGTAATTCTGTGATGTTCTATTTAGATATTCAGCAGTGCTCACAGCCTTTTAGTCAGTGTGGCATAAGTTTACAATATTTTAATCCATGTTGTGTCAACCATTTGGCTTGCATAGCACTAATTTGCGGATCATCTACCCTTCTTAGAAGTCAGTTTAGGGAATGTTTTTTTTAATGGATATTAGTTAGAATGGAAAACACTCAAAGCAAAAGGAAAACATCAAATACACAGAACTTTACTGTGAACGAAGAAATATGAGAAAGTGAGGATATAGGGTAAAACAAGATGCTATAAACTACTGTATGTTGTTGTATAAAAAAGGTAAGCTACTTGTCTATGAAAACATAATTGTCTCTGAAAGATAAATACTGGATTCAGTAACCATCCTAATTGCTGACTGGCCTCCTTGAGAAACACAGTACTCAGCTGAGCACAGCATGAATGGAATACAGATGGAACCATTATATTCCATTACTTGGATGGAAAGAAATCTGACTGCAAATGAGTCCCCGGGGAAACTAAACAAAAGCAAAAACACTGGGTGAACGTGGATGTAAACTCATTTTTTCCCTAATTAGGCACAATCATTTTGTCACTTTCCGAACAGCAGGCTGGTAATTACTGCTTCACTTTATGAGTGAGAAAAGCACAATGTCTGTTCAGCAGAAAAGTGTGCAGTTTGTCTGTTTCTACTTGTGTAAGTTTAAGAACTTATTTAAGTTAACTGTTGTATACTATGGTTAAACCACAGCGATGTGTAGGGTGAAAAAGTGTAAATTGCAATCATGGTTGGGTACTATGGTACAAACAAAGGAAACCCATAGCAAAGTAAATTTACTGCATAAATGTTCATAAGGGCATTTATGAGCCCAGTTATTCAAATATTCGGTTGCCTAATGCCATCCCTCTGGAACTATGGGAAGCATAAAAAGCACAAAGTCACAGCAGTAATTGCCAGGTGGGTTGTGATTAGTGTTCTCAGTAGTTGATTTATCTATTCCTTGGACAAAGTTGCAAGGTCAGTGTTTAGTTAGATGCAGTGTTGATATTTGCCTGAAAAGGCCTGATGAAGCACAAACACCACTCTCCCAGGTAATTACTTTTCCGCTGCCTCTCTTCACTACAGTAGAGCTTTGTATTCTGTCATTTCCCGCAAGGCTGACTAATTTTAATGAACTCCTTTCCCTGTAACTTTGTGGATCCAGTACTTTAATAACTATTTTATGCATAAAGTGTGTAAGGGAGTTTCTTCCACCACAGGTTTGGTCAGGGGGTTTGGCTGGCTGAATTAATGCTTACTGATTGCAGACTGACGGTTGGTTTGTCCATGGAAAAAGAATACAACATCAGAAATATCTGGTTTTATGTAGTGAATGAAAGACTGAGATGGATCCCAATATGTGGTTTAAAAATAGATGTGGTGATTTAAAAAAAAAAGACTTCAGCCTGTAATATACAAGCTTGTTCTCAGTAGAAGACTGAATTACAACCCAATTATGACTCTAAATGCATCTGATTTTAACCAGCTCCAAATCAGCTGCACCTGTATGCCACATAATTATGAGCATCTGATCAGCAATGCCATTGAATTGAGACACCATTGAAACTTGTGTATATACAATTAATATAGTTTTGGCAGTTGTTGTCACATTTTTATACATATAAGACTTCAATTTCCAAGTGTGTGTTATTTAATTCCCTTTTACATGATCAGATTTTGACAGATTGGAGTTTTGTCCTAAAGAGACCCAGCTTCGGTAAGTTGAATTTTGATGTGCAGACATTTCCTGTGAAAAAGATAATAAAAATAATAAAGTTAAACATTGGAGTTTAATAAATAACCCAGTATGACTGTGTCTATATAACTTACGTGCGTCAAAAGAACAATTTAATTCCAACATGAGCCCTTCTAAACACCAATTGTTGTAGTAAATACAATGCAAAGGCAAAATTCAATATGAATGTATGTATAAGAGAGAAGGTCCCAAGAAATCAGATAAAAATAAAACAAATCAAAACAATGCCTACATAGTTCCAGACACCCGCAACTCTTGGTGTTCAGAAGTGCCTTCTATTTTAAGGACTACATGTACCTCTACTCCATTTCCTCTTGTATACTATTATAGAAGATTATTATTACTATTATTATACAAGAGTGATACAATTTCAAGTAAGTGAAGGACTAAATATATGTGCAAAATAATTTGTATTTTCTCTCTTTTTTTTTCTTAATTCTGAAAGGTACTTTGAAAAGCAATTTGATTTGGCTGAAGAAACTAAGCTGCCAATGTTCCTCCATTGTAGGAACTCACACAAGGAATTTATAGGTACTTCTGCTTTTCTTTGGGGTTCGACCTTTCTGGCACCTGCTAAGCTCTTTGCACTTTGAAACTGTATGTTTTCCACATTGGCAGATATAATGAGAAGAAACAGAGAGAGGTGTGTTGGAGGTGTGGTAAGTTCAGTTATTTTTTATGTTATTATAGATATGTGCTATGTCCAGTCCTGGGATGATCTTGCTTAGTGCAGTGTTCCCCATGCTGGTCCTGGAACCCCCGCTGTCTGTTGGCTTTTATTACACTCTCCACCTGTTTAAGAGCTGAAAACAACTGACAATCATTGGCTTAATTAAAGGCTCAAAGAAGAGCTCAGTTGGAATGAAAATCAGCAGACAGATTGGTTCATGCTCCACTGGAACCAGGGTTAGGAGCTACTGGGTTAGTGCAAACTCACTACAGTTGGATTGGTTCATGTTCATGTTCTTGGATTCGCTTTTAACATTTACCGCTAAGAAAGTAATACCAATACAATGAAACTGAATTCCTTTACATGTTTGGTCAATAAATGATACAACAATAGATTGAAGGGTTAGGTTCTGTTTCAGTTTCCTCATCTTGGTTTCTGAAACGGGGTTTGACTAGATCTGATGTTTCAAAATGGTGAGGTAATGCATTTGTCAATCAATAATAAGAGCTAGATTATTATTTTTCGCTGGATATTGCTGCCAAGGCATGGCTTTTATGGAAGCAGTATGCACCTGTTTAATGAAGTCAGGAAAGTCTTGTGATTTGGATTAAGAAGAGAGAAATCTCATTACTGTCATCCTAAACAGGTTCATTCATTTGATGGTACTAAGGAAGAAGCTGCAGCAATAATTGACCTTGATCTTTATATTGGTATAAATGGTTGGTAAGTTGATCTTAAACTGCAAATGTTTTAATGACAGGGACCCCACTCCTTTTAAAAAAAAATGTCCCAACTGATAAATACTGAGGCAATTTAACAAAACATAATTTAAGTGGAGAATTTCCAATAATAATATAGATACAATGACTAAACACTTATTCATAATTTAGAATTCAAATTGTATAAAATTGACATTTTACTATTCCTTTCATTGAATATAAAACATCTGAACCAAAATGGGTACAGATTTCTGAAATTATCCTCTTGCTTGTCCCAAAGATGGAGAAACCATAACTTGAGATTTAAAACCATACAGTGGGGATGACTTCATATTTAAAGACTAAATACAGTAAAAACTGGGTGTGACTTAAAGTGCGTCTGGATTCAGTTACATTAAGTCGACAGATACAATGTAAAGCCCTGAAACACATGTTGTGTTGCATTCTGAGAAAAGCATCCACCCAACTTAAACCAAGTGAAGCTAAGTATACCCATTTAACATCATGCCAGTCACACTGGTCAACTAGAAATACAGTTTTTTCATTTTCAATCTGTTTCAGCTCATTGAAAACAGAACCAAATATTGAAGCAATGAAGTCCATACCAACTGAAAGGCTAATGATTGAGACAGGTAGGTGCAGGATTATAGACCAGAAATAGGCCTTCAAATGCACTATTCATTAAACATTTTGGGAGAATTAACAAGTGGGAAAAGTCTTACTTTTCTCATTGGCTGTGGTAAGGATATAAAATCTATCAGCACAGAGACCCTTTCCATTTTGCACTCTTATTATATCTTTTGGATTTGTCTTTATACAAGTATGATACATTGAAAAGTGTTCAGTCAAGTAAATGCGTGTTCTTCATTTGTACAGACTGAATTCTCAAAAGTTGGAATTGCATGTAGCATTGCCTGAAAATAAAGGGACAATAAGACCTATCAAATAATGTTTGGTTTGTTTCAGCTGCTTATTAATCAATTCAGATACAAATGTTTTCAGGAACATATTTTAGTATTTTTATTTTAGTATAAAGTATAAAGCATCATTACAAGAGGAAAAGTAGCTTGAGGAATGTGTCCTGTTTCTTTTTATGAAAATGAAATATGCTTCTTATCCTATGTATGTCTCTTTACAATTAGTGAAAGTGGGGTAAGGTTTACTTTCCCAAATTTGGAAGCAAAATTTAAATAATAGGGTTTTCCTGTATATGTCTTTTAGATGCCCCCTGGTGTGGAGTGAAGAACACTCATGCTGGGTCAAAGTTCATCAAAACTACCTTTCCCACTAAGAAGAAGTGGGAGGCTGGCCACTGCCTTAAGGACAGGAATGAACCCTGCCATATCATGTATGTAATCAAAGCAAAACCTCTTCATAATAGGGGTAAATCTTAGTTGTTTTGCTAATCCAACATAATGCAAGATGATAGTGTTATTTATGGAGAAAAGCATGTTCTCTGTATTTATTTGTATATGATGTTTGTATTCAAGGATACATGCCTGCCTACAACTTATGATTTTAGTTTCTACCCAGCACCTTGGTTGTCCTTTTAGTTTGTTATTTTCAGGACTACTCAAGCTTTTGGGAAAATAAAAATCAACTCAGGTAATGGAATATTTCATCGTAGTTATTCCTGATATCCCAAATCAATTCAACATCCCTACACTACTATAATACCCACATTTGCATGTCAAAGTCAACCGAAAATAAAAGCTACCAATTGTGAGGTTTAAAAAAATGTTGCTGTGTTTTTTGTGTGTTTATTAAACTAACAACAAGACACTAATTGTCTTGATAATACAAACCTGTTTTGTTGATTATATCTCTGCAGTCAAGTGCTCGAGGTTATGGCTGCCACAAGAGAGGAGGATCCTATTGAGATGGCAAACACCATTTTCAAAAACACAATGAAGGTCTTCTTCTAGAGATGTTGATCCAGGATATTATGCCAGCCTAGACTGTTTCTGGTTCAGTGGGACATTTTAAGTATGTAATAAAAAGGACATTAAAACAGAGCATTTGGGTTCTTTATTACAGACCTTGCACCTGCTTGAAGTTTTAGTAGGTCAGTCCTTTATATTATCCCAAATAATTCCATAATTATTTACAAGGAACAATACATTGAGCAATGATTTATAATGTGATTATTATTAATATTATTATTGTTAATAAATCATTTAGCAGGTGTCTTAAGCCAATGAGAAATGATCATAGTTTGAAATCTTCCAATTCAGTTATTTTAAATATGTTTAGTAACTCCACTATCGTTTTAGATTTTGATACCTAATTTATAAGCATTTATAGGCTGTTCTGGGGGCAAAAGGTGGAGCAATTCACTATTAGGTCGGTATGCCTAATAAAGTGGCCACTCAGTGTGTGTATGTATGTATGTATAATATATATACACTCACCTATAGGATTATTAGGAACACCATACTAATACTGTGTTTGACCCCCTTTCGCCTTCAGAACTGCCTTAATTCTACGTGGCATTGATTCAACAAGGTGCTGAAAGCATTCTTTAGAAATGTTGGCCCATATTGATAGGATAGCATCTTGCAGTTGATGGAGATTCGTGGGATGCACATCCAGGGCACGAAGCTCCCGTTCCACCACATCCCAAAGATGCTCTATTGGGTTGAGATCTGGTGACTGTGGGGGCCAGTTTAGTACAGTGAACTCATTGTCATGTTCAAGAAACCAATTTGAAATGATTGGACCTTTGTGACATGGTGCATTATCCTGCTGGAAGTAGCCATCAGAGGATGGGTACATGGTGGTCATAAAGGGATGGACATGGTCAGAAACAATGCTCAGGTAGGCCGTGGCATTTAAACGATGCCCAATTGGCACTAAGGGGCCTAAAGTGTGCCAAGAAAACATCCCCCACACCATTACACCACCACCACCAGCCTGCACAGTGGTAACAAGGCATGATGGATCCATGTTCTCATTCTGTTTACGCCAAATTCTGACTCTACCATCTGAATGTCTCAACAGAAATCGAGACTCATCAGACCAGGCAACATTTTTCCAGTCTTCAACTGTCCAATTTTGGTGAGCTTGTGCAAATTGTAGCCTCTTTTTCCTATTTGTAGTGGAGATGAGTGGTACCCGGTGGGGTCTTCTGCTGTTGTAGCCCATCCGCCTCAAGGTTGTACGTGTTGTGGCTTCACAAATGCTTTGCTGCATACCTCGGTTGTAACGAGTGGTTATTTCAGTCAAAGTTGCTCTTCTATCAGCTTGAATGAGTCGGCCCATTCTCCTCTGACCTCTAGCATCAACAAGGCATTTTCGCCCACAGGACTGCCGCATACTGGATGTTTTTCCCTTTTCACACCATTCTTTGTAAACCCTAGAAATGGTTGTGCGTGAAAATCCCAGTAACTGAGCAGATTGTGAAATACTCAGACCGGCCCGTCTGGCACCAACAACCATGCCACGCTCAAAATTGCTTAAATCACCTTTCTTTCCCATTCAGACATTCAGTTTGGAGTTCAGGAGATTGTCTTGACCAGGACCACACCCCTAAATGCATTGAAGCAACTGCCATGTGATTGGTTGGTTAGATAATTGCATTAATGAGAAATTGAACAGGTGTTCCTAATAATCCTTTAGGTGAGTGTATATATATATATATATATATATACACATTACAAATTGTACACACACTGTAGGTAACCCTGCAATGAGAAGCATGAAGAGGTAACCCTACTTATAATTTTTTCTCTATGTGGATTACTATAAGGTAGACATCTAACCGAAGGTAATGCAACTTTGTAAAATGCAGACGGCATACTGTTGAATAAAGTAATTCAATTGTTTCTACTTAATCTCTTGAACTATTTCAGAAGACTTAATTCTTAACTTTTTATATAACTTTTTTCTGCTGTTATCAACAACACATTTTGCGAAATAATTATATGATGTCAAATGTATCATCGGCACAGGTGGTAGAAGAAATTAGGTCGTATGATTTGAGGTAAGTAAGCAGGACTGCATGGGCTCCAATCTATATTCTAGAGTCCAAGGATGATTGGATACTCAGAAAGGCCTCCAGGCACAGTAACTGCCAAGGCACCATGGGGTAGGAAGCTGCAGCTGCTCAATAAATAAGGATCTTCATTTTATTACCATCCACAGACAAAAAAGTCTGTGAAAAAATGCACATTTCACAGGTATCCGAAAGATGTGAAATGTTCAGCTATGTAATTTGTATACTGTGATGATTTGCTTACAAGAAAATTGCTTAAACCGTTGCACCTTACATAAAATGTTACACCTACAGGTTGAATGTAGCATACCTTGCCAGACATAAAGTAAAAAAGGACATTTGCAGGTAATATTCAGAATCGCAAATTCTTTATTGCTGTTCTTGTTATTGACACAAGCAAAGTCAGACTGTCCGGCACACATCCATCAGCAATTAATAAAACGCCAAGGCGCTGTAAATTCTTGTACAGCAGCACATGACCAGGTGGATTGCGTCAGATATCGGAACGCCATCGAATTACGTTTTCGACGTGACGCGCCGACAGCAGCCACTTCCGCGTTCCGCGCATAGCAACAGGAGGACAGTGAAGATGGCGGTGCGCAGGGACCCCGTCAAATAGCCTGTCCTAATATCGGGAGTACAAACATCCGGGAGCGGAGGGTGTGTACTAGACACCGAGAGACCAGACCCCTCCTGGAATAACATCCCATGGCGTCCCCTCACGCCCGGATCGGCCACCAGGCCCTGGCGGTGTTGGATGTAGCTTTCCGAGTTCCGTGTATCTTTATTATCGACGCCATTTTTAACTCTTACTATGATCCCGGGACCGGTTGGGCCGGTGCTGCTGCACGGATTGTTTTGCGATTTCTGGGTAAGATGCCATGAAAATAGCCGTGGATATGAATTGATTAGGGCGTGAGTCATGCATCGCGCCGGCTGTCATGGCTGGGGAACTTGGCCTACCTGTCCAGGTCTCCTGTCAAAAAAGAAAAGTGCCGCGACCTCTGACTTAACTGCGTTCAAATGCGATTTCATTGAGTCCAGTGTGTCCTCTGCAGTGCCGTGGAAAGATCCCCTCTCGACTGGGAGCCACGCATTGTCCCTGTGCTGCCATGACTCTCATAGTGTTGTTGTTCAGTTGTGTTTGTGTTGCCTTTCAGCCCAGGTTAGCAAGGGCACTTTTAGCCCTCTGGTTGTGTTGTATGATCCTGCCGAAACCGATGTCGATGTGTATATATTTATGATCTTATTTGTTGTCGTAATGTGTACTGTAGATGTTAAATGAACGTTGTACTTAAAAACCATATCGTTTCCGAGGTGGGCTGTGTAACCTAGACCATATTTTGGTTTCTTGGTTGAAAGATCTACCACCACATGAAAACAGTGTTTTGAATTGCACCCAGATATGCTGCTGAACATTATAACTTATGCAGTTTCATATGTGGCAGTGAGGGTCCTCACAGGGTCCCTAGAGTAGAGAATAATGAACAGTATTCAGGATTTCATATATGTGTGATATGATATTGTCTTTGCATTTACAAGGAGAATATATGTTAATTTACGCTTAGCTACCTGTCAGTTACACTCACACGTTAAACATTAACACATACTCCATGAGCAACATGAAGGAATGACGTTACATAAGGGTTTCAGAACTTTGTGTGCTATAGGTCTATGATTCAGCCATATTGTAGGTTTTGTACTATATTTTTCACTGCATAATTTAAACTGACCATACAATAGAGCAGTGGTTTTCAAACCGGTCCTGGAGTACCCCCTGCCCTGCTGGTTTTTGTTCCAACTGAGGTCTTAATTGCTTAATTGAATCCTTAATTGACCTAACAAAGCAATATAGCATTCAATTAAGTAATTAAGCCCTAGGTTGGAACAAAAACCAGCAGGGCAGGGGGTACTCCAGGACCGGTTTGAAAACCCCTGCAATAGAGCGATGGATACGTTCACGGATCGCAGAAAGACAATGGTGATTTACAAACTACATTTACTTGCATGAATCAACATTTTAAACTCCACGAAGTGCATTAAACTCAAGATGTGATGCAGCATTCTACTGACATTTTCTTTCATATTAATGTGTTTAAGTAGTACATATGATAATCCTACAGTAGCACATTGCATTTTTTATTATATATAATTTGATACTTTTGCTGTCCCTGGCACATACAATTCCCAAACTGTCCTGTACAAAATAGCCACTACGCACAACCAGTTGTGTGTTGAAGTCTACATTGTGTAATGCTGTTGTAATACTTTATTAATATGTACCACAGCACACCAAAAGCATCTTCATTTTCAGATAACCATCAATGGAATATGCATAGGTAGTTGTAGATGATCATGTTCTTTTGATTGCAACATGTACACTGTTATCACTGCCCTACTTAACTCTGACCCCTAGGAAAAGTAGACTACAGGGAACTTATCTAACTCGTGTTATTGCTTAATGTGACTTCTGTAATATTGCAATGCTTTAGCTACTGTGCTGTAGTGGCTGAGACGCACTGTATTTTTGTTTAACTTGCATTATGATGCATGACCCACCTTATGTTATTTATTTCCTGTTTAAGTGCATAATCCAGTTGAATCTGAGTCACATTGGACAAATTCTTCAACCATCTAACTCATTAATAGTAGTAGTAAATTAAATGTATGAAGATAGCTGAGAATGTCATGCATAAACTTTTTGTTTATGTAAGGAAGTCAGAAGTCACTAATTCTTCTTTTCTCCTCCAGGTATCCTGGTATCTGGGGTCGTGCTGGTTTTGTCTCAGAAGGCACTGCTCAAGTTCTACATGCTGTTTTCTGCAGTGCTCTTGGGAACAGTGGCAGTCTTGGTCAATTACTACGCCACCTCACACATAGACTTCTACAGCGCTTACTACACTGCAGCCTTGGGTTTTAAGCTGCTTCCTCGCAATGGACCCACGCTATGGCTGGGCATGGTGATGCTCCAGCTCATGTTTGGGATCGGTTATGTGGTGCTCCTCAACATCCAGTCAGTCTTTGCTGTGCTGATCGTCTTGGATGTTATGATCCCCATATGGGGCTTGATCTTAGAACTCCCTGTAGAAGTGCGGCAGCTTGTGGCCATAGCTTCAGGCCTAGTCCTTTTAGTGAACACCATAGTGTATTTAATTATGAAGCTGAAGAAGTTCTATTACTCGGGCCGCTATGTCTACCTGCTCATCAGGCACATGTACCGCATTTACGGCCTCCAGTTATTGGTGGAGGACACGTGGAAGAGGATCCGTTTCCCAGATGTGCTCCGGGTCTTCTGGCTGACCAGACTGACTGCTCAAGCCATCATACTGGTATATGTGGTGAAGGTGGCCAGCAGTGACGAGGGGAACCGCAGCTACTTGATCTCCTGGGAGGACTTCTGGGAAGTGCTGTGCAACCTCATCATCAGCGGATGCGACTCCACGCTGACCGTGCTGGGCATGAGCGCGGTCATTTCTTCTGTTGCGCATTACTTGGGACTGGGGATCTTGGCTTTCATCGGCTCCACAGAGGAAGAGGACAAGCGTCTAGGCTTTGTGGCGCCGGTGTTGTTTTTTATTTTGGCTCTCCAGACCGGCCTCAGTGGCCTGGACCCTGAGGATAGACTTGTGCGTCTCAGCCGAAACATGTGCCTTCTGTTGACTGCCATCCTGCATTTCATCCACGGCATGACCGACCCGGTCCTCATGTCTCTGAGTGCCTCTCACGTCTCGTCATTCCGCAGACATTTCCCTGTCCTCTTGGTTTCCTCCTGCCTGTTTGTGATGCCCATCCTGCTGAGCTACGCACTGTGGCACCACTACTTGCTAAACACCTGGCTGTTTGCCGTAACAGCGTTTTGCGTCGAGCTCTGCCTGAAAGTGATCGTCTCGCTGACTGTGTACACGCTCTTCATGATCGACGGCTACTACAATGTCTTATGGGAGAAACTGGATGACTACGTATACTACGTGCGCTCCACCGGCAACGTCATCGAGTTCATCTTCGGTGTGATCATGTTTGGGAACGGGGCATACACCATGATGTTCGAGTCGGGCAGCAAGATCCGCGCTTGCA
This sequence comes from Amia ocellicauda, assembly GCF_036373705.1. NCBI lineage: Eukaryota > Metazoa > Chordata > Actinopteri > Amiiformes > Amiidae > Amia > Amia ocellicauda. The sequence goes on from NC_089867.1 coordinate 6,317,975, forward strand.
TGATGTGCCTCCACGCCTACTTCAACATCTACCTGCAGGCCAAGAATGGGTGGAAGACCTTCATCAACAGGAGGACTGCGGTGAAGAAAATCAACTCCCTGCCAGAGATGAAAGGAAGCCAGCTGAGGGAGATCGAGGACGTCTGTGCCATCTGTTACCAGGAATTTGCCACCTCGGCACGCATCACCCCCTGCCACCACTACTTCCATGCCCTCTGCCTCCGCAAGTGGCTCTATATCCAGGACACGTGTCCCATGTGCCACCAGAAGGTCTATATCGAGGAGGACTCGCGAGACAGTGCTGCCTTTTCCAATAACAATGGGTATGTGGCCCCCAATGAAAACCCAGGAGGCTTTGCAGCAGCAGCAGCAGCAGCAGCGGCAGGTGGTGAAGGAGATGCTGATGTTGCCATTGTCGTGGCCGCTGCTGCTGGGCCAGAGCTTGAAAACGAACTAATCGAAGACAATGACAGTATTGAATATGACGAAGATGAGTGGGGGACACAGAATGGTGGAATGCCAGTAGAAGAAGACTATATAAATGATGATACAGACTCGAGTGGAGAATAAAGCACAGATTATTATTTAAATTAAACATAAATAAATGTCAACATCAGGGAAGTTTTTTTTTTTATTTTTTTAAAGGGCTTGGAGAGGGGTAATGTGTATGATGAGGTATATGGTACAGTGTGCCTATGTAATGTTATTAGAAATGCACACTTCTAGCCAATAATCAGATTATTTGTGGTTCACTAAGAAAACAAATTGAACCGAGAAGACTTTTTTTACTGCCTACAAAATTGCAAATGGTTTCCTATCTTTTTGTTTTCCTAAAAATGTTTAGGTGGACGGTGTTATTACAGACCTCCCCCCCTTTTTTTAATTTATAAAAACAGTGCTGTTCAAGTATTAATGAAACCCCACTAATTATTTTCTTCAAATGGACCAGTGAGAGCTCCGAAACAAGGGGAAAGGGTTAACCTAGTGTGACGTGCTACTGTAACTGCAAATATACCTCTTATCATTACTGCTGGTCTCTTGTGTGACCTTACTAAACTTGTGTACGTTATTGTACATGTAATAAAATAGACTTTCCTTTTTTTAAAGGTTGTATTCCAATGACTGTTGTGGTAAACGCTGTTTAACACATGACGCAGAACATGTTTCACAGTCAAGAAACTACAATGCAGTAACATGACTTGTTGAGAACACCGTATTCTGTTACATATTAGCCTTGGCATTTCAAACTGAAGCCATTAGGGGTGGAAGTGTCTTTTTGTTATTTAAGGTTTCATTATCATGAAGTGTGATATTGTTCTGTTGAATCCATACAGGAAATGCTGCTTTTCTTTCACAATGGGTACTTGCTCTAACTGCTGAATAACAATATTCCACAAAGATTTTTTTGTTGTTGTTGCTATTATATATCCAAAGTTACTCAACCAAAATAGACAAATGTGACCTATAATGTAAAGCTTAGTGGAGAGAGATTAAGCATTCTAATATTTTGGAGGGCTTTATGTTAGAATCAAATATGAGGAGCATGCAAGGGTGCAGCTATATTTTGCCTTTAATCTCTCAGAAATTAAGCTTTTTGATTTAGTTGCTGTTCATTTAATAGATTTTTTTTTTTCCTATGACCAAAAATATTTTCAATAGTTACATACTTAGCCATGAGTTAATTTTTCTTTAAATATATTTGTTAATGTGGCTTATTAATTCCAAAGGATTATAGTATGATTCTTTACATCATACCTTTGTCAGCATCAAGGTTTATCACCTTTATCACATTAACATCCTCTTTTGACATCATTAGGGATGGGCTTTAATCGAAATCTGCAATTTTCAAATTGAATTTACAAATATAGGTGCAAAGCAACATCCTTAGGCTCGGTGCTTCAGTCGTTTGAACTAGGGGTCCAAAGTTTGACCATTATCTCTTGAAAGTGCTGTTGGCATTTTTCCCCAATTCGGTTTTTGTTTGAGCAACGTGACACTATTTGTATATTAGGTTTCCATCCTGACAGATTTGTCATAGCAGAGTGTAGACAGTGTGACATGATTCATTTTGGTTTGTTGGTTGGTGGACTGGTTGATTTGGGTGTGATTGAGATTGTTGGGGTTTGGCCATTTTTGTTTTTTTCTCCTACTCCAGAAAATCTACTGACTAACTCAAAGTGCATCATATTTAACATAGTGTGTGTGGGGGGAAATACATTACTTTTGCCTACTCTGTATAGCTTAGAGATTATTCCTGACGTAGAGGGACGATTGAGGACTGATTCTTCAACACACATCTGTTTATGATAGTAAGTGCGGCCCCTGGAATTGCTTTTCCTCCTTTTCTTTATACAAAATTGCCATGAAGAGGTGTAGTTATTGTTATTATTATGATTATGTAAAAACAGAAACAGTAGATTTTATTTATTTATTTATTTATAATCTGAAAAGGATCACCAAATATAGTATTCTTAATTAGCCATTGAAAAGGTATATTATTATTCAATACAAGTACCTGCATTTGGTCCACCTGTTCTGGATCAGAATCAAATAATCTGTTGTCTACAATATACTGGTGACTTCTTTTTTTAATCATTATTCTTCTTACCATCACTAATATTTTGTATTTCTGTTTTTCACAGGTTCAAATGTACTGAGAGAGGGTTATTTCAAAATGTGTGAAATGTAATTATATTTAAGAATTACCATTGAAGTGGAAAGGGGATAAGTGAACCTGTATTCCTGTTTGAAATGGCAAGTGTAAACTGAGATGTCACATTGATTGCCTTGATTGTTTTTTCCTCCAAATTTTACAATTTGTTACAAATGTGGTATTTATGAATTATATTTGCTCTAATTATTCAAAACTCTGTTTACGGTCCATATAGATTGAGGTTTCTCATGGAAATCTTTTTTCACATGGAAATGATTGACCAGCTATATAAAGGTGGCTTTGTTGGTTCAAGTCATGGTATAGTGAACTGTTTTACATTCCATAGAAAGGAATATTATGTAAAGTATGATTTTTTTTTTTTCTTTCCTGTTCTGTTCATTGATCGCTCAATATATTTTAATTCCAGTTCCAACCTGAATTATGGTGTGTATATCTCATTGTAACACAAAATTGTTCATATTGAAATCTACATGTCATGATTATTTGAATAATGATCTGTAAATAACTAAACCAACTGGTTGCACTTTAGGTGTTGGCAGATATTAAAATTTTGAACAGCAAAGAAGAGTCTGAAAGACTGCTTTGGATGTAAATCTGTACAGTGGACCTGGTACTACACACATTTTAAGGGGGAAGAAATCTAAGATGAAAAGCCACCTTTTTCCATGTGCTTTTTGGAATTATAGGATTCAACAATGCAATTTATTGATAGTCTGCCAAGGTACGCATCTAGTCTCACAGATTTTAATATCAGCATTACCTGTACTAGAAATTAAAAGTTATAAATCTGATTTGGTCTAGCCCCTAGGAAAGAATCTTGGTTCACACACACTTCACCTTTGTTTGTCTATGGTTTTGGTGCTATTTCCTTAGCGCTGGCTTGAGTTTCTAACCATTGTCTGTTGAGAGAAAAGGTGATTGTATAATTTTGCGGCTAAGGATACCAGATATTTCAGAACAGATAAAGTGCCGATGTGAATGCAAGGTGGAGCATTTGTTTTTATTGTGTGTGTGTGCATCAGATTATAGGCTCTTCCTCTCATTTGTGTGTATTTCATTTCTAGAATAAAATCTCATGTCTGTAGCGTAATAGTGTAATATAAAGCTGTTTCCAGCAAAATACTAAATTGGAATCTCAATTGAAATATATTTTTTAAGGTGTCATTTTAACAATTTTTACATGAGGGGAATCCATTTTGCTTTAGTCATATTCTTACAGGTTTCATTTTAATGGCAATGATGTGTAAATTATAATAGCACCCCAGTGAGAATTAAATGTGCATAGTAAAGTTGATAAAGTGGGTTGCTTACTGAAAACATTTGAGCTGCAAAAGGTTTTCCATGCATTTTAGGATTTATACTTGTCTCCACATAAACCACAGGAGGTCACTGTTGTGTAGAAGAATGTGAAAACTGTCAATAAATTCAGATAAATTCACTCAGTGCATTTAAGGAGGTCAAATGAACCGACTGATTGAATTTCTCCATCGGCGAATGTGAGGGGTTTCCATTGGCTGGTTTGTCATTTGTGCGACTAGAAAAACAATTTTCTTGGGACCATCTGTCCGGGACGATGGTTCCAGTGAGATCCTGCTTGATAAAATTCATCGAGTTCCTGCTGTGTTGCTAAGTAATATCCACAGTGTCTATTCAGTTGCTTTTGCAGGCCTTTTTAATATGACTTCAACTCTCTGCTAGCTGGCTTCCCCACATCAGCCACTTGCTCTCTGCACCTCATCCACAACCCTACAGCCTCCCCGTTCCTCTTTTTTTTTTTTTTTTTTTTTCTGGCTCACCAACGCAGCAGCTATTGTTCAGACTCTTCATTGGATTCCCTTTTTGTTTTCGCATACATCAGATTTTAGATTATTGTCCTTAGCTTTTGCTTTGTCCCACTCAGTCCCTATACCTGCTCGTGCCTTCACCTCTGCTTGTGTTCTGGTGGCTCTTGGCTGTAACCTTATTGTCCTACTTCACACTGCTGTGAACATTTCCCCTTGCGCTCCAGTGATTTCTAACTAGAATAAAACTGGATATGCCATAACTCTTAAGTCTAAGCAGCTTGCATTGCCTCATGAAAAGGCTCACATATTCAACGGCACAGGTGCAGACATCATCCCTTTGTTTTGCAACCTAAACTTTTTTTTTAAAAACTATCACCAGTACAGTGCTGCTCTCACTTTTCCATAATATAGTTTGTATTGCAGATGTTAGTTTGTTCATTCAATATTGGAAGTAAAATTGAACGAGCAAAGCAGACAGTTTAATGAATAAAATATTATTAATCTTGTCAATATCTTCTTAATAACAATGGGATGTCAACCATGACAAGTAATTTATCATTGCAAATGTTATTTCAGATTGCATCAAATAATGTAATACCGAGTGGGATTTGATTTCACTGGAGATATTGATAATTTTATTGTGGAAGATATTACAAGCAATGTGATTGCTATTTTTATTTAATGGGTGTGTGACCACAGGTTAATTGACACTAATTTAAATAGCTAAAGAATAATGTAGTTGTGGAAAAATCCCATTTAAATCTGTTCACGACTGAACAAGCTAGATGAATAGTTTGTACTTTACTGAGGAAAGCATGTGGTCTTATGCAGATATATTGGCATTTCCTCCAATTACTGTGTTGATAAAGGATAGATTTCTTCAAAGGAGCTACTGCAATGGAAATAAATGTGACCCCAACCTCTAAGAATTGTTTCTGGCTTCTTTGCTTTGTTCCTTCTTTTAAAGAATGTTTGATTTCGTGCTCCTGGCTGGGATGGTGTGTTGTTGCTCTGTTTTGTTCTCTGAATTAATATGCATTTGATCACAAGGCTTCTGTCAATTTAACCCTTCGCCCACACAGCTGTGTAACTGCAGTGTGGTTAAAGGAAACATGTCAGCTTTACTTAAGGCTGTAGGTTGATGTGAGGTCCTACAATTGTAATCCTGCTTCCTTATTTTAAGACTTTTAAAGAGAATCCTTTGTACTTTTAAATTTGACAGATGTTTCCACTTGTTTTGATTTACAGTGTCTCCTTTCCAAGTCAAGCCAGCAATGCTTCCTATTTCATCTTCTATCTTCTATGTCTCTTTTCATCTCTTGGCATCCTTTCTATTTGTCCACCTGGCTCTTCTTGCAATATTTCCAGCCCATTGCAATTTGAGCATTTTCACCCTTTCGGTGATGGCTCAGCGGCCTCTTCATGTTATTCCAACTATACGGCCTACATCTTACCTTTTGTTGTCTGAAGTTTCTGTACCTTTGTTGCATTTAGTAACCAGGTTTCACAACCATAAGTGAGCACTGGTAGAAAAAAAAAGAAAAGAAAAAGTACCTTATAATTACGAAATGGTATATTTTCAAATACAGCAATAGAAATTGACAATACAAACCAGTAGAAAATATGCAAGAAAAACTATTTTCCATATGATGATTGTAATGACTTTTCCCCTGCTTATTCAGTCAGTAATTTTGGCTGGGGATCTTTGCATCCTAAAGCCTGTTCATTATTGAATCCCTATATGAATCAGTAATTAATTACTGTTTTTCCTGGCGCTGTTTCCATTCTGACATAAATAACACTTTATTTAACCTTGAAGGCCTACAGAGCATTGCGCGCGTTTTATGAATAATAGCGTATTTATTACTAGTAGTATTTACGTATGTATTTATTTACATTACACTTCTACGCTAAAGGATTAATATAACGTCCCCTCTAAATGATGTAAAGGAGCTGCACAAATGTACTTCACAAGTAACGCTGCGTTCACTTCGCATTTCTTTCCCTCACGGTGGCAGAGTTTACCCACATATTTCACCGTCATTTGGTTGGATTGCATTATCCAAAAAAATTATCCTGACACTCTTTAGGTCAAGTGCAGAAAAACAAATACATAAATTAACTTAAAGTAGATGAATTTAACAGTGGTCGCCCGTGTTCCTGTGGGTGACATTTCTATGCCTACGCTGCCAAAGATTGTTACCTAATGCACGGCCCAGGAGCAGCAGTTGTCACATGACCACCGAAGGTACTACAAGCCCCACACAACTTCTGCGGCTAACTATGGCGTGGATTGCATTTTGGGAACGGTAGTCCACGTCGTGCGTCTCCACATACACGTAAGCGTCTGGTCAAGCGGTCCCGAAATACATTTCCCACGATGCACTTCGCCGCAAGGGGAGGTAAGTGTAAGTGCCTGACACTGACAGATCAATAACAGGGGCTGCGGGGACTGGTTGTGTTGGCAGTCGCACCTGCCCCCGATTTTAAAAGAATGGCCGAGCGCGGAGGGGCCTGAAACGGTGGTTAGATGTACTGAAACACCGAGGGAGAGAGGCGGAAACGTCTGAATGACAGAAAACAAATCACCGCTCCCGCCCAGGAGGATACATCACGGGGAAAGCAGCGGACCCAGCGTTGGAAAGTCTTCATAATGAGGCGCGTCTGCATTGCCTCATCGCGGTTGCCTCTCTCGCAGCTCTCCGGGACGCGGCACCGTCCAGATCCGCTGAATGAACGGACACGCTGCCTGCAGTGAAGGGGCAGCGCAGCTGTTCACCGGACGGCCCGTAATTGTGGAAACCAAGTTCAAGTGGATTATTATTGAGAGCGGCTTGGTTATGGAGTTTTTTTTGACGGGGTAACAAGAACACAAAGTCTGGTCTCTTCACCCGTAAGACTTCGCTTCATATGTATAATTAGAACTGGAAAAGGCTTCCCAAACCAGTCCATGGGTCGTATTTATGTCCACGCAAATCGACGTTTCTTCTAGTAAATCACTACTAGTTCACCTTGAAATACGTTTCTCCAGCGGCAAGGACTTGTACAATTGTGCGAAACTCACTTCTTGATGTCGGCTGATTGACTGAGAAGGTAATTTAGGAACCAGTTGTATGTATTTATTTATTTAAAAGACATGCTCCTGATGAACGTTAATAATATCGGTGTAGTTCCTTCATTTGCATTGCCTACCTCAGATGTATTGATCTCCACAACACTGAACTAATTCTAATATTTACTCCTACTGCATAATTGAACAGCTTTAGTAATTATCATTTGCAGCCTTGATATATCCAAAACCTTGCAGGGGCCTATTTTAGCCCAACCCCAGCTGCTGTTATTCCCTCTCATTGCAGTCCCCCCCCCAAATCTCCCAACTCCATCAACTTCTCCATGATCAGGATGCTGCCCTGTTTGAGGAGAGCCGTGCGGCCCGCTTTCACGCTGAAGCCCGGACTCGTTCTGGGGAGGCTGTGCGGGATCAAGCCGCTCTCGGCCCGCAAGCCTTTCCCGATGCTGGGGGTCCAGTACAGGGACCTGGGCACCCACCCTCACAAGGAGCCCATGGAGCCTCTGAACTCCCCCCAGGGCGCCAGGGAGTTCATCTACAGCCTGCACCCGACCGAGCGGACCTGCCTGCTCCGAGAGCTGCACCGCTTTGAGTCCATAGCGATAGCACAAGGTAAGAAACCAATATAGGTCGCGTTGCTGTAGCGCAGATGTCCGCAGTCCTGCGCTGCTCCTCCAATAGGATCGGAGGGATTCTGCAAATCTGCGCGGACATGAAAGGGTCATACTCCTGACACACCCAGTGGCCAACAATCACACATTTATATGTAAGAGTGTCCTGCATTTAAAAACGATGTCTGGCAAAAATGTAAGCGTTGCATAGACTTTAACTTCAGATGTATGGCGTAAATGATTTTATGCACGGATTAGCGCTTCTCATTTTTGGTTCTTTATTGAGAAAATCATTAAGTCTTATGTGAAAATCAGTTTTTATATTTGTTGACATGTTGAAGTTAATTCACAATACAAAGGTTTTATTTTAAGTCTCCAAACAATAATTGTGCCTTCTCATTTTTAGACCCCGAGTCTTAAATTATTCTTTTTTTTTTATTTTGTAATTTGTTTTTACAGCCTCACGCTGTTCATGACATGTTTATTTAGCAGACAGAAACAACAAATGGTTACTGTGCTTATGGGTTAATTGTTGGAAATCAAAGTCCCTTGCCAGCTAAAGTTTCTCAGCTCCCATATTGATATCAATTAATGTTAGTTTAGCAACACCAGTAAACTATTTAAACAAGTTACCTTAGTTTCAGTCCTTATGGAAATAGATATTTATCAAGACCTAGGACAGCTGCATGAAAAAGGAAGGTCACACTTTAAAATCATCATAATAGATTTTGTTGTAAAATGGGTAAACCGCAACATGAGACATGGATATGGATATGGAGACCGGAATTAAATGAATGTGAATGAACAGTGATAAGTGCAATTTGTAGAAAACACAAATTTATCTCAAATATTCAAAAAAGCCAATGAGTCCCATTGGAGATGGGAATTGGAATTCAATAGGAAAGCATTCTTTATTGGGAAAGTGAGGTATTGACTTTATTCAGATGGTGGGGAGCTGTGCATCTTGAGTGGCACGCTGCAAATTGTGTGCTTCACAGGCTGGGTCTTTACTAGGTGAGTCAAGAAGCTTCCAACAAGAGTCATCCAGGGAGGAACACCAGGGCTATAGGGAGCAGTCCTTGAATGAGTCATCAGGTTTTATTCCAGCCGTTTTCTGTAATGGCACCATTTCTTATTCTCTCTAACTTGGTTTGTGGCATCTTTTGCTGGGGTATGCAAAAAAGCATGCCTTTAAAAACCAATTTAATTCACTCACTGACCCTTTTTTTTACCAGTATTTATGTATCTAAATGCAAGAGAGCTGTTGAAATAAGGGTTATTACTTTACATAAGTTCTTGCCCAAGTGGGAGTGGTTGTGCTGCATTTGAATCCTTTTCATCTGGGGAGCGATTCATGGAAAAAATAAGGCTTTAGAGTGTTGTCGGAATTGATCTCCCAGACAATATCATCACACTGTTGTACTGCAGTTTCGTAATTGTATTGTATCACTGGTGTCCTGATTTTTTTTTTTTTTAAACTGTTGCCTTAGAAAGATATGAGACAAGTGAACAGGTGTGGTATACTTCTGGTTTCACTTTCTAACATTGATCTTGAGTTTATAGGAGAGGGAAGGAAATCTAAATTGACACAGTGTCAGGATGGCTTTCACACTAGTTCATCACCTCCTCCCAGGTACTAATCCGAAGGCTAAGGACTGAGTTGTGCTTCTCTTCTCCCGGGGACAACATTGCTGTGGATTTTATATGTAGCTTTGATTTGTATTGAGTAGAGATATTGAATATGTATTAACTTGTACTTATTAAGCAAATAACTGCTCTCATTAGCAAATTCAGAGCTCAGTGAAAACCCAAAGCCTCGTGGCTGCCTTCAGGGTGGCAAATGCCCGGCTTACATTTCGAAGGGAGCTGAAGACTGATGGTTTAAATGGAAATCGTTTAGAGGTGACACTCTTCAAGACTATCCTGAATTAAGCAAGAAAAGGCACCTTATGACCATATGAAAACAGCATAACAATAAACTTAATCGCCTAATAAAACGTTAAGTAAAACAGGTGTCCATTTTATTTTGTCCCGATGGAAACCTGTACAACCAGTATGTAAACCTATTTCACAGTGTATAGCATTGTCTTGTACATTTCGATGTCCCTTGAATAATTTGACATGAGCACTGTGCATCTGAAATGTCTCCAAAACAAGCTGCTTTTCGTCCTTGTACCTAAGGCAGAATAACAATACAATCCAGCAAGGCTTCAGCTGCTGGCACTTACTCGGCTAAGTGCCCATTTGAGGCATGTCATACATTAGTACCTTTTTGAATAAATTTCCATCCCCACAGTAGCTAAAATCTATCCTTGTCAATATTGATCCCTGCCAGATTCACACAAGTTGGTACAGTAGCCTTCTTTAAATTCTTTTCATTAGGAGTTATTTATGCATTCACAAAATTGATAAGGACTAGGCCTTAAGATTTTTTAAATACAGAGCCAAGATTAATCAGAGATGCAACTATGCACTAACTGGTGACCAACATATTTTAATTTCCATTATTGTATTAAGATGTTATGTATTGCACATCTACAATTATGTAGTGTCTTTTCAACATGAGCATCTTTACCGCTGTCCGTGGTAAGTGGTTTGATCATTTGTGACCACTGAAGTCTCTTGCATTTGCTTGTATTTTTATTTTTTAATTTTATGTAGCAACCAGATAATATTACTATGCATTTAAACTGTATTACTGAAAGTTGATATAGGATGTTGGAATGAAAACCGGGAATTGTGAATGGCAACACAGTGGGGGAAAATGCATTGTACGAGAAAGTGTGCGTGCGTGCGCGAGACTTGATATCCACACCAGCCATAAGGAAAATATGAGCATGCAGATATTCATATACAATGGAAAAATTGTCGCATAGGAAACATTTAATAACCAAAACAATATGCGCATTGCCGTCTCAAAGCATTAAAATCACCTGAGAGCAGTATACAGCTGCCCCACCCTTAGAAGAACAGTGTTCAAGTCTGGTTGTCATATAGTTGTGGGTGAACATTCATTTTTAAATTAGAAAATAAATCTGTTAAATCTCAAACTGCAAATACATGAACTGATGCAAATAATTTTGTCATGGAAGTTCAGTGTACATCAAATCTGAAACCAGAGTTTGCAAGTTATTAATATTCTTTAACTGGGAAGTATTCTGTACACAGGGCTGAAGCTTAACATTTGATTCTGACAATATTTTTACCTCTTTTTTTTTTTTTTTAAAAGGTGACTTCTGTATTATTTAGTACACCTTTGCACATGCATGTGAAGTCAATTGTACACTGTAACCTCTTGTATAGCACTATACAGGTCTGGCAAGCGTGACAATTAGAATTCCATGCAGGTGCCAGGACCGCAGTAAGCGCTTATGTAAAAATACAGCAGTGGAATTATCTGACACTAAAGGCAGGTGAATTGTTTGGTTTATCAAATTGATATTGATCCAGTATGAATCCAATTAAGATGAAGAAAAAAATGGGTGTTCTCCTTCATGATTTCTTAGTTGTTTTTCCAAGTTGATCGATTGGGGGGGAAAAAAAAAAAAAAATCAGCATAGTTTTTGATGGAGCCTCGATGTCTCTCTTGCTGATGCATACTTTTTATCTTTCCAAGTTTGCAGAAAATGTAAAGGTGCTGGCTTTATCTTTGTATTGAATTGCAGCCGTGGATTTCTGCAGACTAGTGCACCTTTGCAATGCTCTGTTAATGACTTGAGTTGAGTTACTGTTTTGATACCCAAAAGTTTGTTTTCAAATTCAAAAGACCCAGTAGTGTGTTCACTTTGCACATCAGTAAACCATTATATCGGATTAAGTGCCAATTTACTGTGATGGAAAGATGAGAAGATTAAATAATCATGTCTTGGGGAAACTCCATTGTCAATACAGATATGATCGATGAGGCTCAAATTGGATTGCAAGCTATACATTATTTTAGGATTGCCAAAACCAGACTTAATTTTCTGTCCATATTCATTTGTGAAAGTATTTTGTAGTCCGTGTGAAAACAACTAAAATTTCTTCAAAATATAAAAAGTTGAAGAATGCAGAATGTGCAGAATTAAAGAGAAACTAATACTGTTTATAATTTATAATAAGTAGTGGCTTGTAAAGTATCCAGGTCTGCTATTCATCATGTACACATGTATTTGTAATAAATGTGCTATTAATATTGCTCCATTGTCAATTAAAACTTTATTAAGTTATGAAATTGCATTTAGAAAATCTTTGGCAACAAAAATACTTATGTAGGCAAACTTGAAAGAATGTTGAGAGAGGATGCTTAACAACTAGACACCCCCCTCCAGCCAATATTAAATATGTATTTTCCACCTCTTTTAAAGGATTGATGATATCTAAATCCAACACAACTTTTGACAAGAAAGTAATGAGGATAAATCAATTTAATATAATGATCAATTAAAAAATGATCAATGTTGATTGTTTGAATGTAGTAAACTTAATAAAAAAAAAAAAAGGCTTTTTTTTTTCCTCTGGTATTTATGTTAAAGGCCTTTTGTAAAATATACTGAACAAAAATATGAATGCAACATGCATCAATTTCAAAGCATTTATAGAGTTCATATAAGGAAATCAGTTATTGACATAAGTTAATTAGACCCTAATCTATGGATTTCAAGTCCCAAGATTTGAGATTGGCCTACTGACTGCAGGATTGTCCACCAGAGCTGTAGTCGGGTCAAGACCCTGGTGAAGACGACAAGCCACAGGTGAGCTTCCCCGAGACGCTTTCTGACAGTGTGCAGAAATTCTTGGGTTGTGCAAACCCACAGTTTTATCAGCTGTCCCGGCAGCTGGTCTCGGATGGTCCAGCAGGTGAAGAAACAGGATGTGGAGTCCTGGGCTGACCTGGTACATGTGGTCTGTGGATGCGAGACTGGTTGGACGTGCTGCCAAATTGTCTAAAACAAAGCTGGAGGCGACTTATGTTAGAGAAATGCACATTGCATTCCCTGAAAACAGCTATGGTGGACATTCCTGCAGTCAGCAACCAATTGCACGCTCCCACAAAACAGACATCTGTGGCATTGCCATGTGACAAACCTGCACATTTGAGAGCGGCCTTTTATTGTCCCCAGCACAAGGTGCATCGGTGTAATGATTACGCTGTTTAATCAGCTTCTTGATGTGCTACACATCAGGTGGATGGATTATCTCGGGAAAGGAGAAATGCTCACTAGAAGTGATGTAACGCTTGTGCACAAAATTTAAGAAATAAGCTTTTTGTGCATACAGAGATATCTGGGTTCTTTCATTTAAGCTCATGAAACCTGCAACCAACACTTCACATGTTGCGTTTATATTTTTGTTCAGTAGATTTTCTCCCTTCAGTGTCATGTTTTGTGCTCATGCTAACCAAACAAATTAACTTGAACAGAAATGTTGTCAATCTGAATGCCCCCCAAGAATGTCAAACCCAGTATTTACAACGAACAACGAACTAAGATTTTGAGGGGGAAGAAAACCGGTATGATGATTGGACTGCTGAACTCCAACTCAATTAATATCCTACAGCGAGTGTTACTATGGTGATCAGACGGGTAACACAGTGTGCTGCTTATTTTTCCTTTGGTTAGGTTTCTAAAAATAGATTTATAGATTTAAAAGGCAGATCTTTTTCAAAGTAAATGTTTGATATTTTGTCCGTGGTTATTTTACATTTTGATACTTGCAAGCGTGGGATGTTTGAGATGTATTTATTTTCAAATGCTTATGTCATATTTTTAATATTGAGTAATTGCCTATTGATGTGTCTCAGGTTGCTGTACCTTCTGGTGGTATGGTTATGGTCTGTGATGCACTGCCATCATTATGTGTTGAACAAAACACTGCAATGTTGTAGGGAATAGCAAACAGATTTTCTTTTGGGAGAAGAACATTAGTTATACACACATTCTATTTGTTTTACAATGGCACCCAGAGATGAGTGGTCGTGGCATTATTGAACCAGGCATATTGATGTAAACGGTGGAAACCTTATTCAGATGTATTTATATTGTGAAAATGGTTAGTGTATTTTTCCTAATATAGATAAATCAAACTTGCTGCTATATGTTGCAAATGTGTGTGGTACAAGCCATTTACTACTTTTTCTAGAACACAAACAGGCAAAAAGCACTTGGCAAAGTGATTTGATCTATTTAGAAAGTAATTGCTGCATTCTGAATTCAGTTGCCAGTTCCCCTTTCTTTGAAAGCCACGCTCTAGGTTGTTTTTGTGCTCACTCACCTTCTACACCTTTTTTCCAGCTGCATAAACAACCACAAACATATTTGTATGTCATTTGAACCCCAGCATGGAAATGAACCAATAAATCAATGTAATCAAACTATACCTCTCCAATATATTGAATTGGATGGACACCTGGCATTGTTGGCATGGGTCCTAGTTTTTCCAATTAATTCTAATGATCTTTCGTTTTCTCAGCTGAATGTCAGGCAGGAATTTGTACCTTCTCCTCTTTACTCCTGTACTGCAGTCTGATGTATCCTGCTGCTTTGCAATGCTCCTTATCGCTAATGAAATCCCTCCTGATCAAAAATAAATGTGTGAATCACTCGCTTCATATCAGGTTGGACGTGACACTCTGGAAAATGCCCATATTGCTTAATATTGGACAGCGTATTTGCCTGACACTCTTTCGTCATACATTTTTGAAAATTTGATTAAAGTAGTTGTGCTGTCTGGAGATAGATGCTGCTGATTCTAAAAATAACCAAGGCTTCCACATGAATTGCCATTCTGAAAAGATGAAACTTTCTATTTAAGAATCTTAAGATTCATTTTTACACCTTGAAAAAGTAAATATACATCTATAAAAATATCTTGAGTGGCTGCTTTTGACATTTTGGCAATTCTGTTATCAATTCAGAGAGAACTTATAGGCAGGTGCACACACACACGCACACACTATTATAGGCGTGTGTGTAAGTATTTTCTCTTTGTGATGATTTGATTTGTCACTTAACTGTCAAAAGCAGCCACTGAGTGAGGAGATGGCACTTGTAGTTGTCACCCTTCAATAATTGCACTCTGTTCAATTCAAGATATTATGCCAAGTTACGTAAGCATGGGTGCTGCTAGGTGTCTGCTCGCCTGTAGTAACTCGTGCTGCGCTGCTTCTATACGTGGAAAGCTTCCTTGGCTAATTTCAGCTTCTCAACCAAGAAGAGCACACAATCTACCGCAGTAGTCCCACTGGGCCATCGGCCAATCTCCGCAGTGCTGGGGCTAACTGTCTTTCAAAGGCAGCAGAGACATGTTAGCCTGGGGGTGCCACTGGAAAGCCATCTTGCTACAGCTGGCAGGGATCTGCATGTCTAAGCCCTCAAAGCTTCTAGTTACAAAGAGCGCTTGGAATACAGTGGTAGGTTGTAAACATTCACAGGTGTTTTGTCAGCAGGGGTTGTTCTTTAGGACCCTGGGTGGGCTCCTCAGACCTTAAACCCTGGCACTCAGCCTTTGATGGTATGTTTGCCATTTCACCCATGGAAGGTCAACCATCAGCGCGTATTATGTCATGTGTATTTTGCACGGGTATCTCAAAATTAAAAAAAACAAGGATTGTTTTTAGACCTGCTTTGGTTACTGTACAGTGCATCTGGAAAGTATTCACAGCATTTCACTTTTTCCACATTTTGTTATATTACAGCCTTATTCCAAAATGGATTAAATTCATGATTTTCCTAAAAATTCTACAAACAATACCCCATAATGACAACATGAAAGAAGTTTGTTTGAAATCTTTGCAAATGTATTAAAAAAACAAAAAAAGCACATGTACATACGTATTCACAGCCTTTGCTCAATACTTTGTTGAAGCACCTTTGGCACCAATTACAGCCTCAAGTCTTTTTGAGTATGATGCTACAAGCTTGGCACACCTATTTTTGGGCAAGTTCTCCCATTCTTCTTTGCAGGACCTCTCAAGCTCCATCAGGTTGGATGGGGAGCATCGGTGCACAGCCATTTTCGGATCTCTCCAGAGATGTTCAATCGGGTTCAATTCTGGGCTCTGGCTGGGCCACTCGAGGGCATTCACAGAGTTGTCCTGTAGCCACTCCTTTGTTATCTTGGCTGTGTGCTTAGGGTTGTTGTCCTGCTGGAAGATGAACCTTCGCCCCAGTCTGAGGTCTAGAGCACTCTGGAGCAGGTTTTCATCAAGGATGTCTCTGTACATTGCTGCATTCATCTTTCCCTCGATCCTGACTAGTCTCCCAGTTCCTGCCGCTGAAAAACATCCCCACAGCGTGATGCTGCCACCAGCATGCTTCACTGTAGGGATGGTATTGGCCAGGTGATGAGCGGTGCCTGGTTTCCTCCAGACATGAGTTCAATCTTTGTTTCATCAGACGAGAGAGTTTTGTTTCTCATGGTCTGAGAGTCCTTCAGGTGCCTTTTGGCAAACTCCAGGCGGGCTGTCATGTGCCTTTTACCGAGGAGTGGCTTCCGTCTGGCCACTCTACCCATACAGGCCTGATTAGTGGAGTGCTGCAGAGATGGTTGTTTTTCTGGAAGGTTCTCCTCTCTCCACAGAGACATACTGGAGCTCTGTCAGAGTGACAATCGGGTTCTTGGTCACCTCCCTGACTCTCAGTTTGGCCGGGCGGCCAGCTCTAGGAAGAGCCCTGGTGGTTCCAAACTTCTTCCATTTACGGATGATGGAGGCCACTGTGCTCATTGGGACCTTCAATGCTGCAGACATTTTTCTGTACCCTTCCCCAGATCTGTGCCTCGATACAATCCTGTCTCGGAGGTCTACAGACAATTCCTTGGACTTCATGGCTTGGTTTGTGCTCTGACATGCACTGTTAACTGTGGGACCTTATATAGACAGGTGTGAGCCTTTCCAAATCAGGTCCAATCAACTGAATTTACCACAGGTGGACTCCAATCAAGTTGTAGAAACATCTCAAGGATGATCAGTGGAAATGGGATGCACCTGAGCTCAATTTTGAGTGTCATGGCAAAGGCTGTGAATACTTATGTACACGTGCTTTTGTTTTTTATTTGTAATACATTTGCAAAGATTTCAAACAAACTTCTTTCACATTGTCATTATGGGGTATTGTTTGTAGAATTTTTAGGAAAATAATGAATTTAATCCATTTTGGAATAAGGCTGTAACATAACAAAATGTGGAAAAAGTGAAGCGCTGTGAATACTTTCCGGATGCACTGTATGTACAATTGTTTACACTAGCTGTTCCCAAACCTATTCACACTGTGGCCCGGTTATTTGCGCTATTAAAGTAGCGCGGACAACGTGGAATATATAGCCAACATGCTTTGTATTGCATTTAAAGCACACATAGCCATTCCTTCAAAGGCAACAATGCAGTACACATGAAGTATTTTCAATAATATGATTGATACTTTAGATTAGTTTTAAATGTGGATTTGAGATTAATAATTTAATGCAGGACAAAATATTGGACGGACCAGTGTTCAGGAGCCCCTGGTTTATACCACTTCTAATGCACGTAAATACTGTGTCTGAAGGGGGTATAAACTGCCCACTGCCTTTAAACCATTTGATTTTAAGTGACATCTGTTTCTTAGATTAAGCACAATCCACAGTTAAATTGGCATATCATGTTGTCCAGTGTTTATTAGCCCCTGTTGCAAAATGAAAGGGGACTGAAATCTGCCTTATGGTTGATTTTGTACTATGTAGAGTTTGTATTAATAGACAATTATGCTGGGAGATCTTTCTGTTTCAGAATGAAGGAGGAATTTTGAAAATTACATGCTTAAATTAATATGGTGGAGAAGAGAGCAGTGGGATTATTTGGTTATTTTAACTTTATTCTTATTTTAGGCCTAGATTGTTGTTTTTGTTTTATCTTTTGCAGAAAGTTGTTTCTAGGTTTCTTTTTAGTCTGTCCTGTAGATTCCCTCCCCCTCTCTAAAATGAAACATTTTTCATTTGTTCTTACAATACAGTATATAGATTAAAAAAAAAAAAGGGAAATTTTATATCACAAGAAACATTATGAATATGCCAGCAAGTACAATTTATAAACGTAAAGAGCAATTCTACAAAATGCAAAACGGGAGCAATTAGTGTGCTTTTGATCAATTAGCACTGAGTTTTACGTGACACTTCCCTACTTCCTTACCAGTAAATGGAAAGCATTTATGAATTAGATTTTATACCAATGAAGGTGGTTTGTATTATCTCCATACCTTTTTTTTTTTTTTTTTTTTTGATTCTCGGGAAACTGTATCCAATTTAACTGTTTACACACCTTTGCACATGGATGAAGTTCAACCCTTAGCATCGCGTGTCCTAGGACCTACGTGTGGAGGTCATGGAATTTCACTTAATGACATCCAAAATTTGAAATCGACTTTCCAATACTATGAGCACGTTTCCTCTAGCTACTGTAAATTATTTCCAGACAGTTTACATTCCCCTTGTTTGTGTAATAGTTTTGACTACCCACAACCAGACCCAGTTCTAGACTGCAATGATTTATGGGGCTTTGCAGTTTTAGCATTTCAGCTGGGTGGACTGCAGTGCTGTGGCAATCCCCATTATCCTTGGAAACGCATTATGAACCTATCTAAGGTTAAGACCTTTCCCTTGTTAAATATTTATTTTAAATACTTTTATTATAACTATTAATTTGCATATGGGAATGCTTCAATTTGTATTAATTCAGAAGCTGCAAATTAAAAGTAATTGTTTAGTATGTAACATGGATTGGGGTAACCGTTTGGGCTGAATGAATTCCAGTCAGCAATTGTATTTTCAGTTGGGTGTGTATGGGTTTTAGATGCATTTTGAGCCAAAATAAGAATCCATAACAACTGTGCTGTGTCAATCGGTAAAATGACTCGATCAGTTGATAACTGAGATGATTAATGGTAGATCTCATTTCTTAACTGAAGGTAGGATATAGAAAAAATGGGGAAATTGTAGCCATGTGTGACTTAAGAATAGATTTTGAAATGTATATGTGTATGTATATATATATATATATGTATATGTATGTATGTAATATATATATAATGTGTGTGTATATGTGTGTGTATGTATATATATATATATATATATATATATATATATATATATATATATATATATATATATATATATAATGTATATATGAAATCTCCTGTCCCAGCAATGATGCAATACAACAGGAAGGCAAGTTGGCAAATTATTGTGAATTTGGCCCCTGAGCAGTGAAGCAGAATGTTCTGAGCCTTAATTCCGCCACTGAGTGGTGTCCATATTACATTGATAAATCCAATCAATGTATTCTCCTTTATTGCATTACCTTATATACTGAATTTGTCCTGTCTTAGGAGCCCCTTAAATTGAATATTTGTTTACATCTCTCTAGAGTAGCCCTTTGTGAATGCTTTCTGTATATGTGCACTCTCTGGAAGACCCTCTTGTGTGTGGCTTACTGGTATTGAAGATTGGATGCGACACAGCGCAGCAGGGACTCTGACAGCCTATTATTATTCGAGAGTTCATTCTTCATCTGCTTCTGCTGCTGTTCGGTGGTCTCATAGTATTGTAGAAGGTCACCTGCAAAGCTGAAATGTGGAATGTGAGTTGTGTATGCAGTTTTAAAATTTATTTGAAGCCCTGGCACACATCTTAGCTTAAGGGTCTCATTTCATATTTCTTCTGTCCCACAGCATGGATAACTGTATTTTACTTCAATCAAAACAATCTAGCCTCTGCGAATCCCTTGAATGACAATTATTAGCCCCATTGTAAATATATATTCGAAGCAAGCCGTGAAGGGTCATATCTTTTTCGTAAAAAAAAAGAGTATAGAAAATGTGCCGGTACAATACATATCGAAGAAAAAGGAATACTATTCAAAGTGTACAACAGTAGGCTAACACGTGGTGCAGTACTTGAATGGCTATGAATGACAAAGCTGTAGGTGTTTGTTTTGGTGGAAGTGGTTTCATTGATTTGAAAACAACCACAATAACAAAAATACATTATTTCAATTGGAAGGACTTTAATGGTTATGGTGCATAGATTTGATTAAAAAATTATGCAAATAAAATGTTCTCCTATTTTGGAACCTAGTACAAGCTACACCAGCACTGGTACCGTATTGCTTTGCAAGGCAATTTAAATGGAGTGGTGAAAGCATTCTATGCACCGTGAAGTGCCCTTTCATTCACTTAATTCCTAAGAACTCCAGCTATGGTCCCAAATGCTGTAAATGGAAATTAATGTTCTCTGTTCACCATAGGCCACACAGCCAATTACAATTCTTGACTGCAGCTGTATTTCATCAAAGTCTTCAGCTTTGGTTTCCAATGAGTTTGTGTGGCGGGGAGAGACAGGTGCTCAGTATTGACAGAAGTGTTGTAACATGTTGGAAGCCCTGCAGAAAGATGAGAAATTCACCGGTGTTTCTGTGCACCTTGTGTTCTACTAAACCTCTGCCTGTGCAGCAGGGGAGTTGCATAAGTCTGGGGCAGATAGATACCTTGGGTATTCAAACCAATCTGTCTGCAAAATTTGAAGCTGCCTCCCTTAATTATCTCTGGCGTTAACAAACATGCACAGATGTGTATGCCTGCAGATTACTGAGCCATCCAAGATTGCTCAGCCATGAAGTAACACGCACATGGCTGATACAGGACACTCTAGCTGACCTAAGTTTGGTCCTCTTCCAGCATGCATATTAACGCAAGAGAGGGAACTCTGTGTCCAAAGGCAGTTTGTTTTATTTATTTCTTAAGAGGAAATAAAACCCCTGTGTTTGGTGGAATACTGCTTAGTTTTGCAAACAAAACAAAATCGAGGTATACAAGTGGTAGATATAACTAAACGGGATCCACCTCCTCTGTATCCCCAGAGTGTATTGATTCCACTATAGATAGGCCCTCTACACGACAAGAAATGAGAGAGCTCTGTACCAGACATGGCTCATTACCCTTTCAAAGCTGACATTTAAAGAAAAGTCTTGCTGCCCTTGAGTAACAATTGGTAGAGCAATATCCCTGTGTCCTTGCTGGTTAAAGGTAGAATATAGAAGCTTACATTTTTTTATTTTTTTTTTGGTGTCAGGATTTCCCCAGTGTATCTATCAAGGTTAAATATGTGCTGTGGGCGCTACAATGGAGTCACCGGTTTGTCTGTCCATTTGTTTTTTGGCCAAAAACTATAAAAAAAAAAAAAAAAAAAATTCTGGAGCATAACATCAAACTACAACCAAAAACTGATTTATTTAACATGCGACGTGATTAAGTTGATATATTCAGAGATGGGGAAAAGGGTCTCTGAACGTTATGGCAACTGGGGTATCGGAAAACTGAATAGAATACGAATGATTACTGGAGTGAAAGCTCACTATTGCATGAGATATGGAATCTAGTTATCCTTATGTACAGTAGTGCACCTATATAGAGATGTGAATAGTTTGACACAGTTCAAAAGTTGTGCCAAGTGCACAAAATACATGGACAATTTCATAACATGTGTAACAGTATTGTCTGTGAATATTTGTTATACTTGGCAGCACAAATTAAATAGTTGTCAGGGCTGCAGCACTCAAGCCAGTTTAATATCTGTATGAAGAACTCGAGCAGCCAAGAAGGAGCATTAGGCTACAGTTGATCGTTGATGTTCAGATACAACATTTAGGCTATAACTTAAGAATATTGTGACTTAATGCTGCTTTCTGCCTGTTTTTCTTTTGACTTGTTTTACTGCATGTTGAAAGCCTAGGCTTTTGTTCTTGTGTTTGGTTTACATTTGTATTTTGATGAGAAGACTTGTATGCAGACCTATGGAAACAAGTTAGTCACCTACTGAATTGGATACCAGTATGGGTATGAAACTGAGGGTTTGCATGAAGAACAACCAGTCATAAATAAATAACTTTTTAAAATGTACTTATTTCTTTCTACATCCTGCTGTTTATCTTCTCTCCCCCTCTCTGAAAGCACTTGTTTTATTTGAATTTCTAGCCTCTGAAAAATCACGTTACACCAAAAAGATGGTGCATCTAAGGAAGACACCTGGAGGAGAAGTGGCCTCTGAGAATTTAACACATGGTACTTCAGGAGACTGCCTGACTGTCTCTGTGTTCCTGCGCATTATCGGTTTGGTTTTTGAATTCAGCATGTCTGGGCTCCACTCAGAAGGCTTCTGCGTCTGGCAAGAGAGATTAATGCTGCTTCCTGCTATTATTGCTGTCGTTGTGTTTACCGGGAAGCCACTTTCACTACTTTTTTGTTGTTGTTTGGTTCCTAATGACTTTAATGAATACCTTGGGAATTGACTGACTGTTTGTAACTGCGCTTTAAATTTCTCCATTCATGGCACTCTCCCAAAATATTTCTTTACACTTTAGATCTGCTCATTATTTTCCATCACAGAGAGCAGAGGTCAACAAGCCCATGCACCCCTGCTTAGTATACCGGTGAATTGGCACACTTAAAATAAACTTGGAAGCTAGGGCTGCAGTGGAAACTTTCTTTCTGAATGTGTGAAATGTTTGCCTCTGTAACTTCTCCCAGATTTCAAGCAGTCTGTCAGCTCTGTAGCCTAGAGAACATTGTATTAGAACAGAGAACAGACTTGATTGGAATATTATGAAACCTCTTTGAAAACATTTGGACTGTTTTCCTTCTACTGTTATAAAGAAAACCAAAGGCATTTCTAAACTTAATATGGTAATATAATGTAAAAACATTCAGCTCTTCAGTGTACAACTATTCTTATTTTACTCACATGTAATTTAACAGTTTGCAATGTTGACTTGTTTTGATTGAAGTTTCGTATGCCTAGGTGTTGTATTTTTTTCATCTTCTAGAGCACGAGCAGATCTGGAGAAGAACAAACAATTATAGTCCATTAGAAACAATCTTATTATTTTTTAGAGTTGATTTTCTTTTGTCACAATGAACTGTACAGATGGCTAAGTCCAAGTAAGCCATTTTATATAAATGGATGCTGGTTTATGTATGTACATATCACTTCCACACACATCTACAAATAGTAATCATAGGAGTTTGAAAATCAATTTGAGCCTTCATCTAACAGCCTCTTTGTATCTGTCACTGTACTGATTTTGTTGTCTCCTCACTGGCCTAGTGTGGGAAAGCTAATACATTTTCTGCATGGTTTAATGCATCTGCTAACTTTGTTGACATGACATTGAGAGCACTAGGTCTGTGTGACCTAGGTTTGGTCTTGTTCCAAAATGCATGTTAGCAGGGCAGAGGAACCTAGGTGTCAACAAGCAATTTGTTTAATTTCTCTCTCGATTTTAACCCTTTCCAACTTGTTTAAATCGTTTGTTTTTTTCTTCAACTTTCTCTCAAGAAGAAAGACTGGTCTCATAAGTCTGTTTGGGGTATTCTGGAGTGCATAGGGGTGTAAAAAAAAAAAAAACAAGGTTGATTTTGAGATTGCATGTGTTCTATGATCTTTACTGGAGACCTTACTGTAGTCTCTACGGATTTTTAATTCCATTTTCAGTTATACATCTTGTATCATTCTACACCTAAACCAGTAAAACATTCAACATTTTTTTTTCATTATCCATTACTCATTAACAACAGAATATTTCAAAAGATACAATACTCCATGCAGACATTAGAAACTGATCTTCCTGCCTCACCCTCAATAAACAGTTTTGAAAATTAAGTAAACTCATCTACTCTCGATTTATCATTTGTTAGCTGTAGAAAGCAATGTGACTGAGAATTCACACAATAGGAAAAATAAAATACCCCAAAGACTGAGAGACTTCCAATGCACCAAGCTTCAAATTAAATTAAATTGAATCTCAGCATGGTTCTCTGTTAGGTGATCATCTTAGCTGAGTTCAAAACTGTCATGATAGTTAGAACATGCTTGACAGTATTTGTGCAGTATGTTGTGTGAATAAGACGTTGAAACAATGTGTTTTTTTTTATTTATATAGCTTTCTCAGCTAAACGTTACTCAGTTGTAGTGATACTGTAATATGTTGCCAAGAGACCAGTTCATCAATGTTGATGCTGTACAAATGTTGGGTACAGTAACAGTTAGTATTCAACTCTGAGGTTGTATAGATTAAGTAATCATCTATACATCATTGGTGCTTTTATTTCCACCCTCAGTTGTTTCACAAACCTGTAAACCGACGCTAAAACAGAGAATCCATATGACTGCACACAGCAGGCTTGGCACCATTGGCTGTGTTCACATGCTGGTCAGAATTCATGACAGTAGCGCACCCACTACTTTCAAGGTAGCACAGTGGGATTTGATTTGTACAGGGTTTTGCTTAATACTGTATTTTAAAACAACCGCTTTGGAGCTTTGTTTTTTTGTGTTGATTGTTTGGTTTACTGTGTGTTCAAACAAACCAAAATTATTGAAAACTGTACTCGGCCATAACAACCAAAATAAATGAGGTCAGTATTTCTACTGTCGGGACTTATTTACTAGCATGTGAACACTGCCGATTTCAGGCACCGGGTTGATAATGATAAGTTATTGTTCTGTATTATGGTAGATGTGATTGGACAAAACCTGCTTTAAAGGCATGTTTGAAACCTTGCCTTTTAAAGATAAAATACAGGGAATGAAGTGACCTGTTACTTAAAGTGCTCCATTGAAAAAGGTAATTTTTAAAATGGTCACCCTGTATATTTATTCACTTAGATAACTTATTTTTTAATCAATCAATTTCTAGCAGGGAAATTGAGAGACTTCTGCACAATGTGAGTTTAACCTGTCACATACTCCCCCTCAGATACTACATCAATCTCTTCAATTACCCATTCTGTTGTGATATTTATTCTTTCTTCTGCATAACATCTATTCCAGGCCAATGTCTCCCTGGCATATTTCTGTCATTCATTTGATTGAGTTGATTTCCTCCCTTTTGTAGAAGACGTTGAACAGTACACACAGCCTGTCGCATCTTTATCTGCTTTATCGAATTATTTCTCCTTTTAATATTACATTCAGCAGAGGAAATAGATATTCGTCTTTGGAAACTTGTTGTTGGAGAGCGCGGAGTTGAGCTGTCAGTCAAAGCCCTGTCCCTGGTGGGCCTGGGGAGTTATTGTTGGATGCACAGTGAGTTTAGGTTCCCCCTCCATCGCTTGTGCTGCAAACTACCTTATCCCTCTGGGCCTCGCTGATGATGACCATATCCCTGCTAGTCTGTCCTGGCAAGAGGCCCAGCCCTGCACTCCAGGCTGAGTTTCAATCCCAACTCGCATTGGCCTGAAAACGTTGGCCTCAGAAGATGGTGTGCGTCTCTTCGGTCTCCAAAGACCAGGGCAAGAGGATGCTTTTGGCAGCAGAGAGAATGGATTTACATAAGCAGTGTTCAAAGTGATTTGAAAGGGTTGTGACAACTTTCTATTTATAGCAAGGGTAACATTTTCACTGCTGATGAATCCAGAGCTGTCCATGTCTAAAGAATGTATTTTTCTCCCCAGTCTGAAAAAGTACACATGGCCTGCCTTTATCTGTTGTTATTCTTCTTTTGTATGCTGCATTATGGGAGAGCAGGAACATGCTGAGTTTGTGTCAGGTTATTTATTTATTTTTCCAACCAGACAATGTAATATGTGGATTATGATGTATTTGTGTGCTCTATGTGCTGGCTGATATCACCCACCACCATCCAGTCTTGGATTCGTTCCCAGACACTACTCTGGAATGCACTGTAATTGCATTTCAGAAACTGCCAAGAAACACACCCTGATCTCTCCAACGCATAGCACAAAAGAGAATGGTCCTTTTCCCATTGTCCATTGAAATATGTATTCTAAGAATAATTGGGTCATTCTGTACCTCTATAATATATTACATAGTATTTGACCTTTTCTGTTATGATGTCCTCAGTAATACAGGTACGTCATGATAAATCCTTAAATATGACAATTTCATTTAGTAATGTTTATCGTGTTAAAACAATCTAATATACTCCTAGGGTAACTAGGAACCAATAGAGGGTTTGGCCAGAGTATCGCATGTATATAGATGGTTTGTCTGTCTTGAACAAACCTTGAAGACTGAATTGTTGGCAAATGGGAAGGGTCCATTTAGATCTGTGTGTGTTTTGGTAAATGTAGATATTGTATTTATATAATAAAGCATTGCTATTTTTATACTTGCCACCTTAATCTTTTGCCACTTTGCTTCAATTGAGCTTGAAACAAACCACTCAATATGTGCAGTCACAGCCTGTAGATGAAGGATCATGTTTTCTATCGGACATGCACTGTGATCCTGTAATCTCTTGACCTCTATTTGCACTTGTGGGCTCTGGTGAGATATGCTTTGGGAGACTACATGTTGTCATAACCAGCTTGTTTCTTATCCTCACATCTGTGTATAAAAATCAAAATGAAATGTGAAAGGATTCTTAAGAATAATGCAGGTGCTGATATATCTTTCCTACTCTGCAGTGTCAGTTAATCAGTGCTGGATGAGATGGAAAAATTCTTCTGACCACGATTTCAGTGAAAATGTCGTATTCACATTTTCCAAACATTAGCAATATGCAATGGAGCTCCAACTGACTGATTTAATATTTTGAAAAGATGAGTTAACATGGGGGATACTTGTGTGAAACATGACATTTTCTAAACTTCAGATGTGAAAACCCATGGGTGCAGTCACTTGTAGCCTAGCTATTAACTTTTTTTTTGTTTTAGTTTTTTTGTTGTTGTCTGTCTTTGCAGAAGTATATAATTCAGGTATACAATATGTGGAATCTTGAAAGGCTTCTGTAGGATAAGTGATTGAGCTGCTCCAAACCGCATGCAAATGCATCATGTATTTATTGCAGAGTAGGCAAAATAAATACCCTGGTTCTGAGTGATAAAGCAGGGAATTAAATGAGCCACTGAACTGCAGTGATTTGACGTCGGCTTCTCTTAATCCATCTTCCTTCCCATGTTGTGGTAAATTGCTTGTCTGCCATGCTAACTGTAGAGTGAGGCTTTGCTCTGATGTGGAAAGCCATTTAAAAAAAAAAAGTATTTTGTTTTTAACAATGCACTCCATTATTTATAGCCTATATATTTATTTTCTTTAATTTCAGAGAAACTGGAAATGGCACCACCAACAGCGGATCAGCTGAGATATGGTAAGATTTGTATTAAATATAAGGTTAAGGTTTGCCAAAAGGTCAGATGGGTTTTGCTGAATTTGATAATTTGACAAAAGTGTGTTGCTATGGAGACAAATTGATGGCATTTCCACAGCCCCCACAAGGACTAATGGGTGAGGTAAAAGCAAACTACAGCATCACCAGTCTTCTCTGAACCCAGCTCCCTAAGGCTTGGTCAATTTCCTGACTCTTCAGATGCTTTTGAAAAAGGTTTGGCAGCTTCTCTTTAGCCGCACTGGTCTTCAAGTGAAAGTATTTCTCAAGGTCAAGTGCTGTATAATGACATCTGCTGGAAGGACGTTGTGCCTCCATTTTCAGCAGTTTAATTGGACCTCTGCAGAACCTTGTTCTGCTACAGCCTGATTTTCACGACTTTGCTTAAACCAAGAGCCGAAACGAATTCTCACCATGTGAGCTTAGCGTGAATGTAGTTGTGTGAATGCGGTTTGTTTTTGCAGGTACAATTAAGAGGTTTCAGAGGTGCAGCTAATGTTCAAATAAAATGATCTAGTTGGGTGAGGACTGTAGTAGATACTATATCTGTATAATTTATATGCTTTTTGACTTTCAAAGGCCTTGTTTAAAAATCTGCTTAAGTGCATGTACTCCAATAATTGTATAGTAATTGTATTTATTTTTTAGAATAATATCATACAGGATTTACAGCATCTAAACTATTGCAGCCTTATTTGGACTTTTCTTCAGTAGTGACATTTCTATGAAGAATAACTTAGAGATATCAGCCATTATTTTCCCATTTTATTTTCCATCCCAAATCCCAGCTCTATAATGGGTATCGATGCTTCAGACAGTAACAAAAGTCAGAAACTTATTCACACATTTTTAGATATGCTGTTCACTTTTTAAAATTTCCATCTGAGAAACAGGCAAATTCATGCAGACATTCAAATCTCATTTAAAATTCATTTTGCAATATAATATAATTTTTTCATTTTGTTTTGTACTATAGTTTTAATGACTGTGATATGGACCTCCAATACTCTGAATGGAATGATGGAAAGACATCAGTAGTGCAATACAGCCACATGTTCATTTGTTTTGCTAAAGGTGTTTATTTTCTTGAATTTTCCACAAAGCTAGACAGATTTTGACTGGACAAGCACAAAGAGTTGAAAAGGCCCTATTCCAAAGTCATGGTAAAAGTAACAGTGATCTCGGGGATCACTTAGTGTGATCGTCATTGGCAGCAGAGAATTTAGTGAGGGGAACTGTGGATGGAAACCATACTTCCATTTGTGTACATTTATGCACTTTTCTTAAAATACTATGCTCATATTTACTTATGTATTGTCAGCACTTCTATTGTTTTACTGCAGCTTCTCCTATGCCTACCCCTCCCTTTAGCACACATCTAGGGCTTGACTGTTGTCTGCACTTGTTAGCTCATTGTACAAGGATGCATGTTCATCTGTTTTGGAAAGGTTCATCTTTTTTTCTTTGTCATGATACACATTTAAGTTGTAATGCTTTTGTGTTTCAGTTCTTCTACACAACGCAATCCCTTTCATTGGCTTTGGCTTCTTGGACAACGCCATCATGATAGCTGCTGTAAGTCTGCTTTTCTCTTGGTGGGAAATGCCTTTCCCAGTTATTCTGTCTGAAACCAGCGGGTCTTGTGAAGTTAAGGATATGAGTTTATAGTTTGCAGTCTGGAGTTTCGTATAAGAATGTTTTAAAGATTACATTTCTTGGGGTGATTAGATCTTATACATACATGAAGCTGGGACAATTAACTACAGTTAGCTGCTTTTCACATTTCTCTATGTATTGCCACCATATTCAGCTAAAGCATATCAATGTGGTTGCCCCCCCCATCTAATTAAGAATAATTAAGAATTAGTGCTGCTTTGAAAGTAATAAAATGCAATTAAGCAGATTACAAGGGAAAGTAAAAAAATCTATTAAAAAAAAAAAGAGATCCAATTACATTTTCAACTTTTTTTTTTCCATGAATTCCTAATTTGATCTGCTTTTTCAAATTAGCTAATGTTGATTTTAGAATGGGGTGATATGAGGTTATGTGATCTGTGACGGTCACAGGATTATTTAGTACAAATCATCCAAAAATATGTAAAGAATTAGGAAAGGCAATGTTTGTTTTTTTTTTTTGCAGGGAACACAAATAGAACTGTCTTTAGGTGTCATCTTTGGAATTTCAACCATGGCAGGTAAGTCATTCTGATTTCACCTACTATCAGTGTGTTTAACTGTTCAGTTTCAGCAGACATAAGTACATTTCAAACTCTTCTCTTTTTGCATAGAACTTCAATAGCATTGCTACTTGTGTTGGTAAATGTAGTTTCTGCTAATGCCTATCAGCACTGCTTGATAGACCTCTTACTCTACAGCTCTACTGTATCAATATGGATATTCATGTCAGTGTCATTTAGGGAGGGAAATGTATGCATTTGTATTCTGGGTTCAATCTGTATAAAAATAACCTGCATTAAGAAGTCACTAAATAAAATATAATTAATACACGTATTAACAATGTACAGTTTGGAATGTGAGCCATTTCTGGTGGGCAAATAACTTGGCAGTAATGAAAGAAAGGTATAGTCTAGATGTCTTCCAGTAAAAATGCCTGTGTGAATTAATGCGCTGTTATATAATTCTACCTTTCACAGGTACTAGTAAGATGCCATTCTGCTGTATGGTTGTTAAATACACCCTCATGGACCTATTTTTAAATTGCTATAGCTATTCTTAACCGTCGAGTCCATACCTGACTGTAGGTCAAAGTAGTAGCAGCAACATTATCAGCAAGGCCTGCTTTTTCCAATTTTCCCCTCTTGTTGAATTGCTGCCCAGCGTGCTGATTGAATTCCACAGTGCAGCATCATATAGATTGCTGGTCCTGGCTGAATTTGTGATTAGCATCTGACTTACCGAGCCATTTGGTCCCATTTTCCGGTTTGGGGCAGCTGTTAATTAAATGAGCTTGTGTGACGTGGGATTAACACGCTTTCTATCTACATAATCGGGCAATTAAATGTGCCGGCATTCTGTTTTTGTTTTTTTTCCCCCGCCACCCCCCTGACTTAATTGAAAAATCTCTTTAGAAAGCAATGTGCCTTAACCTTTAATGGTGAGCTGGACTGTTTGTAAGGATTCTAAAGCCATTCAAATCATTATAATGTGGTTTATATAGGGAAAATCAGTATCATCTGGGTAAATGTGATATTAAGTATGTGGCGCCATTAACTGACAAAGATCTATTATCTGACGCTAACTTTCTTAGTCATATTTGTTATTGCCAATGTCATCTTTGTTAAGAAAACCGTTCAGCTTGCTAAATGGATACAAGTTAATGAGCTGGAGATTCAGTTTCAAATATTGTCAACGCCGCCTTGTAATGGGCCATAAGGTAACTAATGGCAGTGTCTTTAGAGGTATCCCAGGAAGTACACAAAGAAATAGGTCAATTTAGCAGATAAACCATTAAACTTATGAATAGACCCAAATAAAATGAATAATGGCTGTTTGGGGTAGTACAGTTTCCTAGCTGTGTTCTCCATAGTACCCAAGAAAGCAACAGAAAATGTTGCCCTCTTCTTAAGAACAGTACAACTGAGGACTGGGAATTAATTATATGATGAATAGCATTTCCCCCCCCTCAAAAATATATATTAAACGTCAATTTATGCATCTTGGTTAAGTTAGGACTTGGGTGTGCGGGCATGTGTGTGGCGGGGTGAGTTATAGGTGCATAATTTGACTCCATGTGAGATAAGATACATTTACCATGAAGTACGCAAGCACTTGTTAATCCTGTAGCACTGTGGGCTGGCTTACCTATTTTTCACTGATGGATGGAATCTCTGACTTTTATTAGTTTTTGATCTTGTTAAATGATCCTTTCAGTCCTTTCCCCAGGATTACTGCCAAAAAGCTCCACTGCTTCCACCACTACCTAAGCTGTGCGTTTATGTAATTGCTTAAAATATCCTGAATTATGTTATTATACAAATCTTTTTTTTTTTTCTTCTATATTTGAGAGCACAAGTTCAGCACTTTTGCTCTTGAAAACCTTTTATTTACTAGAACAGCTCTTTGTATTTTAAAGTATTTTACTCAATTCAAATAATGTTATGTGGGTGTACATTTTATATATATAAAAACAAGTTATTTGGTCTTTTCTATAAACATGTGAGAGCCTAGGTCTTTAGATTCAATAGAATGGTGCTGTACATGATATGAAGGATTTGCTCTTTTTAGTTTTCTATAATTTACCTTTGAATGATTACTTGAGAACATGGGGAATGCAGGACTAGCAGCTACACTTTCCAACTTGCTAAAAAGGATCCTCTAAAAAACAAAACCCTGGGCTTCATACATGCATGATCAAAGGAGCAAAAATCTTAACTGCACTGTACATGCATCCTGTGCTGACATCATCTTGTTCAATTGCTTTTCTGTGTCTTTACAGCTGCAGCCCTAGGAAACCTGGTTTCAGACCTGGCGGGACTCGGGTAAGGACTAGGAAAAGCAAAATTCAGACGCCTCCAAACCTGACAGAATTGGTTCTGTATGCTGCCTGCTTCTACCTAATGGCTTCTGTTTCTTTCTCCGCTCGTAATGAATCCTGTACTAGGAGCACAGCCCCATAATGGCTTATTACATTTGTCCTGTGAGGGTAGTTTTAAGACTGAAGATGCCGGTGATGAAAGTGAGCAGGAAGCTTCAGTTTTGAGCAAATTATCTCTGCAGGAACTATCCATTACCAGGACCATTATACAACCAAGCAACTTATTTGTGTTAATATTACCCAAGGTGTTTCTATTTAGTCCAAAAATGCACCCATGCTGTCTGTTTCCATTGAAATTTTTGCAAGACAGGCTTGAGTATGTATCCAGCAGGATTACTTCAGTTACATGTGAAGAAATAAATTAGCAGTAATTAAATGCTAAATTGAACACACAATATATTTCACTTTCTGTCTGCGATGTTAAATACTCTTCGGATCATGAAACTGTGCCATGGTGACTATTCCTGTAATCTAGCTCTTATGTATTGTTATGCTCCTGCAAAGAGTGTTTACAAGTGTTTTGCAGAATTAATTTGTGGTCAGAAGCCAAGCACGTTTCACTGATGCAGAAGTATAGCTCTCATCTGCTTCCATATGTCGGAACAGGTATTTAATGAGTTAATGACAGGGAAGGTAATAGTCTTTACATCATTTACATGTCTATTGCCTAAAATCCATCAGTACCAGTCTTGTTCTTTTAGACTTAAGATAGATGTGATTTGAGCTTGTGGAAAGAGTATGCATTTCATGAACAGTTGTTTAAAATTACCATTACTATTTAAAATGCTTTTTTGGAACACTTTTTTTCACAGTGAATATGTATCCTATGCTAAATGTAATGATTAGAAGACAATATTATTTAAATCTGTGTACAGAATATAGATATATGTACAGACTTGTCCATTGCATTCAGCCTAGTCACTACATGCTTGAATCGAACTTTATCACTTTGAATTGGCACATCTGAATAGAGTGCTCTTACACAGTGGAGCAGTGGAGGCTTGCTTTTGGATTGAGACTGTGAAGGAGTAAAGTAATTCTTTAAATGGAAAATAATGTAATCTACTTGTTCTCCTGTTGAAAATTATGGAGCCTGATTGTATTTGTGTATGTGCAGGTACGGGAAGGCTAGGTGCAAATTTCTTATAAATTGTTAGCACTGTGCTTCTGGATACAGTAAGAGTAGTTTTTGTCTTTGTTGAAGTAAAAAAAAAATTGATTTGCTAGGGATATCTAAGGTATTTCATGGCTTCAAATCAATGAATATTACAGTAGTGGTCTAACTATGAAACTTTAGCTTGTGGCCTCTTATTTTGTTGTGTGTGACAAGAAAATAAGGCATGCATGCTCCAATTCAGTGTTACAACCAAGTGGAAATAATTACTTTCAGATTCCCTTGCCTATTTCAGCCATTGATTGGATTTTGATTAAACCCCATACATTTTTGTCAGCACTTCACACTTTGCTTATTTGTTTGTACAGCTTAATTTTAGCATTTCTTAATTAGGTTACAGGAGTTATGTGATGATCTGTAAACATTAATCAGTTTGAATGTAGCATAGCGGTTTAGCACTTATTCATTTAGAAGCCACAAATATTCTATGCCATACTACAGCAGTAGAATTACTTTAGAATTACTTTTACAGTCAAGATGTTAAGAAGGCCGTTCTCAAAAATGAAGAAAATAATTTTCTTTCACCAGAAACCATGCTTCTAGTTATAAGGAAGCATGGTATGTAATAAGAGGCATTTTGTCGAAAGCTTTAAGTAGCAGTAGAAATTGAAGTCTATATATAGACCTATATCAAGTGCTGTTCCCGATCTGGAGAAATGTACTTGAACTGGAGCTTAAATAACTGAAAGTTCTGGTTTAGTGCATTTCTATTTCAACAAGTGTATGGGATTCAAACTCCATTTTCCATTTCATTTTCAATTTTTTGTTGGTGCTCTTCAAGCCAGTGATCTTTTATGGTTTTATTTGATGCTTATTGTGCATTCATTTTGGCTTAAGCTATGTACCCCAAGCCACACAATAAGGTTTTCAGTTGACTTTGTTTCCCACATTTTTCCCGTGTTGGAATTCTAGGTACAGTTTTCAGCCCAGCTCCAGTCAGGGACAGATATTTGAAGTTGCTAGTAAATCTGTAACAAGTGAGAATTCCATATTATTGCTTAACTGCCACAATGTAGAGTGCAAGTGACACTCTCCCTACATATTGACCACATGTGACTGGTTAATTGGTCTAGATACTTTATCACTATTGTAATTAGAGCCCTTTTTAATGCAGATGTGCAATTAATTATCTCAGTTGTCTGTGCGTTTCCTAACTGAAACAAAGCCCCTAACAAAACGTGCGTATTGTTTTCCCAATTTTAAGTACGTTTTCTCAATGGTGTTCTATGTTGTGGCAACTAAGGAATTCAATTTTTTTTATTTATTTATATTTTGTTACTGGTTATGCTTTAAAGCATATTCTGTTCTAGGTATGTCTCCTAATTCCTGCGAGAATCTCAGTATGTTATATCTGGCCTGGGTTGTTATTTGAAAACCACTTACAAAATAAATGTGGAACATCTCTGACAATGTCTGCACTACTTTTTTCCCCCAAAATTGTGATTTGGGCTTTTGACATCTCAGGATATCAAATGTACATTTCCCGAATTTTTGAAGCTGTAAGGTTTTAGCTGGAAATCCACAATGCTTTGTTGCAAAAAGACTACATGGTGTGTCTGCCCCGACTTCACTTTATATGCTTTATGGCTGTGAAATTAGTTGTATTGACTTGCACAGCGGAAAAATGTAATTTTACTCATTTGTTGTCTCTGTTTAAAGCCTTGCAGGGTATGTTGAAGCACTAGCTTGCAGACTAGGCCTGCAGATCCCTGACCTCACTCCCAAGCAAGCGGACATGTGGCAGACCAGACTGAGTGCCCACACTGTGCGTGAGCCAAGTGGTTTAATTCTTGTTTTCTGGAGGGGGCCGTGGGATTGCCTTTCTACCACCAAAATTTAATTTACAGAAATAAGTCACATTTATTATCTGGTGTTATTTTCAAAACTGTGCTATTGTCATGTTAAGAAAACCCCCACTCTTGGTGAAATCCAATTTTGAACCTTTTTATTTTTATAACTGAAATGTGTAGCTTTAACAAATCTGAATTCTGTATAACACACTTTTACATGCCGGAATGAATTCCCTCATCCTTAGAAAAAGGGAAAGCATTGAGTATTCGTTTATGAAATTGATTGCCTATCGGGCTGAATAATCACACAAGCTTTGCCGTTCAGAGGAGTGCAATGCAACGTGTCAGATGAAAACCACGTTTGCAGAGTTCAAAAGTCTCCCAAGTGTTCAGAAGAATTAAAGGCAAAGATTAAACGCACCTCAGACCATTTCAGATTAAAGACGCCTCCAACCCTGATCTTTTCCAACATTAAACCCTGATAGACGAGCAGACGTGTTACAGATTTTACTGTGTAAAAGGTTTCTACACAGGGTGATGTGTAAAAACAGACTCTTAAGATGGGTGTTGTAAAGACGGCAGCTCACTCGTGATTTGTGCCATATTATGATGTGCATGTTAATTATTCCAAAGTTCAGAATCCAAGGCTTCTAGCAATATAACCCGTTCACAACTGTCAAGAATGTGCTTTTTCTGAATGCAATACATTTTGGTAATTGGTACTACAGAATAAAATGTAAATGAAAAATACATTCTGGTAAGGAGCTACCTGTTAATCATTTCAAAACCATATTCTATAGCGACTGAATCATGCGGTGTCTTTATTACATGATTGTATTGATTTTCTTTTTTTTACAAATTATTTCCCCAAGTGAAGGGAGATGGGGAAGAAAATCTAAATAACATGCATGCACCAAAAACGTATTCGAAAAGCACTGTGCCAGAACCCAAAGCCTCAAAGCCTTTTCTGACCAAATAGTCTTGACAAATAGAGCCCACACTATATATAAGTATGAAATACAATCTGATTCCTACAACTTTATAAAACCGATCTAGTATTTTGCTGTGCATGTGGCTTTGAAATGCCCGTGTGACATTTGGTTAAAAGTAAAAAGGGTTTGTGTATCAGATCTTTGGTAAAGAAACCTTTGTGTCACCGTATTTTAGAACTACAGAGGATGGAACATCAGAGAGCAAAAACACCTCAAATGTTGATCTGAAGGCAGTAAAGAAATTACACCAAACTATTTTCTTTGTTTTTAGACCTTAGATCTCAGACCTCAGATCAACATCAATATTTAGTGTAGAGAACCCTTCCCTTTTTTTCCCCCACTGCAGCGGAAAAAGGCTGCGATTCTTATTAAATATCTAACTGCGAATATGAGCAAACCACTGATTGAGACTAATCATCAAAAAACAATGTCACTTTGAAAATGGGAAAGGAGAGTGACATCATTAAAAACTTATTGGGCCCAAGCTTTGGTTGTATGTCAGGAGTCCCTTCATTTACGGTCTTCTTTTTATTGAAATTGGTTGCCCTTCCTTTGTCGTCTTGTCATTAAGCATGATTTAAGTATGCGTGTTATTTCCCAGGAGTTTGAAGTGCCTTTTGCTTGTTTTCTCCAGGGCAAAGCCATAGGAGTTTTCATCGGCTGTGTGCTGGGAATGTTCCCCCTACTCTTCCTCTCTGGAGATGACGAAGAAGCGAAACTGGAAAAGTAACCCGAGAACCCAGAGACTTGAATGGCAATAAGCTGACTTACCTCAAGTATTGGAAAATGATTGACTTTCCATTGAATCGAAGAACCAATGGACTACAAGCAGTAACCATGGGAACAAACTGTTCTACTATACATACTTTTTTCCTCTTCTTAAGCAGGCCTGAGCAAACTAGAATACTAACACTATGAGCATGACTTTATTTGACCATGCCATCTTCATAAATATAAATATCTTAATGTTCTCATTACTAAATATCTGTGTGTATGTGGAGCAGTTTTAAACAAGTGTAACTTTGAGGGTGAATGCTAATTGCCGGACACTGTAACTGCTTATTTTTGTCTTCATTTTTCTTTTCCTTTTGTGGCTGTAGCTCGACTCTTCGACTAGTTTAGTTAGCGCACTAACTCTCTGAGGATCCGAAAGACGTAATGCTAAAGATTTTAGGAGTGAGTTCTGCATGTCCACTTACACAAAGCAAGGAACTCTTTGGTGACATCTGCTTTACACGGCCTGAGCACATTGGGGCGTTC
The DNA here is from genome assembly GCF_036373705.1 of Amia ocellicauda. Classification (NCBI taxonomy): domain Eukaryota; kingdom Metazoa; phylum Chordata; class Actinopteri; order Amiiformes; family Amiidae; genus Amia; species Amia ocellicauda. Next base: position 6,355,019 of record NC_089867.1, read on the forward strand.
TTGGGGAAGGTACAAATTAGATTAGTTGAATTAACACGCATTCAATTTAATGATTACATTTTCCTTCCTGTAGATTTGGTTTAACACTACTGTTTTGGGGAAGCACTGGGTACATTTGTCATTTTCTTTGAGTTCAAACCACAGTTTCAACTGTTTAGTGTAGTTCCAGTACAGTAGCTGCTGTGCTATCCAGAACTCCTCTGATCAAAGATTTGAAAGCTGCAATGCAACTAAATTAGTTTGCTAGGAATAGATTTGAACCAAGACAGGTTGTGAAGGATTTAGGTGGAAGCTGATAATGAATACAGAACTTCAGGGCCTGTGCAATACAAGTATTTTCTCTACAACAAATAATATACTTAAACATGACCCTGACAAGAATCTACAATGTTCTGTTTTGACACGTTTAATTTTATGGTAATTGTAACAACCTAAAAAAAGAAACTGCAAAATAAATTCCAATCTTTTTAATCTCATTAAAATATTAGAGGAATAGTAAAAACAATTATATATTTTTTTTCCCATGTCTAACTTTTTCTTGATGGCATCCAAATGACCTACTCTTACCTCCAGTAAAGAAATATGTTACTTTCATATTATATATTATGAATCAATATCCAATATGAACATAAAGCTAGAATGCAAGTATAGAAATTTTGAGGAAAAGCATTGCATTTGTTACAAACTATTTAAAAATGCTTAAATGTTATCTAAAAACGCAATGGAAAAAAATGAATTCCATTTTTAGTTTTTAAAATGTTTAGGTTTAGCTTTTTTCTCAATACTAATTTCAGGCTAACTTTATAGGGGAGGAAGATATGATGGAAGATGATGGAGGTTTGGGGCTTTTTGTGTAGGTGTACATCTTTAATAGATGTGGTGTGTCCTCACTTTATTGATGGACACTGAATGGAAAACTAGTAGGAGTTGGGAAGAATAATACAAGATTATATCTGCACAGGTTTAATACTGCTGTAATAGAAAAGGAAATTAACCTTTTAATCATGACCTTTGATTAACTTAAGGTGCTTTGAACAGGAAATCTGATTAAAAAAAAAAAATACAGTATTTAACCAAATAGGGGAACAAGGACATTTATTAAAAGATACTTTCTCTGTAAATCCCTTTTAGTTTTGTGATGAAAGCAAAAATACAACGTGTTTGCATTTTTAATCAGTTTAGAATGAAGCACTGACAGCGACCAGGCACTATATAATGTTAAAATGAAGCACAACAAAATAAAACCAGTGAATTTTAAATGAAGAAATTATATAAAAGGAGATTTATAAATACATTAAGTAAACCTAAATGATTTGAGTTAGAAAGCTGGACAGGATAATTTCCCCAAAACCTAATCCATGTGCTTATAAACATCCGAGGTGAACTAATGGAAACGGCAGCAGCATGTTTCAGTGGGATGCATTTTCCTGTGCAGAACGATAATGCATCAAAGCAAGTACTATTTATACTGTTAGCTTGGTAAGTGTATCGTTGGAGATGGTTTCACACACACTTTTTTTTTTTTTTTTTATTATAGCTGGCTGGTGTCACCCTTGTTTTTGTTTACTTGTGGAGTTAAATGACCTATTTGGGATCCTTAACTTCTATAATGATGTGCTTCCCCAACTCAAAAAGCAGTATAAGGTGGTTTGCTGAAGGAATCTGCTGTGTACATTCATTAATTGAGAACAGCTGGAATCAAAACCAGACACGGCTAGTTTAGATTAACGAATAGGAATTTTTCATTAATAGGTGTCTGTTCCAGATAACCAACATGTCCTAGGAAGATTAGGAGAGCTGTGTGCAAGGAATTTATAGCCCTCTTGATTTTAATGTGGTGATTTTAAAGTTGTACATTCAAACTAGATGTGATTTTCTTTTCTTTTTATGAGAAAATGTGACTTTAGACAGTTTTCACAAGTATACCAGAAAGGACAGAAGTGGAACATAGCATGCTTTGGTTTAATACAATTTTTTTTTTTTTGTATCTGCAGTGCTGTTGCAGTATGTAGAACAATATATTTATTATTCACCTGTTCTGTTTACATTGTAGTGACGGTCTGTCCTGTTGTGTTTCGCTCTTAAGCATGATGAGGGTTTGTCAAAAATGAATTTCTGTACATGTTGCACTGAGTTAAGACTTTGAACGGAGGTTGAATTGTTTTTCAATATTTTAGTTTGATTTTCTTCATACTAATACAACTAACCAGTTTGGTTAATCTGAATTCAAGGGCTGAATACAAGCCTTATTTATTTAGTCTTGCCAGTAGTTGAAAATGCATGGCACTGCTTGTTATGACAGTAAATGTGTCTGGATTATAAGGCTGAGCAAAATGTTTATTCCTTTAGTCTCTTTATTAGTAGAATCCACTTATTATGCAGCCCGTAGTGTTAATTTATGAAAATCAATGAAAGTAATTTTGAAAAATTATGAAATGCTCTTTGTAATGTAGACCTCTTCACTATTAACAATTTTGGAATTAAAATCCAATTGAAACATTGTCACTGTATAGGAATTAATTTCTTTATTAATATTAAGAAAAGGCCAAACCTTTTGTTCAGCTGTTTTTTGGTTTTTTTTTTTTTTTTTTGGCATCCTACAAATGTAATCCGATAGCACTGTTTCCCAGAGCCTGATGTGTCTTTGCTTTGGTAATCATTTCCTTCAGTTTGATTTGCTTTTCATTGTCATTTCAAAGCAATTTCCCCAGGAGATATTTCCCTTGCAAGCAGGAGTGTCAGTCTAATACCCTCCATTTCCAAATATTCATTTGTATCCACTCCGTTCAAAACTATTCAATACACGAGAGAGACCCGTGTTGTGATGGGGGAACAGGGCAGCTGCAAAAGAGTTTGCCAACATTAAAATAAAGGTAAATTAATATTCAGTCCAGGTGAAAAGCATAACTCTTCCTTTTCCCATTTGATGAAGAAGTGCATTTCAGTCAACCAGGTTATTATGGAGGGGAGAAAAAAAAATCACCCCAAAAACAAACGAGTGTAATTAATTACCTCACGCGTCATTCTGTGGATTGATGCAGCATTTATACCGACATTTACACGGACCTCGGTAAATCATTCATATAAATCAGCCGACACTAGAACACCGAATTGCATCAGAAGAGCTATATATAGGGACAGTGTCATTTATCACCCTCTAGAAAAGGCCTATTTTTAGGTACTTTTTTTTGCACATTCACAGTATGCTGTCAGCCAAAAGAGGCTTCCTGTCTTTACCTATAGTTGATATATAGTACACTTGTATCTTGCCTGAAAGTGTGTTAGTGAAGTAGAGGGTGATTTTGACATTTTGGACAAGCCAGCTGAAATGAAAGATTTGAGTATGCAAAGTGCGTTTGTATGACACAGGTCTGCGTAGACCGAGATACTCAAACTCCCATGCAAGTAATGGTAATGAGAGAATTACCCCTGATCCCTGATCTCTTTAACTCAGCTGGGGTTTCTTGTGTGATCTAGTTTGGATGTTGGTTGGGGGGTGTTTTTTTTTTTTTTTTGCTCACTTAGCTGCCTTAATTGTTATTATTGAAGTACTTCTTGAACAATTCTCCCTGAATAAATGTTTAGCAGTAGAAAAGCCATGTTTTGCACAACAGGCTTCATGAAGATGCAGACCTATAGAGGCAAAAGAGAGCCCAAATTAAACCAGACAGCCTTGAAGCTGAATTCAGTTTAAACCTGCAGAAAGTGATTACAGCTTCAACATACAGGGGGTGATTTTTTCTCTTTCCATTGAACCATTTCAATTGCTTTTATATATATTTTTTTAACCCCTTCAGTCTCCAAACCAACATTTTCAAATACTTCATGTAAATATTAGAAGAAAGCATTCAATACTAATCCACAATAATTAATCATATGAAAGGCGCAAGAGGTACATTCAGTCCCCATGGGAACCTTGCCAAGCTATACTGTGGAATGTCATTATTCGACTTCGTCGCGGCGTTTCACACAGAAGAGGACACATCGAACATATTTGGCATTGAGGACTGTATTTCCCCACCTATACTGGTCTGTCTAGTAAATAAATAATGAGGTGTATACAGTTTTCGTTTCATCAGTGACTGAAATGGTTTGATCAATAAAAAAAACACAATATACTAGACCATGAAGGAGCTGTAAAAAAAACACAATATACTAGACCATGAAGGAGCTGGAAATGGTAGATCAGAAGCAGTTTCCTGTACGGAGGCTCCACATGGGGCCGGGCTCCTCTTTATTTGTGGAAGGATTTCCTCAGCATGTCTTGTGCTGTAATGCTGTTCTCATCATTCAGCGAGTGACATTCAAGGTCCTCTGAGAAGCAATTTGCAGCATGAGGGTATATGCGATGATTTATTGTTATTAATAATTTCCTCTAATTTGTAATACATTTAAAATTGGAAGTGGACGTGTCTGCTACAGCTAAAATGCAAATTTCAGAGTCGCAGTACTGCATAGTTTGTTCACCCGCTATGCCAGGATGTCCCACACCAGTGCATTTAAGCCAATGAAAGTCAACTCAAACCTGGCATGTTCTTGGTATTATTTTGTTCAGTTGGGTGTGTTTTTTTTAGCTTTTAGAAGTATTTTTACATAACATTGAAGTCTTGGTAATATGAGTCTGGGTCTGTGTCTGTCTGCGGATCTCTGTCTGGGATTTTGTGTCATAAACCTCCAACAGACTTGTTAATGTGTTGTTTTGCAAAAGAAAAATAAATAGCTGGTTAGTGTGAAGTGGTCAGGTGCAGCATTTATTAAGAAAGCACAGAATCTGGGCTGCTGTGTCCAGGGAGGTCAGTAAGGTAGTGGACAGATCCACTCTTCCACTGCGTGACCTCAGCTGTCAGTTTCCTCGCTTCTGTATAGACTGGAGTCTCTCCATTTCTTTCTCATTGTTGGTACTGAGCCTCCTAGCAGCCTGAGCAGGTTGTGCCGAGTCTTTCAGAGCTTTAGTCTCCAGTCGGACAGAGGGGACAGTCAACCAGGGCTTTCTCTGGACCTGAAGAGGCTCTGAGCACAGGTCAATCACAGTTCCAGGGTGATAGCATGGGGTAACACTGCGACACACACACAGCAAATGGATCACACACAGACACGAACACTGTGAATGTGGGTCAGGTGGGAGTACAGTAAAGTACTGACACTGCCATGAGACAGGAGAATGAATGTAGTAATACGGACAGACTGACTGGACGGGAAAGTATTAGTGTTGTACTGAGCAAGGGACAGAGGAAGGTTTAAATACACACACACGGTTGATTAAATGGTACAATTCTGAGCCTAAGAGGAGCAGATTAGACTGGGAGAAGATGAAGGAAGAGAGGGATTGAAGGAGTGAAGATTACATGGAAAAGATATACAGATGACAGGATAGGGAGTAGGGTGAAGTGGCAATGGTTTGACAGAACAAGAAAAAAATCTGTATCGGGTTTACGCGTTTTACCTTCGCAGAAGTCCTGTTTAAAATGCGTCGGTTGTTGAAAGTAAATCAACGTTGTCGTTTTTGTATGAGTTTAGATTGGCTTAGTGTTCAGTACACATGAGAAATTGGTCATTTTGACAAAAAAGGCAGATAAAGATTTGTTAATGCAATTCAAATTTATTTTCCATAAATACATTACGGTTTGTCACATGAATTCATTTTATTATTGATATACAACTTCTAAATTGACAATCTAAAAACATACACTTGTAACAGGGGCCATTAGGTAAGAACATTTGTGAAATCTTTAGAAAATCTGCACTCTGATGATGGACCCACCCACCCAAAAAATAGAGGCCACAAAAATATACAACTGCTCCCGCCACACACATTAGGCCTAACGGACGCACGCATATACTGATGATACACATGCACACACATACACACATATATACTGACAGTCTTGTAAAAAAAAGTTAATGATGGGGAAGATGTTTTAGAGAAAAAGAATGCATGTTTTCATGTCAATTACATGTACATATTGCTTCCACATTTTCTTACCCAACGTGCAAATTATCTTACCCTTGGGTGTTGGACCACCCCAATTTTCTTACACCACTCACAAATGTTCTTACCATTATACATGATACATTATTGGTGATGTATTTATACATTGTCAAAGTGTGGAAGTTATAGTTACAAAACCAGAAAAATTTACATGCATGCAAAATCTACATGTTTGCCTGTGGTACCTCACCTTAAGAAACATGACAACCAAATGAAAGTGAAAATGTTTTTTTTTGTTTTTTTGTTTCAGCTCATTTTAGCTTCATATTATGGGAAATGAATCCATACAATACTACAGAACACAATATTACTGGCTGCAGTACAATAAATACACCGCACAAAAACAAATACAGAACAATGACAGCCATTACTGCTCTTCAAACATAGAATACGTTGAGTAAAACGCACTTACCACAGAGTTACTGGTATACTGCTCACTGTATCTCTAATTTTAGTGAGAAAAATGCCCATGTCTTTTGTATTTATTACAATGAGTTAATGTCCATTGGGAAATATGGAGGTTTCGTGTGGACAGTATAATTGTTTAAAGCTTTGTCAATGATTTCTGTCTGACCGTGTATCTTCTCAGTCTGTAAATAGTCCCACCTTGGTCACGGTGCCTGCATGTCCTGTCAGACTGACCCAAATGATATCCACATTATAACTTTCACAGTTCTCCTATGTACAGAAACAAAGCATATCTATGTCAGTGCATGTCATTACCATTTCAACATACACAGTTCTGGAATAAATTGAGACCACTGGAAATTTGTCTTAAATCAGCATCTCTACATGTATGGCAGCCATTCCATTCATATTTTTATTTGGAATTTGGGAGAAATGTTGTCTGTAGTTTATAGAATAAAACAAAAATTTTCATTTTACCCAAATACACCTATAAATACTAAAACCAGAGAAACTGATAATTTTGCAGTGGTCTCTTAATTTTTTCAAGAGTTGTACATACATTTTTATCTCCAGTAGACATGCTACCATGACGTGTCTTTTTTTTAACAATTTATATATTTCTAGCATTTACTTAATAAAAAAAAAAAGAGTACATGATGCAGCCTAACTGTGCCTAGATTTGCTGGAAGATGCTACCTAGCTACATCTAAAACTAGCACTAGCACACTAGTATTTAATGGTAAGCAATGATGATTTGTATGTATTTGGTCATTTAAACAGACAAGCACAGTTATCAGTAATGTTATTATACCCCTGAACAATGGAAAGATTTACAAAGACGGACAAATACTTACTCTGGGCTTTCAGATGTGTCTATATATATTTTACAGAACTGCTAAATATCGATGATGGAGAAAATTACTAGAGCGATCAGGACACATGAGACGCATTGTGAGTCAGAAGTATCGAACGAAACGAACTAGAATGGAACCGTTTTTGTTGTCTGGGATCGAGCTGTCGCTGGAAACCACTTCGCTATACATCACACAGGTCATCAGTGCGTTTCACACACAGGCATGTAACATAAGTCATCAATAACGTGAGCCGCCGGTCTTCTAAGCAATACCGCTTACCATCTCCTCTCTCCCCACCACCAGAAGCAAAGACCCTGCGCAGATGCAGAGATGCGCGTCGCCGGACTGTTTCTGCGTGACGTCACTACGCAGCAGGAGGCCTCCGGCGCCCCTTTTTCCTACGCCTTTGCGCTGCAATGCATTATGGGAGTCACGCAGAGTGCCGCTGGCGCTTTTCTCCGTCTATGAAATGGAAAATCTGCCTCCTTTCATATTCAAAGCTTTCTTTAAAAAATGTAGGTGTGTGTAACACCTGGGAGACATGATTCAGAAATTGCGCGGTTTCGTGTGTTATGCTAATAGGTAAGGTGGTTAATATCCACCTAAAAAAAAAATAATAATAATAATCAATTAGGGTGATTCATGAATGAACGTAAAGCATATTTGTGATTTCAAGTACACTCAACACTGCGACTACACTAACATTACAAGTTGTAAATGCAGAAGATTAGAAGATGTATTAAAACTTTAGTATTCAATGATTCACCTAGAGGAGGCGAGAGAGCGCAAACGGTTACACTGGCATAGGACCCGCTTTGGAAACGACCCCCGACCGTGCACCGGACCCCGATTGCTTCTGGACTCTGACGATTCTCCTGTATTAGCGATTTGGACTTGTTTGCTTGTTTCGTTTTGTCGGCCATTCTGTTGTGTTCCGTGTTTTATGTTGTTTGGTTTGTAAACTCCCGTTGGACGGCAGGCGCCGCAGAGGTAAGACTGGCCAGGCCTTCCCCGCGTTACAGTCGACAAAGCCCGCCTAGAAGCGCCGCTAGCGCCCTGCTGTCGCCGCAGCCAAGGCCGTTTGAGCGGGAGGGGTTGTCGGGTTTCTGCCCCCACTTACTGTGTCACTCGGTGAACTGCGAGGAAACGGTTAAAAACGGAAAAAAAAATCAGAAAATATGTATTGATCAATTTATGTATATTAATGTTGGCACAAATGCTCCTCAATACCCGTGGCTCTGCGCGGGAGAATGGGCTTCTGGCGCGCTTTTGAGGTCGTTTTTAGTTTAAGCGCCGGAGACACTGACACACACACTCACACCCTGACACAGTCCACACACACACTGACACACTCTCACACACACACAGTCCACACACACACTGACACACTCACACCCTGACACAGTCCACACACACACTGACACACTCACACACACACACAGTCCACACACACACTGACACACTCTCACACACACACTGACACACTCACACACACACACAGTCCACACACACACTGACACACTCACACCCTGACACAGTCCACACACACACTGACACACTCTCACACACACACTGACACACTCACACACACACACAGTCCACACACACACTGACACACTCACACCCTGACACAGTCCACACACACACTGACACACTCACACACACACACAGTCCACACACACACTGACACACTCTCACACACACACTGACACACTCACACACTGACACACTCTCACACACACACTGACACACTCACACACACACACAGTCCACACACACACTGACACACTCACACCCTGACACAGTCCACACACACACTGACACACTCTCACACACACACAGTCCACACACACACTGACACACTCACACCCTGACACAGTCCACACACACACTGACACACTCACACACACACACAGTCCACACACACACTGACACACTCACACCCTGACACAGTCCACACACACACTGACACACTCTCACACACACACAGTCCACACACACACTGACACACTCACACCCTGACACAGTCCACACACACACTGACACACTCACACACACACACAGTCCACACACACACTGACACACTCTCACACACACACTGACACACTCACACACACACACAGTCCACACACACACTGACACACTCACACCCTGACACAGTCCACACACACACTGACACACTCTCACACACACAGTCCACACACTGACACACTCACACACACACAGTCCACACACTGACACACTCTCACACACACAGTCCACACACTGACACACTCACACACACACACAGTCCACACACACACTGACACACTCACACACACACACAGTCCACACACACACTGACACACTCACACCCTGACACAGTCCACACACACACTGACACACTCTCACACACACACAGTCCACACACACACTGACACACTCACACCCTGACACAGTCCACACACACACTGACACACTCTCACACACACACAGTCCACACACACACTGACACACTCTCACACACACACAGTCCACACACACACTGACACACTCTCACACACACAGTCCACACACACACTGACACACTCTCACACACACACAGTCCACACACACACTGACACACTCTCACACACACACAGTCCACACACACACACTGACACACTCTCACCCTGACACAGTCCACACACACACTGACACACTCACACACACACACAGTCCACACACACACTGACACACTCTCACACACACACTGACACACTCACACACACACACAGTCCACACACACACTGACACACTCACACCCTGACACAGTCCACACACACACTGACACACTCTCACACACACAGTCCACACACTGACACACTCACACACACACAGTCCACACACTGACACACTCTCACACACACAGTCCACACACTGACACACTCACACACACACACAGTCCACACACACACTGACACACTCACACACACACAGACACACTCACACCCTGACACAGTCCACACACACACTGACACACTCACACACACACAGTCCACACACACACTGACACACTCTCACACACACACAGTCCACACACACACACTGACACACTCACACCCTGACACAGTCCACACACACACTGACACACTCTCACACACACAGTCCACACACACACTGACACACTCACACCCTGACACAGTCCACACACACACTGACACACTCTCACACACACAGTCCACACACACACTGACACACTCACACCCTGACACAGTCCACACACACACTGACACACTCTCACACACACAGTCCACACACACACTGACACACTCTCACACACACAGTCCACACACTGACACACTCTCACACACACACAGTCCACACACACACTGACACACTCACACACACACACAGTCCACACACACACTGACACACTCACACCCTGACACAGTCCACACACACACTGACACACTCACACCCTGACACAGTCCACACACACACTGACACACTCACACACACACAGTCCACACACACACTGACACACTCTCACACACACACAGTCCACACACACACACTGACACACTCACACCCTGACACAGTCCACACACACACTGACACACTCACACACACACACAGTCCACACACACACTGACACACTCTCACACACACACAGTCCACACACACACTGACACACTCACACACACACACAGTCCACACACACACTGACACACTCACACCCTGACACAGTCCACACACACACTGACACACTCACACACACACAGTCCACACACTGACACACTCTCACACACACAGTCCACACAGTGACACACTCACACACACACACAGTCCACACACACACTGACACACTCACACACACACACAGTCCACACACACACTGACACACTCACACCCTGACACAGTCCACACACACACTGACACACTCACACACACACACAGTCCACACACACACTGACACACTCTCACACACACACAGTCCACACACACACACTGACACACTCTCACACACACACAGTCCACACACACACTGACACACTCACACCCTGACACAGTCCACACACACACTGACACACTCACACACACACAGTCCACACACTGACACTCTCTAACACACACACTGACACACTCACACACACACAGTCCACACACACACTGACACACACACTCACACCCTGACACAGTCCACACACACACTGACACACTCTCACACACACACAGTCCACACACACACTGACACACTCTCACACACACACAGTCCACACACACACTGACACACTCACACCCTGACACAGTCCACACACACACTGACACACTCACACACACACAGTCCACACACTGACACACTCTCACACACACACAGTCCACACACACACTGACACACTCACACACACACAGTCCACACACACACTGACACACTCTCTCACACACACAGTCCACACACACACTGACACACTCTCTCACACACTCAGTCCACACACTGACACACTCTCACACACACACTCACACCCTGACACAGTCCACACACACACTGACACACTCTCTCACACACACAGTCCACACACACACTGACACACTCACACACACACAGTCCACACACACACTGACACACACACACACAGTCCACACACTGACACACTCTCACACACTGACACACACAGTCCACACACACTCTCACACACTGACACACACACAGTCCACACACACACTGACACACACACTCACACCCTGACACAGTCCACACACACACTGACACACTCTCTCACACACACAGTCCACACACACACTGACACACTCACACTGACACACTCTCACACACTGACACACACAGTCCACACACACACTGACACACACACTCACACCCTGACACAGTCCACACACACACTGACACACTCTCTCACACACACAGTCCACACACACACAGTCCACACACTGACACACTCACACACACTGACACACTCACACACACACAGTCCACACACACACTGACACACTCTCACACACTGACACACTCTCACACACTGACACACACAGTCCACACACACTCACTGACACACTCTCACACACTGACACACACACAGTCCACACACACACTGACACACTCTCACACACTGACACACACACAGTCCACACACACACTGACACACTCTCACACACACAGTCCACACATACACACTGACGCACACACACAGTCCACACACAGAGCGAACACTTTGAAAACGGTCTTCATTGTATTCTGTACAGTTGTGTATAATTGTGTGCGTGTGTAGAAGGGGCAGAGTTGTACAGAGAGACTCCTTCAATGAATCCCATGGCCGCAGAGAGTGCAAAAACAAGACAGTTTTTTGGTTTGTTTGTATTTGTTGAGATAAAACTGACATGTGCTGTTGTGTGTTGATTTAGATCAGATGTCACGCCGCTCGGACGAGGTGAGCTGAGCGCGTCTCTGTGTCTGTGTGTTTTATTCCTCCTTCATTCGAGCCTCTGTATTGTTGTAAAAAACAGAGTTACTCAAATGCATCTAACTATATATTTATTTATTTTAAAAAGATTACATTTAGATGTGTTGGATAAATAATGTTAATGCTTCAAACTTATCTCCAGGACTAATTTAACCCAATGAAACAAATGCAGATTTTTCCTCGCTTTTGTGAGGTCCAGTTTGCGAACGACTCGTTCTTTCTCTTTAAATAAATCTGTCTGCATTGGTTAGTTTCATGTCATTAAATCCGTGAATCAAATGAACGAATTGAATCGTTTAACCAAACTCAACTGAATCAAATTAATCGAGTTATTAAAAAGAGTCGAACTGTCAGTCTCAGACAGAAGTATGGAACAAAACATTCTAGAATCTCCGAGTCTATCCAATCAGCGCTCTCAAGCTGTTGGCCAATGACGCGGGATACGCCCCTAGAAGAAACGGGGCGTGGTTTTGACATACAAAAAATGACGCGGCTGCACAAAGGCAGGTAACGGATTCATCCTCGTCCGCAGTCGCTAATGTCTGGACGGCAGCGGCCGTGTCCGGCACATGAGTGGATATGGATTCTGTCACTGACTCCCAGCTCAATGTCTTTATTAATGACTGATATAAATAAATGTAGTCGGCAGTGTTGCAGTGTGTGTGACGGTGTTGTCTCAGTGGGTGATATTGTTGTGTTGTACCTGAGTGCCCTGCTGTGCCCTTTGTCTACTGGACTGTGCTGTAATGTCCTGCACTGTGATGTGTGTCAATCATCCGGCAGCAGGCTGTGCCGCTCAACAGGAGGGCACGGCCTGCGCAGGAGGGAGCGGCTGAGCTACACAGAGGAGCCTGAGCCCAGAGACGACGACTACCTGTGTGAGTGACTCTCTGATAGAGCAGCTGTGCTGTGAGCTCTACAGTCCGTCTCTCCCACAGAGGAGTGGCCGAATGGCAGGGCCTGTGACCCGTGTCCCTAGCCTGACCATGCTCTATCCCTGTGTCTCTGCCAGTCTGCGAGGAGTGCAGGTACCTTTTCCTGGATGAGTGCGAGGTCCACGGCCGGCCCGTCTTCCTGGCTGACACCCCTGCCGTGCTAGGCATCGAGAACAGGGCTCGGCTCACTCTGCCCCCAGGCCTGAGGGTTCATGAGTCCAGCATCCCTGGCGCGGGCCTGCGGGTGTTTAACCAGGGTGCCCTCATCCCCAGAGGGGTGCACTATGGGCCATATGAGGGCCAGGTGGTCAGCAAGGAGGAGGCCATTGCCAGTGGCTCCTCTTGGGTGGTGAGTCTCACCAACATTTGGAGCTCAGCTTGGTCTCTATAGCACTCACTCGTACCCTGTAGCTCTCGCTAGCGTGAGGTTGAGACACTGAGCCAATAGAGGAACGCCCCTCTGCACGACCCGGCCGTTACTGCATACATTTATGCAATTAAGGCCAGACCACAGTCAAATTGGCTTTTTTTTTCTTTACTCATATCACAATTAAACTTGAACAGGTTGAAAGTATACATGAATACAATATTTTCCTTAATTTCTGTTTTTAAGTGTTTTATTATTTCAATACGCAAATGAGGCAGACCCTCATTAAATATGCACTGATTTGCATAGCACACAAATCAATGTTTCAACATATTAATTGTCAGATGATTTTTGTTTAACCGTGATAACATGCCCAATGGTCAGACCTTTACAGAACAGTTAACCAAAATATTGTTTTTTGATGGATTTATTAAAAAAGAAAACGCCATATACAGTGAGGGAAAAAAGTATTTGATCCCCTGCTGATTTTGTACGTTTGCCCACTGACAAAGAAATGATCAGTCTATAATTTTAATGGTAGGTGTATTTTAGCAGTGAGAGACAGAATAACAACAAAAAAATCCAGAAAAACGCATTTCAAAAAAGTTATAAATTGATTTGCATGTTAATGAGGGAAATAAGTATTTGATCCCCTATCAATCAGCAAGATTTCTGGCTCCCAGGTGTCTTTTATACAGGTAACGAGCTGAGATTAGGAGCACTTTCTTAAAGGGATTGCTCCTAATCTCAGCTTGTTACCTGTATAAAAGACACCTGTCCACAGAAGCAATCAATCAATCAGATTCCAAACTCTCCACCATGGCCAAGACCAAAGAGCTGTCCAAGGATGTCAGGGACAAGATTGTAGACCTACACAAGGCTGGAATGGGCTACAAGACCATCGCCAAGCAGCTTGGTCAGAAGGTGACAAACTGTTGGTGCGATTATTCTCAAATGGAAGAAACACAAAATAACTGTCAGTTTCCCTCGGTCTGGGGCTCCATGCAAGATCTCACCTCGTGGAGTTTCAATGATCATGAGAACGGTGAGGAATCAGCCCAGAACTACACGGGAGGATCTTGTTAATGATCTCAAGGCAGCTGGGACCATAGTCACCAAGAAAACAATTGGTAACACACTATGCCATGAAGGACTGAAGTCCTGCAGCACCTGCAAGGTCCCCCTGCTCAAGAAAGCACATGTACAGGTCCATCTGAAGTTTGCCAATGAACATCTGAATGATTCAGAGGAGAACTGGGTGAAAGTGTTGTGGTCAGATGAGACCAAAATCGAGCTCTTTGGCATCAACTCAACTCGCCGTATTTGGAGGAGGAGGAATGATCCCAAGAACACCATCCCCACTGTCAAACATGGAGGTGGAAACATGATGCTTTGGGGGTGTTTTTCTGCTAAGGGGACAGGACAACTGCACCGCATCAAAGGGACGATGGACAGGGCCATGTACCGTCAAATCTTGGGTGAGAACCTCCTTCTCTCAGCCAGGGCATTGAAAATGGGTCGTGGATGGGTATTCCAGCATGACAATGACCCAAAACACACAGCCAAGGCAACAAAGAAGTGGCACATTATGGTCCTGGAGTGGCCTAGCCAGTCTCCAGACCTTAATCCCATAGAAAATCTGTGGAGGGAGCTGAAGGTTCGAGTTGCCAAACGTCAGCCTCGAAACCTTAATGACTTGGAGAGGATCTGCAAAGAGGAGTGGGACAAAATCCCTCCTGAGATGTGTGCAAACCTGGTGGCCAACTACAAGAAACGTCTGACCTCTGTGATTGCCAACAAGGGTTTTGCCACCAAGTACTAAGTCGAAGGGGTCAAATACTTATTTCCCTCATTAACATGCAAATCAATTTATAACTTTTTTGAAAAGCGTTTTTCTGGATTTTTTTGTTGTTATTCTGTCTCTCACTGCTAAAATACACCTACCATTAAAATTATAGACTGATCATTTCTTTGTCAGTAGGCAAATGTACAAAATCAGCAGGGGATCAAATATTTTTTCCCTCACTGTATATGACAGACCCATTTTGTCTCATATTTTCAGATAAAATTCAACGTATAACCAGAATGACAATTGATATCTAAAAACCCTCTATAAATGTCTGGGTATAAGACCTAAGAACCAGTTTGTGAAATGATGAGGATCTACCTGCATTGAAGGGTGAGGACAATGACTTGGCACACGGGAAACATCATTTTGAGACAATGGCTGTTATTGGTTAAGGCAATTACAATGTACTTTACATAAGGACATTATTTGTCATTCAGAACAATTCATGATATCTACATAGTAAATGACCATCAATGGACTGTTTTGCTTTAGAAAACAAGCTTTCAAACGACGTATTACTCAGTTTGGAGAGTTTTAAAAATACTGGTCAAACTTCGACTTGAAAAATGCTAACAAGGACTAACTTTATGTGAGCCAGGCTCAATATAGAGGCCGGTCTAGGAAGGAACAGCACACAGGCAGGGAAGTGAAAGAGCTGATATTTATTATACAGTGTTCAGCTGGTGAAATCAAAACAGAAAACCAAGGTAAACCCTAGAACTTCTTCTAGAAGGAACTTCTTCTCAGTCCTTCTCTATAGACATGGAACACAAATTCAAACGAACAATCAACGACACCAGCAACGACACAGTCCAGGTAAAATGTAAATTACTGTTGTCTTGTCACACACACAGACACACACACACACACACACACGCGTGCGCACACAGGCATTTACACTCTCACACTCTCTCCTGCTCCAACTCCCCCAACAACCAAGGTGCTTATTCACCTCCTAGGGCTTGTGGGGGATGCAGTGCCCTTCTAGGTGGCCATTTTGTGCCCCACCAAGCTCTGCACCACAACATGACCACTGCATGAATACAGCTCCCCCTCTTTTCTATCTGATAAACAAAGGTGATGACAGTGTTTTAAATGATTTGAAACCTGTTCTTATCTGTTCGTTTTGTCCACAACACAAGTCCTCAAATTCCTCAGTGTGTCTAGTTAGAGGAGACTCCATATTCAGAAAAGGTTTATATAATAGTAAAACGTCAGCATGGGAAGTTGTGAACAGCAGGAACTATATGCTACACCACCTTGTTCTGTGTTGTGTGTTGAACTGGTAGAAAGCAATACAAATACTATCACTGATTTAAATCTGTTTGTCATATAATAATGCTGGCCAATATACTTCCATGCTTTTACACCAATCTGCAATTCCTGAAACATTTCAACAAGAAGAATCAGCGCACAGTGAATGGTAAACGACTATCACACGCTGTGTCTTTCAACAGATCTGAGTGCCCTGTGACTGGAGCACCAGACTACAATAGGCTTTTACTGTTGGAGGAGCGAGTGACCGGTAACCGCATCCTGTGTTTCCACAGATCCACAGGGAGAAGAATGATGTGATTTACATCGACGCCCAGGATGAGATGCTGGATGAGGTGAGACCTGTAGCTCTGGGTGCTGGAGGACGCTCTCCTGTGTTCAGTGTCATCAATGTATAAAGACTCAGCATTGGGTCAGTGTAGCAGCACATGCTTCTTGTGTTGAGCGAGGGGAGAGCTGTCAGAGCTGCACAGTGTGGGCAGTTTACAGGAGAACTCCCATCAGCTCTAAAATCACAGTTTTATGCATCTTTATGTGTTATAGAGCATAAGGAAGGATTCACACTGGGGTAGTTTCCAACATGCTCACTTTGGTCTGCTTGCTTTGAAGCATTGTGTCAGTGTGCTAGTTGTTCATGCTTGCTTTGGGTACAAAGTAGAACATTTGGAACAGAACTGGGGTTTGTTTTTGTGTTTTCCTGGGACTCAGTTCACTTGTGTTCATATTGCAGTAATTAAGTCCACTCAGTTCGGTTTCTATTCATAAAACACAAGATGTTTACATTTTCCAGCTTTGAATTTTGTCGTCTGACAAAATATCTCACAGTGCTTCGGTTTCCTCCATAGCCCAAAACACCATCCTGGACATTTTTACCACCTAATTGCAGCAACTACATAAGTACTGTACAGCAAAACTACCATAAATGGCATCTCCATTGTGTGACATGTGTGCGTCGTTTCCTGTTTGCGACCCGAGACTCTCCAGTGTCACATGCAAGTGTTTCAAGGGCAACGAACTCTAAATCCATCCAAGTCCAAGTCGTCTCAGTTCGGTTCTTTTGCCTGTCAAACTTTGTTCTCACTCCTCTCCAAATGAAACAAACCGCACTGTGCCCAGTCTGAGAGAGAGCTCTAGTGTGCAGAGGCCCTGAGATACACACCACTCTGCCAGACCAAGACTATCATATAAGCAAGTTTTCAATAGAAATTAGTTTTCAACTAATTCAATAGAAAACTTCAGCAGGTCAGCTCTCTCCAGTTAGTCCAGATGTGTAGTGTCAACATCCTAGATAGCTGCAAAATTACACAATCCCCAGATTTGTCTTCCCCATGGCTGCTATTATCAAGTCCATTTGCATCACTCAATCATGCTACTCACCTACACTAGTTTGTATGAATCGGCTTATAACGAAGAGTAATGTGTGTTCAGGTAAACAGTAACTTTCTCATTCCAGTACAATCTGCACAAAGTAGTTTGTGTTGTCGTTGGCAAATATCAAGGGTTACTGAACACAAGCACTGTCCCAACACTACAGCTTTGTAAAACGACACATAAAGACGCATAAAACCATAGTTTTAGAACTAGTGTGACTTTTCCTTCCACTCTCTCACTGTCACTCTTTTTTCCTCACACCCCCTTTCTCTCCCTCCTTCTCCCTCAGGTTTGTGAACTGCGTGTGGAACGAGGAGGAGGAGCAGCAGCAGAACGTAGTGGCTTTCCAATACCACAGCCAGGTTTATTACCGGTCTTTCCGGCCCATCGACCCAGGGTGTGAGCTGCTTGTCTGGTACGGGGTATGGGCATCACCTGGGACTACCTGTGGCAAAAGAAGAGCTGAGCCTCAGGTATCCACTCCCTCCTTTACTCTCTTTTCTTCCCTATCTGTTTCTGCCTCTCATAATCCTCTCTTTTCTATATATATTTCTGTGACTTGTGACCTGGAAATACCTCTAGGAGAACAGAAGCCAATTCACCCTCCTCCACTTCACTCTCTTCCAGACGTTCTTCTCGCACACTGTAGCACTGTCTCTCTCTCTCAATTCACTTTCTCATTCTCCTTTCTTCGCTCACGTTCTGTCTCTCCACTCCGCTCTTCTCACCAACAGCTACTTGACACTATGTTCACTTGCGTCTTTCACAGCTGTTGCTCTTGTTGACCCGTCTCTCTTTTCTACCTCCTTCTCTCTGTTTTCAATTATCTCACACTGTCTGGAAGGTTTCTGCTTTCTCTCTTCTACCTACACTCTTGCTCTCTTAGTCACTCTCTTGCTCACTGTCTCCCCCACATCTCTCTCAGTGCAGTGTCTGTACAGCAGTGTGCAGTCAGTCAGTGTGTCTGTACGGTATTAAGCCACCCTGCCCTCTCTCTCTCCTCAGGCAACAGTGTGCCGATATCTCAGGTGTTTCCCTGCAGTCGGTGCTCCCTGTCCTTCACTGCCCAGCTCTTCCTCCAGAGGCATATGAAGAGGTGTCACCAGCAGGAGTACCTGCACCCTGCTGAGGTCTGGCTCTATCACAGCAGAGAGCCTCCCACCCCAGCGCAGACAACAGCACCCTTGGCCCTCCTGCCCACCCAGTGCATCCTCACCTGCCCCGCCCCCTCAAGACACTGGGGGCTGCCACCACTGCACCCAGTGTGGGAAGAGCTTCAGTACAGGAGATTCCCTTAAAGTCCACCAGCGCATTCACACTGGAGAGAGACCGTACAGCTGCACCCTGTGTGGGAAGAGCTTCAGTACAGGAGATTCCCTTAAAGTCCACCAGCGCACTCACACTGGAGAGAAACAATATAGCTGCACCCTGTGTGGGAGAGGCTTCAGTACATCAGGAGACCTTAGAGTCCACCAGCACACTCACCCACTACAGGAGAATGTATTTTAGCAACAAAAGTGATGCTTTGTAAATATGTTAAATGCTGCCATTTATTTATTCTGGCCTTGGTTTTATTTTTTTCTTGATCCCCATTTAACAAACCTATACAAATGGAAAATATGGGGGTTTTATCTGGTTTAAGACACCACCTTTGTTCAGTTACATGCCGCTGCCTGCATGCATCTCTTGTATAAAATTGGTGAAATACAGTTCTAGAAAATAGAAAAAAAATATTTTTGTTTTCCAGAACATTTTCAAAGTTTTAGAATGTAATTTGCTAGTAAGTAAGGGCTTTGTTGTTCCTCAAGACATCTGAAGACCAAACTAGCAGTGTTATATGTTAATAGCTTAATGTCACGGAAGAAAGTGAAATCAATAAAGCATTTTGTTTCTTTCAAATAAGCAGTCAAGAATGCATGTAGTACAACCGATTCATTACTAAATTGCTTTACAGAGGATCACATTTGTAAATAAATGTAAATGTTTGAGTACTTTTTATTAACCTTACAGCAACTTGAATGGTATATAACAGCAAGTACAAAGAATAAAATCTAAATGTAGGTTGTTGTTTTGTTTTAACTGTAGTGGGAAAGTCATAGTCATTTGTTTTCAAATACATGTTAAGATAATGCTGATGATAAATGTTCACTATTCACAACATTTGTTGCCCAGGGGGGTGGGGCAGGCTATTGGAAAATATATAGAAGCAGGCATTGGGGTTAACTGAAGGTGAAAACAGTACTAGTATTCATGAGATGTGAAGATATTTTGCTTTTATCCAGTTGCCGAAAACTGTTCCTCAAGAGAGCTGACAGAGATGCTGCACTTGAACTTTGTACCTGGTTCAATGTGGTTTGGAAACTCTCAAGAGGTTAGCACTTTTTTTTTTTTTTTGGTTTATTGTTCACTTCTTAGGTGTTAGTGTTAAATAACCATAGGATGGGATGCCCTTACCAAAACGTCTGGGACTACCCGTTTAAAATCTTGCTTGTAATGCTACCCGGAAAAGTGTATATCAGCATGACCAGAAAGCTTGCTAATGCCACCATTCCCAGTGAGGACAGTAGATAACACTTGTAGTTCCTCCAGATGTAAAAGCAGAGAGTTTTGATGGGGTTTGTAATCCACGTCATTGAAACGTGTGGTCGGCTGTGAAGAAAAATCAATAATTAACCCTAATGGATCTTTAGAGCATCGGTATGCAGTGACAATAACCAGATGGACAAGAGACTGAAGTCAACTCTGGATTCCTACAAGGTATGTGCAAAGAATCACAGAAACTTACTTTGGCTTATGCAGTGGCTGAGGCTCTTTTCTTCCTTCTCCTGCAGGTTTTTTTTCTGCTTCCTCAGAAGTCAGAAGCTCAAACTCGACTTCTACCTTCCCCTGGAAAACAGAAATCACAGCACTGAAGAAAGGGTCTGCTCGGCACAGCCCAGCAGGGTCCACGACACAGATTGTTTGACGAAATACAGAGTGGGATTCTTGTTTCCCCTTAAAGCACAAATAGTGCCTGATTGGAATATTTATGTTGCTTCCTTTATTTATATCTTTTTCAGGGGTTCTTAACCTATTTACACCTGTGGACCCCTGCCTTTAGCTGCCTTTCAGAAGTGATCATCACAGGAGTAAAGGAAATAAAAGTAAAGTAAAGGAAATCAAAACCTGAAAAAAATAAATTCCAATGTGAGTTCCCAATTATCAGAACCTTTGGAACACCTGGTTCAGCGATGATAAATTCTATTGTTCGGGAGCTATTTTTATATATTTCATTTTCCATGAACCCCTGCTCTAGCTTAAAATAGCACACTAGGAAGTAATACCAAAAAAGTGCCCTCCCCCCGACAGTCCAATTTTAAAAGAGGATTAATAGCTCATGACATTTGAGACCTGAAATTTGACTGTGGTCTCTGTCCAGACTTTCTGCACAGTTGGATAAGTGTTTTTGAGGCAGCCTTAGGAAAGTGATTAGAGAGGCTAAACTACCATAGGCAGTCGGCTTGTTTCAGGGATAACTCAGTCTCTCGGTGGTTTGGGGAGTTCGACTTCAGGCACTTATTAATAACTTACTATATATGTTGATTGTTTCATTACTTAAGATTTTTTTACAATTATTCTGTGAAAATACATATACATACCACTATGCATCAAAAAGTGAAATCCTACAGTCCTGAAAGAATCTACACCAAGGTTTATTCCTTAAATCTAATATGCAGGGATTAAAATACAACTGGGTGCTTTATACTTGCTGAAGAAAGTTTGCTTGTTCTCCGTAAATTGGACACATCCTAAAGAGTGCCTTTCTGAACTGAAACACTCCTATTGTGTTTCGCATTTTCAGAGAGGAAGCCCGTTTACTGGGAGTGTCTGAATAACAGCATTGATGTCTGAGGAAAGGCCTGCTGCTTTAGGATGTTTCTCATCTAATGATCATCTCTGGAAACATTAGACACTATCCTGCTGTTCCTTAAGAGCTGTTAAATTACAGGACGTTCGGTTCTAATGAGTTAGAGATGATTGAATTTCCTTACTGTCAGCTCCAAGACATGAGCACTGCTGCTGCCAGTCCTCACGGTCACGGTTTCCCTCTCCTTTTCTTTCTTCTTTTTCTTGTTCGTCTTTTTGTCATGTGGTTCCTCTCTTTCCTCCTGCTGCTCAGCCACCTTTGTGAAGGGCCACCAGCCTTTCTCTCTCCTCTTCTTGAAAAGGGAAGAAGTCGGGTACAGGCCTTCTACTGCCATCTTGACAGAGCACTGCTTTGCCGTTTTGATGCCGGTAACCATCCGGGTCAAGTCGATTTCAATGGAACCTTTTGGAAAACAAACAAAAGCATATTTTCTGCCATAATGCAAACTAAGGTTACTGAGTAATTCACAGGTAAATTAGAGTAGACATCTGGCTATACAAGGCAAATAATGATTCATTAATGGATGGCAATGACCATCTATTATACCTAGCTATTTTGGTCTATTTTGAGAATCTAAAATTTAAAGACAACTATTTGAATTTACAGTACAGGGACAGCCCACGTTTAGTGGATGAAATTCCAGCCGCACTGAAATCCTCTTTCTTTTTAACTGCACTGGACAGCATCGAATGATGATGATAAATATGATTTAGTGGATGTTAAGCACACAGGGCCAATGTCAGTCCTCTCTAGGGGTCAAACTACTGCCCATTTGAACTGAAAGTGAGAAGTATTGGGTTACAAAACAAATCCTTCTGTCTTGTGTGATCTATCGCATTGTGCTATTGACTTACAGGTCTCTGCAAACCTGAGTACTCTAAAGCAGTGAATGACTGAATCTGTAAGAAATGGAAGAGTAAAATCAACAAGATTTATTTTTGTTCAATTCATTCTTGTGCTCTTCAACACAGCCTCCATAATTATAATTGGTTAGATGTGATAGAACAAAATCTATCTACTATATTCAAGTGATAAAGATAAATCGGTCATTCTAAATATATTAAAAAATCTGGGATGAACTGACATTTCTGGGATGTGCGGTTGCAGTTCTAATCTTACTGTTGCAACCTGAGATTCGGAAGACATTGAAACAATCTTTTTATGGTGTGAGATGCTGAACTAAAAATAGCAGGCAGCGAGTTTATTTTGAACTTTTGGGTAATTAAATTCCACATCTCTCCAAAGTACAAAATCCCTCTCAGGGGGGCGCTGGCTACCAAACATCAATTTAATTAAAAATCGGCAACAAAATATTTTGAAACATTCATGGAAATGAGCATTTCCTGGGTCATTTATGTATTGAGCTGAGGCTCCTCCACACTTATTGATGTATTTGTTATTATTTAAATATAGTTACTCAATAGTGTATGCTTGACTATCTTCTTTTTTGGGGGGTGAGGGGGTATCTTCATTTCTATTCTGGGGACAATTTACAATGTCCAGTTTTTCCATAAGCTTTTTGAGCGCCATCTCTGTGACTCGAGTGTGCTATTCTTGTTTGGTTTGTTCTTTCCCAATCAAATTACCTAATCTGGATAAACGTGCTTCTACAGACATTTCTCAAGGTTTTATTCAAAGATGTGATGTGAGGAAATGTATCGGTGTTGCCCAGATTTAAGACCCTTGTCCAAAAATAACAAGCTTCTTTACAACACTTTCCCACAAACCCTGTTAAACATTTATGTAATCCTTTTAGCATTAACATATTTACTCCTTAAGATGTGTTTTTGTTTTCCTTGTTTCAGAGCAATTTAAAGTATGTGCATGTCTTTGGTGGTGGTGGTGGCAGCATTCAAGTGATACCAAGACAGTTGGCACAAATTCATATCACTGCTGTAGCTTTTGCAGTGTGTTAATATGTAATGATTGTCTTCCAGATATGCGGTTACAGACAAATTCTATTACTCTGAAAGGATCAGATCTTAGAGACTGATTGGCGCTGTGGATTAACTCGCAGGCGATTTCAAGCTCTTTGCTTATAGAGCCCAGGGGACACGTCCCAAATGAAATGAGTTTGGTGGCTGCAGACTAACCCCCAGAAGACATAAGTCCCTGCTTCAAAGTACTTCCTCTTTCTGTTAGTAATTGGGGTCAAATGAACACCTGCCGAGAATGTACTATGAGTGCTTAATGCTTTAATTTGTCTGAGAGGTAGATCGAAATATTCATTAGTACTTCAAAGAAACCACTGCATAAACCTACAACACATTACACACACAAAAACACGTTAAGTTGTAGCTGAACGTACTCACAATTTGAAAGTGTTATTCTGTAATTAACATATTCATGAAACCATGCTGAATTGAAATTGATAGCCTTTCAGAGTCTGTTGACCACTGTAAAGTTTCAGCAGTGACATTTCAGCAATGTACTCTGCAGAAATTGTAAAATGTCACCCTAGAGCAAGGAGACATAGGGAACATACATAGATTTCAAGTATGAAAAAAAACTAAACAAAAAAACACAACTCATCTTACAAATAAATATTGCAAAAGCAAAACAAACCCTTGAGAAGCCACTGTGTCGTTTGACTTTTCTTCCAAATGAGCTCTTAATTAAAACCATGATGTATTCAATTAAACCTTAATTGTTTTCAGCTAGTGCAAACATTGGACACTGAGTTATCTCGGAGCCACTTTAAAAGTCTAATTAAATAAACAAGTAGTTTCCTTTAGTACCTGAGAGGTCTGCTGGAATAAAAATCAAAGGAATACCAGGGACTGGGAGGAATAATTACTGCGTAACAGTGTCTGAAGAACAGAGACTCTGAACAAGAGTAAAAACCATCTCTGCTTCATTTGTCTGCAGCTTACCAAGGAAGTCATTGGCGGAGATCAAGTCATAGTCCCAGACCTGCAGGATGAGAATGGGAGCCACACGGTACTCTGTTTCCTCCAGGGAGAACACCGACTCCTTGCTCCGGTAGACAATCTTCTTTTCCGAGGACAAGTAGTCAAAGCGGAAGATGAACCTCCAGTTGAAGTTTCCTTCCCCGGTGAAAGAGCTGAAGTGGACGTCGGTCTCCTGCTTGCTCTTGTCCATGGTTTTGATCCACCTGTGGTTCCAAAAGCAAATGACTAATGGAGCGCTTACAGTAAGTTCACTTAATAAACCCGCCACTCTCCCCTTGGATCGGTGACACTTGATCCATGATTCCAGAAACTCTGAAAACCTCAAAACATAACAAACCAAGTTTATGTAGTTATTTTTGGCTTTGTTGGTGTATTAAATAAATACCTTTTCGGGGGGGAGGTGTTCCCCATTAGTGTTTACATAATTGTTGCCCAAATAATGGAATAAGTAGCATAAAGCAAGAAGTTTGATCACTTGAGCACTATATAATATATAGTAATGTCACTAGTCACCCAGAGATTCTCAGAAGGAGCACTGACATTTAAAAAAACAATGCACATTCAACTGACAAATAAGCAGGATGCAAAAACAATATGATCTTTGAAGGCTGAGACATTTCTGCTTCATAACATTTAATTTTTTTATTTTTTATAACTTTGCAAAACTAGCTTTTGAAAAGTAAATTAGAGGCCTTAAAAGTAAAATTATAATTTGTCTCTAATGAGGATTGTGGAATATAACCTTTATACATAATTTTAATTGCTGAATTATGCAATGAGGCACATTTTTCCCCTCCATACAGACTAGCACTGACATTATTAAAATTCAATACTGTCGTTTCTTCATTTCCTACCCTTTGACATAAATGTCACTGGATTTAGTTCCTGTGACTGGATTCACATCATCAAGTATGACATCTTCGGTGTTCCAGATAATGACTCTAAGTTCATAACTGTGAGAGAGAGAGAGAGAGAGAGAGAGAGAGAGAGAGAGAGAGAGAGAGAGAGAGAGAGAGAGAGAGAGAGAGAGAGAGAGAGAGAGAGAGAGAGAGAGAGAGAGAGAGAGAGAGAGAGAGAGAGAGAAAAGGAAGATGTGTGCACATAAAGAGAGCAAAGTGCAGACAGGTCAAGATATGATGTTTGCAAATCAAGTTTGAACTGTGAAGATAACAAATAATTTAGTTACAAACTACTTCATAATTCCCTTCTGGTGCAACCTTTGTGCCTTACAGATGGGCTGACAATACTTTCAAAGGGAAATTCTGGCATCTGTCTAGAATTTTCTGACACCATTTAGACAGCTTTTCACACACTTTTCTTGCCATCTATGATCAGTAGCTGTGAAGTAATGCTCAACTTTCATTACTGCATTATTTGTTTGATCCAGAAGTGTTGTTCACATGTACAAAAATAGAACACTGTTCAAACAATAGATATAGTCCACACAGTTTCAGTCATCAGTATATGTTTTTGTTTTTCTGAAATTCTTTCTAGTGCTATATATTGTACTTATTCTGTGGTGGATATATATTTGCGAACCTTAGGTGGTCTGCATATTTATTTCATGCCAGCAAAAGTGAATGAATGTTTATATTTCTTCAATTACATCTTCGTGAATTTAGTGAAGTACAGAGTAAATGCCCACCTCTCTGGTTTCCGTGGTGACACATTTACTGGTGGTGGTACAGGTAATTCTTTAGGGAACAAGTCTACCCACATTAGCACTTTGCCCTTCAGGAGAGATGGATTACTTTAAATACTGTGAATATTTTCATTGCACATCATAGAAGAAAAGAGAGAACAGAATTTTGGAAGACATCTATGCACTGGCAAGTTACATACAGTGTTGGGAGTGAACAACTACAAACACCATTGCTGAAATCAGATTGAGTAACCATAATGATGATGATGAAATTTGCTAATCACTAAAAAACCACAAACCAAAGTTTAGGCTATGTCTCAGTAGGCCTCACCTGCTCCAGGCCGGGCTTGTCAGCATTGTATAGTGCTCTAACCTCCACGTGCTCCGGGACGAGCTTCACTCCAGCTCCAGGCATGAGCTCCCATTGCTGGAGAACATACAGGGCCATGATTTCTTGTTGTTCCTCTACGGTTTTTCCTTTCGTGCCAGAGGATAAACCGAAACAACGAGATATACGTGAGGACTCATTGTTTGTAAGAAACTTGATTAAAAAGCACACATCTGACTCTCAAATACCTATTCGCTGTACTTCACTGGCACTGTTCCACTTAAGCAGTATTCGAGTTCATCGTATTATTCGTATTATAAGTATTATTCATGTTCATCTGAAATAACTGAACTAGGCCCAGAATTCATCTCATATAACTGAATTCACATACACAGTGCTTTTCTTCTCATCTCGTCATCTCCATATCCGCTAAGCTGTTAGCTCTTTTATTTTATTCCTTTCAGAATTGCTTCACTAATCCCAGGTCTTAAAAACACACAATACTGAGGTAACTGATACAGCTACACTGATTTGCATAATTTTACAGAATGTGATGTCAAACAATGGAACAGAAGGGGACATTTAAATGGAGTGGAATGACCTATCAGTAGAAAGCTTGAGATAATTCTGGTTCAGCTCCTGCACTAAAAATGTAAAGCTTGCAGGTAATGTTATCATAAAGAAGCTGGATATTACAGCACAAACATAATCAGGGCACTATGCTGACAAAAGATTTTCACATAATGCATCAAAAAAAGTACCAAGCTGCAGAATTTCATCAGGTATATGAAATACTTTCATATCAATTTTCACTTCTTGAGCTGAAGTGTCATAAATGGCGTCGGGAAGACGGTTTTCTGTGCAGAGCTTGGCGAGAATTTGAGTGGGCTTCCTGGCATCTCTCCATTTGTTATACCCCGAACTGTGAAAGGAAGAAAAAGTAGCATATTGTAAATGAATACATAATAAATCACAGAAGATAGACAGCACATTGATTTCCATTTATTTGTTTTATTTTCTGACACTTAAAATAAAATAAAAATAATGAACATTGATGAGCTCATCACTATCAGATTGTCACTGAGTCTGACAAGGACAGATTTCATATAGGTGGCAAATACGATGTGTGGTTCAATAATTTTTTTAGATACTTTTTTTATGATTACTTGATTGCTCTGATAGTCTGCCATTATAAAAGTATCCATAAACATTGTGGTTTACTTGTATATCCATCAATCTGTATTGTATTGTTGCTGGGGAAGGTCTACATTTATTTGCACTTTTTGAGATGTAGTTTTCAGTCCAAGATGAAACTGAAATTACCAATCAGTGTCTGCCAACTGAAAATGTGTTATGTTGCTTAAACCACTTTTGTTTCTTCTCAACGTTTTTGTTACAGAGATGGTAATTTGCTGCATACCAACTCAGTTTTGCTGGTGTGCTTCAACCAATAGATATTTAACCTTGACAAAATTCATTCCATGTTTTCCATAGTTACCTCACAGAGCAGGCATAGAGCTTATTGCTCACACAGAGGAACACCTTTCTCCATTAAAATGTTCCACTAATGGGACTGCCCTAGGAAAATCACAGACAGCTATGCTACAGTCTGGGCCATGCTTCAATTAGGAACATCTTCAGTCCATGGTAAAGGCAATCACTGTTTATTGATGGAGGACTGATAATAATGTTTACTTTTTATACTTAGAGGCGAATGACTATATTTGTGGGTGTAATGGATAGTGATTTACTAAGATTCACACCATTAACTTTGCTGTTTAAATTGGTTATTTTAATTTCTGAACTGTTTTACATCCCCTTGATTGTGAAAAACTAAATACCTGAAATAATGGCAATAAATTGAAATTAGATGAGACTGTGGCTAGCTGACATTAAAGCAGTAGCGGAGAAACTCAGCTTGTTCTTGGGCAGTAAAGGAGAACCAAACCAGGATGGACACTGACCTGCAGTAGACACGCTGCAGTCCACAGCATGCGTAGTGCCTGCTGTAGAAGCGATTCTCAATGTCAATCTTCGTCTCTCCAATTAAGTCGTCGCTGCTCACTAAATCATGGTCCAGGACTTGAACTGTGAGCTCCGTCTCTGTGGGGAAGTCTGCTGTGAATTCAAAGAACCTGCCGAAAAACACTGAGGTCAAGGTTATGGAAACACAGCATCTCTCGTGGTCTTAATTTAAAACACAGAAAGAGGAGATGCAACCAAAAATAATGCACACACACAAAGGAATTAAAATGCCGGATAAAAACACTGAAGGAGAAAATAAAAACTGAGAAGTCAACGTCTGGAGGACGATTTCAAAGCCAAGGCATTTTGTGTAGTTTAAGAGCTTAGAAGTTTGCGTACAGCCTGAACATTTGGCCTCATTCTGTACAAAACATGACACAAGTGATTTACTCGTCGTCTTGTGTCTAGTGACAGCTGGTTTTCATGTCCTTGTCAATCAATACACTGCATTGAGAGAGGGTCATTGGTTTACTGTTGTATGTCCTTACAACCTCACCTTGTCAGATTTATTTTTACACTTTGTTGCATAAATTGAAAAACGGGAAGACTGAATGGACAGCAAAAGATCAATAGTGTGATCAAACATCTCTACATGTAAATGGGGCTTTGTATTGTTCCTGGTTTTAGAGACACTGGAACAACTACATTGCTTATAGGCATGGAAAAGTACATTTTTAAAAATAACATCTTATTTAAAAGACATCTTTACTTTGCTAAACATTCTCATTTTGCACAGCAAGGGACTGATCATAAATCAATATTTGAGTAATTGAAATGAGATTAAATGGATCAGAAAGACATCGTTTGTCACAAACCCCTATTAACTCTGAAATGCACAATTGGGTGTATCACCGCAGGATTTACAGGCAATTACAGTACACAGTTATTTTCACATTTAATGGAAAAATAAAATAGAAGATACAAGCTCATAAAATATTCATGGGTAAGGCTCTTACTTTTACCAGAGGGATAAAATATATGCGTTCTGAAAATTGTTTTACAGCGATACATTAATTTATATCAACATTACAGTTTAAAATCCTGCATTTCTCCTGAACTTCTAAAATGGTGCAGGACACTTACTCTCCAAACATTGGGTTCAGTTGCTTTGGTATGTATCTCTCCTTGGAAGACAGCTCTGCTTTCCCCAGTTTAACGGTCACGTAGGGATCTGCTTTCCCATTTGAATCGGCTGGGGTCAGGTTCATGGCCTAGAGTATTAATGAAGAAGAGAAACATGAATTGAAAAGGCTAATGTGGCTGTCATGCTGACACAGGCCATTTGTAACCTTGTATTATACAGGAATATGCGTGATTCACCTGATAATGACTTTATCTAAATGATTTTTCAAACGCAACTGTGGCAGGTTTGGTGAAGATATCAATATACTAGGCTTATATCCACAGAAATCCGATGGTTAAAGTGAATACATATAGAAATGTTATAAACAACCTTGGAGAAAAGCAGAAGTTTCAAATGTCAGGCAACGGTTGGGGAAATGGTCACTCAAAAGTTAAGTTACATGCTGAAGTGCAATTGTGAGAATTGTGGGAAAAACAGTCCTCCTAAAATCAGTAATTGACAGAAGAAAGGGATGGCACAAGCTTGTCCTTTTCATCCTGAAAAGTAGATGAGTTGCTTAAGTCATACAAATGCTATTATCTATTGAAAGCCTTTATTAAACATGATCAAATTGCATTACAAAAGCTATAGCAAATAAATTAAATTACATTTGAAAATGTTGTCATCCCAGCTGTGAAGATAAGACACCTTTAATGTCTATTTTTGATATTTTTCTTTCTCTATAACACCGTCACAGAAGCGTAACACTCTCTACTTTTCTGAGCCATTTCTTCTGCTAAGGTTGTCATTTGTCATACTAATAAGGGCCTTGTGAAATTCCATCCTAAATCTTATTCCCAGGATAGGAACTCTATGGGGAGAGTACAATAGTTTCACCATACCTTTCTCTGCAGATGAGTAATGGTTCCCCCAACTCTTTCCAGAGGTTATTTATTCCGGAAGACTCCATTAACATTGTACAGAACACAGAGGATATGCAACAAGACCAACTGAAAAATGTAGCTCATATAAAATACTACTTTACAGTGTGAATCTCTCTCTTACCTGTATTACATAGACTCTGACAACTACTTGAATAGGAGAGTTGGGTGGAATTCCTTCAGTGATCCTGAATGTATTAGCCTGAGCCTCTCTCGCCAGGTAGATACAAAAGGAACCCTAAGAAACAGGTTAACATTTCAAAGCGTTTTCATGAAACCATGCCAAAAAATAACAACGATTGGGTGAGAGGGAAATGCCTGTGATATTTCAAATGTAAGCCCTCAGCTGTCAGCTAAAATAGCACAAAATCTGCAAAGTCTTAAGTGAAAGGGAACTTCCCTTTTTTTGTAATTCTTACAAAAAGGTTTACCAATTGTTAAACAGAAACCCAAAGAACACCTTCTGCTATCTTTGAGATGCTTGGTACTCTAGTAGCAATTCAAATTTAGTTGCCACGTTTCTCTGCTACATTACTGGATACCTGAGCTGACTAAGCCCTCAATCTCTGACAGCAGGGCCTGAAAATCCAGCACAGGCAACAAGTCATGGGAGATTGCTGTTATCAGCAAAGCCCCCCGTGAGCATAATAAACTTCATATAATAGGGAGGCTTTGGTGGTGGCTGGGAGCCAGGCTATCAGGACTGAAGCACCCTGCTATTCTCTGGGCTGTGGTCCAGCTGGGGCACTGAAAGGAAATCAGGCTGTATTCTGGTCTCCTACGGTTTACCTGCTCTGTTAATTCACTCATGACTTATTTAGTAGTTTTAGCCTGTAGACACATTTCATAAACCTAATGAGCCCACCAATTAGTTTGGACAAAGGTAATTCTCCATATGTCATCCTTTTATGCTTTTCCAACTGTAAAAACCTGTATCACATGCACTAAACCTTCTTTGTTAAATAAGGATGAACATTTATTTAGACATGTCATGCTTTTATGCATCTGAGAAGAACAAAATGCAAAACCCAATGCTATCAATTAATTTACAGCTAATAGCAATAGACTAAATAAGGGTATCCTAAGCCAAGGTATTTGTAAAGTGTATTATCAGCTAGTATGTATAATCCTTGACAAGCTTAGTCATGGGTATACATTACTTTTGTGAATAAACAAACAATTAATGCACCCTAGGTCCAGGAGAGAGATCATCAAAAAGATGAAAATGTGTTACTCTCAGAAGGCTTTCACTTGTGGATTTAATGAGAAGCATAATGTTTCCATTGATGCTCATAACTAGTAGTCATATTTCATGTCACGTCATATCATGATTGAGATTTAGCTGATATAATCACACACAAAGTGTCCAGGAGAAGTGGGTAAAACTCCTTTAAAAGGTTAGAATTGTAATACTGAGATCTATGTTAGTTACTAAGTGTAAAAACCTTTAACTGAATTATGGATCTATTATTGGAATCTCTAATGAGAAAACAGTCTATGAAATCATGCATTTTAAACACTTGATTAATGATAATGTATTCAGAGATGCCCTCCAAAAATACAGCTCGCTCTAGTTTCCATTCTCAAAGGCTAGGTGTTTAGAAGTGGTCCTTTTCAACTGATGAAAGAACCATCTGGACTGCAGCAGATCTAGGCAGGCTCACTTTAAACTTCCCAACTGCTTTGTCTTGCATCTCCTCAAACTCATCCCTGCTTTTGCCCTTGTAGATTGAGAAGATGTGCAGCCAGTCTTCAAAATTGTCAAATTCCTTCTCCAGCTCACTATAAAAGATCTGAAGAAGAAAACAGTTTGCATTTACAATCAAAGAAGAAGAAGATCAGTCATCTTTTAATGATTTAAAGCATTTTGTACCTAGTAAAGTGATACAAGACACAGTTGATTAGGCCAATTTATTGAATGAAACTGTCAGTAAAACTATAGGAACAGTAAGGTAAAGGCAGAGACTTTAATTGAAGTACATGCAGATTCCACTTGACTGCATTCAACAAAACAGGACCTTACCCTTTGTCTCACAAGATCTGAAATTAGATACAGGGCTATGAACAAAACAAAACAGTTTCAATTATATGGGAGTGAGAGAACAGCAGATGGCCTCTGAGACAGCAGGAGCTAAATCTTGTCGGTGGGGTGATGAATGATTGCAACCTTTATCAGCACTAGTGTAATTTTCCCCTACAGAATACAAGAACAACTTCTGCTTCATCCTAGAAGATTCCTGCAGGTGAGTAATGATTCTCTTGGACAAATATGTGGAAGTTAACCTATATAGTTAATCCATGAAGGCCTTTGCTTTCATTCAGCTTCTGACCTCTCTCTGGGATGTATGGCTTTAAAACCATCCCTGAGTTTAATTTTGCACATGACTTTTGCTGGACCTCGCCCAGGGACAGTGAATCATCCCCCTAATGATATAAAACTTGTCAAGCTGGAATGTACTTCTTTAAATTAGAACAACCATCTTCGATTTGTAAGGTATCATTTATGGCCAGCATCCCAAGCAGTGCATGATATTTTAAAAAGACATGGCAAATACTGCTAATAAATAGGAGTCTTAAAGTTATCACCCAGATTTTCCTTGCCTTTTCCTAATTTAGCAGATCATTTAGCTAGTTAACTTTGAGTTCTGTCCCTAGCTTTTCACAAGGAGTCGTTTCTGCAAGCAGGCAAATGGAACAGAGATGAACAGAGCCTTTAATAAGAAAGCCTTCACAATACCAGATTTTATCAACTTCAGTTCTTCAGTTCTCCAATTGTTATGCAAAAAATAACTCTCATTCTGTTTAAACTCCATTTTTCAATTTTCTGCTGAATTAAAATATTTGTATGCTCTTCTTTTCTTCTTTCCAGTGCATTCACAAGATAACATTGTGCATTTTAAAATGGACTAAAAGGCATGTCTTTGCCCTGTAATACAATTAGGACTGACGCTTCTGCTTGGGCTTACAATATGTCAGGCAATTTATTCCAATTAGAAACAATTAGGCAGGTACAGCTTTAATAGTTAATTTTTCATATTTTGAGATCTATGCAGGGAAAATATCTGAAATAATGAGAGCCCAGGTGAATCATTATATAAGAGAAGGGAAGAGATATTTGTTGTAGTTTTAATCTGTATACATAGTGCACCACACTTGCCACCTTAGAGCTACAAAGAATAATTAATAAGGCACCTTATTAGTAATCTCAAAAGCATCAAAGGGAAAAATCCAACCGCAAGAGAGATCTAAAATGAGCTCTGAATAAGCTCATTTGTATTTCCAACTCAGCTTAAAAGTCAACTGACTGCCCACCTCATACACCTCCCTCTCTCCCTCTCTCCCTCTCTCCCTGTGCACAAAAAGAAGGAAAAAAAGATCACATCATGCCCTTTGTTCTTCAAGAAATATTGTCCAACTCACTTTCGGTCAGCAGAAGTTGGGAGAGAACATAACGTACTTCACCCATATGTTGCTAA
Source organism: Amia ocellicauda (assembly GCF_036373705.1). Classification (NCBI taxonomy): domain Eukaryota; kingdom Metazoa; phylum Chordata; class Actinopteri; order Amiiformes; family Amiidae; genus Amia; species Amia ocellicauda. The sequence continues at coordinate 6,389,799 of NC_089867.1, forward strand.
AAATCATGGTATTTAATCATGTTGAATATTTGATCAAACTGATATTAAAAGTAGCAAGATAAAGACATCATCCTGAGCTAATTCTACAGTGTTGGACAAAATTATTCTACTGTTATAAAATCTCTGATACCTTTGTATTTAATTTACATGGTACTTATTACACTATGTGAAGGGAATAATAAAGAGGGCAATTTGAAGCTGCTGATGTGACTGTCGAAGAGTGGATCCTCCAAAATGATTCTGGTCCTAAGAAAATCACAGCAGAGGTATGCCCGAGGAATCGAGGCTACAGTCAGGGTGGGAGTTTAAATGTATCCTAACAATAGCAGTGGAAGAAGGCGCTTTCCTAGTTTCATGGAAAATGCACTTGCACAGCTTTTACTGTGATGACGCACAACCAACCTACGTGACAACAAATGAAGCGGATGCAGCAACTTTGCCAAAAAGATGGGTAACAATTACTCTTTGACCGGTCAGTGCCTTTGAAACAGTATGGACTAATACTGTACTGCATCAGAAATAGAGAATTACCCTAGACAGGCCATTTTCTGTACTGCTCTATTGTTTCTCATTCGGTTATTGTGTGGCAGGGACTGAGTCTGAACAATAGTGAGTTCTGCCAAGGATTGCAGTGTCGGAGAGAGAATTTAACCCTCACACACTCCATCCTCATAAGTGTGCACTCCTTTACCTTTTCTGTTTCTTTCCTTTTTATGTAAATCTTAAAAACAGGCAATTACATAGTACATATTTCAAATCAATCCTATACCCATTCAGTAAACTAATACTTTAACAGGTCAATCTGCTACTTCAAGGGCTTTTTATCTTTTGCTATGCTTAAAATAATTCAGATGGCATGGTCCATCCTCAAACCCTTCAGAATTTTAATAATAATAATTTGACGGGCAATGGTGGACAACACTGATGCTTGCGATTCTGTCTGTTGATTGTTGTCAAGACAGCACTGGTGTGACATCTGTAATACAACAAATATGCTGCAAGAAACCATGAATATAAAAACGGCAAGATTTACTGAATATTGGTTAAATATAACATAACATATAATATAACAAAATCAAAAACACTATACCTTCAGTGGGACAATAGTGTTTGGCAGGGATTTCTGTGGGTTTGCAGCCGAAGGATTTGATTTGCCGTCTAGTTCATGTTCCGCATCTGTTAAACAAACAAGTCTTACTGTGTTACTTACTATGTTTGAAGCAAACTTAAGTAGAATAATATTTTCCAGTTATTACATATATCTATGTGGCTAAGTCTTATACAATTTTAAAACTCTACAATCCAACTGGTGAATCCCATAATATATACATGAGTTATACAATCAGTATTATGATCTGCTTTTTTATTTGACATTTATTTATTTTGAATCTTGAATTCCTGTACTTATAAACCTTTGCAATAAAATTGTCTAAACCAGTATATTGAGTTTCAAATGATCTTACAACATAATGAGATTTTAAAAAGAACAAGATAATTCAATAGAATCATTAAATAAAAACAAAGACAGTGGTTAGGTCTTCAAAATGGATAAAAGTGTTTTGTTCTGTAAATGAGAGAGAACTTAATGACTGGATAAATAAGACAGGAAAAGCATGTTAATTCTTACCTTTTGGTCTGCTGTGTTCCCCATCACCTGCGGAATAAAGGTCAGATACCTACACAGCAAGAATAATGGTGAATATGAATATATTATCATATATAATCATAAGTTAGACAATGTAAAATGTCCTATTTAAATTTAAATCCAAGTAGAATCGAGTAAGAAGTTCATGCTGAGCCCAGGAAAATGAGTTGCCGCTTTGTATACAGTGTTATCTGTTTAGTGGGTTTTGTTAAATGTGGAAATTCTCATGTGACTTGCCATATCCATCTCAAAGTACGGCAGGAGGCAGGTTAAGATAATATAGCACTGTCTAATATCCAAGTTACTTTGACGTATATGGTGCCATTAAAGGACCTATAGAAAATAATTAAACATTCAAACAAGGAGAGATATGGTCATTAAAGGAAATCCAATTGGTATTATTGAAGTGCATCCAATATATAAAGTACAGCCCATTCTCCTTATAGGTTCCTGGCCAACAGCCAGAGTGCACAAAATATACAATATCACCCGTTACTTACTTTTTATTAGAAATTACTACTCTGCCTCAATAACCTTCAAATAATTTCCATAGCCATTGTTTAACATTAACATTTCAGTTACAGTTCAAAGGCCTAAACCTTGCCTTTACCTGCTGCCTTTCTTTATTAAGTGTAACAATATATGTTATTTTGTTACCTTTAAAATATAAATACTTCCTAGATCAGGAAAAAGGGGTCTTCAGCATGTCCAAACACACAAACAAGTTCTAAGGTGTCTTCTGGCTTCTGTTCCAACCAACCCTAATGGGCCTGAGTAGCAGATTAACTGGATGGCTTCTCTGCAGGTTGAGACTGATGTAGGTAGTGTACCATGAATCAAAAGAACCTGTTTAATCATGAACTGTAGTATAGTAATTTCAGTAATGTTCTATGTGTCTAAATGTGTCTTCCTGAGAGCTCCAACTGGACCACAAAGCAATGGGCATGGTAGACATATATATTCAGCACAGAATATACAATAATCACATTTTAACACATAAGAACCTTAAAGCAGGCAAATATAAAAGACTGTCGAAACTGATTGCCACTTTTCAATTCACCTTGTGTCTTCCAATGTAAAAGATGTTCACATTAAGGTCAGACTACATTTGATTTGTCTCTTACCGAGGCATACCTGATGGAATGGGTATACCCAGAAATTCAATGCATTTCAAATGAACAGCCTATTTTAAAGCCATGAAATTACAGGATACACCAAGTTGTGGAAGTATTAATGCTAAATACGTTTTTAATTCATATTTATTTCAAAACTGATTCTGAGGCCTTGTAATCCTGTAATGAGTAGACTATAAAAGAATCATTGTTAAAAGAACATTATAGCAGCAGGGTATGAAATCCCATTACATTTACTATTAGATGCTCATTTAGCTTACTTTTGCCATCTTTAGACTCTCTGAACTTTTGGTTTGTATAAGAATGTGCTGTTGTTAATTAATTGAGGAAAAAGCGGAAAGAAAACATACTCACCTGTACCTTTGAGATGTGAAATTTGGACCACCAGTCCAGAGCATTTTCATCCTCCTCATTTACCACATTCTCCTGATTAATGATCACTCTTTCGGTGTTGTCCTAAAGGAACGTGTGGCATTAATTCTGCATAGTAGTGGTGTAATGAGTGCAAACTGGAGCAATAGTGCAGAAATAATTGCAGATGAGGTCTTCCTCTCCAAATCATATTTATTGAAATATTAACATTTTTGAAATAGTTATGGGGCTGGGAAGTGAAAATCAAGTTGACTGAGAGAAAGGGGTGAGGGGTCACATAGAAAAAGTAAGTTGGTTATGGTTCATTCTGACAGTTTTGTGTTTTTTTTACTTGAAGGAAGGACACTATTAGATTACAAAAGTACATTCACTATAATGGTGAATAATATAAATGATGCTTATCTTTGATTAATAAAAAGGGTCTTACCTTCAGTACATAGCAGTAGAATGTCAGACCTAAATAATACTTACTAGAGGACTGGTACCCTTTTTGAGGTGGAGCAATTTATTCACCTTTCTTACTAAGAAACATCCATTATCATCTTCCTCACCTACTGCAAGGTAATTAGAGAATAGTATTAGCTGGTTTCCTATGAAATATATATATATATATATATATATATATATATATATATATATATATATATATATATGAAACAGATATATCTATATATGTAGATTTTGTATCTATCTATCTATCTATCTATCTATCTATCTCTCTCTCTCTCTCTCTCTATATATATATATATATATATATATATATATATATATATATATATATATACAGCTCTGGAAAAAAATAAGAGACCACTTAACATTGATTTCTGAACTTGGAGTGGTCTCTTGTATATATACAAAGCTTATTTGGAATTTCTATTAACATATATTTTTAACTATATATCTTCATAGTAGAACTTTAAATACATAAAAAAGACTATCTAATGTCTATAGGCATCAGTCTTCACTCAGAACCAAGTTTGGGCTCTGGTGTGCAGGTCTTTGTAGATGCAAAGCCAATATAGACTCTACACTAGTGCACTCCACTCGGGTGATTTCACAGTTAACTTGGACTACCCTCCATAAAGTAAAATGAACCCTTTTAACTGCTCTTATATCTCCATAGTATTGAGACGCCGGTGTCTACGCATGTAAGTTTGAATAATTCACTGCAGGGACTTGTCTTGTCTGATCGAGGAGGTTTTGTGCGATTTATTGAGCCCATCAAACACAGAAGTGACACCCTTATAAACCAGCATCGCCAGTGCGAAAGAGCAGAATCTGCTGATTTTATTATTTGGATTGTTTGGAAAGATACAGTGATCTTATAAAACACAAGAGAAGTCTGGAGCAGCTCCATTGACCATATTGTGAGCTAAACACGTAGAAGAGACGTTATATCACAAATCTGACAGTGCAGAGGAAACTGAGTCCACAAGACCAGCACTGGCAATTTCATGCGCTTAGTGTTAGCAAATGTACGTTATTATAAAAATGCTAATAACAGAAAGAAAAAGTAAAAGTAAAGAAAAGATAGCAGAAGGGAGAAGGTCGTTACAACATCTGACAAAAAATCTTGAATTGGTGACCAATGTCTTAGGTAATACCCATACCTATGGGGGGTGATTCAATTAACCTAAATGTGACTTTTAATTATCTATATTTTGTTATGTGTGAATACTTTTGCACTGGAGCACAGTTTTGTACATGTCATTTCATAATGTTATTTTACAATGTTTTGACAACATCTTCTGTGGTCTACAGACTTGTTTTGTCAAAATGTTGAGTGTTGCTACAACATTGCTGGTTAGTACTCACTATCTCCAGCCCTCTATTCTCTTCAGTACAATCTCTTAAAATAGCTCTGTGCCAAAGAAAAATACCCATAAAACTCAGAAGTAACAAATCTTGCTTTGTAATTATATCTGACAACTTGAAATGCAAATTCCTTGCATAATTGCACATATTCTGACAGAAACCAGCCTGTGGTTGTGGGCCTTTTATACTAATTTCTTCTTAATTTCTTCATGTGCCACAAGTAACCAATTTTTTATTTTGTTTTGTTTTTAATTACCTCTTTCAATACTATCGACTGGGGTCTGTTCCTTTGCATGCAGGGTGAGAGGCTTTTGATGACCTGGGAATAAGATGAGACATCACAGAATTATAGTGGTATCTACTTAAAAGTTTAGTCTTATGAAATTGGGCTCTCGATCTTCAGACCATACAGTATAGTGCTCTTTGATGTTGAATTACAAATGAACTGACAGTCAGACTTGGCAGCAACTTGAAGTATCACAAAGTAGAGAAATCTATACTTGGAGATAAATCGCTGTTTTGCTCACTTCACCGTAACTAGAGCTGATGAACACTCTTCTGCTGTTTTGAGGCTGTTCGATTCAATTTGTTTGTGAAAATGGATGAACAATCAAGCCGCCACCTGAAACGTGAGATAACCGGAGAACAGCTATATCCTGCCAATTACTTTCAGTTTTCTTCCTTGTTGTCATCTTCTTTCCACAGATGAACTTCTCCAGGGAAGGCACACTTACGGTGCCGATGAGACCAACTCCTCCAAACAGCCTGCGTTCTGTGACCACAATCGTAAGAGGAGGCCTCAACTCCGGCTCTTCTGGTATTTCCTGATGGAAATGACACGCCTACAATTATGAACGGCCTGAAGGTGATTGTTTTTTCACAGGATAGTACCTCGTAAGTAAGCAGGATCTATCACACCCACAAGGCAACAAATAATTTCAACCAACTGCACTAAACTCTAAAAACTGTAGCATGTAAGAGGGCCATATGAAGCATAGACATTTAACTGTTCCATGAAGTGAATTAATTAACAAAGGAAAAAACTCTGGAGACTTATTTAGAAATATTGCACATACTGTTTCTCAGTGCCTAACAGTTGTTAAGGTAATTAGGCAGCCATTCATTCGATCATCAACTAAGATCAGAAATATTTATTTTCAGTGGGCTCTGTTGAATTTAGTTTTCATTAAATATCAAAAGTAACTCTTGAACTGTATGTAATAAAGGTCGAAACTAGGTAGATGGCTTACAATGGTGAAAGAGTCCACTGTTTTACTGAAATTGGGCTTCGTCTTATAGTTCTCAATGTGACAAGACTGCAGCTTTTCCCCTCTGCACTCGATCTCCACCGCAGGTTGGCTCAGAGACAGGATGTTGAGGTGCTTCAGGTCACGGAGCCCCCAGAATAATACCTGACGATGAGGAAGGGGAAAAGGTCAGTGCTGAGCCTTCCTTGTTGTCACTCCTCCCATCGGCAACACCAACATGCATAGAAACTATATGCTAGAGAAAATAGTGCAGTACTGGCATTGGCAGTGATAATCATTAAGGAAGTAAGTTTTCAATCCCCTACGTTATTTTGCATTCAGAATCCTTTTTCACTGATGCACGCTCTGTCGGGCTTACCTCTATTCTGTACGGTTCAAGAACAGGTTGAATGCTTTCTGGGATAGCATAGCCAAACTTCTCGTGGTACTGTAGTTCCTGAGGTTGAATGTGCGGTGGTATTTTAGGCTGAAATGAAACGAGGTTGGAAAAGTAATTGTTCCCAAAGGGGGCCACTCTGAGCCGAACACACACTGAGAACCATAAACACACAGCGGTCAATACACAGTTGGAGGGGCATAAAACTACATTCTGATGTGCGATTCATCTTTCAGACAACACTGACCTTTTTTGAATGTCTGTTAAAGCTTCAAAAAGCAGAGTTAAGATGCAATAACCTCCTATTACACAGCAAACAGGTATCTGATGCTTTAGATTCTGGTCTGTGATGAATCAATGTGTCAGTTGCACTTTGATCCTATTTTCCTTCTCTTCACCTCAAGAACAATTGCAGAAAAAAGTAGATTGTCTGTTCCCTCAAAGGCCAATATTTAAACACCGAAAAACACTTAATCTGAGTCTCAGCTTGAAGTCAGAACTGGGTTACATGTCTGAAATATTAGCAAGGGTTCATCTGTATTTAATAACCTGCTTCTGTTATCCCCCACTCGCCATCACTTTTGTGTTTCCAGATTGTCGCCCACAGGCTGTGTTGGTACACAGTACTGTGTAGCATGGTGATAGTGTGGAATTTAGGTGTTTTAAAATGACTTCACAGCTGCTCCCAAAAATAATATTTGCCATTTGTTTTGATAAATATATAAAACCCCAGTTTTAAATCTGCATGTGTAAAGCTCACGAACAGAACAAACTACAGCTGTTTCAGGGTCTGCCTCATTAATAAGAATGACATGAATCTGTGCCCAGACATCTCTGCTGTGTGCTGTTTGGGATTTTCGGTATTCGGCACTTTGTCTCCCATAGAGAATCCTCTCGGTGAAAAATTCACCCTCAGATGCCTGGGAGGGAAGGTCTTGCTGTAGATTTGCTGTTTTTAACACAGTATGCCAGAGCATGAGGGAACATATTTTTGTCAAACAAAATGGCAAAATGTTGTATCTTATAATTGTCAAGTGAACACATCACACTAAACTAGAGAATGTGTTAATTTCTATATAGCTGCATGTGGATGAGGTTTAAAGAGTTGAAAGTGATCCAGAGAGAGATATATAGTCATAGTCAATCAAATGGAATTGATTATGAGCAGCTGCACTGAAGATGTCAAAGAGGCAATATCAAGCACAAATTGCTGGTGAAAAGTGGGTCATATCAGGTTTTGTTCTTCTGGGTATCAGGATTGAACCACAGTAACGTAGCACAGTAAGACTGTGATCTCATTCACAGACACACAGGGAAAGACCTGCAGTTCTTCAGGGTTAAAATTAAAAATATATTCAATATAGATCACACACAAACACCAATTTGATATTGAAAGTCACAGAACTGAGAAGTTACTTTGGATTGACTAAAGCTTTCTACCTGGGTCGACCCTACCCAGGCAACAACACCATAGAAAGCGGTCTCACACTGCACTTTCGACCCACTTTCTACCCATGTACGTGCTCTGACACTAACAAATACAGAACCCAGGTTGTTAAATAAGTGAGTGTGGACCCCAGTTGGTGTGCAGGTGTGAAAGGGGTTGAAACTGTAAAACCAGGTGGGCTTATCCAGGGAATATTGCTACCATTTCTTTCAATATTTTCCATATGGGGCAGGCTGGTGCACTACCTCTCCAAATGCAGAGTAGTCCAGCTCAATGATTTCCACCACGGCCAGCAGCTCCCCAGCTGGTCTGAGTCCCTTGGTGATGCCATAGATGTGCAGTCTTGGTTGTACATACTGGTCACCTTCTAGAAAGACCAGTGGAGTTATAAAGCATTGGCCCATGTACTCTGAGGCACCCTGCCAAAGAAATATAAAAATATAAATGTGTTGTTGTTTTTTTGCTTTTTTAAAATTTTCTGTAATAATTTAGGTGCTGCTAAATTAATTTAAATTGTGCCACTTATAGGACTCACACCAGAAGATGCCCACAAAAGTAAAAGAGGTGTCTTTGTACTGTACTATATTCCATCTGAACAGATTTTGTTCCACTTTGAGACATTGTCTCAAAATTAAGGTTGACAACTAAGACAATAAGGTGTTTTTTGGGGTTTGTTTGTTTTAATTATTTTGCTGCTTTTAAATATATCATTGGAAGTTTTTTAACAAAACAAAGTGGAAAAAGTATTTTAAATATTTAAATAAATAATCTTAATCCTGACAAATCATATCTTAAATTTTTGATGGTTTGACAGAAGATGAATATATCCCATATTCTGAATGGTCACACACACATATTGTGTGTGGATAACCCAGTATTAAAGAATCCTGTTAATTGAAATGAAAAGTGGCACTGATTAAAACCACATCAGTTCGGCAGGGGGTTTGCTGGTGCGTAGAGTAGCCACCTTCTTTCTGTCCCTTACTGTCAGCAAAAGGCTCATCCAGCAAACAGCAACCCTTCAAAGCTGAGCCGCAATTAATCAATACAGCTTTCTGCTCGGTTTAATTAAGACAGTTTGTCAGCACATATTCTGTTCAACAGAAGCCAGACCCTCATAAAATTAAGAGCAGGAAAGCGCTCTGAGATGGTTATTTATCTTCTTAAACCCTCAGGTGCTTTTGACTTCTCTCTCATTCAAAATAAAGACAGGATCTTTTTTTTTTTAATTTCCTTAAATCGGTACAGTTCTGTAAAGAATTTTCCAAGTTATTCAGCTAATTTCTGCATGCATTTCAGGGAAATCCTAGAAGCCTGTGCAGTTTAAATTGACATCCAGGAATCTTTCATTCTTTCTTTTTAACGAGTCGCCTCCTACTGGATAAGCAATGTGTGTACACTGCAATACGTCCAGGCCTGACTTGCCATCTGGGCTTGTAATTGAAAATATCTTTCATGTTTATTTTCCAACTGTGTTAAAGCTTTGGAGTCAAGTGTAAACCAGAGTTTGTAGAAGTAATGTTTCCCAAATTCAATGTACCAGTCTACTTTACGGCTTTACATAACCCTGACCGATCTGGAAACAAAGCCAAACATTGATATCAGCTGTCATCCTCATTCACGTTATTTGCGTGACTGGTATAAAAGAATAAAACCTCATTAAAGTAATCTGCTTAATCAAAGGTCACCTTACGTCGGGGGGCAAATACGTCTTCCATACTGACATACTAGTTTCCCAAAACGACTGGCACTAATCTCTCATTTTGTCATGCTAAAAGTAAACACAGTGGAGTCGCTATAACTGAAGGGACACATTTTATTTGATATTTTTTCACTGAAACTGTTCTTGGTTCTGAATATAGTGAGAAACAAATTAAAAGCGTAGTGTGATACAGCACTATTTTATGCGTTATGATGTGAGATTAAGGGAACTGAAATGTATGTAATGATGATTTTCCCACTAAGGGTTGACTAGTGGCCCATGGGGGAAAATACAGTACACAGTATTCATTTATCTCAAAACCTTCCGAGTACAAATCTTCCTCATTTACCTCAGCCAATATACATTGATTTAGGTTTGCATCATAGGAAAGTTTTCATCCTATCATTACTGTTGCATCTTATGAATAAATCCACATTCAATTCAACTGAATTCCACAGATAGATGGGAGGACTGAAATACAAATTACTTACAACGCGGTCTTGATCGTATATCTCAACACAGACAGGGGGTGGGTCCTGTTGGAAACTCTCCCCACTGCCCTCCACACGAATGTGATCAAACACCACTGTCTGGTTCCATGTAGGAGACAGGGTTTCATGAATCACCTGTAAAAAAAACACACAAAAAAATACCTACATGAAAATACAGTCTACTATTTGTCTAGGTATGAATTGGTCCTAATAATGTAAATGTGTGAAGAGAACAAATATTATTATTATTTCAAATATTTCCCAAATACACATATATTAGAGTTTTTTTGTGTTTCTTTTTGTGTGCTTGTACTTCTCTTTTAGCATTAACTTGGGAGATCTGTCTTCCAAGCTGTATTGGGATTTTAGAATCAGTAACCCAAGGCTGGCAATTAACAGAAAGACATAAAGCACACTGAAGATGCTAGAGATTTATCTGTAGCTGTAAGGAAGAGGAGCAGAATAGAGTGGAATTGAACAGAATTACTCCAGTGTCACCATTACCTTTCCAATAGCACGTTATAACATCTTGTACTTAGTGTGCCTGTGCCAAAGGCATATAAAGAGAAATTAGCTTGGATCAAGGACTAAATACATTAAAATAAACATTCCAATAGACCTCTTATAGAGAGATAAACCTAATATAAATAACCTCTGTTCTCTATGCTGTCCCTAATAACCAATTCAGTGAGAATGCAGGACTGATAACAGAGCTAATTTAGTTGCCTGCTCATCCCTTATGTTGACCAATGTACTTTAATAATAGTAGTTGTGCATGGAGCCTCTGATAATCTGTGAAAGGTAGAAGCTGTAAAGTGCTGGCATATTGGATTAAACATATTTCAGCCTGTGAAAACAGAAACGCTTTTTCTGGTGATTCAAGCTGAGGAGCTCATTATTAAAACTCTGCAAGAGATAGCATATGCAAGAGAGGCCTTTAGTTTTTCCTGTGTATTTCATTCCAGAAAGAACAGTGTTGGTGATGACAGACTAGTTTGCACTGATGGGAATAGCTAAAAGGCAACGAAGTATCAATAATGGTGTAAGAGGGGAAAAATTGTAAAAAAGCACAAGCACAAATTAATTTGATCCACAGAGTACAGAATGCAAGCTATTGTTTTTGACTGAGCAGGAATATGCAATGCAATACCTTACCTTGGTAGACTGGCAAAAAGTGGAGAAAGTAACTGTAGCATAGGGGTCAGAGAGTCCACTGTCATCCGCGGCCAGCAAATTGCGCGCTTGATATAAATGGACTCGCATTTGGAAAAAACTCTCCACTGTCAAAAACAATCAACAAACCAGACATCAGCAGCTGTGGCTGATATACAAGTGAGCATATGAGAATGGTCGGAAACTGCATTTTCTGCTAAAATCACCCATATTTGTCTAAAAACATTAATATTATTTTTATTTATTTATAAGCAGATGCCATTAACCAGAGCGACTTAGTTTTCAAAGAAACATTTTCAAATCATTGTAAAGTGCAGTAAATACAGTCAGTAAATAATGAAATTGCATAGACCTACATCCTAGTACAAATTAGATGAAACTGCAAACATTATAGAGCTATGGCCCTGGTATGTTTTATTGTACAGCCCCTTGAGATGTTTGCCTAAAAAGGGACTTAGTGGCGTAACTCTTTACTTAATTGCATGGCATATTCAAAACAAAGTTAAAGTTGCAAAGATATACCTTCACTGATGAGTTTGGTGGGTATTTTGATGCCTGGAGTGTCTGCTTCTTGTTGCTCACAGGGGGGTTGAAGGCCCACAGGAAAACTGGAGATTGCGTTTCTTGCGTATTTAGAGAGTCCGAACCACAGATTCACTTCCATTCTGGCTAACACTCTACCGTTAAGGCCTGGCGACTGAAAACAAAACCAATTCACTGTCCATTCCTTCAGACTGTCCTTCACTGTAGATTTTATATTGGACAATATTTCAATTTTTGTGTGTTTTGTAAAATGTTTATTAGGGTATTCGCCTTATATACTTCAGTGTGAAAGCAAATTTGCCATTGCTATTTAAAGGAAAAACAAAAATGAATAAAAATGTATCAACTATATTTGATATATTTTTTTAAGTCTTTGCAAACTTCCAGATTTGCTTTTGATTTTTTTGTATATTTTTTGTATATTTTTTTTCTTTTAGACCCTACATAGCTTTAAACTAAAACTTAAAACTAAAGCTTTGATTCTTGAAATGGAACCATCCATTCCATAAAGAACCTGCAGCCGAGAAGTTTCATGACTATCGACACAAGACAAATGAAGCCCTTACTTTGAGAAATATTGTTTGTATTTTCCCACAGTCTCTTCCTCTCTCCTGCTGAACTACTGAAAACAAAATGCTGTGAGCAGGGATCCGCATGTAGGCAACCCGTTTGTTATTGGAGAACATCCAGATTAATACATCTGGAATGGGATTCTGAGGCTGCAATAGAATGATATACAAATCTGTGTTACGCACACATTACATTTCTGTATTTTTTATGATATCTCGCAGTCCCCACCTAATGGGACTTCTGTCCCCTTTTCTCTGCTTTTATCGAATTGAAGATTCTTATCCCTTTTGTATTCCTCTCTGCATCACTACACCTCCCTGTCATGTTGGGCCAAATGGCCTTTTTTCTGCTCATAAAACTAGATTAATCTTCTTCAGATGAGTTCCTGCTTTGAATAAGATGGTCTGGCCTGGCAAATCACAGAAATAGTTAAAAGCTTGGTAAGGATTTATGAAGAGCTAATGGGCTCAGCTTTTATCCATTCCTCTAATATCAATTACCAATGAATGTTATAAAGTTTACCATTAAATTGTGAAATTGTATATTGTTACATAAGAACATTCAGAAAATTACAAAACAACAATATCAAGTCATTGTGCAACTGGGAATTTGAGACAGGAGCTAAACAGAAAAACAAATGATTTATAGCAAATCTCAGTTTAGCCCTATTTCTCCACGTCTGATGCTGACTCCTTCAACGTTTCTCGGTGGACATTTCTCAAAGCCTGGGTGTCTGTGCCCTGTCACTCATTAACCAACACATTTCAAGTGGGTCTGTAATGTTTTGTAACATGGTAAACCTACTCAAAGCCCAGGCAACCCAAAGGATAGGAAAATTAATGTTATGAAACGCCTGCACTGAATGGTTACCTCTTCTGACCACCAGTGAAGTTCCTCTAAAATCTCTTTTGCCTCCAGCAGAATTTGTCCACAGCTTTCAGAGTGCAAACATCGCTTGAGTTGACCCGCCTTCTCTAACACCTTCTCCTACAGAACAAAAAATGTCACCCACAAATATATTTTATTTTTTAATTGCGTAATACTACTGCCTGATATAAACGTACTTTTAATAAGGTGAATCGGAGTAGGCTGTATAACGCAAATAAATCTATGACTCACACCAGCATCCAAAATTGACTACAGAAAATCAGTTGTATATGCCCTGGGTGTATTCATATTATTCATGTTAAAAACAAACGTGAGCTTCTGTGATTTCATCTAAGAAGGCTTGCTGCTGGTTGTCTTTAGTGTTCATTTGGATGAAAAGTCTCCCTTTTTCTTAACTTTTTTATTAAAAAAGAAAATGTTGAACAAAATAACAAGAATCATTATGTATACTCCTTATTCCTTAAAGGTCATTATCATTTGGAATCAACATTGTAAATACTTACAATGTTGTTACCCAGTGATTTGTGCCTCGCACGATCTAACGCATTTGTTCTCATCATCACAACCTTGTCCAAGAAACTCAGGTATCGTCTTCCGTCGGAGGAAATGGAAACCAGAAAACAATTATATAAGATTGTGTAATTTATGTTTCACGGTTAGACTTTGATTTGGTCACACTGGCAAAAAGAGCAAAAAAATATCTCCCTGGACATAAATAATCTTAACAAACACTGATCAATTGACATGGTGGATGGAGAGAGAAGATAGGATAAGACCATTTCCTGTTTAGAAAAAGTTGTTAGTTTTGCTGGGAAAGGAAATCCAACTTTTCATGTCCTCTCCACACACACACCTGCACAGGATCTTAAGGGCTTCCAGGGTTTCATGCAGCTTTTGTTCTGTGTCGGGGGTCTCTTTCTTCAGCATTCGGTCCACCTCGATAAGGTCCTCCTCCTGGGCCGATTCCAAGAGGAGAGAAAGTGAGGGAGCTTGCAGGACAGATTGCTAAGACCTATATACTACAGCTCTTAAATATTTCAGTTTAATCACGGTTTATTCAAGGTGCCTACATTTAAGCAATGTTAGAAAAGATTAGGGTTTGCAGCACAGTCACTACTTGGTGTAAAACATTTAATTAAAACCTACAGTACAGTAAAATGAATAACCCAGCGCTGGGCATAGTAATGGTGCCCTTGGGAAGTCTGCCTATTAATCTAGGTAATATACAACAGTATAATCAATACAGGTCAGAAAACAGGGAAATGGGAAGCAGGCACATGGAGCACTGTCTCCAATAAAAACTTCTATCACCAGGAGCATATAAAGTCAATGAAAGATTAACTGAAAATAGATTTGCAATGTGATATGGACACAGGGGTGTAAACCTTGTTCTTTCATGGATCCTCTGTAAAATCCCCCCAATGTTTTCTGGAATGGATGGGAGTCTTTGCACCATTTCCTTTCAGAGAGGCTTACCAATGCTTGTGATATCTGCTGAAGTGCGTTTGTGTTGTACATCCTCCAGTTGTGGTCCTCCCACCTGCTCCAGATGTGCAGGCAGGGTTTTTCGCCTGTGAAAGGCAGGCAGTAATAGGAGCTGCAAAGAAGTCACATAGACATACAAGAAATGCGTCACATGTCCGACAGCTAATATGCAGTGCACCACTGTGAATAGAAAAGTCATGACATCAGGAAATGAAAGCCATTCGTACCCTAGCTAATGTGATATGCCAGTGACATTGCCCCCCCCCCCATAGTTTACTACTCAAGAGAGTGTATCTGAGAAAAAATACATCACACTAAGTGGTTTTTTCCATTTCAATCCAGGAAGTGTCTTCACAACTCCCAGTTTCAATAAGACAAGAAACAGCTGAAGAAACCTGGAAGAAATTTTCCTTGAAAACATTAAGTGCCTTAAGAAGCTAAGAAATTCAAAAAGTCAAACAATTTAAGGGCTCTACAGAACATTTACCAAATTATGGTAATTGCATACTTTTTTCTCTTTTGTTGGAATTAGGTACTCTTTTGTAGCTTGCAGTTGTGCTAATGGTAATTAGTGGTAATTTATTAAGGTGGGTATTTTCCTTCTAAATATGTAAATGACAAACAAACAAACCACCATCATTAGACTTCTGTAATGCTGGTATAATAATGAAGTGCTAACGCAATTAGCAACACTGCTGATGTAATGACAAATTTCAGGAGGTAAAAGCTGATGACACGTGAACAATTGACTTATTCCCTGCAGCTTTGTCTCTGGCATCCCATCTCTTTTATTTGGAGTAAAAATAAGCTGAATTAGTCTCAAAGGATTGTAGGGTAATACAGGGCCAGAGAAATTAGATGGAACGTCAAATGTGAAGCTATAGTGAGTTAATTGATTGTTATGCAGTGTCATCTGCTTTTCCCTCTTAGAGTTTGTCATTACATTCAAATCTTTGCTAATTATGTTAGCACTTTACATTGAAGTCTAATAACTGGATATTTAATGGCTTTTTATTATTATTTATTTACCTACAAGATCTGGACCATTGGACAGTACTCTACATAAGTCTGTATGTTTTTTAATTGGTGCTGCAGCTTGCAGAGACTGGGAGAGAGGTACATTCTGTAATGGGCATCTAAAAGCTGTTCACATCAAAGCAGAGAACACATCAAATACCACAGTTTGGCAGAAACAGTGTTGGTTTAAAAATAAATTCATACATAAATACATAAAGTGGTTATATATTTTGAAGAAAAACAAAATCTGCAGTGGATTTAATTGAGTCATAATAAGTAGTCTTTCTAATTAGGGAAGCCATTTAGACATCTAAAAAAGCCATTTTAATTAAATAAATAAATAAGCTGAGTCACACACATCCTTGGTGACATCCTGACTCCAATGCCGACGTTTTAGAGATGACTCAGTGTAGAGTCAATCCTGGTATTATGAAACTGTGTAACCCAGGGTAGAACACATTCGGCAACTGTTGTGTTTAAATGTAACCTTTTTTCTGCAGTGTGAATTACCTCTGTATGACAGATGTTTTTTAAACTGTTTTGTTTGGTTGGTTTTATCAGACTAACTTCTCTTCAGCAATCAACAGCAGGTCATTTAAGGCCACATATACAGGGCATAATTATGGAGTGAAAATCACCTCTCGTATTCTGTCTCCACTGGGGTAAAAGGAGGAGTGATACAGGCACTGGTTGTCTGTTCCTCCTCTTCTACCACTTCCTCATTCGGGCCGTCTTCTATTAAGACCGTTGTTTCATCAGGTTCGTTTTGTTTGGTTTGCTTCTTCTGGGTGGAAGACACCCTGGATGAACCTTCTTCACGTTTCCCGTAATTTCCTGAATGCACAACCAGACCTTTTATTATGGACAATTAAATCTAATTGAAAATTCAAATCGAAAAGCCCTTTATATTTAATAACATCTAAAATTGCTCCAGGTTTCGGAAAATGAAATTCCTGGCCCACTGTTTGATGATCATCATTAATGAGAATATTCAAGATGATGAAGGGATGGTACTGGTAACCATATGTTATGAATCAACATCTCGCCCCTTCTCTCCATTGTGAATACATGTTGAAATGTTGGCCAAAGAGTACAACGATAGAAATGTAGTCAAGTGTTTTACAAATACTACAATGACTGAAATCATATAATTCCAGTACTTACCTATTGAAAGTTCAAACCTGATGGGCTTTGGGCCCAAAGTCTTGTCAATCATGGATACTTCTAGGAAAGCGGCTAAAAGGAGAAAATCTTCTTTCTTCCCAAGCAATTCCTTAGAAACAGTGAATTGCATATTGGTGCAGTGCACAGAGCTGTGTATTAACTGTGCTTGTAGAATATAGCACTTTAGAAAGGTTTTTTCTAAATAATGTGTCAAATGGGCTGCAAGGACAAGGACTGAGTTGGTAACATGTTAGTTTAAGGTGCTCAAGTGACAGTTTAAAAATGTATGATAACAAAGTTAATCATTAACTTACATGGGTCCCAGCTCACCTTTGGAAGTGGATGAGTGTCTTCAACCTCCACATGGATAGTCGTGGGCTGCAGTGGGTCATCTGTGTTCTCACTGTCTTCCTCCATTTTGACTTTAGTTTTGAATGACATTTTCTTCCACAGTTTTTCTAGGACTGTATTTCCCTTCAGCGCAGTTTTCTGTCGAGATGACATGCCATACACCCCCATGCTAACAGCCAATAGGAGGCGTCCACGGTAGAACACGGCTTCCCCAAGGCCTTCATTCAAGCCTTGCATGTCATCGCCCACAGTTGAATTCTGGGAAGAGCCATACAGGTTTACCCACGCCGGGCCAAAAGTGGGCAGAAACCCTGTAATATAGTATAAAATCAATTAAAATTAAAAGAAAACATTTTTAAGATGACATGCAGACAAGCAAACACTAGTGATAGACTATCACAAGTTCCAATGCTATTAGATCTTTAATGATAGTATAGAGATAGCTCTGAAGACGTGACGCTTTGTTAATCCCTGGTCGTTATATTATTTCCCAGGTGTGGACACGGTATATCACCACTTCTGATTTGCCTTTGTACATTCAGTCTCAGAACTGAAAAAGTCATTTCCCAAATCTTACATAAGACTAGTACAGTAAAAATATAAATAGTCTTCTTAACTGTCCTGGTCATTATTGGCCTTTTGTTGCTGTGACACTGTGTGTGTGACCCATCCCTGTCACTGAATTGCTCTTTGCATCATGTACTCATTCGCTGTCATATCAATTGTTGTGGTTTACAGACATTTCTTTTTCATTTTCTTTTTTACTGGCTCTCTATAGCTATAGCTATATCTTCCGTTACATTTTCCTTTAAAGATCAGCCGAGTAGCGTAATGAAAATTAACTTTTGCCTTCTCCTGACTTCGAGCATGTTTGGCAAGTCATGTTTCCATTAAGGATTAAATTAAATTGATTATATTCCTAAATATATGTTTTACCCAATATTTAATGTTTAATACAGATTATGTGAAAATACAGATATCCTATTGCTGCCTAAAGACAGTGAATTATTTATTTTTGTAAAACATTGTTAACAGGGCTAATTCCAGTGTTAACTGCCTGATGATTTCGCTCATGTTCATGAAGTAGCCTGGGCTTAGCAAGTTTTTGTGTACGAAATGGAAGTGTGTTAATGAAACAAGGCTAAATAATAGGTCAAAATTTGTTGACTAAATTGGGCTCTTTTCAGTGATTGATACCTATTGGTTTCCTGCTGGTATATTTGCCATCTGGACAAACAAATACGTGAACGTTGGGGGAACAAAATGCCAAAAAAGAAACTATACTGCAAACCCCCCCATCGATGACAGTTCGTCAAATTTCCAGGCACCTGCCCTGCTGGGCAACCAGCATTTAAAAATTATGCCAGACCATGTCATAGTGTTAATGCAAAAACAAATGCAACAAATGAACAATGCAGCACCATATTCTAGGTCACAAAGTATATAGTCTTTAGCCTTTCACAGAAGACTAAACACAGAAAGAAAAGCACTTCTTTGCTCTTATGCTTAAGACAGAACAGACCCATTACTGACACATCTTATCTAGTGAATTCAAGTCTGTCCGGTAAATTATATTGGCTTCTGTTTTGTTGTGTGGGGAATTAGGTAACCCCTGCACAATTTACTTAACAATCTACCAAGTTCCTGTAATGACCAAAGATAATAGTACAAAACACAGACGTTAAGACTAAGAGTCAGTATTTCTTTCACTTGTGTGACTTGAGCAAAAGGTTGTTGTAGCAGAATAGGGAGTCTTACCGTCAGGGCCATCGTCAGAAATCTGCTTCAGGTAAATAAAATGTGTAGCTAAAACAGTGTCGCTTATGTTGGCGTCATCCAAAACCTGTATCTGTATTCGTCTGCACAGCACAGGGAACAACTGCATGAAGGTCACTTGTTCGTTCCACACTGGGTTAGAGGAACTTGGGACAACAGATGTTTCTCCCTGTGGAATGAAGGTGGTTTACCATTTTGCAATTTAACATATTATGTATCTGACAGAAATTCCTTTCACACTAGCACTCCAGCCCCAGTTATGATTTTTGTTAGTGTGAAAGCACAAACACGGGTAGAAAGAGGGTCAACCCGGGTCAGGAGAAACCCACCTCTAGATTGCGATTCAGCCAACACTGACCTGGGTAGGCACTGCGCACTTCCGTAGATTTGGCCCACTTCCTGAAATTGTGAAAGGGTGTACCTGACCTGACTGTGTCATAAGCTAGGTAGGGCTTACCAGAGAATGGGGACACTAGTGAAAGGGGCTATATTGTATAAAACAAATTGTGTAACTGAGATATAGGCCAAATTCATGTTTTTGTAGAAAGTGTTGAAGTTGCTACCAAATTTATATTTGTTTTTATTCTTTTACTAAGTTGCATTATATTAACAATTTGCTAATTAGAATATTTAAATGGAAAAACTGCCAATTTATAACTAAACTTGTTACTTGAATTGACCATATATGATTTGTCAAATACAAAAAATTAGTATTACAGGTTTATGCTTTTTTTTCTTCTTCAAGATATCTACAATTATCCAAAGTTATTGTTTGTGATCCCCCAGCTGTCACTAATGGTATGGGTGGTTGTTTTAAAAAACAATAAAAATAGTTCTGATTTTGTGAACCACATGGGAATTGAAGTTGCACATTATCAATCATGAATATAATGAAACTGTGAAACTGATCAGCGCCTGTTGCCAGTAATTGAAAATGACAAAGCAATTGGAAAGTAACTATGTTCTGGGGTAAAGGCAATCAAGCAACTGGAACAGGTTCTTATCATTTTAATGGGAACATAGTAAGCAATTGTACCGCTGAAACTAGTAAATATTGAAGAAATCACAGAGTGTAAGCAAGGCCAGTCTGGACAGGAAGTTCATAGATTGCCCTTTGACCTCTGATTCACTACAAGTAAACACAATTAAACTTAAGGAACAACACTTGTTACATTTCTGATACTTTGTGGAGATTTTACCTGCTGATCCATAAATGTGACCAGGACTTTGGGGTCAATGAAGACTTTGCTGTCGCCAATGATCTTGGAGACTAACCCTGAGTTCATCTTGGGGAGGCCCTCTGCCTTGTAGATGCGCACACACAGATAAGACCAAAGCCTTTCTGCTGGGATGCCTTTGGGAAGCATGAGATTCCTGAAAAAGGGGAGACCAAGGTTCATACAGGAGCTACCACTTACATAAATGTCAACTTAATGCTACTTTATTATATAGTATTAGTATTGTAACCAGTCTGCTGTGTATTATCATGAACTGTTACATTTTTCAAAATACGGCATGAGATCTAAATTTGAGGATTGTGTAGAAGTTCAACAGACAAGTAAAATGTTGGATAAATGCACAACCATGCAGTACCTACCAGTACCTGCTCGAGTAATAGAATATTTCATGACATTTGTAAGCAAGAAAATTGGCAGAAGTGCACTTTTTGGGAAATGCTCTTATTTTTGTGGGTATAATGGATACAATACAACATTTTAAAACTTCTGAAGAATAGGACTTTGAACTTAAAGTTGCCCACAAATGTGCATGACTGAATTTTGGCATTTATGCCTTGTGTGTTGTGTTTTTTTCTGAGAAAGTAGTTGGGTGTTTGTATTTGCAAAGTGTTTTATCAGTGAACTTACTTCTCAATGTTACTGGAGTTATTTGTGGGATTGGCCAGTTGCACCGAATCCCCTTTCCGTGTAATGATGATGTCACATTTTACATAACCCTTTCTGGCTGCTGTGATGTCCTTTGGGTTTGTAAGAATGGCCCATTTGTTGCGAAACATGTGACCTGCACAAAAAGAGAGGTTATGTATTTGATATCTATTCTATGTCAAGTAAACTACAACAAAACATTGGACCAGACATTGGAAGGAGTTTTGGTTTATGCAAGGACGATTATTTTTTAAATGAACAGGGTGACCTTTAGATATGAAAGCAAATCTGTATTAACATTTACAAGGGTACTTTAATTTTCATTGAATCACTATGTGAAAGTTGTCTAAGGACCTGAAGGTGAATTCTGTTTGAACAATCTAATCATTTAACTAATGCTTTTATTTTAGTTATTTAATCTCTTTTACACCATACATACAAATTGTAACAAGTTCTGTACTCTTAACTGGTTCAGGAATATGCACATATACCTTTGTACATTAGGGCGGTCTATATCAAATTTATTTGAAAAACTTAGTTATTCAGGCCTGAATGTAAATGTTGAACTTAAAACTTGCTTTCTCTTCCTGCCCACAGAAAATAACTTGAATATTCTATATTTTCTCTTCAGAAATGATTGTGTGTAAATTTAATTTTGTATATAAAGTGCAGATGTTTGCTTTAACATGCAAATATTGTTTTGTTAATTTGTGCTACACTATTAAACAATCTAAACCGTACTTATCCTTAGTTTTCCTTCCATATTTGGAAACAGGCTATAGACATATTGATTTAAATTATTGACAAATTGACTAGTTTTTGCTTGAATTTAATTAGTACTTTGTTCAGAAATTCAGAAAAATCTAAAATAATATGATTGATTTTAGTATGTATTCTTCAGGGTAGAACAGTTATAAATATATTAGTTTTGAAGGATAGAATTATTGTGAATGGTTTATATGAATATATTTTGTATTAACTTGTAGTCTTGCGCAAAGTGAAATATTGATAATTTTATTTCACTGTATTTACATGTATACAGATTTTATGTTTTAGGTAGTGGCAGACCAGTTTACTGATTTCTGTCTGATAAAAGCCCAAATGCTTTTAGAATATAATTTGCTTTTAGCAATATATATATATATATATATATGTTCTGAGATGCTGTGTATTAGTTTTCATACATTTGATTTGTCAGACCAATTCAATAACCATCAGCCAGATTTATTGCAATTGGTGACTGAATGATGTCTACAAATCCCTGCAAATGTGCAAGAAATTGAACAGCAGTGTGTAGAAAAATCAATGATAAGCACCTTACAACTTTCTTCTCATTTGGTATTTGATCAGAAATAGCCTCAAGCTGCTGAAACTGAACAACCAGTCAGAGGAAATATAGCCCCCATATTAAACTTGTGGGCTGTCTATTTGGCAGTTGCACTTTACATTGCAGATTTTGATCATCTGTTACTTAGCCCTTGTGATGTAATGTAGCAGTGACAGATGAATAAAACACTACTGTAATACTTGCCTTGCTGCTCATAAACTGTTGACACATCAATCTTGAACATCCCGATCAGAGATTTCTGCAATGGTATTTTGCCAGAGCTATAAACCTGTAACATTGTTATGTATTTACTCAACAGAAATAGAAACTCGAAATACATCTTGAAAGATGAGCAAGAACCGTTCAAACTCACTGATATTTGAATGATCTTGTCCATAATTAGGTCGGGCGGTTCCATAAACTCAAAAAAGAAATCCTGCAAAATACATTGTTGCCATAGATTACTTAGATTAAAAATGCACAGAGTCTTATAAAAAAACAGTTTACCATTATAAAACCAGTGAGTTCATTCTTACACAAGAACTACACGTACATGTACATCTATGTCAGGACACGATGATAGAGACCTTCTTATGGTATGCTAATTACATATCAGACAAAATTGGATTGACATACTTTTAAATGCAACTTTTTTATATAATGGTAATGTGGAAATGTTTTAAACATTTTATTAATAATTTGTACCTTTTTAAAACTTATAAAAGTTGGACTCGGTAGGGATAGTAGGGAAAAATGCTTGCGGCTTGCCAGGAAGAAAAGATATTCTCTTTTGATTCACATGTATAATTAGAAGAGTCCAATACATTTTGTCTTTACAATGAAAGAAAATTGGAATCTGTGCCATTGGATATATTTCTGATGATTTTCTGAGGATGTGAAATTACTTTCATACTCCAGATCGATTTTGATCATCTCTTCAGCTATGTTTTATTAAATTATCATTATCTCAAATCACCTCTTTTTCCACACCTACAAGTTCTGTATTCTAAGATGTACGATATACACAGTATGACCCTGTGTATCTACCTCACTTTCATTTTGTCCTTTTCTGCACATGATTGTATCTGACACTAACCACTATCCCCAAATGTTTCGGGATTTGCATTTTTTTAATTATTAAACTGTTATTTCAAGGTCTGACTTACACATCTGTCTGCCCAATTCTAGTTACTGTGGGTGATATTCACTAACATTTTGTAATTTGTATTATTTTCAGCTGGGCGGCACAGGGTCCCGGGTTTGAGTCTCGGCTTGGGGGCCTGTCTGTGTGGAGTTTGCATGTTCTCCCCGTGTCCGTGTGGGTTTTCTCCAGGCATTCCGGTTTCCTCCCATCGTCCAAAGACATGCAAGTTAGGTTAATTGGCTATGCTAAATTGACGTGTAGGTATGTGTGTGTGTTTGTGTGTGTTGCCCAGCGATGGCCTGGCGGCCCATCCTGGGTGTATTCCTGCCTTGCGCCCTCACCAGGATAAGCGGTTTCGAAAGTAGATGGATGGATGGATTATTTTCAGCTATATTTTTTCTGAAGGCCAACAAATTTAATTATTTGAATTCTTATAAAACATTTTGATATTTGGTGTAATGATAAAAAATAGGTTTTCCTATACTGAAGACAGTGGTCCTAAGGAGCAGTTTGTTTGTTTTTCCCCACGTACTGAATAATATAATAACCCAAATTAATCAAAGTTCTTAGTCTTAATTTTGCACACACCAATCAATTAGTAAAAGGTTACTGCTTTTTTCAAGGGCAGTCTGTTCAGCCAGCTATACTGGCAGCAGAGGAATCAGCCTCCTTCACAGGAGATTTGCATTCAATTTGAGGGACATTGAACTCCCCATTTGAATTATTGGCACAATTTTCATATTGCAGTGCGAGCAGAGAATACATTTGAATCCTTTTATGTATGATAAGTGGAGAAAGGTCTATTTGAATTCCACATTTGTGTACGAAACCCATTCTGCCAAATACCTGCTCACTTGAGAACACTGGCCACGTTTACACATTTATCTTGGATCAGCTATACATTATTTCTGTTTCCCCTTCTTGACTAAAATTGTCACTAATTTTCCAATTTGATTTGATCTAGCGGTTGCCAGGTTTTCTTCTTATTAGTAGATAACCAGCAATAGATAACAATAGATGACTTAAAATAACCTGTTTTACCTTATTCAAGAGTTTGGACAGCCCCAATAAACGTATATCGCAGAGGTTAGTAGTTTATTTTGGCCTAGACTCACTTGACACCTGGGCATGAGGACGAGGCCATCAGAACCCTCCCTCTCAGGGATGCAAAGCAATGAATGCTGAGAGGCAGGTTTTATTTTTATTTTTTTGCCAAATGCTTCTGCCTGGGAAGACAAATGCCAGGCACGAAATTGGGGTTGTCCTGAACTTTAGTTGAAAATACTCCAATAAAAGACACAAACACACATACACACAAAACAATAGCACATAGATATCTTAAGAGGCAGTACCGTATTATATTCTGGGCAATTGGTGGACTTCTGAGTGCAGGTGTGCTTCTCCTTCCCATCAATTTCAACATACACAACAGGGTTGATGTTCGCTCCAATCAGCTGTGTGGCTTCATGCACTGTTATATTAAACTTCACAAAGTGTGGAGAGGAAACAATCACAATCAGCTGAAGAAACCGCCCGTGACTGCTTGAGCCCTCCCAGCCTGCACTTTTCTGTACACTTCACACGCCAATTTGATGACTGGGAACGTGGTTTCTGACTGATTAACTGGAGACCTGGGATTTTGAGGGAATATGTTTCCTAATTGGCAGATCAATCATTGAAGAGGCTGGCTGGGCGAGACACTTCAGTTCTAGAAAGGTCTGGATTTGGCTGTACCTTCCTAGGGTAGATCTGTGCATCCCAATTCACGAGCGTGAAGACAACAGACAAATTACTAAAGTGGAAAATTGCACTGATGCTAAGAGAAGGCGTTGCAGTTTGACACAAGGGTTTACATTCAAACCAATTTGTCCTGAACACTACAAATCCAACTCTACCTATTTAAGAAACATTATAGCTGTTATGTAATTTGGTTGGTTATGATTTATGTTGTTTATTTTCTTCAGTGAGGGACGTTCTGTGCTGCGACGACACCACTGTCCTAACATTCAGACCACTGCGGTTGACTGGCACGCCACTGTGCCTGCTGCATATGGGAACAGACTGGAATACTAATTGTAATTAACCCAATCCTTCACTAACCTGGAAATGTTGCGGTCTGAAGAGCGTCTGGTCTTTTCTCACAACTAATTTGAGGCGGCTGCGAGGGGAAAGAGCGACAGAAAAACACTCAATTGAATGTATGCAGACTAAAACAATATGCCCATATACAGTGCTCTTCTGTGGTTTCCCATTTTGTTAAATTACAAAATGGTGCATAAACTTTTTTTATAAATATTTTATTTAAACTTAAATGTTCAAACTAAAGACTTTTAAGAGTAAGATACATTACAGTTAATGTCAGCAAAAACTAAGCAGAAAAAACTGAAATATGTTGATTGCATAAGTATTAACCCATTAACTCAATATTTGCTGGAAGCACATTTGGCAGAAATTACAGCTGCAAGTCTTTTTGGGTAAATCTCTACCAACTTTACACACTAGCTCGTGCAATTTTTGTTGCTTCGGGTTCACTTATGGACAGCAGTTTTTAAGTCTTTCTACAGATTCTCCATCAGATTCAAGTCATGACTTTGACAGGGCCACTCCAGGACATTCACTTTCTTATTCTTTAGCCACTCTAGAGTAATTTGGTGAATTTTCTCCCCAGGTTGTCCTCTAGTATTTGCCTATAGTTAGCTTTCCAGTCCCTGCTGAGGAGAAGCATCCCAATAGCATGATGCTGGCACTACCAGGTTTATTGCAGAGATGATGTTGACTGGGAAATGTGCTGTGTTGGGTCTGTGGGAAACGTAACGATTGGCATTTAGACCAGAAAGTTCCAGTTTGGTCCCGTAATGTTTGCAGCATCACTCAGGTGCTTTGAAACTCCATGTGGGCCTTGAGATGGCTTATTTTTAGTAATGGCTTCCTTCTTCCCGACCTGTCATACAGGCTAGTTTTGTGAAGTGTTCTGGATATCGTTGACTGATCCACATTTTCTCCCGTCTCAGCCATTGAACTCCACAGCTCTTTCAAAGTTGTCGTTGGCCTCACAGTGGCATCCCTCATCAGCTTCCTCCTTACCCAGTTTGGAGGGACGGTCTGATGATTGATTAGACTGTGCTCACAGGGATATTCAGAGACTTCGGTATCGTTTGTACCCTTCTCCTGATCTGTGCTTTTCAATGGTTTGCCACACTAAAGGGTTTGAACACTTCTGCAAATATGTTTACTTATTTATTTTTGTTTTGGCTTTGAATGTGTGTATATTGTGTATATAACTATATATGAATATAACTAAATTAATTCCTGCTTCAAAGTATTATGACTGCAAGCCTTAAAGCTTTAAGAAAACTGTGAGAAGGTTGAATACTTTTGCAAGGCACTGTATATTTACCCAGTTTAATTTTGTTTAACCACCCCCTTTTTCCTCTACACTAGCATGTATGGGGTTTTCAGGTATTCGTTTTAATGTACTATTATGTTTTATGTTTTGGTAAAATTTTCTTCAGACAAAGACAAAGAAGGAAAGAGAACCATATGCAGGGTAGGGGAGCTTTCAAATTATTGATCTAGAAGATCATAGACCAAAGAAAAGGCAGTTCTTAGGCAGGGTGAATCTTGGAGTAAACAGAAAATAAATTACTAGATTAATGCTGCTCCTTTATATCACTGTTTATATATGTATATATATTCTTTTTTTTTTACTGATAGAGAGCATACTTTCTCTGTAGTTCCTTTAGTCGTCTGTATATATTAAATATTTCTGATTCCGCTTGAGGCTCATCCATCCCAATGTTCTCTAAAATAAAAGCAGAGGGATGCACAATAAGTATATTAAGGAGAAAATGACATTTTCCAGGTGATCACTATATAAATTCAGTCTGTCAATTTGTATTTCTTATTGCCTTCTCATGGTGAGCACTATCTCAGAGTAATTTAAATTCAATCAGGTTACCATTCGGCATAGAAAGTATACAGTATCCCAATGATAATAAGAAAGTTTGGAAAGGAAGCAAAAGAAAATACTGTTTTGTCAGTTTAGGTTTGAGGGTAGGGGTCTTTCTAATGGGAACTGGCAGACATTCAGAGCAAGGAGGCCAATTTCATTTGAAACCGGATGGGCTGTCAAATTGGATATAGAGTAATGTGTTACTGCATTACCTCTTGGTCCTAATGAGATTTTTGGCTGCTGTGTTTTGTGACTTAATTTTAGCCTGTGGTTACAGGATGATGGGATGTCCAATTAAGTAAAGTACTGAGAATGACCAAGGGGAAAATAGCACCTACTAAAATATATTTCACACAAATTTAAACTATAAAAAAATAAAAAATAAATTTACTTGGAAATAAAATGTTCTTGTTAACTGGTTATTAACAAAATATAATCAAGGAGGAGTATATATGTTTTGTGCACAGAATGCTGAGCTGGCCAACCCCAGCCCAAGAGAGCCATCTTATCCAGACTGTTTACAACATAACTCATTCAGTTATTTTCTATAATTTGTCAATATTACCATATGCAAAAGGTATTCTATGAATAATAACCCATTAAACCCGTAGGATCGTGGCTCTCCAGGAACAGGGTTGGGCACCATTGCACTTTATTATAGTGAATTATATTTTGTAAGTAAACTACTCACCATCATTTTCTGACAGTATGCCAGAACCTGGGATACTACTGAACATGCCCTTCAGTCTGTCTATCACCTGACCTCTGTAAGAACAGAGGGATTTATGGAAAGCATATTTAATGGTAGAGAGCACTTTAAAACATTCCCAATGAAGTTCAATCATTTTCCTGTTTCTCCAAGGACATGAAAATAAATTGAGATTTGAAGCTCATCTTGAAAACACAATGTAGTTATATTGTTTAAATATTCAAACTCCACCATAGAAGGAGACTCGTTTCATGAGTCAGACTTGAAATGATAGCACATAATGTTTGTGCAAAGAAGAGCAGGAGTAGTGACAATGGCAGGATTGTTGTACCTTTTGTGCTGTACATTTGTGGTCTTTGCACGATCAGTGACTTCAAAGTCTTCATCTTTCCATTGGACTTTCATTGGCTTCTCAGCTACATAAGTTATTTCAAGACTCACAGTTATCTGTCGGAAATTAATGCAACAACAAACTTTTTAAAATATCAGCAGAAAGACATAACCTACAGTTATGAGTGAGAAACATTGCTTTATTTAGGCCAAATCAGAAGCAGCTTACAATCATCTAAAGATGGTAATTGCGAACTGTGCTGTTTTTTTGGCTGGCTGTACTAATCTTATTGAGATCTCTCAACTTGGACGATGCTACAGCCAAAGACAAATTAGCATAGTGCACTTAATTCAGTGTTGTACAGATGTTGGATAAAAATAGCATAGTATAAAGCTGTGAATGGCTTCTAAATATATATCATTAGATATTAATTAAGGTCTGTGTTTCCTGATTGTTTTTTTCTTTTAGTCTCAATGTGTTCAGATAATTATATTCTGTTTGTCTTGTCATCCAAAGCATCTGCTCTCTGTGCTGTATTCCTCCTTCCCAGTGGAATTTACTCTCTAGACACAGACAAGCAACTACAATTTTCTGCGTCAAAGCTGAATAACCAACTGTTTTTAGACTAAATATTGTCCAGTTTAAAGATGTTCAGTAGTGACATGTAGATGGACCTTGATCTCAACTAAACTGGGAATATCTAAATATGATACATGAAGTAGTCCAGGGTTATTTTGGATTCAAGAGCTTATACATAAATGTACAGACATTTGTTTGTCAGCATTGGATGCAAATTCACTTTAGGTTGCACTGAAAAATGCCATCTATTTAATTAGTTGAAATCACGCTGTGTTTACATTCACATTGTCTTAACACACACAATACAGGGCAGAACATTTAAATACATACCATATGTATACATACCCCGACAGCCAAGTTGTTCTTGTCTACCAGCATCTCTTCCACACAGATCCTTCCATTGGAAATGGCTTGTTGCACGATGATGTTGACTGTTCCCATGAACCTCAGAAACGCAAAGACAGGAATGAAAGAGCAATTTGAGAACCAATGCACCAACAATCGGCGCAACTCCCATCTGTTCGGTGTGAAAATATGAATCACATATTTTGTCATGTAGTTCATTAGTATTATTGAGTGTTTATTTAAAATATAATTAAATTGCTTGCAATCTCATTGGGTATCGACTAAGGTAAGTACTAGCCAGTTATATTGAGGAAACTGTTAACTTGCTCTAGAAACTGACCATGATGCCAGAGATCTTAACTTTTTATTTCCCCTCCTCTGTTAGCTACTGATGTCTGCCCATAACGTATTAAACAGCTCCCTCTAGCAGTGTTGAAACTGAACCTATGTGATTAAATCCTCAATTACAAAGACTGTGCAAAGCAGTATGTTATCTATTAATTTTTTATTTTGCAATGAAGGAATTTCAGTTATCACACAAAATCCAATATATTTTCCAAAGCAGCTCACAGACTTCAGAATTTGCAAATATGCCCATATTCATTCAAGTGAGGGAAAAACGCCTGTTTATGAGCTTCCCAACCTTTCCAGGACACAGTTTTGAAGTGGTAGAGAAATTCCCCAGCAGGTGAATTTGACTGAGTTGATTGCATAATAATTGGTGCAGCTGTGAGTAGAAGCTCTCTTATTACTGAATAGGGATGAATACAATCCTAAACATACTTCAAAAAGCTAGTGCACTCAAAGCCACGTCTGAAATCAGCAGGTTTTTGCAGTGAAAACCATTTGGCTGCTGTTTTATTTAGTTAGTGTACACAAGTATCTCTGCTTCAGTATTTTATACATTCACAATGTCCTTTTTCCATGATAATCTGTCCCACAGTATCTAAGTTATCTTATCTCAGTGCAGTATGTCTTACCTCGTAGTCAGTTTGTTGTACTCTAAAAGATCCATCGTCATGTAGTCATCTTTCTGGATTGAGCTGCAGTATTGCCATTCAAATATCTGAAGGGCATATGTATATAATATACAGAAATAAACACATATAATTTGTATTTGTTGTGGCCTTTGCAATACCACTATTCAAGTTCATGCTGAGTATGAAGTTAACACACTGTGTGCAAAGTGAAAATTAATGATTTGGCAATGAATTTAAGGGACAACACATTAGCAATCTTTCACATCGTAAATCCACAATTCAGTTTGATTTTCAAATGCATAAGTTTGTGATTCCTGATCTTCTGATTTTTTTTTAAGTAACACATTGTAAAATATCCAAACTATCATTTAATATGGGCCATATCCAAAACGTTGACATACCTATGAATCAGAAATTACAAATTTGTACTTAGTCGTGGTTTATTTATTGTCAGAATCTGCTTTCCACAATGTATTAAAAAAATGCAATAGGGTACAAGCTCGTAATTTGGGATTTTAGTGTAGGTCAAATACTTGTTTAGTCCAGGGTGACGTAATAGTCTGAATCTCTATTCTGAATTCTGCTGCATTGCAGTGGCAGAAAAAGCTATGACGTCAGACTGTGGATACTTATGTATTTCACGCACAGTAATAATCAGATTCATCCTGCGACTACTTTCCAAAAAAGGAAGGTAAGTTTTATGTATTTAAAAGTAACAGAAAAAGGCAAAACATCATTGTCAAAATACGTATGTGAATGTGGAGGGTGGGGTAAAATGAGTCGTCTTTACCAGCTGCATTTTGCAAGAATGACACTGAGGTTTCAACACAGGGGAATTAAATTGGTTACATGATTTCCATGTGTGCAACTACAGAGAAGCTAATGACAAAATACATATATACAGTAACTTTTCAATAGTCACTTAGATGACATGCGTCTCTTCCCCTGGGTGGCTCTCAGAAGACTACTGCATATTAAGCTCTATTTCCCAGAGACTACAACACAAACCTAAAGTGACACGTTGGTACTGCTTGCCGTCTTTGGAGACCATAACTTGAGTTCACTATTTCTTGTTTCCAGACAGCAGCAGCACGGCTTCCTATTAAGAAAATGTCCCAACTCTCTTAATTTATTTAGCAAGCCCTTCTGTTCCTGACATGCTTGCTGGATATAGCATGCTGTAATAAATCCACAATTAATTAAGCTTATGAGAGGACATCTGTTTGGTTTGGGTAGGCAGGTTTCTATTGGATAGCATGAACGAGGAGATACGACCCAATCTGATTCTTGTTAATTTGTCATACATTATTATCAGACATCCTGCAATTGCCCCTGCTCTCCAGAAAGGTTGGGAGCAGATAACTTCATGTTTTTCTGTGACATAGCATAACAAGTTAAGGGGAGGACACACAAATATAACCAAAGGGGACAGGGAAACCCTCAGAAAAACACAATAGGAATGGCTCACCTCATTAAAATTGGCTTCTCTTCCACAATACAGAGGTTCTGATTTTGCAGATAAACCTGGAGAATGAAAAGCATAAATTACTGCCATTCTGAATGTTATATCTGTAGTGGCCATCACCATGATCAAAATAGAATAGAAAAAATAGAGATGTCTAGTTTTATTTATCTTTAATTGATTACGTTTTCTCCTTTATGGCACCTCTCTCCCTTTGGATAATTTAATTTACCTGAGAGAGTTGTGATGTGAAAATATGACTTCCTTTTCTAAAGTAAGTTCCACCATTTCTGGTCATCTTGCAATAGTGTTCTATACTTGACTGGCCAGCAGGTGGATTCATAGCTCCAGAGAACAGCTGGATAGACTAGAGCCCTCCGAAGCTGTGGGGCTGCTCCATGTTGAATTTGTACTTCTGAGAATAGTTGGGTGTATAAATACAATCCCTCTCATGTATCATGCTTTAAATTGGCACATACCCTAAACTACCATCAGGCTTTACTTTTCAAAAATGTCGTCAGCGTGGAAAGCTGCATTGTTAACGACACAACTGTAATGTTTCAAGAGATCTGTAAATCACTCTGATAGCCTCATAGGTAGGATTTATTCATAGTAATTACCTCCTACTATGTCATTGAAGTAATTATCTATCCATCCTCTAGTATGTGGAACAATATAAGTGTAACTGATACTACGCATGTATTATTTTAAACTTTAATGCAAGTATAATTGTGTATATATGATATGATGATTCCGCCTGCAAAATAAAGTACAAAACTACCTGCCATGAAGATGAAGATACCATAATTTCACAATCATTTTGTAAAACATTTTCTCCCCATAAAGTGAATTAAATTAATCTGCAACCTCCCCAAAATAAATGAAATATTCACTAGCTATTATAACCAGTGACTAAACAGCAATATATATATATGAAAAACACTTTCTGAAGAAGATATATCTATATATGTGATTATTGCACTGAAGGCTGTTCAGCAGAGTTTTGTGATAGCTCAGAAATATTCTGTAAGGTAATTTTTTACACATAGATGATGGAAATCCATATATTATTGCCTGCAAATGCTTTTTATTGTTACTACAAATTCCTATTTATCACTGCGTTAAAGCACTCTGCCATCTGTTTAAGTATTTCAAGAGTTTAATACATACCTCGGAATTTTATCTGAACCTGCCTCTTGCCTTTCCCGGGAAGATTTGATACTTTCTGCACGTGAACCTTGAAAGACATTGTGTTTTAAACTCCTAAGATGTTGAATGACTACATCCATAAAAATGACCACGAACAAATAAACGCAACTGTAGCAATAATATGACTAAACATTTGGATGGTGGATTGGAATGGCAGTATCCACACTGATAATATCTGGATGCAAATCTCCATGCAAAGAAAATGAAAATGATTATGGTAAATGTGACATTCTTGGTAGGGTAAACACAAGGTGATGTAATTGGTTTCTTTATACTTTCATGTGCTCTAAATTATGTTATGACAGGTAGGTATGGAACTGGAAAAACTGTTTCTAAAATTGACATATTTCAACAAGCTATTAACATCACTGCACTAATGCACAGTAGTTTGTGCTTATTTTCTGTAATAATGGCTCAATAGGGTAAAAATCTACATTTCAGACATCAGTTTTACCGATTACCTATAGGCTGGTTTCTATCATCATGAAACAATGAAGCAGAAATCTTATTACTATATAAATAAATACTTTATATAGATGTATATACTTATATACACTGATCAACCATAACATTATGACCACTGACAGGTGAAGTGAATAACACTGATAATCTCGTTATCATGGCACCTGTCAGTGGGTGGGATATATTAGGCAGCAAGTGAACATTTTGTCCTCAAGGTTGATGTGTTAGAAGCAGGAATAATTGGGCAAGCGTAAGGATCTGAGCGACTTTGACAAGGGCCAAATTGTGATGGCTAGACGACTGGGTCAGAGCATCTCCAAAACTGCAGCTCTTGTGGGGTGTTCCCGGTCTGCAGTGGTCAGTACCTATCAAAAGTGGTCCGAGGAAGGAAAAGCGGTGAACCGGCGACAGGGTCATGGGCGGCCAAGGCTCATTGATGCACGTGGGGAGCGAAGGCTGGCCCGTGTGGTCTGATCCAACAGATGAGCTACTGTAGCTCAAATTGCTGAAAAAGTGAATGCTGGTTCTGATAGAAAGGTGTCAGAACACACAGTGCATCGCAGTTTGTTGCGTATGGGGCTGCGTAGCCGCAGACCAGTCAGGGTGCCCATGCTGACCCCTGTCCACTGCCGAAAGCACCTGCAATGGGCACTTGAGCATCAGAACTCGACCATGGAGCAATGGAAGAAGGGGGCCTGGTCTGATGAATCACGAGTTCAAGGTGTTGACTTGGCCTCTAAATTCCCCAGATCTCAATCCAATCGAGCATCTGTGGGATGTGCTGGACAAACAAGTCCGATCCATGGAGGCCCCACCTCGCAACTTACAGGACTTAAAGGATCTGCTGCTAACATCTTGGTCCCAGATACCACAGCACACCTTCAGAGGTCTAGTGGAGTCCATGCCTCGACGGGTCAGGGTTGTTTTGGCAGCAAAAGGGGGACCTACACAATATTAGGCAGGTGGTCATAATGTTGTGGCTGATCGGTGTGTATATATATATATATATAGATATAGATATAGATATATACTTAATATAGATGAGAATTTTGCCACTATAGCAAAGGTGAGGTGGAAAAAGGAGTCATTTATATGCAAATATTCCTACACTAGATTTTCTGGAAATTCTAGCTACTGTACAGCAGATGTTTATCACTAGTAAATATGTGTGTGGAGTATAGCAAGTGATAGACCCTTCATTGATTTTATTTAATTAATCCCTTGTTACATATCCTATTCTGTGTCCTTTCTGTGTCATTCTCTTGTATGCTGTTACATCTTATTATTCCTTCAAATAACTGTGCCTGTGAAGAAATTACCTACTACACGCTTAACCGAATGGGAAAAGATGAGCAAAACAAATTATTCCAGCACAACAGTCTGATGTCTAGTAGCTAAGATTAATAATAATAATAATAATAATCTGACTGATGCCTTTATCCAAGGTGACATACAATTAATAACAGAGCAGTTTTATTGAATTGAAGCTACACAACAAACTCTTACTCACATTTAACCTCTGAGACTCATGATTTATTATTGCATTTATATATTTTCCTTTAAATGATAGAAATGAAAAATGTTTCAAATTGCAGAAAAGCTTTTATTTGACAGTATATGTAATTAAATACCAGCAAAAGGGTCATCATCCACAAGCCTCATAGGGAAAACAGATATGCACAGTTGAAAGGCCCTTATGTATACTTGAGATTAACTTGTATTCAATAATACTTATAAATATGGCTTGGTGGGTAGATCAGTTATACTGCAGTGTGCTGTATGTTTCACAGGTAGAAGAAAAGTGTAGGTTTCCTTATCCTTTTTATTTAGAAGGGTTTACAAAATTGAAATGTCAAGATTAATACAGGAAAATTAGGTAATGTAGAAGAGTGTTTTTTCAGTTTATTAGTATTACCAAAAATACAGTAGGGAATCTTATTTCTATTACATATGCCACATGCATAACACTGACTTAAAATATCAGACAGCAGAAACACAGTTCTTTGTTTTTTTTACTGAATTGAAAATAATACATCTTGTAAATAAATAATATAAAAAAATCTGTATTAATATGTATGTTGAAAATGATCAATTTAAAACATTGAATTTTAACAAAATTATCTGAGAAAACCTATAATTACACAATTCAGTAGTTTATGAAGTGAGATATAAGAAACAACTCTTGAGACTTGGAATATTTGAACCTATTTTCAGTTGTGCCAAGGGAAATCTTTTATTGCACACAAGACATGCAGTGCTTCCAATATTCTCATGCCAAAAAAAAATTAAGTTCTAGAGAAAAACAATCCAATGAATGTATTCAAGGAACAAATACAGTACAGTATTAGACCATTCTTAGACACAAGGTTGTAAAATACAGTAAGAAAATGCATTTCACATTTCACTTCTTAATTAATATACCTTCAGTGAAATTTCAGCATTCTGTTTCTAGAAATGTTTGGTAAGCATTATACTCAGGGAAGAGTTTTGGCTCTTAGTCAGTTGTGTTGAGCCAAACCCAGAGCCAACTAAGAAGTCTGAAATTTTTAAATATTATATACAGATTTAATATCTGTACAATGTATTGATATTGATAGGTTTGTGTTCAAATAATACTACAACACTTTGGATACACTACTTTTGCTAAATAATATTAATCTGTTACAACTGAACAACTTAAAGTAAAATTGTAATATGGTAAAATATTGTAAAAGTGCATATCATATGTTGGCTAGCCCTTATGTTCTTATTTTAACATCCACATTTAGGAATATACAGTATTTGATGAATTTGACATTATTAAGAAGGTTAATTATTTGTGTAATATCCATTGACTGTCATATCTACACCATATCACAAATGATTCATTCTTGAATTTGAGATTAAGGTGGAAAAAATCTGATGACTCTTTGTGACAAATCTTTAGGTACCAGAGAGTATATCAACCTGAGCATTGTATCCTAACACGCTGTGCAATAGAGACACTCGCACTTTATACAGTATCTAAACAAAAATAAATTAAACCCTATGGGCCTACAATTAAAGTAGTCATACCACGTTATTCCTACAAAGAAGAGGAATATGTTTTCGGAGTCCTGCTAATGCTCTCACTGTATAATTGCAAACGCACATTTTAAACCGTTTTCATGTGACAAAGCAATCTGGGTACTGCCAATAAGCTTATTGTGCAGCCTTTTAGTTTGAGTGACCACCAGGGTGGTCAGCTACACACACAGTATTTAACACCTGCAGGTGTCCATTGATACTGTTGCCATAGAAACAAAAGGGCGATCAAAATCGGTGCAAACAAATCTAACAGTACACGTTCCAAAGCTTTTTCCATCCAATCCAGCAATTTTTCAAACACTGTTTATTTGAAGAAGGAAAAAAAAAAGTAATTGCCAGGCATGAAGCTAATAGCCAGTTTTGCCTTGGAGTGTAGAGTTGTCGTATAATTTAAGGCTTAAGGCTGGTAAAACACATCTAATATTATAAGGGGTTTATGTTTCTGTTAATATTTTGTAATGGATTGGATTTTTCAGTGTGACTGGATTAAATATTCCTTGAGGTGGTACAGCAAAACAAATGGGAAAGACATATATACTCCTGTACTTTAGTTTGTTTTTCTATTAGCACAAGTCAGACACTGATACGCCCTGGTGAATACTGCTTACTGTAAATACTTTTGCCCATTACGGCTTAAGACTGTGATCTGCATATTACCTATAAGCTGGAAATACTTTCGTTGCTAAATTCCCCCGGTTCTTTATTTCTCCATTTCACCTTCAATGATCTATACTTTATATGATTGGGACTTACTTCATGTTCAGTGTTTGTAACTTTTTATGAGGCACTTTTGAATGTATAAATAAACTCCACCCAATAGAGGCTTGATCACTAAAGTCCTATTATCTTTGTTATTCTGCGACACAAGACATCCTATGGACTGTGGATTGCCAGTTTATCCGTATCAGAGTACAGTACAGAACATCATCATAATCAACTGAACAGCATTCAAATTATTAAAACAGAGGTAGTGTGAACTATCTATTCTTAAAGCTTAAAAGTGGACACAAAATGTCATACTGTTAATTAAATAAAAATGACAATATAAAATAACTGCAAAAACATTAACAAAAACTGTTTTTTCAGTTCATACAACAAAAGTTAAATGCTTTTTGAGTTTTTTATTTCCTTAATGATGGCATATGGAAAAAATGTAATTTACTCCAAGTATGCGCTTCAGATTTACTTATCATGGTTAAAAGCCATTGCACGCCTTTTCAATCTTTTGCACACATTCAAGTTTTAGATTTCATTGCTGCTAGGCCTGCTTCTGATAACAGCTCATATCTAAAACTCAACAGAACATTTAAAAACAAAAACAAATATAAAATAAGTTTATAAATTTACAAATTGTATGATAAAGGCATTTTCTGCATATTACTACAGCTCTGTCTTTACCCCATGTGCAGTGCTTTAAATAAATGGATACCACAGATATATGAATGCCAGGTGTTTATAAACACAGATCATTGGCATACATTTCACAGCACTAGCGGTAGGGAACTGTAAGATAAATTACGTGAAGACCTCCTATGGCCTTCATGGGTCTCGGGCAAAATCCAGTCAATGTAAACACTTTTACCTGTAAGACATTTAGGTGTCTTTTTTGATTTTGTTTTATATCATGATGCAAAATGCATTTGTGAAAGTCTGTTCGGAATAGGGGCTGAGCTTCCGGTGTGAGAAGAACATGTGTTATGACTGTGCATGTTTGGGAGGATGCATGTTGTCGTTCTCTCTCCTGCGCTGGCAAAAGGGTGGGAGAAGGTAATCGGTGATTCCAGAAAATAATATTGACCCATGGGACATTCACTGGTTTTTGTAGACGTCGTAAAAATAATACCTTATTTCTCTCCAAGTGTCTTTCTTGCCTCTCCGGCATCACCTTGTCAGCTAAAATGGGCAGGATGCAGGATTAAATGTGCCCTGAGCACAGAGCCATTATACCAGCAATACAGATATTTTAGAATTACCATCGCTACCTAAAACAAGTTGCCTGCATTTGTCGAGATTCCTTCTGTCCATTTTGACGTAATCAATTGTATTTCACATTATTATTGGAGCTGGGGACCGGGTAAAATCGCTGGTCTGTGCTTTTTGGTTTGACAGATGAAACAACCGCCAGGAGAATGGTAATGATGTGGAAGTAGAAATACATCGACCTACGAAAGAAACCAAAATAAAAGAACATCAATCCAAAAAACCCACAATGGAGTACTCTTGGTTGAATTTCTTGCACTGCTCAGTGGAGGTTTTTCAATAATGTATCATCTTAAGAGCAGCCAATATATCACCATCTGTCTTCAGCTGGGTTTAGTATAAGTATGGAAACATGACTTTACGTTCTAATGTAATGCAGGATGGTACATACCGTTTTCTCCTTTTTGCACTTTTCACATTTCATTTTCATAATTTAGTCAAAAAGGGGGCATAAGTGTTAGTTGCCAGGTGTTGATTTTTTGCCCCTTGTTGATTGTGCTCTAATATGGGAGTGGATTAGAGCCAAAATGACCCATTCAGGATACTAATACTACAACAACTACTTATAATACTGTTACTAATACTACTAAGAAGGAGAAGAAGAAAAAGGACAAGCAGATAATACATTCAATATCAACTCACCTGTAGTACTGTAGTGTTGGTTCTACTGCCAGCAGTAGGAATGGCATAACCGTGTACCCGACTGCCAGCTGGGTGATGGCCCAGGTAACAATGTCATACATGCCCTTTACTGTACTTGAGTGAAGGAAGTACTTCCTGCAGGTTTTGCGTACCTGAATATAATTACAAAGAGAATTTAGCGCAAATGAAAAAGAGCATCAGCCATTTATTCAGAAAGCACTGCAGCATTTCATTTGCCTAGTCGTTGTTGTGGTGGTGTTTATTTCACACTTTTTTCTCTTATATTGTTATTTGCTTCTCACTGTGAAATACTCGACCTAGACTGGGAAAGCAAATTAAAGTAGCACAGGGCTCCATTAAGTCCATTATGAAAGCATTATGAGCAATAAGAACATTTTCTGAAGCATCACAGCCCAGGTTTAGGTCTTTACATATTTACTGTCCTCAAAATGATAAGTGAGAAAAATCTCCTATGAATTAAATAGAATTATACATACAATAAAAACTAAAAACAAAACATCTTG
This sequence comes from Amia ocellicauda, assembly GCF_036373705.1. Taxonomy (NCBI): domain Eukaryota; kingdom Metazoa; phylum Chordata; class Actinopteri; order Amiiformes; family Amiidae; genus Amia; species Amia ocellicauda. Next base: position 6,429,610 of record NC_089867.1, read on the forward strand.
GATTTGACTTCACCATTAACAATGAGATATTCTATTATATGGAATGTCAGTGCACATTTCAGTGGAAAAGCATGATTGTACAGTCCAATGGCAGTGAGTGTACATTGAAGACATACAGAAGGAAGAATATGCATGGTGCCAGAAAGACCTTATTTATATGCATACTGATTCATAATATCAATAATGACAAAATGAAGGGGGGACAGCATGGACACAATTATTTAGAAAAAAATTGATCTTCTTATAAGACTGTAGTGCAAGATTCATACACATTTACAATAATTCTACACTGCCACTTTTGTATCTAGGCTTATATGGTTAATAATATGGAAATCCAGAGGTTCAGCTATAGACTTTAGTGATAGATCAATGCAATATTAAATAATTTAAATTGTTTTCCACCCCTGACCTCCCAGTCTTGTGTGCTTTGAGCTGCTGCTGTGAGTGATTTAAGTAGAGATAGAGGTTAACTAGACTAGATTCTGGCTACCTGTAAACTCTGCAGTGGGAAAGGCATCTGCGGGAAACACATCTTTCCCAAAAGATCTTTTAATACGGTTTGATCCTCGGTGGGCACACAGGGAGCTGAACTCCCACATCTAGAATTATAGGTAGCCTTCACCTCTCAAACCTATGATAAGATCTACCCACTGAGCACTGACGTTGTGAGACGTGCACTATTGCTCAAATGAAAAGGGGGGAAATGAAGCATGGGATGGACTTACTAATCTTGCAGCAATGGTAATGGGAATGGCTGTGATGAAGGTGAAGTAATATCCAGGATATACCCCATGCCATAAAGCAGACAGCACAAACGTTAAAGCTGTGGGATAAAATGGCGCCCGTTCATAGCACACCCTGGGAAGAGAAAATTCACAATCAGATGGTAATTAATCATTCAGGGACCTACACAGTTCAGCAGTTATATGGGATATTAAATCTTTCACGGGACTCAGAGCAGTGGGCACAAAGACCTCTCTAATTCCCTCTGGGTAGCAATTAATGTTCCCTTTGGATCTGACAGCCATAGTCATTTTGCCACAGAAAACGCACTGCACAGCATAGAGGGATGTATCTTTTATTTGTTGGACTGGGAACAGAAGAAACATATTGCTGTATATCTTCTATAGAATCACCTAGGATTGCTATTAACAGGATGAATTGTTCTATAATCTGACTGAAAAGGAATATCTATTCTCACGGTTAGCAGTTTTTATAGCACGTTGTAAAGCTAAATAGCCTGTTCTAGTGTTTTTAACAATTACACATCCAGCAGGTGGCAATCTAAATCCACTGGTCCGGTAACCGAGATGCCGAGCTCTCATTAATACTAAAACAGCTGCAGTAAAACTCATGAATTAGTCTTGCACTGTCTTGAACTGAAGTGGTTCCAAGCAGGTGGAATTAACACGCAAACCAGGAACCTGTGCGTAAACTGGCATTTATCCCTGACACTTCATATCTAAAGTAAGGGTGTATTAAATTTGAAATCATATAATAACATAAACTGCAGTTACAAATATATATTGAGAAGAGAGACCCCATGACAGCTGATTTTGATGTGTTCTTTAGATTTTAATACAAAAAGGATGAGTACTTTAACATACAGCTATATCAATGTCTGCGATGCTATAATGTTGCCCTCTTATGGACACAATTAGAATGCAGTTCGAGGTAAATACAGGGATAATATCAATATATTATGAGAAATGGTGAGCTCAATACAAACTATTGTCGTTTTTAGTTGTGTGAAGAAAGATAAATATAGTCCGACTTCTGTTGTCACATCTCTCTATTTGTGTTAAAGAACTTCCTACTTTAGGATAAATTAGTTGTGTAGAAACGTGATGTACAGCACACCTCAACCTACCGCTTCAGCCAAGCGCCTGTCTGTATATTCCAGTTGTCAATGAACATCTTGAAACTTGTCGCTGTCTAGACAGAAAGTAATATAAAGGTTACCAAATGCCCTGATTCAAATGCGCCGTCTCTCAACATCACCTCCCTTCAAAAAAGCATTGCTCATCAAACGGAAATCAATGCATTTTCTTTAAAGCGTTGTTCTTTGAATTGGTTTCTTGAGAGCTTGTGGTTTTCATGCAGCCTGCGCCCATCATCAGAGTGTTGAAGTAATTATTCACTTACCCGCACTGATTGGAGCCTTTCGCTAGCTCTAATGCAGGTGAGGATTTATAGGGGACTATAAAATGTGTTGGATTGTGACTTACAAGATCTTGAATTGAAGGGCACAGAGGTACAATCCACTGGAGCCTCCTAGAATACTCTCATTCAGCTTTCCCAATCTTCAGCTTTATATTAGATAATAGCAATGTGCTTCCACATTTTAAGAACACTGTGGCTGTATGCAACTCACCTCAATTTTCCAGATGTTTAGGTTAGAAATGAAATCCCACGCATAATGTCCATTTTCATCGACACCTCTGAATCCATACCCAGCAGCATTGTTAATAGCATCAGCTAAAAAAAAAAAAAAGTCAAATCGTGAAAAACTTGACATTACATTTTTTGAGATACACCTAGAATAAAATTACCAGGAGAGGGTTCTTTATCTGCTCGTGGGAAAGGAAGTGAATCCGAAAGACTTTTTGACTGTTGGGGTCAGTTTCGGTTTGCCCATGCCAATTCAGTTTGTAATTCCTTTTTCAATTCCTATTCCAGCAGAGCTTGTTATGTCCATGGCAAACAGAACTGGAATTGAAAAAGTGGAAATGACCCCAACCCTGCTGTACAGTCTCATCTATCTTTTTTATTTTCCACTATCAAGCTACCATGGAGAGCAGGAGCAAAAAAGGCTTACTTTACCTAATGTCCATGCAAAATAAAACTTTGGTCTTGCTGCTTGTATTGAAAAGAAGGCATAAGTCAGTCTGGATAAAAAGGGTGCCTCGCTGATGAACTGCACATCCACATTGTAAGAGATGGGCAACGCTTTGGTGAGACTCAGGAACAGAATTAAGCAGACAGCACAGACCAGCAGCTTGGAAAGTACTGCCCCCTAAAAGAAAAGCAAAAAGAAAGGTATTGTTTAATGCTGATGTGTATTCATGGATTACATAAACTATGTATTAATCTGATCTTGCTCATTCATGGTTCTGTAGGCAAGACACGATTAGAATATTTTTTTTATCAACACCTGGTCTTGATCTTGTAACCAGTGGGTTTTGCGTTTCTTTCTTGGAAATACAAGCATTTGCTGGATGGAACTGGTGGTAAACGTGGGTCTCGGTTCTGCTTATTAGCAGCTTTCTCGTACGATATCGAAAATAGACATTTAAAAGGAAGGATGATTTCCATAGTGGCTTGGACAGAATAGGTCACACAAATATCAGTCTGAATCCGTAATATTCCAACCATTCTGTCAGCCCGTTGGACTGTGTTCACAAGGTGTTTATGATTTGAAAAGCACATACGTCAGGTGAAGGCTCTGCGAGTCTATTGGAGCCTTTGTGCTTCCCATTCGCTTGTAATAGCCTCTTCTGTACATGGCTGCCTTCAATGAAGTCAAAGTAGTCTCTGTAATTACTGCACGGCCCTGCCAAGACGCTAAGGAAATTGAGCTGATAGCTGAGATACTCCAGTAGACAGGGTTTTGACCTGCAGAATTAAAACATAAAGGCACACAGGATTAAACTCCTATTATCTCCATACTGCTAAATAAATAAATAAATAAATAAATAAATATTAAGTTGTCATCTAGAGGACCTCTGGTATTTTAGATTAGGCAGGTCAAAAACAAAACAGATCAAAATAGTCCAAACTTATATTAACCTTATCTTATTCTCACATACACCACTTTCAACAGTGAGAAATGGCACAAAAGAGAGATAAATACACCAGGTGCTTAGCTCAGAAGTAACTATAAAATAGCATTGTCCTATGAATGATATTTCTTCACAATCATTGGACCTTTGGGAGAATCAGCACTGGTATCCTTAAAATCTTCTCCCCAAAAATACCAGACATGAATAATTTAATGTTCCTCATCTCGCATAATGATTCTACTATTATTTCTTGAGGGAACACAGAAGACATTTTCAACACAATATCGTCTCAGAACTGAATTTAAATAAGGTAATTAAGTACAGAGCCCAACCGTAAATAATTAATATTTTCCTAACAAAATTAAACTCATTTGTTTTAATAAGGAGACCTATAATGGCTGCACTTTACAGTCACCTGGGTTTAATAATTCTGGGCCTAAGCCTATCCGCCAGCACTCATATCTTCCTTATTCAAATTCCCCAACACTAATTTACTTCATGTAATAATACTACAGGAAAAACATACTTTATAGCCAGCCGCCTCTGTTCTGTTGCGAGTTCCTCCTCCTTTCGACACATGCCTATAAAAGGAGATAGTAAGTGTTGAGCACTAACCCCTGTAATGTTACATTTCACATTTATAGTTTAAAAGTATATAATGATCCCCAATGCTTTGCTCAACTTTTCACACTCATTTTTTCATTTAGTGTCCACAGTCTTCTATAAAGGCAGATGAAATAACAGAAAAACTCAATATGACACACACACACACACCTAATCAGCAGAAACGCTTGCTACCTTATAATATTAAAAACAGTGATATACAAGATATACTTTGATATAATTTTCCGTACCGTCATGTACCTGAAAAGCAAGTGAAGTGATCTTCTGGGTTATAATCATCAGTGGCCTATAAAAAAAATGGCAGTCACATTTCAAAAGCACTAAAAAGCACCAATACGAGTAATCACTCCAAATACCAACATATGCATTTTTTTTTTCTCTTAGAAATCTAGTAGTCTTCCAGGTCATTACATTTAAAGTTAATAAAATGCAAATGTTATTTCAAACAATTATAATATTTTATCACAGTGTAATTTTTTATTATTATTTGTTATTCTGTATAACAACCTTGGTTGTTAATGTCAACCTACTACGAGGTTAAAGAAGAGAAAAAGACAATGGAGTAGAATGAGTCCCATTGTGCCTTTTAAAACCCTCTTTCGGAAAATTAATAATGGCTCCAGCTTGGATGACAATCTGGTGTTGTTGCAATCAAAGCACCGAACACAAAGCCTTCTGTTTCATACACAGACCAGTGACCGCTGAAAAGATCTGTATTTGACACTAACTGGCATCTCTCGGTGAAGACGGACTCTACAAAGAGCTCAGCAATTGCATCACCCATTTTTTTTTTATTATTATTATTGTATCATGCTTTCAAAGTCTGTTTCAAATGATGCTACATTGTTTTTATTTTGTCACCAGGCATGCTGTCAGATGACAAGGACAATGATTGTGGGAAAGGGCATGTTATCTGAACAATCCACACAACGGTAAAAATGTCTGAATTTGGAAACGCAAATATTGAAGTAGGAAGCAGGTGAAACAGCAGCAATAGCCAGGCGACTTCGAAACAATGGCCTTCTCAATATAAGAATCGTTTGTAACAGATTCCAACTAGATGAGAAATTAATTAATTAATTAACAGCGAAGGACAGGTAGAGTGTTCGTGGGACAAATATGGGCGGCATGGCTGGTGATTAAAGCACCTGCTGTAAAGATGCAGGAACTGTATTTGAGGTTAGGTTGCTATGTAAATAAAAAGCTGACAAGAAGAATTTTACATAGAGTATCAACTATTAAGTAAACAATCCCTAATGTGAAAGTAGTGGGCAAAATAAAAGCATCATAATATAACTGTGCTGATGGTACTTTGAGCCGCCCTTAAGCTACAGTGAAATAAAGAAAGGCTCTTTTGTCTGTACGTGGTAAACAAACTTCATCCAAGGAGGGAGAAATGCAAAGTGCCAGCTGCAATGGGATTTTTATCGGTTTGTATTTATTCAGGGGCGTGTTTTTCCTCTAAGAGCATGTTAGGAGATGGCAAACAAGAAAACTAAAAATAAATAAATCAGGAATTAATTATAGTGTGATAACATATCACCGTAACGAGCAGAAAAGAAACTCAAAGGTCAGTTCATTGAGAAGTATGGAAAAAATGCTAGTAATGGTAGTGACAGCCAATGAAAGATCTCTAAAGCATGTATTTGTTTCAAGATAATACTTCATGCAGGTTAACACAAGGAAACAGCAGGTTTAAATTCTTGGAGCATTAAATCCTTCTTGTTAGTAGGTACTGAATTCATATTTATTATAATGTCATCCTTTGTGTTAACCTTAACCCAAATCTTATTCAAAACTCACCCAGAGAAGTCAGTGGACAGGATCCCATAGTTGAAAATGTAGACTCTGCTAACCTGGCACAAGGTGAGGTAGCCCATTGCCACAATCAATGAATATCTACCAAACAAAAGAAATAAAGATACAATAAGTGTTTCAAGAATTGTAGGGAACCTTCTAAATAAAACTGTCAATCATTGCAGTGATGGGCACAATCTCCACATCTACATCTTCACAGAACGAGAGCTGCAGATCTGACTAACACCTGCTGTTCTCCCAGAAGTGACTGAAAATCCTCCCAGATCATATGAAATGCATTAAATCCTTGCTCAGTTATCTGAATCCAAACGGTTCAGTAATTAAACAGATTGTTTGAGGTAAAGGATGATATCTTCAAATAATCTTGCATCATAATAAAAGCTTTTAAAACTACAAGTCAGAGAACCTCCTTGTCTTGTATTTCCTACCATCGGGTTGCATTGTATCTGTATTCAGATGGGAGATATATTGCAAGATGTCTTTTCCCTCCAGTGCTATGTAAAGAAAATCCATCTGAAGTGCCAAAATGTTTAAAAATCATTAGCTTGTCCTACCTTTTTTTTATATAAATTTGCTACTTTCAACATTTAGTTTTGCACAGAGTTTGAATATCTCCTTGTTCTTGTCTTAATTGGTTCATCAATTTACCATTCCATTCTCTATGTTTTTATAAATTGATCTGCCTGACTCCAAGATTGAGGGTTGACAAACTAATTGAATCTAATATATTTGCAATCTGTTGAGTTCTTACTGTGTTCGTATTCTGTTCTGCCTGATATGGGAGATTATTTTTCAAATTTCAAAATGTTGTGATCGTCGAAAATATTTAAAAAGATCACTCAGAAAGGAAGTGAGCCGGAGAAATATGTCAGTGTTGTCACAGGGTTCACAAAGATTAATCAATTGACCTGGCAGCACATTAGGGGACAATCAGGTACATATAGCCTTTTTTATTAGATAAGACACATGCCTGGCTTTTAGAATAGAAGCACTGGAATATATAACTGACAATTTAAACCTTTCAGCCACAAGCCAAAAGCAAATATAACACTTCCCAAGACAACACTGACTCAATCAGCCGAAGGCCAAACACTACCAGAGAGGGAAACCACAACAGGTTATAGAAAACATCAGGCACTTGACATAGTGAGTTTGTGGTTCTTCTATTTTGACTTTTTATAAACTGGATGTGGTTGCAAATTATGAGCAAGCCACATAGTCTATGGAAAAACACAACAAAAACAAAAAATAAAAAAATTAAAAAACACAAGATTGTGCAAGTTAAAGCAAAATTAGAGGGCTGTTCCATATTTGTATGTGAGGTACACAGCACTGTGAAGAAGGCACTCCAACGGTAAATCAGTATCCTAAACATTGTTTGGCAAATTGTTTAGTGTTTCCTATAGTTCCTGCGCATTGGTCCAGTCTCCTCAACTTCCAAAGCAATTCCAGTTAAATTTCCACTAATGCCCTCTGATCTTGGTCTGTATAATTGTGGAGCATGAAAGTATCAAAAGTCCGCTTGAGACTGTGTCCCCAATGTGCTTCTGTGTTGATTAGCAGAGGGGCAAAGCAATCTCAGAGTTTGACACACATCCCATACATATCTCATGGATCTGAAGAAGGGATACTTGTAGATTCCCTTCACTGGAGATTTCACCCCCCTGAACTGAAAGTTCCTCCCCATGGTCTGGTTACTCAGTGAAGGGGCGAGAGAGTCTTGCTCTCAGGGTGGGCAGTGGAATCATTCAAATGTTTCCTCCTGGAATTAACCTTCCTCATTGTTGCAGATTATGTCCCTCTACACACGCTGAAAAGACAGGATGATACAGAGGCACCTGGCCCTCCAGCCATCTTAACATTGTCCAGGTATGTGGCATAGACTGAGAGTGGTTAGATGTCCTGTGTCTTCCTGTAGCTAGTGAGTGAGATGTGTGATGGGCAGAAATAGATCCTGCGTAAATGCTGACAAAAGTGGGGCTTGTATTTTTACCTGGTAGTTATTTTTATTATTATTATCATCATCATACTAGCTGCAAAACAAATGTAGAATGTTATAATCTAATTTTACTATTTAACTGGAGTTTTGAAAGTTTTTTTAAAAAAAACCACTAATTTATAAATAAAGATGTTCATTTTTATGAGGATATTCCCTCTGTTTGTGGAATAATATGCATAAAAGTGTTACTGGTGTTTATTTGGCTTTCAGTGTTACGTATTTCAGAGGTTACAATGTGTGGAGTAATTACAATTTGGTTTTTTTTAGGAAACTGCATAATGCAATAATTTACACAATATGGCAAAAATACAGTGCAAGAAAGGGGAAGTGTTACAATATAAAATGCTTGAATACCAAGCATTTAGTCAATACACATGCATATAGAAATGTTCTACAAAAAACACTTTAAAAATAGAGCTAGGATAAACAGTAGGCTTTACCCAGTGACTTTAAAATGTTATGCAACACACACAGATCCAGTAAAAAGCTCCCCCCCTCCCAATTTTTATTTGCTGCGTACCTAATCGGAAAATATACTGGACACTGTAGAGTAATTTAGGTCTGAATTTGCAGTCAGGAATGATAGCTGTTCCAGGGCAAAACATGTTGCCTCAGTGACTGGATGGCCACATGGCATCCGCTGGCAGCACTGACATGACTTCCACAGCACTGAAGCTGCCCGGCTGAAACCATTGAATGAACAATAGGTCTTTTGCTGAGACAGAAATACACAAAATCGTCTCATACATCAAATTCCTCAACTGGGTGCAACTGAGCTGCTTCTTTTCTTTGCTTTTCACGGCTCAAAAGTACACTAACAAAAGCATGTGCAGTGGGTTTGGTTCAAATTCTTCTCAACTACCCCCCCCTCTCATTGAGAGCAGGAAACTAGCACACCTACAGTATCACTTAGCAAGTAAGATATTGGTTATGAAAGCTTCATAGAATATGTTTCCAGAATATTTACAGCTTACAAACCATTTGGGAAAGTATGTCACTGAGACGGTACTAGGAAGTACTTTTGAGATCTGGTTTCAGAAGTTATTTGTGGCACCCTATGTAATTATTATAAAACATACCAATCTAAGCAGGAAACAAAGTGAGGTGGAACATAAATGAATGAAAAACCATACAGCCAATGCAATGGTTTCAACAGTGATCCGCCTACATTAGAAAAGTGTGAACTGGCATTCTGCAAGCATATACGTATTTGCTGAACTTGTCTCTTAGTTACCTGTGGACATTGTGAATATTTGCTTTAACCATGATGCCGTAGCAGCCGAGCACCAGGATAAAAAGGTGTGCTGAGTACCTGCGATATAAAAGGAGACAAAAACAATAATGATAGCAAAAATCAAATCCTTGTGTGCTTTTTCTTCTTTTTTTTGCAGATGCCTAAGAATAGCTCTGCACTAAATGATTGATCGACTTAGTGTTTGCGGGGAGGGGTATAGCACAATATTAACTGAACCGATTGACACTTGTAACTGAGGAAAAGCTGCAAGAGTTTAGGTCAATGAACCGGCATAGTGGGAATAAATAAGGCAAACGGTTTCACCAAGAGAAGTAGAGAAGGCTACACCTTCTTGCAGCTGTTCGATTTTCAGTGTGAATCATCTCAGTCAGGGTCGTCCTGTGCACCCCTCCCAGAAAACACTGATTACTCAAAAGGCAAGTATTCGATTTGTGCAGCTCTGATTAAGAAATGTAAACAGTCCCAGCTTGCTTGTCCTAAAAAAACACACAAATCATTCTGCAGGTTCTTTGTGCTGCTGACTCATGTGTGAAAGATGACCATTCAGGCATGGTACTATACTATCCCTTTTTTTCTGATTCCAGTGCTTACCAAGAAAAAGTACACTATCCTGTTCTCAATTTTGGGAAGCTAAAGCATTTAAAGCCTAAAAAAAAAACCCCAATTTACATTGCATGGCAAATTCTTAAAAACAATCCTGCAATTCAGCGAAATGTGGCACATTTTCAGGGCTCCTGAAGATTAAAAGATTTATTGTCCTCTCAGTTACTAAATCTGTTCTTATACCCAGCATTGTAGAACTGGGTTTTATAGTACTTTAAAAAGTATTGCCATTATATTGGCTTTCTAGAAAGAAAACTGGCATCCTTACCAACCAAAGCAGAATATGACAAAACAGATGCCAAGGAGAGTGGCAACAGCATGGCGGACTGTTGTACTGGCATGTTTCGGACTGAGGTACAAGCGAAACCAAAACGCAGCCACAAGTCCAAACAGCTGGCAGGCCAAAAAGTTCACCTGCAGGAGAACAAAGAAAACGTGACTGAAAATGGGCACAGGAGGGAATCATATTTCTCAGTTTTGTGACACTTAGTTAATGGAAGTTATGAAAACACAGGTTCAGATCAAATCAAAATTTTGGATTACAATACCTTTGAATTTTAAACTGATGGCTGTGTCAAAGTTTTGATAAGCTGTGAATGTATTCAGAAAAGGACAATGCAATAGCTGCTCCTCAGCATATGTATACAAATATAAATTCAAGGAGATATAGTTACAGTTAAGATTAATTAATTGATACAGTGGCTATAGGCAGTAATGTGCACAGGACATTAAGAGGGCTCGGGCTCGCCCAGGGGAGTGGGGCTGATGAAGTGCTGACCGGGGGGGGGGGGTTGGTGCAGTATTAATACAGCGGGTTTGAGTATCTTGCCTCTTCAAAGTGTTGAGTAAATCAAAGGGGAAAAAATCCCATTTGAATGCAGCAAGATTTCAGGTTGTAACACAACATGTGAAAAATTATACGAGTGACATGAGATTTTCATAAATACCATAACTATATATTTGAAGATGTGATAGTTACCATTAAGGGAACCACAAAGACAAATAAATTGTGTTTGTTATTTGTAACATAGCTACATTCATCTTGCCAGTTTGTTAACATTTAATTTGCCATGTAAAGACACGGATAATTACATTATATAGCCTGCAAACGTTTAAAAATTCATGCTCCAGCCTTTGTCTCACTACAGGGTTGGAATAATAAGCAGAAATTGCTGACTGTCATGTAGGATTATTGTAATTCCATTCCAAACAAGCCTTTGCCTACAAAGAGTACCTGGATGAGGAATGAAGTAACTGTGCAATAAAAATGTCTGAAGTGGCCATATGAAATTGAACTATAGACATTAATTTGTAAACATCCATTTATATTTATAAGGTGAACAAAAAATAAATAATGAACTAAAGGGGCCTAAACCTCAGTCCAGCTCACACATCCCACTTATAGATCGAAAAGGACTGAACAGGTTTGAAAGCAAGGGATTTGAGAAGGAGAGTAATTGAGGTCGGTAACCTACACAAACAAGCACGGTAACATAATAGGTGTGTGTGTGTGTGTGGGTGGGGGGGTTGATAAAGGAATGTGTCAATAGAAACGACCGGACATTTTCTGATAAACATGTAGGCCTAATAGTAGATTTGCAGATAGAAGAAATGGTCCTGTTACATTCATGTAAATTACCACACACACAAATAAAAAGACATGAACAAGTTTTGAGGAGTTAAGGGAAGTCAGAGGCTGGCACTGGGGAACTGTGACATTGAGATTTTCTTTATAAAAATATACTCTATAATGCAAGAAATATTGGTTTATGAAGCATCCTCAAAATGTCTTGCAAGTTCTCTCATTCAATGCAGTTATCAGCTGCAGATGAAAGGCTCAGAATTTGAGGTCTATGGGGAATGCCAGGACTTATAATTGTAAAAGTCTTCCCCTGAAACAGTCCAGCAAGATATCACAGCAAGGTAGAAGATCAATGTCATGGAAAAAACGATTTAGCAATAATTCAGGCTATTGCGTGTATGAGGGAAATGGGCTGGTATATTTTTATAGACATACAGTGATGCATTACTGTAGTATAATGATGCAGATTGAACTTACTCAATTATCATGGCCTCATTTTCCCACAGTTGATAAGCTCAGAGAGTGACATGACTTTAAAAGAGCAAGATATGGAAGGCATGGGTATGTGGGTCTATGACTAGCATCCCTCATTTTAAAAATAGCAGCAACAGCTTTGCTTTGGTCATTCAAGAGGTACAGCCCATGGCAGAACAGGAGGCCACTGGTTTCCGGACGGATGTTGCTTGCAGGTTTCCACACTCAAGGTAAATAAAAACCTGTTTGCGCCGGTGTCTCAATGGATCTGTTCTGCCTCCAAAGGATACAACTTTGCTCCACATTGCGTCTTGTAATGACCATTGTAAAACGCACAAGGAAATGTTTGGTTGGTTGCTGTCACAACCCTGGTTATCCGAGTGCAATAAACATTACACTGTTGCTGCAGCCGACAAGGTGCTAATGGTTCAGAGACCTGAGGTTTGCATATCGGAAAGCGCTTGAGCTGTACCATTTGGTATTCATGTGTGGGTTCAGGCTGCAGGGTCCAGGCCCATATTCTTGACTTGATATCCACGCTATTCCGGGGTGTTTTCTGGAATTGAACCATAAGAAAACCTACAATTCTCTTAATGTTTCTTTTGTTCCTAATTATAACCCTGGATAGCAATCATACCAGCTCAGACTGGTCAGAGGTTATACAGGATAAACCAGTAAATATGTCATCTTTGAGGGTACACTACCATTCCTATAAAATAGCTTTTTTGCCTGCATTTTGTTCTATGCATCACTAACAGAACACTGATTTATTAATGGGGAACTAGTGTGGTTACTAAAAGTTGGCTTTATGCATCTTTACATGTTGCTAATAACGCACATTTTAGGTGTATGGGATTTTTCCAGTTCTATCATATATTCTATCATATAAGCAACTTTGAATAACACTTAATAAACTTAACTTCAACTCAATACATAATAGTGGATGGTAAATAACAGTAAAAAGTCATTGGCTTGACCGAGACAAGTGCATATCTGGATATTGTGAAACCAACCCTGATATATTTCACAAGCCTGTGTTAAGTTCCCACAACGTTCATACTGATATAATCTAAGACAGGGAAGAAGAAGAAAAAATAAAGAAAACAAAGCTTTACTTCCAGACAATTAAAATGCAGAGGGTACAACAACAGACACAAATGGCAATGCTAGCTCAGCAATTGTAAGCACTGACTCCCATGAATTCACCGCAGAAAATTCAGAAAATGTGACGGTCACTTAATGAAACCCATTTATCATGTCATTCCTGGGACGCTGTGGGTGAGCTCTGGTGCTTCAGCTAAGGGAAAAAGACAATTATAAGAAATACACAAATGACTTTGCCTTGGTCTACTGTTAAGTACCAGCTGACCTGTAGTTAGACAGCAAGGCAAGTCGCGGTCGTGCAGCGCAGACCTCCGCAGTTCTGCGCCGCTCCACCAATGGGGTCGGTGCAATCACGCCGACCTGCGCAGAACTGCGCAACACGACCGCGACCCCATCCAGCTCCGGCGTGCGCGTCCTACCTGCTCCAACGGCACCCCAAACAACTCGCTGACGGGATGTAAAATGACAGAGCCCGTCGTCCTATGTGGGATATGCGGCTGCTCTGCCATTCTGCATATTTAACTCCGTGCTGCTGAGCCGAACGAGTAGAGGATGACGAAAAGAAGAGAGACAAAAAAAAAAAAAAAAGTGCAAACAGTTGCGCTAAAGCGGTGCGGCAAGACGGGCGGAGTTTCGGACTGCCTCCGACTTGTGCCGTTTCACAGAAGCGGGGGGGGGCACGCTTGCTACTCCCGTTTCACTATCGCAATCATCTGAGTGACAACGGCCTCCATGGCAAATAGGCGAGCACCCGGCCCATCCCCAAAAGCCCCGCCGTCAGAGTGGGCGCAGAGCGCGGCTGTGTGCGCCGCGTTGCCGGGCGGGGAGCGCCCTCGGGAGAGGCGCGTCAGTACAGCGTGAGCCACCCTTCAGCGGGGCAGCGACCTCCCAGTGCCAGGATCATAGCAGCATAGCAGTTTGCACTGAAAACAACCACCCGTTTAGCCGAATGGGTGGCATAGCTGCATCATATACATGTGCTTTTCTGTCAGGTTTCAAAAGCTGATGCTCTCACAGAAAACTAAGCTGGGGTGGTAGTTTTGGGTATCCTCAACCTTTCCAGACATTTCCTGTAAGACTGCAAGATCTTCATTCCAGACCATGGCCCCACCCTGCTTCAAAAAAAAAAACCACACACAGTAGACTTGTGTTTCTTCAGATGCTGCAACTTGTTACGGTTGCCTGTTTCCTGGCATGAGTAAGTGCTTTTGTGTTTTTCTGTCTGTTGCTCAACAGAAATGGGAAAGTGTTACCTCTGCTGTAACCAGAGGATCCTGTTTGCCAGGCTCCTGCAGCATTCTTCACCTGTTCATCTCCTCATACCATCTCCCAGGATCACGAAACAGCAGATAAACTCCCACACCTGTGCTGAAGTCTTTCTTGCTCTTCTTCCAGTTTTTTTTCTTTTACTACTGAAAATGTTTCATCCTGACATTCTTCAAGTACCAGGAATATCAGCTTTAGCCCCTTTCTCTGTAGAATCATTTGAAAAATTAAACCCACGTTGGGAGGGAAACAATACACTTTCAATTTCAGCAGCAGAAAAGCAACCGTCTGTATTATTAAAATGAGAAAGTAACAGATTTTAGACCAGGTATTCAATCTAAATCATAGGAATTGCAGACACACTGGTTTCCACATCACAGAAGGTGACTGAGCTTAGACACAAATATATATCCTTAATGGGTTATCCATCAGCAGTATCAGTCATTGAGCAATAAAACCTTGAAAGGAATGTAAATAAAATATACCCTTAAAATATAATTCAATGTAACAACTGAGGAACAAGTCGGTTATCTCTTGGGAGTTTGAATACAGTGCTGATGGTGAGTTGGTTATATTTTCATTATTACTCTTTGATGTTTGAAATTATTTGTTCCATTCCACGTATAAAGATCATACTAACATATCTTACCACTTCATTATGCTATAACTGTAATGATGCAATCCCCTTGTTACTCAACCAGCTGTAGAGGGTGGGATCAGAGTAAAGTAAAATGAATTTATGAAAAGAATTCCAAAGCACACAGCAGTAATCTACGCCATCTACATTCCTGAACCCCCCTCAATTAAAAGTATTGTGTATGGAAATGCACATTAGGTATAAAACTTTAGCGTGAAATTCAGGCTCTGAATTTCTGTAGAAAAATATATTGTTCCCCTATCAGTGTTGCAGAAAATGTTAATCTTGCATAATCTGCAATTAGTACTTATCCCTCAATTTGTTTTTATGTTTTGAAATTATTTTGCAGTTGCTTATGACCCAAAGTTTATGATCTGATAATAGATCATTTGGAGGAAAAAATGTAGACAACACATGAATGTGAGGTCAGACCTTTATTATACATGTACAAAGCCAAAACAGTTACAAAGTATCTCCTGGGGCTTGTTTTTGTAACCAGAGCGGCCAGAATCGTCTGGAATCCTGACTGCTTGTGTGCAAATAGTTCACTGGAAAAGCTGGTTTTGGACAGAATTTACTGTGCATCTCCATTTCAACAGTCACGGGCTCCGCTCCCGAGAAATTTGGCAATTTTTCCAATATTGCAAGGCTGTTATCGAGTTCTTGTGCAGTGGCCTACTAAAGCCTAAAGCACAGACATTTAGTTGCTATCATCTTCACCTAATTAAAGAGACACTTGTGCCAGTGTGAATTTTCTAAAGAAAATAATATTCTGCTGCCTAGGCCTTGCAATGCATTTAAAAAGCCTGTTGTTAAAATTCAGCTACTCAGTACCATTTACTATAAGGCTCAATATATCTTCGCTACAGAATGAAGTCATCTGTTTATTTGCCCAGTTGAGGTGATATAGGGACATTGAGGATATTTTAAGATGTGGGCTGCCATCTGTTGGTTGTAAAGAAAACAGCAAAAAAGATGTACATTTTAAACATTTTTTCAGGGACAGTGCTGCAATTAAGAAATGTTGGTGTAAGAATTCAAAAGCATTGGCATTTCTCTTAGTTCAAAGTTTATTTCCAGAACTTATTTCCACAAGTTTCTAAATACAAGATGAAAAACAGTACCAACATATTTTGGGTTATCAATAATGTTTTTATCTAATATTAAACAAAACAAACTGACACATGGAAATATATTGAAAACTTAAAGGATTTATGTTGTATATATGTTTATGGTTTATGATGCTATAATATTGTACTCTTCTTGCATTTTACTAATGAAGGTCAATACAAATTCCTACATTTCAACAGTGGTTATAATAATAATAATAATAATAATAATAATAATAATAATAATAATAATAATAATAATAAATCGTTTAGCAGATATCTTTATCCCAGGTGAATTTACAAAGACTAGCATTCAATGTTATACAATACTTTACACATTACAGTAAAGGAAGCGAGGAACTGTATAAGGGAAGTGAATTCATGTAGTAGAATGAATGAATTTTGAATGAATGAATGAATATTTGCTGACTTGAAACAATCTGAAATGACAGAAAAGCACTTAGATTACTTTTCAATTACTTTTCAATGAGTAACGAGTTAAATAACAGAACACGATATTTATGAACAATGCAAATTATTATTATTATTATTATTATTATTATTATTATTATTATTATTATTATTATTATTATTATTATTTTCTGAAGCAATGCAAATAACATCCACACTGGCACATTGGAAGTGTATGAGAGGAGCAATACAATACCAAACTAGTAAGCTTTGTCTTTTGTATTTACTTGCAAGAAATATGAGATGGAATTGCAAGCAAGTCAACATAATTGGCAGTCTTATCAATACAAGCAAACAAAATTAAACTGCATTAACATTCTACTTTTCTCAGTCGTAAGGAACTGTATTATGGCTTGCCATGGCTTCCTGTTTCAGTGGGGTACAAAAATGAAGTAACACATATAAAATCCAGCTGTAATGCATCACCATGGGGAAAGGCAAATAACTTACAAATGAAAAGAGACAAATGGTTGTTGACCTTCGTAAATCAAAGACTTGCAATGAAAAGTCCATTGCAACTGCTGTCAAGCATCTAGTATGATCCTTTATTGTGAGGGCTTTTTTAAGTAATCAGACAAACGTTTGTGTAACTTAAAGAAACATAAATCCGACAAAGTACCAGGATAAACTTCTGGCCAAAATGATACCCAGCAATGATACCCAGCAGTCGTACGCTAATCAAAGCTTGACATTTTAGATGTTTGTTTCATGTTTCATGTTTGTTTCATTTCATGTTTTGCATTATTTCTCTGGAAGCCACTGTGAAATAAATGACCCACTTTCTCAGGTGTAAATGTGTCATTACTACTTTGGTCTAATGATATCATCAGTGTACTTGTAATGTTTTGCTTCAGGCTCCATAAACAACCACCATAAAAAGAAAAAGAAAAACTCCCTCCCTGCTTATGCTGCACCTGTCCCCCTTCTGCTGGTTATAGGACTCTGACTATTTGGGGAGGTAAAACACAGCTGGCAGCCAGGGTGTGACCGCCCCCTAACAGAGGGGCAGCTGTGCCTCTTTAGGTGAGGTTGGTGTCCAAGTAACAAACAACTTGCAATAAATCATCTTAATCCATCATTTCAAAATAATGTATGAAAAATGTTGAAAATAAATAATGCAGTGAGTACCAAAGTGAAAAATATATACGTACATTGGAAGTTACAATTCGAAATAAACCCATTTGTGAAAAGGGACAGTGATCGTCACCTCCTGTGACAAAGGAAATCATCAAAAGATTTTTTAATTTTTTAAATAGATGATTAAGAGTTTCCCCACCCCCCCATTTTATTTTAACATTTTGAATTCGCCATTACCAGCATACAGCATTTTCTGGGCTTCTTAATAGAGACTAGTAGCCTTTTGTAATGAATTAACTATAAAACCAAACACTTTGCTATGATGTGGTTAATAAACTGGGAGAGGCGATGTTTGATAGCAGTAGGATAAGGATAAATTAGATCCACAAGGCCTTCAGTCACCCTCTTTTAATTTATTTTTCTCCTTTCTTTTTTTTCCCCCCAGATGAACAGGCTCTGCTTTTGTGATCTCTGGGTGGGCTTCTTAAGTACCTTGCCAAGATTCTCTCGAAAAGCATGGATACGTTTCAAGGCTGAAAACGTCAGCACTGTACAATTGTCCACTGTAGGGTGCTTAATTCACAACTGAGCCGAAGATAACTAAAAATGCCAGTATCTCATATTGCAAAACTTTGCAAAACTAAGACCCCATTATATATTGACAATACTCTTACTACCAGAGAGAATGTGATGCCAGAATGTCAACGAGATGCAAAACTTCAGAGAATGGAAGAGAAAAGAAAGAGAAAGAAAAGCAAAGAAGAGACGAGCATGTCTTGAGGAATAAGTATTCATGTATAGACTCATACATCAAGTTGGAGTAATTTGTGCCAAATGTAATTTAAAAGCAGCTTTTAAACATGGACTGTTCATTTTTTAATCTTAGCGTTGGTCTATGACTTGACTTTCAAAATGTTCAAAGTTTTATGTAACACCATGAAATTAAGTCTTGGTATAGAAACATAGTTTACATTTCAGATTTTATATATTTTGTGTATGTTATGGGATGCTTCACAGAGTATAACTGTAGTAAGTACAAAGGAGCTCTATGCTGTTTAGGGAGTGCGGTCTCGCTCATCCACTTTCTACTACATTCAGGGGAGCTCTGGAATTTTCTGGATTGTGTTCCAGTCCTAAAAACGGCTACTGACATAACACTTCTGTGCCTTTCTCCCAGGCTGCTCTGGCACTGTGGAAACTTCACTGACAACCTCTGCTCACATCTTGTTGAAGATTATCCTTCTATATCCTATCACTGCTACCCTTTCTCCAGCCAAATTTAAACATCCACTTGCTGTAACGACAAATATTTGTATATTTGTAGTTGATACACTGTTATAATAGATGTACTGTTTCAGTTTTTGCCAATTACTGTACATACAAACAACTTCAATGCATAAACACCCAATACATTGCCCTTGATTTAGCAGCAGTAACTATAAATACCAAAACAGTAATACATATAGTATTGAAAAGCACTAAGAGCATTTAAACATATATTTTGTGATGCTTGTAGATTTAACATTGGTTTGAGCACAGATTATCACTTTCAAAAATAACATAATATATATAATTACAAAAACACCAACATAAGTAGTACGGTGTGTTATATATTGTATGGTGAGCAATCCAATACATCCCTCTCGAAGGGAGGAATGCCCAATGCCGGCTTCATGAAGAAGGGAATCCCCTCAACTAGCGTCCAATCACATTTCTTATATGTAAATAGTTTTCTTCGGTGCCCTAGCAACCGTTTTCTCCAGTAGCCAATGACATTGGAGACACTCCTCCTCCACGATGTAATTGGTGCATACACACGTTCACGTCACGAAATGTGGGCGGAGACTGAGATAAGGCTAACCAATAGCTACCAATATGCAAATCTAGTTTGAAAAGTTCCCGGGAAATCTGAGTTTCGCGGGAGGGCCTTTCGCGCGTAAACTCTCCCTTCATTCATTGTCAGCTTCCTGGAGCCATTTTTCAGCAGCAAGGACGGGGGCTCTCGTCCGTTTTAAATCCGTTGCATCTACCCGTCTGTGCTTTTAATATAGCCTCAGAATCGGGTATATCGGTACAGTAGACTCTCTTCTAACACAGGCTGCCACTATTTCAGTCCTCAGCCCGGCGGATTTCGAGAAAATCGGCTCCAAAGTAAAGGAGGGACAAAGGGCACTCGAGCCTCTAAAGATGAGAAAAGGGATCTCCCCAGCCCCGGAGAAAGTAACAGTGGCAGGGGTTGGAGGCTCGGCGATAGACAAAAGTGCGATTTTGACGGGTTTGTCGGAAACTTTTACTTCTAGTCTCCCCACCGGCACATACATCCATATCGTCACCCAGCAGTCCTGTATCGCCCCGGCGACAAATGTCTGTGTGTCCGATCCGCCAGCTGGCAGCCTGATTTACTCCACTCCCCACGGACCAGCACACGGGACCGGACAGCGACCTGCGTTAGGACGGCCTCCGGTAACGAATCTGTTTATTAAACCCATAATCGAGCCCTGCGTGAGTATTGCTGTGGCTGTGTTGTGTGTGGGGAAATGTTTACTACGGTAATCGCACCAAAATATGGGGGGGGGGAGTATGCTGCCCCTCCACCTTTGCTACTCGAGTCGTACGGGTTTGCAGACACGCCTGATCTGGTAATCGAGGTCTATCTTTTGCAGCAAAACTTTTTTTCCATCCCCCCCCCCTCTCTCTTCCTGTGCTGGCCTAAAAGGGGGTCACACCCGCATGTAAAAGGTCAATTGCCTTGAAACTCTTCCGCTTGCGTTTTAAGGAGCTGGTTTCATAAATCTGTCGTGCGATCTGCCGGGTATGAGCAGCAAATATCGGCCCGATACGAGCGACACACGCCGCGATCTGTGTGCAGCGGTGTGGCAGCGCAGTGTCGCATCGTTGTGTAGCGGAGCAGCAGCACGCTAGGCCCTGTTTTCGTGTTTTTGGAAAGGGGGGGAGGGATCCGTCTCTGCTCGGCACCTTCCAGATATCGACACAGACCTCCCCGTTTGAGGGCAGCGTAATCGGCTTAGCTTTCAATCCACGTCTAACGTTTGGGCCATTAAAATGACGCATCACGGTGTATATCGGTCACTTCCACTTGATTAGTGTGGTGCATTTCAATAGCGCGTTTTATTTGGCGAAAGTAAAGTTTCTGCGGTTGGAAAGCACGCCTAGATTCTGCAAACGGAAAGAGCTGCAAGTCGGGACAGATATGTGCAACGATGCGCATGTATTGTTTGGGTTACAGTGCAAAGTAGCTAAAGACTTTTTTCAGAGTTGTACTTGCCTTTAATCCATTTGCTTTGATGTGTACACACTCACTTATAGTGGCTGCACATCACTATCTTCAACCATGTGTTTTTATATAGATAAAACACTTAAAAACGAATTAATACCCTATTCTGCATTCTGTAATACCATTTGACATTGATAGCATGTCAGTACTTGATGCAGGAAGCAACAATGTGTACATTTTTGCATACAGGTACTAGTATGAGTAAAATAATTGTTATACTACATTTTTTTGTTTGTATTTAACTAGATCATTAGACCACAACACTTTTTAGCTTCTGAAAAATCCCTCTTAAAGGCAAAGAGAAATGTGTCAGGCATTCACTTGGAGTAGTAAGTATTCTCCCCTTCACTGTGCAACTGCTATATACTTCCCCACCCCACTTCCTTTGAATCCTGCCTTGCCTTCTTAGAAGCCTGTTTTCCTGGAATACTAATACTGGCAAACGCATATCTATGCACAAGGAATCGCAGAGCATCAACAAACATGATGGGTATGGAAAAATAAATGATGCAACAGAAAAAGACCCACTTACCTAAGCTCAAGTTCTCGCCACATCAAGGTCAGGACGTGTCATTCCTCAAAGTGAATGTGTTGGTGATGTGACTTCAGTTGTATCAATGCTGTGAGTAGGCAGCCCCTTTCTTTGCTTTCAACAGTCATGCCTTTCATAATATATGCTTAACATCAAGAATGTACAAAAGTGAAAATTGCGTTTAGCGCCTTTCCTGGCGTAGTGCAGACTATTGGGGAACATGCTATCCCCTCGCCTTCGCAAAGCACATGGCTTTTTCGGGATGCTGTGTCAACTGCTAGTCTGGGTCTCAAGCCAAGCCCAAAACTGACATTCTTGCAGGAGGTTTCACAGACCCTGATTAAGCACTAGCCTTGGATTACCCTACCAAAAATACCATTGTGTAGTCCAGGACAAGTGCTAATCTGGGTCTGGTAAACCAGGCCATTGTGGGGCCCTCACTTGCTTAACTAGCATGTGGTCTGAGATGTTGCTGATCGTGCTTTCACATATTGGGGGCATTTAGTGAGGTTGGCTGCAGATCTGAAGATAAGATTTATACTGTACCTGTATTAGTCAACCTGCATTTGTTTTTTAAGAAATGCACTGGCTGTATTTTACTCTCCTCCCCTTAAAAATAAAAAAAAAATCAAGTTGTCTTTAATCTTGATAGTTTGGTCTTCAAAATAATTACTCTGCATATGTGCATTTCTTTTTTTGTGTGGAGTGCAATATACATGTATATGAAGGCTTCTGTATAACATGCTATTTAAGTTGAAATTGGGGACATTTAAACATTTTTGTGTGGGGGAAAAGGCTAACTTGCTGTTGGCAGACTTTACTCAAATGATGAATTCAAAATTAAGTATCTTTTGTGCAGGGTAGTACTGAGGCTGAACTATGTTTAGTATAAAAACTGCCTTGGTACTAAAGTGCTTTGATGTGCTGTTTTTGAAGTGTTGGGTAGCCATGTAAAACACAATGTGACACAGGAAAGACAGTTGTAACCTCGTTAGTGGTGAATAACTTTATGATCTATTGGAAACTCCCAATACATTGGAAAATTACACATGGTTACTGCATAAAATGGAGACTTCAAATGTGCTTTTTATTAAAAAACAGGATGCACTTACATTAGTGTTTTTGCGCGTGGGAATTCTTTTTGAAAGCATTCTTGTTGCGTCAGTCACAATGTAGCCTCTTTTACTTTGAAAGCAAAGCAAACAGTCGGAGCTGAAATGAAACCTGCTGCTAATTTCTTGTGTTGACGCCGCAGTACAGGAGTATTTTCTAAAATGGCTTCCCAGTGGTTTTTGTGCATTACAAAGAGCACACCTAGACGGTCCTTCTCTTGATGCATTTTGTTTTGTAATAAACGGGCAGCTGCGATTTATACTGTGTTCTGTTAAGCCGTATATAGACTAGATATAAATACATGTTTGAAAAGAGAACCTGGTTAATTTGAAGACATTAATAGCCCTGACAGAAGGCATGGCAATATTTAGACTATGTACTTTGAGTAGTCGAAGGGGCTTATCCACCTACAGATTGATTTGATGAGTGATTCTGGTCTGTGGGGACTCCTGGCTCGGTATTAGTGTGAGGCACTCTAATATGAATCTGAAGGTAGCCCAAAGTGTTCATTGAGGTTTTCATGCCAAGATATGATGCCCTGTGTATTATATAAAAGTCCTGACATAAACCCTGGAAAACTGCAGTTGCTCAGGGGTATAGATTGCAGTCCACATGATATGGCTCTGTGCTGGTTTTCTCCCAGAAATGGGCTGCTGTCTCAGACCAGAGAGATTGGTACTTTCCACACAACTTTAAAGTGCCTTTTCTTTTTATTGATTTTATTATAAAACCCTTTATGGTTTATGGTTCAAGAACAAATCACAATTCATTGCAATCTGGAGTCTTGACTTGAAATTCAAGTGCATTTCTTAATGAATGGGTGTGGTGGTGAGCCACAGGTGGCTTCTGTTCAGGTTACTGCACTGGGTTGGTGTGCCAACTGGCTTCTAAGGGTGATTCCCAAGGTTAAATGTAAACGCAGGATTTGGCTTGTTTTAGTGAATTAAAAACAATGGAACTGGAAGTTCTCGGAGGTGTGTCGGTGCGTTTTACACCTGTACTTCCCTTGCATAGCATTTATTTTCAGTTTGTATGCCCTGTGTATCACATTCAGCCTGAAAATCTAGTCCGTGGGTCCACTGAATATACAGAAGTAACTAAATCCATTTGAGAACATTTTTCCCTCCGTCTCATTATCCCAGAGCCTTAATTTGTGACTTCATTACAACCATGCACAGAACATGGTTGTTGGGTCACTAACAAAGCCCCCGGTGACACTGACTCTTACTTCATATGTGTTTTTTACATCAGTTTAATCCATTGTTTGAAATGGTATGATTCAGAATTGATGACCAGTCAACAATTGTGTGTAAGCAGTGTTTAGTGGAAACATTTAAATGATTGTCCTTTCTAAAAGGTGAACAATGTTTCAAGCATAATACTGTGCTTTAGGTAATCGTACAATGAAGTTAATGTATATGTCAAATCATGCTCTATAACTGCTTTTCTGAACCTGAATATGCCAGGATAGCTTTCTTTAAACATGCCGATTTTTGAATGACCATCTTTTTGTTTTAATGTCGTAATGTCTTGATTTAATTGTCGTTGAACTGCTGTCATTTCAGGCACACTGGCAGGATTATAAATGAGTTGTGGAAAACACAGGCCCTTACCAATACCTCCTCATATTGCAACATAAGCAGTATTAAAATATTCACCACAAGTTCAGGGACATTAAGACTCATTTTATGATCTGTAAATGTTGATTTTAAGGTTTGCACATGCAACTTTTTAATAAAATCTTGTAATGTAACGGATTACATCTGAACTCCCCCGTAAGAATTAAAATACACAAGTGCTTCTCTTCACTCTTCCTTCAGCAGAGTGAGTCATCTACCTAGCTGAACCCTTGATTGGGTACATTCGACCTATTGCATTTGAGAAGTTTATACGTGAATTTGAAATCCCCATCTTGAAATGTAGGCCTTGGTAATGAAGCGACAAACTCGGGTCCCTCACAGCAATGATGATTCCACGCATACGGTGTTTAATGCTCATACAAGAGTTATTGGAATCAAAGTTGAAGCAGACCATTTTTGTTGATGGCCTACAGGTTATGAAAACCATAAGTCTAAACAGGGTTGGAACTGAATTACTGCCAGCATGATTCTCTTTAGAAGTGGGATCTGAATGTACACACTCTTCAATGTTCAATTTTTGTTTATGTAAAATGATTTTGCTTTTAATTGCTCATCTGTACATGTTGAAAATGAATGATCCTTTATTGCTCCTTTCTGCAGCTTTGACAGTAATTTGCGAACAAGAGTTGAGGAGCCTTGTATTGACAATGGAAGTTATTAAATACTCCCAGAAAGCCCAATATGGTTCTGTATGATCAAATGTCATTAAAACATTTAATATCTTGGCATTGTAGTATGTAAAATGTAATGTTCTCATTAAGACGGAAGATTCACAGTGGTTGTACCCCCCCCCCCCCCCCTTTATAAAAGATGCCTAACTTGTAGAATACATTTGAAAAACAGTTATGTGTAAAATTACAAAACATTTGACTTTGGTTAAGGCTTCTTAAAGATTGGGCTAATTCTATCTATGCTTACAGCTATAGGAACATGTCTAAGAAGTAATTGATTGTCTGTATCGATTGAAGTGGCCAAGTCAGAAGCACATTTGGAGCGCTTTATTCAGTTAGTCCAAATGGCATCATGGGTACAGGGATGTGCAAGCTTAAGGGATCTTCTTGGATAAAATCTTGTTCGCGAGCTGCTGTGCACCTCCAGACCAAACTAAGCAGCAGGGAACCGAAGTTCCGCTTTGCAATCGGTTCGAGACTGGTGCAATTCGTATGAAACACACCGGAGATTGCACTGAATAAATACGCAACGTGCAACAATTTCAAAGATTGTACGGAGTTACGGTCCATATAATGAAATCAGTCAGTTGAAATAAATTTAATTGGACCCTAATCTATGGGTTTGAAGTCTCAAGTTTTGAGGGAGCATCCAGTTGGCCTACTAATACCCTGGTGAGGAAGACGAGCCACAGATGAGCTTCCCCGAGAGACTCTTTCTGAGAGTTTGTGCAGAAAATCTTTGGTTGTGCAAACCCACAGTTTCATCAGATGTCCAGGCGGCTGGTCTCGGAGGTAAAGAAGCCGAATGCGGAGGTCCTGGGCTGGCCTGGCTTCGCAGGGTATGTTGGACGCGGCTTATAGTAGAGAAATCAAGATTAAATTCTTTGCAGGGATGTCCTCCACAGCTGTTGCCAATCGCACGCTCCCTCAAAACTTGAGACATCTGTGGCATTGTGTTGTCACAAAACCGCATTATTATAGAGTGGTATAGAATTGTACCCGGCACAAGGTGCACCTGTGTAATGATAATGCTGTTTAATCAACTTCTTGATATGCCACATCTGTCAGGTGGATGGATTATCTTTGCAAAGGAGAAATGCTCATAAATGGGGATATAAACAAATTTGTGCACACAATTTGAGATTTGCCTTTTTGTGTGTATTGAATTTCACTGGGATCTTTTGTTTCAGCTCATGAAACACGGGATCAACATGTTGCCTTTGTATTTTTGTTCAGTCTATTTTTAGCTTTGTGCATCAGTCTATACAATCCGTTCCAAATTAGCAGACAAGTTTGAAAGAGTTCCAGGAAGTGTTGACACCCTTCATCTCCTGCAGTCCAGAATTGTCAGACGGATGCACAACTGGAGTCTGTAGATTCCTCCCGTTTACAGCTGTGGCCTTTTGCATTTCTAGGGCAGTGTATGTATGAGCTTTCGGTGTCAGGCTTTGCGTAATCAACGTTCTTATAAAGCAGAAGAAACTCTTAGTTATCAAGGGGGAGAGATACTCATGCGCTGAATGCTTTTCCACAGGCAAAGAGGAGGCTGGAGCTGGATGACACTGAGCAATATCTTAGTGAACCAGCGAAGACTCCTAAAGGGAAGGGCAGAGCCTCAACCAGAAGCATCACCAGCCCCAAAAGTAAGGCCCGTCCTGGATACCGATAGATCCAAATCTCAGAAACAGTTTACCCTTTCTTGGTTTGCATTCTACAATTTGTGCCCATCTTTTGAATGTGGATCCAGTGGATATTAAAGGTGAAAGGATTTGTGGGAGCCAGTTCAGTCTAACTTAAAACTTATCCATATGCTTTGCTAGATTCTTCTTTTGCTCCAAGTGGCTTTGTGTGTGGGGTGTAGGAAAGTTTACAAAGGTTTACTCAATAATCAGTTAAGACTAATGCAGTCTTTTATCAAGCAATCCAGAGGTTGAAGGTTCCTAAAATTATGGTTTTATATATCTTTGTTTTGCTAATGAGTAAATAAGGTGTATGGGGATTTTTCCAGTTTGATTCCATCATGTAAACAACAGTTAATAATGTCCATTTTAGATTTTCAGGTTTCAGGATGTCGTATCACAACTTCCCGGATGGTGGAAAAACTAGAAAAGCACTGGATTTGTTTTCCCAGCGGCAACTCGAGTCCATGAATTCAATACTACTTTAGCATTAACGTCTTGCCCCTTAATAGCGTGATTTCTCATTTTCTTTCAAAATGTACACTCGCCCAAATACACAACTGTGGGGGGAGAAAAAAAGGCAAAAGCAAATCAATGTGGTTTTAAAAATTGAATAGTAATTTTGCATAATACAGAACTGATATGACTCGTTTCAATGATTTTTCTTATTTGTAGTTACCGCACGGCTTCATATGTATTGGATTCATCATTGCCAAGTCCCTGATTATTTTGCATACTGAAACGTGATTTGTATTTATTTTTCATCCTCCCTGACTCTTCCTGGTCGCTCAGAAGTGGAGGAAATGTTTTGGTAATGCTACATATAACACACAGTGCTAGATTTGAGTTTATTAAATTACTAAAACTTATTGAAATTTGATTCTTCTGAGAGCTTTTCGTACAGTATAGCTCCCTTTTTCATATTTTAGACAATTGAGTATTTCAGATCTACCTCAGCTGTTTTCATTCAAGTGTGCATAGCTGGCAGTCATATACTAAGAATAAAAGAAACCATAATACTCGCGTGTATCCATGTCTTCAGTTTCTTAAAACTGTTTCCAGGATAAAAATGTTACTTTGTGAAAGTGTAGGTGTCATTAGGAATTAGACTATTTGGTTGAATTGCATGCAACTTTAAAATATTGATAGCGTTTGATGAATCCATAAACGCATAACCTTTTACTATGTGCTCAACTTTTAATTAGTGTCTAAATCTTTTAACAGGCATGTTCTCTGTGCATTGTATTTGCTGATGCCTGTTGATTACAAGGGCAGATACTGGGATGTCCCTCTAGTTCCATCTTCTCTCTAAAAAAAAAAAAAAAAAAAAAAAAAAAAAAAAATATGGGTCGATCGTGTCATGTGGTTCTTATTTTACAGACGAGGAGAAAACATTATGGACGACAGTCATACCGGCATTACTTCTATGTGGACTACTGTTTTTGTTGACTTCCACAAAACTGTTATAGCTGTTTTTTGCTGAATAGTCCAAACTGTTGTAGCAGCCATCACCGCAAGAGTCATTTACTTTTTTGCAAGCAGTGCAAGCCGTTTTGTGTGTTAAGGCCTGTGCCACCATCCCGTGGAGATATCCGGTCTGGTGGAGGATGGAATACATGCCAGATATTATTATTTTTTCCTAAAATGAGTGTCTTGGAAGTCTGATAGTAATATATTGCTACCTGATAAGGTTCCAGTCATACCTGTTCAAGCCCACTGAAGCAAATACGTTGCTCTTTAATTTAAAATGCAAAAGACCTCTGTGAATTATAACTTACCCACAGTTCTTGCAGCACGGTGTCACTTCAGTATACATGGCCATTGTTTCACTGACCTTACCTGAGAACTGTGGTTGTTTGTGGTAATGGCAAAGCTCAAAGTTAATTGGATTTAGAAAATAAATGAATCTTCTCAAATGTGTTTTTTCCAGAGGTGTTTGTTCTGTAAACTGACATTTCACAACCATATTACTCTCCCCCTTCTCCTTGGGTTTGTTTGGGGGTATTGTATTCAGTCAGTTGCAGTATCTTCTGTAGAAGGGAATGCTGATCTATAGCAATTACACTATAGTCCTATATCAATGTAAAGTACACTAAGTTGATAATCTGATTTTATATATTTATATTCAAATTTAGTTGCTTTAAAGCTTGCAGTCGTGACACTGAAGTTAGAATTAATGTCATATACACAACCTACTCCACACATCAAAAGCAAAACCAAAAACAAACATAAATGGAGAATTATTACGAGTCTCTGAATATCCCTGTGAGCACAGTCTACTCAGTCATAAAGGAAGGGATGGTGCCTTGTATCACCCAGACACTGCCTAGATCAGACCATCCCTCCAACCGGAGCAGCAGAGCAAACTGGAAACTGGTGAGGGATGACACTGTGAGGATAACAACTATGAAAGAGCTGCAGGCTTCAATGACTGAGATCGGAGAAAATGTGCATCGGTCAAAAATATCCAGAACACTTCACAAAAAACAACTATGATAGGATGGAAGCAATTGCTGAAAAATAAGCATCTCAAAGCACCTGATTAATCCTGAAAAAGGTTTTGTGGCCAAACCAGAGCAAATTTGAACTTTTTGGTCTTAATGCCAAGGTTTACATTTGCCACAGACCCAGCACTGCACATTTCCCAGTTGACACCATCCCTACAGACTGAAAGGCATGTTAGGAGTGAAGGAAAATTTGATGGAGCAAAGTACAGGCAAAGATTAGAGGAAAACCTGTTGCAGTCTGCAAAATACTTTAAAAGGGTGAAAATGCACGTCTGCAGGACAATGACCCAAAGCACAAGGCTAAAGCTACATTGGAGTGGCTAAAGAATAAGAAGGGAAATGTCAAGAAGAATGGGCAACAGTTGCACGCAGCTAGTGTGTAAAGTTGGTAAAGACTTACCCAAAGAGACTTGCAGCTGTAAATGCTGCCAGAGGTGCTTCCGCCAAATATGTAGTTTGATGGGTCTGAATTTTTATGCAATCAACATATTTCTGTTTTTTAATCTTTACTTTTTGCTGACATTAAACAAAAATTAAAGTATGTTTTGTTATTTCACAAAATGGGACACCATACGAAGGGTCTGAATTGTTTTTCAAGGCATTGGTTGTATGTTATACATACACACGTTTAGTTTTACTAAAACAGTTTAAGAAAACTTAATAAACCAATCTGTTGCGTCAGTGTTACAGAAAGCTCCATCAGGGACTTAAATGAATTTAAAATCTTAAAAAAAAAAAAAAAAAACATACTATAAAATGGTATTGCATTTTTTTTCACAAGGGATTGTTTTCCTGCGTCACTTGTTTCCAGGTTTCTATTTTATTTATGCATATCAGCATATGTACATTATATGTTTTTGAAGCTGAAGCAACCTCTAAACAACCTGATATACAAAAGACAAAAATTTTGTGTGGATCGTACTCCAATAAAAGTTATAGTTCACCCTATGAACACATTTGATTGTGAAAATTACACCGTTATGTTAGAATATTGGAAAGAATAACTCGGTCTTCAATGTTTTTCCTGCAGCTGTGGACACAGCAATGTTTTGTGTTTTCTACAGAAACAAATTACTGCCGAGCAAAACTTTGAAACTCTTTAACGCGATTTATTAGATAACAGACTCGGGATGCTACGAGGACAATGAATCCGAGGCTGCTTTCGTTTTTCGCTATCCAGGAAGATATGATATGACACATCCTGAAAGACTGATTTTGACATTCTATTAGTTGGTGTCTTTTAAGTTTGAAAGTGTGAAAAGTTGCTTATATGGTCAAACTGGAAAAATGCTATACATCTTACATATACACTAATTGTAACAGGTGCAGATGCCTAAAATCATAATTTGAGGAACCTTGCTAGTTAACCTGTAAGTAAGGAATTATTTTTTTTTTTTTAAGTAGATTTTACAAATATTTCTTGGCAGGTTTAAGGAGAGTTTGAATTTATTGCTATAAAAGTTCCATATATTTTCCCGTATTACCTTAAGTGTAAACACGACTTTAGACTTATATGTACCTCAAGCTTTGCTTTAATTTTGTGCAAATTGTCTGTGTGGGGGGGGGGGGGCAACACACTACATTATTCAATTTAGCTGAGGCGAAATGTCTCGGCTGACTTGAATGCTTGTAGTTTAGGTACATAAGAGCAGAGCAGGCCTGTGACAGATAAGGACGCTGTCTTTTTGCAGCTACGAAGTCCTCCTCGGAGAAGACGCGCTATGACACGTCACTGGGCCTGCTGACAAAGAAGTTCGTGCAGCTCCTGGGTCAGTCGTCGGACGGTGTGGTGGACCTGAACAGGGCAGCCGAAGTCCTCAAGGTCCAGAAGAGACGGCTCTACGACATCACCAATGTGCTGGAGGGCATTCACCTCATCAAGAAGAAATCCAAGAACAACATTCAGTGGATGTACGTATCTTCTGAGGGTGGTGGGGGGGGGGGATTATAGTGGGTCTGTATCAGTTTTTGCCAAACAAGCCCTCTAGGGAAAAGACTAATGATGATGTGGCACTTCCTTATTTCCAAAAGAAGTCCTGTTCTATCATTTCCCTAGGACTTCCCCTATCCTTGTGCAAAATATGTCTAAGATTTGAAGTTGATCTAAATCCAGGGTCCTGTTTTAGGAGTAGGAACGTGACTATTGCAGAGATGATCACTAATACATTTTAGTTATTGGTAAGCATTCTCACATTATAAAATGTATGGTCACACACAGTTTTAGCATCTTCATATAATCTGAATGTGCACAAGGAAGAGCATTTAAAAAAACCAAAAACATAATAGTCTGACCTGTTCAGTATACATTGCTTTATTGTTGTTCAGAGAACGCTCCACAATATCTTTATAATATGCTTTCCTCCTAATGTTATTTGAAAATGTGAAACTATTAAAGATAAAACGAAACCAAACAGAATGAGTGTAGTTACTTTAGCAGGTCATGCTGTAAATTATCTACAACTACAGGGAAAACGTCTTGCAGTACTGAAAAGTTCTTTAAAAATCCTCAGACTGAAATGAAGCACCCTTTAATGAGGAGGAAATCTGAAACTGGTACCAGGCATAATTGAAGGGGTTTTGAAGCATTTGTCTTGCTGAGCAATTAAAAGTGAATTTATCTTGCGCAAGCCCTGGAATCTAGTTACATGGCCGGCAGAAATTCCTTCTGATCCAGAATGGAGGGCCGGGGGGGTCCTTGCTTTCTCTACAGGGCAGCCAGTCAGTACAAGAATAGTGTTTTTTAAACTGGAGCTTCAATACCCATTCTAGGCTTTTTCATGAATGCACTCTGAGGCACATGTAATGCCATACCTCAGTCCAGGATCCTTTTTTCAGTTCTGTGTTTATCATACAGGGGAGGTTTTGAAAATATAGTTTTAAAATTTTAAAAATATATTTTGGGCAGCAGCAACTGGCTTTAAAACATAATGTTTTTCAACCCACGGTTTCAGTTAGAAAGTGACATTTTAGAATGTTTTCGTCTTTGCGATGAGGTGAAGAAACACCTTAACGTGTTGTCCTCTCCTCGTGTGCCGCTGGGACAATGTGTTCTGAAAAGGTTTAGAAAGAAAACGTACATCTTTGATATTTCATTTATGTTATGGAGATGGGGGAGGCGTGGGTGTTGAGGTCTGGGTAGTGCTTCAATACATAGTGTATACGTTTGGTGTCTGAGGCAGGATGTGGGAGACTTTTTTTTTTTTTAAGCATATCCTAAACTCAGGAGGCCTGAAATGGCCTTAACTGAATTCTATATGGAAACACTGTGGCCATTGTTAGCAGGGTAGGTTGGCTGTAGTTCAGCTGCTAGGCTTTGCCCATCCAGCACCAGATAGTCAGCTGCTGTCAGAGGTCAGAGGTCAGAGGTTCCTGCCAGTGAGTCTTCATAGTGCTTACGTTGCACACTGCTGGTTTTCTAATGGT
This sequence comes from Amia ocellicauda, assembly GCF_036373705.1. Taxonomy (NCBI): domain Eukaryota; kingdom Metazoa; phylum Chordata; class Actinopteri; order Amiiformes; family Amiidae; genus Amia; species Amia ocellicauda. The sequence goes on from NC_089867.1 coordinate 6,462,271, forward strand.
TTTTATCTACAGTTCAACAGCTGGGTGTGTTAACTGGTTGAAAGGATTTCCCCAAGATAGCTCATGTTGCAGAGACTACTATGCTACAAGTCATTGTTTATGCACAGTTTAGTTATTTAAATTTTTGTATGTATAAAGAAAGACCTCTGTTCCCATGACAAACTTGTTAAATCAGATACTGAATACAGGTTTTCCCCAGTGCTTTTATTCATTGATTTATTTGTGCAAATTGCATGTGTATATTGATTTAAAAAAAAATGTAGATATTATTTTGGCCAGCGTGAGTATTGTTCTTGTTCCATATTCCTGCATGAGGTGCCTAAATCTCTGACCCTGTATTATAACGAAGCCGGGTGCTGGTAATGGCTGGCCCATTGTTTGAGAGTGCTAGAATTTGTTTGTGTGTCACTACTGTTGTGTGACCTGTGACCTATCTGCACGGATAGGGGCTGCAATCTGTCAGATGATGGGGGGACTCTGAACCGCTGCCAGAGCCTGAGCAGGGAGGTGGCTGAGCTGAGCCAGGAAGAGAAAAGGCTGGACGAGCTCATTCAGAACTGCACCCTTGATGTTCGGCAGCTCACCGAGGAGACGCACAACCAGAAATATCCTTTCGTTGCGGGTCACTCGACTTCCCTTTGTAGGGGCGTTTTTGTGGTGCATTGATTCTTCAGTTGTGAGCTTATGATCCGGTTCGGTCTGCTTAGTGGATCGTACTGAAATTCACCCAGTCTGTCCTGTTTCAGAAGAGCTGAACAACCCCCTCCCCCCCCAGCCTAGATTGCAATCGTGGTAGTAAACAGTTTAAAAATGTCAGAAGTGAATGACATGTAGAGTCTTAGAGAACACAACATCTGTATTTATGATCAGTCCAGATGTCTGCGATATGACAGTCAATAAAGTATTGCTTTGTTGCATTAAAAGCATATTAAAAATTGACTTGGAGATTTTAATGCATAGCTTTCTAACTTTAATGCTGTTGAGATAACCCTAGCTTGACAATCCAAATATTCCACTACAACTACAATCAGTTTTTATTTGTTATAGTGCCCTTCGCAAGGTTGCTTCACAGAATAGAAGTTATTGTAAATATTATAAATAAAAACTTTAGGCACTATGTTTATTAGGAAAAGTGTTATTTTCCCTGTCCATAGGCACTACGTTTATTTGCCAGCTGCTGCGGTTAAAATGGCACAGTGTCCCAGAGGCTCACCTCCGCTCCTCTGTTCAGAAATTTTAAGTTTTCTATGATTTCGGAGCCTGGTTTTCATTCTTTAACCATCCTCACATTTGCGTACGTAACGTATCAGGACATCCGAAGGATCCGGAGCTTCAGAGATCAGACTGTGATCGCGGTGAAAGCTCCCTCGGAGACTAAGTTGGAAGTGCCCGATCCACAAGAGGTGAGCAGAGTGCTGACCAGTGTGTTGTGTTTACGGGTTTGCTGAGGAAGCGGTTATTACTCAGAAATGGCAAATCATGTAAATACTGTGCATTATACCTGCATACTTGGTGGAAGACATGGGTATTGTTAAATAGTTTGGGTGTTAAAGAAAATGTTGTAGCTCAATAGATATCTCAGTGCTTCATATGAAAGTCCACAACACCACATCCTGATTTTTATTTTATTTTCCCTCAGAATCTGCAAGTCCACTTAACCAGCACACAGGGTCCCATAGAAGTTTTTTTATGTCCAGACGAGAATATCCCCAACAGTCCTCTTAAAAACGCCTTGGACCTGAATGGAAATACGTCTCCTTTGGTGAAAGTGTTACAAGGTAAGCACCTTCTCGCAATCATGCACACCTGGACAGGACTTTTGAAGTGAGTGTTTAGGGAGTCCCAGTAAAGAGTAATTTGCTGTAAAATAATAATTCAGAAATAATGGCCTCATTATATTATACATGGCGAGGCACTCATACTGATGCAGGGTCATACATACAGCTCTGCAAAATGTATACATGAAGTCAAATTACCTGAACAGCCTCAGTTTCAATCCAAGTAGATCTAGCTATTCCATTGAAACTGTTATTGATAACCTACATTAATGTTGAATATTGAAATCCATATGTTAAGGATAACTTAACTCTGATATTAGTATTGATTTGTTAAAAGCACTGAGGCTCGGTTTTGTAAGTGTGAAATCTATTTTGCGGAGAATACGGAGGGAATCTTGGAATTCTGGGGACAAAACGGAATCAGGCATTTGAACACACCGATCAGCCATAACATTATGAGCACGGACAGGTGAAGTGAATAACACTGATAATCTCGTTATCATGGCACCTGTCAGTGGGTGGGATATATTAGGCAGCAAGTGAACATTTTGTCCTCAAAGTTGATGTGTTAGAAACAGGAATAATTGGCAAGCGTAAGGATCTGAGCGACTTTGACACGGGCCAAATTGTGATGGCTAGACGAGCGGGTCAGAGCATCTCCAAAACTGCAGCTCTTGTGGGGTGTTGCCGGTCTGGCCATACAAATGCTTGAACATACAACAAAATACACAAAAACCTATATTAAAACACAAGTGCAATTGCTCTTTTCTGCTTCTTTTCTCCTAGAATCCGGCTCCTTGGTGCCCGATTGTCCAGTGACGGTGTCCAGCATTTCTCCCCTGACATCCCCCATCACCAGCCTCCTACAGCAGACTGAGGACCAGATTGCCACAGTGGAGGGGCCTTTCGTAAACTTATCTCCTCCCCTGATTCACGAAGACTACTTACTGAGCCTAGGGGACGAGGAGGGAATCAGTGACCTATTTGACGCGTACGGTCTAGACACACTCCCACTGGACGACCTCCTTTGCAACTGATGTGCACCCCATTGGTCTGGTTGGACTAACCATCTAGAAGGAACCAGGAGGAGACCCTTTCGGCCAATGAGAAGTGCATATCATTGGATGCCTAGGGTCTCTTGCGAAGATCCGTGACGGCGAAAAGCGGATTGCCTTAACTTGTACACCTCCTGCAAGGGTACAGCGGATTTTAAACCTTGATGTGAGATCTGCCTTATGAATTTGGGCACGAACCCTCCACAAACATTGCGTTTCAGGTTGCCACCGTCTCCTTTTCCACAACAGCAAAGCGGCTTTTTACAGAGTACAGAATAAAGTTGGCCGGCCAGGGGATTTTTCCGCTTTGGAATTAGTAAATCAGTATTTCTGTTTTCTTCTTCAAATGCTTTCTTCACCCAGCCATATGTGTTCATGCAATGCTTTTCAGATGCTGTCAGAGATTAGAAGATAGCACAGTCACACCCAACACATTTTTGAAGCCGTCGGCAGTTCTTGAAGGTCAACTGCTCCACTCATTAGGGTTTCAGTATAGGGGTCAACTATGCTGTTTTTGAAGGTGTCTGTATGACCATCTGGTTGTGGTTCAGGGGTGAAATAATACAAAAAATATAATAAAGGGAGTTCCTTAGTGTCGGAATAGAAAATTGCCCTGGAATGAAGTGTCCTCGCTACACTAGTATTATGTTCCCTAATCTCTTGGGGGAGATTATTTATTTGAGACAGAAAGAGAAAAAAAAAAAAAAGTTATACATCCTGTAGTTTAGTCTATTAAGGAAAATGCTTGTTATTTTTTTTGGTTTTGTTTTGCAAGTAAAATGAGTTACATTTCTTCTAGTGACTAAAGCACAGAAGCTGGCAGGCCTATATGTTTCATTACACTCCAAGGCACCTCGGTTCACCACTGGGATCAAAGAGATGGAAAAGGCGTTCTTCTTGTCGGTCCTGTTAGACTTATGCATGGTTTCCTAGTTTAGCTCTCTAACCTACTCTCTGAAGCAGTTATGCGAGTTAGTATTGTCTGTCTAGGCCACGGTGCGAGCGTCACAGAGCTTCAGGGTATGTTTCTGTAATTGTCATCACGTTCTCCTGTTCAGGTGATAACAGTCACTGCCCACCATATCATACAGCAAATCTTCACTGAAACATGGCCACGTTGTTCTGGACACGTGCGATTTACAAGCATAGGTGAGCTTTAATTGAGATCCATGCAATTGAAAGTAATCAATGTCTGTTAAATTCACAGTGTAGAGAGTTATATCTCTACTGATGTAAGAAATCAGCATTTTTGTTCTGAACTGCCTGATTAGTTATTTAAAGCAATTGGTGGGGAAATACTGCTCCCCTCTCAAAATCATAATTTGCTATGGTCTGTCTCCAAACGAAACCTTTTTCGCACAATCTTGACTCACTTTTCAACCTATTTTCACCCATTAGTAGAGTGTCTACAACTCTTGCAGTCTTTGGATCTGACCAAAGGGATTCTGTCCACCCTTATCAGAACATTAAATCTGTAAAGAATGGAAGATATGCTTTTTTTTTTTACACAGTAAAATTAGTTCAGGCATGCTTCAAAATGATTTGAAAGAGAAACAAAAGAAACCAGAACCATTCATTTTCAGTCATGTTCAATTCATGTCTTCTCTGTTTTGGAGAACTTTTGATTCTAACTCACAATGCCAAAGCTGGTCAGATATATGAAGTTGATGGAAATTTGAATTACACTGCTAATGCTCAGCCAATGACATTTTCTAGGCGTGGTCCAGCTGCATTCTTGTGGGAAGATCTGGAAGGTTGTGTTAGACGTATGCTTGAGCTTTATCTTTTTAAATTTTATCTTTAACTTCTCCAAATGCATAGGTCTTCCTCAAACAAAGACCCACATGCTATAAAGGAATGTAATGCAAGCCCTACCCACACCACACTAAACTCTCAGTTCCCCATGCACTTTAGACCCTCCCTGACAGACTCGTGTACGAGTGGCAGGGAATGGGAACCACAAGAGCTGTTGGCACCAGTGGGGGACAGGTGGTAAAGCAGCTGTGCTAAACCAGGTGTGCTGACACATTGCACTGACAAGGTGCAAAGGGTTGAATACATTTTAGAAGAAGCAGGTACCTCCTTTGGGGGTGGGTGGGACATCTTTGAAGAATATAAGACTTAAATTGAATTCTCGTTTTAAAAAGATGTTTGTTTAGGTTTGCCATGTAATCTCCCTCCTCTGCCTTTTTAATATAATCATTGATTTAGCCTGAATTAGTGATTCACCCTCCTTGGTGCAATTGGCCCTCGCTTATCCCGACCTTTACTCTGTCGTTGCTGTGTTATCTGACATTAGGTTGGGTATTAATTCAATCTTGCAAATATTGTCAATGTTTTCAGTTCACTATGGACCATAGTCTGGATTTAGTCATTTTAAAATGTAAATGTTTTATCCGCGTAGTTATTTAAAGGGAACGTGTTTTGCTTTTATGGTATTTTAAATTCTTTGGATTTAATGCTGTGTCCACCATTAATTCAGATATTTCTCACACACTATGTATGTGTTTATAAGCCCTGAAATGTCCAGTTGAGATCTGCTGCAGTTTGGAGAATAATTGTGCCGAGGAAGTGACTTGTTGTCCACAACCTTGAAAGCTCTTTCAAGTCGACGTATTGTCATTGAAGCAGTGCAATGGGAAACTGGTCAATTCAGCTGGAGAAGATTGCCGCTCTGATTCAAACGTGATGAAATCAAGGTTTTATTTAAAATGTGTTGCTTAGTATCCCTGCTTTTTGTGGGTTTGACCGTTTCTACATTGTTAGAAGTCCTTGTAAGAAGCTATAATGCTGTGGTACACTTTCACTTGCACATGATGTAATTGTACATTATAGCAGACTACCTCTGAACCTTGCTTAAAGTCAGTAATGTTTTGCTAAAGATTGCTACTGGTCTATGGCCTAATGAAGCTTTTTCTAATTTCCATTTCTATATTCATGATGTCGGAGAGAAGATGGTAAGCGCTTGACAACTTTCAAAACCACATCTGTACATTTTGTAATGTTATGTGCGTCTGACACATAAGCTGCCTTTGACCTCTCTATACCCCCCCCCCCATGTTTTACAAGATTTCTTAATGTTCTTTCAAATGATCAGTTTCATCAAGTAAAACAAAATACTGTCCAATGCTGAGTAGGTTTAAAATTGTTCTTTTTATGTTTTGATGGTACAAATGTAATGTTATATTTGGGACATCCCTGAGAGAAATGTTTGAATATGAGAGCCCCCTAGTGGTTGTAAAAGCAAAATTTCCACAATGCAGGATTTCATAGGATCTTTTTAATGTTGGTATCAAATCATGTTTTGAACAGATGTGTCGAGCACCAGAAGAATTGCAATGCGTGTGTGTGTGTGTGTGTGTGTGTGTGTGTGTGTGTGTGTGTGTGTGTGTATACTGACATCACTTCACCTTTGTTGGAACGTGAAGTTTGTGCCTTTTGTCAAATGCAAACTTTTCTTTACCAAATATGTACTAGGACAAAATGCTTATCTTTACCACTGTGCTAACAGGCTGGTTGTAATGCTGCTTCAAAATAATCCCCTTTCCCCCAGTTGTTACATAAGAAGTTAACCATAATGCCATGTGCTATGGTTGCTTTTTCCCTATATAACCTAATGTTGGTGTTTTTATTTTATTTGTACAAATCTTTATCACTCAAATAATTATACCTATCTGTAACAGTTGTAAACAAGCCTATTTATACCATTGATTCCCACCTGTGGGAAAGATTTCCAATATGGTAATTTCTTGTAATTCACAAAATGGATACCCGTCCTCTTCCAGATTGGCTTAAATATTCATATTTTAAATTCAACTTATAGTCACTTTTGTAATATTAAATAAACTGGCATCAGCCTCTTGTGCAGCTGTTTTAAAGTCTTAAAACACATTAGTGCCATTGAAATATCTCTGCAGATAACTGTTTCAGTAGGTCATTTGGGGCTAATTTTTCAGTGTCAGTGCTAGAATTGCTACAACTTGTTTGTATAGTACAATTTTTGTTTGGCAGTATAGGTAGAAGCACAACACAAGGTACCAACCTGAAAGTGTTTAATAATGTTGTGCTTATTTCCCCCCACACACAAACACGCACGCACACACAATTTTGTGAGAAAGGTCTGATAATAGGTCTGATTTAATTTATATCCCTTTTTTCCATGTAAACTAAATACTTAATTTATGACTGTTTTTGTTTCTTAAATATCTCTAGACAGATTTCTACAAATCCCCTCATACCATTCCTAATAATAACGGAACAAAACTCACTTTACATTGCAATGCCCAGCCAATGCCCCCTGAAAACATGCTGTAAAATATTCAGATCATTAATTTTGCAGCTCAGTGTTTACACCCTACTAATCCTTCACTTTTCAAGTGTCTCTCTCCTGAGGATGGGGGTGAGCTTGTACAGTAGGGAACCCAAACCAAGAACACTAGGGAGAATTGCCAATAACTGGACTATGATGCCCCCTGGCCCATGTGTGTTTTGGTAAATGTATACAGAGCACTTTCATATCCATCAATATCACATAGTTTATAGGTTTATAAACATGAACTATATTCTCACACATGTATTGATACATGTATGGCGAAGACAACAAACACTAAACAGGTTGACTAGTTGAATACTTGGTGGGGGGGGGGTTGTACCTCTGATTTGTTAACCGTTGTCGGTTTAGTTTAGGCTGGTACACATCTGTAGAAATGCACTGAATATTGAAGGTATCGTTCTTGCATGGTACACTGACTTTATTATACAATTTCAAAATACATCTGTGCCTATTTAAAGTTAAGTCTGCAATAAATGTACTGTAACACAGTTTCTAATGAACTGTCCCCATCTTTTAAAATACTGCCAGACTGTTTGAGTACAGGCAAAGCTTTTTTTTCTCTTTTTATCAAAATGAATTGTATATAACATTGGGAATTATTTAAAGGTAATGTTTTATATGTGTGCATGGTTGTATTTGTGTGTTCAGTGAATGAGGTTGGGAATTTTCGGATTTCGTTTTGTTTGTTCTGGAAGTGTGATTTTTTTTTTTATCCTTTTTAAATCTATATGTTCAAGTAATCTTGCTGTATTTTCTGTTTTCTGAAAAGCTTTGATATTGCTTCTGTACATGGAAAACGTCTTTGAACAGTCCGACAGATGTTCCTCTCCTTTCCCGTTTATGCGATTGTGAATTTATTTTGTTAATCTGAGAAGGTCTGAAATTCACCAAAAAAACAACAAAAAAAAAACAAAAAAAACAACAACACTTGAATAAGAGCAATAAAATCTAAGCAACCTTGAAAGAAATGACGGGTCTTATTCAAAACAGCTGGCTCTGAAGACTTACACATTCAAAATGTCAACCCCCCTTTTTGTTTTTTGGTCGGCCCCTTTATTCTAGGTGGCTTATGAGGTAAACGTGTCGATATAATTACACAAAATAATAAAAACTCTAGGTATCCATGTAGAGTTCAGTGGGCAGAGGATAAAGGTATGCCAGCTTCTGGTCCCGCTTAGGTAACAATTTTTGTTTTCTTTTCAGTGAGGAGAAATGAAGTGTCCCCTGCCACATAGTACCACAACATGTATAAAATGAGCTCCTCCTTGGTTCAGATTGTGTGCCAGAACTGATGATATATTTAGTGATTAAATAAAAACAGGATCCTGGGGTATTTTAGGACATGTTAAACATCAGTGCCTGCTTGTCTGAATGGTGTGTAGTCGTGTGGTGAATTGTGATGGGGTAGGGGTAGTGGTTATATAATTAAGGCATTTTCTTCTGTATATAAATATGGAATAGTCTTTTTTTATTTGGTTGACCTCCCCTCACAGCGGCACTCTTGTCCTGACCTGATGTTAAGATGAATAAGGTATTAAACTGTAAGTGAGAATGGAAAGTGGCCAATCAGGCACCTCCACAAATGGTGCCAGGCCAAGGCTGCTACAAATACACATCATTTGGTTTTAAGAAATGATTTATACAAAAATAAACTATAAAGGGCAGCTGTGTCAAGAAGCTGTTTTTTTTTTTATCTCATAGAAAATGTAAAATTATCATCTTTTGTATTAAGTTAATTTCCATTAATAATGGTTTATCATGCCTTAACTCAGTTAATACTCTGCCTTCAAATAGTCCTTTTGTCCAGTTACTCTATACATTTAACCTGAAATCCCAATGAGGATGTATTTTCAAAACGCGTTTCCACCCCAAGACGTTTGAACGTCCGATTCAAATAAGCGCGTTAAGAGATTTGTCTTCCTGGGCGTTCCGTAGACAAGGGTCAGAGGGGAAATCCAGCATGGCAGACTCACTTTTTGAAAACAATTTGTAGCAAGCCTGTGCAGGGAGAACAAGCAAGTGTTGGGCATTACACGTCTGGTTTAGTTTTTTTTTGTTTTATTATAACGTCTGGTCTACATTTAAAACCGGCGAACAGAGGTAAGCTTTGCGTTGTGGTTGATTTATAGCTCTCGGGAGGAACACGTGGGTGCTGTCTTGTTTATTTTCGCAGTGAACTTTTTCGCAGTGCTCTTCACACACATTAATAAAGTCTGTAATAGCAGTCGAAATGCATTTCACGAAAAATAACTTCCCCTCGGCTACCTTCCGTTTCGTTGTGCAGATTTCCAGCTACGTATACCACGCAGGAAGCAAAGCCAAAGTCTAGAAATATTATTTTTGAATGTATTATCATGTTTACTCTTTGTATAAATAGCCATTATTAAACAGAACATAATGGATATGAAATTGTCTATTTGTAGTTGGCGTGCATTGTTTTTGTGTTTAAGCGCGGGATTAACAAATGAAACTCGGTATACGTGGCTCATTGAAGACAAGCCACCTTCTGACTTGATTTATAGTCTAATATTGACTCATATTAAAATGTTTGCCTGTGAATATTAATACTGCAAAATTAATTTGATAAAACTCAGTTGTTCAGTTAAGCATTCGTCATCCACAGTGAGGATACTGTATTAGCATCATTATGCATCCTTCAACTGATTTTGTACCCATTTTTGTATTTATTGTATGTAGTCAAGTTGCACAAAATCTCTCTCTATTTATTTTAATAATGTATTCATTTTGAGCTAATGTGTAGTGATGTTAAGTAATCACATATTCTGAAGCATGCACCTTTCCAAATCAGCTGTGCATTATTGGTGTGTTAACCCTCGTCTCTTACTAATATTTTGGTTTTTGAATACATCCTCCTCACACAAGCATGGCCACTGTAAGAGTGGTATTGTATTGTCAACTGTGCAGCATGTTAAATGAATGTGTTTCCCCCCTTTTTCTTTTCTAGACCATGCCAGCTACTTGTGATTCACAGCTGGATGACATTGAGGATATGGTGTCAGCAGAAGATCCCACACCCAATAATCGTCAGTTTGCAAGGAAGAACATTGTACCAAGAGCCAGAAAAAGAAACCAACAGGAAAATGAAGAAGACCTCCAGGCTGATAGGTAAGGGTCTTCTGAATATAACGTTGTTGTTTTTTTAGTGATCAACACTTCCCCACTCTTACTCCTTGTTACATCTGTCCTTATTTTTACATGTTGAATTGCTGTTATTGTAACTGCTTAAGTACCATTGGTAAGCATGACAAACAGCTCAAATCAGAGCACTGACTTAACATTTACCAAATGTCTGCATTTAGATTTAAGCCATAACCTAGTCTTCTACCGTTATGCTCTACTTTCTTCCTAATTTTACTTTAATTAGGAATTATGTTCCATTTTGTCGTTCCTCTTATTTGAATGTTTTGTGACAGCTGTGATCCATTCTGGGTGTGGGCATCTTGTATGAAATCAAGAATTAACTGATTATAATGTCCCTCGTCCTTCTGATTTCCATGTTAAACGTGCTTCTTTTCACAGTATCATTCCTGGCACGCAGAAGATCTGGATGAAGACGTGGGGCTGCTCTCATAACAATTCAGACGGAGAATACATGGCGGGGCAGCTTGCTGCAAGTGGATACAAAATTACAGGTAATGCCAAGCTTTTAAAATACATAGGATATACACTCACCTAAAGGATTATTAGGAACACCTGTTCAATTTCTCATTAATGCAATTATCTAACCAACCAATCACATGGCAGTTGCTTCAATGCATTTAGGGGTGTGGTCCTGGTCAAGACAATCTCCTGAACTCCAAACTGAATGTCTGAATGGGAAAGAAAGGTGATTTAAGCAATTTTGAGCGTGGCATGGTTGTTGGTGCCAGACGGGCCGGTCTGAGTATTTCACAATCTGCTCAGTTACTGGGATTTTCACGCACAACCATTTCTAGGGTTTACAAAGAATGGTGTGAAAAGGGAAAAACATCCAGTATGCGGCAGTCCTGTGGGCGAAAATGCCTTGTTGATGCTAGAGGTCAGAGGAGAATGGGCCGACTGATTCAAGCTGATAGAAGAGCAACTTTGACTGAAATAACCACTCGTTACAACCGAGGTATGCAGCAAAGCATTTGTGAAGCCACAACACGTACAACCTTGAGGCGGATGGGCTACAACAGCAGAAGACCCCACCGGGTACCACTCATCTCCACTACAAATAGGAAAAAGAGGCTACAATTTGCACAAGCTCACCAAAATTGGACAGTTGAAGACTGGAAAAATGTTGCCTGGTCTGATGAGTCTCGATTTCTGTTGAGACATTCAGATGGTAGAGTCAGAATTTGGCGTAAACAGAATGAGAACATGGATCCATCATGCCTTGTTACCACTGTGCAGGCTGGTGGTGGTGGTGTAATGGTGTGGGGGATGTTTTCTTGGCACACTTTAGGCCCCTTAGTGCCAATTGGGCATCGTTTAAATGCCACGGCCTACCTGAGCATTGTTTCTGACCATGTCCATCCCTTTATGACCACCATGTACCCATCCTCTGATGGCTACTTCCAGCAGGATAATGCACCATGTCACAAAGGTCGAATCATTTCAAATTGGTTTCTTGAACATGACAATGAGTTCACTGTACTAAACTGGCCCCCACAGTCACCAGATCTCAACCCAATAGAGCATCTTTGGGATGTGGTGGAACGGGAGCTTCGTGCCCTGGATGTGCATCCCACAAATCTCCATCAACTGCAAGATGCTATCCTATCAATATGGGCCAACATTTCTAAAGAATGCTTTCAGCACCTTGTTGAATCAATGCCACGTAGAATTAAGGCAGTTCTGAAGGCGAAAGGGGGTCAAACACAGTATTAGTATGGTGTTCCTAATAATCCTTTAGGTGAGTGTATATCACTATGTAACTATTTACATACACCACTAAACGCAAACCTTACTACAGAAACCACTATCAAATTCAGACCAATTAAAAAAAATGCTTTGCAGAATTGATATAAAAGGGGAGGATATACTTTATTATGGCAGTTGACAGCCCTGTTTCCACCAGAAAGTTATAGATCTCATTTGCCTGCCTGATATGTTCCATGTTTAAAAGCTCTCATCTCAAATGCAATGCATATGCCATTATGGTGGGACCTGGACCTTGCTTCACTCTATTGCTTTTGTGGTTTGCTTAAAAGCTGTAATTCAATGAATAGGGGGTTCCACACACTACACCTGGAGGCTTCTCTTAAACCTATTAACTGAAATCTTCCCTGATGATAAAGGATTTTTTTTTTTTTTTTTTTTAGGAAAATCTAATATGTGATTTTCTTTCTCTCTCTCTCTCTCTGTATATATAATTTATGGAATTGACATTTCTTCTTATTTTGTTATAACTCTTCAATGTGGATTGGCCTAGTGATAATGAAATTAGCTCATCGTCCTGACAGTAGCAGCTTACACCTGTCCTCTGAAACATGAGCTGAAAAGTCATCTACTACTGTATGGCATATTTTTGGAGAATCAGTCGGCTATGATTTGAAGCAGTGCTGTGTAAATTGTAGGGCTCAAACTGATGCTTTTTTCTTTTATTTAAACTGGTCAGGAACACGCAGTAACTTTATTACTTTTACAAAACATTCTATATCACAGTTGGTGTTGTAACAGATGGTAGAACTCCCCTAGGAGATGAACTGAGGCTTGAGTCATCTTTTCAAACACATCTATATTGAGCCATTGATAGGGCATTTTTAGATCAGTATCACCTGCCTTGCATAAAGTATTTTCAGTCTATGCAAATATTATATCACTAAAAATGCCATACATATAGCTTTCCTTGTGCTTCTTCATCTCACCACAAAAAGCTTATAATAAATAAACTAGATCATCACCTTGACGTATTTGTAAGTGGTCCACTGTAATATCAAAATTACAGTTTATGCATCTCTTTATTCAATTTGTTCTTTCCTAGTTCAGAGTGCATTCCAACATATAGAATCTACTGAAATGACTCCCCTGTTTGGAGTTGAATTGAAAAATGCCTTGGTGTGTGGAAATGTCTTTTCACTTTTCCTACAGGATGAAATGATTTGTTCTGTGCAGAAATCCTTGATAGAGGTTTACACCTTTTTTAAGGACGTATGACCTTTTTCAGTTGATGTTGAGGTTGAGGGTGCACATTTATTAATTATTATTATTTATTTATTTATTAGCAGGGGCCCTTATTGAAGGTGCATAATTATACTTAAATAAATTATATTTTCTGAACATGTTTTGACTCATTATTACTGTGATGGAGAATCATTCTTAATCTTATAAGGAGGGGCACGCAATTGAAATATCTTATTTATAAATAGTTTTTTGTCCCCCACAGTAAATATTCTCTATGGTTGTTTGAAAGGTGGTCACAAAAATATATTGAGATTGATCTAAATGTCTCTCGGCATTTGTAGACATGTAGGAAAGAAGCAACATTTCACAGCAAACCTAAACCTCAAGCATTCGGGTCCCTGTTACTTGCTTACTCTTGAATTGACCGTACCTGATGTCTTCCCATCAGGCAAAGCTTAAACATCAGTTCAAGATATCTTAGCCAAACATTTTCTGATCATTCGGTTCTGAGTGTGCTGCTCAAATACAGTTTTCATTTTGCACACAAGATGGCACCCTATACATAGTGTGAACATCCAAAGACCAGGTTAAATCCTTTCACTTAGCCAAGTTTGTATGCATTTCTGAGGTGTGGAATTGTTGATTAAAACAAAGCATGCACATTTTTAGGCCCCTTGTTTACATTCCTGAGTTACATATTATGTAACCAAAACAAAAAAAGCAAACAAAACAGACAGTTCAATTTCCACATTATAGTGTGAAGAGAGTATATCAGAAGTTAATGGACTGTACTCGGCCTGTCTCGGCCTGTTGTGGAGCACAAGAGGCCCCTTGTGCAGTGCGTTCCTGAGCTGCTTCTGACCTGGCATCTGGTTGTTATCAACAAAGCAGTAGGAAAATAAATTCTGTGTTAAAACTAATCAGCTAGCTACGGGGTCACGCCCCATACGTCTACTTGGGCTCTGCTGATCGGACCAGAGAGTGTTCACACGGGCTAATGAAAACACGGCTGCAGTTGCACCAGCCATGACTTCAGGGGAAATATGTGAAAAGTTACTTAAAGAAGACTTAACGGTGTTAGCTTTTACAGTCTCATAATGAAAATAGAATTACTGAAGAGTTGAAAATGTTAAAACTGCACATGGCCTGCATTAGAGAAGGTCAAAAGAAAAAGTAGGTTGCATTATAGCAGATTGTTTTTACTGCCAGAATCTGTTTGCCTTGCTTATTAACTTAAAAAAAAAACATACGCAACCTCATTGAAGTCACTCTAGATAAGTGTATTATGTACCTGTCTGAGAATGCTGAAGGGGCCAATCCAAAGAATAGAAGCCATTGACCTTGATTAATAAATTCAATTGCAGTGCATTTTATATTATATTCATTAAGTCCTTAAAGTAGCTGCTTTTTCCTCTAGCCTTAACAAGGCATTATTCTATTATTGGATAATGTGACTGGAACAGTTGCTGCTCGCTTATAAAACACATGCAGCTGTGTTTTTAGAGGCTTGTTAACTGGTTCTGATCAAATTATGTCAATGGAATTTGTGAAATGGGGAAAAATAAAAACACAATCTGTTAACATAAATATATCTTAAGACAGTTTCTTAATCATTACTCAAACAAAAGTAAACCACTTAATCTCTTAACTGGCGAATATTTGGACTTCATTGCTGAAATTTTAGTGTAGCCTGGGTTTAGTTGCCACCATGGTTTTCAAATGAACAGGACTACAATACTAGCAAAGGTACAGCTGTAGCGATAGGCTGTTTGCTGCAATGAACATCTGTGGTGTATTTTGCCAACATCACATTTATTCCACATTGCGTTTTACTGTTTTGGCATAACTCCTTGTATGTATCTACTCATATGTAACTGATTTACAGACTGGTCAACTGAGGGCATGCTGACCATAAAATCCCTAGAATGAAAATTCTAAGGATAATAAAATTCCCAAGGCAATAATCAAAATGAAACTCAAATGTATTTTAAATCATTCTTTAATTAGAAACTTGTAACTCAAGTTCTACATGTAGCTAGGTTAATGTATAACAGTTCTACAATAGACTACCATTAATAAAGATAAGGAAACTTCTAATTGCACACAGATTGGGTTTTCACTGAAAAATATCAGTTAAAATAAATAAGTCAAACAATATACAGTTTTTCTTGTCTTAGAAAATAAGCAGGTGAACTTGTCTCAGACAGGTGACTCTCGGCTGTTTGTGAATTGAACCGGACAAAAAAAACCCAAAAGAATAATAATTGAATTCTTACGTTGAATTCTGTTAACAAACATAAAAATGATTAAACGTAATTATAAAGCATGAGAATTACATAGCATAGTCCAAATTAATGCAAACGGAAAAGAATACATACATCATACAGCAGATTAAGTTGATTCCTCCTTAATTCAAATAAATATAATTAATTCAAAAGTGTAATGGAGACTAATCGTTTTATACTTAAATTCCAGAGTTTGTGTTTACGGGGGTGATCTTGTGACTTGTCTCCAGTCCTGTTCTTGGCTCCAGTACTTTACTCCAGTCTTTTGCAGACATCTGAGTCTAACAAAAGATACCAAGTACATGAGTATAAGTTTGCAGAAAGGATTGAAAGAATCAAGTTTAGACGTATGAAAAATACAATCTGCACAGTATTCGCAGTGCCTGTGTGCCAACAATAACCAAGCATTCTGGGACCAAATCTAGATCAGTGTAAGGCCAACCACACTTCTTATGAACCGCACTATTATTCTTATGAAATGCTATCTAATTTTGACTGTAGACTACTCCCTGAGGTAGTCTCGAGTCCGGTTCTCAAGTAAGGTATTCAATTCTGTGTAGTATAGATGCCTCCCCAGTACCTGTGACCTTGTACTTTTCTTCTTTCAAGCCTAGCTTCCACACCGCCATTAGCAAGTCCGCTTTCACCGCGTCGCCTGCAAACTTCACGAAAGAATTGGAGCCCTTCTAGAGTATTGTGGTAACCAGAAACAAAGACTAGATGAATGAACATATTCTTTTTATTCTTTAGCATTTGTCTGATTGTCTTGAATTAGTTAGCACAGGCCTAGAACAATAGCAAATATTCCAAGGAATATGACAACCGGTCTGTATAAAATATCAAACCACCACAGAGTAGAGCAATAACATTGCAAGGAACATTTTATTACACTACTGATGGATCCATACATGAGTCTTGAAACCATTCCAGGTACTCTGAAAATCTGTAGTGTGATACTGAGGTACATGTCTCAACATGTCAAATGCAACAGTTTGTTGGCTAATCAGAATGACTGGTCAAGTGGATATAACTGTTCTGCAGGCTGCTTGCACAGTCCTGCTCACTGCACTGTAAGGTTTGGTTGGGTTACAGTTTGAGGCCGACAAAACCTAATCCAGATAAAGGGAAGTGTCTTTAGGATATTCTGTGATGACAAACAGATCTTAGTTTGCACAGTGTCTTTTACATGTCAGAATGATGTGGTTCAATAGTAAAGATAAACAATCGCTTATTGTGGCTTGCTGTAGCACACATTTACATATATAAAATCATTAAATGCCTTCCAAAATCTATTCATGTGTAATGTTCAATATAAACTACAGTGCCACTGTTTTAAATACATTAAAACTGTTTAAACAATGCTGCCATCTAGTGGGAAAGCAAAACATTGCCAGCAGGGTTCTGCATCAAACTGAAGTAATATGAAAGACACGGGACTTGTTTCATGGATTAGTGTTCTCCAGCAATACAGGTTCTAGCATGTCACCGTTAAACCAAAAAAGTGTTGATCAGCAGAATAATGACTGCTAAATAAATTGCCCACTTAATAAACAGTATCCTGAATAATATAAAACTCAATGAATAAACTATTGAGCGTGAAAGTCTTCCAGTCTGATTTTAAATGGTTTGTTTATTATTTGCAATGGTGTAATAAGGGGAGTAGACATGGCATTCAATGTATAAAGGAAAGCAATATGGTTTTCTAGCCATTCTATTCAGTTGTTCCTTCAAGGGACATCTTGAAATGTTAACACACAAATAGCTATAAGCTTGTTTTTTTCCACTTCATTCATTGTCTATAAAACTATAATACAAAAAACAGGTGGGTATGGACAGATTTGAAAACACAAGAAATAGCCTAGTAATTTCACCATTACAGATCTAGTTAAATCTGTTTTCTGGCTTCATAAAGCATTTTTAAATGTGTACTCCACGATCCCATATATCAGCAAAAAGCGCAGAACATTCTTAGTTTCACATATATATGTGAAAGTTAAATTTAAAATGTTCTCTTTCCCATCTTAAACCTGGGATGATTATAATACATGTATGATTAAATAACACTCATGTTTTTAACATTCTCTCAAAGCTTTTTTTTTTTTTTGTTACAGAAAACCATAATTTGCAGTAATATGGACAATTATAAATATTGATAAAGAATGCAACATACAGTAAGCAGTTGAGCTGAAAGGTTTACATGACTTTTTCAGCAGCCTAAATAACTTAATGAAATGCTGCTAACTATTTTTGGTTTTGCTGATATTTTACTACATACCAAGAAAAATACAATTAGGCCTACATTGTTCAAGCTGCACTACATATTTTACTGTACCCCCCCCCCCCCATATTTCCTAATAAATGGAAGATTATAAAATGTAATACGTATATTAATGTTACCGTGTTTGGGATTTGTCTTTGGAAGTTAAGTAATCTAAACCGTAATCATCAGAATTCTCATGGTTAAATATCATTTATGGTGTTGGACTATCACTGAAACTCTGAAACACTGAAATGTTTATCTTTATAAACATACATTTTTGTTATCTGATGTGTAGAAGAACATACATTTTTTTTGAGTGTTTAAGTGGCCATTAGCTGCATTTCTGTCCATGGCATGTAATGTCTGACTTTAATTAATATTGGTGCTTTGAGTGACATGAATTATTAACAACTAGCATGGAGCGAGGTTGAGTTGTTTTGTTCTCGGGTTGTATTTCTTCTTGCCGTAGACGGAGGCGGATAAACTATGGTTATAAAACACTACAGAAACCTTTTATCATAAAAACAAACAATAAATGATCCACACACACATGAAAGTGCTATTTCTTAAACTCAGTAAATTGCATGTGTCCATACTTACACATAATGAAAGAGAGTGTAATACTCCTTTGACCTTTCTTGGCCTGGTAAAATATTAAAACGGAGGACACCCAGATGATGAGAGAACTGCTTTTCAGTGACATGAATAGGACGTAATGATAGTATTAATTTGGGTACAGTTGACTAGATGACTTTAGAGTTTTTAAATTGTATTATAAAGCTGTAATTTGTAAATAATGTTTTGCATTCTAAGAATTGCAAGAATCACACAAGAATGAGTTATTGAAGGTTCTTAATAGGAAGCAGACATCTGCCAAAAATGCTTGTCTGTTAGAGATTTACTGCTCACATGAAAACTGAAGGTGAATGGCCATGCTTGTGTCATCGCCTTTCCTTTCAGAAATTTAAAAATCTTCTTATCCTGGAGATGGTCAAATATAAAGCAATTCATGGTGACCTTCCACCTTGCCAGAGATGGAAATGTCAGGTGTAAATATATTTAAACTTTTTTTCCTTTTCTACAAAGGGGTATTGAATCTTCTTATGGATTTTCAGATTTTTGTACAATTTAAGAGAGCGTTGCAGAAATCATAGGTCTCGTTCGTGTAGCGCAGAAAGACAGGAAAAACGCAACACACAGTTGTTTTCCCCTCCAAAATATTGATTTATATGTTTAGCATCAAGCTTTAATGTTAACAAGTTCAAATAAGAGAACCTCAGATGTTTCAATAGTTTAATATGCAGTCCTTTTTACGTGCTCTAGGTTTAAAGTCCTATACATTCTCTACATGTAGTCTGATGAAGATCCCTTTTGAAGTGGTGGTGTCATGTTTTTTCCATGCGACAGTTTGCAGAACATGTGCAAGTTCCCTATACTGCAGGGATGAGCCGTTACCAAAAGATTGTATTTAGCTAGCGTGTGTCCCACACACATTGCACTCTGGTACCACAAAATTGGCTGCGGGACACCTTTCTGTTTAAAAGGAAAATGCTAATCTGAAAATGTGTGCTTGTCATTCAGGGGAGTTTTCTACGCAGCTGCGAGAGGCATTAATCACATACTTCAAACGTTTTTTTTTTTTTTTTCCCTTTTGCAACATGTGAGACAATAGTCTGAAATGTGCTTAATTGTCCCAGGTCTTGGTGATCTGTAATTTTCCATTAGAAAGGAGCAGGTGCTAAATCTAACTGACATGCACAGTGTCTCCATCCAACTTGATTGGACGCTCCTCTGCTAATTAACAGCATCAAATACTCCAAGTAGACTGAACAGAGTTAATTTCTATTCAGAGTTTATTTAAAGTGCTAGTATTCAGAGAGAATTGCTCCGCACTTCACGGCGTGATCTTTTGGTTCCCTGGCGATTTATAGAAAAAAGTATTTGGAGTTTCTGTAATTGTATGTGAAGAAACGGTTGAATCTTGCGGGAACATTATTTTTGTAACGGTAATGTTGATTTGAGAAGAAGGGTTCTTCCTTGCAGGAACATGTTTCTGTCTTGAAAATTTAAGAGCGTTTTGAACTTGTGATCAGGGGTAGACGTACATTTTCAAGTCTGGGCTATGTTTTCATTAGAATAAGTCTTCTTTTATGTGAATTTACACATTAGCTAATCTGTCAGTTGCAACAAAGAACAAGTGAAACAGTCATGAATTGTAATTGTTTTTTTGGTCATAAAATTTCTCCCTGAAGGCAGTACCTAAGTAATGAAATATGATTCCCAAATCATAGGTAATGGTCTAGCAGTGTTTAAATTACACTTACAAGTAGCTCTTGATATAATTTACATTGAGATAGATATGGGACTAGTGCAAACTGTAATAGTTGTGGGTTCAAGGACTTGACCTAATATATATTTTTAAATGTATAATTTATTTTATTCATTTTTTTATAATGTAGGCTATGTAGTATATTCTGGTTTTCAATTATCTTAAACTAAATCTGTAAATAAATGAGGCATTAAGTAACTTGTTTCTCCTCTAGTGGCTTTTGTAATGCCATACACAAATTTAAAAAAACAAGTATGCATAGCATATAATATTTATAGATCGCAGTATATAGGCTAGCTCTTGATTGATTACAGTTTGATTTTAGTATGTAAGCAACATTTTTAAACTTTCACATTTAAAACTTATGTATATTTAAAAACAACCCCCCCCCCAAAAAAAAAAAAAAAAATCCTTTTGTCATAAAATGCAAGTCCTATTTTATAGTATATTGTATTTATATTTTTGGAGACCCAGATTGGCACCTAAGGAGATCTCTAATGCTGTTTCTTTAAGGTTGGAAATAAAAACGAAACCACTTTATTCTTAAGGTTTGGTCTGAATGCACATTATATAATTTATTTTCATCTTGTATATATAAATGTACTGTACAATGAGTCAAGAGTGCTTGACTCCTTGTGCAAACATACGAGGGATAGCTGTAATACTGTATATTTCCCCAAATATAAAAAGGATTGCTATACTGTATGAAAAATCTTAAAAGCTTACTGAAAGTTGATGCTTTTGTTATTTTTGAGTAATTTGATCAGATAATATGACTCAAGTTGCCACGGAGAAGACAAACCTGGTGTTTTATAGTTTTATAAACTTGCCAATCCTTTTGAAAACAGTAGTGTGGATTTCCTCCTGTTTTTCTTTTCCAGGGACAGTTTTAATGCCTTTTTTCTGGAAAGTTTTCAAAGTAGATCTAATCAGAATTGTTTTTAGGGCATCAAACCTATAATTAAAATTCACAGAGAAGGATCTCATCTGTGAAGTGTTAACTTCTGGCACCTGACTTTTTGATCTATGCTGCTAGCATAATTAATCTTGCCTGTCTACCATAATTGACCAGTTAAGCTCATTTAGCCTTATTCCTAGCCTGATATGTCACTCGAGCAATCAAGAACAATCATTAGATGTAGTATTTTAGCTTTGATATACAGAACATAAAAGGTCCTGTTGCAGTTGTGCAAAGCCTTAATTTTAAATCCACCCCTAGCATCACAAGCGGTGGCCTGAGATTCACCTTTAACCAGAGAGCAGATACAGTTTAGTAACATTTTAGTAGCCTGTTCATTTCTTTACATTATTTGAAGTTGATTGTCAATTGGTGACAGGAATATAAAGTTTTTTTTGTGTTTCCCCTATCTGTAATCTACAGCTAACCTCTATGATTTGATTTGATTTGATTTGAGTGCGGCCTTTTTTTTTTTTTTATATATATATCTTTAAAAGAATTGGATTTGTTTTAACTCTAGTCTCTACTTTAGTCCTTGCACAGAGACCAAGAAGGGAGTTCATTGCTGATAGATTTATTCTGGGAGGAACTGTCATATGTGGTGCGCAAATGGCACATGGGTTTGTCTTCCTGTGTTCTGGGATCTATTAAAGAAGCCCTCAGTGAGATTCTAGGATCAATAAGCGACTAACCACCGGGCGAGCTGGACGGGTTGAATGACCTCCTCTCATTAGTGACCTTATTCTTATCTTACATTTGATTAACACGGTAATCGTGTGGAGGGTGAAATATACATCTCTGCGCAGAGCACGGCTCGCACACAGGCAGAGGAACGGCTTATGTAAACTGAAGTCAGTTTTTCTGTGCGAGCGTTTTTTTTGTGGTTGACAGCTGTTTAGCTTTAATGTCTGCCTTGGTGTCTCATTTTTCCGTGGCTTGTATGGGCAAGGTTATGGGAAAACCCACTCGGGCATATCCAGCCGAGAAACATGTTCAGTTCTTCCTTGTAATATGAAGTCAGGTTGAGGCTTTCTTATTTCATTTCAGATCGCTAAAAATACATTTACATTTTAGAGCTGTTTGATGTAATCTTCTGCATCTAGATGAGGGTCTGCATTCAACGGTTAGTAGCCGGTGCTGGGAGCTTATCTGTGCCTGTGTGTTAAGTGCTATCTTGGATTTCATCTACAATTTCCCATTCCTCCACCTATTCCAGCAAGTTGATTTGTCTCTCTGGGATAGGAAGCTGTTAGGGCTGGGGGCATCGCCGTAAAACCGTAGCTTCTGATTGGGATGGGGAAAAGCACTACTTGCTTTTGGTGTGCGCCAGCAAAACTCACGTGGGGATACGGTGATGAAATCTTACACACCAGAACCCTGACATATTAAAATGAAGAACCTTGACACAGAGATAGTTATGTTTCATGCATAGTGCACCGCTTCAAGCACAAGAGGAGACCCACAACAGCAGCGTCTGTCGGGTTGACCTTGTGTATCCTGCAGAATCGTTGGCTGCGCACTTTATCTACTTCCTTAGCACTGGCCCTGATATCTGCATACACAGTTCTCAGAAAGGTTTATAGTGAAATTAGCGGAAATGTTCGATCTACACTAAACAAACCAGTGTTTTGTGTTTTGTCTCCACTGTGTGGCAATGCTAATGTTATTCCCTTGAACATGTCTGGCTTAACTTTCATCAGCAGTTATTTTTGCCAACATATTTAGTGATCATAGCAAAACAGAAACCGTGACACATCAAAGAATAGTCAACATCTGATCAAAATTTAACTGATTGGATCTTGGCATATTACCATTTCTTTTTTAATTCTTCTTGGTTATATATGTTCAGTTTCTAATAGGTGAGGGGTTTTCATTAGTCTGTTTCTTGGAACTCCTTTGCATAGGATAGATTGAGAACAGAGTGATGAAAACCAATAGACAAATATGTAAGGCATTTTGTACAATGACATGTAAATTCTATGGATTGTAGGCCAAATTATTTTTTTTGGACTACAGTTTGGATGAGGAGTCTCATTTTAATGTTTTTTTATTTTGAAAATGTATCACATTTCATACATTATACAAACATTACACTTGCTACTCATCCAAACTGTAGCCCAATACAAATTATATTTTTATTTTGCTTATGTTTAGTATTTTTAAGCCTGTGGTCACTTTAGAGTATAATCTATTTGCTATCTGAGCAATAAGAAAAACAACATCTCTTGTTTGCAAGTCCTATGGAGTCCTCAAAATATGACATGAAAACTATTTGTGGCAATACAAAAAAAACCTCTGGAATACATTTGATTAACATCTGACATGTTGTTAGATTTGCAGGTTTCAAGGAGTAAGCGACCCCTTCTTAAATGTTACAAAATTCATCCCATTCACTTTCAGAACGGATAACATGAGTGGATGTGAAACCTCCACATGTATACAAAATCCAGCAGGTGGCAGTATTCTTCTACCGATGGAGTGGGTTACTAGAATTCTGCAGCCTTAGACATTATACGTCTCAGATCTCTTAAATGGATTTACAGCTCCTCGACTGCTGAAAATTATTGCATGATGTCAGACTTGATTTGTGAAAACCGTTTTTAAGCACCAAGTAGCTTTTATCACCATCTTTGCATATGCTGGCCTTTATTGTTGTATAGTTACAAGTCACAAGTAGAATAGTGATTCAGAAACTCTCAAATACTAGTAGAATTGCATTCTCTAATGATTCTGTCTCCTGATGTATATTATTTAAAAACAACCCCCCGAAAAAACAACCTCTGGCACTTAATATTCCATGACACTTGATGCCAAAAAGCTGACCCAGATATATTACTTCTGTCTACCAAAAGATGGCACTGTTTAACAAAAAACTGAAATGTTAACCTAATTCCCTACTTTGCTTGCTAGGCATCAGTCTCATGGAAACTTTATTTTTATTTTTGTAACAGAAAGTCTTGTGTTTATGTGTATAAGACAGTTCAGTCTGTAAACATTACAAGTCAGTGCATTATTTTACATTGTCCAACTTTATATATAGACAAATAAACCACTTATATCTAGTATACATTAATGAACATGAATGGAACGTCTTGGGTAGCATGAATTGAATTTTCCAGGTCTGAATGAGAACTGTTTTCAGTTTTTTTTTTTTTTTCCTACATTGGTATTTTTAAGTTATAATGTGTTTATAGGAGTGTATTGCTGTATTTGTTATGATTGTGCACGTGCCAAGCCCCCTCTCCCTCAAAAAATTATAATAGATATATTTGTAATAATACGAATTGAATGTCAGTTTTGTAAAGTACTACCTTAGAAGGGACACCAGTAAAGTACATCTCTTGCTGGACTAATATTTTCAGTAATGTGGAAGTAAAATAAAAAGCATTACTACAGGATTCAGGCAAAAGCACATGTGTTAAGGGACTAGTATTTTTAACACGTGTGTGCACCTTGCATATGGCGGCAGCTCATTCATAAAAAAGACCTTTTACACACTGAGCTGAGTGGCTGCACGCTTGCTACGCAATATTGCACGGAGCC
This sequence comes from Amia ocellicauda, assembly GCF_036373705.1. Lineage (NCBI taxonomy): Eukaryota > Metazoa > Chordata > Actinopteri > Amiiformes > Amiidae > Amia > Amia ocellicauda. Next base: position 6,486,923 of record NC_089867.1, read on the forward strand.
GTGTGTGTCCAATGAAAATATTGCAGCTTTTTTTTTTGTCTCTCTCTCCTCCTTATTCCGTGTACAGTACAGAGTGTGCCTGCGATTTCCAGTGGTGAGCAGAAAGCTGAAACTCTGATACTGTACATCATCTATGTTGCAGAAACGGAGAGAGCGCTGCATGGAGACGGAAAGGAAATCCGTGTTTGCTGCAGGCACTGACACAATCGGGTTTACAAAGCACACATTCTCGCAGGATGTAACGGATGCGGGCATAGTTTCTAACCTGGGAAGTTGTGCTTGAGAGATGGCAGATTTTTTTTTGCAAACGTGGACCCGATGGACTATAAACAGTTTGGAACGGTCACTGGTCGCCTTCATACATGTGTTAATACATGTGTATGTTTGTGTGCGTCTGTTACTTCTAAAAAACGATTTGGAAATGGAAGAAGCCCTTGCATTTCAGCGACAGACGCAAATGTCCTTTTTTTTTTTTTTTTTTTTTTGCTAGTCTTGCATTTTGAGAGGCATGCAGTTATTAGAAATCTAGGAATAAAGTTGAATGTTTTGTCTGCATACGAGCCAGAAAAAACAGTCTGTTACCAGATCACTCTAACAATAGATTACACACTGCACTCGGAAAACCCAGCCTGGTATTTTATTGTGAGACTGTCGGCAAGCGTTTATTTTATTTTTCCTGCCTTGGTAAAATGCAATAATCCTAGCATTACGTTAAAACCGTTGTCCCTTGAAGGAACCAGAGTCTTTATTCATACATGTAACCCCTATAGAATAATTTGAAATAGTTCCCCCCAACACACACACACACACACACACTTTTAATGAAGGGCTTTAAATGGATTTCTGCATTACAAATTCAAGTTGAATACATATTTCTGACACAGCTGATACAGTGAAGCTGTAGAAAATCCCATAATTGAGGCCCGGCGACACTTTGAAGCATTATGGTACTTTGAAATGCATCAGATATTGTGGCGACCAAATTTGCAGCTTTGTGAAAGATGAGCAGTGGAGAGCAAATTGCTTAATCACCTCCGGGGCGCATGCAGGGTCGGGCTGGTTGGCTGGATTTGAGCAATGCTGTGAAAAATCACCTGTCCTGTACCCAGGCCTGCTTAAGGTGTTCCCGCTTCCATATGCTTGCAAGCCGGCCCTTGCTAGATGATCCTTTAGCTGGCTGAGATCAGCTCCTCTGTGCACATGGCATTAGAAACCAGATGCTGAACAATCATAGGGTTGTTCCACAGTATTTTGTATGCCACTGAGGAGGAAATCAGAAGTCTGGACTGTGATCAGTATGGCCTGTGACCCTTAATGTGTCAATTCAGAGTTGTGTAGGATGAAAGGATTGCTCTTGTATTACTATTCATAACGAGCTAGGAGGGGGATTCTAATGAGTTCATTTCTTCCTTTGTTAACATTTTGACAAGCATCTCAAGATCCAACTGTAGACATCAGCACTGAGTTTTGGCCCACAAATTTTTTTCTGCTGGTCTCTCTCTCCCTTTCCTGCAAAGCACGGTCATGTTAAACCAATGTAATCCAACTGGTTTATGTTTGCTGGAAAAACAAATCCTCTATTTTTTGTTATAAAAAGCCAATGCACATGGAATCTGGTTACTGCAGTCTGGGCAAGATGTTTACCCCCAGGCCATTTATAAAGTTTACCTGTCTGTTACTACCAGACGAGGTGCCCTTTGACCTCGACTTAATAACTCTTGGAGCTGCAGTTCTGGCATAGGTGATAGTGTGGCCCTGTGAGATCGATTCATTTCGAAGCTTTGCGTTGGGGGGAAGGGATTGAATCACTCTAGCTCCAGTATTGCCTCAACTGATGCCAATTCCTGATTTTGAGGCCTGCTTTTAGTGTATTCTTTAAAAATGTTTTTATTGCATTTCATTTTCGTGCTGTATTTCTTCCCTCCAAATCTCAGACAGCGCGCTTCATCCGAGGCCCGCAGCTGTGTTATTTATCAAGTCGATTGAAATTGGGGGGTGAATTGAAATGAATAAAATCACTGCATTGTCTGACTTCCATGTTAAATTAATGGATAATGTACTGTGTCATACATTTATTAGGAGGTAAGGCCGTTTGTTTGAATTAGATAACCGTAGAAGCTTTTTTATCGCAGGTATATTTTGAATTGGTCTTTACCACATTGTGATCATTTCTGTTACTTAACACAAATGTGGTTAGCATGGGCGACATTTGGTTTCTAATGGTGCATGAGTGGGACTGTTTATCTCCTACATTAATTGGTTTGGGTAGAACCCTAGACACTCTCACACAAAGCCAAGTAATTAAACTTTGCTGCTGGGTGCTGTGCGAGGCTGAGGAGATTTGTGAAAGTTAATAGGATGTGTTTGGAAAACTGATTCAAACAAATTTAAATGCTTTCCAAGGCTCTTTTTAAAAAGCATTTTTTTTTTTTTTGTTACTTGTGAAAGATAACATACTTTAATCTTTACACATTTTAATGACTGTATTACATTTACCACCTGCTGAAACAGAGCTGCGATGGCTGGTGACCTGAACAGAGTACTTGTGGAGTATTAATCCTGCATGTCTAGACTGCAGTCCAAGCAGACATTCACCAGCTACAAGTAAATTAAAACTAGACTTCTCCAAGGGGCCATAGCAATTTGCATTAGCTGTTTGTTATTTGTGGCAAATAGAAAGTGTAAGCACTTGAGAAACCACTGACCTTTCTATCTTGTGGAATTTTTATGAAATGCTGAAATGTATATATGTATGTGTGTTTGTTTTTATATATATATATATATATATATATATATATATATATATATATAGACCTATAGATATGCGACAGGTCAAATTATTTGATGCAATACTTGTCCAGGAAGTATTTATACATTTAAACTTTCTCTAGATCTCCTCTTTACAAACATGTTAAAGAAGCTAAAGAGGAAAGCATTTCCAATATTTATATTTGTCCATCAGATTGAAAGTTTTTCCACAATGTTTCAGTGCTCGTAGTTGTAGTGTTCAGTCTGTGTTAAGTTCTCACGATTTCCTTTTAAAATCTATAGTTGGATGCCCTTTTCAATGAATTTTCTCACTTGGTTGATTCTTTATATTGTGAATTACTATTAATTATCCTCACCTGCTAGGGATTTCTTGAAGACTAGACTGATCCTGTTGCTGTTTATAAGAGGGATCCATCTCGGCCATTAATATCCCACACAGCATGCGGTGACTTCTCGGTAATTGACTGCAGGGAGAGCGACGGGTCCTGAGCCAGTGGCAAGAGCACTTAATGAAAGACAAGGTCAATTATCTGCCAGGTACTGCCTACCGCCAAGGTCGTTAATGATATTATTACCTTATAAAAACTGGTTTACACATCCACATTTTCCTTAGTGGGATGTGTATGTGAACTGTTCTTACACAGAGTGGGCAATTCCTGAGGAGCACAGCAGTGAAGGAAAACGGGAAGAACCAGGGACCATGTAGAGGAGGGTTTTTCAAAGCAAACGTATCGCTGTGTGAGGCCTCCTTTGCCTGCCAAAAGCCTGTTCTTGTGTAGGTCTGCTGGATTTCTCCACTTCCTTTGAACTTGCACAAGAGCATGTGATCAGTATGGACATAACATTGCAGAGATAGCAGCTGCTTAAGATAGCGAACACCATCACAGTCAGATCAGTGCTTTAATATACATGGTGTAGTTAGTGCTCAGCCTACACTACAAGTTACTGATCTACGCTGATGTATTTGAAGTTCAGGCACTCATTTGCTTAAAGAAAAAGAAAAGCTCACACTTGTATTCCACTCCCCTGCCCCTCCACCACTTTTCAATGACCGTTTGAAGAAAATCAAATACTATGAAGTGTAACCCATGACTTGGATCACTGCTAGTGTGTGAATCCATAGCGCGTTTCCCAGAGACCCTTTAGTTGCTGTCTGAGCGAGTGATGAAGAATGCAGGTTGGATTCTCTCTTGGTTATTAACATTTAGCTAATGTATACCAAAGTGTAAATTTACACAGAAAACAACAACATGAATTATTTATTTTTCTCCTTGAGCAGTCAAGGGCTTTCTATACTTTCTAAATGACCAGAACAAGCGCTGGCATTGAGGAACACCTAGTGGGGGAGTATAGACGGTCTGGTTAATCAGTCTTCTAGTTAACTGACCCTCCCCAGAAAGGAAAGGAAACGCACCGCTGCCTAATGTGGCTGTTAGAACGCAGAAGCCTCAGCGTGTGAGATATCTGTACTGCTGTAACCGAATACCAGTTTAAACCTAGATTAAATACACGTGTGGAGGAAAGTTCGTTTAATGCTGAAGGGTGCTGCTGTCAGGAATAGAAAAAATGCAGACATAACAATTCAGTTTATCCTCCAGCATTTCATTTATTATTTAAATATTTTATTCAGCTTCGTCTCCAGCCCTTGCCTTTTGGTCATTGTTATTTCTGATATATTTCTCACCTATTTTTTTATTCACCTGTGCTACCAGAGGTGTACGTAGCATTACAATACCCTACAGCTGCTCAGGCAATTGCTGAATAGTTCGAAGGCTGCGGGTTGGTCCCCACCTTGGGCAGTTTTGTTTCTCTATTTTTAAAAGAATTGTAACAGGGCTGAGAGATCCACAGAGGGGAGAGGGCTTTGTACCACTGCAGCTCCCACCGGTGACGGATATCGCTGCTGGAGTCGGGCCTCTTTGATTCATCCCTGTCCCCAGCAGCGAACCTGCATAAACCCCCAAGGAACAGGGCTTCATATACACTGTGCATGAACGGAGACCTGCTAAACAATACTACAGCAGGCTTCTTTTTTTAAATAGTATTTTTTTATGTTTTATTCTCAACATAAAAGACACCTTCTTTACAATGGTGCTGTACCTCCATGCTGCGTTCACTCGGCCTACTAAACACTGTTCTTCGTTGTCAGTGTACGTTCTGTATGTGCTTCAGAATTAAACTGGGTTTGGGGTCCGGTTCACTGACTTCCACATAATCGATCTCCAACCTAGACTGAAAATATGATGTGTGTGTTTCTGGGAGATGTACCTTTTAACAGTTTTACCATTGCTCTTCACCTGTTTTGAAGCCATGCTATTGCTGTTTCTTAATATTATGTTGAGTTAAGGAGAGGACACTGCCTTATATTCAAGTTAACCCCTTCACCTGCGCAGTTTAGATCACCCTCCCTTATTTGTGTACAGCAGGAACGTGTCTGAACACTGTGGCGAACACCCACTAAGTTTAGTAATGTAGCAGCTCCACCTCGTTTAGTGTGTATGGGTGGCAGCAGCCTTACCGTGGGCTGCTGCCAGACTACAGGCTGCCAGGCTCGGCTGTTTCCCGGGGTTTCTCCCCAGGAATCTCTTGTAGCCGGGTGACGGGCCAAAGCAACTGGGCGACAGAACGCTGGAGCCAGAAACTCAGTTTCAATGGAATGTAATGACTTTTCCTTTCAACGCAGAGCTCCCCCCAGCCTCCCTTTCAATTCTTCCTTCTCATTTACTATAGTGTCTTGTACTTTTTCACTCTCTGCATTTTCAGTTTAGTTGTGTTCAGTGATTTGTAACTTGGGTTACTTTCACATTTGTCGTTGTATTGTAAGGTTGTTTTTTTGTACCGGTGTGTCATTTTGACATTTCAGGCTGTGTACAAAGTGTTTCAAATGGCCTGCCCGCCCATTTAGCTGAGCAAATGTAACCGACTGATCACAACAATGTATCTGCCAATGAATGTGTTTAGCCAGGAAATCATTCACTTATGATAATGAAAGGTTATCTGTTTTTTTTCCCTCTCTGTCTGCTCTTGTTGAAATGGCCTGAGGACATATTAGTTATCCATTTACCTGGGCGATACTGGCTATTTACAGCATTTATTAGATTAACAGAAAATAAATAAATCCATTAAATGCAACCTTGCTACAACACTGCTAGATTGTTTTTTGTTATGTCATTTGATTTCCTTTTTTATGTAGAAAGACCGTCTTCCTCCAAACGTTTTCCTTTCTCCTATTGTGTCCGCTTATCTTGGGGGAGTTGAAGTCAAAAGCAGGGGTTGAAATAAACAAGTTTCTTCCTCTTACTAAGAGTTCATCATGAAACAAGTCTGTCAGTTTAAAGGGTGAGATTGTAGATGTCTAGGATGTGTAATCACACCAGCCGATTTTTTGCTTCTTCTAAGATTTGTGTCTTAACCTGTTGTGGGATTTTGCAAACTCTTAGACTTCCAATGCCAGTACATTTATATATATATATATATATATATATATATATATATATATATATATATATATATATATATATATATATATATATATATATATATATATATCACTAAACCACTGTTCATCTACCATGTTCAAGAGCAACTGTGGCATTTGACCCTTTTTTTAAGCCAGTCTGCCAAAATGTGCTGCTGCTGCTGCCAGTCTTTCCAGTAACCCTGTTTAAGGTCTACATAAAGTGTTTGTCTTGTCAGTTTGCAGGGCCTGCCTTATCAGTGAATCAGTGCTGGATATTTCTTTATCTTGTGTTTGCTTATTAGCCCTGTTAGACTGATGGCAGGGAGAAGCCATCTGCCACAGTCCCGAAATGTTTATAGTGTGATAACAGGATAACCATTGCAAACAGTTAAGGATCAGTGACAACCAATTGCATGCTCTCTACATATGCAGAAGGGGGACTGACTGTATGCTAACTTGGTCACCAGACAGCATGCAAAAACATTGCCACGTGAAATGTCCTGAAATGTCGCTCCAGTTACCCTGAGTGAATCCTGCTGTGGCTGTCTGGGGCACAGTGCAGACTGTGGCACGAATCAGTCTCGTAGCGCATGTAGGACTGCTTTGACTTGCAGTAAAAGCTTGACACCCACCAGGACTCCTGTAGCACCCCTGACTCCAGCGTGCACCAGAAAAGCTGGTACAGGGAACATTGCCCCCCAAAAAAGATGAGCCGAGCGGTCTCCAGAGTTCACTGATACTGACTGAAGGAATCATCAGTATTCTGGGCAGTTTTTTTTATATTTAGAGCAGGTATGGGCTTTTAAAAGCTGGCTTACCTCACAATGTGTATGTTTTTTTTTAATGAGGATGATGGTAATGACAGACATTTTTTTCTTCTTCTGGATGTTATTGGTCTCTATTTAGTACATAGGAAAAAGCTTGTTGTAATTTAACTTTGTTAGCATGCTGACAGATAATTAGACTAAAATGAACTGTTCTGTTCATCCTTAATCTTTACTGTTATAGTGTGCATAAACAAATGTCAATAAAAATTGTAAATGGAGACTTGGATGGCTATTTGCGTGACATGGTACTCATGCTTGGTACTGTGGAAGCTGCAGTTTATTATCCTAGTAGAATGCTTCCTTTGAAAAGTTTTAGATCTTTATCTTTTAACAGTTTCTTTAAACAACAGCCGTCTCTTAAATCGCTAATTGTTTTTTCAGAAGATTAAATTAATTTTTCGTGGTCAATCTGTCTGCTAATGGAATCATTTGGAGATTTATGAGTGTGTGTTGGTGAGTTGAGATGGCTGAGGTGGTTCTTCCAGACAGCAAAACAATATTGATTATACTGGAAGAGGCCAGGCTTAACAATGCACTCAAGACAGGTTTGAAAGAAGTGCATTAACCTCGGCAACCTGAGTTCTGAGTAAACCTTACAAATATTGCTGGGATTTAGAATTTCTCAAGTTCAGCAGCTTCCATGCTTGCCCTTGGGCATTGTCCTCTTCCCCTGTGGCTCCTGCCCTGTTCTGCTCTGTGGAGAAAGATGGCTTGGGCGTGTGTGTTGAAAGTGCTCAATACAACACCTCTGACCTGTTGTCAGAGGGAGCATAGTAAAGTCATCCCCCCTGCCCTGCCTTGTGAAATTTAATGCATATGAATTTCCACCTTACCTGGAGCACCCACTTTTACCTTGTATGCATCAGAGCAAAGAGCCTGGTTCTGAACAGTTGTGGTCAACATCACCATGTTTTGCTTCAGCTGTTTTAAGTAATGTCTGTCGGTCAGTGCATTGCAATGAAAGAGCCCATGGCTGGCATTTCTCCTATAGGCTTCTCCTACAGCTGAAACCGATAGATAGCAGCTTCTCGGAGACCTTATGAATGAATGCATGCTGACACCTTTACATTTGTGGAATTGGGCTTGCAAGCTTAAAAATTCATGAAAGATATGAACAAAATCAAATTTCGGAAACCTTAATGAAAGTTAATGCGAAATGTGTTGATGCATAATGACATCTTTTAAATTCCGCATTTTGCTTTTTAACTTGTGTAACTTGTGACATTGTTTGCTTTGTTTGCACTTAAAGTGAATACTTTGAAATAAATGTTTACATAAAAATGAGATGGGAGCATCTGTTTCAGGTGCCATGTGCCATGCCATGTTTTGCCCAGTGATGTGTTTGTTTACTCGTCACATGGTTCTTGCTGGGAATTTTTACCTCTCCAATCATGAGCCGCTTTGATTCTTGATAGTTGAATGCAAGTAAACTTTTTGTGGTTAAAATCTCCACTGACTGGGGAATAAAACTAATGAGGTCACCTGGTGCAGGCAGGTGTTTGGAAGATTCTGACGGGTTGGGTCTGTTTCTCAACTGATATTTTACAAATAAAAATATAATGGAAGGGAGCCTTCGTGGTCTGTACTTTGGAGAAGGTCCATTTATAATTCATAATGAGAATCGCTTGAAATTTGCACTTTTTTCTCCTCCTGTTTATTAATTATGCGTTAAAGGAGATTATACTTTGGGATTTGCTCCCCCCACCCCAGTCTGTTCAATGCCTCGGGCAGCTTTGTTGGATAGCACTTTTAACAAGTCCACATGCAGGATTAAGAATCAGGGTTTTCATAAATTTCTTATAAATCAGCTTTTGAAAATACCATCATTTCCTTTAAAACAAAGCTATCTTGAAAACATTTGGTATTCAGGGGATTCATTTTTAATGATATTTAGTTGAAAAATGCTCTTAAAGATTCAATGCGTTTTCTGTGTTTCCAAAAAAGTATATAGATTTCCTTTTTTCCTAGCACCAGAAAGGAAACTGCAAGAAGTGGTGAAGGGTAATGTCACATGGGGACAATTTGAGTTCTGTACTTATAGCAAACGGCCTAATTTGAGAATTTTTTATAAAACGCACAATTTTAAATGTGAAACTTTGTTCTCTTTATTCAACGTGTAACACATGTATCTTTACCTTTCATTACGTATGGATTTAAGTCAGCCAGGGCTTCCTTGGCTATCTGCTGAATGGCAACCTCCCTGGATTACCGTGAGCCTGCAGTGTTTCAGTAATAGCTGCATTGGGCCTCCCCTCAATGCCGTCTCGCTGCTGTCTGCTGGACAAGCATTCTCCAATGCACGCCCATCTGTATCTCTTCGATGAGCTGTGTTGACTTAACCAGTTTTAAAAAAGACCTACAAATGACTAAGATTGTAGATGGAAATGTCTTCAAAATATACATGTAATTGAGCACCATCACCGATTTAATGCATAGACGTCCATTTACGTATTTTTTTAAAAGCAATGGAGTACCTGAAACTCTAAACAGGCCGAATCCAACTGGAGACCTTGATAGGGGGGGATTCTAATATTGGAGAATCTCAGCCTTCACTTGTTCTCTGGGATCTCCTAGTCAGTTATTCTAATGTGAATCAACATTTAATTATAACAAGATAAGACAACTATTGATGTTTGTATTAGTACACTACTTAAAGGTGATCGGTTGAGTTCAGTTTGTCTATATTCCTCCTCTACAATAATGGTCCACTCAAAGAAACCGTAATCCCAACTGCACAGTATTATATAACTACTTAATTTCCTTTTGTCTCCTCTTTTCTGACTTCACTCTTGTATACTCTATTAGTGCTTGTTTTTTAGGCTTGTGCTCTACTCCTCTCCTCTTGTTTGACAGTCACTGAAATGTGTAATCTTTTAAAATATATTGGAAAACAACCACCAACGAATTTTTTTTTAAATTAAAAGACTTCTAATATATATATTTATAGTTTTATTAACTATAGCCTGCAGCTAAATCTTGCCTCTGTTATAAGAGGATATAATAAATTGCAGCTTTTTCTGAGTGCTCCTTTGGAATTTGCTCAGTCTTGTTTTGATTATGATAAGATAAACTATGCAATAAGCATAACAGGAAGACGCCAAGACGGTACCAAAAATATCAAATTGTTGCCTAAAAGCTTGGTTATAGTGGGCCGTTAATATGCGTTCCCATGTTCTGCAGTCATTTGAGTTTTACAATGACAAAAATGCAAGTGTGAGAAACCCCACTGTCTTAATGAGTTTTTGCTGTGTTTAGTATTCGTCAATGAATAATATTTCCACCAGCTCTTGATTCTCAATTATTGAAAATGAATGAAAACATGTCAACTCGAATCTCTCATTCACTCTTACTTTACTCTTCATTACTCTTGAATTGCAAACCCCTCAGCGCTTGGAGTTTTTGTAGAAGAACTGTTTGCAGTAAAACTAAAACCCATTTTCTTCTCTTTTGGATTGATTGCTGCCACATTACAAAGGAAGCATTTTTCCACACTACTTAAAAGCAAATGTAGCCCTTTCCACCTAATATTTTATTTAAATAATAGGAAAAAGAACCATCCTGCAACTTCTATAGCATTCCATCATGATGATAATTTATTTTCTTATGTAACAAAGTTTCAAAATGTCCATCAACACCTGGGTTCTTTCACTGTTATATTGGTGTAAACAAAACTAATGTAGATCAAAGATGTCTCCAGTTTTATATCTGCAGTTCTCTTGTTCAGAATGTGGGACTTCAGATGGTTATCTGTGTTAATATTTAAACACGCAAGCCGTGTTTTGATCATGTTTAAACGTACCTCGTACTGCTGACAGGATGACTTTGTAAACTGTTCATTTGTGATACTGTGGTGGGTTAACCTAGTGACAGTTGAAGTTGTACTGCGATCAGCGGTTTTCTTCCAGTGTCTAATTTAACCATGGTGTGAGTGGTTTGAGAGTGCATGTATTGCCTGACTGGACTGGATTTGACCATGCAGCTGCTTTTCTCAGAAGCTTCATAGCTGATCAGGAGTTTGAACTTAGGGAAAGATAAATTAGCTTTTGCATGAAAGCAGGATGGTGATTTTCCATAAGGTCATTAGATAAAGAAATGGGATGTGGCAAAAATGCATCAAGTATACATTGTTTTAAAAGTCACACTTGTTCTAGGTTGTCTTTACTGCTGCTTTTTAGGTTCAGTAATACATAAGGTAGCCTTTTTAATTCTTTCAACAGAAAAGGTAGCCTTCAACAGAATATAGTAGGGCCTCAAAAAATATTGTTATATTTAACTGAAGTGTTTGTGTATCACTGCACCAAAACGTTAGGCCTTTTAATTTAAGAAACATCTTGTAGGGCTTCACCATTATAGGTTGTCAGGATGCTTGAAATTACAGGACCAATATCAGGTTATTGCTGAACGATCACCTATACTAAGGTCACCTATAATGCCTATATTTTAGCATTGTGCTGCTTGGGTTACTTTTCTACTGGTTAATTTATTGCCGACCTGCTCGATTTTGAGGCAGCTCTGCATATGTCACTGTATCACTTGTCTTTAACTGAATAAAGTAATTGCATTTTTATAATGACAGAATACACAAGCTCAAAAAAGCTTTCTAAGAGCCATTTGATTTGGAATGTGTATCTTTTTCCTTTTAAATAAATATTCATAGCAATTTGATACAGCTTGGAAATTTCCCTGTGCTGGTTAGTGATTATAAATGTTAAAATGGCAATGCGCCGGACACATTGCAAAGAAGAACAGATCAAAGATGAACAAAGGAAGCTATCAAATGGATTCTGAGAGATGGGGGGGGGGGGGGGCCTAGACCGGCAAAAGTGGATTTGTTTTTTTTGGTAGGCCTTTATCTAACAGTTGATTGATTTATGATGATGATGATCAAGATTATATATATATATCACACACAGAATGTATAATAGGGAGACTAGTTTGGTTTAGATTTGGATAAGCCTTAAATACTGGAATTTAATAATCAATTAATGAAGTTTGTATTAACATGGGTCAACAAATGAGATTACACCTGCATGGCAATGTAAGCCATTTGGGCTGATGTGGACTAGCAGTACATCATGGAAGTTGATTCCGTCAGAACATCTAATTAATCTCAGAAGGTGCACTGAACCCCAATTAAGCCTGTAATGGCTTTTCTGCTAGGCCGTTCTTCATGTGTTATCCTCACCCTACCCTTATTCCTCTCTATAGTCAAACTGTAGTCAAACGGTCTTGTCATACTGGATAGCAGCCTTTTTAGGAAAACTCCAGTTATGGATTTGCTACTGAAATTTAGGTTTTAGGAACATTTTAGGCTTAGATTGGGCTTTCTAGACTTTGATTCAGCGGCATGTTGCTGAAAATAACATTACATTAAACTCTTAAATGCTGTTTGTTTGCTGTTCATTTGGATTGTAATGCTTTTTTTCTTCTTTGTTTTGTAGAAGGTGTGTGCATTGGGGATCCAGGCAAAATCGAATTTCTGTTTGGGAGTGTCTTTCTGGCACATCATGTAAAACTGTTTTACGGCACGACTCGACTCGAGACCCAGTGTGCGGAACTCTGACAGGAGCAGCATCGCTGGGTAGAGGATTCCGTGTAACCGAACAGCTAAGCGTTCGCATGGAGCGGTGGTAATTAGTTATTTCTGCTGGAATAAAACATTAATGCCTATTCAGACCAACCTAAGCGCTGGAGGCCTTCTGGGATCCAGAACTACAGCTGCTGCCCAGTTAATGCTCTCCACTCTCCTCCTGCATTGGAGGAACAAGGGATGCACGGGTTTCTTCCCAGCCTCTTGCGGGTTTACAAGGCATTTCCATTTCAAACCTGTATCTGCACATCAAGGCGATCGCAGCCGTCAAGCACACAGACTGGGTTTCGGCCATTAGGCGAGATGCACTGTCTCATGATGCACGAATTGTGTTGTCAATTGAGTTTGTACCCGTGATCCTCAGTGTGCATGCCCAGGTCACCCTTAGCAACACATGCCCCAGCTCTCCTGATTTGACCTTTAAACTTTCTGTGCTGTGCAAAAGATACCCCGTGAGGAGGTGGCCACTGTTTACGATTGTATGGGCAGGATAGGTCGCTGCTTTGTAAATCTGGCCATTGTCAGCCTATTGACGTTCCCACAAGGATCTGAAAATGGCATAAGATTTGTAGCATCAATATTAAAACGCGTGCCGGCCTGGAGAGAAGAGGAAAGTCCTACTGCATTACGCGGTTTATTTTACTTGCGATAAAGATAGCTATTTGGCAGGTTCTTTGTGATTTTGAAAGATGGATTGTATGGTTTGTTGGGAGCTGTACAGTTTGAATAAAATGCATTGTTGTTCATTGCCAAATCTCAGAGCAGTTGCCTTCTTGAAGAGGAATACAGAATGTTTCCCATTATCTTCTTTCATGAGTGTCGTGAGGCATTGGTTTCTACATGTTTTTACGTATGAAGGGCCTATTATACTAATATTAAGGTCTCTCTTCCCCCCTCCCCTCTCTTCTCTATCTATCTTAGCCCCAATTGTATGTGCTGGCTGTCTAATCATTTCTGTTATTCAAGCTCCCCTGAAGCAACCTCCCCCCCCAACCACTGAGTAACAGGGCCATGCTTGGTTGCTAAGGAAATAGAGGAGAAGGGGGGGGGGGAAACAAAAAAAACAGGAAAATAAGAGCAACCCGGAGGCCTGCTTGTCTGGTCTGTGGGTCTGTTTAGTCTGTGCACTGACTGGGGCGTGTGGAGGTGAAGACGCATTGCTGCTAGTTGGGGGCTTGGGAGTCTGCACCCTACAGCACTAATGCATTGCGATAGCTGGGAGGTGTTAATCAGCGATCTGTCAGGCATGTTTCAGTCTACAGCAGCCACTGTTGTTTAGATATGAAAGCAGTTTTTGAAAGGCAAGTTTTTGCTTTCCTTTTCACTTTTTCATTTGCTGCTTTCACATTTTAAATCCTTTTGAGTGGCCTAAAAACAAACTGTCTTGAGATGCCCTGGTTCAGGTTTCACATGCACCATTTTATGCAAACATAATACAGGGAAAAAAATATATATTTGGGAGAGGTGGGGCTTTATCTTGCAACATAGATATTTACATACCGTTTGCATATGGCCCCTGAAGGCTGTTTGGAATGCCAAGAGGCTAAATTCTGTATTTATTACCAGGGTTTTAACTAGTTTTCAGTTTTTCTGAATTTGCATCTCATTTGCATAGGAGCGGCTTGACTGGGGATTGGGGGGGTTAGATGACCTAAATTGCTTTCATTCCTGGGAACTGAGAAACTTGCTCCTGATGATTATTAATTAAATAATTAGAGAATGTAGTGCTATCGTAAAAATGAATTTGGAGAAGTATACTGCCAGGACGAACAAGCTGTTTCGAGATGTGTTGAAATGCCTTTGTGTTATGTTAACATGTTTAGTGCAGTCATAATATATTAATATTGCTGTGGTACCATTTAAAAGGCTCCAAAATAATCTCCCTTAAACATACCTAGCAGAGCAACGTGCTCAGAATTGGCATCGCTGTTAGAGAACAATAGCTGATTTTATTTATTTTAGGATTCTGATCTCTTTCTCTCTCTCTCAAATGATTAAGATCGAAATAAGGTGTTAACTGAAATAAGTCGACAGGTTTTCTAACACTATTGTTCATTGTTTGACAGTAATGAATCGGAGAAACAAGACAAAGCTTCTTATACCAACGAACACAGAGTGTGACCTGTCTCTCACAGTGACATTGACTTCATGGGAATCTTGTGGATTTAACTGGGAGTGAAATGCTTCTGCCTTCATTTTCATATTTTTCCATAACACCCCCCCCACCCCTCCCCAGTACTGCAGCTCCATAAGCAATCTCAGTCTCCCTAGATAGTTGGTTTTATTGGCAGAGCAGGGATACAAGCTGTCTTTCTTTGAACTCCAGGAGGTCAGCAAGCCAGGCCCCTCTGTGTGCCAATTCCGTCTTTTCCATCTAGGAGAATGAGTGGCGCTCAGAGTAAAGCTGACATCCTCATGTCTGGGATGTTGTCTGGCATTTCTCCATAGGTAAATTTACCTTCATCCTTCTGCCCATGAGTTTCCCCTCTCCTCTTCCCAGGGATTTCCGAGGCACTAAGGCATAGAATTGAAAGAAAAAGTGTTAGTCCATTTTTTCTGATCATAATGCAGTGTTTTTGTGTACAATATATAGATCTATTTTGTTACATGGGCTTCAAGTCCCTCTCAAACAGAATTAAATATAACCTGTGCTTCAACACTTATTTATACGTGAGCAAGCTGCTGCATAACTCCCCATGTTGTGCTTTTTACGTTTCTACATATGATGAAATGGGAAAACAACATAATTATCCCATCGTACATTTGACAACCATTTCGCTGACAGTTGTTTTTGTAATTTTAGGTAATCCCTTGTTCAGGGTTATTTGAGGACAGGCTTGCTTATGAACAGAAGCAACTGCATATCCTTGTACAGTTCCTTCTGTCTGTGCCAACTGCCCTAAAGTGCCTAGCAAATTAATAGAAACGCAATGTGTTCAAAACGAAGAGCCCATTAATCTGCCCTGGAAAGGAACTCTTGAGTGAACTAGTTTTCTTTTACTAAAACAACACAATTTCACAGATCTGGTAGTGAGGTTGGAGAGAGATTTTTACTGGCTTTTAATTGAAAACACGATACTCTGAGTGTCTGGGTGAGCACAGATGAGCTCTCTGAAGCAAGCCTTTACATTTCCTTTTTGACTGAGGAATACAAGCAACAGGTGTGGAAGTGTACTAATCTCCTGTGTGTAGTGAACCTAAGAGACCTTTGAGTTTTTATTTTTCTTTAGATGCTTTTTGGATGAATGAATGGATGTTTAATAAGATGTTGAATCTAGAGTTGTCTGCTTCCCCCCCCTCACACTTTTTTTTAATGCGTAACTGGATACCTGCTGAAATGTGTTCATATGTGAACTACACACCCTTCCCTAACTGATCCAACTGATCTGATTCCCTAAGATCAGACAGGTTTTTGTAATAAGTATATCTAGACTGGTATGAAGAAGCAATAAAGATAGTCTATGCAAATTATTAGGTTGTGGAAAATGTAGAATTTAAACTGAAAGAATCATGTTAAAATGTATACAAAGCACAAAGCGTGTATTTAGATTCATTTTGTTTGTTACATGTCTCCCCAAGGTAAGGTAGAAAAGTATTCCTGCCGTTTCATCCCAGATACTTTCCCAAGCACAGGTTAAAGGAATCCCTTAAGTCTTTGAACAGAGAGGCTGTGAGGGGATTTGATTTAAGTATCCAGACGATACAGACAGAGGACAATGGCTAGCTTAGAAGAGAAATGATGACGCAAGGCTGTAAATGCAAATTAACGAGCGATGCAGAACTGAAAATAGGAGGCACTCTTATCCACACATAATCATGGGTATCTGGAACAAACTAGTCAGCCATGTGCGTGAGGGTTATTGCCTGGCATCATTCAAGAAGTGGAATGAGTTACTAGCAATCAAGTGAGAACTGTGGACAGGGGCACCTCCACTTGTTCTTGACCTTGTTAATTTGACCATTTAGGTAGTGGTTTGCTTTTAAAGCCCCTCAGTATACATATTTAATAACCTTTGATGGACACCTGCAAGAACACGGTGTCTGCTTCCTATAGCCTTATTCGAGGCATTCGGGCAGACCTGCTAGTATACCCTGCTGTCAATATTATCTCCTGATGGGTAATTTATTCACTTAACTTCACCAAGCAACCAATCTCACCCAGTCATTCAAACCACCTTTACCAGAGCGGCCCACATGGCAGACGGGCCCTCCTGGGGGATGTGTGATTTACAGCGTGGCGCACGGCTCCCCTGTTCCATTGAACCGAATGTGGGCGGCACTAAAAGCTGCCGAGGCTCTGCATAAATCAGTCCCGGGCCTTCTCTGGTATTTACCATGCTTTACAAACAAGACCAAATTCCCCAATTCCCTTGTGCTCTGCTGGAGATAACCTCAATCAAAAAGGAAAAAAAAAATGTATATACCAGCTTCCTCGTGCTAGATCCACCAGCATAAGGATTTAGATTTGCTGACATAGTGTAAAAGCAGTAGAACTTTTCTTATCTGTTGATAAATCCCTCTTTGGAAGTAAAACTGCACGTGTGTATATATATATATATATATATACACACACACACACACACACACACACACACTATCACAGGTATATAGATGTGCATCTTTTTTATTTTATTTGAGGCATTCTTCCTGGTTAAAAATTTCAATTAATCTTCTATCTCATAGGACCCTTGTCCTCTCTGCATTTAATAGCTTTAGAATGTGCTTGGAATTGCATTTTGATGTGAAAGCATATTCGCCATTATAGCTCTGATATTATTGGAAAAGCCACATATAAAAGTCAAAACCCAGCTTTGGTTTGTGTGTGCTCTTGGAGCATGGATCCTTTAGGAAGCACAACAAAGTGCTTTAAATGGATGTATTTAAATATTCAGAATTCAAAAGGATGGAAAATTAGAAATTCCTGTGCTTTAAAGTTTAAAGTATTTTATTTTGGAGTAAAGGGGTGCTTAAAAAAGCCTACTATTTTATTTATGTATAGATACACAATTGTATATTTTGTGTGGGCTGTACTGTGTTTCTGTGGGTTGCTTTCATGCGTTTCAAATGAGCGAATAATCGAAATAATCATAAATACTGCTGACATATGATAATGGAGTCAAGCAGTCCGTCCAAAGTACATGGTCTGTTGTATTGTGAAACATCTGCGCTCTTTATTTACTGTATCTGCTGTTTACAGAGAAAACCGACAGGTGAAAATCTCATTCAAATCAACTACAGTATTGCATAGAAACTGTCGGTTGAGTGCAAACAAAAAGTCATATATGTGAAGGCATTGAAATGAGATGTAAATATTTGCTTGCTCTCATTGTATTGTATGTTAACATTCTCTTTGCAAGTTAGCACTGCTAAATGTGTCACAATTGAAAGCGGTTATGAAGGGATATCCGTGATCATCTTATTCGTTGTCTGGCTAATGTTTAAATGTTTTTGAGGGGTAATTAAGATTTACATTGTTATGGATATGAATACTGTTAATATATATTTGTAGGTTTTATTTGATCTTATAGTTTTAAAACATTCAGCCCTCATTTTGTTCAATAATAGTCTTATATATAATGGTAAAATGTACGAGGAGGAAGTGATAATTACCATTGTTTAATTATTAAGAAGGGACAAATGTAGAGGTTTGTGAATTGGCTTTTAGTTGCTAATAGAAAGATTGATAATATTAGCATGAATACAGCACTAACAGACTGTGTTTCCATAAAAAATACACGTCTGTGCTTCTGAATCTAAGCCATGGGTTTATTTTTAGACTTCTATTAACATTTCTATCTAAAATATCAAAGACTATCATTATCAACACTTAACATTATTCCCTCCCAGTTTTAGAATTGCCAATTATGCCAATCCGTACAAATGTGGCAGAGGTCGGTCGGCACGCAGGTCCTCTGACATGTGCTTTGAAGACATCTGGGACTTTTCCTCCTGCAGGTACACAGGGCAATCACTACAGCACCATAAGCACTGCTGGCTCTCAGGAAGTCAGATGGGTGACTCCTGTTGGGCGGCATTTCAAGAATCTCTGGCTCATTCCAAGCCTATTAACCCAATAGTGCTAAGCCAAGGGTGTGCCGTCTTGTCAGGAACCATGGTCACAGCTGTCAATGACAAGATATAATTAATCACTCCGGGTCCAAGTCAAATATGCCTTCTATGCAAAAGACCAAAGTGTCATCTCCACTCATGATTTGCTTTTCAGGGTGGTGGGTGGTTTAATTTAATTTCCCGTGACCCTAAGATTCATTAGCTATAGATTTCCCCTTCTATCCCTCCATTAATAACTACAGATTGTTAGAATTAGAAGTGTCCAGCATGTTATCGACATCAAATCCTCTGTCTGCTCTGATAGAGGGGCAGTGGGGCCTTCTGCCCTACAGTGCAAATAGCAAATGACTTTGAGGGGTTAAGGGTCAGCGTTCATGTACT
Source organism: Amia ocellicauda (assembly GCF_036373705.1). Taxonomy (NCBI): domain Eukaryota; kingdom Metazoa; phylum Chordata; class Actinopteri; order Amiiformes; family Amiidae; genus Amia; species Amia ocellicauda. The sequence goes on from NC_089867.1 coordinate 6,506,019, forward strand.
TTGTCGCATCTGTCCTGAAGAACCTATGAAGTTGTAGCAGTGAGACGAATTGGTATTTAGTGATTCCAAATTGGGTGTACAGTTTAAACAATTCCAAAGAAACAAAGTATCAGCGCTACTCATTATTGAAGTTTCTGAAAGCTGCCAATAGGATTATCAGGTTATAGTTATTTTCTATGCCTATACTGATATAAGAGCATATTCCCCTCTCACAATGGTACTGACCAAGTGGAAATTATTATTATTATTATTATTTTTTTAATTGCTTGTAGTTAAATTGGACAATGTAGTCTTTCCAGATTAAATCCTGTGCTAAAGAAAGTTAGTTCCCAATTGAGATATAACAGCTTGTGCAGAAATTCCTATCAGCCAGAAGGATTTATTTAATCTGATATGTTGTTGGAAATCTAGCATCTTAAAGCAGTGGATATTAAATACAGATAAGCTTCTCACGATGTAGAGTTATAATACTTTAAGTGGCTGTAAACACCATTCAAAGAAAAAAAAGCAAACTGGAAATCCTATTGATGTGCAGTATGTGGTGAAATCCAAAACAAGAACGTGATTGTGGTGATAATGGCGATTTTGTTATTATAATGTCACCTGCTAACTGAATTCAGCGGTCTGGTTCTCTTTGGGTCCGTTTCTTATACAGCTATGGTTCTCTGTGGCTGGCACTTAAAACCTCAGTTTTCCTATCTCATTCATAGTTGGGCTTCATCTAGTCTGGTGAGGCACGGAAGAACACACAAACTCATTATACTGTACTGTACACGTATGAATATATGCTGCTGTAGTGCTGATAACGTCTGTTCCGGTCAAAGAACTATTGGAAGAGCGATCTGTGCAAGAAGACTAGCATTAAACTCTTTGGACAGTGATAGCAACAACACATTAATTTGCGCCACCGTTTCCGGAGTTCACAACCGGGAGACGTCTGGAAATCCTTTCTAACCTAAAGGCCTGACTTGATAAAATGGTTGTTGTCACCCGCTCCCCTGAATCCATTTATAAATTCAGACATGTTTTCATTAAATATTCAGGCCTGCTAAAACCAACCAGGTCCGCTAAAGAAGTGTTTTGACAAAGTAGTCTACGGTTTGCTTTTTACCCTAGATATTATTTGTCACTGTATGTTATCAGAAGAGGCATCATGCGGTTTAACTCCCTTCTAAAGAACTAGTTTTCAGAAATAAGTTTTCCTGTTTTGTTCTATGCTTACCTCAATTTTTCCTTTTTGATATTGAAAAACAGACTTGTTTTAATATACCTATTGTTCTTGGATGCAGGACCCCCTTTTTAATTTGGTGACTTTAGCAAATGTAATTGTGTCAAACAAATGACTGCCATAGATTTTTTGTTTCTACATTCATATGAGGACTTTATTCTGACAAGTATTGGGGGAAAAAAAGCAAAAAAAAAAAAAAAAAAAAAACATCTTGGGCAAGCTATCTAAAAGACTGTATTCAGGGGCCAAACTGCTGGTACTGTAATCGGAGGCCTAGAATTGGGAAGGCGGCCCATGTCCTTACCCTGGCAGGGTGACCTTGGCTTAAACTTCCCCAGTCTTTAGGCATTGTCACAGATCATTTTTCCTGCCCCAGCTGGTGAATCCACCCTTCCCCCCCCCCCCACCCCCTGTTTAGTTTCAGTGCGGTCCTCAGTGATGTGGTCTCATCCCACCATCTTGGCAGACCCAGGGACTGACGGCTGATGAGTGCGGTGGGAACCCCACAGTGTTTCAGAAGCCTGTAATGACTTGCCAGCTGAGCAGATTGGCCAACGCATAGAGGATGTGTGATGCAGATTCTCAAATGCAGTTTCTTTGAACCTTCCCATTATAGGTTTATGTGCAATCCTTCAAATAATTAAAAAAAAAAAAAAAAATGCAGGAAAATTCCACATGTTGCCTGGGATTTTTTTTTTTGCCTTTTCTTCTATTCTAATCACTGCTTGGGCTGATGCTTCTGAATTTATGTATCTTTGAGATCACCACATTGGCTGCTCTGAGAGTGTGGGAATAGTGGAGAATGACATGGTCTAAATCTGGTTCAGCTACAGAGAAACCTGCTTCTGACACTTGGGAATCTCTTCTCGTGTGTGACATGTTAGCTGCAGTGTTTGGTTACTGCTGGAATAACATCACACTTACGTCAAAGCTTTCTCATGGGTTCTCAAACCACTGGCCAGCTTACTGAGTGTTTGTTTGTGGTGGCATTAAGTCCAGAGGTGGTCTCAGGTCACTGTAATGGGTGGAAATTCTGCATCATGAAGTCATGAAGTGGTGTTGCCTATGTGGAATTTTAATAAGACCGTTTGAATTACATGCTCAGAATGTTATTGAGGTCACTTGATTTAAGAAAATGTCAAAGATTCTTCCAGGCTGAGGAGAAAAATCAAGACTATTGTAACAAATACATGATTTTAGGATTAAGATTGTAATAAATGGGAGTTCTCTTCATACCTTTCTGGGGTTTTAAAAAAAGTTAGTCTGAATGGCAGAGTTTTTTTGTTAGTTTCTTGGGCTCAGTGGATTGTTGTTTATGTCGAGTCGCTATGAATCCTTAACAAGCTGCAGATGTTTCTGAAGTTGAGGGTAAAGGAGCGGACGGTGAGTGACAGCTGTTGCAGGAATGTGGGCAGCTGTGCTCTGAAACGGCACACAGACTCTGCTCAGGCAGAAAATGCATTAGATGGGGAGCTCGTCATGACTGTCACTTCTGCTAAAGGACTGTTGCGTCATATTGGTGGCAGCAAAACTGTTTTGGAGTCTGAAGAGCCCTGTCTGATGCTATTTGCGGTTTCAGAGAGGTATATGTGGTCGGATCCATGGGTGTAAATGCAATCAGCATTCATTAAGACACTCTTGTGTTACTTCTGTCATTCACAGTCTAATACTCTTCATAAAGCCATCTGAGAGAACTGTCGATTTTAATAAGCTGGGCTGGTTAGGAAACCTTAAAAAAAAAAAAAAAGTGCAGCCCTTGCAGATTTGAAAAAGATTGGTTTTATGTATATCTTGAACAGGGTTAAGGTTTTTCTCTCTCTCTCTCTAGCTAGCCCAAAGGGACAAAATGTTCAGTATCCACAAACAAAGGCATTTGAAATGTAACTCTTGGTGACCAGCTCTTGCATTAATGAAGGGTCTTCTATCTCCCTAGATGAAAATCTCACTATACCATGGGTGGAGCAATGAGATGTTGTATAGAAGTAGTGGAATCAGACTGGCAAGGCCAGGAAATATCAAAGTTCAGATCACGAACTTGTCACTTGGTGTGAAAAAGTATTGACTTATGACATCCACTTAACAGCAATGAAATCATAACTATTTTGCTGCTAGGAAACCCTTCTTAGTCAATGTTGGCAGCAAAACATTTTTCATGAATGGTTAATGCAAACTAAGCAACTGCAGTTTGACAGACTACCTTAAACGGCAGGCTATACCTTATTTTCAATTTTCTTTTGATGTTTCTCCGTGGACTTAAATGAATTGCTGTAAAAGTACCAAATCTACAAAGTTCAACATATTTCCTGTGGAAAACATTGTCCTGTCCATACAAAAGTTGCAGAGGAAAAGATGAAAGCTCTTACACACTTATTGCTGAACAGTGAGTGAGATGACCTATATATTCAATAGACAACTTGTGGTCTGATATAGCAGAAGCTTGATTTTAGGAGGGCACTTTTAGCAAAGCCAGTTTCTTTGAAGAGGTATTTATGTATTAAAGTCCCACAAAGTACAGTTTATGTCTAGAAATGGAACTTGGAGCTGAAACAAAAAACAAAACTGAACAATAAAAGCATATTCCCTCTCAAAGGCACATTCTTCTCGCAAGTATCTAACACTGGTTACATTTTAATCTTATCAGCTTAGATTTTGTAAATCGCATTATAACAATATGCAGAGTATGAACCACCTGGCATTTATTGTATCTCTTTAGGATTCATAACGCCAAAGAAAAGGGTTTTTATTGGCCCTGGAAAATTACCATATGTATAAAATCAGACGGTGTATGGTTCAGTATGATGCTTTGGTAGCTCGTTTTATTGCCTAGCTCTTTGAATAGTTACTGTATCTCATTTTATAAATAAACAGCATTAGGTGAAAAGAGCACTTTGATAAGGTTTATCAAACGTGTGACAGGACCATTTTCAAATTACAGACTTTATACTGAAATTGTACAGGGTTCTTTTGACATGACAACCAATGTATTCAATACGTTATTTCTTCTACTGTTCCACTATAATCTTTACTCCATTCTCATAGTGGTCTGTTGCCATGTTGCATTGTAAAATGAGTACTGTAGCCTTTAGTAATACTGAGAAAACAAAGGTGTTTTGAGTGTATGCAATGAACTGTGTCTTCATGAATATGCCGTTATATTTTGAGCTGTTTGCCATCAAGCAAACGAACACATGATGTAGTATTTTTAGCATGGGTTTCAAAAAATAATTCCTAGCATTGCAAACTGAATTCTGTTTGAAGATTCGTAAAAGAAAATTGTCAAAACAAACAAAAGAGTGATTTCACTGGAGATGCCAGTAATGTGGATTAGTACCTGCCGGTTACAAACTGCCCATAACTGGTCTTGTTTGGCGTGTAGCATTCTACCTCACCAAAAAAATGGATTGGGTGAAAGGGGGATTTCTTCTCTGAACTGCCTAAAGTAACATTGAAAGAAACATGGACAACATGCTGAGGTCTCGAGAGTCCTGAAGATGAATTAAAAGTGCTATAGTAATTAGGTTCGAAACCCCCCACTAAAAACAGTCTGCTGCTCAGTTGAGGTGATTACACTATAAATTGTTGTTCTGAAAGTGTTGATTAGATTGTGAGTTGGAAAATGGAGGAAGGAATAAGGCATTGTTTGTAGGAATGTTGTGTATGTTACTCTGTGTTGAGTTGACATGACATAAGTTGTTTTTGGCACATGCAGATCTACAACACAGACTGGCTTCTGCAAAAGTAACCGAGTGCCTGGCATGCACTGAAATAGTAGAAGTCAACATTTATGGGCTAAATGACTTAAGGCTTCTTAATAACCTAGTTTTAGGCATCATTGGATTTCTGAAAAACGTCCATTAAGTCTTATTACAGGCAACGTCCAAGATAACTCTTTAATGGCTGACCCAGCGTTTTTCGGTACTTAATCCCATATGCCCCCGTGCGTGGTAAGAGGCCCAGGTGGGATAGTGAGCGTGAAAGTGTTATTAGTTTTAATATGCAATAAATATTAGACATTACGGTTTCAGCCCTCTTCTGACTGCCTTCTGTAGCGTCTCAGTGGAGAGTCTGCTCAATCAATTGCTTGTGCATCTCCCTGTGCTCGATTTCCCAAGGTCACTCACTGATGTTCTGAACAGGATGAGAAATGAAACGTGGCTTGGGGGGAATTGGGTCACGCTCCCCCAGAGTTCTTGGAAACCTGCGAATTAAGCCCTAAGAGCTCGGCTGGGTCTTTGCAGAGCCACTTACCTTCATTATTTTTTTTCAAATGAGAGAACAACAAAGCACAGAAATCATTAATAAAAGCAGAAATGAGCTAGAAAAGTCTTCAGCTGCTGTAATACTGCTTTTCCTGCTGGTTCCCTTGCTTCTTTTCCATCCTCAGATTCTAATTCTAGGATGCAGCAACATTATACAACTCAACAATTCTTCAGGTGTTCTGATGTATCCAAACCGATGCCTTTCACTGTTCATGAATAATAAAAGCCCAATTATGTCAGCATTGACCGTTTTACATCTCATACCGTCAGTTAGGTGTGAGGAATGGCGTGGGCCTGCCCTCTTGTCCGCACTGACCTGTTATGTGCTTTCTTGCAAACTAACGCCTAATACTTTTATTCACACAATTTCTGGAATGCACCAGGGCATGAGAGTTCAGCATACATTTCTTTAAATCGCTTATAAGCCGGGAAAACATAAGGTCAAATCTTCATAACCAGGCTCTTCTGATCCAGTCATGGGCCATAGTTCCTCTAGTACAGTTTCACGATGATAATGCCATCTTTATAATTTCATCACTTGGATCTGAAGGTTCGGGCTTTTTTCTGACTTGTTCCATTTGCTCCGCCGGGTCTAACGTTTGAAGGCTGCAGCACCTGCCTTCGTCATTTCTTATTCTGTGGTTCTCAAACTGGTTTTACCCATAAAGGTCATTGGAGACTCAGCTGGCCCTTACCAATTTTTAACCTGTGGAAAAATTGATTATACCTGCAGAATTCTACACACATCTTGAAATCCTGCTTTTATGGTAAATCCATGAGGACAGGAGTGCACAGAGCTTTTATCATGGTTTTAGATTGGGGAAAATGCATCCTCTTGGAGAGGGACTGAAACACTGGCCCTTCTTCTATGGCTCAGTAAAGGATAAATGTAATACGACTCAAGTATTCTCCCCTCTTATTGCCAATGCATTCACAAACCCAAACAAGCACCAAAAAAAAAAAAAAAAAAAAAAACTACTAGAGGTGGGCCTGAAGATAGGGAGGCAATCATTTTGAGATTTAATGTTCTGAAGCAACAAGCAAAGTGTTTTTGACCCCAGCTGCTACCCAACTTGGAGCTGAATATTGCATTATGTTTTTGCTTTTGTAACCCTGTGCCAACTGTAGCAGAATTACTTAAGACTCTGGAACTTCTCTTTAATCAATCGCACACACAGTTTCCAGGTTTCTGGTGTAATTATGAGATATAACAGACTGTCCTTATGGGCTGATTGTTAGTGTTCTTGTGCGTTCAGCATCTCTCGTAGTAAACATTTGATAAATACTCTCTCTAAAAACACCAGACTCATGTCTTTTTAAAGGGAAAAGCATGTAGCAAATTAGCATATAGTGTTTTTGGGGACACAAATTGGCTGCTTCATGTCTCATTGTCCACGATTAAAAAAAATGGCGGCCGTTCCCTTTTGTAATGACTGATTTAATTTGTGGTGTCGGTACTACTTGATTAGCTGGGTGAAAGCATAGTGTAAACAGGACTGCTTCTTTCTTAAAAATAGATGGTTGATAACATGAGAACCGTATGGATGCACCCGAGTAAATTGTGGCTTCCGAACTGGTGCTTCTTATCCACATTTAGATTTTTCTATAAATGCAGCAATTAGGCACGCAACTTATTTTGACATGCAGTAACAGTATATCGGAGGAAATTAAAAGGAATGTTTTATGATTTGTTTTAAAAAAACACAGAGAATGCTACAAACAGGAGGGCTAATCACAGGAAGGAACTGGAATAAATTTGTGTTCTCTGCACATGGAAGCCACCCAGTCATATCAGGGCTTACTATAGGGCAGGCTGTAATCAAGTCATTATAGAGGATTTATAAGGTATGGTTGTTTCTGCTGCTCAAATAAATTAATTACACCCTGGTAGTCTTGTGGTTTTGAGGTTAACTTTGAAGTGCCATCCTGCATGGCACTGTCTGAAGTGTTGGCAAGTGGGGGCAAATAAGTGTAAGGTTGATGAGGCGCAAACACTTTGCTTTAGTCTCTTAAAAATGTCTCGGTCACAAATACTCTTGACGGTGATGTTTATCTAGGAAAAGCTTTTCCGTTTTTATTTTATATTTGATTCCCGTCCTTCAAATCCTGGTTTTAATAAATAATACTCCTTGGTTTGCTTTGTGTGATTTTGTGGGCTGTGGATGTAAGGATGTTGTAACTGATTCCAGTAGGGGTAACATCGTTTTTACTATCCAGCTTTGTAATCTCATGGGGGTTCATGATTTATGAAAGTAACAGGTTTGGACATTGGTGCCTGCTTGTTAACATGCACGTTCTTTGGTCTCACTGATAAATCACTATCACTTTAAAAGCTTCTCTCGGTGTTATTATTATTCCATAATTTAACCTTTAACATTTGGAGCTGACCGATAATATGGCAAGGAACTTGTTGAAACTTGTTGAAATCAGTGCTAAGCGGACTAATCATCAGACTAGCAGCATTCTCTCTGTATGATAACCGTATTTCTGTATATCAAAACAAGACTATTTCAGTGTTTAGCCTAAACATTTAGTTGTTACTGTTTGGGTGTATTTCACAGAAATCTGCATTTGTGTTTGTCTATTGTAATTATTCTCTCCATTTCTCTTGGTGTCTGTTCTAGTTTACGTGCACAAGGTACTGAAAATAAAATGCTTTGGGCTCTTATATAATATTTATAACATAATGTGTGATTCTTGTCTGTCACTATGTTGCCCAGAGTCAGGTTGCATTGAATGACCAGTTCTGTCAGTTACAGGACACAGCAGGGCAATGTTTTTATCTGCAGTCCCATCAGCACACATCTTCTATTAAGTGGACGTTTTTTTTTCCATTCCAGTTCATGACTTTTTCACCTCATACCTTAAAGTCTTAATGTGAAGTTATTCCTTTTCATATCTCCTCTCAGTTCTGCTTAACTGTCTTTAAAAAGGATCATTGGTTCTTGTGTGTATAAAACAGCCCTGCTAACATGAATGTTATTTGGTCTCACTGATATTACAAAACACACACATCTTCTCTCCTATTCTTGAACATAAAAGATTGCTGGTGCTGCTGACTAAACATCACCTTCCCATTAACCTACTAGAAATGTTTTGTTACTTTATCAATCTTTATTTTGTGCAAATGTTACTCCACTGCCAGATAACAAACTGTTTAAAGTGACATCTTGATTCCTTTGCCAATCGAGTTACTTATCATAATGCAATATATGACTCATGCCCTGGGTCTCATTCATACATTTCTATATAATGCAGTTGATTGCTCAAAGTACCTTAAGTGCTTGACATAAATATAATAGGCACACATCAAATCAATAACTCGGTACGAATTAGAGAGAGAAACATTTACCTCTCTTTTGGAGCATTTTACTCCCCGAGCTCTTCAGCTTAAAATGTCAAACACAGATCTCCGAAACTTTAGTTGGAGTAAAGCCTTTTGAGACCAATGTTTCAGATGTAAACATTCCAACCTACGGATCTGATTTATGCAACATATTTCCCCCTTCTTTCTTTCTTTTAAGTACATGCAGTGCAGTATATCATGTAAACAAATTGATGTTGTGTTGTATTGAGCCAGAGCTGAGCATTTTCCAAGGGAGGTTTGTAGAATAATAGCAGCAGTCAATGTGCAATCAAATCAGGAACAAAGCGCATTTATAAAGTAGAACTTTAATACACTTTTATTACTCCAATAAATTATAGATGGTGAATCTTCTGTCTGTCACAGCACCTAGAAATTCATGAATTTTAAAACAAGTTCCACAGGAGGTAGATGTTACATGCAGAGAGAGGCAAAATCATTTTCCATTTAATCTGTTTTTCATTTGTGCCTCTTTAGAGTGTTCTGGGTATATGTTAAGTGTTTGCCTGAGGTTTAACTGATCGGTGTACAGTTCTGTGTGGATAATTAACAATTGTTTTGATGTATAGATTTTTAAATCGTATTTCACAATGGCTGAAATGTCAGTGGCGCTAACCAGGGGTTGAAAAAGTTGTCTCACCCACACACACCTGAAATCTCAATGCCAATCTTGATTTAGGCAGATATTTATTTCCCTTCAAAGTAATGGAATACATTGCAGAGATTTGCTTTAACCTAAACTAAAATGTTTTCGTATTAGCTGACATTTCTTTGTGTCCCATATGTTTTTCCAGTTATGAATTGCTAATTTACACCTTGTATTGTATACACATCTGCTTCATCTTGAACCTTTACATTGGGAATAATGTGTTTGTCCCCATTTCAAGAACTGTCTGAAATACTAAGTCATGTAACGAGTAGATTAAAGCATCCTTAAAATTCACTGAAGTGTTTTCTATCTTTATTAGGTTTAAAGTCTGAATTAAGGTCTAATTAATATGCTGAAAAACGTGTGCTTGGGCCTGTGTGGTCTTTTCAGTTGAGGCTTCAGAGATATTCCCAGAGGATTAGGAGGCTTGTTAGCGATTTTTACCAACACTCTGAAATTAACAGTGCAATTATAAAGCCAAACGGACTAAACCATTGATTTTGAAAGCTGTAGTTTTCCACCTTGGCCTTTCCACTTGTAACACGAATAGTTTTTAAACAGTGTTTCGAAACGCTCTCTTAAATCATACATTGAATTCTGAGTGGTCATCTTGGCTGTGGTACGCATTCAAAATGGAATTGCATAATCATGCCTCGGTCTGGTTTGGTCCCATATATTTCAAATGCTTTGGACCTGTGTTTTACGTAACCAGTTTCCATAGGCTGCGCTCCATTCCTCCCAGCGAAAGGTGGTCAATATAGTTTGCTTAATTAAACCATTTATTGATTAATAATCTCTGGATTCCTTTTATCATCTCAATTAGTCATTCTATTAACATGCAGTGGTGCATCTAGCGGCAACAGTTATGGACATTTTAGTTATTACCAATACATCTTTTTCAGTGTTAATTCTTAAAATATGTAAATTTTAATCTTTTAATTTACTAGTAGGAAGACACAATTTATCAAAAAGTAATGATTCCAAGACTAATGCATATACAATACTGAAATCATAACATCCATGCTGTAACATATATATTAGAATGATAAAGAAAGGAATAAAGTACAACCTAAGAAATGTGGTTGTGTAAAATACAGGGCCCTAAACATTTTTTCAAAGTACATACTTCAAGACAACACCACACAATTAATATTTATAGTTTAGTGGATTGTTTTGGTTTAGGCTAATTTTCTAGCTGAAAATAAGTTCTAGTGTATTCAAATCTGTTTCTTCTGACAAAATCCCCCCTAGTCTGAGAGTCCTGAAATAGAATAGTTCTTTCTTTGTTCACTCAAAGTCCAACATCTTCCACGCCGGATCAGAGTAAATGATGAAACATGTCAGATTCCCTTCCAGCTGAGTCCATAAATGATTTCATGCCATTTAAACCAATGGTTCCCAACCCAGGTCCTGCAGGGCCCCAGGTGTCTGCTGGTTTTCATCCCAGCACCATTGTCACCTACTGACCTGAACAATCTCCACCTGTTTAAGTGCTGAAAACATCTGACAAGGTTGAAATAAGACAATCATTAGTTCAATTAATAGCTCAGTTGGAATGAAAGCCAGCTGACACAGTGGTCCTCCGGGCCCAGGGTTGGGAACCACGGCCTTCAACTTCTCTTGCAAAACGGCTTATTTGAACAGGAATTTTTAAACCACTTTTTACTGTATTTTCTGAGTTACTCTTGTCTGGAGTTACATTTCACAACATACAACTAATCATCATATTAGTTATTGGTCTTAGCTCAAGCTGCTGGCATTAAGACGTTACAGCCTGCGTGTTTATACTCAGCACAGAACTACTTCAGTACGCTCTACACTTGTGTTGTTTTTCATTTAAATATTTTAAGTGTAAATAGTGTCATAATTTGCTGCAGCTGTTGAACAAATCTTTGTAGATGGATATGCCTTCCTGATGTTTATGTTGCAGCCTGTATTCAAAGTGCTTCTCGTGCTCATGGGTAACCATGTTAAACCTCCCAGGAGAACTGACAGGCCCAGTCTCGCCCCAGTGAGACAGCAGTTGATCTCGCTGTTTAAAACCCAGCGTCTCTTACCAAGTGTAATGAGAGAAAACAGTACTGCAAAGAATAAATACTTTTTCTTGCTGATATATTATTGGAAGTGCTATTTTAGACAACAGTTATGGAAACTGGAATAATGCATGCGTGTTTTGAAAACTTAAGTAAAGTAGATAGGTTACTATTCAAATAGGTGCTGAGGCTGTTACACAGTTTGTTTTTTAGTTTTTTATGTATACAAGTTCTATAAATTATCATAAACAACCTGGACTTCACCCAACAAAGAGAAGCACAGTGAGGGAAAAAAGTATTTGATCCCCTGCTGATTTTGTATGTTTGCCTACTGACAAAGAAATGATCAGTCTATAATTTTAATGGTAGGTGTATTTTAACAGTGAGAGGCAGAATAACAACAACAAAATCCAGAAAAACGCATTTCAAAAAAGTTATAAATTGATTTGCATGTTAATGAGGGAAATAAGTATTTGACCCCTTCGACTTAGTACTTGGTGGCAAAACCCTTGTTGGCAATCACAGAGGTCAGACGTTTCTTGTAGTTGGCCACCAGGTTTGCACACCTCTCAGGAGGGATTTTGTCCCACTCCTCTTTGCAGATCCTCTCCAAGTCATTAAGGTTTCGAGGCTGACGTTTGGCACCTCGAACCTTCAGCTCCCTCCACAGATTTTCTATAGGATTAAGGTCTGGAGACTGGCTAGGCCACTCCAGGACCTTAATGCGCTTCTTCTTGAGCCACTCCTTTGTTGCCTTGGCTGTGTGTTTTGGGTCATTGTCATGCTGGAATACCCATCCACGACCCATTTTCAATGCCCTGGCTGAGGGAAGGAGGTTCTCACCCAAGATTTGACGGTACATGGCCCCGTCCATCGTCCCTTTGATGCGGTGCAGTTGTCCTGTCCCCTTAGCAGAAAAACACCCCCAAAGCATAATGTTTCCACCTCCATGTTTGACGGTGGGGATGGTGTTCTTGGGGTCATTCTTCCTCCTCCAAACACGGCGAGTTGAGTTGATGTCAAAGAGCTCGATTTTGGTCTCATCTGACCACAACACTTTCACCCGGTTCTCCTCTGAATCATTCAGATGTTCATTGGCAAACTTCAGACGGGCCTGTACATGTGCTTTCTTGAGCAGGGGGACCTTGCGGGCGCTGCAGGATTTCAGTCCTTCACGGCGTAGTGTGTTACCAATTGTTTTCTTGGTGACTATGGTCCCAGCTGCCTTGAGATCATTAACAAGATCCTCCGGTGTAGTTCTGGGCTGATTCCTCACCGTTCTCATGATCATTGAAACTCCACGAGGTGAGATCTTGCATGGAGCCCCAGACCGAGGGAGACTGACAGTTATTTTGTGTTTCTTCCATTTGCGAATAATCGCACCAACTGTTGTCACCTTCTCACCAAGCTGCTTGGCGATGGTCTTGTAGCCCATTCCAGCCTTGTGTAGGTCTACAATCTTGTCCCTGACATCCTTGGACAGCTCTTTGGTCTTGGCCATGGTGGAGAGTTTTGAATCTGATTGATTGATTGATTCTGTGGACAGGTGTCTTTTATACAGGTAACGAGCTGAAATTAGGAGCACTCCCTTTAAGAGAGTGCTCCTAATCTCAGCTCGTTACCTGTATAAAAGACACCTGGGAGCCAGAAATCTTGCTGATTGATAGGGGATCAAATACTTATTTCCCTCATTAACATGCAAATCAATTTATAGCTTTTTTGAAATGCATTTTTCTGGATTTTTTTGTTGTTATTCTGTCTCTCACTGTTAAAATACACCTACCATTAAAATTATACTGATCATTTCTTTGTCAGTGAGCAAATGTACAAAATCAGCAGGGGATCAAATACTTTTTTCCCTCACTGTAGCAGGATACAGAAGTGATGTAACATGATAGATCATATTCAAGCCATCTGATAAATATTAGAAAGATGTAGAGGGAGAGGGAAAAAAATAAAACTAGATATACAGATCTACAGATCATAGAAAGTGGAAACATCTATGGGAGGTTTTCATCCAGCAGTAGATCAATATAGGCTGATGATATGTGTGCAATAAAACTTGACTCAAATTCATGTTCTACAGTTTTGTTAAACCTAAGAAAAGAGAAGTAGATCAGAAAGTACTTTGTCAAAATTAATGATTACTTGAATCAATGCTGATGGAGATCTTTTTGAAGAAACCAAAAGAAGAGTGCAAATGGGGTGGAAATGTACATTTGGTAGAAATGGCCTTCCATTTGAAAGGAAATCTACCCATTTATCTGAATCTGAAAGTATTGTTTGATCAGTGCATCTCAGTAGAGCATTTCTTATAAATGATACAGAAACAGGAAAGAACACAAAAATGCATGCTTGGAATACAAGAAAAGACAGGAAAACAAGTAAACGGATTAAAGAACAAGTACAGTATGTGACATCATCAAAAGAGTGAAAATGATAAAATGTCAATGGGCTGGAAACCTCACAAGAAGAACAGACCAAAAACGGACAGAAGCAGCTGTAAGAATAAATCCTAAGAGATTTAAAAAGACCTAGAAGAAGACCACATAAAAAAATGGGATGACGAAATAAGAAGCTTTGCTGATGTGACCTTGGGGAGGCCTTCAGCCAGCATTGGATCAATAAAGTCTAATGATGATGATGATGATATATATTTACTTTGTTAAATATAATTGATTTTATGAGGGATTGTATTTCATATTGTGTGAAAATTGTAAGATGGGTAAGATTGGTCTGCAAAAACATAACTAATAATCCTATTGCACATGGCATTGTTTGTTCTTAAGTGTTTTTTCTTTCTAAAAAGCATCAACAAGCTATCATTTATATAATGAAATTGCAACATATATGACGTACAAATAAAACCCAGAGAAGCAGAGTTTGGGCCAGATTCTAGCTGCAAGGTATTTTTTTTGTAGGTCCTTGACATTGCAGCTGCATTGTGTTTTGGTGTATGTCGTCTAAATAACGTCCGCCTTGTCCAATCACAACCCTTAAGTGTAGAAGCGGGAGGAAACTGTGTAACCACACACGTCCTTCTGTTGTGGCAGCACTTGTTTTTGACAGAAGTAGAAACATACACGCTTGCTATTCCTCTCCTTTAGCCTCAGCTGTCCTGAGAGATGCGCTTCATTACTCAGTGTTGGCAAACTGAATTTACTTATTTAACCCTACTGTGTATTCTTCATTTACATTTTTACCATTTATGTTTTTTAAATGGTATTAATGATGTGATGGAGTGGATGTTTGTCTACAGTTGCTGTTTATCTAGGTTGCACAATTGCAGTGTACAGTATTATATTATAGTTAGCATATACATGCATACTGTACAATGTTTACATTAATCCATGCATACCAAACACATCCCTTCTCAGAAATAAAACAAAACTATATATCATTTCATAATTGCAAAACTAGGGGAAAAAACATCTATTGCCTCTGGACACAATCATTTCCTCATCTGCTCTGGACAATAACGTTTTTTATTTATTCGTACATACATTCCCTGAATTGTCAATTTGAGTGCTCAAATCATGCTATCACCTTACGTAATTTGAACAAAGACCAAATCGATATAAATTGTCATGAAGAGCAACATTCCTGCTGAACACAGGCCGGCTGGTCAACTCAGACCTCTGGATTTTGTCTGGCATGAACTTGTACTCCATGTAATCCTTGCACTTTGCAGCAGAATGGGGTTAGAGTTACTTCAGGCTTACTTGAAACTCCTGTCTTCCAAATGACCTTCCTCCAATCTGCACAGTGGGTGGTGAAGGATATCTATTAATATCCTCCTCTTCTCTCTCCCCAGCTGGGAAGCCACTAACCCCATTACTGAGGCGAGTGTGCCCTTGCTGCAAACAGTGGGTTAGATGTTTCTTTCCTGGGCAGTGGTGTAGGATTGAAATGCATAACCCCTGCAATTCAAGGAACCTCCGTCCTACTGGGTTTCTATACTGAGCCGTTTCAAGAAATTGCCTTAGGTATTCTCTTCCCAACCCGGCATTTTCTGGTCCGTTGCATCATCTTGTAAAATGTAAAACTGTCACCTTTTCTTACAGGGATGGGAGATAAAATACATACATGTATATATTTTTTTCTTACCTTTGCCTGCCTATGCTGTTCCTTACTCCTGTAATCTAGCCCTCAATCCGTGAATTCCGGCTCCAACCGTGACAGATGTGGACCCTTCAGTAGTTGTTCTTCTACTATACACGCACAGAAAGGGATAGAATTTGGTAAATGTTGATATTTTTTTTTAAGGAGGACATTCAAAAAATGTATGGACATTTAAGTCCTGGTCTATAATGACCTGAAATATCTGTGAGGTCACAGTAGGACCTAACCCATCTCTCTGCAGTGATTCCATAACTTAGGAGGTCTAGAACTTGAAAGTAGCAGAAATCCCAAATGTGTGTCCTTAAGGTGTTTGTAGTGGTGGTGCTTGCAAAGGGGGAATAACTGCATATTAAGTGGCAATGTAAAGTAAAAATATATGTTGTGGTTTTTTAGGGGGGGTATCTTACTTTTTTTTTTTTTCTTCCTGTGGTTTTATTACAATTGTTGGGATTTTACCAAATTCATTTGAATGATTGTTTCCCAGTGTTGAAGGAATGTATTATATTAAAATAAACTTATGTCTGATAATGAGTTATAAAAGTTATAGTCGTATATGGAGGTTCAGTATATAGATTGTAGCAGATGTCGAATTACAAATCCTTCCTAGAAGCTATTTCAGTTTGACTACCATTCATTTTTAATTTGCAGCAAGCTGTCCCAGACTACATAGTTCTGTTCCAGAGAGAAAAAGCCTTTAACTGCCTGCTGTAGTTTTTGCATTTTTTCACTTTTTTCTAAGATGGGCATTTGCCAAAACCTGTCGATCTTTTATCTTTATCCTCATGTTAAGTAATATCCCCCCTTCCCCCAAAGATATTTTTAACATGCTTCAAAATTACTCTGAAATCTGTGAGAGGCTCTGATACATTGATGCGTCCCATCGTATGTGACTTGTACAAATTGTATTTCACTCGTAGATTTATTCCTCTCCTTGGGCTATGGTTGTAATTAGTCTTTTGCCTCCAAATGTTATGCTTGAATGAAATACCAATGCAAGAGAGACTAAGGAAATTGTAATGGAAGTGTTCCTAGTGGAGTGTAAAATTCCTATGTGTCCATTTGCCAATAACAAGTACAGTAACAGGTAAAATGTAATGACAGAATTCAATATTTGAGAGACTGGTGTGTGCGTGTGTGTGTATATCATATATACATATCCCAATGTAGTCTGACCTGACAGCTTGTCATAAGAGTGCTGGCAGGTGACTTAACTTTTTTTGAGTGTTCTCTGGAATACAGCCTCATGCAAAGAAAAATACAGCTGACAGGATCGGATCTGTGAGATATTGAAATATTAATTTCCCCTTTTTACCTTTTCCTCCTCCCAACAAAATGTCTTAAAGCAATATAATGGCTTTTGTATCCCATTGCATTATTATTAATGTTTGGCGAGGAAGCTGTCTTGTGATTTAAAATAGTTTTCTACACCAGTGATACTTTTAACATCATTTGGAAGATTTCTGACCTGCATGCTTTGGTGTATAGATATTGACAGTATTCGTGCTTGATGCATTTTACGAGTTTGTTATATCAATGCTTTAATAGATGACTTCCTAATGTAGGGTTTCAAGTTGAGCCCGCTTTTGCAATTAATGTAAACGATTTGTGATGCGCAATTAGCTTGTTTTCTCATCCGAAATTACTTTATCTCTAAAGCTTCCCCTAAATGGCTGTACTGTATTAGAATAGTCTCCTTTGTTGTGTACCAGTGCATTGGAAATGAATTGATATGAACGTCTTATTGATTGGCGTAAACCACAATTATGAGATAATTAACGCATATTCAATTACTCTTTAATGTGTATTGAAGGTTGAGTTCCAAGTCCGGGTCCTCCTGGTGCTGTAGTGTTCCACCTGATCTCTTTATTACATAATTGAAGTGATAATTGGCTTAATTTAAGCAGGCTAAATGAACCCTTTTCTCCGGTCTTAAGATGTTTATAATTTAAAGAAACCTGCTGACTTGAGGTCCTCCAAGGCTAGCAATGCGCACTATGGGTTTAGTAGATGCAGTATTAAGCTTAATGGCTCACAAGCTCCCTGTGACATTTTAGTATCCCAAAGCAACACAGCATAGTAGCACTTTATGCATTAATGTTATTTTGTTAATTTTTGTGTTTGTTTGTTTGTTTGTTTGTTTTCCCCTTTGACGTAGTATAATAATGTTGAGCTCGAGAGCATTGTCCTCGGCTCATTCTGTGATTAATGGGCTTGTTTTGTTTTTTAAAGATGTGACCAAGAAACTGGCTTGTGTGCAACTGCAAATATGTTAGTTGTAATAAGCACAGTATTCACACGCTTGTTTATACTGTTTTTGTGTACGTTTTGTTTTGCCCTCTAGAACTTGACAGATCCTCCACTTCTATCTTCTGAGAATAATGGGAAGTATCATTTTTGGGTCTGAGTGTGTAAATGTTGGTAAAACATGAAGGGGAGTGGCCAACTTAAAAAACAATTGTTGCAAGTACACACCCACAGTGTCACAGCAGTTCATATGATCTTGTTTATATCAGCGTGGTTTTACTCGTAAAGCACTTCCTCACAGAATATGTTGAGAACATACTGCTGTAAATAGTCTTTTTCTAGTGCTACTACCACCTCCCACAGCCCCCTCTCTGTGGCAGAGGTCAAACTGGTCTCTCTTCAAGAAAGGGGAATAACAGCTTTTATTTATCGTTTTGTTCTTGGCCTTTTCCAGAAGTGGGAGCCGTTTGATTGAGATAAAGTGCCGGGACTGGCTGGGGTTCTGAAGATCACGTCAGTCCTGAAGGCTTTACAATCAGTGCGGTATCAGTGGTCATCCCACATAGGGAGGGTCTTTGGAGTGAGTCAAAGCGAAGTGGTGACTCATGAACACAACAAACAACCAGCTACTCCTGTTTACAAAGCAGTGCTGCAAGCTTGATGGCCTTCCTTTGGCCAGAGCGTGCTCAGAGCCCCACTTTGTTTTGGTTAATAAGTGCTTTGTAAGCTTTGAGTCTGGGAGTGGGAGGTGATCATTTTTAGAATATGTGATTCAATCTAAATTAACCCTAGAAATACCCCATCACCAGCTAAGATTAACTATCAAACTACAGAATTGCTTATTTATATCACCTACAATCTCTGATTTTGTAAATGTTTGTCATATAAATGACTGCTAGGATTTTCTTAAGCAATCCATTGTTATCCTTTTAGCCTTATTTTATTTTGCATATTGACATTTTACCAAGAAACCATCTGAATCCCTCAGGCCTGTAGTATTTTTCCTTGATGCTTGCTATAGTGCCAATGAATCCATTAATGCTACTGCTGTCTCTGAGTTCTGCATCAGAAAATCCAAACATGAAATATCTGGGCAAATGCTCACTGCTCCTGAAATACAATACAGGGAATGACCCGATTTAAATAGAACTAGTCAGATTGAAAGCCAGTGGATTTTGGCAGCAAGTGGTTTTGAGAGTAAACTGTGGTGCTTTCATTTTCTTGTTTAGTTTTCTTTTCCCTAGCGATATCTAAGGGGAAAAAATCTATTCCGACAACTTATATGATATGTTTGGGGTCGTGGCAGCCAGACGTTATGGGGAAGCATACTGTACCTCAGGCAAAATGGCTTTGAGTTGGCACTAATTCAGCCGTCTCTGCTGTGAAGGGCCATGTGTGGGTTTCTCCCTATGATTTGAAAGCCTGCAGACTGTGGCACGCATGGGCTGCCCTCGCAGTCTGCACAACGGTTGTAGCTACAAGTAGGTGGGAAGGAAAAAAAAAAACCTAATGAGACAATAGTTTTTATATGCATACTAATAAGAACCTGATCTACGGTTTCCTCAGTTATGTTTCATGGCAAGAAATGATATTCTGTACAGATCCAGTTTTTCTGTCAATTCTGTCAGTTTTATCAACTGATGATGCAACTGGTTGATTTGGTCTCTGCATTAGTTTGATATTTTGACTTTGGCAGGAAGTTCAGTTTTGATTTGATTCATGTCATGGTATATCTACAATGTGTGTAATCAGTCAATCAATCATTGAAAAAAGAACCATATGTTGCCTGATTATGTGCTTTCTTAAGCTGGTTTAATAATTCCTATTTGCACTTCTAGTATTAGTGCTGTTTTGTCCAAAGGAATCCTCAAGGTTACTTATTCTCAGTTGGACATTGTTGTCTTTCTTAAAATCCCCTGGAAACCCTGACACTGTGCCAGCCGATACTGTTGAGTTCATGCTGTTGTGTAAACCACAGTCTGTTTTTCTACTGGCAGTTTCTAAGGAGAATAGGGTTAAAGGCCACTAGTAGTGAATTTAGGGACTATCCTGATTTAATCTAATGCATTTAGGTTGCATCCAATGTAATTTCTTTTTGCACTTCATCAGTAGAATTCAGTTCCTCTTTCTCTCCTCCTCCTCAATGTTCACACACCATTTTATCTTTTCAGATTTAGCATTCCACTTGTAAGTGCTGCACCCGACCTAATTTCACACACATGATTTATGGCAGAACAGATCCGTTTGAAGGTAATCATGAAAGACATTTATGTAACTAACTTGTTTTGGCAGATTAATAATTGATGGCAGTCTGGCTGTGTATTCCATGTGGAACAAATGTTGAGATGTGGTCTGCTGGCTCTGGCGTGGTCTGAGAAATCATAAACCTATTTGTGTAGTGTGTGGTCGTCCACCACTAGGGTACTTGATGAGGATTCAGTGCTCTTCACAGGTCTGTCAGTATGCTTGCTTGAAAGGCAGCTGTTCCTATATGTTTTGTTGGCATTGAGTGGCTTTTGTGCAATACAATACACTATAAAACACCTGGTTGTTAAATGCACACAATCGATTAATGGCAAAGTGTGAGTGCAGGCACTGGTTCTGCCTTATAGGGAAGGCATTATCATGTGAACATCAGATCCTTATGGTAACGAGTAGGTTTTTAAGGTAATAGACCCATTCCTAAAGCTTAATACTTGGTAGAGGGATAGGTTGCATGAAAAAGATCTAAACTCTGTTCTAACGCATTCATCTAGACTAGATTGGTTAAGATGCACAGATTTGGGATCTGAGCGTAAGAATGCTATTAAAATTATTATGCGTTTTCCTCAAGCTATTCAACATTCATTCGATAAATGATGGTGGGATAATATTTCTTTATTGCTGTGAATGACAGAATTATATGTACAGAGCAATTTAATTAAAGGCAGTTATTTGATTAAAAAATCCACTTGCAGTCAATAACATTTGTCATTTTGTTTGTGATCATACCATCATGAATGTAGTGTAGTCTGCAATGCATAAACATCTATCAGTGACTCACATTAGAGACCTTTGGCTGTGATTTTAAACTTTCCATTCCACCTGAAATAAAACTTTTTGACATTCTGTTCTAGCTGTTTATGTGTTAAGTTAGTTTACTATAATTTTCGTTTTTTTTAATTCTTTATTCAATGTGTCCTGTAAGTTATTTAATTTAAACCTTAAAGTATGGTGTTTTGGTTAGTTTTCTATGTTTATCTATACACAGTTAGGAAATGACTTTCAAGGTTATGTAAAAGGGTAAAAATGCTGATTCCCGTTGTATCCTGTTAAGGATCAGCCCTGTCTGAGAAATGTGCAGTGTGGCAATTCCCATGTCATAATTAAGAAAATGTAAAGCATTGCTGATCCAAAATATTAAGTTTATCAGGTACTCCAGGCCCCCAGTGCATTTATCTCATGAATTGCTCATAGTGTGTCATGCTTAGTGTGTGTTAGTGAAGGCTGTTTGGCAGTTACCAGTTCAACAGTCGTGAATCAGATAACACCCTGGAGAACAACCTCTCCTGCTAGGTAGCTTTTCAACTGAATGTTGTGTAAATGCATCTGTCATTAGTTCAGTTTTTTTGTTGTTGTTTTTTTAAAATGCAAATTCAGACAAATTCTCTTGTTTTCCCAGGAACCAGGTTAGGCTGTATTAAGCCGTTGATGTTGGATTTTTTTCTCTCTAGTTATTTCAGCATGCTGACTCACATGCCTTACCTCTGCAACAGTCTTTACCATGCTTTTGGCGATTAATCAATTAGTTGCACCTTTATACACCTGCTGTTTTCTAAAGACCTGCCCACACCCATTAATTGATTCAGTGGTGGTTCCCCATTTCTCAAGGATCAAGTTCAGTTGTTAGCAGTTTGTTTATTGGTGTCAGGCCACATTGTAATATCATGTCATGGGTGGGGTTTGAGTAAGGACGGTAGTATGTCTGTATATAAATGGAATCCTCTGAATTTGCCTATGTAAAACAAGGTCAGTGACAGTCGGACACACTGACAGGCAACTGAGGGAGATTTCCCTTTATACTTGTCTGTTTATGCTGTGTAGATATTGGTCCCCAGTTAAGAACCAAGGAAGGAGTGGTGTGAAACAATCTCGGATTGCACAAAGGGATTAAATGTTAATTTATGGAAGAACGTTTTGCTAAAAGGCAAATTTGTATGGCATGTAATGGAACATATACTCATAAATAACAACAGTAAAGTTTCGTCAACTATGTTTTATGCCTCGCTGTTGTTTTGTTTTGCCAATGTATCACTGTGTCTGTTCAATCTGACTGCCTATAAGGCATGCTGTTGATTTCATGGCCTAGTATTCAGGCCCTTTGGAGTGCAATAAGCCCATACCAATTCAGTTCCCCTCCTCCCCTGGTTACCAACCCTCAATGGCATGAAACCTCCCACTGCAGCCTGCAGGTCTTCTGTCTTCCCTGCACTCTTGGCTTCTTGTACAAATCCTTATTTTTTCTGCCATTCCCTCAGGCTAAACCATGGTTCTCTTCTTCTGCAGTGTTTATTTCCTCCCCAAACAAATATCATAGTCAATATCTCAGTGCCTTAAACAAAAACAAAAGCACACAGACTGACTCTTGACATTTTGAAATTAACTTTTTAAAATGCTGCTGTAGATAACCCTGTCTGAGTGCTCTGTTCTTTCAGCAGACATGATGTGGTACACGTGGGTGTTAAGAGGCTTTACAGAAAATAAAAAAAATGAATAATAATTTTTAAAAATTAGTACTAGATTCCTCACAACTTATGGTAAACTGAATCTTAACAAAACAAGAACTTTAGATCAGAGAGGTAATTTTGTTTTTCATGCATCTGTGGAAAATAATAAAGCAGCTCTATGTAACGTTGGATTCGCACGAGATGTAATTTGTGGTGAGGGAACAAAGGCTGGACCTGCTGCTATCTTGGCATGGGGAAATGTGTTCTCCACAAAGTTTTTATAGTACCTACAATATGTGCTCCATTAAAGTTTATTTATCCCTCGAGATGCACCCGATAAGGTCAGTGTTTCATTCACCTTATCAAATGTATCTTTTGGGTTAAGTTAGGAATACATGATTTTTGTGGAGTTGCAAAGAAGTAGTTTTAAGTTCCACCACCCCCCCCCCCCCCCCCGCCTTCTGGTTCTTTGTGAAATCCTGATTGAGCCAATCATCTTAGTGCAGTGCCTTTTCGGTGTCTTAGTTCGAATCCGTCCTGGAGCCATGTCTTCAATCTCTGTTCAGTAAACACGGCGCTCTCCCCCCAGTGACTGCTCATAATCTGGCGTGGAATTGTGCTGCAAGCTCGGGCCTGATTGTGCTGCAAACATGGCTTTTGTTATAGATTATTCCTGATAACAAACTAATAAATGTGACAACACAGGAGACAATAATATTTCTTCTTTGTAATTGAAACTATAGTTCTTGCTGATTTACTGGTGTATGTGGGGTAAAAAAAAGTAAATACATTCTGATTGCAGTCCCACTGTTTTTTTGGCACAATGAAACGTGTGCCATTTGTATGCATCTGCTTTCCAAGGAGTTTTCTTTGTCTGTCGAGTGGCTATCCAATCACTTACATAAACAGCAGATAGAAACTTGTGGAGACTGTTTGTAATCTGTGTGACTGCTAGTCTAATTTTCTGGTAACAGGTTGAATGCGATATATATTTTTAAAAAGAACCTCGTTTCGTGCTTTTCGTATAGAGAAAGCGTAGCCCATCACTTTGTTGGATTGGAAAGCCGTTCACTAATAATCATCCGCCTTAAGCGAATGCATACCTTTATCAATTCCTGCTAGATGATGGTATTCTGTTTGTTTGTTTGTTTGTTTTTGTGTTTTTTCCCCATCGTGTTTCTCCACAGGCTAGTGCAAGGCTTTCGAGCAGCCGAGATGGTAGTCTGCATGCGCTCTGGTTTGACAGGGTGTACGGTTAAGGTCTTTGGCAGCACGCATTAACCCACGCTTTACTGCGGAAACCCCTGGAGCTAGTGGAGTCGCTGGCCTCCCACAAGCACTGTTGTTTTTTCGGCGCAGTTCATGCAGCTGCCAGATGAGAAGCCAGTGTGGGCCAGGGGAATGCAGCCGGGGAGACCGTGCCAGTCTGCCCTCATGCCCTGTGCAGTCTCCAGAATGACAGCTGCTTTTTTTTCTTACCTTTGGAGAGTGGAGACATTCCTTGGCTCTCATCTTCCAACGTCACTGTGTTAACCCCCGACCCAAACCCACTTTCCCTTTGGCTCTCTCTTGTGTCGTTCAGTGGAGCACCCTAGATGCTGCCAAGTGAACAATTTAAAAAAAAAAACTTTTATGAAGCTTTTTTGGTATGGAGGAACAACATCTGCAATCATGTAACAGTCATTATTAGCTATTTCAAATATAATATCTTTACTTGCAATCAATGTACAATTAATTCCCAGTTTATTCCTCAATAGCTGGAATATTTTAATAGTAATGCTTAGATGAAATTGAAAATCAAGTTATTTGGCTGATCTTTCACCTGCCAGTAGCAACTGCACAATTGTCAATTTGTATTATTTTACAGTATTCTTAGCATTTTCTGTGTCTGAAGTTTCGCCAACGCAGTCCTTTTACATATGGTTTTGTTTACCCTAATGATAGCTTCAGGAATTTATCCCTCTAGCATGTTTTGGTCATTGTGTCCCACATCTTTTTCTTCTGCAGGTGACAGCTGGCTTTTCCTCCAGTCAGATAGCACCGTCTTTTCTTGTATAGGTCATTGGACATCAGTCATGTTAATTTTGTGCGATATAAATGGAGGTTTCTGGTCCATTATTCTTTGCTATGAAATGGCCTTTGTTTTCGAATGCCCACTATGAGAGAAGAGGACCGTGCTTCTAGTTTTCCATATTCACACCGTTAATGCCTGGTTTTCGTGCCAGTTTAGACTGTGGCTGTCCAGTAGTTTTATATTGAAGGTTTGATTTATAAAGAACACAAAATCAACCTAACAACCTTTTTGGTGCACTCATCCCACACAATGCAACCTTCCCCTCTGACAGGTGAGTCTGTCAGGAGCAGTAACATCTGTTCTCATATGAACATGGTGAATAGGAGACATTGAACTGGGTCAGCAAGCTCAGATTCCCTTTCAGAGGTTTACCGATTAGGCGGAGGAATTAGTTATCAGATGACGCGTGTTTAAATAAAACACAAGAATTTAAACCAGAGCACCAGCAAAGATTAATGGGTTATGAGACCAGTATTCACTTTTGACATCTTTACTGCACTGAGCTGCTCAAGCCAGTCCTTTTTGCTGTGGATTTTCTTTGACATATTGAAATTTCAAACTGTATAAATAACATGTTATTCACAGGTTTGCGAGGTCAGTGCCATTTTGCTTGTTTACATCATTGTGCTTTAAAAAAAAAAAAAAAAAATTCTTGCAGCTTAATATCTTTCGTAACTCACCAGAACTCTTAATCTTTACTTCAACATGCTTGTTTTATTGACTTTTTGTTGATATCGCACTAAGCTCATCAGTTTATGCTGTACTGCTGTAGGAGGACACATGTGGTCGGCTATCATGGTAAACACTCCCAAGGCAGGACAATAATTCTGAGTCATTTAAGGTGACTGCCCTTTATAGCAGGAGCTGTACAAACTGTTTCTGACCCACAATGCTCATTCTCTTAAGAGGTTATAAAGACAGACTGAGGAGAAGTTATTTGGTTGCTTCAGTGTTTACTTATTTTATCGCACAGTTTTGGTTAGATTTCGAGATTTGAGATTGTTCTGCTTTGTGTTGTGCTTTTTCTCAACTTGTTGTCAGCAAGAACATTCAAATAAGTAAATAGTGTGAATGTGTCTGGGGAAATCCTGCAGTACGTTGGTCTGGACTTGTACAGACCTATTGGTGTGTTGGCCTTGACATGGCTAAAGCATGTTGGCAGATTCCTCACGATCTGAACGTTTCGGAGGAGGGGAGCTCCACTGTCACGGCCCAGATCGGTATGTTGTGTGACAGAGCTGTCTTGAGGTCGGTCCTGAATGCTTCAGTGGGGCTCGGTAATGGATAGTAAGTGAAGTATCTAGTTCAGTAAGGAAGGGGAAGGAGAGGGGGTGGGGTGACTACAGTACATTGGAGCTTGCCCTAGAATTTTAGATGTGTTTTTATTACACAGTGTGACATTCCCCCCTAGCAGCACAACACAGAGACCGCACCAATCCCCTAGAGCTCATGTGAAGCCTCAGACCCCTTCTTCCCTCACTTGAAAGGGGAGATTCAGTCGAGGGGGATGGGGTATTGGAGTGGATGTGGAATAAGTAGTGAAATGCAATATTTATAGTATGTGGAATGGGCCTGATGTTCCTTGTGGGAGCTCTGATTTTTCTAACGCATGCCTCCTTTCTTCTCCCACTCTCCAGAAAATGCATCGGAGGCTGATCTGTGGGTTCTCAACAGCTGCACCGTGAAAAACCCAGCTGAAGACCATTTCAGGAACTCAATCAAGTAAGGCCTGCCTACTCAACGCACAGACATGGGATTGTTGTTGATTTCCACCCACAAACGATGGTCAATAATTCTGAGCCAGAACATTGCTTACATTGAGCGAGAGCAGGATAGTGTGTCACTTAGGGGCTGGAGAAAATGTTTCGCAGAGTCCTTTAGCATGATTATGAGGGGTATTTGATATACAAGGCCCCAACTCAACCCACACAATATCCATGTGCTAAATAGCAAGGGAGATTAAGTAACAGTTTGTTCTACATATGAAGCCTTTGCTGAACCCAGAAGAACACGTAAAGATGAGAGGTTTCATTTTCAGGTATACTGGTAATGTGAGGGGGTGGGGGGTGTGTCATTTTGCCTTTATTTTTCCTGATCATTAAGTGACTAATTAAACTGAGAGGATGCAGCCTGAGGCAATTCTGATTTTGGTCTAAACCCTGTCACTTCCAATCTGATTCCATTAATCTTCATCAGCAAGGCTTTGCCTTCAAGGCAGAGATGGAGGGACTGGTACTGGCTGATAGTGCTGGGTGTCAGGGTGGAAATGGGGCTCCTCATCTTTCCCCCTAATCGCTGCCGTGTGTTTACTGAATCTGAACACGAGAAGAGCCGTTGCGTCTGCGGCGTCCTCTAAGCCCCTGCAAGTTCTGCAAATGTTAGCCACGCTCAGATTTGCATATGGAAAATATAATCGCAACAAAGCAATACATAAATAAATAGGATGGGTCAAGTTGAGTGGTACAAATCACCCCAGACAGAAAACTATCATGTGCAGCATCAACAAAAAAATTCCCTCCACTGTCAAAGAGACTGATGGAGGGGAAAGGAAAACAAGTTTATTTAATGAAGGTTTGCATCATTTAGTTCTTGGTAGATGGAAATGTTGCAGACAGTTTGATTATAAACATCATTAATAAAATGCAGTGTGTGTGTATATATATATAATAATAAATACAAATAATTGTGTGTAGTCTGCTCATATCTTGCATTTAAGACTGAAATATTATAAAGTACTTTGAACAAATATCTCGTTTTCAAAGTGCAAGATTAGTTTACCATTTTTAAATTTGTGCGTGTATGTGTGTATATATATATATATACGTGTGTATATGTGTGTATATATAATGTGTATGTATGTATATATATATGTATTAATGTGTATATATGTTTGTATGTGTATATGTATGTATATGTGTATATATACATGTGTATATGTATATGTGTGTGTGTATATATATATGTGTATATGTATATGTGTGTGTGTATGTATATATACATATATATATATATATATACATATAAACTCACCTAAAGGATTATTAGGTGTGTGTGTATATATATATATATATATATATATATATATATATATATATATAATAATAAATACAAATAATTGTGTGTAGTCTGCTCATATCTTGCATTTAAGACTGAAATATTATAAAGTACTTTGAACAAATATCTCGTTTTCAAAGTGCAAGATTAGTTTACCATTTTTAAATTTGTGCGTGTATGTGTGTATATATATATGTATATATATATATATGTGTGTATATGTGTGTATATATAATGTGTATGTATGTATATATATGTATTAATGTGTATATATGTTTGTATGTGTATATGTATGTATATGTGTATATATATATATGTGTATATGTATATGTGTGTGTGTATGTATATATACATATATATATATATACATATAAACTCACCTAAAGGATTATTAGGAACACCATACTAATACTGTGTTTGACCCCCTTTCGCCTTCAGAACTGCCTTAATTCTACGTGGCATTGATTCAACAAGGTGCTGAAAGCATTCTTTAGAAATGTTGGCCCATATTGATAGGATAGCATCTTGCAGTTGATGGAGATTTGTGGGATGCACATCCAGGGCACGAAGCTCCCGTTCCACCACATCCCAAAGATGCTCTATTGGATTGAGATCTGGTGACTGTGGGGGCCAGTTTAGTACAGTGAACTCACTGTCATGTTCAAGAAACCAATTTGAAATGATTCGACCTTTGTGACATGGTGCATTATCCTGCTGGAAGTAGCCATCAGAGGATGGGTACATGGTGGTCATAAAGGGATGGACATGGTCAGAAACAATGCTCAGGTAGGCCGTGGCATTTAAACGATGCCCAATTGGCACTAAGGGGCCTAAAGTGTGCCAAGAAAACATCCCCCACACCATTACACCACCACCACCAGCCTGCACAGTGGTAACAAGGCATGATGGATCCATGTTCTCATTCTGTTTACGCCAAATTCTGACTCTACCATCTGAATGTCTCAACAGAAATCGAGACTCATCAGACCAGGCAACATTTTTCCAGTCTTCAACTGTCCAATTTTGGTGAGCTTGTGCAAATTGTAGCCTTTTTTTCCTATTTGTAGTGGAGATGAGTGGTACCCGGTGGGGTCCTCTGCTGTTGTAGCCCATCCGCCTCAAGGTTGTACGTGTTGTGGCTTCACAAATGCTTTGCTGCATACCTCGGTTGTAACGAGTGGTTATTTCAGTCAAAGTTGCTCTTCTATCAGCTTGAATCAGTCGGCCCATTCTCCTCTGACCTCTAGCATCAACAAGGCATTTTCGCCCACAGGACTGCCGCATACTGGATGTTTTTCCCTTTTCACACCATTCTTTGTAAACCCTAGAAATGGTTGTGCGTGAAAATCCCAGTAACTGAGCAGATTGTGAAATACTCAGAGCGGCCCGTCTGGCACCAACAACCATGCCACGCTCAAAATTGCTTAAATCACCTTTCTTTCCCATTCAGACATTCAGTTTGGAGTTCAGGAGATTGTCTTGACCAGGACCACACCCCTAAATGCATTGAAGCAACTGCCATGTGATTGGTTGGTTAGATAATTGCATTAATGAGAAATTGAACAGGTGTTCCTAATAATCCTTTAGGTGAGTGTATATATGTATATAATATATGTATATATACAGTGAGGGAAAAAAGTATTTGATCCCCTGCTGATTTTGTACGTTTGCCCACTGACAAAGAAATGATCAGTCTATAATTTTAATGGTAGCTGTATTTTAACCGTGAGAGACAGAATAACAACAAAAAAATCCAGAAAAACGCATTTCAAAAAAGTTATAAATTGATTTGCATGTTAAGGAGGGAAATAAGTATTTGACCCCTTCGACTTAGTACTTGGTGGCAAAACCCTTGTTAGCAATCACAGAGGTCAGACGTTTCTTGTAGTTGGCCACCAGGTTTGCACACATCTCGGGAGGGATTTTGTCCCACTCCTCTTTGCAGATCCTCTCCAAGTCATTAAGGTTTCGAGGCTGACGTTTGGCAACTCGAACCTTCAGCTCCCTCCACAGATTTTCTATGGGATTAAGGTCTGGAGACTGGCTAGGCCACTCCAGGACCTTCATGTGCTTCTTCTTGAGCCACTCCTTTATTGCCTTGGCTGTGTGTTTTGGGTCATTGTCATGCTGGAATACCCATCCACGACCCATTTTCAATGCCCTGGCTGAGGGAAGGAGGTTCTCACCCAAGATTTGACGGTACATGGCCCTGTCCATCGTCCCTTTGATGCGGTGCAGTTGTCCTGTCCCCTTAGCAGAAAAACACCCCCAAAGCATAATGTTTCCACCTCCATGTTTGACGGTGGGGATGGTGTTCTTGGGGTCATTCTTCCTCCTCCAAACACGGCGAGTTGAGTTGATGCCAAAGAGCTCGATTTTGGTCTCATCTGACCACAACACTTTCACCCAGTTCTCCTCTGAATCATTCAGATGTTCAGTGGCAAACTTCAGACGGGCCTGTACTTGTGCTTTCTTGAGCAGGGGGACCTTGCGGGCGCTGCAGGATTTCAGTCCTTCACTGCGTAGTGTGTTACCAATTGTTTTCTTGGTGACTATGGTCCCAGCTGCCTTGAGATCATTAACAAGATCCTCCCGTGTAGTTCTGGGCTGATTCCTCACCGTTCTCATGATCATTGAAACTCCACGAGGTGAGATCTTGCATGGAGCCCCAGACCGAGGGAGATTGACAGTTATTTTGTGTTTCTTCCATTTGCGAATAATCGCACCAACTGTTGTCACCTTCTCACCAAGCTGCTTGGCGATGGTCTTGTAGCCCATTCCAGCCTTGTGTAGGTCTACAATCTTGTCCCTGACATCCTTGGACAGCCCTTTGGTCTTGGCCATGGTGGAGAGTTTGGAATCTGATTGATTGCTTGCTTCTGTGGACAGGTGTCTTTTATACAGGTAACGAGCTGAGATTAGGAGCAATCCCTTTAAGAGAGTGCTCCTAATCTCAGCTCGTTACCTGTATAAAAGACACCTGGGAGCCAGAAATCTTGCTGATTGATAGGGGATCAAATACTTATTTCCCTCATTAACATGCAAATCAATTTATAACTTTTTTGAAATGCGTTTTTCTGGATTTTTTTGTTGTTATTCTGTCTCTCACTGTTAAAATACACCTACCATTAAAATTATAGACTGATCATTTCTTTGTCAGTGGGCAAACGTACAAAATCAGCAAGGGATCAAATACTTTTTTCGGTCACTGTAAATATATTAATGATGTTACTATAATATACATTGTATTAATAATATTGATAATCAAACTATATGCAACATATTTCATATAAACTTGTTAACACCTTGCCTTCAAAACATTCTAGACTTCATCCATCCAAGAGATCAAGCCAAATTCAGAAGTGGAAATATCTTCCTTTGTGCCTTGGCTTTATTTACTAGGAAATCTTGAGATTCAAAGTATCATCGGAGCTCTAAGAAATCAAATATTTTCCGGATATATCACTATTATTCACTACTTTTATATTCAACAATGCCACATCCACAATCCGACTCCACCAAGACACTGACCAGAGCTTGATTTGTAAAGGAGTACGTGAAGGCGACCCAAGGTCCAAGACTCTTCATGGCAATTCTTGAAAAAGGACAAAAATGGAATCAAGATGAACGGAGCTTATTTGAACAAGTTACAATTTTGCCACCTGAAGACCTGCAGCTTAAATTTCACGAATTCTCGGATGCAAGCAAAATTAAATCTGGATTTATAATGAGCTTGAGTAAGACATGTTCAACAGTTTTGTTAAAACTAAGAAAACAGCAGTATATCAAAAGGTACTTTAATATTAAGGGATGTCTACCTTGGACAGCAAATCAGTACAGATGGAGATGTGGACAAAATTAATAGTGAAAATGCGAGGGGGTTCATTTGAACAAAACCGCACGCTGTTGAAAGGAAATCTACCCATTTGCCTGAAGAGAAAAGTATTTGATCAATGCATACTACTAGTGCTCACTTACGGCTGTGAAACCTGGTCCCTAAATGCAAAAATATTACAGAAGCTGCGGACGATACAAAGAACCCTGGCAAGATGTATGCTTTGAAGAACAGGCAGAGAGAGAGAGAAAATGAATGGATCTGAGAACAAACAAAAATGTAATCTTGAAAGAGTATATTCATCGAATGTATGGTAAATGTTGTGATTTGAATGTTATTTTTTGTGTGCTGGTGTTGCTAAGCTAATAATAATTGATATCTGGTGGATGTATGCTTGCTCTGAGGGAAGCTAAGAAATGTTTCAGCTGAGACAGTGATTTTATTGATACCAGTGTGTAATATATATTTATTTAATCTGCAAGAGAGGGAGATTCAAGCTTTCAAAGAACCCCTTTTAAAAGTAAATAAATGAAGTAAAGATTAAGTTTGCTTTTTTGTGCAGCCAAGTTTCAAGGCTGTTTAACAACCACATTGGATTGGGTGGCATCCCATTTGAAAAACATTGCTGGTGCTTATAAGGCAAACAGGCAGTGTTATCCAACCTTAATAATGAGCACTGTACTGTACGTGATCCCGTTTGAAGTTTTAAAGTTTTAAATCTCCTCACCATTGCAGGATCGAAGTATTAAATCAGCCTAATGATGTGCTCACTTTTTCAAAGATGGCCAGTTTCCATCTTGTCTTTGGGCTTCCAAAACAAAATGTTCAATCTCCTCTAGGCAGGACAAGCAAAGACAAGAGGGCGTGGTTTTTCATTTGTCTTGTTCCACATGGCTACCATACAACAGCTGCGTTGTGTATTAAATCCCCCTGCACTCCTTATTCACACTAGGGTAATTTGATTATGTTTTTGTACACTGCTTATTTTCAGCTATTTCCTATGTAAATTATTAAAATGTTCGGATGGCAGCCTACATTCCTTTGAGAGCAGAGAACACTTGCTCATTTGCATAAAAACTGTCAGATTAAACCAGAAACTGTTTTGCATTTTTATTATTTTTCTTTCATCTGGGCACATGCGAAGGTGAAATATGCCTTTTATGCAGGAGGTGGGGGTCACAGGGAGACGCTGAGGAAAGTTGAGCACAGGGAGCACAATGCTATTGCTCCCTTGGAACCACCAATGATTTATAGAACCAAAGATCCTGCAAACGAGTTTTAACCCTTCGGCATCACTGGAGCCCTCCGCCCCATCCCTCTCCCCCACCCTGTCTGCAACGCTGCGCTCTTTTTGACGGACCACCTGATACTGATATGGAAGCAGCCGGAGAAGAAATCATGCTTCTCTGAATGCTAATATCCTTATCCTTCACTTGTATGATCTAGTTCTAAGTAATCCTTTTTGCCACTGTATGATTTTCATCCGCTTTCCTGACGTAATCCAACGTCTAATGTGAACCCCCCCCCCCACACACACACACACTCCCCCCATATGTGTTTTGACTCTCTTCAGTCTGTTTGCAAAGCATTCATCTTTATCCCTATCTCCATTTGGAAAAGAAAGTTAGGAATTTATCAGTATGAAAAGATAATGGTGCATTACTGGATGCATCTTCTGTTGATTTTTGAAGTACACTTCCTATCTCTTTATTTGGGATTTTGTTGTCAGTTACTGAACTGAGCTTTTATTTATTTATGTATTGATTTCATAATAACTGTCTCCAATAGTATTTCCTCAGTACTGTACTTTTATTTCTTTCCAGGATAAATGGGTGTTCAGCTAGTGCTGGAGTAGTTGTGCAGTTAAAAATGATATTGGCCGTCCCCGGTGAATATTTGTTTACCACTTTCATTTGCTCCACCATTCATTACATTTGTGTGAGCTGGTTTACCACATCTCAGGAGCTAAGCATGGTTTTGCACAGCTCAGTACTAAAATAGGAGGGAACTCAAATGTGGGAAATGCATAAACAAATGCATAAATTCACCCGGGGGGCGGTGGTGGCTGTGCACTTCCTTCTGTGCCACAAATCCCCAGCTCATGCCCAAAAGCGTGCTTGAGCAGGCGCCACCTATTTTTTGAGAAATTAAACTGGTGTCTGATGTTCCATATTGTGAACATTACCCATTCAGTGGCATTTCTCGCAGCTGAAGAGAGGTGTCTGGGTTTAAACTGTTTTGCATTTTTAAACCTCCCTCCTGCCTTATTCCTGCACTGCACTGCACTTTAGTGAATTCATCGTTGTTCTTTGGGGATCTTTGATTGTGACTAAACCCACTGTTTAAGTTCCAAGTTGATATTTTATTTTATTTTATTTTAATTTAAATATTTGCAACAATTACAGATATCACGATTGAAATGCACCATTGGTCAGACCCATTGTTAGATATTTTTGTTCCTGCCACCAGCATTTACATATGGAGGAGTGTCGATAAGCACACAGGAAGTTCCATTAATGTTTTGCGTTGAGGGAGTCTTCTCCTGTTCCACCTCTCAATTTGCAGTTAAGTAACAAAGTCCGTATCCTTAAAGTAAAGCTTAATTTGCCGCTTTTTGATTGATGTTATGCATTATCATAAGACATGATTCTGAGCAGTTTTGTGTTTATTTGGTATAACATTTTATATTGTACATGTTTTAGAGGTCTTTTATCTTTTAGTCCACTTTTTGGATCTCTGGTTGATAAGAGCATAAAAGGAGGATCTTCTCTCATGTCAGGGTCTTTCATCTAAGATTTCCCCAACACAAGCACTGTTGGCACTAATCCTCTTACTGCCAAGAATAACAGAACTGTGTTTAGTTCTGTTCCACACTGAAGATGGTGTTTGATTTACATATGATATGGGTTAATAAGACTGTAAAAGCCCTCCCATGCATTGGGGAGTTTTGCAGAGCTAAAGATTTAACTCTCATCATAAATACCGATAAGAAACATAATGTTAGAAAATTAGATTCCAAAAGTAAACAAAGTAAATGTCCCAAAGTGAATATGCATGTATTCCCTGTCATATGTTGTTGCCATCAAAAACATGTTTTGCTCCCTAATCGCACCAAAACAAAGCGGAACATTTTCATCTGCAACACAAGAAATTAAAGATGCTGAAGCTTCTAGCGAAAATGCAAAGAGAGCCGTACTTTTCTTTTTACCAGTTCAGCAACTGCTGTGCAAGTTGTCAGGAAATGTAATAGCTGAATTTGTGTTTAAATGCTACACGTTTGGCAGCCTTAACAAAATGAGGGTTTGCGTTGCGTTTTTCCTTTAATCATAGATTTTGATCAGTTTTTGCATTGTCTTTTGTGTCTCTTGAGTAATACAAATTGACTTAAAAACTGAGCTGCATAATCTTAATCCTAATGAATATGCAAATAATATTGAATTCCTGGGAATAATAGCACCTTTTCAGAATTACACAGTTCAGTACTTTGAATAGGATTTCCATAAAGAGAAGCTCTGCAACAGATCAAAAAACATCCTGCTATAATGCAAATGCAATTAAAGCTTTATTCAGCTGTATGTCTGACTTTTCCACCAAATACCCTTCGGTTTGTTTATGTGGATTTCTTTGACTGTCATTATACCATCTCAGAATTAGTCTGTAGTCTTAGTCCATTAGCACTACTCTTAGTGCACTGCAGAAGTTGCATTTCTCATAATTGATAAATACACTTGTCACTAAGAAGTAGTGTGGAATTTGCTGGGGTTCTGGGGCAGACGCAAGGCTGGTTTTCTTGAGGTAAATTACATTGCTTCTGAAACTTTACAGCTTGGAGCAAGAACAACAAACAGGAAGCTTGAATGCATAGTACCACAACGTCCGCACTCTGATGGTCTCTTGAGGGAAATCAAATGCAGCCGTCTTCTGCAGCCCCTGGCCTTCCATCTCCTTTTTCTCGACTCTCGGCTCCCCCCCTGAGATGGCCAGGCTACGATTTCTCATTTACATCCAAACTATCATCATCCTTTCTCGTGCTCTACCTGATGCTTCCACCTATTGCAGTGTAATGTACTCAAAATACATCATGCAGCCAAACACTTATTCACCGTGAGCAGACATACCCGATATATATATTACACATATACACACACACACACAACGGCTGATAGGAAATGAACGGCAGAACAAGGCTTCTGTTTTAACAGTGCTGTTGTTGATAATGATGTTTTTGTTATTGTTTGAGAAGGATAACACAATTTGACAGGCCATTAAGATCTTTGAATTATGCCCTGGTTTGTTTATTGCACCTAGGTATGTCATGGCGGTCACAATAATGAGGCTTAATTGGACCTTTTTAATTGTTTTCAGCTTCTAGAAGTTACAAAATTCAGCGTCTGTAAAAACATAAATAAAATAAATAAATACATAATAATCTTGAAACCTCTGGTATCTGACTGTTGAAGAGCTGAAACTAATTAAAACATTTCTGCAATGGATGATATTTTTTCTTCAATGGCTTAACCTAATAGTGGTCAGTGGGTGACCTCCTAATCATCACAATTGTTTCCATTTTATGAAGCAATCCCATAGGTTCATACGTTTCACTTAATTGGCACCTCTTGAGTGTCCTCTCCAAAGTTCTCTTGTCTGTTAATAATTAAACGTGTTGCGCGGAGGGCCATTGACATCACTTGCAGGCATTGTCAACTGCTGTGCACACTCACGCATAACACACACGCGCACACACACACACACACACGCACACGCACAAACCTTTATCCATTCGACAGTTCTGTCTTTAGGGGGCACTGTCCTATCACTGTCATTAGCCAGGGCTGGCAGCAATCTCTTTGTCTGTCTCAGTCCCCCCAGACTCCAGCGAGATCTCGAGAGCAAGTGCGCTGTTCTGTGCCGCAGTGCTAAAGACGGCTGAATATTGCTCCTGCCATTGCTGATGCTGGTGAAATTGCACCCAGCTGCTTGAGTCTAGAAACAATATAAAGTGGAGAGCTCCCAAAGACCATGAACATGAGAGCTAATTACCAAGATAATGAAAGGGAACGCTGTGTACCAGACTGCATCTCTGATCCAGCTATAAAAACCCACGCAATTTTAAAAAGAAGCCCTGGCATGAGCTCTATTAAAAACTATTACTGTTGATCTTGTCTTGGAGCGGTGCTGCATATTAGATTAGCTGCTTCAAATTCAAGTAGCACATGAGGAAATGCTGGCCAATTAGGGGACGGTGTGATCAGCTGAGCACATTTCGCGATCAAGTTTGTTCAGTGCTTGGGGAACATATAGCTAAACTGTGAAGGCTTTTGGTGATAAAAGGCCCAAACAGATTCTGATTAATAAAACTGCCTGAAAAAGCAGTAGTCACTTGGGGTTACTCATGCAAGACATTCAGCAGATCACTGTCTTTCCTATAAAATATGTTTATAAAGCAGTCCACCAAGTGTCTTAAGCTCTTAAAGTCTTAGTCCTCTTGTGCTGCAATCCCAGGAAACACATTTGCACTTGTTTGGCACAGCAATCTCAATGGGGAAATTCCTTGTGATGCCAGCAGAGGGCAGTGGCTAAAGCCCAAACATAGTAAACAAGCTAGATTATCTGATACTCCTCTCCTGATTTTGTTTTTGTTCTTGTTCAAATTCAACTAGCGCATGAGAAATGCTGGCCAATTAGGAGAAGGGTAGTGGGTCGGAGACAGAAGTAAAAATTAAAAAAAACAAAAAAAAAACACATGCACTTCTCAGACCTTACAATGACATGTGTATTCGTGAATTGGAATGACAATTCCGTTGTCATGTTGTTTAATTACAGTTAAATACTGTAGAATAACAATGACATAAAAGGAAATACGCGAAGCCGTATTTACAGGTATATTGTAATGGAACGTAAGCAAAATGTGCCTATAGAGGACATAATTTGTCCTCAATCAATTGTGTGAATTACACAATTGAAATCCACCACAGCAGTGTTTAATATGTTATGCATTTTCGCACGTGTACCTGTCCCTTGAAAATAAAACTGTTCCAGCATTCGTGATAACACTAATTGAAACCCAATTAGTCTATATTTGTATTCATCAGTTTGTGTGGTGGAAAGAACCAGTATTTAAATAATTATATATCTGGGCTTTCTTTTAGCAGTGTTTTTTCAGTATTTCGGTTTTTTTTTTATATGTCAAATAATTTGCTGCTAGTGTCAGACTTGCTTTAGTTTGTCCATGACCAGCCTGAGAGTTTAGTTCTTACACATTTTCCTGATCTTGCCAAAATGTCATGGCGTTGCCATCAAAATAGCCCCTTTCCCTGTGCTCAGATGTATCATTTTCTTGTTCACTGTTATATTTCTCAATTCTATGAAGTGACAGTTATAAGTTTGTTCTCCTCCGGTCTTAATCTGGGTTCAGCTGGAATTTGTGCCATTTCCTCTAGACTGAAGCATTTTTAACCTCCAAAAAGGTTATCAATTTAGTATAGTTTATTAAATAATAATAAATCTCAAACTAACCATTTCATGTGAAGAATAGATGTTTTAATTAGTTTTATGGCTATTTAATTGTTGATATTCTACTTTAAAATCTGTTCCTACTTGGTTATCTTAGATGTCAAAAATATCAGTCCATTTAAAGAAGTTATTGTGAATTCAGAAATGCATTAGAACATTGTCTTATTTATAGATGTATTTGTTTTAAAGCAGCTGGTATTTAATGTAATATCTTGGAATTATGTCTAACTGTGCATAACCTAATCAAAATCAAAAATCTTGGTTTAAAAGGCTCAAGTCAGATTGATGTCTCGGTTTGTACCTTTTTGCAGTTGCTTATGTTTAATGGTTCAACCTCCCTGTATAAGATGTCCCCAAACAGCTATGTCCCTGCATGGAAATCCTATGTAGTCTGTCTCCCAGAAGGTTGATTTAATACTGCTCCACATACAAGTACAAGGCTGCAGAGGTTATGTTGTGAAATACATTTCTCACAGGTTGTTGAATTATGTTTTGACACAATTAAGTTCTGCAGTTTTTTAGAGCAGCAAGCTGAAAAAGGCAGTTGTTACAAAATGTTCAATGTGACATTATTTGAAGGATGTTGCATTAACGCTATCTTAAAATGTACTGAACAGGTCTGAAACCACAGTGACAAGGTGACCTGGTGTTTGACATGTTGCCAGTGTGCAGTGTTCACCTCTGCAGACTATATTTATATATTTATCGGTATCTTCACAACACCGTTTGCTCGTGGTGTTAATGTGGTGGGTGGAACTTTTTTTTTTTTCTCCTTTCCTTTTTAAAGTAGTAAACAAGGTTTTAAACTTGTTTTCTGAGAAAGGAACTGTGAAGGTTTGACTCTACACTGAGAATCCACAGCTCTTCTCAGATTGAGTCAGTTATTTATCTCTTAATGCATCCCCTTCAAATAGGTAAGTTATGACGTTGAATTGAAATGCTCTGTAAGGTAACACAAGCAAACTATCACTGATCCAAAAACAAATATTTCTGTCCAATTGAGTGAAATGTTCCCACAGATTTCATAAAGCCTCTAATTGTGCCACCCATATAAGAAGGTGGCTGTCAGATATAGACATTTACATTTTTAGACAAAGAGGACCGATGTAATAAGCATAGAACTTAGAGTATTCACATAAAAGCTCCTTGAATCCTTGCGAGTTCAAAATACTATACTGCAAATCCACCACTGAAGCACTTTGCACTGTGCGTGTTGAAAGCTTGTGTACGGACAGCACTTATTGGCTGCTTGTGTGTTTTGTAGAACAGTTGTCATCAGAATGGATCAAAATATACAGAAAATAAACACTATGAGTAACAAGCTGCCGGATAAGTTTGCTTTCTCAGTTGTAATGCATAACTGAATTTTTAATTGTTTACTCTAAGTCACTGGTATTTTTCCATTTATTGAGTTAATACAACAACGAGGTATTAGTGCAATCCACTCCACCCGAACCCAGCTGAGGTATCTAGCTTTCCTTGAATCCTCCCCTACACTGCCTTCAGATAGAGATGGTGACCGTTTATAACATGCAAAAATCAGGCTGTGATATGCAAAGGGTGTGTTCCTGTAAGGCTTGTTGTAGGTGATGTAAAAGGGTCCATTTTACACACATTATTTTACTATCTCAGATTTAGGAGCCCTTGATAAAACACAAACAAATGAATAAAACAAGCAGTTTGCGTTTCATTATTTTTTAATATTAAATATTTCTTACACTGCAGAAACGGGCCATTATATTTCAATTATTAGATGTACCTTTCTGTTGTCTGACACATTGGGTTCAGCCTATACATTGTACCTTGAAAGCGATGTTCTGACAGCCTGTTTCTGGCAGAGCATTATATACGGTATCTTTTGTCTGAAATATTTATAAGACCAGCTTCTCTATGAGACGGCTTTGCATCCGCAAGGGCCTCCTTTCCTCCGCAGCTGTAAAGTTGCAATAATACAAGCAAACCTGACAATCACGCAGAAATAAATGAGTTGAGGGGTTTCAGCAAGTGCGCTGGGGTTTAAAAAGTCTTTTATCACTCATTTAAAAAGCCAGAAAGAAAACAATATTTATTACTTTTGGAGAGTGGGGACTGTGAGGCACCAATGGCATACAGCAGAAAAGGAATTTTGCCTTAATGAGATCTAATTTTTGGAGCAAGCAGGGACCATAGAAGAGCATCCCGTAGTTTTATGAGGCTGGTTTTCAATGAGGTATAATTTAATTTGCTTGGAAAGGAAGGTAATAATGAAGCTGCACACTATTAATGATGGGGACTGTGGTGTGAAAGACCACATTGTCCTCCTCGCTCGCCAGGAGGAATTTATTGTTCTTGTATGTTTACCGGGATCATCCCCTGACCTTGCTGTCTGTCTGAGGTTCTTTTATACTGGAGGTGGAAGAGAAACTGTTCATTACAGTATCCTTTATTACAGATTAAACGGCCTGAATTGAGTATAAATCCATCAGTTTAGGGTTGGAATTTGTTTTTTGTTTTTTAAATAAAGAAATATTTAAATAATGAGTAGCCCATGGGAAGTTGCCAGTTAATATTTTGTAAATTTGAGGCCAGAAGAACTGTCAGATCTTTCACCTGACTCTGCATTGTCCCCTTTATTCCAAGAGCACTTTCTTTAAGAATAGCAGCTTGTCAGGTAGATGACTCAAACAACCACAGGCAATGTAAACCCTAAACCTGCTTTTGCAGTTTCATCAGTTTTTTCTTGCGGCCTGAAGCAATTATATCCATTCCAACCAATGATACATCAAGGTTCACTTTATTAATGTTTACATTTAAGTCGACCAGTTTCAAGGCCTTATACTTGGCACGCACAAGTATGAGAAATAAAGTGAGATAGACCATTATGAATATCTGTATATTGGCGTATAGTAGGCCTTTGAAAGCAGTTTTCTACTCCGTTTGTCCCAAACCATGTTTACATTCACTGTTTCTTTAAAGGTCCTATCAGAATTTGCTTTTCACCAATCCAGTCAGTGGAAGCAAAAATTGGTACAGTTGCTAGGTTACACGTCTAAACAGAAACTCTATGGGCCAGAGAGTAGAGGGCACTTGGGAAAACATTAACAGAAAATAGACTAGATATGATAAATCCCATTAAGTTAAATAGACGAAATGCATATACAGAGCTCCCGCCGGAATTATAAATATAATAGTGTGTTATTAATTTACGAGAAAAGAAAATATAAATTACGCAAATAAACATTTATAGCGTGACAAAAAAAAACATCTGTATCACAATATGCAGATTTTATCATTTGGTAACACACATAAAACTACTTAAATGATGTATCTTTAGTTGGAAGTATTTCTTAACAACCTCTCTAATGTTAATGTGGGTAATATTGTTTAGTTTTCAGCTTATTATTATTTTCAATTAAAAGGACTGAGGAAGGAGACAGTGAGATTTTATAGAAAATAGAAATGTAGCCCTTGTCCTTTTGACACTGCTTAATCTGCCCTAAAAAGGGGAAATAATAATTCTTAATTTGTATTATTTAGAACTGTCTTGAAAACTATGCAAATAAGTAATGTGCAGTTAATACCATCACTGCCACATTTTGTGCAAACACTCACCCACTCAGTCCCCACTCAATATTATAACTCACAGTAGACCCATTACACTGGTTCAGAGAGAGACAGGCTTGTGAAGATTTGGCACTGCTGGTGATTTTTAAAAGCACTTGCAATTATGATGCTTTTCTGTATTTTTGTAGGATGAAACCATGCTTCATCTTATTTTCTTATACACTCACCTAAAGGATTATTAGGAACACCATACTAATACTGTGTTTGACCCCCTTTCGTCTTCAGAACTGCCTTAATTCTACGTGGCATTGATTCAACAAGGTGCTGAAAGCATTCTTTAGAAATGTTGGCCCATATTGATAGGATAGCATCTTGCAGTTGATGGAGATTTGTGGGATGCACATCCAGGGCACGAAGCTCCCGTTCCACCACATCCCAAAGATGCTCTATTGGGTTGAGATCTGGTGACTGTGGGGGCCAGTTTAGTACAGTGAACTCATTGTCATGTTCAAGAAACCAATTTGAAATGATTCGACCTTTGTGACATGGTGCATTATCCTGCTGGAAGTAGCCATCAGAGGATGGGTACATGGTGGTCATAAAGGGATGGACATGGTCATAAACAATGCTCAGGTAGGCCGTGGCATTTAAACGATGCCCAATTGGCACTAAGGGGCCTAAAGTGTGCCAAGAAAACATCCCCCACACCATTACACCACCACCACCAGCCTGCACAGTGGTAACAAGGCATGATGGATCCATGTTCTCATTCTGTTTACGCCAAATTCTGACTCTACCATCTGAATGTCTCAACAGAAATCGAGACTCATCAGACCAGGCAACATTTTTCCAGTCTTCAACTGTCCAATTTTGGTGAGCTTGTGCAAATTGTAGCCTCTTTTTCCTATTTGTAGTGGAGATGAGTGGTACCCGGTGGGGTCTTCTGCTGTTGTAGCCCATCTGCCTCAAGGTTGTACGTGTTGTGGCTTCACAAATGCTTTGCTGCATACCTCGGTTGTAACGAGTGGTTATTTCAGTCAAAGTTGCTCTTCTATCAGCTTGAATCAGTCGGCCCATTCTCCTCTGACCTCTAGCATCAACAAGGCATTTTCGCCCACAGGACTGCCGCATACTGGATGTTTTTCCCTTTTCACACCATTCTTTGTAAACCCTAGAAATGGTTGTGCGTGAAAATCCCAGTAACTGAGCAGATTGTGAAATACTCAGAGCGGCCCGTCTGGCACCAACAACCATGCCACGCTCAAAATTGCTTAAATCACCTTTCTTTCCCATTCAGACATTCAGTTTGGAGTTCAGGGGATTGTCTTGACCAGGACCACACCCCTAAATGCATTGAAGCAACTGCCATGTGATTGGTTGGTTAGATAATTGCATTAATGAGAAATTGAACAGGTGTTCCTAATAATCCTTTAGGTGAGTGTATATTGTTATGCCATTGCCCACTTCACCACACCATCCAGTATAAATACTTATTACCAAAGATAATTATTACCACAATGCATTGTACCAGGGGTCATGTATCGAAAAACTAGAGTGTTGCATGGGACACTTCTAACTGATATTCTGCATGACCGTGTACTCTTAACAGTACTAGAATACATTGACCGAAGCCCGTACATGTACACTATCAAGCACAATGTTACGAAGCTGGGAGGGGTTCAAGGAGAACATTAATGAAACAGTTTCATGGACTGAGAGGAGTCCTGACCCAAGTCCCATAAAGCCCCTCTGGATTGATCTGGAACTGCCAACTCGATTAGTCAGGTTCCCTTCCTGCACTAGAAACTGTGATGTGAGAGTGTCGGTATATACCCCTATCAGAAGCATTGCAGCACTCATTAGAAACGAGGAGTGCTCTGAATCCTGTGCAGTACATTCTCAGCAGCAGTATTGTATCACAATCCTTTTGGTAATGCAATGTAAAGTTGGTAAGCAGAGACAAGACTATTTAAAAACAAATGCTACAAAAAATACTGATGCCAGTATTTTGTGTGGTCCTACAGACCTGCCATCAATCTCAAATGGCAGAGGTGTACTTGCACCTAAAAGATTTAGGTAGTTGCAGGTTTTCTTTGATTATTTTAATTTTTCCCCCTCTTGTGTGGTAAGCGTTTGAACTGCATAAGCGCATTCACAGTGTCTTCAGTCGGTTATGTTATAAACAAAACTTGAATCGTTGTCCATGTCAAGCTAGCTCGGGTTTAGTTTTTGCTTTTGGTTCGCAGTAGAGATTGATTGTAGCCTTGGCCTGTGAGTTCTGCAGCCTTTGAAAGTTAACAGTTGTTAATGAGTTGAGCCCCTGGAGCAGATGATTTTATCTTGTTC
Source organism: Amia ocellicauda (assembly GCF_036373705.1). Classification (NCBI taxonomy): domain Eukaryota; kingdom Metazoa; phylum Chordata; class Actinopteri; order Amiiformes; family Amiidae; genus Amia; species Amia ocellicauda. The sequence continues at coordinate 6,549,989 of NC_089867.1, forward strand.
AGTAACCAGCACTAATTAGCTTCAGACATTTGGGCAGTTTAGAACAATGATATCATGATGAGCTACAGAGGTGAGCGATAGGAAGAAATAAATATTGTAGCTCATTAACGCTTTGGGAGGAGGCGACACAAACTGTATTGATTGCAGAATAAATGTGCATGCAATTTTAAAACTGGTATGGATCACAACAGCCGTGATTCCCTTTATGGCGACAATGCCTGCCACGGGGCTGTTTTGAATTAGATGCCACAGAAGTATGTGATATGAATTTGTTTGTGTTTTATCACCGCTGCATTCCCGCCCAAGCAGCTGCAATACATGTTTTTAAGAAAGCTATGGGAGACCAGCCTGCTGTTTTGAGTCCTTGATCTGGTTTTTGTGCTTGGCATTTAGACTGGGACCCTAACCCGTGTCCTCAGGACTTGGCCCACACTCTGCTGAGACCACAGCCTCCTTACACGGTTCAAATGGTTGCTGTTTTTCAGAAGTTTCCTAACCCACAGCTGTGACTGCAGTCGAATTAGAATTATCCGGTTATCTGAATTGAATTAAGAAACGAAACAAACAAGAAATATTTTATGCAGTGCTAACCCTTAAAAAAAATAATTGTGTGTGCATTATGTGTACCTATAGAAGGTTAAATAGACAAATGTGTGTGAGGGGGATTAAGGATTTATGCAAAGCAAGAACTGTATTCTCAGTGTTGCAGTTGTGGGGAGCATCCAGATTATTGACAGCTGGCAGTGGACAAAATGGATAAGACGTTAGCGATTTTCATGGTCAGCCTGAGCCATGGCACATTCTTTAAACCGCACACAAGACCCCTTGCATCTATCGATTTATATCAATCTTTAAAACCTATAAAGGAAACCAGTGTTACGTGACAAGTGTTATATTGGGTTTTTAATCAATTTATATACAGTATTCTTAGGATGTTCATAATCAACCCCTCAGAAATAGTCGTTTGTAAAATACATTTTCATAGTAATTCAAATGTTCCGGTTCTGGAATGTTTGGGTGTTTAATTAGTTTGGAAAATCTCTCCTACAATATTATTCCCACGACGCTGTAATGGAGTCAATATAAAAGCACCCAAAAGCATAGAATGGATACACATAACAAAGTACTTTTGTGGTTTATAAATGTTGCATGTATTGTGAACACACAATGCTGTACACTTTTTTTCTTCTTCAGTGTGCGTCTCTGAACTGTGTTCATAGAGCAGCTGGCATATAGAAGTGTCTCTGAACGGACTCTGTGTCAGGCGGCAGTTATGCTGATAAAGCAGGAGCTGAAAGAGTTGGAGCTGAGAGATGAAGCAGGGCGAGGGCAGGCAGGAACTTGTTCGAGCAGGATCTGCATGCTGAAACGGGCTTGGCCCCCATCTGCCTTCACAGCCCTGCAGTCTGTTTTCTTTGCAGACTTGCTTTTCTGATATCAGATGGGTGTCTCAGGAATAGAGTGCAACATGGGGTATGCCCGAGCGCAGCACATCCTGTTTCTCGGCTGATGAAGCGATTACATGAAACCATGTTTGTGCAGAGGCTGAGAGACAGAGCGTCTGTGTGTGGGCTACCCATCTCTTCTCTGATAGCTCCCTTCTCTGACTCAACCCAGGCATTGAAATAAATACCTTGTACCTTGACCTCAGGTGTGCATAATGAGATCTTAAGCTCAGTATTTTGGCTGGACTATTCTACAAATTGATGAAGACTTTTTATCTTTACTACCTGAATGTAAAATGTTTTTGTATTTAGTTTTCTTTTTAATCCTTCTCCCCCTGAACATATTTAACCTAGTCACCTAGTACCAAGCGATAGACAAGTCTAACTTAAGAAGGTTCAGAGGTTCATAAATGCATACTGATTATAAACACCGTACCTAGGGAGGTGCCATTAGGACAGCTCGTTCTCCGTTCCTGTTCCTAAACTAGGTAGTGGAAATCAGTGTTCAGTACTGTCTAAACCAGACCCTCCACAAAGGAAAAAACTATTTAAAAATGTATAAGAATTCCATCAAACTAAATCTATAGTTTTAGTGTGTAAAAAAACCGGTGTCATATGATAGTTGTGGGATACCCTGTGATGGTGATTCACAACTGTTGTTGACCTGCTGTTCCTCACATCAAAATGTGGAGAAGATCAGGTTGCATTAATTCCTGATCGAAAATCAGAGATTTAACTACAGAAACCATACTGATGATACAAAGATGAATGTTTAGCAATGGGGCGATTTATGCATCATCATTCAGAGCTGTTGGTTCTTCCAGGTGACGGGTTGTTATAGGTCTATGACACAGTGGGGTATTGTTAGTTTCAGTGAAACCTCTTCATTTCTTCATTATCTGCCAGTGGGTGAGATCTAGCTTGATTACGCTAATTAAGGTTATATACAGGGAGCCCTGTGCTTGTGCTTCAATGGATCTAGCTAGGATTCGTAAAACCCTGTAGGATTAGTACCTGTGCTAAAATAGAATCTGTAAAATACCTTTTGTGTGAGTTCCATATACTCTCACAATGGGCACATCTTATACTACAGGCATCTTCTGTGGAGAAAACCTGACTTTTTTTGTACTTTGATTTCCAGTTTACTGATGCAGTTTGCAACAGGAGAGGATACACTTTCTTGTTGTTTCTAAATGAGAAGACTAATGTATTTAGACTTACATTTCTTAATAGTGGCACAACAACGACATGTTTTTCTGAAAACCACGGCTTACAGCATTGTCTGAATTCCCTCACATTGGAAAGATCTGTGCACAGATAAGAGAACCATACTAATGCCCAAGCAAGCTAATGATGGGCATTGTAATTAAATGTATATTCATCTGCAATCAGAATTAGTCTTTACGTGTGATTGTTCAGTTCATAAGAAAGTCTGATGCCTTACTAGGTAAATTACAAAAACCTGGAACTTGTCCAGTACACAGTGGCTAATATTAATTAAGGAATTGTCTCGTGTTCTGTCATTAAAATTCACCTTCAGCCAGAGCGAGAAAGCTGTGCATTATGAATAGTAATTTAATTTGGGCTTTCTGTGATAAAATGTCTATTAAGATTGTTTTGTTTTATGGAAGTATTTAATTCATTAATTTGTCTTCGGGAGAGAAAAAAAAAGTACACATCTGATTTAAAATAAATAAATAAAAGTACACAAATATGAGCTGCACTGCTATTGAGCGAGGCAATGTCTTCAACCTACCAAAATATTTCTAATTTGAATAATCAAGGGATTGAATGCTTAACAAATTATAACCCAATTTAATTCTATTCTTATAAATGTTTGTAGGCTTAATTCCCACACAAGGATTTACATGTATTTGCATATTGCGTTAATATTTATGAACCACTCTGAAAACCTGAAGTTAATTGATAACAACCATTCTGAATAAGAAGAACTAGAGCAAACTCAGTGTTATTATGTGCATGCATACACACACACACACACACACATATGTATGATCTAAAATATGCTTCAGTATACTTCATTTGTATCTATTAATTAGCAGAGTTAGTCTTTAAGCAAACGTTCTCATTTGAAATTCATGAAAATTGTGCAAACCCATATGTCCTTGACTATCTTTCTGAAAGCGAACAGTGTCCCCCCCCTCCTTCATCTTCCAGAACTGAATGGAGTTGGCTGTCTGTAGACTGTATTTTCATATGTGAAGTGTAATCTGGACTGTTGAAACCCATAATCTGAAAGTCTTCCCTACGTTTTTGAGAAATCAGACTACTGATATTATTTGTGTGTGGTGTCTATCTGAAAGGAGCTTTAGACACTCTTCTGTTATTATTTGAGCACATGGGTGTATGAAATGGCCAAATCTGAAACCCGATATGTTGTAGAACATGATAATTATGAGAAATAGGACAAATTTCCCAATCAGGTCTGGGTGTGTTCGAGGAAAGCTGTGTAAACAAGCGGTTGAGACCGTTTATCCCATCTAAGGTTTGTTTTATCCCATTACAGTTTGGGACTATAGTATTCGGTCATGAAACGCATTATGTAGGCTAAACTAAACCTTATTTTTAGTGTGGATTATGCCGCATAATGTATCGTGCAAAGTATACATGCCTAAAAGAAATTGAGGCCCTTGACTTCTAATGTACATCTCCCCTGAAGCCTCTTCATTAGCAAGTCTTGCACAATCTACAGCAGGTGATTAGTAAAGACTTGTTCATCTGCTGAGTCAGTTCAGAATCATCTATAATTTACTCTACACCAGCTATATTCTCCCAAACAATAGTGTCAAATTCTAACTTGAAATCTAATTTGAAACTAACCACTTTGGCATCCCTTCCTGTGCACCAGATTTTGGCAGGAATGAACTTGAAGTTCAAATTGGATTCAAGTAGAGTTTATAATGGTCATAAAAAATAAAAAAACAGTACTCTGTTGTTTTGCAGAATTTGTAATATTGAATATTGATTTACTTAGTAGAAAGCAGTAGTCTGTCGAATAAGGGTTTGGGGAATCTGCTTACCAGTTTAGTCTGTTGATCAAAAAGGAGAGGATTGTCAAATTTATCACCAAGACTGACATTGAAGGAATGTGGCGGCATACAATGCTTTATTAGGAGCAAAAGAAGAAAAACAAATCAAGATTGCCTGCTGGCGCTGATCAAAGACCTGTTCGGTAGTGTTAAAGTTAACTGACTGAGACCGGGCAACAGCTATGTTTGACCATAACAAACAGAACACAGAGCTATGTTTGCGGAAGCTGCAATAAAATAGTTTGCTGGATCATGTGGTTCTGGAGAAATCTCAGTTGGCCTAGTAGGTGATGTCTTCATGAAATATCCATTTTGTCTTCAACTATGATTAAAATCTAGCTACTACCCCCAAACACCTGCACTTTAACGAAAGTGTATTGTAGGCCTGGTTTTGTTTTGTGTTGGTGGGTCATTTTAATGGATGCACGTAACGCTCTCCCCAACTGCTCAAATGAGACGGCAGAGTTTTTGCAGTCTCCTGAAGAGAGTCCTGCATCATCCAAATGTCGGTGGAAAATGTGACAGTTTATCCCTACAGAATGGATACTTCAAACATTTTAATCTAATAGTTTATTTGAAATATTTCTGTTTTGCGGTATGATTTTTATAATTCATGTTTTTAATTTGAAACGTATTGAATACTGAATTGTATGTCCACACGGCCATATAGGTTATAGGCACATACTAGTTGTTTGAGTTTTTAATATCTATCTATCTATCACTTTAACAAATAGGCCAGTAGGATTTAAAACAAACTTTGATTTATAAAGGAATACACACACACACACTGTTTTTATAGGGATACAGTTTTAAGACTCTTTAATGCACTCAGGTTTTCCAAATGACTTGTCTTTGATAACTTCAAACGCCTGACCCGTCGACACTAAAGCAAAGATATTCAGCTGGACTGTCATTGCCACCGATGATAAAATATGGATAAATCAGTCCGAGTCTGTATTGAATGTGTAATTTCAGCCCTGACTCATTTCTTAATGGTCCTGTTGTCTCCCATCAAGGGCTTAGCTAGAAATGGAGACTGATGCTAATGACTGAGGTCAAACATGCTGGCACTAAGTAGCAGCGAGGCGAGAAAATGTGTATGTATAATAAGCTGTAGTTTCCAATTGCGTGCCGGGAATGATGACGGCTTATAACCCCTTGATTATCTTAAAACCATTCTCATATGGGAAGTTAATTCTATATAACTTGCAACCCATTCACTTGCAAGTACGTTACAAACGGTGTTTATTTGGATAATCCTTCATTACTTTGGCAATATGCTGTGAATTTTTTGTATACATGTATTTTTTTCTGCTGTGTCTGCAGGGCAGGGTACAACAGTCTTGGATTCAAGGCCGGGACTCAAAAGGCCAAGCTGAGACCAAGTCCTTTTAAGGCAAGGCTGGTCAAGGCCGGGAGCCTTTTAGGGCAAGCTGGTCAAGGTCAATGATATGAAAATTTTAAAGGTAAAGGCCACAGTCATGCAGTTCATCAATTGCGTTAGATGTAGACAGTTTTAATCAAATTTGTACAACTGTAAAAGAGCTCTTTTCCAAAATGTACCAAAAATGTCTTCCAAAAGTACAGTAAATGTAAACACTTTACTCCATCAGAGTAGAAATCTCAGCAAATTAAATTTTGACCACATAAACATTCATTCAGAACCACACTGCTCACAAGATACTTGTATTTTACACAGTTGCACTCTGAGAAAAGCTTGTCTTCCATTCTTGCTCTGAATGCTTGCATTTAAGCAATAGTTAGAATGCACATATGTTGTAGCAAAATAAAAACTGAAAATAGCTAATCAATGCAGAATATTGGGTAAATTCCTAACAATACTTTACATTACTGTAAAAAAATATTAGTTATAATAATCAATAAGAGTAATAGTTGTCATTTAATTCCCATTTCTCTCCTTATAAAATAAATAATTGCATTTAATAATTGGACTACAGCTCTGGAAAAAATGTAGACCACTTAACATTGATTTCTGAACTTGGAGTGGTCTCAATTTTTTCCAGAGCTGTATATCCAAATTCAGCAATATTGAATGTGATCAATTATTTGTCTAATATTTTACACACTTATTTAAACAAATAATATTACATTGGCTTTGTATTATTAGATTAACGATACTTGCATTGCAATATAACATTTATTATTATCAGGAAATTGAATCGTATGGTGTCTTATTACTAATAACTAGTAGGTACTGTAGTAATTGTGTCTGACACTTGCTCTTACTAGCACTAAAGTTATTGTATATTGTAATTTATTATTTCATACCTTGCAATTATTTTATTCCATATTTTCTTTATATTTTGTATTTAATTGTAAGTTGTAAGACGATCATTATTAGATTAACGATACTTTTATAAACGAAACAATCAGCTCTGTGGCGACTATCGCATTAGATGTGTACATTATAAGACCAATGGATTAGACTAATTATGAACAGAAGACCAAATACACTATAGATGGCTCATTTTTTGTTTGTTTCCATTTTTCTTCAACTGTATGTATCTATAAACATTTTATTAGTCTATATATTCTATTGAATTAACACTAGAACCGCCAACATTTCATGCTACATACAACCACTCCCGCATGTTCGGCTCCTTTATAACAGTAATGAAAATCAAAGAGTTGGATAAAATGTAATAGTTTTACGTATGAACATCACACATAACATTTTCAGAGCACAAACACTGCATTTACATTGCTGTTTTCTAGTTTTTTTCAAAACGAGTGCATAGGCTACATAAACATGAAAAAACAAACAACAAACTTTATGCAATAAACTGTGTACACTGGTGTATATATCGGTATGCACATATATTAGCAGACGTATAAAACATAAATAACCACAGCATAAAACTGGAATATGACATTATGCATGTGAAAGCGCTTTTGAAATGGCTCGGTCTATTACAGAAAACGCGCTTTTCAACACTAAAGTGCCTTAAACTAATACAAAAATATTAGTATTCATGATCAACAAAAATACTGAGCATATGGCAGCAGTGTAATGCAGATTCTACACTTGTTGGTCCAGGGCTTAATCACGAACACTGTTCCCTTAAAACTCCAGTGGTGTCCTAAATGAGTCAACCTCTTTCCCAACTGGTAATTGTAGTTATAGAAATGTAATCACACCATCCTTTTAAAGAGACCAGACAAAAAAACATTACAAAACAAACACACAACTGTAAAAGTCAGGAATGTAAAGATAAACGAATGAAACCAATTTGCTTTGCTCCCTTACTTTGGGAGTTATTTTGATCCTTTGTAGCACTGTGTTTACCTGTTGGCTTGACTACACTTTAAGTCATTAAAATAAATAGGTAAGGAATAAAGGGAATGGCGAGGCGGTTATTATGTAACTGGTTCCTGAAACATATGGGAGGCACAAAATATCGTTTTCTCTCGGGCTCTTTACATGAGTAAGTCTCTGAGTGCGTGTGGACTGGACAGGTGTTCACAGCCTCTTCAGCCGGGGCCTGTTTGGGACAGATGTGTAGCTGAATACTACAGGTCTTTTAAAGGTTCCAAGAGTCTGTATCTGTTATTTGTATTTTTTTTTTTTCAAATTATTATAAATGAACATTGAACACTTTTTTTATTTTTTGGATTTACCTTCCTGACATATGGTGTGTGGAGGTAATCACAGAAGCCTTGTGTTTACCTGCAGATGTGAAAGAGCTGCTCACCAGATGCCTTTTTGTTTACTCAGTATTACGGTGGTCTCGTGCACGAAAATCTGCCTGTTTGGAGAGTAATGAGCAAACTTTCTTTTTTTACTTTTAAAGTTATCCCAACTAGATCTCTTATTATTTGTTCTTACTCATTTCATAGATAGTTGTGGGATGGTTGGGCCAGGTTATGCAACACAGGGGGGAATGTTTCTGAGAAAAGCTGTTTTTTTATTTGACTATAATCAGGATAGTTGAATATACAGGTCTTGCTGTGTAGTAGTGGAAACTTTAACAAGGATTGTTTCCTCACAGCAGAAGAGTAGAATTCATATAATCACAGGAACATTGTATATTTTCTTATTAATAAGTTAGTTAATCGATATGGATAAAGAGGTTCTAGTGTGGATGAGCAATATTCCACATTAACAGACTGTGCCAGGTTTTCCAATTTCTTTTGAGAAAGACCCTTGTTAAACAACAAATCTCATTACTCACCAGTCCGTTATTCAAGGCATTAAATTGCAGTCAAGGATGAGCATTGGCAGCTGTTAGAATCTACAAGACTGTCCAAAAATGGACTCTGAGGATAAATAAAATTGTTCCAGACTCTCATTGGGCCATTTCCTACAAGGGAATCGACAGTGACACACAATAGATCGCTCATTGTTGTTTTTGATGCTGCCTTTTGTGTCTCTGCCCAGTTATAACTTGTGACATACAGTATAGTGCTAGAATCCCCCTGTCAATTAGGCCTCTCTCCTGTTTTCAGTGTAATTAACTTACTAGAATCCACAAAAGAAAACCGAAGCGTAGCTGGCTGTTGTGCCTTCCATTTGTTCCCAATTTTAAGAGCCCAACAGTCTGCTCTTTTCCTCATATAATAAAAATGTGTTGTATGTCTGTCTATTCCGGTATACCTCGTTTTGATTAACAGTCGACCCAGCTGTGTGACCGCTGGCGGCAAACCACAGTGACACCATTAACATATGTTCTAGTCCTGCCCTCGTTCAAATCTCAAAGCGCTTCCATTTTTTACATTTCTTTTCTTGTCCATTGACCTTCTACCACTTACTGCTCCGTTTGGTGTAGGGGTCAGAACTACTGCTTAGTCCAAATTTAAGTCAGAGACCCTAGTGTTTCTAGATTTCCTTGCAAGGTGTTTAATTCTGTGTAGTTGAAGGCAGGTTGCCCAGCCAAGTGCTGCACTTTCTCAAAATAAAGGAAAAAGAAAAAGCCCTTTGGGGGTCCACTGAAGTAATCTACAAAGCACGGCAAACTTTCTTGTCACACTTTAACCGCCTCCAGCTCCAACCTCTTCACTGATAATTCTCTTATCTGTTGGCTGATACCCTGTTTGTTTTACATTTCAAAGATGCTCTCTATCTCCTTATCACTATTTTCTGACTTTCTTCTTTCTTTCCTACCCCCTCTCTTTCTTTCCTCACAAAAAGTCAGTTATCACTGTAACTGAAGGTGAAATAGCTTACTCATTCCGGTAGAAATCCATAAACAAAATTAGAAAATATACCCAGCCAGATTGTGTATGGCACACTTTTGTTGTGCGGGAGCCAAGGCTTCTGTTGTACAAATGCAAGCAAAGGTAGCAACAGCATTCTGTCTTTCAAACAAAAGGATTCGGTAACTGAACGGCATGTGACTAAATGCCCACAGTGTACCACCTGTTGCATTAACTAAAGGTTATAGTTACAGACTTAGTTGGGAGGGGGGGGGGTAAAGAATGAAAAAGCTATCCGTTTTTTTTTTTCTTCTCCCTCTATTCATCAGCTAAATAATACTAATCTGATTAATTTCTTAACCTTTGTGACTCATCTGTTGTTGTGAACAATCTCCTATTCATTTCTTTAGCTCTGCAAATGAAATCCACTGTAAAGGGAGGCCCAGGCTGCACAATGATCTGTCTCCAGTGCCACAATGGCTGAGCGCTACACAGGGGGACTCTGTACCGGGCCACCTGCTTTTTCGGTTTTCTGCACGATTGACTCACAGTCCCTGTACGTCCATCTTCAAGGCCTTTGTGATGTGAGGGGCCTTCTAGTATAGATGCAGGTGATTCATCAACAGCAGTGTGGTATTTGGCTGCCAGGCAGTGAATAATGCAGAAGACTGTGTTTAAGAAGCTATTTAAACCGACTCACTCTGCCTCCATTGAGGTGACTTGACATTGGAAAGTGATTGGGTTATCAGCAACTTTCACCTGCAGGAAGTGGCACAAACCAGCCTGTGAGAAGCACAGCACACTCTGTGGAATGTATTGTTGAACTCAAAATGATGAAAAGCAGAATTTTCTTTAAAACGTTTAAAGCTGTGTGTCGGGAATTAGGTCACAATCTGCAAGATCTGCCTTTAAAGGCTTTTGTTGTGTCGAGTTAACTGATGGCGTACTTAATGGGATATAATCCGAAATAAAAATTAAATAAAAAATACACGGGGGTATTTGACACTTGCAGTTACAGGGAAGAGTGAATTGGAGGCAAGATACTATAAAAATAAATTGCATAACATCTTCGACTGCTCGCTCAAATTGTTCATCAAGCTTGCATGTTACATTATTGTAAATGTAAAGATTAGATTAGTGGTGCTTGGTGCCTTTGTAAACAGATTAAAGATTAAACAATGTGTAGCTTTTTTTATTACTTTTTATTACCTTAATGAAAAGTCCATAATAGTTAAACTAACTAAAAACAGATGTTCTACATCCTCGAAAAATATCTTGATATTGTATGGTACGGTTGTCTGCTCAGTGATGTAGTGTATATGTGTGTGTAAGAGAGATTACTTTGGAACTGATTACTGTTGGCAGCAGATTCATGGAACTCAAAATGTCTCCTAAATACTTCATGGTATACGGTATATAGTAGGTCATGCAATCAGACTGCATAAAACTCCTGACCTTTAGTCTTAACACAATTCCTCAGGCATGCACAGTGAAGGAACAACAAACTATACTGTATATATGTCATATTTAGAGAAACCTCAACACAAACTTGCATACATACATTTTTGATGCTTTGTTTAATACCAGATTATTTTTTTGTCTAGAGTGTTAGTTTTGTATTTTACCTTAAGCTTTGGTTACAGCCTTGTGGTTGACTTGTCAACCTATGCCTTCATTGGTATATTTTTTCTTTTGCAAGTTTCTCCATTTGTTAAACAGGACATTCATTCTGTAGCTAAATGTCAGTCATGGAGCAGATTTACCAACATTGACATTTGTTGCTTCATCCCTCCTCAGATCAGATGGAAGATGGGATGACCTGACACCATTAATAAAAATAAAACACTTTTTACAGCCAAATCTAAGTGCACTGATTCAACCTGAATTAAAAGTCCACCTTTGAAGAAAGACAAGGACATTTGAAAATATCCCTTCAGTTTTCCTAGTAAATGTCCAAAAATACTTTGTTTATTTGATGTATTTTTGTTACATTTGCTGTCTAGTCTCTATATCTAGGTTTTGAAAGACAAACACTGGGAGTAGAGTTAGGAAAAGCAGACAATCTAGTGTTGCTTAAAAAGAACATACAATTCTAGTGACACTGAACTTTTACTGCAGGTGATTTGGCTGTAGTGAAAAGCTCCTTTATGGCATTGACCATGAACTGCATTCAAACCAATGTCCTTCGTGCATTTCAGGATTGGTACAGGCTGAGGCAAGTTGATGACAGTTGTGGCCTTGGGCTGGTGTGGTTCTTAAATGCTCATCCTGAAAATCACTGGCCTTCTTTATTTAAGTTAATAGCACATGTGCACTCCTAGTCCGGTACACCCCCACTCTGAACAGAAGACAAATCTGAGTCACAAACTCATTCTAATTAGGTTGTTTATCCTAAAGCTGGTGGTAACCTTAAATGCAAGTTGTAGGTTTTATTATGCAAGAAATGTATGTTTTTATTGTGAGCATATGCTTATCAAATGAAAAACCCTTTCTCTTGTCAATCCGCTTCATAGCAGCCACCTTTACGGTAGTATTTTTAATATTAAGTACATTGATTACGTTTTAATTGATGTTTAAGGTTCGTAAATCGAGCAAAGAACCTAGTGCGACACTACTTATCTTAGCAATTCATAATTCATAACTAATAATGAAGTGTATCAATGGTAAAAGATCGCTTACCACAATAAGTGATTCATATAATTACCAAAAACAAGTTCAAACTTGTGGAAAGAATTATATAATAAAAGGGAATGGAGAAAATTGACAATAATAATACAATATCTAATTAGCATTCAAATGTTTTTTCCATAATTATATAAAGTAAAATGTTTAGTGTTTTCATTTTGAAGTTGTAATAATTAGCATTCTGTCTAATTCCCACTGTGACTATTAATACAGTGCTGTGGGATTTTCACTGGAATTACATCGTACTATTACAAGAAATTGAGAATTTGAATTTCAGATGCAAAGTTCGAGATATGCGATTTGCTCAGACATGAGCATTGTCTCGACAGAATCCAATGTCAACTTTGGAATACCACTTTTATGGGTGTCAAGTAAAACTTATAAGATTTTTTTTTATTTACATTTTAAATAGTTGGCTAAATCCTGGATACTGGAAATTCCCTCCATTTCATGGAATGTTTCACTGGAACATGAACTACTTTATATTCGCTCATCAGTGTACATTTTATACAGAGAGGTGAAATGGATTTTAAATGAACAAATATAATATTGTGGTGTAAGGGGATACTGATGAATTAAGTCTGATTAATCCTATTTTGACTAAATGTCTGTTAATAGGAGCGCAACGATAGAGGACGTGCAGAGGAATCTTGTCCAGCATCACTTACTGAATGTTTCCCTTTTTTCACTCAATTTGATTTATGGAAATTATATTTTTCACCAGTAATGGATTGCATACACACACTATCATAATCCGCTTCCTTGTATGTCGATCCACAGCTGTATGAAAGCTTTTCCATGATTCTTCTGTCCACGGTCTTCATCTCTCCTTATCAACTAGTTAATCTTTGCCATCTTTCAGGAGGGCTTCTTATTGGTTAGTCTTGTTCTCCTAGCACCCAATCAGGTATTTCCTTGCAGTGTGTTTTTAATGTTACATTGCTTTACTCTTGTTTCTGCTCTAACTTGCTAATTTGTGTTCTGTCTGTTGTTATTGCTATTGTCTTGTTCTTCTGATTATAGATCGTTCCTTGCTTCTTTTGGTCTACTCAAATTGTTATGCCATTCATCAGATCAAGTTTTGAAATGTGGTATTAAAACCAGCTGTACTCACACGATGGTCAAAGATGCACTTTGTGAGTAAAAATATGAATTAATCACTTATTTTGTATGTGCTTGGGATAATATTAGTACTAGGATGAGCAACATTTAATGTTGAAGGATTCAATATAGAGTGATATTCTACTGCTTTTGTAGCAGAATTCCACATGAATATGTTCACAGTTCCCTCTTGTCCCTAAAAAGAGAGAGAATTTTAGTTTATAAAGCTAAATATATGAAAATACCACAGTTTATTCTGCTCTAATTGGGACCAGGGGATGTTGGAAAATCCAGATTGAGCAAATCATGAAATCACTGCAACAAAATTAACTTGACATTTCCAATTCACGAACTTCTAAGGAGACAATGCCTGCTTTGTGAAATCCAATACTTATTTTAGAAATAATAGCTACCATAAAATGCTAACTAGATGAATTAATAACAGATCTTACAGAGAAAAGGGAATCTTAAATTGTACTTATTGAGTTACTGTTCTGATCCTAAGGTCAAAAGTCTGTATGAAAGAAAACAGTTCCCTAGTCTGTCGTCTTTAGACTAATTGTGTAAAGGAACTGAAAGTCTTTTTATAATATTTTCTTGGAAAACTTAAAAGAGCTTTCCTGTATAAAACATTCAGGTTACATAGGGTTTATATTGATACATATATTAGTGTGTGATTTTGAGAAATTCAGATAATTAAAATTGCATAGATCCTCCTGAAAAAGATTGTTTATCCTTTGGGCAGTATCAGTTTGTTACTTGGTCCTGTTGCCTCATGGTCCTCTATGGTCCTCATGGATTCTATCCTAAACCTTGACACACTACCTGCAGTGTCTCCATTAAGCAAAAAAATCTGTTCAACAATGCAGGATTTCTTTGTGTGGAGAAAGTTAGTTATTTAAAGCAGAGAATCTTGTTGTTTAACTGGAAACAACAGCAATGTGGCCACATATGTCTGTAGTTTAAAGCTTTAACTCATGAGAAGCTCAGCTGGTATACCATCTGAATTCTTCAGCCCCCCAGGACTGGTATAGAGTATTACTGATGTAGAGAAAGTTATATGTATATCCTAGAATCTGCTATCTGTGCCTTGATACAAACCTCTTAATAGAGTGTTGAATAAAGAATTCAGAGGAGTTACCAACCGGTTTAATGGTTACACCATTCAATAGCAACTTTTGTATTCGCATCCCAGGGGACGGTGTTTTGTTCTATGTTTGTGTGGTGTTGCACTTTATTCTGCTTGTATGGTTTGTAATACATCCATTCCCTGATCTTGCTCAGAACAGCTTATGAAAGACGGTAAATGTCAGTAGACTGTCCTGTTTCTACTGAAGTAGCTTGAGTGTGACCTGAATGGTTATGAGTTGTCTTGTGCCCTTGGGTCTGTCGTCATGGTGTTAAAGGTCTCTGGAAAATGGCACTAGTTTGGTAATTCTGTTCAATACGCCAAACATCAAGAAAAAGAAAGAAAGAAAGAAAAAAAAAAAAACACCTGACTTGGGTAGATCCTTCAAGAATTTAACCTTCTTATTCATAATATTTAATTGGGTTTCCCTTGTTACAGTTCTCCTATGAATATTTCTGGCTTGCTTTTCAAATCAGCCTTATACTGAGGTTTTTAATAAAATGGCGTGCCAAGCCAGACAATATCCAGATCTCACGCAGGAATAAGAAGACAATTTAATGGGTTAGTAATGTGGTGTCGATATTAATAAGCATGCGGCTCTTTGGATTTAATAAGACAATTACAAAAAATATATATTAGTGCTGAAGAGAGTAACTCATCAGGCAGCCATGTATTACAAGGAGGAAAAAAATCTGCTGTCAGTGGCTGGGGACGTCGGGGGGGCATAATTTACGCGTTTCATTACTTAATTTCAATGCTTGCGGAAGCACAGGGACATTGTTACCTATATATGGGACTAGGGACTGACCATTTCTGATTTTTGGATTCCAGATGCTTGTTGGCCTCATTTTCATTACCTTTCAGTTTTACACACGCGCACGCACACACACACACACACACACACACGCCCACTTCTGTCTAGGTATATGGGACAACACTGCTCACTGTAGGAACTGATGTTTTTGAAGCCTAGGAGGTGGGGATATTTGTACAGTGTCTACAACAGATTTGTAATTAAAATAAGCACAAAACAAAAAAAAAAAACATAAGGGCAGATATTTGGAGGAAAATATTTGTTTTAAATAACAGTAAGTACTCCTTTGTTAAGCCTGAAGTATGTTTGTGTATTAGAAGCAAAAATAAAGGCTCTTAACTATTCACTGGGGACTTTGCCAGAAATGCCCCAATGCATCCTTCATTATTGCAGAAGCGGTACACTTGATACACCTTCATAAAAAGTCATTTTGGATTTGTCACAAAATATTGAAACGTGTTGATTTAATCTAGATATGAAATACAGCTAATGTTGTTGAGAACACTCCATTCTTGTTAAACTTAAAATTAAAATGTTAAAATTAAGGTGATTGATGAATAAATGTGCTTAAAACCTTTAAAGTGTCAGAATAGAAATATAATGAAAATATAAATTTGCCTTATTGGGTGTTTTAGGAAGGTATTATAATTGGCTTGTCCTACTTTGAATTTCGTCTGCTCCTTTTGCCCAGATTTCTCTGTGTCACTGGAGTCCACAAGTGAGTGACCAAAGGATGATGGCTGAGTGCATTTCATCTCCATTGTCTAACCCAAGGCCTTCAGGTTTTCATTCCACCTGAATTTAAAACGCCAGATTCAAGTCATTTACATTACTTGCTCAGTTATTCCGATATTGATGATTCTGAGAGACCTACCAACCTTCTGGACTGAGAATTGTACACCCATGGTCGAACCAGTGACCCCTTTCACCTGGTTTGCTTATCCTCAAAGGTGTGGCTTTCCTAGGACTCCGGTGTTCAGGCTGAACACAGTGGGGTTGGTTCTCTGTCGCACAGGAACACAAATACAAATCGGCCAAAGGTCAGTCTGCTCTAGTAGGTTCTGTTAGTTCCAGTCTGAAACCGATTGAGTAAGATGCCAACCGCTGTTCACCCCTGCTACATCCTTTAACTCATGCTGTGCAGTGTGTGGTTTAGGACAGGTGACGCACGTGCCCTTTCACACTGTTGTGTAGAGAGTAGCAAGAATGCCTCACACACAATCCTCAGGAAACCACATAAGCAGGAGCATTCAATAATTAAGTTTATATCAATGTGAGGGTAAAAAAAAAAATAATAATAATTTTCATCATATATCATAGGCACCAAACCTTAAACAGTACAACATTGGCTAAAACCTTTAGCATCAATGTTTTGTAAATAAGGATCTGTGATTATGAGGTTATGAAGTGTATGAGGTTAAAGCAGTGTGAATTAGCTACATTTTATGAGTTTTTAAATTATTTTGAGGGAATCTGTTGCTTAGTGTTAATTAGACCATAATTGTTGAGTTTCATACAACTGTTTTTTTTTTTTTTCTGGTCTTATAGTGGCTTACTTTCTCTCAAATAATTAGTCTTAGTTTTTCTGTGCCATTTCTACTGTATGTAAACCACACATCTGGCCCTGCAGTCTGATTGAAGCATCAAACAAATTCACTTTGCTGCTCCTGCTACTGGGCTTGCTTTTAATTGGTGGCAATTAGGCATACACCTGCAAATCTTTTCTCTTTCTCCTGTTAAATTACAGAAGTACAAATTATTTTCTCGTCTGCTGTTGGTGAAATGTTTCACTGCTTGAAGGTCCATTTGTTCCACTGGTTGAATAATTTGTACGCCTGAATGGAATATTAAAGACCGAAATCCCTGTTTGCAAGGGCGGACATGTTTCTTCACTTTGTCCAGTTATATTTTAGCAGTTTTTCCGCCCTTTAAAAAGAGATATGAGGTCTGTTTCAAAGTGACTTATTACTAGATCTGCAAGTGAGGGGTAAAATGTGTTTTCTCGCCATGGTCACATCAAGAGTTCGGTTGATCTGTGTGATCACCCAACCCCAGTAGACTAATTTTCTTATTGAGATCCATGATTGAAACCGGTTGTGCGTTTTATTTCAGTGATTTTAATACTGTGCTTCCCATACACCATGTCTTAGTTTATAGTTTGTATTCCATCATCAGCGTTCACTCGAACTGAAGACTGAATTAGAAGGATTTCGGAGTCACCGTGAATGTGGACAGCACAGTTACGCTAAAGTGTGGCACGGTTTTCGGTTAAGGTTCATTGAGATTAGTTTTGCCTTTATTTTTTATTTTTTGCATCAGTGCAGACGAACAATGACTTCATTCATCCCTTTTTCATGAAATTATTTTGTTGTATTTTCTCAAACAAGAACTTGTTCTCTAATTCTCTTTCTCAAAGGTGGTAGTTTTTTTTCATTACATGGATCAGAATATTGCCAACTGCAACATGATGTGAAAATAGTTTGTCAGGCTGAAAGTATGCAGATTGCATGCTTTGAAAGACCGAGTGATTATAGATTATTACAGATGTTAAAGTGAGAACATGAAATAAAATCAACCATTTTCATGACCATGATTATGATTGTAGCATGGCTGAGAGGAAAAGGCTCTTAGAGTAGTTTTCTTTTCTTGCACCTGGGTACTTCTTGTATAAACCTACTGGTCATTTAAAAACATATTCTTTAGTGTTGATATTTTGTTGATACAAAGTGCTATAATGTATTTCTGGGTTGTTTTCTCAAGAAAATTTGTTTTTTTAATATTTCTTTTACAATTGTTAAATCTTTGGTTAAGTTGACAAGCAATGTGAACTATAATATAGTGTTAGTTCACTTTCCTTAAGTATTTTTAAAATACTTAAGGAAAGTATTGCAGAGAGTGTGCAGAGAGGAAATGGCTCAGGTGTCCCATATCTGAATTTGATTTGGTACTCAGCAGGTGATCTTTACAAGGTCACACAAACCTGTAAAACTGGAAGATTTTGAACAAAATGCCAAAACTCTGTGTGTGTGTGTGGGGGGGGGGGGGGTGAAATAATATCCACAAATATTGCACAATCGAAAACCGACTTCAGAGTCCACAAATCTAATCAGCCTAAAAACTGGAAAACACTGAAATGGAAATTAGCACCTGACTGCTCTGAGTAAGCCCTGACAATTGTACATTTCAAAGAAATAGCTTGTCTTGATATGTGGACACCTCCTAGGAAATCAAATTTAAACCATAAACTGAACATCCAAATATCTTGTATGCTAAAGCCTAGTAAAATCACCTTCGGAGACATCTAATTTGAAAGGCAGTGCTCTGAGTATTGCTGGAATTAATTAGGCCTGCAGGTAGGGTTCACCTCATTCGCCTGCTGTCAGAGAGCGCAGGGGTCGCGAGGGCTGATGCATGGCGGTGCACTAACTCAGCGATGGCTGCAGGGTAAAGAATCATTACCTCACATGCTGTATGCCTTGCAAAATAAATGACACCTAACGAGAGGTCTTTTAAACAGATTGATTATAAAACGTCCTTCAGTTTCCTTGTATTTTTACCGTTTTTATCATGTTCAGTTATTTTGTGTAAGGAAAAAATCCTTAACTTCTTTTGTTTACATTTTAATTGTTCTTTTATAATCGTATTCATTTTTTGGGGAAATTGTTTTAACAGTTTACAAAACCTGTGCTAGAGCTAATTGGTCTTTCCTTAACATTAGCACAATGAGTTAACATCCTTGAAGACAACTTATTTGTCATTGTTCATGGAAGTGTAAGCATTTAGTTTTGATCTTTTCTGAGAAGTT
The DNA here is from genome assembly GCF_036373705.1 of Amia ocellicauda. NCBI lineage: Eukaryota > Metazoa > Chordata > Actinopteri > Amiiformes > Amiidae > Amia > Amia ocellicauda. The sequence continues at coordinate 6,569,172 of NC_089867.1, forward strand.
TAAGGTGTACCTATAGTGTATGTAGAGGGTGTGTAGATCAGTTGAGGATTTGTCAGGAGCATTACAGAGTGTGAAAGGATTGTAGTTTAAAAAAAAAAGTTGATCTTTTTGGGTATTGTGAAATTTCATGATTTACTTTTATAGTGAAATACAATATTCTGGAAGGAAATCTAAACAGATGGAGAAAATTGTTTTGAACCTAAATCTGGTTTTATTAGAATTTCAAAAGGAGAGTCCCTATGTAGTACTGTAGCTGTTCACTCCAGTCTTGCCGAGAAGCTCTCTGTAAAATTAATACTCACATTTCGTGTAAAGAATGTCCATTTAAAAATGTAATTGAAATCGGTAGGACTTTAGAAACACTGATCAAAGAAAGTGTTGTATGCGATCTGAAGTGAAGGTGAAGTGATGCTCTCTCTGGAGTGATGCTCCATTGCCGCCGTATAATCCTGTCATGTTTGCACTCCGTAAACCTATTGTGCAGGACATAGAAGCTATTGAACCCTAATGGACTGACCTCTGTTCAGGTGAGCTGACAAATACTTGGTCAGTAAAGGTCAGAGACAACCACACACCAAGCTTCTTCCCAAGATTGTACATGGGTGCTGGGTTTTGGCTATATTGCTTAAAATGGCTCCTTTTGAAGCTCTTAAACTAACTAAATAAATAAATAGATGGATTTAATTAATCTATTGGCATGTCGACCTATTAATTATGTTTCAAAGATGGCAGTGTGTTTGTGGGGGGGGGGTCTCTCATTGTTTGATGTTTTGAATTTCAGGTCTCGATTGTATTGAAGAGGCAGCTTGCGTGTTTATTTTGATCTTAAATTATTAATAGCCACTATCTAATAAAAATACAAGAAAGGTCTCCAATGATTTTCCGAAGGTCTTTGTTGCAGCTGTTTTTTTTTTTTTTTGAAGAATGCACGGTTGGTTTTACATTTATAATTGCAGAGATTGTACCTTGAAATCTCTTTGAAAATGTCTGAAAGGTTTCAAGGTTTTTGTTGGGCGTCCATTCTTTGAAATCATGCCGAGACGTAACCATAAATCCAATTCTTTTACTTTGAAGCTGTCCTAGTCTTACACATCTTACATCTTTAATTTTGTATCACATTGTATTGTGTGAAAATATTTTATCTGAATAGCAACCTATAATCTTCGTTAAAGCTGCAGGGTGTAAAAATACACCCCTTGTATTCCCTGAACATAGGTTGCCCAGTCAATATGACCAAAGACTGCATGGGCCCAATGACAGCGTGAATAACAGCTGGCTGCGTTTACTAAATCAGCAACAGTTCATCTTCAGCTGCTGCACATTGGAGTAATTGACATTTCTTAAGTCCAACCCTAAACCCATACAGACAAAGCATTTGTAATGGGGCAGGGATGTTTAAAAATGTGTGTTTTAGTGTTGTTGCTGTTGTTGTAGGATTTCTGTATAATGTATATTGGCCCATTACCTGCCTAATTGGATCATTTCTCATTGTTACAAAATCACACACGCACACAGCATGGTAATGTATACATAGTTGTAGTCCTGAAAAGTCTAATCCCCTGAAAAAAAGGACATCATCTCGCTTTCCTTTTTTGCTTTTCTATCCCATGATTCTTTGTTTTTGTAGAGTCCAGTCTTGAATGCAGGAACTTGCAAATGTCTATGCACCTGGTGTGAAGGAGTGTGAGGGCAGAAGTGAAGCCAGGATTCTTCTTGAAAGCCTCTGTAGTTCTCTGAATGGGATCTGGAAACGCATAAAGAAATTGAGATACACGTAATATGTAATGATGGGTACGAAGGCAACCTGTAATGTGTTAAAACTGTAATGAAACACCATTAGGTTGAAAGAAATTAAAAAAAAAAAAACAGAACTTTGGCCACATTATTATTATTTTTTTCACTTATTCCATATAAGGGTCCTATTATGTGCTCCCGAAATGTGTGCTCAACTGAAAATGAAATTTTACGATTCTTCAGTTAAAAGCAATATTTATTAATGAAGGCGAAGGCGGCCTGGTAAACCTGCAGCAGTGAGCTAGAATACATTTAATATCTCTTTCATTCTGTGCTTTCCACATGATTAAAGTATGAAATTGCTCTGCAAGTCAAGCTATGATTGTGTGTTAGTGTTGGCATGCTCAACAATGAATAAATATCACATCATTCAAATGACTGTTATAGTACATCATAAGTTTCCCTCTGTTTTGCTCATTTGTTCATTTTATCTTGGTATCGTTTGTTTATTACCTTACCTATTACGATACCTATCAACATAAAGCCAGTATTTTGCCATTGTTTAAATGATGATTAAAGATTCTGGTTGAAAGGTGTATTTGCCTTTGATACAAATAAAATCATTGGTTGTTTATGTTGTCAAGTGCATTCACATCATTGTCTTTCCCGACCGCATTTAATATAATCTGGGTTCTTTTTTGATATCCATGTATCATGTATATATGTATAATGGATTTGTTTTCCCTATTATGGCAGCCATTTATGATCAATGTATCAATTGTAAGCAATGTTTGCCTCTGTTCCTTCTTTGACTGGCTTTGGTGAGAAAAAGGTGATGACATGTATCCTTAGTGTGCATCTCTAAGCCCTTCAGATTTTTAATGGAAAATTGAACCTGAAATGCAAACAACAAACTTGGGTTATAGCTGGAGAGTAGACTTGGCTTCTATTATTAATGGACAGACTCAGAGTTGGCTGCAAATCAACACTGGTAGCACTTGTAGTTGTATAAGCAACATGTAAAAGCTCAAAGCTACATTCACCTAGTGTTCAGCCTTGCTCTTAATTGAACACCAAATATGCCTGTCTACTCTGTCCTGTGTAAAAATCTATAACTTGAGTAATGCTTATGTGAAGTATTGTTTTATGATTATGTATGTAGGGTATCTGTAAGGTATCCTGATTATAGGCATCTTCTTAACGTATGAGACACTATAGGGGTGGCTTTCACTTGATACTTCTCTAAGGAACATAGTTTGGAAAAGTGTTGTTAGGATGGGAGCAGAAAGTCATGCAGAATCAGCTGGGTTCGTTAATGCATGTTTAGTTCAAATAAACCAAAATAAGCGAACACACTGCAGTGTTGTGAAGACGGTTCTGTTCTGGGTCTCCAGTTCAAATGAGGATCCCCACATTGATTTCAGCAACAGTGCGACAATTAAGCAATTTGAGTCGGCATTTGACAGTGTCAGCTCTCCAAAGTGTTTCTCTCTTCCGTAACGGGTCTGAGTTTCTGTTAGTCAACCTTACTTTATGCTCAGAGCATGAAATTATAATCTGATGGAAAATGTTACGTTTTTAGTGCTCTGGATTTCAGCTGAACCTGATATGCAAGGAAATGCGACAGGGGCCCATGAGTACACAAACTGTAAGTGTCCTGGTTATCATCACAACACTCAGCCTAAATAATTTACGGTTGGGTTCATGTAGTGTTTCTCTCTTATAAACATAAGAGTGTGTGAACTGCAGAAATGTTTGATAAACTTCACTTTTCGCTTTCCAGAGAACAGACACCGGCAACAGACCATGTACTACTCCCTATACCCCCCCACCTCCTACAATCCAAAACCAAGATCTGTTCAATCCCTTAGTGTACAGAAACATGACAGGATAAGGTTGATATAGAGAGGAATAGTTGGAAATAGAAATATACATGCAGATATGGATGTACACACATACATTCCTCTAGATAAGCTGGACAGTCACACCAACCACCCCCCCATGTTTTGTTGTTTGGAAAATGGATTTTGTGAATACAACACTTCTCTGTGTAGAAATTACTTATGATAAATAATCTGCTTACATTCCCCATGCATTTAGTAGCGCACACAGGATTTAATGCTGGGTATTTGCAGAAACATAGTAAAAGTAGGATTTGAATGTTTAGTGGGATGATCTAGGAAGACACTGTAGTCAATCCCTATTAAATATTTAAGGCATTTAAGAAAATCAGTGAGGCATGGACAAAACAACAACACTTACAACAACAAAAATCTTCTTGGTTTTGTCATTGTTAAATAGACTTAACATTAAAGGCAGCATTGACTTTACAGTGCATCACATTCCTTCCCACTTCCCCCTTCATTTGTGTTCATCGAAGTATTGTACTGCCTAGTACAGAAGTCAGCAAAGTTTCCAGATTGTTATTGGGTAAAATGTTCAATCCAAAACACATGTTGCCAATGCCTATCGGTTACAAATGTTAGTTTTAACATGAAGGTAGAAGTAATTCAATTACAGGTTAATGCAGTTCAAGTCAAATTAGAGTAGATAGAAGGAGGCTATAATTTTTGTGAAATCTCTTGGTTGGTCTTCTTACAATTTATAGTTGTATGCCAAGCCTGCCATAAAGACTTTTTTCATATGTATATAATTATTTATTTCACTCATTGTAACCCTAAGCACAGATCTCTGCATTGTGTCACACTTTCTATTACATATCTTTATATTATTCGTTGATTGTATCTATGATTAATTTGCTACTCCCAACAGACTTTCCTTTCAGGAAATACTGTCACAAATTTGCATGGCCCAGTCGGTGACTAAAACCTGATATTCATGTCTTAATATCTGATTTAAGATACAAAACTGAAAAGCTTGTTGATTACCTGTATACAAAATATTAATGACTGGCAGATTTGAAGATCAATGTTTGTGTGCAGTAAATTATCAGAACAAGTTCTCTGAGCTGTTTACATTAAATACACACTAGTTTTCCTAATACCTTCAAACGTGTGTAGGTGTTCTTTGAAAACTGTGTTTATGACTTTTGATATTGAAATACATTTTTTTTATTTAATAAACATACTTCTAATGGCTTTCTTTTTAATTGACCACTTCTAGCCTATTTATAATCGGGTCTGGAGTATTGTCCTCAAATGGGTTACACATCTTTGACAGTAATTTGTAAAGCTTTTATAGCTAATTTAATTTATGTATGTCTTTGCATACCAAGTTTCTTTATTAACTAGGGAAACATGACTTAGCTATGAAACTAATTGAATTACTTTACCAGTAACGAAATAAAGCCTTTTATTTTGTAGTTAGTGTTAGGCCTAGCCTTATTCGATATGAAAAAAAAAAAGACAAACCAGGCTGAACATTTATTTTTTGTAATCTCATTCTTAGTCTTTCCCATTAATGTCTCCCCCCCACCCCCCTTCCTTGTAGGGAAGCTCAGTTTGTAACTTAATAAAACATTGTTTATTTTAATCCAATATATGTAATGGCTGGTGATTTTAGTAAACAGGGTTCAAGAAATGAACATATGCATACCTGCACACACACATTATTAGGAAACTACCAGCTGCCACAGAGAATTGCACGACTAACATTTTAACATTTTCATTATGGTGGTGACTGTTGTCCAATTGAGAATAACATTATATTTGCTTTGCATGTACTGGATGGAAACCTTGTATAACTTCTCCCGTCACAAAGTTTGGTCAAGCGAATGTTCCAAGCTGCTACTGCTAGTCCTTGATGATCGAGCTGGATTCAAAACCTCATGGAGTTCAGGGAAGAGATATGCAGCCAAACACTGTAGGTAGGAAGGGTTTGAAGAAACAGTGCATGCTGTATTATAGATGAGCTGTGGTTCAGAGCCAGCTAATCTGAAAGGGGGGTCATTTGTTGCTCAGTCAGTTGGTTACACAACATGTTTTCTTGCCTGTAATCACAGATTCCATTCTTGCTACCTAACCTGACCTAGTTGTTTTTTGTTGTTTTTTTTGGTTCCCAGGCAAGAAATGCATACAGTTTATGATATCTAGCTGAAGAAGCTTTGGGTAATGGAGTCTTCTAAGGCTGCAGTCTGATTGAGGTTAGCATTTTATAACCTAATTCTTTTGAGATTTAGGTGATCTGATGGATTAAGAAGTTCCGTTAATTGCAATCTAAAATGATGCGGAAGAGTTGCCAAATTTTAATTATATTTTGGCACACCTGATTTAGCAGCATCAAAAGTACAAGGCCAGAAAAAAAAAAAAAAAAAATCAAACAAGTACAGTGTTACTGAGTAGCTGTTGTTGTTGCTGGCATGTTTCCCCCAGGGACAACAAAGCTTTGTTAGATAGAAATCCACAATACTTTCAACTACTTCAAGTATTTAGAAGTGTTAACAAACGTTAGTCCTCAACAAGGACACCCTGCCATTGAATGTTACCTCGGTTGGGAGCACTGCCTTTGCTGTAAATAATCGAATTACTAATTAAAGTAATTCCTGCCTTATAATACACATTAGTGCAGCTTTTTATTGTTTTCTGTTGGGCTTCGGATGCCCTTTTGTCAACACAAATATAATAAAAACCCAGCAGAAAGATGCTTTCTGTACAATTAATTTATAAGTTCAAAGGTGCTGTTTATATCCCCAGCTGTGCATTGTGTTTAATGACATCCCTGACTCTTCAAGAGAGTTTCAGAACTCAATCTGCTATAATTAGTGTGGGCACTACAATTTCCAACCTTAATATCTTCCCCTGAAGGGGTCTTAATGTCTTTTTAAGAGAGTTTAAATGGAATAGTTATCAAACTCTTGTGAAAACTTGGTACCTTTGTTTGCTTCTCCTGAGTGTCCATGTTTCTTTTGGGATTTAATAATAAAAATGTTGTTTTATCATCCCAAAAGAGAAGGGAGCCACACTGGCCAGTAAAGGAGACGAGGTTTATTTTTTGCTATCTGATGTTGTCTCGGCTTTGTCATTGTAGGAGTTATGAGACCACTTAATGGTTGTTATTGCAGGGCATTAACTTGTCAGGATTAGCCATAAGTAGAATTTCAATAAATAAATATGTGCATCAGTTGGGGTGGTTACACAGGTCAGACCTGTGTGTGTTTAGGTTTACCATCTAGTGTGTTGCATTTCCTTTTAAGTTTTTCATTAAACAATTCGTAATATGATTTAATAGATATCAAATACATTTAAGCACATGTTAAAGAATGTTATAGTATATGGTATATGTGTAATGAGTTTTTGTTTTTGGCTACTTAAAGTCCATTTAAAGTAATAATAGATTTTTCTTTGTTTCCTGAATGATCCCCTTTACTGATGATATTCAAAAGTATCATGATTAACAGATGCCCCTACATGGGACAGGCCTGTGCATGGGTTAATGAAGGATGATTACAGCTTTAGACCATTATAAAACAAATGCAAGTCTTTGCACTGACAGAGTACTGAAGTGGAGGCCAACCTAAAATCAGATTTTGCACATTTAAACAATCCCATTGTATAAGACTTTGTTTTTGAAAATGGCAAAAAATAAACAAATGTTTAAAGCAGGTGTAAGGGTTTTTCTACCGCAGTATATGATGCCAGTAACAAAGATTTGTGCTTACATGTGTAATCGGTTGTATCTAGGTATAATCTCAACCTGGGTAAGCTGATTTCTGAGAGACTGGTGGAGATGCCAGTATATGATTTTAGTCAGCTTGCTAATGGGAAAAGTGTCTTTTTTTCCTCCAGAGATTTGATAGATCCAGCTTCTGTTGCCTTGGAAAAAGTTGCACGTTATCTCCTAATGAATTGCCTAACAAATGTATCCAAGTCTGAAACGTTTTGCAATATAGATGCCCAAATCACATTTGCTAGTACCTTCCTAATGCAAGCTTCTGTTCTGGATTGGCTGGAATCAAATTAGGTAATTTTCACGACTGCTTCTCTCTGGCTGCTCTGCTGCCAAAAGGCATTGGCATCGGCATTTCACCTTGTTTATGTTGCATAGCTGTAATTAAGTCGGAAACCTTTGACAGAGTGACAGCATCTGCATTAAAGCTGGATAACACTTGTTGGCATTGATCATGCCGTGTGTGTGCAGGTGGTAGTGTGTGTGTAAGGTTTTATGTGTGTAACTTAAAAAGAGAGGAGGGAAAAAATAATGCAGAGATGACACAGTTGTACTCCAAAGCATGTCCAAGGTCTAGTGTTCGATCAGGTTAATCTCAGACCAAACTACTGTTGGGGATACTAGGGATATCCTAGTTTTATTGGGAGGGTAGATTTCTGAGGTCTGTAGCGTTGTTAAATGAGTGGCCTGCGTGTACGTGCCGATACAGATCTACAGGTACAGATCAATATCTACCAGCATTGCACTTCAGTAAGATCCTTCATGTTGTCAGTATGGTAGTTGAAGGCCAAATGAAAACAACAAAAGCTGTCTTTAGGCATATCCTGAGGTAGGGGTTGGCTTTAGTAGAGCCTAGATCCCTATCTGTTTCAGCAGAAAATATAACAGTGGATAAGTTTCACTGACATGTTAGCTCAGATTGTCCTATGAAGGTGGTACTCATTTGCAAAGAGCTCCTTATTTCCACCGTTGTGCCACATAGTCCTTGTGAGGCCTCCCAGTCTGGGCAGGTCTAGCTGTGTTTTTCCACTTCAGAGCCAGTAGAAAAGTACACACGAGTACTTTTTGAGTGGATTTTGAAACCTACTACAACACTGCATAACAATTCAACAGAAACTGGCTTGTTTCAAATGGAGCCCTTTTCATGTCATACAATTGCTGTATCTGGTTGGAAAAAGGTTTTTGGCCCTTCATTTTGAGTCTCAGACAGGCTTTTATACTGCTGAATGAGACAGTGGTGTGAAGCTGTTCATACCTCTTCATACAAAATATTGCAAGACCATGATAAAAAGTCATACAAAATGGTTTTCTTTTAATTTACACACTTGTATTATAACACATGACCACATATATCTAGTTGTATTTCCTGTCAGGTTTGACTTATGCAATCTATTGCACCATGCAAAAAGAAGTTTGAAACCTAAAAAAAATATATAAAAAAAACCCGAAACCAAAAACAAACCATTGATTGGGACACTTGGGTTATATTTCTACAGTACTGTGTGACTGTGTGACTTCCTGCTGTCAGGGGTAAAATTGGAAGATGGAAGCTCATTAAAGGAGGAAGAAGAAAAGCTTTTTTTTTTTTTTTTAATGCTTAATTTCCCTGGCTGATATTTCTTTAGCCTAATGTGGCATAGCTGATCATCCTGAGGATTTGTATTGATGTGATTTAAAAGCCCTTCGTTTTATGTATCATTATTTATTCTAAACAGCATTCTTTAAAAAAAAAAAAAAAAAAAAAAAAAAAAAATGGGTGCACAATGCCTTCTACCTAATTAAATTGCTTTTCAGTCTTCTGCCCTGAAAAATAATTTATGGATTGGAAAAAAGTTTTTTTTTTTTTTGTCCAAATGTACAGAGCAGCAATTAAAAAATGAAGGTTCAAGGCAGGGTTCATTTCATTAAAAAATGAAAAGCTTTAAAATGAGGAGATGATTTTAATAAAGACAGATTCCAAACGCGACACTTGTTAGTATCCTGCATATTTTTCTTGGATAAAAGCTCCTTTGCTCCTTTTGTTACTACTTGTTACTTGAAATACGGGCGCACACACACACATACTTACATTTCTACTTATATTTATATAAAAACCCAAGGAGCACTTCTTTCCTTTCAGCTTTTTGTTGTACAAAATCCCTTTTTTAATTTATATTAAATATTCAAAGGTGAATTGTCTTCAGTCTCTTGTTCCATTCAAATGTATTTCCAGAAAGTGGAGTCTGAAGGCATCTGTTGACGAAAATGCATTATATTTGTACTATGTCTCACAGTGAATAATTAATTATTACTGTGAATGGAACAATCCTCTGTATTAATATTGTGTATATATTGGAAAGTACAATAAATATACAATATCTGAATACTAATTGATGGCTATTTTGTGGTTCCCAATTGTCGGGTTTTGCATTCTTTCTTTAGGTCATTCAGTGTACCTGTACCTGCTTGAGACACTTATGTTGAAACACTCAGACTTTTAATTGATTTTAAGGTGTTTTGCAATTGGGGTTTTTTCCCCACAGAACTAACTTACAGCTGTGTTTCTCATGGGCAAATCTACTGGTCCTGAAAGGCTATTTTTTGTGACTTTTTATGCTTTTCTACTTTTTGCTGGTAGGAAGGCTCAGGAACAGGATAAAAAGGTGGTGGTCGCTGGATGTGTCCCTCAAGCTCAGCCCAGAATGGAGTACCTGAAAGGCCTCAGCATTATCGGGGTAGGTTCCGTTTCCTCATAGACACTATCTGGTCACTTCGGTCTAGACTTCAAAATGTTGAAAGTAGTAACCTGTACTCTATTGCCTTTTCAAATTACACCTACAGATTTTAAAATTAAGAAACAAGAGAAAGTAGTCTGAAACGTTCATCTTTTATATTTCTCATACTACTTCTGCAAACTATAAATTTCCCCAGAAACAGAACTGAAATTCAATCTAGTTTTGAGTATGTTTGCTCAGATAATACAAAAACAAAACAAATACGTATATTCACTTGGTATATGTATACTGAGCTGCTAAAAACAATACTCTACTTGTTTCTGAGGTCACGGAGGCTGTGTTTATATTCTGTAATTGCTTGTGATTAACATTTGGCCGTTGGAGAGGAATTGCAGCCAATGCTTCTCGACAACAGAGACTTGACCTTACAGAGGATTGTCTCAAAACACAAATCATCATCAGGTTTCACACCTGTTCCATGGTAATACAGGTCTTAAAGCACAGCCTCATTGATCAAATGAGAGACGGAATAAATAAATGGCTCCGGATTTGTGTGCAGTGCCTGGATATTTAAAAAAAAAAAATAATAATAATAATGGTGAAGGCTCACAGATGCTGTTGCAGTCAACTTGCAAGTCAAGGTATTAAATCAATGCCATGTCCAGTCATAAATAATTCTTGCCAGGGTTCCCCACATCACACTTCCTTCATCATGTCACCCCAGGAGTGCTTTGACTAATGTGATGGCTCTGAGGATTGTCACTTAAGAATAGTCTTGGCTGGTAATGATTGTACAGTGTATATGCATTTCTGACTTTGGGTACTGCCTGTGTGATACCTGGCCTTTGTCTAGTCCTAACACACTTCTGGCATCTAACATGATATCCTGTCAGTGTCTTCTCCAAATCAGAAAGTCTGATTGGTCAAAATGGCTGCTTCTTCAACTTGGAGAACCTTACACGGGTAAGGGATGCCCATGTATTGATCTGGAAATGTACTTGGTACATCATGCTGCTGACCCACTGAAGAATTTTGATAATGGTTCTTTCGTGCTAGGTTGACGTAATGGTGTCATACACGTCACATTCTGCTGTTTCCATTTGTTTGATGGGTCCAGGGCTTTCACTGAATCCAGTAAATATTGAAAGAAAGCAGCACGAATTTGTCAATATGTCATTTGACTAAACGATGATGAAATCGAGGAAAGCATAACATTTATTTATCATACATTTTTAGCATCGTTACAGTATACTTTACTGCATTGGATACAGCTCTTGAATCAGGAAAATATTATTTACTATGGTGGGAGAATGAAGCCTTTAGCAAATAGAAAATGTAAAAACGGTAATGTTGGCTTTCTCACGGTACCTCCCTTCCTTCAGTTGAAATTACCCTGGGCAAACTGAAGCATGCTTGGTGCTTTGCATATACCAGGACAAGTGCTACACTTCTGTCTTTCGGCATTACTGCATTCATGCTATCCATATAAGCCTGACTAATGCTGACAAAATAAGCATTACTTGTTTATGAAGTTTGGGTTGAGATGCATGTTGTATGCAAGTTGATTTGGAAAGCTCGATCCGTCTGCCAAGTCTGCAACCACCAGGTATCATTTCAGTCAATACACAACCTGCTGTGTTTATTTTAGATTTCTATCTTTGAAATATGCTGTTTTAGTCTTATCAATTGTGAAAGTAATTAGCAGTTGTTCACATAATCTTCTCGGCAGGCAACTCCATGGCATGTCCTGCATGTATCTACCAATAGTATCTGTATTGTGGTGGGATACCATGCAAATGTATGGATATTTTTCCCTGTTTGGATTCCACTGTGTCTTTTAGTTAAAAATGTATGATTTATATTCAATTTTCAAGGAAGAGTGGCATTTTGACCTCATTACACTGCATGTCGATAGTAGATAACTTATTCAGGGCAACAAAAACACGTATTTTACTGTTGGCTGAAAGTACAATGAAACAATGAAAGTAAAAAACTTATAAAAACTAAAATGCCTATAGAACAAAGTGGAATCTGTGACGTAATTCTCTGCATTCTATGATTCAGTCTATGAACGAGTCCTCAAACTACAAAAAGATACCTGACAGCTTTATGTAATAAGAAAATAACTATACTTGTTTCTATTACTTTGCTCCTGTGTCCTCTGATCCCATCAACACCCCCCCCGCGGTGGGTGGGAATGTTTCATATAAAGACTGGACATGACATAGCCTCAACACCCAGTGAACTCACCTCGGTCTGTACACTTGCTGCCAGTCTAACTGCCAGCTGACAAGGTTGGTAAAAACATGATCAGAGAAATCAACTGCATCATTTACTCCTCACTACCCCTGCATAGAAGTAGAAATTAACCTTTATGTCTATATCACTTGTAATGTAATTAACTGGATTGATTTGTTTTTGTACTAATGGGTTCCAAATAACAATCAACTGCTCATAAAATAGTTGTTAATGTTAAGCCAGTTAGAGAGAGAGGATAAAAAAAGGTGTTGTTCTTAACCTCCCACTGATGGGTTGCATTAATATTAGTTTAATTACTCCATAAGACTGTAAGTGTTTGTTTTATTAATTGAGTATTTTAATTAAGCGCTAATGAAAACTGAATAAACAAGTGAAACTGCCATTTATTTATTTATTTATTTATTTATTTATTTATTTATTTATCTATTTATTTGGAATCGCCAATTATTTTTCCCTTCATGTGCTTCGAATTTTGAATCCACCATTTATTAATCGCCTTGACTCACGACTCCCGTACATGACTGAGAGACGCAGACAGCTTCCCACGCCTCCTCAGAAACTCGCTCTATCCATCCGCCTGCACGGGCAGTCTGTAGTGCACACAGCACAGCTATAGTGGGGTCGGTGGACATGCATCTCACATTGATAGTACCTCAGTGGTGGCTGCTACATGGCTGGCTGATGAGATTCAAAGCAGCGATGTCTGCAGCAGTGCTTACCAGACCTGGTCTAGAAAAGCACCTGTATCGGCTGGTTCTCATTCCAGCCCCATTATCAATTACTTATCTGAACGATCTGCACCTGTTTATGAGCCCAAGACAAGACTGAAATAAAACAATTGTTGGATCAATTAAGAGCTCAGCTGGATTGAAAACCAGCTGACCCAGGGTTGGGAAGTTCTAGTCTCGATTGTAGGCCTCAGCTGCTACTAGAATGGTCAAGGAACTCTATTGTTAATTACTCATCACAGCGATCTTTAATGAAATCCAGCTTTTACACACAAAGATTGTGACATTTTGGCATTGCTCCTTTTTTTTGCCTTCCTTTCAGCTACCTAAATATCACTTTCTTGCTTTGGGTGATGCAAGCTGTTATGTATTCCTGTAAAAAAGACATGTATATTGGAGTGGAGGAGGAAAGAATGATGGGAAACTTAAATGGGAGTAAAGCATGTATGAGTATTGCGCAGAGTCATTCAAAATACAGCATAGTGTCACACTAATGTGTGTTCCCTGTCTGTTTTCTGTAGATTATCTTTTCATAAGCCTGCCCATAACGTGTCGTTTTAATGGAACATGTAGTTTGCATGTTAAAGGCCAATCTGATCGGACGTATTAGCTGGCAATGGTACACAAAATACGAGGCAAATTATAATCAAAGTACAACAGTAAAGCAGATTGAATAAGGCCATACTTTGTGATGCTTTATAAATACCTTCAGTTTTGAAGGTTTGTAAATATTCTTGTTTTTTCATTACCTTTATCTCACTGGATATTTTATACAATATATATTTTGAGGGATGCAGTAATATTTTTATATATACTATATTTTTCTTTTCCAGAGGACATTACACAGTGAAAAATAAAACCAAACTTTTAATAACAGCATAATAAAGAGGCTTTGATCACTCCCATGAAGCCGCTGTTATTTATTTCTGCAAACACATCAGCTGCTTGAGCCATTGTGAGCAGGCTGCAAATCAAAGCGCCTGGTCTTTTCTGTTCGATTTCAAACGGGTCTCCTGGATTTTGTCTGAAGCCATTCTGCTGCTAGAAATAGTTCCACGTTACTCACTTTTTCTTCCAGCCGATACTTATAAATAAATAAAAATGAAAAGTAGGGCTCATCTCGGCTGAGTTTGAGCTGGGGGTGAATAAGCTACCGCCAAGACCAAAAGAAATGGTGCCCAGCAGGTTACTTTACTTGCCTTTAAATTAAGCTAAAAAGAGGTCTATAGATAGTTAAGTACAGCTTCCCTGAAAACCTTATTGATTCCAGAGCAGTTGGATTACAGGGATGATAGAAAGTGCAGAGGCCTGGATGCTCATCTCTCTACCCAGCGGGTTCGCTCGAGGAGCACTGACAAATCCAAATGGCAGCGGCTTCATGCTGTCTTCGTCCCGCTGTCTGCGGCTTCTGAGAGGAGGACCTCATTTGTGGCAGTATGGATTGGAAGGAGATTGACACACCGTTTATACATGCACCGACTAGGGCACTCTACGAACACTGCCAATTTCAGAATAACCGCACGGGACAAGTGTGCCTCGGAGTTAATTTTGTGGAATGGCTGTTCGGTGATCTTGTTGAGAAGGTGAGACCGAATGAAACCGGTTTTGAAATGGAAGTTGTTAGAGGTTGCAAATCTAAATATTAACATTATGATGATGCTTATCACCAGTTTAATTTTTGTTTTACTGGATTTGCAGCTACAACATTTATACACAAGGGAGAGATCCAATCAGAATTCATCTCCTCCAAAAGTTGTACTGTCCATTTATCTAAGCCTAAGTGTTTGCATATAGAAATGGAAATATGTGCTGCTTACTCTTTAATAGCTCATTATAAAGCCAATGAAAAAATACACTGATTTTCTTATTAACCTTCACAACAGAAAATTTGAACCGAGGGAATGTTTTCTTGAGCAAACTTCGAATTACCCAGTCTTGTTAGAAACCACTTCTGTATTCTGTATTCTCCTCTACCCCCCCATCTCCCCCAATAAATAAATACATAAATTAGAAAGTAGAACAGGAGACCTTGCATGTGAAGAATAAGAATCTGCAGCACATATTCCAGTGTGCTCACATTTCTGTCCCGGTTTGAGCTCTGTACTGAGAATGAGAAACTATTAAATCTGATCCGTTAAGGAAAATGTACAACAATTGTGCTCTGCACCCCAGAGTTAAAGAGCTGGATCAGCGGGGGTCTGCCTCCTGCCCACCACTTCTCTTCAGCACAAAGGTACACTTCCATCTCTCTGGGCATCCTGCTGCCAGACCCCAGTGCTCTCTGTGTTCGGGGCCAAGTCTTTGCCGTCTGTTATTGTGTGCCACTTGTGTTCTGAAATAAAATCAATCGAGTCTCTAATGGGACTGCAATCTCTGTCCACTCTAAACAGTGGGTTGTTAAAACACTGCTCCCTCCTAGTTGCACTTCAACCCAGGGCATTGCTGGTTAAAAAGCCACAGCAACTGATCCCTGGTGTCTGGACTGTTAAATTGCCGGTTGTCTCAAGCAGGAGCTTGCCTGCACGCTTTATTTATATACAGATATTTGTATGTAGCTTGTCTGAAAAGTTATTTATGGTTATTGGCTACTTTGACAGTAAATGTAAAACATTACAAATAGTCTCTGCTACCTGTATTGTTTTTGCCTGACACATACATTGGAAACGTGCACTGTAGCTGATACACTGCACTTCCCGAGTCTTGAACTGAAGTACATAGTGTCTGCGTCTACTCTTTTAAAATGGATTATTGATTTTGCATAATCAGTAATCCATTACATGAATGTGTTTTAGTCTTTCATTACCTTAATTCTCTAATAATGCCTCTAATTAGGATAAGAACAATAGCAGAGCAATCCATCCATTGTGTGTGTATGTATGTATATGTGTGTGTATATGTGTGTGTGTGTGTGTGTGTGTGTGCTCATTGATGCACGTGGGGAGCGAAGGCTGGCCCGTGTGGTCTGATCCAACAGATGAGCTACTGTAGCTCAAATTGCTACAGGCTGCGTAGCCGCAGACCAGTCAGGGTGCCCATGCTGACCCATGTCCACTGCCGAAAGCACCTACAATGGGCACGTGAGCATCAGAACTGGACCACGGAGCAATGGAAGAAGGTGGCCTGGTCTGATGAATCACGAGTTCAAGGTGTTGACTTGGCCTCCAAATTCCCCAGATCTCAATCCAATCGAGCATCGGTGGGATGAGCTGGACAAACAAGTTCGATCCATCGAGGCCACGCCTCGCAACTTACAGGACTTAAAGGATCTGCTGCTAACGTCTTGGTGCCAGATACCACAGCACACCTTCAGAGGTCTAGTGGAGTCCATTCCATGTTTTGGCCGCAAAAGGGGGACCTACACAATATTAGGCAGGTGGTCATAATGTTTTGGTTGATCGGTGTATATATATGTATATATATATACAGTGAGGGGAAAAAAGTATTTGATCCCCTGCTGATTTTGTACGTTTGCCCACTGACAAATTAAATTGATTTGCATGTTAATGAGGGAAATAAGTATTTGATCCCCTATCAATCAGCAAGATTTCTGGCTCCCAGGTGTCTTTTATACAGGTAACGAGCTGAGATTAGGGGTACTCTCTTAAAGGGAGTGCTCCTAATCTCAGCTCGTTACCTGTATAAAAGACACCTGTCCACAGAAGCAATCAATCAATCAGATTTCAAACTCTCCACCATGGCCAAGACCAAAGGGCTGTCCAAGGATGTCAGGGACAAGATTGCAGACCTACACAAGGCTGGAATGGGCTACAAGACCATCGCCAAGCCGCTTGGTGAGAAGGTGACAACAGTTGGTGCGATTATTCGCAAATGGAAGAAACACAAAATAACTGTCAGTCTCCCTCGGTCTGGGGCTCCATGCAAGATCTCACCTCGTGGAGTTTCAATGATCATGAGACCAGGAGGAATCAGCCCAGAACTACACGGGAGGATCTTGTTAATGATCTCAAGGCAGCTGGGACCATAGTCACCAAGAAAACAATTGGTAACACACTACGCCGTGAAGGACTGAAATCCTGCAGCGCCCACAAGGTCCCCCTGCTCAAGAAAGCACATGTACAGGCCCGTCTGAAGTTTGCCAATGAACATCTGAATGATTCAGAGGAGAACTGGGTGAAAGTGTTGTGGTCAGATGAGACCAAAATCGAGCTCTTTGGCATCAACTCAACTCGCCGTGTTTGGAGGAGGAGGAATGACCCCAAGAACACCATCCCCACCGTCAAACATGGAGGTGGAAACATTATGCTTTGGGGGTGTTTTTCTGCTAAGGGGACAGGACAACTGCACCGCATCAAAGGGACGATGGACGGGGCCATGTTCCATCAAATCTTGGGTGAGAACCTCCTTCCCTCAGCCAGGGCATTGAAAATGGGTCGTGGATGGGTATTCCAGCATGACAATGACCCAAAACACACAGCCAAGGCAACAAAGGAGTGGCTCAAGAAGAAGCACATTAAGGTCCTGTAGTGGCCTAGCCAGTCTCCAGACCTTAATCCCATAGAAAATCTGTGGAGGGAGCTGAAGGTTCGAGTTGCCAAACGTCAGCCTCGAAACCTTCATGACTTGGAGAGGATCTGCAAAGAGGAGTGGGACAAAATCCCTCCTGAGATGTGTGCAAACCTGGTGGCCAACTACAAGAAACATCTGACCTCTGTGATTGCCAACAAGGGTTTTGCCACCAAGTACTAAGTCGAAGGGGTCAAATACTTATTTCACTTATTAACATGCAAATCAATGTATAACTTTTTTGAAATGCGTTTTTCTGGATTTCTTTGCTGTTATTCTGTCTCTCACTGTTAAAATACATCTACCATTAAAATTATAGACTGATCATTTCTTTGTCAGTGGGCAAACGTACAAAATCAGCAGGGGATCAAATACATTTTCCCCTCACTGTATATATTAGTGATCTGGAACTGTTATGTGGAGGGATTGCAGTATTTTGTGTTTGTCTGTTAGTTCTGTTTGTTGGGAGGTGGGACAGGTCATTTGGGGATCTGATTTAGGGAGTAGGAAACAGGTTTCAGGGGTCGAATGTTAACCCCCATTTGAGAACAGAAGGGGCGCTGTGACTGAGGGAGCCTGTCATGGGGGGCAAGGAGGTGTTTAGGGCTCCCCCGATTTCCACCACTGAGAAGTAGTTTAGGCCGTGCTCCTTAAAAGTTGCCTCAGAAATAAATCTGTTGCAGGCACCATAACTCTCTCTAATTATTTGTTGATTTTGTCAGTGGTGGATCCAGTAGCGAAAACTCTGAAACACTAATACTTTTTTATTATTATTATTATTATTATTTTTTTTTTTATTATTTTTATTTTTTTATTTCTTGGCAGATGCCCTTGTCCAGGGCGACTTACAACATAAGTGCAAACAAAGTGCAAAAATACAGAGAGGTACAAGGCATCAATCATTACAAATTCAACTTGGCTAAAACATAGCAATTCAAAATACATTTTACAAATTCCAATTTACAATTTCACAAGTACAGTAAGTGACTTCCTACATCCTGGACGGTGAAAGCTAAGTGCTGTCAAGATGTAGGGTTACAGACGAGGGCTACGGGAAAGGGAGCAAGGAGGAAAACAATCAAGAACGCGAGGAGCATCTAGCAGGGATAGAGGACTAATATTACAAGTACTGTCAGAAGAGATGTGTCTTGAGTAAGCGCCGGAATGAGGTCAAGGACTCTGCTGTTTTGACTTCGGTGGGCAGGTCGTTCCACCACTTAGGGGCCAGGGATGAGAAAGAGCGGGCTCTGGAGGAAGGAGAGTGGAGAGGAGGCAGAGTTAGTCTTCTGGCACTGGAGGAGCACAGTGGTCTGGAGGGGATGTATGGAGAGACGAGTGTCTGAAGGTAGCTTGGTGCAGTGTGGTCGAGACAGCGTTAGGTGACGGTCAATGTCTTGAACTGAATGCGTGCCGCTATCGGGAGCCAGTGGAGGGAGCGGAGCAGTGGAGTAGCGTGTGCGAATCGGGGCAGAGAGAATACCAGACGAGCCGCAGAGTTCTGGATAAGCTGGAGTGGGCGGGTAGTAGTTGCAGGCAGGCCGGCCAGGAGGGAGTTGCAGTAGTCCAGGCGGGAGAGGACCAGTGACTGGACGAGTAGCTGAGTTGAGTAGTCGGTGAGAAAGAGACGGATCCGGCGTATGTTGCTCAGGAAAAATCTGCAGGTGCGTGTCAGCGTGGTGATGTGTTGGGTGTAGGAGAGCGCAGGATCGAGGGTGACTCCTAGATTTTTAGCGGAAGAAGAAGGAGAGAGTGTGGTGGATTCCAAGGGGATTGAGATGGGGAGGTCAGCAGAAGGTGAGGAAGAGTGGGGGGGAAAAGAGGAGATCTGATTTGAAGAGGTTTAGCTTGAGGTGGTGCAAGTGCATCCAGGCGGAAATGGCAGACAAGCAGGAAGAGATGCGTGAGGGGATGAGAGGGTCAGAAGAGGGAAAAGACAGGAAGATCTGGGCATCATCAGCGTAGAAGTGGTAGGAGAAACCATGGGAAGCGATGAGGGGGCCCAGGAAGCGAGTGTAGAGAGATAACAGGAGCGGGCCCAGGAAGGAGCCTTGGGGAACGCCTGTGAGGAGAGGTTGGGGGTGGATGAGGAGCCTCGCCATGTCACTTGGTAGGACCGGTCACTGAGGTAGGAGGAGAACCAGGTGAGAGCAGTCCCAGAGATCCCAAGGTCAGCGAGGCAGGAGAGGAGGATGGAGTGATCAATGGTGTCAAATGCTGCAGAGAGCATCCTTCTCCTTCTCCTTTATATATTTCCATATCTCTCTATTGATATTACTCTCTAAGATAAATACACCATTTCTGTATTGTTCACCATGATATGTTTAAAATTTGTTTATCATATTTTTTATATATATAGACTATTTATTGGTATCATTCTTCTAATTAAAATGTTTGTCATGTCTGAAATGTCAGATTCAATTTTCCCTTCACACCTCTACTTAATGGTGATCCAAAAGGATTGAGAATCAATGAAAATTCTCCTTCTCCTTGTCCACCTCTCTTTAAAGGTAATTGCACACTGCCAAAATAAAACCATGAGGTGACTGAAAGAATATCAAATTATTATCATTCATAATGTTTCATCCGCTAAAACCCACATTTTTTCTCCTTTTAAAACGGTTTTCTTGTTTTAGGTCTAACGTGAAATGATATTTATAAAAAATTGATTTAGCCTAATATGGTAATAATCTCCCTGTTCCTAGAAATGCTTTAGAGTCATGATATGTTCATAGCGTGTCTCGCAAGGCTAAGTCTTGCAGTTTAAATAGTTTGATTGTGCCATTTATGGAAACCTATTAGCTATAATTGGTAAAAAGATTTTGTATGAATGGAGAAACCAGCAGGTAAATGTTAATCTTTTTCCATGAAATTTGTCTTCCTCATAGAATGGGACCAGGTATTACAAGGCAGGCAGTAATGTAGAAATATTAGCCTGTGTGGGTTGGTGTTGATGTAAGTTTTGATCACACAAAATGTAGAAAACAAAATGTTGGTTCACCAGATTGTGATAGTTACTAACAGTAAATAATTGAAAGCACTTGAGTGGTGACGCAAATAATACTGCATTATGTATAGTTATAGAGTTTTAGTATTATAATGACTACTAATAGTAGCAGTAGTTGTAGTAGTTCTGAAACCATTACATAGTTAGCCCTAGCAATGCCTGGATTTCTTCCCCCTCCTCATCATAGCAACTCTGTACCTACAAGGCCATGTCTATATTTTGTATAGTACAAGACTAAATAAGCTGTGAAAATGTAAGGAATTTCTGTCATTTCACAAAAAGGAATTGTGTGTCAAAGCAATGACCTTGCTTACAGGAGAATGTTGAATGATGGTGGGAGTTGCTGGTGAGTGAGATAACAATGTTCATCTTTGCAGTGGACATGAGATTGGTTATTGAAAATCTACTGGACTTGACCTGCCCGGGGTTAAAGTCGGCAGCACGGTGTAATCTGACTGAAGGAGTGGAGACCATTACTCTGTAGTCCTCCATTTTGGAAAGAAAAAAGGGTTTAAAGATGGATTTTAGTTTCATTATTTCATAATGCACGCTAAGACTGTCCTCTGTTTCAGGTGCAGCAGATCGACCGTGTTGTGGAGGTGGTGGATGAAGCTATGAAAGGTGAGCTCTTCTAGTATAGCCCATCCTAAGTTATGATTATGATTGCTTTATAATCATCAAAGGATTTGAATAGGATCTTTAATATGATTGACCTTGTATATGTTTATATCTGTCTGTCTGCCTGTCCATCTTGACAAATGCTGATATATATATAAAACACTGCTGTATTCAAATTAACCTTCCTCCACAATAACACTTTTTTGATTCCTTCACTTTACCTACAGTACATCCCCTCCCATAGTATAAATATCTTCCTCTTTGTCACACTCTTTAGGATGCACAAGGAAAGCTACCAGATTTTAGATGTTTGAGTTTGTGCTTGGTGGTGGTGGCAGTTCATTCTCCTTGGTGTCAAGCTTGCTTTATGCAGGTCTCTCTATGAATAAAAAGTGTTCCTATTTACCACACTAAGTGGTGTCATTAAAGGCACTGATTGTACATCACACTTTATTGGATTCTTAACAGAAACCACCCTGTTCCTCACTAAAACACTTTGTCATTCCTAGTTTGGAGTTATTGGTATTCTTTGAATGTATTCTTTCGCCGTCTTTATTCCAGCATCTTTTGGAATTTCACCACGTTGCAAATGCTTGTGATTGGTACACTGGCGTTTCTAGCCCATTGCAAATAAAACTCAAATGATGCATCTTTATAAAATGCATGGATATTTTGATTACCGTGATTCTTCAGTACTTTCTTTAGAATCTGTGAAATGTACTTGAGAATCTGTATATTTCAGATTAGGTTGATATTACACACGACTGACATTTTACACTTTATACAAATTGCATTAACCTTCATGGACACTACTTATTATGTTCTAAAATGCACAATAATTTCTTTACCTAAAACGGTATATGGCCAGTTATTTTAATTACATCTTGAAGACTGGGTCAATATTCAATAGTCAATCTTCAGATCCAAGACAGCAAGACAAGCCACAGGAGAAGATAGCCTTTTTGTTCATCATAAATTATGCTAATCAGATTTGTGCTGGACTGTGGGTTTGACCACTGAAGTGGATATACATATGTTTAAAAGCATCCACATTACCTCTAACCTTAGAGCCTGATTGTCACGGACAATCATCCTGGAGCAGAGAGACAGTGATCCCAGACACAACACAAATCAGACATCACCGATTAAAACGAGGGATGCCACAGTGCAGCAGGGCCTTGGACGACACTCGGGCCCCTTCGAACAAGCCTTTGAGTTTAGCTGTGGCTGTCAGAAATGGGCTTGAATGATGTGGAATGATCTTTAATGATCCTTGGGGTCCTGGTACATCAACTCACACTTGATGAAATTTGTTTGGAAGTCAGCTCTCTTCAGAGTGACTAATGGTTGTCTTATTAATTGAGGCCTAGCGTCTCATTTTCTGGTGCACAAGGGCAAACCGACACAGCATTATAATGACCGTCTTAGAGGCTGACTTTTATTCCTTTTGATGTCTCTTGGATAATACATGATTTAGAAAAGAAAATGAGCCACACCACAGATACAATTGATTTTCCTGTTATCTTATTCACATAACATATATTACCTCTGTATCTTGTCAAAGTCCTCTAGAATAATAACTGTTCTTAAGAGAAATTCCGCTTGCTGCATTCAATTACAAACCTCTTTACTACCTTTTTTTTGGTAGGAAAACAATTAGTTAACCCCCCTCCAAAAAAGTAAAAATTATCCTTTGGAATAACATAGTGGTTTCTTTCAAATAAAGGTTGTGTAAGGTAGGTCAGTGTAATGGAAAAGCAATATGGTTTAAACAACTTCATAATAGAGCTGAAAAGTAGTGTTTAAGAAAAGCTTGAAATATGCTTGTCTTTTTTTCATATAATTATATTTCTAGTGATTAAAATAGCCTTTTTTCATGTAAGTGTGGGTATAATAATGAGAGAGATTTGCAATTATTTTATCATAGTCATTACCTTGTTTTATTGTCTTGCTGCAATGAAGGTCTTAATTCTAACTTAACTTACTGTGCTCTAACAGGTTGGGTGCCCCACCAGCTGTTTTATTGTAATTTGCCTTTACGCTAATAGGTTGAACATCTTACATAATGCAGCATTTTTCTTTTAAAAACATGACTAATGTAACTCCTGTAAAAACAGTTTACATTAAAGACTTCTATGACACTGTGAATGCACCTTAGACAAGCATGTTAATGGAACTCCGATAGTTCACTTCTGACAGAATCCATATTTTCTTTCAAGAAGGCCGTTACCAGATGATAGTTTCAGCTGTGCTTTGCTTTTTTGCAGGTACACCACTTTTTCATGAAATGTCAGTGTTAGGTTTACATTGATTACATGAAATTACATTTAAACCTCTATGTTCTTCCAACTTTTAATATTTATTTTATACCTAATGTCAGTTGCAAAAGTGATCCATGTTGTTATTTTGTCTGTCAGCCCCAACTCCCAGCACGTAATATAAATAGTATAATCTCGGCCTAAATGTCTGGTCGATCTGCTTGATTCTGACTGGAGAATCCAACAGCAGCTCTCTGCTGATAGAGGTAAAAGAAACTGCAAGCCTGTGAAGCAGTATGAACCGTTAACGGATCTAGGAAAACTTGTCGGGTAAGGAAAAGATTAATGACCTCCAGAGGATTTAGATACTGTGTCTATCAGTAGTGACCTTGAGGCTGCCTTTAAGGACAGGGTGGAAACTTTGCTGGAGTGTGAGAGACAGCCTCAGCTGTTTTGTCCTTTTGGGCTTGAAGGGTTTGGCGGAAATAATGTTTTCTTGCATCATTACTGCTTTTTATAACATGCATAAAAAGACATCTGCCGTCTCTATGTATAAAAACATAAAACGCTGGGACCTGGAGGTTAATTTTTAGGGAAGTAAATCCATCTGGTAATCAGGCAGGATTGTGGGTTGTGTCCTCCTTAAATGATTTATTACATTTGGGATCCATTGTGTGAACAATTGCCCTGAAGTGACAAGAGGGTTTAGCAGCAAGTTATCTCAGTGGATTTTCATCTTAGCTTTATAGTGTAGCACTTTTTATTTTATTTTTCATTATTATTATTATTATTATTATGTATTTCTTGGCAGATGCCCTTATCCAGGCGACTTACAAAATATAAACACGATACAATGTGCAAAAATACAGTGTAGTTCAAGGCATCAAACATTACAAATTTCAAGTTACATAATATAGTGTAATTGTATACAATATATGAGGTCTTACATCCTGGATTGTAAAAGTGCAGACAAGATGTTATGTCACAGTCAAGGGCAACGGGAAAGGGAGCATAAGGGAAATAAAAAAAACCCAATGTGAGTACTAGTAATGCAAGGCAAGTAGTGTTATAAAACATTGTAAAGTGCCATCTTACAGGAGAGTAAATGACTAAATTACAAGTAGTGTCTGAAAAGATGCGTCTTGAGTAAGGGCCAGAAGGAGGTCAAGGACTCTGCTGTTTTGACTTCAGTGGGAAGGTCGTTCCACCACTTAGGGGCCAGGGATGAGAAGGAGTGGCTCTGGAGGAAGGAGAGTGGAGAGGAGGTAGAGTTAGTCTTCTGGCACTGGAAGAGCGCAGTGGTCTGGAGGGGATGTATGGAGAGACGAGTGTCTGAAGGTAGCTTGGTGCAGTGTGGTCGAGACAGCGTTAGGTGACGGTCAATGTCTTGAACTGAATGCGTGCCGCTATCGGGAGCCAGTGGAGGGAGCGGAGCAGTGGAGTAGCGTGTGCGAATCGGGGCAGAGAGAATATCAGATGAGCCGCAGAGTTCTGGATGAGCTGGAGCGGCGGGTAGTAGTTGCAGGCAGGCCGGCCAGGAGGGAGTTGCAGTAGTCCAGGCGGGACCGGTGACTGGACGAGCAGCCGAGTTAAGTACTTGTTGAGGAAGTGTCAGATTGGCCGTATGTTGCTCAGGAAGAATCTGCAGGTGCGTGTCAGCGTGGTGATGTGCTGGGTGTAGGACAGCGCAGGATCGAGGGTGACTCCTAGGTTCTTAGCGGAAGAATAAGGCGACAGTGTCATAGATTCCAACGGGATTGAGATGGAGAGGTCAGCAGAAGGTGAGGAAGATTGGGGAAAAATTCTGAGATCCGATTTGGAGAGATTGAGCTTTAAGTGGTGTGAGTGCATCCAGGCAGAGATAGCAGACAAGCAGGAAGAGATGCGAGAGGGGATGAGAGCATCAGAAAAGGGAATAGACAGGAAGATCTGGGCATCATCAGCGTAGAAGTGGTGGGAGAAACCATGGGATGCGATGAGGGGGGCCATGGAGCGAATGTAGAGAGAGAACAGGAGGGGGCCCAGGATGGAGCATTGGGGTACGCCTGTGAGGAGAGGTTTGGGGGTGGATGAGGAACCTTGCCATGCCACTTGGTAGGTCCGGTCGTTGAGGTATCAGGAGAGCCATGTGAGACCAGATCCAGAGATTCCAAGGTCAGAGAGGCAGGAGAGGAGGATGGAGTGATCGACAGTGTCAAATGCTACGGAGAGGTCAAGGAGGATGAGGACTGAGGAGAGGGAGGCCGCCCGAGCACAGCTGAGGCAGTCTATGACTGCCAGGATAGCTGTCTCAGTTGAGTGAGCTGTGCGGAAGCTGGATTGCAGTGGATCCAGGAGTCAGTGATGGGAAAGAAATGCAGAGAGCTAATGGTGGACAGCACGCTCGAGGGTCTTTGAGAGGAAGGGGAGTAGGGAGACAGGGTGGTTGTTCTGAGTAGAGGTGGGGTCATGGGTAGGTTTCTTGAGGAATGAGATGAGAGCAGCTTGTTTAAATGCAGAGGGGAAACAGCCAGAGAGGAGTGAGGAGTTGAGGAGGAAGGAGATGAAGGGGAGTAGATCAGGAGCAGTTGCTTGGAGGAGGCAAGTGAGGAGAGGGTCCAGGGCACACGTCGTAAGTTTGAGACCTAGGAAGAGGGAGGAAAGTTCAGAGTCCGAGAGAGATGAGAATGAAGAAAAGGAAGGTTGGTCGGTGGCAGACTTGGGCGTGATGGGAGATGATGGGGGACTGTTGAAGAGCTTGCGGTTGTCTGTGTTCTTGGAGGAGAAGAAGGAGGTAAAATCATCAGCAGTGAGAGACGAGGGAGGGGGAGGGGGAGCAAAGAGGGAGGAGAAGGTGGGTTGTTGACCGTGTATTCAGAGTGATTGGAAGTAAGACTTCTTGGCCGAGGTGAGTGAGGAGGAGAATGTGGACAGTAGAGAGCGGTAGAGTTCAAGGGCAGCTGGGAGTTTGGACCTTTTCCGCTTCTGTTCAGCGGCACGCAGACTGGATCGGGTTGAACGGAGAATGTAAGAGATCCAAGGCTGAGAAAGGGAGGGACAGACAGGATGAGATGTGAGAGGACAGAGAGAATCAAGGGAGGAGGTGAGGGAGGAGAACAAAGAGGAGGTAGCACAGTTGACAAGATTGATGGGAAAAACAGTCAATGGAAGGTAAGAGTGAGAGCAGTGGAGGCAAGGGTGGAGGTGGAGACGGAGCAGAGATTACGGCGAAAGGTGACAGGGAGTGGGTGGGGTGGGGGAGGGATGGGAGAGAAAGGGAAAAGGAGATGAAGTGGTGGTCTGAGATGTCAATGGGTGTCACGGAGAGTGTCGAAGGGGAGCAGCCTCTCTCATCTCTCATCTAGAGAAGATGAGGTCTAGCTGGCGGCCTGCCCTGTGAGTGGGGGGAGACGGGGAGAGAGAGAAGTTAAAGGAGTGAAGGAGAGGAAGAAATCCGGCAGAGTGTGAGGGGTTGGAGAGGTGGATGTTGAAGTCTCCCAGGAGGATGGTAGGTGAGGACAGTGAGTGGAGGGAGGAGATAGGAAAGTCGAGTTCATCTAGGAAGGAGGTGAGTTGACTGGGAGGACAGTAGAAGAAGAGGTGAGAGGGAGAGGTGAGTGCCACTCTGTGGAATTCAAAGCTGTTGGTGGTGATGGAGGAGAGAATGAGGGGCACAGACGAGGAGACAAGGGGAGAGCAGGAGCCCTGTTCCTCCTCCCTGCCCGGTAAGACGGGGGGGGAGTAGGACAGGACAAACGGAGAGGACAGGGCAGCAGGGGTGGCTGAGTTCTCAGGGGAGATCCATGTCTCGGTGAGAGTGAGAAAATCCAGAGAGTGGTGGGAGGCGAAGGTGGAGATTAATTTAATTGTGTTGCAGTATGTGCATCATTACAATATGTACGGAGATTCAAAGGAATAACAGGCATAATTTACTAGTTGTCATTAGTGGTTAATTACTCACAACTGTACCGTACCTACACTGTTCAACTTGGCATTGAAAGAGAATGGTCTTTTATTTTGTAGGTCAACCTCTGTTTGAAGGCCAATTTTTTTTTTTTTTTTTTCTTTTCTCTTTCTAATCACATTTCTAAGGTAAACCTGTATTGTGCCTCCCACTGTTTCCATTCTCATAAAACACCTAGCAGGCACCAGTATGTGCCTCTGGGTTACCAATTGGAATCCCCATGAAGTTCATCAAACTGTTACACCATGAAAGTGAGAAGTAAAACGCACACACCCTGTAAAAAAACAACTAAAGAAAAACACATGCATCCAACAGTGAAGGGCAATGCCAGTAAATATGAAAGCAAGTAAAGAGAAAAGACATGCAATGGTTCTAGAATGACCCAATTGAATATAGAAATCAAAAAGCAAATCACTAAGATGCATGAATACCCCACTTCAGACACACTCCTTCAGTCTCATCCAAGCCTCTGGCTACTGAATTGATGTACTCCGCTCAGAAGCGGAGTACTGTTTAATCAAGTCTGTTTTGTTTAGTACACCGAGTCCTTTCACTCTTGCTCCCGAATGAATTATATTTGTATTTATACTTAAGGATATACATATACACACACAGTGGCTATAGGAAGTATTTACCCCCCTTGGACTTTTCCCACATTGTTTTGTTATAGCTTGAAATGTTGATGCTTTAATTGGCATTTTCCACTGTGGTTTACACAACCTCTTCCACACAACAATGGGGAGATGGAAAAAACAAATCAATTAAAAATAAAAACCTGAGAAGTATTCAGCTCCTTTGCCATGACACTCCTAAATAAGCTCAGGTACAACCAAATGCCTCTGTAAGGTCCCACGTTTTGGTAGTGTGTTCAAAGCCAAGAAACTACTGTGAAGACCAAGTAGTTTTCAGAGCAACTCCAGGATAAAGTTGTGCAAAGACACAGATAAGTGTGGGGTATACACATATTTCAAAGACATTGAGTATCTTTTGGAGCACAGTCAATCATTAAGAATTGCATTTTAAGCACATCACCCAGGTAACACCCTCCTACTGCAAAGCATTGTGGTGGCAGCATCATGTTATGGCAATGCTTTACAGTGGCAGGGACTAGGATGCTTGTCAGGGTAGAGGGCAAAAATGTCTGGAGCTAAATATACAGGCGAATCCTTGAGGAAAACCTTCCTCAGTCTGCAATAGACCTAAGTGGAGGATAATGACTCCAAGCATACAGACAAAGCATTAGTGGAGTGGCTTAAAAACAAGAAAGTGAATGTCCTAGAGTGGCCAAGTTAAAGCCCAGACTTGAATCTGATTTGAGAATTAGTGGCAAGGCTTGAAGATTGCTGTCCACCAATAATCCCCATCCAACTTGACAGCTTTCACAAATTTGTCAAGAATAATGGGCAAATATTGCACAATCCAGATGTGCAAACCTGACAGAGACTTATCCTAAAAGACTCTCAGATGTAATTTCTGCCAATTCTCAGGGGGGTGAATACTTCTCTAACAAAGACATTTCAGTTTTGAATTAATTTTTCATTAACATTAGTTACACAATGAAAGTTCCTTTTTTTGTGTTTCTTCATATGGGAACTCAGTAACTAATGTTTTAATTGTCATAGTTCTCCAAATGCCCCAACACTGTATCACAACTAATGTGCCCTGCTTTCTTCCAGGTTTATTTTTTGGTTAATTTGGCTCAGTATTGCATCATGCAAATGACCGGCATCTCATGGGCAGATTGTCTGGGTTTTCTCTCTCCTGAAGTGTACGTTAGACCGTGTGTTTATAGCAAAGCTCACTGTAAAATGTGTCAAACTTGAGGCATTGTTACAAGTTCATATTTGGCACACACTGACCTTCGGTAGCAGAACCCCAGATACACCTCGGACAGTATAGTGTTGTATGTCATTGCCAGAAAGT
Organism: Amia ocellicauda; assembly: GCF_036373705.1. Classification (NCBI taxonomy): domain Eukaryota; kingdom Metazoa; phylum Chordata; class Actinopteri; order Amiiformes; family Amiidae; genus Amia; species Amia ocellicauda. Next base: position 6,598,502 of record NC_089867.1, read on the forward strand.
ATCTTTATAGGCAAGACTACACACAGAACAGTTTTTTTTTTTTAGTTTGAAGCAAGAGAAAATGTAAAACAACACTGAGAATCTTGACAATACAATGAGTGTCAACCTGAGCATTAGCTGACATCTTGAATCTGAATAGTAATAAAGCAATTATGCCAGGTTTTATCTTGCAGAGCATTTATAGGAATGGGATTGTTCCATTTCCCAATGATGGTGTATAATTTAACCAGAATTTCAGCAAGACGTCCAAAAAGAGCCATGTGATAAATGTGAAGGAATACGTAAGTGTTAAATAATATGTAGTGCAATAGTAAAGTGCTGGGATCTTTTTTTTTTTTTTTTTTTTTTTTGTCAGGTGAAATTAAGTGAAGAGTGAAGGGTTTAGTTCTGTCCAGTGCAATAGGAGTTATATTCCGGTATTATCTATAGATTGCAGCATTGTAGTTAAATCGCTGTTCTCACACTTTAATGTATCAATTAACCAAAAAGACAAGATGTACATTTCTTGCTTATTAAGCTCATCTTGAATGTCTTAATATGCAAGCAAAGAATTTGCATATAATACATCCCTCACATATGTGCGAGATCTCTGGAGATTTTCACGATTGTGTGAAAATTGTAATAATGTTGGATTTTACCTTGAAGTTTCTTCTGCATAATATAATAGCCATGAGTAATTCAAGCAACAGATTAGTGGAAAAACAAACCTTTTCTTCTAATTCTGAAAATTAGTCTATTGAGGAAAATGTGTGAATTTATATTTTTGTCAGAGAGTTTAATATTCTGCTCTTTACACCAAAAACGGTATAAGAAAATAAATGACTTTGTGAATGTTCACAGTCATTTAATTTAATTATCTTAGTATTTGTTAGTATTGGTATTACAAGTTTGGCAATGGGTTAGATGAAAACAGTTATGCTGGATTCATCATGTTCAATTAGATGAGGAACTCTTTCCAAATCCTGAGTGTAAGGCATGTACAGATTTACTGATGAAGAATCTGATCAAATTTATAATTAGCTTGCACGGTGGGTTATTGTCCTCCCTTCTCAATCTGACTCTTATCACAAGGAAATAGTTTAGTGGTTACTGTTCAGTCCCACTGGGCATTAATTAACATAAAAATATTGCAATTTATCAATCTCATTTTATCAGGTTTTAAGATTTCCATAATGTTATGCATATCGTTCAGTAATGAACTTCGGCAGACTGATTAAAGAAATAGTCAACTAATAAAGAGTTTCAGATTTATCTGCACTATTGTTATGCTTGAGAAGACAAAATTACACAATGCTGGTGCTTTTTTAAGGTATTTTTTTGAATAGTCTATTTTACAGAATACTGCAGTAATTTCAATAAGTAATTTCTAATGACACGTTGGCGATTTTTCTTTGAATCTCTGATTTAACCCCTGGAGCAAAGTGTTTGTTTTCAGTGAGTGCTTTATCTGGTGATATATAGTGTTAGGTTGTTTATGTTGTAAAATACACCAAAGCTCTATACTTCCCTGATTATTTTTAATTATATATATATATATATACACTCACCTAAAGGATTATTAGGAACACCAAACTAATAATGTGTTAGACCCCCTTTCGCCTTCAGAACTGCCTTAATTCTACGTGGCATTGATTCAACAAGGTGCTGAAAGCATTCTTTAGAAATGTTGGCCCATATTGATAGGATAGCATCTTTTGTGGGATGCACATCCAGGGCACGAAGCTCCCGTTCCACCACATCCCAAAGATGCTCTATTGGGTTGAGATCTGGTGACTGTGGGGGCCAGTTTAGTACAGTGAACTCATTGTCATGTTCAAGAAACCAATTTGAAATGATTCGACCTTTGTGACATGGTGCATTATCCTGCTGGAAGTAGCCATCAGAGGATGGGTACATGGTGGTCATAAAGGGATGGACATGGTCAGAAACAATGCTCAGGTAGGCCGTGGCATTTAAACGATGCCCAATTGGCACTAAGGGGCCTAAAGTGTGCCAAGAAAACATCCCCCACACCATTACACCACCACCACCAGCCTGCACAGTGGTAACAAGGCATGATGGATCCATGTTCTCATTCTGTTTACGCCAAATTCTGACTCTACCATCTGAATGTCTCAACAGAAATCGAGACTCATCAGACCAGGCAACATTTTTCCAGTCTTCAACTGTCCAATTTTGGTGAGCTTGTGCAAATTGTAGCCTCTTTTTCCTATTTGTAGTGGAGATGAGTGGTACCCGGTGGGGTCTTCTGCTGTTGTAGCCCATCCGCCTCAAGGTTGTACGTGTTGTGGCTTCACAAATGCTTTGCTGCATACCTCGGTTGTAACGAGTGGTTATTTCAGTCAAAGTTGCTCTTCTATCAGCTTGAATCAGTCGGCCCATTCTCCTCTGACCTCTAGCATCAACAAGGCATTTTCGCCCACAGGACTGCCGCATACTGGATGTTTTTCCCTTTTCACACCATTCTTTGTAAACCCTAGAAATGGTTGTGCGTGAAAATCCCAGTAACTGAGCAGATTGTGAAATACTCCGACCGGCCCGTCTGGCACCAACAACCATGCCACGCTCAAAATTGCTTAAATCACCTTTCTTTCCCATTCAGACATTCAGTTTGGAGTTCAGGAGATTGTCTTGACCAGGACCACACCCCTAAATGCATTGAAGCAACTGCCATGTGATTGGTTGGTTAGATAATTGCATTAATGAGAAATTGAACAGGTGATCCTAATAATTCTTTAGGTGAGTGTATATATGTATATATATATATATATATATATATATATATATATATATATATATATATATATAATTTTTTCTTTTTTTTCTTTTGGGAAGTTCAGCTGATGCTAAATCTAGTTCATAACTTTGAATCAACAGACTTGCTCTGTGGGGCTCATGCTGTGGTTGTGGGCGTTCAAATCAGACTGGTGCAGCACCTGAATCACGTCAGAAAATTGTTAACGGGTTGTGTGGGAGTGATTCAATGAGAAATAAAGATCATAAAATGCCAAATATAGCTTTTTTTTCAATGTAATAATAATAAAAACCACTGCATTCCCTTTTTTAATTACAGTTTTATAAATTTTTACATTTAATGCACAAAATTACAGACTAAGGAGTTTATTTAAGTTGGATGCATTGATATAAAGCTTCTGTGAGGCTTGTCACTTAAAGTAGTGCTGATTAATCCATTAATCCCAGTAGTCTCCGTTCTAAAGGCAGTATATCTGTACTGGTGTATGTGCCCCTATTGCTGGAAGGTAGGTCAAAAGCCAAATGATTTGGGAGGTAAGTTATAATGGATAGTTAATATGGGTTGGTAACATTTGTTTGTTTTTTTCCAGAGATGCAAGTTCTGCATTTGGAAATAGGAAGTAGGTCTTTGGAGAAAAGTTGAAAGACATTATAAAACAACAGGACTTTAAAGCAAAATGTTAGGACATTAGATACATGTCGTAATTCATTAAGAAGAACCAGTTGTTTGTCATTAAATACTTAGTATTCTGTGTGTTTGGAAAGGATCAAGTGCTTAAGCTTAACAATTTACACACAAACAGGCATGATGCAATAGCGCACAACTTGGAAGAAACCGTGGATATTCATGCGCATTTCAGAGGTAATTCTGCATTTGGTCCCATATCCCTCAAGAATAGTGCTTGTAATTGGCAGCACCTATGACAGATTGGCACTGCTCAGATGGTTACTTTGCGCAGCATCTCTGTTGCTGGGCTAAATTGACATTCATTAGATCAAGACAAGTAACTTACACATCCGTTCTGTTCTGTTCTCTACCAATAAAACATTTCACAATGCCCCCCCCTCGAATAATTTTAATGGTTTTCCTTTTTAAGACCATCAAGCAATTATCCTGCTGATTTCATACTATATGATGTATTCTAATTAGATTGTTTTACATTTTCTGTCATATTCCTCCAACCTTCTTGAATTGGGATTCTTTCATCAAAACTACCATAAGATAGATGCTTGTTTTTTAGTGGGAATAATTTGAGATTGTTTGCTCATGTCTTTCTTGTAGCAGGCATTCTGCCCTTGATATCCTGTCCAATTTATCTAAGGGGCCTTTGATAAAAATGTGAATGGTGAATAGTCACCCACAGTTACAGGCCTTTAAAATAAAATCAAAATTACTAAGTGCATTGCACTATGTTAATGGAGCAATTCATCCAATTTCCCTTGTGATCAGACCTTTCAAAGTTGAAACATATTTGTAATGTTCTAATTATCTATGAGGATCATAGCATACATTGATTACACATTCTTAAAAGATTTTCACGCTGCGTGAAGAGAATATCTAAACCACCCTTTAGGAAGCTCAACTTTCCAGTGGTCTTGCTAAATGGAATACGAAAAAATCTGCAGGAAAAAAAAAAAAAAAAAAAAAAAAAAATAGAGGACTCCTGCTGAGAGAAATACATGTAGGTAATCCTCAGCAATTCTCTTCTCACAGTACATGTTGTTAAAATGAGAGTGCGCTAGGAAAAGCCTTGTCTGGTCTCTGGCTCTCCTTAGCGGAACAGTGACTACCTCTGGCGCACAGTGTGTACAATGCCGGATTGTTCTCCAAATTTAACTTACACCTGCCATATTAAACATTTATGGAAATTTAGTTGGACTTCTCTGAGCTCAGTCTCTGTTGCAGAAGTAATCAGGTTTCTGTTTATTTTGAAGAAGGGGGAAAAGAAGACAATGGTTTTAGATCTGACTTTTCACTGAACCAATGAATCGGAAAATGACTTGTTATATCTTCAGCCAGAGATTCTACCCAATTATTTGCGTGTAGATAGGCTGTATGAATTATTTAGCAAATGTTATTAGTTCATGGCACATACTTTTGAATGCATAAAGCAGTGGAATATAATTAAATTCTTTTCTCTGATGTGAGTACAGAAATTGGGCCTGTGATGTGAACTTTTGACACAATGAAAGGCATTAGCTATCTTGTTATCAGATTGATCTTGCACCGCTCTTTATTAAAAAAGCGTTTGGAAAAACGTCCAGCACTTCTGAGATCTCCATGGATTGCTGTGCCATTTGTTATTGTTTCGTCTGAATGTTGTCATATCAAAGTAAGGAGTCATGGCATAATGGCCCATTATGCCTGAAATTGCTTTATGTCTTGTTAAATTTATAAGGGAAAAAGGGGTCAAGCCAGAGACTGTTATCAGTCACCGTCTAGATATCACTTTAAAATAATTACTGCATCGGGTCAGCTCCAGTAAACAGATTGCTAGAGTCAGGGCTGTAATGGACTCTGAACTGCACATTTCAAATGGAATTTGTTAGCAAAGATATTTTATACAGGACTTTCAGATTACATTGCAATCTATTAATTTTTCTGTAAGCCTTACCCTACCCAGAACTGATTTTAAAAGCCACACACATGACATATATATCATCATCATCATCAACAACAACACTATCACCATCAGCCTGTATCGATCCACTGCTGGATGAAGGCTCCCCAAGATGTTTCCACTTGCTTCCATCTACAGCTTCTATTTTCAATGTCACGCCTGCAAACTGTATGATTTCATCTTCCCGTCTTCTATGTGGTCGTCTTCTGGGTCTTTTGTTATCTCTTGGTATCCATTCAATAGCTTCCTTTGTCCATCTTTAATCTGTTCTTCTTGCAGTGTGTCACATACACTAAAAAGTGTTTGTGTGTGTGTATGTATATATATATATATATATATATATATAATTTATTTATATAAAGTATATATTATATGAATCTCAATGTAGATCATTTTGTAGCTACATTACTATATAGCAGATAGAATCATTTTTCTGTCCATCTTACCCCATCAACTATCATTCCTATTCTGAAGTAGATATGCAAGAAATAATATGATCTCTTTTCAGTATAGATCCTTGTATATACAACAGTAAAAGTGATGTATTTGTTCAATTATCTAAACACTACCAAACTGACCTGAGAGGAATGAAATGCACTACTACCAAGTATGGCAGTGTTTTCAGGGCCACATATCTTGTATTCTAATGAATGTATGTGATTGAACGTAAGACTGTGATGTGTAGATGAAGCAAAGCGATCCTCTCGAAATCTCAACAACATTCAGTCTGTCTGCAAAGGAGCTTTAGTTTGATTATCTGGGAGAGAATGTTTGTCCATGAAGTGAATATATATATACACTCACCTAAAGGATTATTAGGAACACCTGTTCAATTTCTCATTAATGCAATTATCTAACCAACCAATCACAAGGCAGTTGCTTCAATGCATTTAGGGGTGTGGTCCTGGTCAAGACAATCTCCTGAACTCCAAACTGAATGTCTGAATGGGAAAGAAAGGTGATTTAAGCAATTTTGAGCGTGGCATGGTTGTTGGTGCCAGACGGGCCGGTCGGAGTATTTCTGAGTATCTGCTCAGTTACTGGGATTTTCACGCACAACCATTTCTAGGGTTTACAAAGAATGGTGTGAAAAGGGAAAAACATCCAGTATGCGGCAGTCCTGTGGGCGAAAATGCCTTGTTGATGCTAGAGGTCAGAGGAGAATGGGCCGACTGATTCAAGCTGATAGAAGAGCAACTTTGACTGAAATAACCACTCGTTACAACCGAGGTATGCAGCAAAGCATTTGTGAAGCCACAACACGTACAACCTTGAGGCAGATGGGCTACAACAGCAGAAGACCCCACCGGGTACCACTCATCTCCACTACAAATAGGAAAAAGAGGCTACAATTTGCACAAGCTCACCAAAATTGGACAGTTGAAGACTGGAAAAATGTTGCCTGGTCTGATGAGTCTCGATTTCTGTTGAGACATTCAGATGGTAGAGTCAGAATTTGGCGTAAACAGAATGAGAACATGGATCCATCATGCCTTGTTACCACTGTGCAGGCTGGTGGTGGTGGTGTGGGGGATATTTTCTTGGCACACTTTAGGCCCATTAGTGCCAATTGGGCATCGTTTAAATGCCACGGCCTACCTGAGCATTGTTTCTGACCATGTCCATCCCTTTATGACCACCATGTACCCATCCTCTGATGGCTACTTCCAGCAGGATAATGCACCATGTCACAAAGGTCGAATCATTTCAAATTGGTTTCTTGAACATGACAATGAGTTCACTGTACTAAACTGGCCCCCACAGTCACCAGATCTCAACCCAATAGAGCATCTTTGGGATGTGGTGGAACGGGAGCTTCGTGCCCTGGATGTGCATCCCACAAATCTCCATCAACTGCAAGATGCTGTCCTATCAATATGGGCCAACATTTCTAAAGAATGCTTTCAGCACCTTGTTGAATCAATGCCACATAGAATTAAGGCAGTTCTGAAGGCGAAAGGGGGTCAAACACAGTATTAGTATGGTGTTCCTAATAATCCTTTAGGTGAATGTATATATATATATATATATGTATTTTTTTTTTTTTTCCAAAGACTTGCAATGCAGATAATTCAGAGGCCTACATTAGCAGCATGCAATGTATTCTGCTGAAGTGTTATGACTAGTATTTATATGTTTCATTTGAAGGTCACTCCGTACGCCTTTTGGGTCAGAAAAAGGATAATGGAAAACGGTTGGGGGGAGCTCGATTGGATTTGCCGAAGATTAGGAAAAACCCACTGATAGAAATCATTTCCATCAATACGGGGTAAGCTGCTTTCAAACCTGCTCATAAAATATTCAGCATCACCTGAGAATTCAATTTATTTTTCTTTTGCAGACATGGTGTGATGTTGCTGCTGCTGCTTCTGCTTTCCTAGCTTTCAGACTGAAATGATCTGAAACCCTAAGGGGGTTCGATTGCATCAATATTAGAAAGTATTCTTTTGTCTTTTTTTTTTTTTTTTTTTTTTCTTAAGGATTAAATGCGTTTGCTTTGCAGATGATTTTATTATAGCTTACAGGTTCCACCCTTTGGATCCTGAGATTTAATTTAATTTCTCTGAATTTAAAAAAAAAAAAAAATTGCATAAACTTTTCATGAGACTGCTATTACTTGTAGAGCGGGCAATGAGAGAATCTTAATCACGCTGTTGAATCGCATAAAGGCTTGCTTTTGGATTGCAACCGAATAGGGAAGTAAGTTTTTAATATATGTATATATTTTGCTGTGAGCAGTTTGTTTCCCTGATAAAAGGAGAAAAGAAAAGAATGTGTCTTTACATTCTTGTGCTTCCCTGAATCCAGTATTGCTAAGTTGCCCACTTCAGTGTATACAGAGGCTTTTATATGGCAGTTCGCTTGCAACAGCAGCCAGAATCGCAGCTGTGATGGTCTGCTAAGAAATAAATAATAATCATGCAGTATTTACATTAAAGGTTATTATGAAGACAGTAGGAAAGCTGATGGGCAGAGAGGGGTGTAGAAACCACTTGAAAGCTACTGTTTTGAAACTTTTAGGGAGTTCTACAAGGTTCTGGTTTTCATAAAGGGATTGTAACAGTCAAGCACTTGTTGCCAGAAGTAGAACATACAGATGTGTACTCTGTGTTGTCTTTTAGAAAGAACTGATTAAACTCTTTATGGACTGGTGCTACATGGTGATTAGGGAATCACTGGATTGAGATGCTTTGATTAGGATTGGTAGGAATACATTAACAACAAGACCTTCCTCAGGTCCTACTCAGACCCTTCTAAAGATGTTCTCAGTGCTCAGAAGAATGTCTGTGTTGTAGAGAAGTTAAAATTAAGCGTCGCCAAACCCCATAGGCTCTGATTGTCAGTGGAGACCATGCAAGCCCTTTGTTATTCTCCACACACATAGCATGGCTTCATCTTTCATGTATGATTACGTTTCTGAAACTACATTAGACTGTTAACCTTTCTCTTTCAGCAGGACTGGATCATGTTTCTGGTGAATACAAAACATGACAGTATGAAAAGGCAGATTCTGTGGAATAAGACATTGCTTTTTCTTACTTTGCTCAAGGCTGTGTAACACTGTAGTACATTTTGTCTGTGCTGCTGCTGTTGTTATTATAACTGGAAGTATCCACATTGCTGCAGAATGCCAAATATTATGCTAATGTTTTATTTATTTTATATTTGATTTTGCAAAATATTTAAACCGGAAACTAAAAATTAAGAAGAATTACCCATTCTTATGGAAATTATTTTTATGACTTGCTTAAAACATACATAGCGTGGGAAGCACTTTCAACTTTGCAAGACTACTGAGCAATTGCACTGTACATAATCTTATGTTAAGGCCTACATTTCCATTTAATACTGGTGAGTAACAACTTTATCTGAAACAGATGACTTGTGTCTGGTGTGCAGGATCTTTCCACACATCATCTCTGCTGGGGTTCTGTGGCTTTCATTGTTTTGTGTATACATTATCCTTCTTATAATGTATGCCATCACAGATGTTTTGCCGATGTGCATATATACTTTTTCAGGGTTCAAGATGGTTCAAGTCAGCCTTTTGTTTTTAAGGGTAGATGTTAATTTATTGACTAAAATGCAGCACTTTTTTAGAAGTTACTCCTGGTCCTCTAATTTAGATTAAGTCCAAGTTAAAAACTGTTAGAACAGCTCTGAAATCGGGCACCGCTCTGTACTGTCAGAACCGAATGAAGGTTGGTTGAAACAAACAAAACAATCGGCCTGGTATCAGCAAGACAGACTCGGTACTTATTCCTGCACAGAACCTTGATCTCTGACCTTTCACTGAAGCCGAGAACAGTGGGCTCTTGTAATATGGACGCCTACCACCTGCGGGACTGTAAACCTGTTTCTGTTGAGTCAGAGGACCTTTCAGTTGAAGGGGGCGGAGGGGGGCATTTACCAATCTGCATCAGTATTCCTGTTCATGTTCTTCGAGTTTCAGGGCAGAGACAGACTTTTCTTTTTTTAAATGCACTTCTCTGCGGGATCTCATCTCAGCAGTAGCTGGGCTTGCTTTTGTTTCTGATCTCCAGAATAAGCCTTGTCTAATGCATTAGACGCGACAGCATTCATACATGTTATTGCACTCATCTTCCCATAGCAGACTTTTGTTTTTCCACTCTGCCTTTCTCTCGTTTCTTTAGCTGACAAGTTGTATCAGAGGCCTGTTGTGGGGCACTTTTTGAACAGTTCTAATTCCACAATTCTCAGATCCATCCTAGAAATGGATTGTAAAATAACACTCCAGCCTGGCCTATTGTTTACTATAAGACTTTACATGCGTTTTGACGTTGTCCCCAAAGAGGTGTCTGCTGGGAACTTTTGCCTTCAATTTTGTATCCTCTGTATGCTGTAATAGGGGGTTGGTCACAGCAGGTTTCAGAGAAGATATTGGGATGTAAGCATAAAATGATCACTGAGGTATGGAACCCAATTTATCACTCTGCTGGGTTTTGATTGTGTTCATATTTTTGGAGGTGTAACACGCTGAAGGTCTGCCGAGGTTATGCCTTTGAACTTCGCTAGTATCCACTTTGACCAAAAGCTCATATATCCAGGCTTCTTGTACCTATATGGAACTGTCATTTTCAATTACAGAAAGAACTGGAAAGATAAGAACCAATAGCCTCTTTAGAAGCCACTGTTCAAGAAAGCAGTCTTTTCAATTTGTGCTTTTGGTATTTTAATAATCATTTGTTATAAGAAGCATCTGTAGTAACTTTTAAGACTTTGACTCTTGTTCTTTAATTAGCTGAATTCACAGTTCTCTGTAGTTGCTCATTATGATATTCTCAGCTTAAAGTGCAATTTCTAAAATCATGGTTTTATGCATCTTGTGTTGCTATAGTGTAAGATGAATACCACTCTTCCAGTTTGATTCTAGCAGCTTCACAAACTTTAAAAACTAAAATGTAAAACTTAAATAATGCGCAGTGGAAATTTTGCACAAGTTAACAAACCCATATTCAACAAAGGGGAACAAATGGCCAGTCTGCAGTGATCACTTTGATTGCAATGCATTCCCATATTATATCACTTGAATCATGCCACTCGCCCACGTTGGTTTGTATGAATAGACTAATGCACAGTAATATGTTATTGTGTATTGTGTGAATTGATGATAATGATTTAAGTTGCCTTAGGGAAGACCCATGCGGTCCTTTTGTAGTTCTTCTGCTCTCCAGGAAGTTATGACACGACACATCCTGAAACACTGACTATATGTGCCAGAGTTTTGCAGAATTTAACTGGAAGGCTCATATACACCTTACTTGTACACTATAAAAACATGTAAAGACAAATAAAGCCCGGATTTTGGGATTTGTGCACGTTACACTTTCAATTAGTGTTCCTGCTTGTCTAGCTCTTTCTCCTACCTGAGCCTTTTATACAAGAAACTTTAGTGCTTGCTTTTGGATTGATAGAGGACAGTCCTACCGGCCTTTCCGATGACGAGAACCTCATACACAAATCAAATTTAACCCTTTGTTTGGTATTCACTTTGCACAAGTGTTGGTCATAAAGATGTGGCCAGAAATCGCCTCCCTGCACAGGTTTATTCACCAGGGTACTCATGAGGTTTACTGAAGATCTGAGGAATATTAAACCCTTCTCAGAAAAGGAGGTGAATTAAAATATCCCACAAAGCAGTAGTAAAAAAATACATTTTAAAACCTTAATTTAAAGGGATATTTTTATAAAATGTTGACTTTTTCCAGTGTATTTTATGCTTACAGTTAGGCTTACTAACTATGGGAAGCTCCTTGAAAAACCTGGTTCTTTTGGGAAATGTGATTTTGAAAGGTTTATCCTGTTTAATATTATGACTCATTTCAGTTTGTTTTATTAAGACCAGCACATTGACCATGTAGCTTTATTTCTGATGCTGTTTTAGGTTCCACAAATGGCAAGATTCATTTCCTGCTCTACATTGAGAGACATTGGCTGTTTTTATATATTAAAATTGATCTGGATGTAATAACCAGCCCTTTATGACTGTGCTGTATGTACACAGCACGGGTTTGAAAGGTCACTAACAGTTTGACTTTATTTTAGACAGATTCGGGTAAACCACTCTGTGATTAAGAGAGACGTGAAGGCCCTTTTTTTGTAATTTGTGTGGGAATTGGATTCCAAGCCAGCAAATGATAGGTTGCATTATCAGGAATTGTTTCAGGGACAGACTGAAGTGTCGTCTTACGCATTTCTTGGTATTCTCGAGCAGTCCCTAAGCATGTAAACAAGTACTCTCTGTTCTTGAAGAGTATCAGCGCATAAATTTGTGCCTTGGCATGAGAGACGTTTATGCAAGGAATAATATTTCTCATTTTACCCGGGCTGTGGATTATCCCCTTTTGCTATGGACTACAATGAGCAGACAAGCAAATTACACAGAGTTTCTCACAGCAGGCACACCACCATATGACATGGTGCTGCTCACACTTTATTGACACCTTTGGTCGTTAAGTCTTGGAAGTGTTTGAAATATTGTTAAAGGTAAAAAGGCAAGTGGTCAAAATTATCATGCTAAGGCATATGTTCACATGATAAAACCTAACAATAATAATAAAAATAAAGCTTAATTTGGTTATAATCTTAATTTTGTAAATTACCAACAGCTTGTGCAAACCCAGAAGAGGACTGTGGGATTTGATTCAGTCAGGGGGAATCGAAGCCTCCTCTCGCTTATAAACTTTAAGTTCTTATATCTTAGATCTATATTATAGGACTACTATACATTTGTAGCATTACATGTCTGTATCTATATATAGATGTATATATACTTTAAGCTGTATTATCAAGCTAAGAAAGCAGCCACAGTGATGGTTGACCTTTTGAACTTATCTATCTTACCTTTTGACCTTACCTATGTGATTCATACCTCATTTTAACCTTTTCTCTTTGCCTTGTTTGCGTCTGTGGTTTTCAAGCTGAGTTGTTCCCCAAGCCACAAAACACAGTGCCAAAAACACTCTTATTATTTAATACACAGGCAGGTTTCCTTTGTAGATGTAGAAGATGATGGGGTGCCAAGACACAAGAGAAATGTTTTTTAAGAAATTGCACTGTGATGTCTGATTCATAACTAAAATGTCTAGCACCCCTGAAGGCCTGGGTTCAAATTAACGTGTCACACTGTATGGCATTGTGATCTACATCATAAAAGTATTATAAACCCTGGCAGTGGTTCAGAATTATCATTTGAAAGAGGCCCAGGTTTGAATAGGAGGGGGGCGTTTAGGTCAGGAGTTGAACCCCAGTTGCCGAGCTGCGAGGTCTCAGGGTGCCTGTCGTCTGTCAGAGATGTGTCAACAGACTGCCGGCTTCAAAACATCACGGATTACTCTACACAGGCAAGTACAAGAAAAAGCCTCCAGCACAGACGCCTAGTAGAAAAGGGTAATATCAGCAAGAAACCACACAGAAACACAAAGACGGCTTTGAACGCGCTTGGAAAGTGGCCTGCTCTATTGTTTCAGAACAGACGTTTTTGTTGAAAGTAAAGCTGCACTGTTTCGCAGCATCAATATTCGTGCAGGTATTGAGTTATATAGTTTATATAAATAGATGGATATACACATACACAGGGTGGACCATTTATTTATGACTTTTGTAATAAAACTAAACTGGACAAAGAAAAGCATGTTTTTCTTTTATTAAAGTGAAAACCGGAAACACTGTGACAAGTCAACCCAACTGTCGGAGATAAATGGCCCACCCTATATAGAAATATACAAAATATTGAACCAGTTCCAAATGAAGTGTGAAGGGAACCAATATTGTTACCAGGCTGATGTGGAATTTCACCCCAAGACTTCTACTGGCTCTGTGATTTACCTTGAGCTACAAGTTACATAACCCTTCTTATGCTAATCCTCCATATGTCAATTAAAACTGGCATCGTATTGTAAGAAACTCCCTTACAGAATTTATTGATGCATTGCTTGTGTCTGTAAGTCAATTTGAATAAAATTGTCTGCCAAATCACTCCTCTAAATCACTAATTATCATTACTACACATTATAGCGCAGGTAAATTGACCTGCAACTTGGTAACACCCTAAAGTTTGTGCAACTCTCCAAAATAAACCACGTGTGTCTGCAAAATAGGAAGCAAATGCTTTAAAATTTCCACATTTTACAGTCAGTGTTGTCTTTAGGATTTCAATTTTTTTGTATTATTTACTGACAGTACTGTTTGTTGCGACAAAATGCTTGAACTGGAAGGATAACGGTTTGAACACAACCGTGATCTGTCTGTGTAGACTTACTAGAGATCGCTTGGAGAAAGTGCATTTGTAGGACCTGCTAATCTAGATGGCAGATGACATTTCATGAGAAGGAATAATACACAATCTCACAGGCCAAAATAAAATAAAAAAACTGCAGTAAGAGACATGAGATAAAAGAAAAACAATATAAGCTGCTCCTATGCTTTTTTTTAATGTTGAAATTTGCCAAGAAAAACAAATAAAGCACCAGACATTATGCTTGTTTGTGCGTTCAGTCATTCATCAATTTTAAATCCTTGCGTACGTGATATTCTTATCATTTGGACAGATGGCTGGAGGGTTTTACTCAGAACCTCTTATTATTCCAGCCAGAGGGGCTCGGGGGAAGCCCGATAACCTCTAATTTTGCACAAGGCTTTGTCCTCCCAGTCGATGTATAAGTAGGGATTTCTTGTTGTTTGTTTTCCACGTTCATTTCCCGGTGTCGTTGGGGTTTAAGGAAGCGTTGTACAGCATTGCGTTACTCACTGATGGAATGACGTACGAGATCCGGTTCATGTGGGCTGCTTATGTCCTGGATCAATATCTCAACTGGATCAGGTAGTCCTCTAAATTGGACTTGGCATAACATATGTGACACTGCCACTTAATGTCATTACAAATGTTGCGTCTAACAATTCTTCAGAACTCAGCTGCTTGTGTGTTTTTTGTTTCCATTATTCAATTACTTGTGATGAATTTAACATGTTAACATGGAATGTGCTTCACCTCTTTTATTATACCAAATCATAATTAAAACATTTACATTTTCCTATCCACTGTTCTATTTAGATCATTAAAACCTGAAATCCATGTTGTATAATGGCTCACTGTATATATATTTATATATTTTTAATGCGCAATCACAATGGATGCTATTCTTAGGACTGAGACCTGCTGTGACCTGCATCTCATAAGGCTTTGTTACACTAGGAAGTCTGCCTAGCAGCTTTGAAAACTGCTCTCTCCCCGGCAACTTTTATCCCCCTCTGCCATTGGTATGAAGTCGGGATCACATGACAAGGCCGCCCAATCTGCTTTTGTGAGGCGATGTTTTTGTTATGTTGTAAGCATTAATCAGGCAAACCTCATAATTCCAGATGGTCATGTCTAGCTCTATAGACACATTTGTTTTTCAATTAACTGCAAAGTTACCCTAAGCAGGCTGCTCTTTACAGGATCAGTTTAATAAAGCCTCTGTATCGGAGCTTTCTGTCTGGATAAAAACACCCCACTGCCCACATCAATCTGTTGAATTAGGAGCACAAGAATTTTCATAACATTATCGTTCAGCCTGGTTTTGTTTGTTGTATGCACTCACTTGTTTTTGTTTGTCAGTAATAAGACTCAAAATATGTCAAACAGTTTGTGTGTGCAATCTTTAAATAACTCTTTAAATTATTTGTCTGTATATATGTGTGTGCGCATATATATTTAGATTTTTCTTTTTGTAGTAGAAGGAATCTGAATTTTTAATTGTAACTTGTTTTTGAGGCAACAGTGACATCATGACTGACATTTCAAAGATTTTAACATAGAGCTTCTTTTGTGTCTATTTTTTAATATGCTGTTCAAGATAGAGTATCGGTAATTTAGTTCAGTGTCAACACACGTGGGTTATTTTCAATCCTGCAGCCTTCATTCTTCTGAATCTTTTTTTTTTTTTTTTTTAAATACAGTATTCCATTTGTTTACTTCATGTTTTTTTTGTTTCTTTCAGTTTTGTTTTTTGGTCTTGACCTTTGCAGTTCACCAACCATCTAGCTGTGTGACGTCTTTAAACTGTTCTTTTGGAGCAGATTGGTTGGTAGAATTAATGTGTATTTAGTGACTCTAAATGCTTAATTATCAAAAGTGATGCACTACTGCATACTCAGAAAACTTAGAACAGATTGGCTTGTTCGGGTTCAGTGAGGACAACACTCTACAGAAAGTTAACTAAGGAAAAAGCAAACACAAAATAAGATGTTAATGAATTTGAACTACATTTACATAATACTCGTAATGTAACAGTTATGTAATGCAGTTGTGTAGTCATCCTTGTTTTGTTGCTTTTGTATTCAAAATCAGTAGACCTCTTAAGTGTTCTTTTAACACACTGATGGGGAAACAGGTCTTACAATGCTGGGCTCTCCACATCAAGGAATAGCTGCCCTTATGTCATCGCTGCAAGTGACAGTTTGGGCTCTGGTATGACAGCCCTGCTTTTATTTTGGAAACCAGCTTTGCCTTTTGACCTCTGTAACTCATAATGATCGGTTACTGTGGTGTCCTGTCATCTTTAGCCCTCCTCGGTCTGTGGAGTGGAGAGGAAGGAGGGTTACTTACTTTGTCCTACAGTCAACTCCTGTGATCATGTAAAAAGTGAATACACAATTCAGTACATAGCTGTGGGACTCTCACTTGCATCAGGTGTGATCTCCTGTCAGTTACCGTTTTTGTGGTTTATGGGACATGTTCCATGGAGTTTAGAGGTTTTGAAGTGCTGAAAGATTTCCATAGAAGGCAGTCTGTCTTCCAAATAAAAACATTGGCTTTTCCAAAAATCATCCCATTAAACAAACAAATTGAGTAACCGCGGTTTTGTTTATATATAACATTATAAAGTCTTGCGGTAAAATGAAGTGCATTAAAATGCTAAGTGCTGACCCTAGTTCTTATATAGAATTTAATCTGAAGTACGTCATTGTAATTAAATATGACATGATTTTAATTTTTTTTGTCATATTACTCTTAGTAATTTGCACTCGGACAACTTTTTAAAATCGTTGTTGTTCCATGTTTTGAATGAATGGACTTTTCAATTCTTAAATGTAGTTCATGGATACCAGGGTTAATGGCCTTCCAGTCCTACCTGCTAATATCTGTCAGGTTTCTACAGATTCTGTGACTGTTGGAAGGCATCACTTATGTTTGCTAATGGTACTTGTTTGCCTGTCACTTCAGTGGAATGGGTTTTTCCCGGCTCCAAAGCCTGTGTTAGAGGATTGACTTCAATCTCTGGTAAGTTACTGCCATTGTAATTTAGGCTGACCACCTGGCCCCATAATTGCAGGATGTCGTGACACAGAGCAGGCTGTGGAAGTGGCCCTCAATCTGAAATCAATTAAATGGCTCTAAATTGATATTGTTACTTAATTATCGTGAGTGGCATAACAGTACAATAATCTATTGTCCTGACTAGCGCTGACTGACAGACAAATACGAAATCATCTGTGTGCGGCTTCCTTCACAAATAACACAATTATTTTTGATCTGGAGAGTGTCAAAAACCAGAACGATATAGATATAGATGCCAAGTTAAAAATGTTGATAATGTCAAAAAAAACATAAAATGTGTATTTTATATGTATATTTTCAAGAAGTTTTGCATTTTTCCAGATTGGTAGAAGACTTTTTGCATGATCATACTTCTCCTGTTGTCTCAGGGCAACATGAGAGTCCTGTTCTGTCTCGGTGTCCTGTGATCATTCACACAGGTGGACACCCTGAACAACAGTGTAACAGACTTACCAGAGCTCTGCGATGAACCTTTAATGATCCTCCCTCTTTGCCTTGTGGCTTCAGTTTAGCTCTTTGTCTTAAATCACTAAAATTTACAGTTTGCCGTCAGAATTCCGGATCTACAGTCTGGTGTAGGATGCGTGGGAGGAAAACTTTTTTTTTCCCAAGCTATAATTGTTTTTCTTTTTTTGTATCATTTGTTTTGCCCGGATCACAAGTCATATGTCTTCTTTTTCTTTAACGGCACTTTTGAAGAGGAAAATATTGCATGTAGCTTGTTTACAGAACCCTGAAGGGGCTTTAGCATTTCTGAGAACCTTGTTACTGTTTCCTAAGCAAAGGTCAGATTAACATGTCGCCAATGGGCACATGCTTTCTGAACTTTTCTTTCCAAAACCACAACAGCATATGATGACCACGTGGTCCTTTGCACGGCACATGGGACAGTAACACACTTTGTCTGAATGCCTGTCTGGCATTGAAGGCCTTTTAGGGAGAGAAATTAGATGTGTGCTGTTTGTCAGATATTTCTGGTAAACTACAGGAAGTGAGTATTCATGACATCCCTTGTTTTTGGTTGGTGAAATGTTTATTTGGCACTTTCCAACACATTTCTCTCTATATTTTGTTTTTCGGTGTTGTCAGCTGTGACATAGTTTGTTTTTGTTTTTTCCCACATGGAACATTAGATCCATTTTTTTAATCATTTGAAAACAAAATAATAAAGACAAGATGAATCTGATTTTGTCTTTAGTTGCTGCCTTTGTTAATATTTTATTTTAATCATGCTGATCTGAAATTTTAAAAGCATTAGCTTATGGTCTGGCAGTCTTGTGAATTCCCCATTGGCCACCTTCCAATCCAAAGCCTGTAGTAAATCCTTTAAATCTTTGTCTTAGCAGATCCCCCTAGCAAAGTGAAAATAACAAACAGATATTTTAAGAGTGCAAAAGGAATCTAATCCACAGGCAAATATGCTGGTTAACACTGGTCTTTGTATTACAGTGCCAGGAATATATAGGGGAGGGAATATAAGTCCTCGATTTCATTACCTGTTTTTACATTTTATTTAGTCATGCCCTAGAAAACATACATGTTTCCCTTCTCGTGTTTCAGTGCCCAGTGGGGTTCTTGTCTGTGTCTATGTTCGCTTCTTGGGCTGGAATAGCAGTACGTGTGATTGATGGTGCGGTTGCTGGGGAATCGGTTTGTCGGTGTATGTGGTTGGACTCTGAATTTAAACCATACACACAATGAGTGCTGTTGCGAACCCCCCTCTTCCCCACTGCTGCCTCAGTGATTGATATGTATCCGTCTACTTGACCCACATCCTGGCAACACTGAGGGGTATGTAATCACAAACTGGAATCCAGATGCCACCACAGATGCACACGTCTGAGTCTCGCAGGCCAGACAAGTAGCGCAAGGAGTGTCGGGCATATGTACACTCTTGATAACCTAAGGAACTGACATCCCTTTAACGGGCTCATATACACAATCAGCCCCACTATATATACTCTAATTTCTTGGGTGATCCTTTTAAGTGACACTAATACTTTAATGTTGTCTAACAGTATAGCTAAAGGAAACTGGCAAGCATTCTGTGAATTGTTTTATGTACAATGTGTTAGACATCCTTACACACCTCTCTTCAATGCCTCTTTCACATTTTGGTTTGTTTTAACCTGTTGAACAGAAACTGAATGCTGCTGGAATAATTGGAATGGGCACCTGCTCAAAAACCTCTAAATCCACTTGACACCAGACATTAGAGTATAAGGAGCTGTCTAATGAAAAGGGAACTGCAGAGAATTTTTTTTAAATGTAGAAGAAAATAAGATGAGTCGGCAACATCAGCTGTGACGGAAATGCCCCTTTTCATTGGCAAGATGTACAAGTATGTGCAGGATTTGGTTTCTTTAAGTGAGTCTAAGCGAGTTACAGCACCACAAAGCACTGTCAACCAGAAGACTCAGTGATCCTCTAGGTCTGGATGTTGAATCGCTTACTGTTTTTGTGTGAATGCGTCGGAAAGTATTTGAAAAGCCACTGAAGACATTTCGGCACTCGAAAGATCGAGGAGGGCCTATTAACAAGAGCTTGGTAGATGCCTTCCTGAATTCAGACTTCATAACAACAACGTCATTGAATGGAATTCTGACTTTTAAGCTTGTGGTTGATTTTTGGGGCTTGGACTTTTACAATAGCCAACTGACAGGAAATTAGCTGGCCGAGTGATTGTGCCAGATGACCTTCACTAGGATTCCATCTGTGATTTATTAAGAGATCATGTGAAATTTACCTTTGGCTATCCTGTTGTTGCCACTAAAACACTGCAATATTGACAAACATGTTAAAGCCAACTGAGCCAGACTTTTAAAACTATATAAATGAGTTTACATGTTTCCTAAATCATAAGTAACTTGAAACAGTGAAGTCAGTTGCCCAGATTTATAGTCCTTAATGTCTTAGCTGTACATAAGACATGTTCTTTTTAGCAGGGCAGATTGCGGCATCGATTTGAAGTCCTACCGTACAGGAATCAGGCTGTGATTGAGTTATAGCTCACCACAACTGGTGTGAAAGCCACCAGAGTAACGCACACGCTGCTATTTGTGGAAAGAATGAAAAATGAACCAAGAAGGTTCTAGCAAATTTGTAAACATGAGAGCCGGGGCAAGAAGAAAGGGGAACATATTGGGAACGCTCCTGGAGTCTCGGGGCGTGCTCCGTTCTCGTTTGATGTAGAGTTCTGTCTAGGAGGAGGTGGTTGATAACCCTGTAATTGTAACCCTTGAAACCATACCTCCAGAATGATCACCTGGGAGAGTTGCTAACCTAGTTCTCCGAGCTGAGGGACAGTCGTCTGTGGCTTTGGGCGGTTTGTTGTGCGGGGAAACAGGCTGGGCTTATTTATCTTTCAAGTCCAGGGCAGCCGATTGGTGAAGTAAGGGGGCTCAGGTCAGGCGAGATCTATGGGATTGCCGGCGTATGATTGAGTTACATGATGGACAGCCTCTAAATTTTGGCATAGCTTTGCTCTTTGACATTTTCATACAGTACTCTTTAAATGATCCTGTGTTTGGCTGATAGGATGCGGGTGCACTATTCATGTTGAATTTTTTGTTTTGGGGTTTTATCTAGACTCTCATTTATAAGCCAGTTGCACCATTAAATGGACAGTACACACTCAATCTTTTTTTTAAATGAGCAGGATCCGTAAATAAAATGGGCTCTGATTGGTTAACATTTTAAACTTCCTTTGGGGTCGTTTGAAAGGCATGTTGACAGTTTTCCAAGAATCGTTCTTTTTTTTATATATTAAAAATAGCAAGATACTGAATATATCACTTTAGAGGCTGGTATCCAAAATCTACAGTAAATATTTATATTTGTATTATCAAAATGCAGCCAAGCTTTCAAGAGTTATTTTAAACTTTGCTATTTTTTTTTAATTAGACGTTAAACCACAAAAAACTGAGCTATTCTAATAAACATATTCTAAAATGTTTAATTTAATATTTATTTGTGGCAAATTTAATTTTCCTCTTTGAAACTGCTGTAAAATTGTATTCACATTCTCAGCTTTTGAACATTACTGTTTGTGACCATTTGGGTCTTGGGTCTGAGGAGCTTTGAAGTATTTTGTATGTCAGGAACGTGTAGTATCATAATTATAATTATAATACATAATAATAAATGCATGCATTTACTTGCATTTGAAGAAATTAGGTATTTGAGAGTGAACTTGGTAGAATAGAGCGATCAAAACATTTAGGATATAATTGGAATATTTTTTCCTGGCCTGTGTGGCCATTGCGTTATTATTAAACAACTCTTCCTAGCTAGTATTTCTGCACAATGCGGAATATGAACACTAACTGATTCTGTAAACAGTACATCACAGCATTCAGACTGGGCTAAACGACTGTTTTGGTTGAGGCGGTGGCACTGTCTGCTCCCCTCAAGTGTTCCTCCTCACAAACTGTTTCACTTTGGATCTAAAGTGAAGAGTTCATTTAAGAGCACTTCTCCATTCCTGGAATTGCATCTGTAAATCTCATCTCTGAATCCTGCTTTATTAATTCAGACACTTCTCTCCTTATCTGTTCAAGGAGCTTCTTTGCATGTGCAGTGGATCTTGTGTAGTTGCAAATAATCTTTCCATAACATAACCCTGCCGTACTGCCTTCAATTATCAGTGGCAATGAAATGCTTGTTTTATTGAGTGGGGCTTCCAGGAACTGGTGTTTGTCAGTTTCTTACCAGCAGATTCCTGGGACGGTTCATCAGAGCCATGGAAAATTGTGACCATTGCTTCACTCTGCAGCCTCACAGCTAATTTTCTTTCCCAGCTGAACTGCCTCATGAACTGCCTGATTTATGAGGGAATGGGACCCAATTTAACACAACCCAGAACTCAACAAGTAGGGAATCAAAACTGCAGATCGTTCTTTTCAAATGCGGTTTTGTCTCTGTGATTGTTGGGACAGAATAAACTGTTTTGAAGGATCTTATTTTTTCCTTCTCGCATCCCAAATTAGGTTATTCATTTTAATGAGGTTGCATTAACTGGATGATGGAAGTCTTTAGAAATAATAGGTATGGGCATACCTTTACAAACAGTGGCTGTGAGAACTAGGAATTGCAGTGAAAGGCTCTGATGTCATTCACTGAAGGACATACAGTAACCAGAAGAAGATATCCAGACAAACAAAGTATTCCTATATTTGTCACTACACAACCTGATGATTTTCTCCAATTCTGAATGCTGCTCATAATCTGAATAAGCAGTTTACATGATTGGAATATTTATTCAGGACGGGCAGCGTTGGGAAATTAATTGTTATCTTGCAAGTGCCATGTTGCTAGGAGCGCAACGGCAGACCCAGCCAATGCACCGCTCTCATCCCTTAATTGTCACAATATCCAGTTTTGAGGGATTATGTTCTAAATATATTGCAAGTTATTATTTTTCTTGTGTAAGCAAAACAATCGCGCAGACATTGTTTGGGTCCCGTTTTCCCTTTATGAAACAATCGAGCCAAGTTTTCCCACACTTTCCTTTTTTTTTTTTTCTTCTTCTTCTTCCTCCAACAATTCACACATTTAAATTGATGTGTATCAGAAACTATTTAGACTGTCTGAAACGGTACAGTGGGAATGTGTTGCTCCAATTTGTAATGTTTCCCAGGCTGTCTAGCGGACTAAAATAGTATGTGTTATCCTCTGCACCCCGTGTCTCTGTGTCCATGTATGGAGCAGAAAGGGCTGCGGCCTGCTGTTTCCTGAGTGGTTTTGCCCTCTGACAGGTTGCGTCCCCAAAGGTAGAGCAGGATGTAAAAACAATGGGTCTTATCAGGGGCACTGATGACCTTAAAATATGAGCCTGTTATTCCTGGGCTTTCTTTCTGGCTAGGGATTCGATTTTTGCTGAGGGAAGGGATTGGGGAGGGGTGGTCGTCTGGGTTTATTTGTGTTCCTAGTTTGTTTTTAACACTCCACTCTGCATCATTTCATCTCCTCGGTTTTTCCTTGGCGTCTTTAATGAAAGCATGAACTGCTTTAACGTTTTTTGTTAATTTGTCATAAAAAGCATTTTTTGCACTGTAGCATCTGGAGAGAGAGAGAGAGAGTAGAGGAATAAAAAAAACAAATTTTTCCACAGAGATTTTCTTTTCATTTATGTTGTATCCATAATTTATTTGCATAGATTGGTACATTACATAGCTCTGTATATAAATATGATTTACATAGCATATTGACTGCTCGGAAAGCACTGATAAAGATAGAAGTTCATTTCTTTGTACCCTTATTAATCAATCAAATGAGAAGAAACTTTGTTACTGGATCGTCGTATTAAGAGAGATTAAATTTTTCCTATTGATTTAAAAAGAACTGAGTAATGAAAAGCTCGAATGAATTATTCGGAAATTAATTTATAGCCCATATTATGTAGAAATGAGGTGTTTATTTTTCCTCTCGTCTGTCTCCAGAGAAAGGTTGAAAGTGATTTGTACTTTGAGTTTTGTTTCGTAGTTGAGTGAAAAGCTGGCCGGGGGAGTACAGAGTCTGCTACTCGGAGAGACAAAGGCTAACCTTTGGCCTAGTTATGGTGATGTATGTGCATCTTCTGATGTTGGAAACGGTGATTCTTATGGGAAAAGAACAGCAACTTGGAAATGTCTGTTGCTGAGTGTATATGCCGTCTTCTCTCCCCAACAACAAATCCTATCTCATCCTGTTCCAGCTTATGTCCTTCTTTGTTTGTGGTTGTCCTATCTAGGTATATAAATGCTGCCAAGACCTCCACTTCTCTGTGCTTCTCTTTTCACTATAACACTGCAGGAGGCAACACTCAACTTACTTGGCATACCTTGTGTGCGTTGTCTCTAAACCGCAGCACTACACACCTTGATCTCATCTCTAATCACACTAAATAACAGTGTTGTCATGTTGGTCTTACCATACCGAGCAAACAGACTTTGATAAACCGCACTACAGCTATAGAGACGCACTACAGAATGCTTTCAAGTAGGGGGGATATGCATTACTTTGTGTGTTTCCATTCAGTTCACAGGTTAGTATGTAAATATGGCTTTCTGCTCAAATTATCAGAGAGAAATCAGGTAAAAGAGAATATATCCTAGTGAAATTGATGAGGTGCCCTTGTGGTGAAAAAATTGTCATGTACAAAGCAAGAAGGGTAAAATACAATGTTTCTGTTTTGATCCTTAAAGCTACTAACCTGTCCTAACCTGTGAAAGAAGCTGCTGAGTCTATGTGTAGGTACTTTAAACCCCTTAGCAGAAATCAACAGGCCAGGGAATCTTGTTAATAAAGCATTGCCTTCTTTTTAAGATAGCAGAGCTGTTGAATTCTCTCCCTCCCTGTGTCAGGACACTGTTCTCTACTGTTTATCAACCAAATGTACACGCTGCTTTAATGCTTCACTGGCTAGGACCGATTTAATTTGGGAGGCCCTGCTCACTCGCTCGATAACTCAATCGAACTTTATCCTAAACATGATCGATGATTGTTCAGCGATGAAAATTAAATAGATGCATTAAAACAGTCTCCTTTATATATTTATTTATTTGTATTTACTGGGTGGATTTCCTTTTGCCCGCTTTCTTAGAAAATAAGTTGCTTTTCATAAATCCTTCTTTGTAATACTTGCTGTTCAACTACAAAGTTTAATAAAATGCAAGTTAAAGATTACATTTTTGATAACAGAAAGACAACCCACCTATTGCTGACCTTTAACACCTTTTTGCTTCTTTTTCATTGGGTATCTGGGTCATCTTGGACTGTCTGGTCTCATCCCCTGAGGAGATAAGCCTTTAAGGTCTTTGATACCTGTAGATAAAACTGGTATTCATAATGTTGCACCCTCCCGATCTCACATTTCAGGTTTGAGCTCTTAATCCACAGGACAGACTACCACAAGGACACCTTCTGTCATGTTCTGGAGAATAAAATAAGGCATTCCCAGGGCAGGAGCTAGCATTTCATGTATGACCTGGTTCTGCTCTGAACTCAATTGATGTAATCTCTCTTCCACAAAAAATAGTTTGTAGTTATTTCATAACATGTAGGCCTACAGTTACATGATATAGAAGTCAGCTTAACTCTTTATCTAAATTAAATGTGTATATATACTTAAATAGTGAACCATATACATCTATTTCTCTGATTTATTTTACTGTTGTTTTGAATGAATTAAACCAATCTTAATGCATACAGTGTGTGCACTGAAGAGATTCAAACCTGTGTCTGTGTGCTGTGTGATTTCATTTTAAAGTTATTGGATAGTGATTTAATGCGGTAACAATGTTACATAAGGAGGAATTGCAGTAAAGGATATATTCTTAATTAAATAGCCAACCTTTCAGGTTTTCCTTCCTGCCTTGTCTCTTCACATGCTGTGCCACTATAGATCACAAGCAGATTACTCTGTAATTAGGTGATTATCTTTTGTGAAGATTGTCACATCAGGCAAGAAGATGGGGAGGTGGGGGAACACAAACTGTTGGAACCATAAACCATAAAGTTTTTGGATTCTAATGGAACAAATACAGCTTGTTTTGCCTGATTTGTACAACTGTGTAATCGAAAACAGAAATAATGTAGTTGGTTTTAGGAACATTAAGATCTTTATGCACTGTTATGAGAGTGTAGAGACATGCTTGATAGTGCATCTTGACACTAGTAGTAGTGCCAACAGCCAACCCAAAAAAACAGACTACATTCTCCTAAATACTCTCGAGTCATTTTCAAAATGTTGCATAGGTGCTTTTGCATTGGCAAACAGCCCATTCTGTTCAGGTTAGTGCTGGAGCACTCTATAATGAGTGTGCCTTTAATAAGTAATGCTTGATAACATCTCTTGTGGGATCCAGAACAGAATAAAATGCTGAGTCAGACCGAGTAAAAGCCAGTGGGACCTAGAAGTGTGAAAAAAGAGGGACACGACAAATATATTGATTTGCTTGTACAGTAGAAAACCAACTGTCATGTCAGTGTAGATGCAGGGTGATGCTGTGGCTGTCCTTTCTCATGGTTTGGATGAGGACATTGCACTGCCAGTATTGTGATATTATGGACTGCCATGTTCTGACACCACTGATGGTGTTTTCTGTTGAGGACCTTCTTGTATTCCACAACAATAATATGCGCCACAGGGTTTTAATGATATAGCACTGAATATGAAGTGCTCTGCACAAAGTCTTGACCCAAATCTCACAGAACTTCTAAGGGATGACCTTGAACTGATCATCAGTACACGATCACCGAGACGAGCTTCTAGTGCAGGAAAACAAACTGATGCAGTGTCACAGCTGCTTTTCAGTCATCTAGCACAATGTGCTGAAAAGTGACCTCTGTAGGATTGGAGTGGTTATTAAGGCCAAGGGTGCACCAAATTAAATTCATCACGAACAGCTGTCTTTTGTTATTTGTCTGCTGTTGCAGTACTTTTGGTAAAATGTGCATCACAACCCGTAGTTAACTCTTTGCCAACTCACAGATGACAGATGTATTTCAGGGTGATATAGCCGTGACTGCTTCCAGACTTCCTTAATCTACTAAGCAGTGGTACAATTGGGGCATTGTTTCATTTAATGTGATTGAACACACAGTTGGTGTATTAAAAAAAAATAAAGTTTCAATTTGGCTTGCCATCGTATTATGATGCAATATAGTTTGCAGGGTGGTTTATTTATACACATCAAATGTACAATACCATTTCTATGAACAATCTGTCTTTGTATATTAAATAATTTTCTGGATAAAATGCTGTTAGTGATACTAGAAATTGTTAAGGCTTGATATGGAAGCCTAAGCACTGTAATGGAGCTTTGTAATTCAATGGCCCATTTCCCCATTAGACCCCTTTCGATAAGCTTTTGCTGTTGCATTTGATTAATTTATTTACTTATTTGACATAAAAGGGATCATCATAGTGTATTCATTGGAGGGACATATTTAATGATCAGACAAAATAAGAATACAAGCTGCCAGGAAGATTGGGCTGTAAGTTATTCAAATCAATGTCGAAGAACTGAGAAATTGAACCGTTGTTGTTGTTTTCTTAAAGTAGGAGGAAAAGAAGCAGAACCTTGATATTGATTCAGCCCGATCTTGTATAACAGAAAAATGTATAGTTTTGTTCAGCCTGCTGAGATGTCAGTGCCAGCAAAGTCAAATTTGCCAGCTACTGTGAGTCTGTCTTTTTTTCTTATTGAATCATATATAAAAACAGCAGGATGCTTTGTTCTCCAAGTCTATCATGGCAGCATTTGCTTTTATTACCACAATCATGAAAACTTGGCTCATGGTGGAGTGGAAAAATGTACTTTTTACTGTTCCTCGGAGTCAAACATCGGATGAAAGTAAAAAACATAAATAAATAACAAAAGCCAATTTTGTCTGCGTTAGAGTTTGCAGACATGTCAGGTATCTAGAGGAATGGGTTCCCTATGATACTATTGGAACATTTTCCGTGAGCTTTTTACAAAAGACCGTGTTTCTGTTCTGCCTCTTTGAAGCCTCATTTCTTAAAAATGGCTGTTCTCATTTGATTTTGTTCAGAAATAATTGAAGGGTTAAATATTCTGAGGCAGTAAATGTCTCCTTAGCCCAATATTTTGCTAACATTTCTATTTATTTATTGCATATGTGTAATGTAAACAGAAGCTGTGCCAAAGACAGATGGGTTCCTGCCCATACTCTGCTAAAATGATTTTTGAAAAGTCAAATAAAGCCATCTTGTTTTTGCAACTGTTAGGTGATTTTCTTTTGTTTTTCCCTCTCTCTCTCTCTCTCTCCTTTTTCCTTGCCCAATTATATGTCTTCATATTGAAGCAAAGCTCATGCTACGAGTATAAGAATGCTAGGATTGGCAAAGGAGGTATTATAAATCAGCAGATGATCTTAACTAAGCGAACTAATATTGCACAGGTAACGGCATTAACTGCACATTACAGTGAACAAAATCCAGGTATAAGAGAACTTAGTACGATGAAAAGTTGTTGTTATCTATACATGCTTTTTAAGGAGTTGTTGATGGTGGAAATAAATAAATAAATGTGTGGTTTTAATACCCTCGGCAGTTCAATTCACCAGTGTGGGTTTAGAGATGAGAGCGTGCGAGCAAGCCTGGGCAGTCGAACACCGGAGGGAAGGCATGACTAATCGACCTGTGTTGCTCAACTCTTACTTTATTCAATATGTGTATTGCTTTCCCTTGTCAGGTAGATATACGAGTTTACAATATTACCAAATCTGCAATAAGGAAGTTTTGTACAGGAGGGGATGTTTTTTTCATGATAAATCATCTTTGGCTCTTGAACTTAGAATACGTTGAGTAGTCGATGCCACACATTGAGAATCACAAACACGCCTTTGTGATGACAACCACAATCAAGATAATGTTAAAGCACTAACTGCTGTTGGTAATAACACACACAGAGCTTTATTCTGCGATCTGCTTCGTCACTAAAACAAAGCAATTATTTTGACTTGTGGTTACTGTGCCTGGCTTGCTTATTGGAAGCAATCCACTTTTATTACTTCTGAAATCGGTTCAACTGTACTTCTGCCTTCAAGTTCCCAAAAACGTGCAGAGTGACATTTATGAGGAACAAACAAGTCTGCTTCCCTGTTCTCTCTCTCTCTCTCAAACTCCCATTCTGGCAGACACTCCTTATTGAACTTTGCACTTCATTTTTCCTCTTGATTCATTTGGATCAAAAGGTTTCTATAATTAAACCTATAATTGCTGAGAGATGATCTTGTGATTAGGCTCATTTCAGACCACCCTAGCTGAATGTGAAAAGACCAACTGCAGCTGCAAGCCTGTCCAAGTTACATTTGCCTTGTTATTGTGGAAATTACTCAAATCTCAAGTGTCCCTGTTTCACCTAAGCAAGTTCTTACCAAAAGTTAATTTGGGTTCCCCAGAGTCCTTGGCTGGAAAGTGAAAATGCACTGTAGTGCAGTGAACTACAGCAGGGGTTTCGTTTCTTTACCCACCTCGTGTCTCCCGTCACCATTACAGGACTGCAAACGTCTGGCAACACAACATGCATGCAGTCAAGCTGTGTGCATTTCAATTGCTCATTCAAATATGCTCATTTATGTGTACATAGATATGCTTCCCGATTAGTGAAAAGGCACAAATTCAAGTACTATATATATATATATATATATATATATATATATATATATATATATATATATATATATACACACACACACACACACACACATTTGTTTTCTCCCCCAAAGTCAGATATTTGGTAATCCTCCAGAGCACACCTGACTAGCAGGGAATCAATATAATTTTGCGCTATAATCCACACAAGGCTAACAAAGAGCAGATAGGTTAGTTGACACCCGGGGTTTCTTTCTGCCTTCAGTAGTGATCAAATATATTGTCCTAGCACATCTCAATATGTAATTAACGCCAGGGAGAACGTAGTGTGCAGCAATGTGCATGTGTGTTAAGTCATTAAGAAATAATGTACCTGATTGATGAATGATTGTTTTAGTGTAGTCTTGCTGGGCCAGTTGTGTAGCTGGCTTTGATAAATTGTAAGAAAAGACAACCTGGCCTGCATTGTGTTACTCCTGCTGCACTTTAATTCAACTACTAATATGTTTTTCTGGGCTGCAGTTCATGAGGTCATGTAGAATATTTGGTATAATGGTATAATTTAATGTTTTCAAAGCTATGTTTTACAACTATAGATTTTTTTATTTTTAGGTTTGATAAATGGTACTTGTGTATTTGTTTCCTTGCATGGTAAACCATCATGTTGAAGAAGCTTGTATCAGAGCTGGGTTCGCAGACCCAAATTAGCACTAGTCATGGATTACTCAGTGTTATTTTGGGTTGAGTAGTTCTAGACCAGCGCTAATCGAGGTCTGTGAAACCAGCCAGCAGAGTAATAATATCTAAGCTGCACTGTACTGTTGTCTGGTATTGGAGCTAAAGAGAAGCTGCAAGCAACCTCTGTCAAAAGATGTATCAAAGGTATTCCTGCCTGGCAGTATCATCATAAAGTCAAAACATGGATGAGATGTTTTCTCAACTCTATGGTGAATGTATGGTGAAGACTAATGTTGAAACCAAAGGAGAAGATTGTTATTTTCCATTTCCATTTGTGACTGACGCCACCCATTTAACTTGCCTGTTAATGTTTCACTTATGATTGTAAGCATCCAAAAAAAGATGATTAGCTAAAGAGTACTTTTATAGGAAGGATATTATTTTTGGAAACAGATTGGGTGAAAGCAAGTTGTTTCAGTTCACAGCCAGTGACCACAATCCTGAGGTGAAAGACAGCGTGTCTGATGTACTCAATAATGTTGAAGTCTGTGCTCAACAGGAAAATAAGAAGTTACTTGGATCGCTTTCCATGCTGAAAATATCACTTCCAAAACGGTGCAAAAAGGGCTACATTTCTTTAATATTTCCTAACAGAAAGCATTTTAATGAAGCAAAACTATCTTTTAACATGCATGTAAATGTGTATTAAATGCTCAGAAAATTCCAGAATATGTAACTGCATGTTGATGAAGGTTTCTACTCTACACACATTCTGAGCTATTTAACCATGACTTATGTGGTATGAATTTTGTGTAACCCACCAATATATTTAATTGTTCTTAGTAGATAAAATAATTTTGGAAAGCTATAACATCATTTTTCTGACTAATCTGTCAATGAGATTCACCATGAAAGTAATTCACACATCAGTTAATCAATGGTGTATCTGTTATATAATAGAGACTCTTACCATTGGTGTCCACAGTTTAATTTTTGTTATTAACTGACGACAATAAGATTATCCATGTGTCCTTGTAAAAACAACATCCCATCCTCCTATGTTTTGGTTCATCCCCTTTGCTGCCCCAGATATTGTGGTGAAGGTCTTTGTTCCAACCCCACCAAGGTTTGGGGATGCCATCTCTCTGAGCCCAGGGATAAGAAGCTCCCATCTGTTTTCGCTTTCTCTGGGCCCCTGTCACGTGACGGCCAAACACTATCCTTAATACTCAATTCAATCTGGAAAAGGGATGTCAGGTTTTCACAGGGACAGCTTTCCATAGGATAAGTTAATTTAAAATGTGGATGTTGAACGCTTTTAAAAAAACATTGTGTAGAGGAGGGGGACTAAAGCCAGTGTAAAAAGAAAAGGAGAAAAGCGTGTAGCCAACAGCTCCCTTAAATGTACTTGTCCAGATGTTTCAGTTTGTTAATGGGATTATAAAACCAAGGTTCATCAATATTTTAAGTTACTTTTTTACGACCTGTTTTGCTTTTCTGTGCTGAAAAGTACTTAATTAGGAGACATGTTCACTGGTGACTAAATAAACCTGTCTCTACTGGTAGGTAATACATTTTTGTTTGTTTAGGGTAAATGCTTATGTTTGATGTACATGCACCTATTGCTGACCACGTAGATGTTTTTTCAGGGGTTTACAGTCTATATAGTAAAGCAAGTATAATTTTTCCTCTGCTAACTGATACTGTTGTTTTAAACAGTAGTGAAATGTCTACTATGTACAAATATTTGCATGCCCTTCATCTGAACCTACATGGTTAAAAAAAAAAAATGTAAAGCCCCCCCCAACATGACAGAGCACAGTTCAACCAGTGGAAATGAATGTCAGAACAATGAGGCCTTATGTATGTATGTATACATTTGAGCACACATTTCTTACACTAAACTGTATTATGTATGATGCCGTGTGTTATAGTTATCCCCATAACTCCACAAGGCCCTTGGCTGCTTGGCACTTTGTAGCTAACTTTGTCGTAACATAAGTTCACCAAACGACACCACATACATATTTATATACACACATCCAGTCAGGACAAAATTATGTATGCCTGAACTGACTCCAGCATAGTCTGAATTGCACTCAGACATGGGTCCTTCTCTTTTCTCACATAACCAGACTTTTTATAATGATGGAAATGTTTTAGACTGAGAAAAAAAAAAAAAGAGAAAAACTGCGATGAGCTGCTTTTTGCTGGAAGGGCCAAAAAGTATTGGTATCTACAAAGTGTTACTGGTTTGCGTCAGGTAATTGTGACAAGTACAGAAAAAGATGGGGGGGGAAAGACGAGTAGGCCTATTGATTTTACATTAATCACATTTCTTAAAATAATTTGGGAATAAAAGGTTGTACATCGTAGCCTCTGCCTGTTCAGTTCTGAACTGTACTGAAATTATCGATTTTCAAAGAGGACCATTTGCTACTATTTGTACGATGGGGATTTGAAACTCGAGCGAGAGACAATATGGCTACTGAGAAGGGGAATGTTTTTCTTTTTCTTTTTTTCTTTCTTTTTGTCCCCCATTTAAACATAGCTTTGGGAAATGACTTTGCCTGTATTCAGTGTCGTAAAACTTGTCCGTTTTGTACTGCAACAAAAATCCCAGTCATCTAGGTGTAATCAATTCGATTCCCCCATGCTTCTCTCAAATTGCGGCGCTGAAAAAGAAACATGCAGTTAAATAAATGTTTGAATCATTCTCTTTGCTTTATCTCAAACAGGTGCCTCAATGCCTGCACTTATTGCAAAACCAAGCACGCTAGAGGGGACTTGGCAAGTTATCCTATAGACGAGTTGGTGGAGAGAGCAAAGCAATCTTTTCTGGGTAAGTGTTGTAAAACGGAAATACTGCCGTTTACATCTCGTGTTACATATCATGCCTCAGTTCTGAATTCTCTCAGGAGAGTTCATTTCATCTTGTATCAGCGCTTATGCGTTTGAAAATCATGTTAGCCACTATACTACATTTCTGCGTTTTAAGCATAATGTTATCATTTCTCAACTGGGAAAATATCTGGTTAGATAGTGTTTATGCTTGCCTTGGTTGGTAAAATAGTTTTTGTCTGTGTTGAACACCTTTGATGGACAATAACAAAACTGAATCAAATCTGAACTATTTCTATAGTTTGTTACTGGCATCCTTAGTATCTGGGCAGAAAGGGTGTAGAGCTGATTTTGTAATTGGTTACAACTAATGGGGGCTCATATCTGTCGGACATTAATCAGTAAATGTTATCTTGCTATCCGTTTATGCGTGAGTACTTGTTGATATTTAATGTCCTATGTTGATGCAGGGTATTATTTTTGTATTGCATATTATCATGGCTTAGGCCTAATGGTTAAATGAAAAAAGTAAGCTATTCTCTGTAAGAGCATAAACATCTAATCTGATGGAAAGATGATTTTCAAATTATGTTTGAGCCACCAGCCAGATTTTAAGCTTTTGTCTCCTCCTAACCTTGTTTACGCCGATACTCATTAATAAATACTGTGTTTGTACGTAAATATTTGTTTTGTCGGGCTACCAGTGAGGCGAGAGAGGGCGTAAACAACTTGCCTTATTTAGATTAACACGTGCTAATGGTTTCTCTGTCATATAGTTCATAGAAACAGATGTGGTGCAGCATCTGTTTTAACTTAATTTGAAACAAAGACATGTTTATATCATTTGTTGGTGTCCTAGGATTCCCCTAGAATGTGTTGTGTTTTTTGGTCTGGGTGAATGTTTTAACTGCTATTACCTTTCTCATCAATCTTTGACATTCCTACCCAACACTGTTTTTATCCAAGTCTTATTCACCCTTACATACCTTTAACCAGCAAGAAAATGGCATACCAACCCTCCTTCACCAGCGATATTGTTTTCCATGAGGGCTTGAATGGAAACAATAGCAACACTGGCAAGCGAGCCGAACGGGGAATTCGGTGCAGACGGCTATACCCTGTAGAATTTCTCCCTGCGTTTGTCACCCGTTTCAAGCCCACAACGTTCAGTCGGGTGTCAGAGTTGACTTCACTGCAGTTAGATCAGAATCATCTCCATTCAGTACATTATTTGCTTGGTTCTCACAAAAGCACCTTACTTATTGTCAGACGTTGTTCTATTTGCAAATCTGGAATAACATCTGATTCCATGCTTGTGTTCAAGCAGCTTAGGTTTATTCAGAGTTTAGAGAGATAATCAGGTTTTCTGGTTGCTCCATTGTTGCACAGACACGGCCTTGATCTGACCTGAAGACTTTCTCCACGCCTGATTCCTCCTCTTTTTACGTGATTAGTCCCAGAGTAAAACCCCTCTCTGCAAATGTGAACTATTTTGCAGCTGGGTTGTTTTTACAGACTCAATTAGAACTGACTTCTCAGTTGGTCTAATGCCA
Organism: Amia ocellicauda; assembly: GCF_036373705.1. Lineage (NCBI taxonomy): Eukaryota > Metazoa > Chordata > Actinopteri > Amiiformes > Amiidae > Amia > Amia ocellicauda. Next base: position 6,632,891 of record NC_089867.1, read on the forward strand.
CCAGATTGTCTGAAAAGACATAAAGTTTGTAAGAAGAACAGGAAAATCTGTTAATATAGTTTTGCATACTGAACCTAGTATCTATGGCTCCTGATGCCTTCTAATAAATTAAATATGGGCGCTCCTACTCAGGGTTTAAGGCAGTGCGCAGTCCAGCTTTCGTTTTTTACTCCTGTTTTTAAAAATTGCTTTTAATTTGTCTGAGATGTTACTTTTGTAATTACACACATTGTCGAACATGGGTTATCTATAAAAAATAAAAATAAAAACCCGAACAACAGGAAAATAATATGATTTGCTAATTTGCAAGTATTTTTCCACCAGGGTTGATTGTTGTCCTGCTGTTCCCCTGCTCACCCATTTAATCAACAGTATACTTCCCTGTCATGTGCATTTTCATATCAGTATGCTGCAAAATGAAATAAATTGTGTACAAGTTGAAAAAAATAAATGATAAATATTTATTTTGCAAACCTTTAAAATAAGCTTCATTATCAAAAGTAGTTTTTTGTTAAAAGTGGTTTCCTTTCCTTTTTTAAGTAATCATTGTTCTGATTATGCCTTTGTTGCAAAGTGGTGGTTTTCCACTTCTGCCCTCTGTGCGCAATTCCTCACACTACACCGGCCAGTGTGATCGATATTATAGCACGGGGGGGTCAGACTCCAGTCCTGGGAGGCCACAGTGTGCTCTTTTCTGTTCCAACAGTAGCTCTCGATTTATTCACTTTATGTAATTATTTTCTCTGGTAGTCTTCTCTAAGACATTTGCATTTCAGTTTTATAGCAGATAACTTAAAATAGTTTGATTACTCAAAATATTGTACCCACAGAACGTTTCAGAGTCTGGAGAGAAGTGTTAATTTCATCCAGTTAGTCATTTAATTAGACCGATTAAGGAGCCAAGAGCTGAGCTGGAATGAAAACCAGAAACAGAGTATAAAGAAACATAGATCAATATTTTTGTAAAATGTACATTGGGTACATACAGTATAGTCCTATCAGAAGCACCATCTCTGTATCCAACTGTCCATCCATCCATTTTCGTTCTATAGTGAGGAAGATATAATCTAGCACTTTCTATTTGGTCTTCTGCATTTTTCAGCTGACCATATACAGTGACTGCTAATATTATAAAGCTGTAGATTACTGGATGTCTGATAAGGGACCTTCATCTTATTCTGTGGTGTACTAAGTGCATAGATGCCATAAATTGAAATAAGTTGTTCACATAACATTGTGCAATAATGACATCACCTTGCGCTTCTAAATATACAGCACGTTGCTTCAAGCCAGGCAAATGTTGTCTTGAAATGACATTCAGCAATCAGTTCAAAATGTACAGTAGTCAAATGTCTAGTGTATCGCCATAGATTGACCTGGAAGATTGCTTTTGAATTACCTAGCAGCTGCTGAATAATGGAATAGCGAAGAACAGTGTAAGAAGCGAATGTACTTTGGAATTGCAGAAGTTCTGCTCTACTGGGAACAGATAAATGAAATGCAATTATCACATCACCTCTGCAGATTAAACAAAAAAAATCCAAGAAAAAACACACACACACACAACAAAAAACCCAACAATGCTTTGCAGTTGTTACACCATATCAATAACTGATAAAGAAAATGGGAAGTTATGGTTTGGTAGTGGTATTTATAGTCGTATGTTCTATATTCTATATTGAAAAACACCTTAAACAATTATTGCTGTGGCCATCTGAGCATGATAGAAGAATCACACACGCCAGGACAGCCAGTTGTTTTAACTCTGTTAAGTGGGATGTTAATGCTGTGCTGACCCTCTAGTTTAGGGTTCAGATGCTAAATGCGTGGTTTTATGCCAATGCTCTGTGTGTTGTAGGGAATACATCAGATCCGTGAAGATAATCACAAGTGAATAACTTTATCTATGCTATGAAGTCCAATGTGAACTTGTCTTTCCTGATTGGTGAGCTGCTTAAACTTCTTTTGATGAATTAATTTGTTTCCTATAAAAAAAGTATAAATGATTACTTGAAGATTCAAACTGAAGTGCTCAATATCTGCACTATTATTACTTATATAACACCTGTCAAATGACTCAAATGCTCTACATAATTGAATCTGTATACTAATGGGTGAAAAATTAGGATTATGATGATGATGATAATCTGTCTTTGTCATTTAAACATGATATTAATATCATGCCTTAAATAAATGCATATCATGTCAAAGAGGTAAAGTTAACAGAAATATCTTGCTGACCCAATTGAACTTCATTATAGTCCAAGTGGTTTCTCTCTCTCTCTCTCCTATGTGCCAGCGCAGCAAAACAGTGGGGCTACCCCCCCCCACAGAAACCTAAAGCTCTCGTAGGTTTGTTAATAACAAGTGAGACCACTGGAATGAACAATCATCACGTGCCCTTTGTTCCCTGTTAACATTATGCAAATTAAAATATGAACTGTAATCCACAGCCTCATTAAAAAAGGGTTTCCTGCACCATCAGCCCTGAAATCCATCCTCATCAATGCCGAGATAAAACCAGACAGATTAAAAGTGGGTCTAGCCGGCAACAAATATTGAAATTGCTCTTGTTAGAGACAGTTAGTACCAAAGAGTGCTGGATTTCACATGCACTGCTTCCACAACGATCTAGTTTAATTACAGTTAGCACAACGAGATACCAACAGTGGCATTTGGCTTCATTAATGCGATCCATACGTTGTCTAATGCGATGCTTTTTGCTTTTATTTTGTGGCACCAAACAAAAATCACTTCACTTCACTTTCTTTTTTTCCACCCCCTTCCAAATAAGATTTCAATAGTTATCCCAGTCATCTGCATCTGAGAAACTGGGCCATTTTAAGTAATTTAAATTATTCAAATTACAGAATGCATAATTCCATCTTGCCAAGCATTTTACATAAATTTTCTGATTTACCTTTCAAGACAGGTCCGTATAAATGCACTGACTATGCTGGTGGCAGTGTTTTTATGCCATCTAGCAAAATAGAAAGGGGTGGTGGGGGGGAAATGTCTGACAGAAGGCAGTGCCCCTCCCTGTCACATTTCAAATTCAAATCATGAGCACAGGCCCTGCTTTGAAGCTTGGCAGAGGATTTCAGGAGGTTTATAGCACTCACTTGCGATTTGCATTGGAAATGGCTTGTCTTTTAAAACCCCTATACAAGCAGAGTTTTATGTTTTGTGTAGTTGATATATCTAAGCCTCTATCTATAGGGTTATATGCATATATATAGGGTTACTCTAGGGATCATTATCTGCTTCTTCAGCAACATTGTTTTTATATTTTATGAATTCATGCATCATTCAGCGTCCAGAGCTCAATGGCTAGTATGAGTTGTGTGGCTCAAAGGCTGCTTATTTAAATGTACTATGCAGGTGTTAAAACTGTACAGTTCTAGAGGTGAACAGTTAATTTAAAGGCAGAAGTAGTAGTAGCTGGGAAAAAGGCTTGGAGCTCAGCCTTTTGATAGCAGACAAGTCTTTTAAGTGTCTTGTTTCAGAGGGTGTATACACAAGCAATTTGTATTGTTGTTTCAAGCTGACAACATGAAGCGGAAGCTAAATTGCTGCTGGTAACAAACACACAGTGAAGAATTGCCAATTATTTTAAAGCAGTTAAAGATGGAGCATGTTTGAAGTATCGTGGTGACTCCTATAGTGATCATTTGACACAAACTTGAGTCTGCTGTGGAAACTGTTAATGACTGTTTCAAAGACAATCTTCAGCTTGTCTTTTACCTGTGCTGTGATCTGCTTACTGTATTTGCAACCTGCCCTTTTTTTGGTTTAAATTGTCTACCTGTGTTTATAGTCTACACCTCTGTAATCACAAGCATCGCCTTGTGCCTTAACTGAAGTCTGGACAAATGCTCTATGAAGTATAATCAAGTGATTAAGAAAATGCATTTTCATTTGCTCAACAAACACCCAGTTGTCTTCGCAGAATGGCTGAAAACCGAGCAGGGGCTGATACTAGCAGCTGAAACTCAAGTGGTCAACTAGTGACACATGGCAGATTTGTATTGTCTATTTGACATCCAGAAAAAAAGTGAGTCCCATGAAAATACAGTAATGGGATGCCTAGACTGTATGCAACTGGTTATAACAAATGATATTTAGTTGTGCAAGTTTGGCAACCCCAGCAAAACATATCTACTGTATCTTTTTATCTTAAAATCTCATCTATCTTAATGATATAGAATGACTCCTGTTTTCATAGTTGAACAATTAAAATATAAATCAATACATTCAGTTCAGACACTAGTGTGTTTGGATTTGGGAAGAAAGTCTTAATCATCTTTTACAGGTCTGCTGTATTTTACAGCACAGTAATGGCTGGTTTCACAGACCCAGATTAGCACTATGGACTGCCCGATGTTATTTTAGGTCATGCAGTCCCAGTCTAGTGCTAATCAAGGTTTGTGAAAGCAGCTACAAAGGCTTTGAAATGCTCAACCCACAGAGTATAATACTCACACAGAAATGGCCCGCAAGAGCACCTTGCTTACGTTTGCTTACCAGATACTACTCGGTTTTTAAATCCATGAAAACGTAATTAAATCCACACTGATGACAGCTTTAAGCCACTCTTTTGCTGGCAGTTGATTAACTTTCAAATGGTTTAGATACATATTAATACTTTTTAAACAATAGCTTGCTATTCCCTGTAATGTCGGCTGCTGTTTGGGTGTGTCTTTTAATTCTACAGATACAGAGATAACCTGTTACATACACCATTGGGAACTTTGTGGTTTGTGCTTATTGCCGGTTTGTTGTGGTTCTCTTATTTGGTGCAAAAGACAGTGCCACACACATAGAAGGCCCTTATCTCCCTTAAGCATTGTCAGAAGACCATATGGAAAGTGCAATTATATCTTGACTGGTAACGTGTTAGATTTATATTTACTGCTAAACTGCTTAACCCTTTTTGAAGACATTTGTGAGCCATTAGGTTAAGATAATAGGTCAGCTTTATATAAAATGTTCCACACAGTGCAGGGGGGTATTCAAACTACATAGACTGCTTCAGCTTTGTATGACTGAAGAAACAGCTATAAAAATACAGCTGGGCCCCTTTGTGGTTTGCTGTATGGGCATGTCTCTTTTGTTTCTTCTTTTAATTTCATAACCATATTCATTTAGAAAATGGCAAAAGAGTCATCTCAGTACTGACTCTGAAGCTGCTGTAAATGTACTGGAGAAACATGTTTAGGGTGGCTGGAAGAACGTACCTGTATTATAAAGGAATACTAAATATTTAGTAGCTAATTAGTATCCACAAAAGTAACCATTACTTTTTCCCACTGTGGAACTTAATATTTAATGATTTAAGAAAGGTGCCCACTTGCAGTAGCGTTTTCATTTTGTCGGAGGTGTAATGTATGATGTACTTCAATTCTGTCCCTTTCACAAGACGCTCGCGACTGAAACCTCAACCCCAGGAATCAGACTTCTGAGCAGCGGTGCTTTCGCAAAATGATACAAAACATGTCACCGACAGCTGAGTTGGTCTTCCTTCTCTCAGAATGAATTACTGCATTAATGTATTACTGCAAACACTGTCCTGAGGTACAGGAGTGATCGTCCTCACTGGTGCATTTCCGTTCCGTTCATGGGCCAGGACTGAAAATGGCTTTCAGGTTTAGCCAGGCAGGTTCTCGGATAGGGGCCTGTGCATTTTTGTTCATTAATTTGTTTTGTTGTTTACAAACCGAAAGAACCAGTCCTGAAACCAGACCCTTTTTGTCATATTTTTCTCCTTCCTTATGTCCTTGTGTTTGTGCACCGGTGAGCTCATCTTAATAAGCATTTTGTGTCGCTCTTCATTTCACCCTTGATGCATCTCTTACATATTTTGGGAAGTGATGGTTCTGTTAATTCTGCCACTTCTCGTTTTGCCTCCGAAGCACCTTACACAAACATTGAAAGCAAGGCCATACTTCTCACTGCCTATTATTCATATGAATGTAAAACTGAGTGAAGGACACTAAACTGACGATAATTCCTCTTAATCAGGACTAGGAAAAATTTACACATGTGCACACACACAATTCTACATAGATTTTGTAAAGAATATTAATAAAAAATGTCCCCCCCCTCATTTTCTTTTACCATCTGTTTATCTCTGAAATGTTATTAAAAATCCACATTAATTACTTATCAGTAGGGTGCCTATTACTAAACTTTATTATGGAAAATCCATATGTAGGACTACTATTGATCTCCAGCTGAAGCATCCAGGCAATTCCTTGGTGGTGTTCGGCTCATTCCCTTTAAAGCTGCTGATGCTACTGCAGTGACTGTTCATTAAGATGCGTTTTAAAGGCAGGCTGACCTTGTCTCTGCATTTCTTGGAATAATTATTTGAAGCCATATGTTGGAGAGTGCATTTTTAAGTTCTGCCAAAAAAATTTAATCGGTAAAATATCTGTCAGTCGTTTCCATGAGAAGTTCAAAAGTAATACGAAGAGTTAATGATAATGCTTAGATTGCCGGATTTTACAATTTCTGCTTAATATTTCAACCCCATTAAAAACACATCAAACAAACCTCTTGTTGCTTTAGTGTAGACGTTTGTGCATTGAACATACAGTCTGTACGTTAAGTTAAACTTCAGATGTGGTTCTGTCTTCGTCTTCCTTCAAGTCTGTCCGAAACTTCAGTGTGCGGCACCTCCTTAAACTCTGTTCGGGTTTCCAGCTGCTGCACGGCTTTGCTTTGGTTGGACGCGAAAAAAGGACATTCTGACGCTAACCACATTTCCAGTGTCGTCATGTAGCCTGAACCCTGTGTGAGTGTGCGGAGGTTAAACCAGGCCTTTGAGTTTTGTGGCCGAGCACCATGGTTTTACATTCCAGGAGTTTAGGCCCACTTCAAATACAGCTTCAAACGAGGGGCGCATGCATCTCATACATCCATCGGTGTGCTTGAGAAGGATTGCACCTCAAATAGTCTTCATACTGCACAGTCCGGGAAATAGTTCCAGATGTGGGACCTGTGAAAGAGAAACCAAGAAAAGGCAGAAGCTGTGGATATTTTAAAAACTGCTGCTGTGTGTAAGTCTGTCAGCAGTGTGGTGCTATGTGGAATTGGGCGGGGGGGGGCCTGGTACCAAAGGCCTGTCTGATTAGACAAGTCTGGTTGGTTACGGCAGTAATAGAGGCTTCTGAGGTGTCCAGAACCCATTAGGAAAGGAAAGGCTGAGCTTTAATTTACTCCACGAATCACTGGTAGATGGGCTGACAAGATCTCTCTCATCTTCAGACCTCTAATGCACAGCTCCTAGCCGGGGACACCGCTGGATTAGTTAAGCTGCCTGAGTTTTATGCATCGGCCCACTTTAAAGAGTGCAGAAATCATCTGTTTTGGGAAACAATTACAGAGCGTGTATCCGTGTTTCTGGGAATGTTGGCTGACGCTTCCCAACATGTTACTGCAGTTCTGTGGGTTACATAACCTATAATTTTTCTTTCTGTGTTTAAAATCTTGAAAAGTCCATGACAGTAAAGGACGGGCCTGTTTTTATGATTTCCTTTCAGCACATTTTACATTATGTTTTGGGTTGTTATCGGGGGTCGTTCTCAGATGTGTTTTGTGACATTGCTTTTAGAACGTATATTGTGACAAGCACACTAACGTAAATATGTACAAGATTTATATCTTTAAAAATGCCTTCATAATGCTGAATAACCTTGTGAAATGTTACAAATATTAAAAACACACTATCAGTCCTGCAGGTTTAAACTGTTAATATTAATAGTTAATAACTTAACATGTTTTGAAGTTAATGGAAAACATCAATTCATTTTGAATGATTAATCACAAAAAAAAAAAATATATATATATATATATATATATATGATAGATAGAAACCAACAATAGCAAATTACATTTCTGCCTGATTAGAGATTGTTTTTTGTTTTTTTTAATAATGTAAACTCCCATTGGTCTTACATTGGTCATATATGTTACATCATTCAAAAAAAAAAAGGTGGCCACATTAATGACACAACAGTGACTTATTTTATAACTATGTGTAACTGTGTGTGTATTATACTGGCCCTGTGTGTATATTTATTTCTTTGATTGTTTATACAGATATAATTATGACAAAAAGTTCAGGTTAATGATGAGTTTGTAGAAGCAGTATAGTCGATGGGCTGGAAAACAAGAAAAAGATCCTTACCAGTGAACCCAAACTTTGCAGTCTACACTGTCTGCAGTGTTTGTTCACTCCTGGGGCCCAGTCTAAGCAGGGAAAACAGACCAGGCTGAAGTGAGAGATCGTTCTGTTGCAGAATGACATCCTCTAGGGACTGAGCTGGCAGGTGGATTCAAGATTGAGGCCTCTAAAGAGCAAAGCCTGAGCTACACACACACATACACTTACCTCTCACTTCTATCTGTGTCTCCACGTCCTGTAGTCATTCTCCTCTCAAATGAGAAGTGTGGAGCTCTGTTACACTTCCTGCCAAATGGGTAACAGATTTAGTCGAAGCTTTTTATTGCTAAGGGGATCTCAAAGTACATCACAAAATCCTGTGCTGAAACAATTGCACTGAAGCACAGGTGTTTTTCGAGCAAAGATACCATCATGCACCAGCACACCATTAACCAGACCATAACTCAAATGAGGCAGGAGGGCTAGGCAAGAGACGACTTCATTCAAATTAAATTAATAAAGAAAAAAAGCATGTACTCCAAGGCACCTGTGTAAGTATGTAAGTGCACTTGCACATACATAGATCTGGATTTAATATACATCTGCATGAACAGGAGAATTCATTATCTTTACCATTTCACGAAGGAGCACATCAGACGCATCAAACATCATTATGAAACCATGACAGTTAATTAAGAGATGCCCACTATATTCCCGTTACTTTGATGAGGCCGATAAGTGCTACAGGAAGTCACCGAAGGGACACAATGGAAGTGTCTGTAATAGCTTTGGTAAGTCTAATAACTGCTTCCTAGTACTTATGTTTTCTGTTTATGTGCTTAAAGCCTCATCTAGTATCTAACATCATTTGATGCCATCTGTTTTACCAGCAAAACATTTAGCATGTGAGTCCGGCAGAATGCAATTCAAATGTAAAATAAGTAATAAGGTAAATTCAGGTTTTGTATTGTTCAGATTAAACGCAAAAAACAAATGGTTAAAATGCTGCAGAAATAATTTCAGGGCCAAGTCCAGCCACTGAGAAAGAGGAACTGAGAGAAGTGCTGCAGTCAACAGTCTGCTCTGTCAGGCCGTTGAGTGACGTACAGGTTATTTTTACTTCGGTCTCCACATGCACTTCCATTCATTGAGTCAGCCATTGTTGTTTGACATGCACTCTGTGAACCTGGCCTTCGCAGACTGAGAGGACAGGTGTCTGGAGAGTGAGGACGTCTCGCATCACGATGGCTCCGCTGCCCTGAACTCCTCTGCCTGGATTTCGTTTGCTGTGACTCGTGGGTAGTGTTGGCCCGAGATGCTGTGGTGTTCCCTTGGGGGTCATGAATGACGAGACCCCTGAATCTCTTCATTCATGCCCCTCAGAGAACACCACAGCATACAATTAATCCTATTTTAATTTGCCACCTTGATTAGCTCTCTCCTGGATCAGAACGAGAACCTCATAGGATCGGAAAGGTTAAAAAAAACAAACCCCCAAAAAACTCATGGTCTTGCTCAGACTCTGAAATTGAAGGGAGTTTAAACAATCAGCAATTCAAGCTCACGAACAGCGCAGTGATGCTGAATAAATGCCTGACTTAATGAATTGCTATTCCAAATATTTACAGAGACGAAACAAGGGAAGGCTGGCATTCATTGGCAGCTGCTCTAGAGAAAACGAATGTCATAAACGTGATGTATGGGCCAGGTTTCTAATGCACTAGTGACATATTTAATGTGCTCCAAAGACGCATGCTTTGAGCTGGAGGTTATTAGCTGGTGCCGATCTAGTGCTGTACAAGCATATTATGGAGCCGCAGACTTTTGACTTCTTTTAAACACATACACGGAGGCCAAGGTCTAAAACCTAGCTACACCTCATTAATCTTTTATTGCGGCAATTTATTTGCTTGTGCTTAACAGTTAGGGGCTCTTCTGGCACCAGGTGGTGAGGTGCCAAGGCTGTGTTGACACAAGAGCTTCAGGTAGATAGACGCTCCCATGACAGTTATTGAACCATATGGATACTTTTGCCCAAATGTTAATCTCAGCCTCCCACTGATAATGTTACAACCCAGTGTAACAAATCAGAAATGCAGCTGCACAACCTAACCCAGGTCGCAATTAGAAATGGCAGTGGCCAGAACAGAGACCTCCATTTTCTCGTGTCTCGTGAATAAGTGGAGTGGTTTAGAAATTGTATTGTCCTTGTACTTTTTAAATGATCTCACTTGAAAATAATATACCAAAAAACGTAACTAAGATTCAAAGAATTTGAAAGCGTCCAGTTTTGAATGTTTGACTATTTCTTTCCTGTCATCAAAATGGTGCAAAGGTCATAACAAAGCCTCCCTCTTCCACTGCCCCTTAAAATTTGTAAAGTGTCTACTCTGCAATATCCCAGTTACATTTCAATACGTTATGTTTTAAAGCCAATCAGTCAGGCATAATCAATATGTTAATATCAATAGTATCTTGAACTCCTTAGCAGTTTATTGAAGTTGCTGTTAACCTCCACGAACAGCCAGATAAATATCTCGGCCTCTTGTGTAATTAATACGATCTCCACATATAAGCAGGAGCAATAGCTTGATTGATAGTGATTCAGTGGAAGAGAAATTGTATTAAAGCTGATCAGTTGTTAAATGAGTCCTGGAGTTTGTTTTTGTTTTTTTAAACCAAAAACATGCTTTGAATCTAGAAGAAGCAAATACAAATTTCCTGTTTCAAGCCCTGGACAAGTGCAAGATATAGATCTTCAGGTACAGAAGCTTCTTTTAGAATGAAACCTCACAGATTGTGCTGTTGTACTTCTTTGTACCAAAATAAAGTGAATTTAAAAATATATATATACTTTAAAACTTTTTCATATGAGCTATACTGTCTTTGCTAATTGCTTCTTATAATGTGTATGAGGAATGTTCTCCTTATTTATCAACGTATCTGTGACTACTGGTTAGGCTCTTGGGTTCTATTCTGAGCAACATTGTTACTGTGCTTCCTAGACATCTCAAATACATTAGGAGTGAGTAAGAAAGTGGTCTAAAGCAGGCCTGTTGCTGGTACTATGTATGGAAAGTAATGCTCAGAGTGTCATCAGGGCAGGTGTATCATATGCCAAGTATTCAGACCAAGCTGCTGAAAATTGTACATGTAAAAAGATACTTTAAGTACTCCTGGAACTCTGAATAGTTTTGCTTCAATTTTCAATTAATCTTTGCTTTTTTTAATGTAACTTTTGCTTTGTGGCTATGGTTCTTTTCTTATCCATATATAGTTTATTATTATGATTTTACTACACTTTGAAAGATACATTTCTTATTGGTTTAAAAATAAAATATATACAATAGGACATGGAAGACGCTTGTTTTAGGACTTCGCCATAAATGTAATTGCTGGGTTGGTTTTATGTGCCTGTGGTGATGAATGGCATCTGCAATATGGAGTATAATATTGATAGCAACTGCAATTGAAAGCCTCCATCTATCAGGAGAGAAGAGCTGGTATTGACAGGCAGAGAGCTCCGACACCCACGCACGACTCTACTCAGAGCTGCCCCAGACAGAGAGCCCGGGTGACCTTTTCTAGGATGAGAGGCCTATTCAGACACAGCGCTCATCATAATCAACCATGGCACTCTCATGTACTCACTGACACACGGTGATACACGCTGCCCTCCGCCTAACCACGGGATGACAGGGCGCAGTGCAGCGCGCACATTGTCCTGAGAGCAGCTCCACCGCGGCGTGCTGCCTCTAGCGATCGCTTTCTAAATGGAGAGAGAGGAAAGAAGGAAGGAAAAAGGGTTGCAGGAACCTGCTCCTGTTACTGGTCTCCAAATGAAAAGTGTCCATCTGTCTGAGGCTGTTTTTTCAGATCATTGCGCCGGCTGCAGCAGGGTGACGCCATATGCCTGTGTGTCCGATAGATGCCTCACACCCAGAAGGGTCAGGGCTGTAAAGAAGTCTTAAGATGCTTTTCACATTGACAGACACAGGTCCTCTTTAACGCGGTTGTGAAGGTGCATATGCCAGAGAGGAACTGTCATTAATTATCCATTAGCAGCATGCCTGATCTCAGAAGGCTGTAATATATATTTTTAATTACTTTATTTGATCTATGTTTATGAAGTAAGTTTAAGGAATATCTATCTTGTCTTTATTGGGGAAAAACACTCCTTTAAACCATAGCCTTTTGATTTGCATTGTACAGAATTTGTCATATTCCTTGAAATTAATAGTTGTATGTAGGTGAGACTTTAAGAAAACACAAGATATTTATAATGGGACTTTCAAGCAAAATCACAGCCAGTTTCTCCCCCCCTTTATCCTTTTTGTCCATCTCTGAAACATTTTAATTTAAAAAGCTCCAAGCTCCAACAAGAGAAATTACTAAATAAAAAAATTAAGTATTTAATGAAAAAGCATTATTGGCTATTATGTAATGCAGAATTTACTTTAAAGATATACATTTCTTAATTGAAATTGTGTGAATAAGCCATTTACTTAATACCAGAGACTAAAGCCCCCGTGGCTCCTTTCTGGTAAAGAAACTCCATGATTTATTTATTCATGCATTTATTTATTCAGCATGTCAACACAGTAACAGTAACAGCAGCAACAACAAAAAAACAAGACTATTGGAGGAGCTGTTTGCCAGACCTGATCTCTGTCGTATTCCCGGGGAGTGTATGACTGGGAGCTTTGAAATTATGGATGCGCAAGAAAGACAAAAAAAAAAAAAATACAGAGAAAGGAAAACCGTTTTTATTTATTTATTCGGTGCAGATGCCTCTCAATAACAGTGCTGCTGAACAAGCACATTTTGGCAAGGCTTTGGCTTGGGGAAATAATGAAGGTATCAGTACAAAGCCGAGCAGCCTGCGCTCCTCACAGTGACAATGGTGAAAGTGCTAGATTGCAGAATGAAAAGACGAGGTGCACCTGCCGACAGCCCGAGCCGGGCCGGCCCTTCATTACTGCCCATTGTTATTGGTGAAGGGGTGGATGATGTCACCGCTTATCAGGCCCAATTGGCGCCCCACAGAGTGACAAGTAATTTGCCTGCTGCTGATTCTCTCAGTAGGGTTTAATAAAAGAAATAAAGACAGACACTGAAGGAGACTGAGGTTTGTACCCATCCAGGGCTTCAGTTGTGCACGCCAATGAAAAGGGGCCCCTATCCCTACAATCAGCATGCATAGTAATGGTGAAGGTGTAATGAAACATAAGTGCACATTTAGGTAATTATACCTCTACCAGGTGGTGCCCTGGGGCCCAGCTTATGCGGAGACTGCTTGAGGTTGTGCAGCACAGACCATTGAGGCACCATCTGCTGCCTTCCCATCCGCTCATTAATTCCTCTGTCCCCCAACTCCTCGGACTCTGCGCTCCCTTTGAGAAGCACTTCATCTGTTTCTCTGCAGCAAGGGGAGAACAAAAAAAGCCTGATATATGCATTGTTACATAACAACCCAAATGAGGAATGATTCAAATGAGATTACCATTAATTGCAGTATGTGTATATACCTGCTTATTCATATACTTGCAAAGCACTGGAGATTACAAATTGAAAAGCTTTTTATTTTATTTTGTTTGTTTGTTTAGCGGGGAAGTAAAAAAAAAAAAAAACATTCTAGCTTTTAATGTGTGGATGCTTTTTTCCCTTTTTTTGTTATTAAAGCTTTTTACTTGACTATATTGAGTCGAATCTTTTCTAGTGGATTAGACATTTTTACTTTTACTTTGTGTCCTCGTATATATCCAGTTCTCCTTTCTGAGTTAGTAATGCCAATGGTTATTTTTAAAATAAAAGGTCTTCTGTTAACCCTATCAATGTAATGGAAGTTTATATTTGTAAAGGGTCTCTGATATATGTGTATCTAAACAACAAATCATGCTGCAACCATATTACTTTTTCTTTCTTCAGTTACTGATGATGTTATGTTGCTGCATTGTACCATTATGGTAGTTTTTGAGGTGTTATCATCTGTGTTAGTGTTTGGATGGTTGGACCAGGAAAGGAAAAAGTGTCCAGTTTTGCAAAGTGTTTCAACATATGTGTGCTGTTTATTTGAATGGCAGTATTATAGTCCCACCAAATACTTTGAACCGCTTTATAAACTGTGGCCATGCTTATTTAAGCAATGTTGCATGGGGAACACTATTTCTTTATCTACTGGTAGGGAAGAAAACAAATAACTTAATTAAATGTCATGTCTGTGAACTGCCGATAGATAGCCCGACATTTTGATAGGAATGATTAAACTCCAATCCTTTCTCACCTTCACTGTTCAGTCTAAAACCTGCAAATGTTGGCTGTAAGTTTAGAGCTTTGAAACGCTGTCTCAAAATATTTGATAAGCTCGCACCCCAAGTGTGTTTCTCGGGCAACGTGCAGTCCTGCCGCCTCAGTTGTCATAGTTTTAAGTTGGCTTGCTTCAGCGGCTCGCTGTCTGCCGGGCTCTCCAGTGAATTTCAGCAGCAGCTTTCGAAAGGCTCTTGAACGGGTGCAGTGTGTTAGCTCTGGATGATTGGTAGGCACCGGGTGAGAGGTCAGACTGCACTTCTAGTCAGCGGGGGGGCAGCAGTCTAGCTCTATCAGGCAGAGGCGGAGCCAAAAGCAGAGCTGTACCAGAAACAAGCCCTGGCTGTTTTGCTTTCATCTCCTCACAGCGCCTGAACCGTCACATAAACATGTTTTTGTTTGGGAATTAATGACTGAGGCACTTGGCGTCTGAGGCAAGCTGGGCAGGTGTATTTTTAGAGCACAGGCCTGGTCGGTCTCTGAACACCTGGCTGGTGAAAAGTGAACCTGCATGTGCTAGCAAAAGAGCCAGTATCAGCCAGGGCTTCTCTTACCTTCTCAGTGTGTAAGGAATGCCGGTTCTCTTTAGTAATTGAAAGTGCGTGTCAAGGAGAAAGGGGGTTGGTGCGTGGTTTTGTCTGAGCCCAAGAGGGGGTGTGCAGTTTGTGAGAGAGATTGTAGTCTATAGATGTGTTCTCTCATCCAACTTTCCAACAATGTGACCTTAATTTGTCAATGTAATGATTGTTCTCACAGGTCTAAGATTAATAATGCTGAGAGGTCTCCTTTTCTTGAATATAACTATAACAGTTCATATAGATAGAGATGCATCAATAGATTTTACTGGAGTACAGCACAAACTAAAGAGAAATGCATGTGCTGCCAGATTTGACAAATGACCAGAATGAGACCTATTTTAACATTAATTCTATGCTCAGAAAAACAATAAAACAAATGACCCCAAAAAATCTATCCTTTATAAATTACAATTTATGATTTAAGCAGGATTAACTTGATTACAGTTTAAGTAGGATGCCAAAACAGCGGTGTTGATATTGACTGTTTAGCAAGTTGGAGTCAGAACTGGTCAGAATTCCCATTGATTTGTGCTTTCTGTGTCTTCTGTGTCCATTGTATAACTGATAGAGTGAGTTTTTAATCTTGTATTAACATACATATAAATGCCATCCTTAAAGTGGGGGAAAAAAATAAACTTAAACGTACTACAGAGACCTCGCTGAATGGTTTGTTTCAGTTTGTTTCATACTTTGTTGAAGTAAATGATTCCCTTGAGTGTACTTCTAATTAAAAGAACAACAAAAATATTTGTTGGAAAGAGAAACAACAACCCAAAAAAAAAAAAAAACTTCATAGAATTGTTGCTGTTGCATAATTGTTTCTGTAGCCGTTTGTTCAGTCTGGCACTGGGTGCGTTTTGTCGAGTGGGGGATGGTACTTTATTTCTCCTGTCCGGTCAGTAGGTGGCAGCAGTGATCTGAAATAAGCGCTCGTGTGTTTGGCTGTGCCAAGTCTGGGTTCACATATCAGGCATCTGCTCGCCTCGGCTTTTAACCCCTTTATCAACGTAATGGTTAGATGTAGTTCCATTGAAAACGGACACAGTGCATTTCTTGTCTTACTATCCTGTCTTTCGTCATCCTCCTACTGTTTACAGTGCACACTGCTCCAAATTAATCAAGTCTACTCGTCTCTGTACTTCAGCCAAGGGCCCTGGTTAGTCCTAAATACATTAAAGCATTAAAGAGTACTACTGGCTTGGAGGTCAACATACAAAGTAACAAACCTTCTCTTAATTTGTTTTAAAATCTACATAGTGTCTTCAGATACTCAACCTTATACAATCAACAACTACCAACAAAACAAACACTCGTTCATAGTATGTTCAGGAAATGAAGTGGTCAGTGGATGTATAGTGCTTGCTGTATATTGCGAAGTATGGTTTCTGGTTTGGAGACCCACATTTCCAGGAAGTGCAGGGTGTATATATAGCCGGTCATCTTTTTAAAAATGGTAATGTGCAATTCTTTAAAAACACATTTCAAGGAGGGCACTTTTGTATTCGTACTTTTTTAGACTTTTTCTTAAGCATTCATACATATAGTATTTAAGCTATTTCCACATTATACAACATGGTTATAAGATACTAAGTTGCTCATATTTTGTGAAAGCGAGTCACATTTTCTGTAGATACCTTATATGAAAGTATTTGCTGGGAATGTAATAGTGTCAGATATGACACTTGATTTCTAAAACAAGGAACTAGCACTATACATACTTTTTTGAGACCTGGTGTTAAACCGTTTTCTCTACTTACCATTTTTTAAATTTGTATTCTCTTTTTGAAAACACTAGTACACATAAACACTTAACACTTGGACTTATATTCCAGTTTGAGCATTACATGTACATGTTTAATCTTTAAAATAAAACAAATAACTCTTAATAATACTTTAGAATATAAAATGACCCCTCATCATATCCTTTTCTCATTTTAGCTGAAGGAAAATATAATTGTGCCTGACCATCTTCTGAGTAAGACACTACAGATAGTTACACTTCTTCAAGCATCATTTGCTTGCTCTTAAATAAAATAAACTATTGAAACCAACGTGTTGTGATGGCACATCCATTATGTCTCCCACACATGTGCTTTGTAAAGCTATTATCGTTAGCAGCTGGTTCTGGGCTGCACACGCACAGAGTTGCTTACAAACAAAACATTGTTTTGTGCACACAGCAGATTTTAATTTTTTCTCTTCTGTAGCTGTGCTATGTGTGACTCATAAGGAAGTCCCTTTGAACGGCTTGTCTGACA
The DNA here is from genome assembly GCF_036373705.1 of Amia ocellicauda. NCBI lineage: Eukaryota > Metazoa > Chordata > Actinopteri > Amiiformes > Amiidae > Amia > Amia ocellicauda. Next base: position 6,650,200 of record NC_089867.1, read on the forward strand.
TTGAACCAAAGCACGGCTCCAGCTGAGAAAGAAAGGATGATGTCAAACGAGCATTCCACGCTTCCTACAAGCGTTTGTGCCTCATTGCCTTATTAGATGTACTGAACTTTATTTTTACAGTAGTTTTTTTTATATTTAAACCCTTCTCCACGTAGACCGAAAAGAGCTTTCACTCACATCCCAGACAGTATTTGGGTGCTATTTTCTCCAAGTATGCAAGCTTCCCCATGTGTCATATGTAATGTAAGAAAATACGGTTCAAAATAGCTCAGGACAAATACATTCCAGATGAGGGGTTGTTTGCCGAAGTGAAGTAGTTATTGAACTGGAAGTAAACGATCAGTGTGCATTTTGAGATCCATGAGATCGATTTGAATAAAGCAGAAGACGGAAAAAAAAATCAATGAACAAATGTAGGCTCTACTCCAAATATAACTTGTGTAATTTGACAGAAGTAAAAGCATATTCGAAACACATGTTCCCAGATGTTGCTCTTTTTTTTCCCCCCCGCAAGGGTTTTAAATAGAAGAGCGTTGCCCTCTTATTGGAGATGCACAATAAAGCCCAGACCCCTTGAGTGATGTATGTCATTAAGACAGCCTGTGCACCAAAAAGGCTATCAGGTGTCATGCAATAAGGCTGCAGTCTGAAGTTTTGACTATGAACGTAATGATTATTACAGCGCCGACTTTTTTCCACTCAGTTAGCCTTTCAGTCATGTGTGAGCTGCTTTTCCTGAACCTCGGCTCAATAAAGGCAGCCGCAGTTCATTAACGGCGGAGGAGAAATGAGCGTGGCAGCTATTACTGAACAGGCATCGCAGTATCGGGTGGCCCCACTGTAACGACCTCGTTCCCAGATACGGGCCTCCCAAATGATTATATATATATTATTTTTTTTACATAGTCTTATTCTTCTTTTCTAACTACCAGACTTTCAGTTATATATTGTTTTCCACATGAATAGCACAGAGTATATGGAATTGAAATGGATTCAATGATTGATAATCTTTCAGGAAGCATATCTGCAATGTTAATCAGAACTATTTATAATATTTCAAGCAGAGGAGGAGATTGAAGATGATTAATTGAAAAGATGATTAAGCTGCAACCTCTCTAAATAGGTTTCTGAAGCTTCTTTATTTGTCAATAGACCAAAGTCAACACCAGAGTTTGAGCGGTGGCCCATTCTCCACTTTGAGCTTTGGTTAATTTCCTCTTTTTACTATCCATGTGTACGTCACTTCTGAGGGGAGATCTCCCAAAACAGTGATTTATTTCAGCTCAAACTAACTTTTATTTGGTAATCACAGAACACATCAAATGTCAGACTATATTTGAAGGTTTTGGTTTGGCACGTCTGCACTCATTAAATCATCTTGCATAATAAAGTTAAATCTCTATATTTTTGTATAATTTCAATTTGCAACTGACAGTCCAGTCCATCATTTCGATTGTAATGTGACAGTCCAGTTTTCTGTGTGGCTCTGGGTTGATTTCTATGCAAATGAACCAACTTCACACAGTTTTTTTTACACAGGACACTGCAGATTTGATGGCATTTCTTTCTTTTGTGGGATCTGAAATTAAAATACAGCGGACATGTTACAGTCCATGCCCAATCTGTTCTTCCTTGGGTGCTAGAATATCTTTCAGGTCTGTTGTTGTACGTCTGATATCTCATTCAACGATCATCATATATAAATTATCATATATTTTATTTATTGTTGAAATATGAACCTCTGAAAATGATTCAAGCAAATTAAATTGTAACTCACAGCTCTGCTGAAAGTGGCCTTTAAAAACTGTTGTCAATACAAGGACTATTTGATAAAGCAGACTTTTTTTTTTTTTATGTCGTCCTGGCAGAAGGTGATTTTTCAGTAAAAAGTAATGTAAAGTAATGCTTTCTTACTTGCATTATTCCTATTTATGAAGAAGGCCCTGTGATTGAATTATATATTTTGTCTCTTATTTGTAATTTATTGTCAAAAGTGTGATTAATGTCTTGGTTGTTGACAGAAGAGAGGAGAGAGAGGCTATGCGGACAATTTGAGGCATTCTGGGACATTCCTTTATCTCCCCTTTCATGCTGTGGGCCTCTTTTTCTTTTTTCTTTCCTTTTTTGAAAGAGACAAACATGTCGTGTTCAGGTGCTCTCTGTCAGACTGGGGCCCCCAGCTCAGACGCGAGCCTGCGATGTTACACTTCTCATCTGTATACCTGGCTGACAAGCCAGGCCGATCACTTGCCAATTAGCTTCACTCAGATTGTGTTGTTGTCTAATCTCAGTGACAGAGCAGGGCAGAGGGGGTGCACAAGAAAGTGGGTGTGACCCGGGGAGCTCTTCCACCGAACAGCTGCCGCGCTGACAGGCTTAAACAAAGGTCACATTCTGGCGTGTTACCTGCCCAGTGGGCCAAGCAGCAGGTGCAGGGGCTTTCAAACGCTATTGTCCTGCACCTGCCTGAACTCAGGTAAGTATAAACAGCTGCTGTCGGGGAATTGCCTTACCTCCAAGGTGGGACTGGAACAAACCCAAACATGCCACTCTTTTGTCTTGTTTGGTTTTCTTGCCATTGTGTTCTACCTGCTGCTTTCAAACCACATACAGTACTCGATGACCACTCCCGCCAGCTGGATTACTTGGGTGGGTGGGGGGGGAGAGAAAAGGAAAAATAGACAAAACTGTCCTGTAATGCAGTGAGTAGAATAGGGAAAGGTAATACGCTTTCTTTAAGACTGAATCAACGCAGGTAATACCAGAGTCTCACTTTTGAAAGGATGTCGGCATTGTAGATAATAGGTACTGTTTGCTTGTGGGAGCTTTTAACTGCTGTAGAAGTGGCAGGTTCTGAGCTGGGCCTTTTTCCTTGGCGCGCCACATGTAAGAAACAAAAGACCTTTAAAACGTCCTCAATTTGCAGTGAACTTTATTCATTCTGCAGCGATTTTTGCTTTTGTTTGTTTGTTTTCATTGTACATTTGAAATGTATAGATTGGATGCAGAATGCCAGTTGAAAAAGAGCATTGCGAACAAAAGAAAGTGTTAAATAATTAGCTGTCGTGAGTCTTCGTTAACGAATGGGCTTATTATCATCGGCGTGTGGGCAAGATTAGTTTCCTTCCCGCGTATGTTCCAGAGAAAGTTCCTTAAAAATAAAAAATAAACTCTGCCACTCCATGGTCTTGAGAGCGGTAGCCTAGGTTCTGTCGTAAGAGGCAAAATTGTATACATATTTTTCATATGCAAATGTATTTTAATGAGATCCATAGTTAATGAGATGTTGACAGGGCACCAGTTCAGAATGCCACATCCACTTTGATGTGTTCCACTGGCACTGTGTGAAAAGGAGAGCGAGCAGCCATATGACAGGAGTATAATGTAAATCACCCTCCCTTGTAACTGAACGCTATTCCAGGGGATTTGTACTCTTGCTTTTGTCTATGGCTTCCATGTCATTGCTGATCCCTCCATTTAAAAGCTGCTGCAGTAAAATCACATGTTGGGTGATTAAATCCAGTTGCTCCTGAAAATCCAACTTACCTCTCTATAAAATTAGTATATTATTACTACTACTATAGTTAATTACCACTAAATAAATGTATGCAGTATTATTTTTTTCTTTATTTTTAAAAGCAACTTTGTCCAGCATGGTTAAATAATGTAATATGGGTTCCCCTACATTTTGGATTTATTTGAATTCACAGAGCTGAAAACATCTAAAAACTTAAAAATAAAGAAATGAGAAGAGGCAGGGAAAATGTAAAACATGTAAGCAAGCAATTACGTAAATTAGCGTGGTGTATTAGGCCTTTGATTGTTTATTATTTATCAGAGAAGTTATCCCACGGTGACTTAACATGGTTTAGCCATTTAAAAAGCAAAATTGTAAAACAACTTAAGAAATTGTGGCATCATTTAATTCCATGGCATTTGTGTTGTTTCAGTTACTTATTCTTTAACACGTATTACCATTACTGAAAGTCTTAACTTGTCAGCTCTGCATTTACCACCCAAGAGCTTGTGTGTATAGGCTTCAATGGACCGCCATCTTGTTTTCATTGTTGTTTCTCTTGTTATTGTTGTTGTTGTATCCTGTCAGTGTTGGAGCTGCCCCAGTTGTGTTGGTGGTACCTCTTATATCCAAGCTGTGCCTTAGAGCTTCAAAAACTCTCCTTTAAACATTTGAAAACTTCAGAAGTACATCTGGAGAATCAGTACAGCTGTCTCCACTTGACTCCTAAGTCATTCCCGCTACCTGAGAGCACAGCGTAGAGAGAGTCACACACAGGGGCTGTTTATACCATCGAGGGGAGCTGAACCAGCAGCCCCCGTCTGATTTGCCCCTGAGGAAACATGACTTTCTGGCTGGGTAGAGAGATAAACTAGCACCCCACACCTTGCCTGCGTGTGTGGACTCTGTACGATACGGGTCTTTTTAAAATGGTGACAAGCATCTTTTTTTTCCTGCAGTTTTTGCGGATAAGAGGAATAGCAGGGTGCTGGAAAATTAGTTTTGAAAGCAGTTTCTTGAATTTGGCAAGTGAAATTCCATTTTGCAGAGTCACAGCTCAGTGGCTCTCATTTGAAAATAGCGGCGGCAGCTTACCTTAAGAGTGGAGTGGAATCGAGTGTGTGTGTGTTGGGGGGGGGGTGTCTGACTTTCATCTTCGGCCTTTTATTATTTTATTTTTTTACCAGTGTTAGACCTCCGTAAGCCAAGCCACCTTCCTTTAATCTTTCCTGAGTGTTTATGCTTGCTGAGGTGCTTGGCTGGAGATGAGTTGGTGAAGTGGTTTTTGTTCTGGGGCAAACGAAGCTCCAATAGGCAAGAAATCATGAAGTACTGCTGCAAAGAAGAGCTATATAGCCTATGTGCTTTAGCTCTTCAGAAAATGTCCTTTTCAACAGACTTGCTACCCTTCATTGATATGCAGTACTTTGCCCTTGTATAACTGCAATGTGTTTCTGTTCAACCCATGAGAATTAATTTCTAAATACTCACTTCCATGAGGGTCTAGGCGTACAATAACAGTATAAATGTATAGAATAAAATAATGGCTTTTCAATGCTTTACTTTGTTAAGCTTTAACAACATTTCAGCAATGTTTCTTGGAACTTGCTTGACTATTCAGAGTATTCTTTTCAATTTAGATTTGTCACTTTTTATCTAAAACCTTTCAGTAGTGTAACCTTGTAATTATAATTAGTGTGCGTCTGTGTGTATAGATTTCTCACTGGCAGTATTTGTGAGAGATACATGTGTAACACATTAAAAGCTATATTGAGCCTTAAAGTGAACACGTGCACACACAGGTATTGAAATAAAAATCTCTATTAGTCTTAAAGGATCTCCAAGCATACATGTTCAGTACAATAACAATTCAATCACTTAAGGAAAAACATTTTTTATTCCAATGTTTCAATTTTCTCTTAATTCTTTGCGTCTCCCAATGTGTGCAGCCCATAGATGTCAACAGCACCCATGAGTTTCAAATGGCCGAGCCACTGATATAATTGTGCATCATCAAAGGGCTCAAATACAGCAATTATACACAGGTTCAATTAAACACATCCGGCCTTTCACCTGTGTAACAAGCACTTACAGAATTAACCTTACCTTCACATACTGTTGTTATCTAATCATCATTAATAAGAGACATACACCATGTTATAATTATTCTCAAGTGTAGGAGGGATGATGATTATTTTTTAATTCTATTTTTAAGGGTGAACCTTTTACAGTAATTAGTCCACAAAAAAAAGTGTATTTTAATTGTATATATGATTGGTCCCCTGATTCTTCAAAACTGGCATTTGATTACGTAATTTACGTGTAACACATGCCCACATATAGACAATCATTTTCTTTGCGGTTTGTTTTCTTCTTTCATAATTGCCCACACCCACTCCTATTGCATGGTTCTCAATGGTGAAGTGTGAGTATGGTTCTTATAAGCTGTAAGAAGCATAGCCAGTCCAATGGCTGATGCTTCCAGGAGTTTGATAAGTGTTTAACCCTGCAGCTCAGATTTGACAGGTGGTTTCTTTAGTCTGTCGGCTCCGATTGAAATCATTGAGGCCTGGTTCTGTCACTGTGCTAGACTGTCACATTAAACAAGCGACTCCCTCTTGTTCTGTTTGTCCCTCAGCACCCCCCATCTTGATTAAATAACCTCACTCAGCCACTCACTACAAAAAAAACAACGACCATAAACATCTAACACACCTGTTAATAAACATATGGTATCTTCAGAATGTATCCATACCCTTGTGTAACTGTGTACCCTTCTGTAAAAGTTGATTTAGCAAGAATATGCAGATGTATGCTCACTGTTCTTCGATTCCAATAAAGCCTTCTACCTAACTTTCCATCTTGTGTGTATCAATAGCCTTTCTGTGAAACAAAAGTTACATATTTTTCTAAATATATGTTCTTCAGATAGATTCAAACCCTGGCAAACTGTACTTTGGCTTTGATAACATGGAAATGCTTTCTTCAGCTGTCTATCAGACCTCCAGAAAATTTTTGACCAAACGTTTTGGTAAACATTGTGATAAAATATCCTGATGTAATTTGCAATCCATACATCCCTGAATTTTAACAAATACATTAGGTCAAAAGGCTGACAAATAGCCCCAAAGCAAAACAGATCCACCCCACACTTCATGTGGGGTATGACCTTCTTTTCAACATAATTTTCACTCTTTTTGTGTGCTAATAATTTATGTGCAGTCTGCATGTCCAAACAAGCTCAGTTTTTGATTTGTCCGAACACAAGTCTCGGTCCCAGTTGAGTATTTCAGATGCAGCTTCAAGTCTCTTCTTTTTAAGCACGCAGACATAGCGGAAGCAGGAATACAATCTGGTATGCCGAAGAAACTTGATGAGAGAGCTGAACGTGATCAAGCAAATAGCCATGAAGGATGGCAGTAAATTCCCAAGCCTTATACACGCAGAACTTGAAGGAAATCGCAGTCTGTCACACCTCCCAGAGCTGGGTCTGTCTTGAAACGTGCAGTTTCAGAGACAAATGAAAGGAAATGTTTTTGGCTTCTAAATTGCTAGGGGGTGAAATCCAAGTCCGATGTAATTAATAAAAATGAGTGTCTTAAAGATCTGAACAGTGATAGAGTTTTGATATACAGCCTGTTTGCTTAGAATTACAGTGAACATGGTTCATATTTAGTTTTTTTGTTTGTTTGTTTGTTAGTCTTGGAAGACACAAACAAAGTTGAGATCACGTGGATTCCCCTGAGAATTGAACCAGTCGGCTCCCTAACACATCCAGGCTACAGTTTCAAAAGGTCATCCATTTCATTTTCCAGCCCTGCAAAAGAAATGTACCTCTTGAGTGGGAAGCAAAGAAATCACGAGTTTCAGAAAGTTTAATGGATAAAGTACTTGGTGAACCCTTGTGTATTGGGATATAATTTTCTCAGCAGGCCTTTTTTAAATTCATTTTCTTTAAGCTTTATATGTGTTTTTTTTCTTCTTTGATTTAAAACGCGTATGTTTTTGCTCGGTCTTCCCAGGATGTGTGGGTAGGTCTGTGCAGTATGTTTTTGTTTCAGGGTGGAGATCCCTGTGCTGGAGCTGTAAAGATCAAAGTAGTTTGGCATTTAAAATAACTCCTGCTCAATTGAAAGGCCAGCCCTGCTTTACAGCTTTGTGTTTTCAGGTCCTTCGTTTTAAAAATGCTAGTGATAAACTAAGTGTGATGCCTTGTTGTGCCACACGGTCAGATTTTTCCAAGGGAAGAGGGGAAAAAAGTGTTTAAACTCTTAGCTAATAAAACACAAGCTATTATTGTATAGTTCTACAGTCCTGGGCTTGATACAAACATCATATTACTGGGGCATCAACACATGTAAAGAATTCCGTCCTCTTTCTAGCAATTCAACTCCAATTGCCAACCTCTGGAAAGTGATTAATTAACATTGTCCTTACATCAGCACAATTCCATAAATGACAAAATCCATGTGTTGTAAATTACATTAATTACTTGTCAGTGTGGGCTATTGTGATTAAGCTGCAAATTTGGCTTCAACTTTGCAGTTAGTGATTGCTCCCCAAATCCCCGAATAGCTTGCCTCCTCAGACTGAGAGGACGTATGTCATAGCCATGATATATTGCGTCCAAGTCTTTTTGACTTCTGTGTTCATGATACAGATTACAATGTGGCTGAGCAGGAGACTCTAATATGAATCTCGCATTGATAAAAAGGGGGGAAATGTCCTCGCCATAGCTGCTTAGAGACAAGTCACTGGCCTGTGTAACAGATAGTATGAGATTACCAGCTCTCATAGGATTAGAGTGTTGGATTGGCAGTACATTGCTGTTTGTTATTGCTTTAAATGAAATAAACAGATTTGTGGTTTTTGTGTTGGTTTTAAGGGAAATCGTCTCATATGATACATGTTTGCGTGTCTGGTGTGTAAAAATGTGGATTGCGGGTTAGTGATGCGAGAGTCATACAGTGGTACAAGAACATGCCAGCTCTGTTCAGGTGATTCCTGGTGTAGCTCCACTTGACATGCCTGGCAATGCGGGCCCGTCTGGAATCGGCTAACCTTATCCATCGCGACAGACGGGCCCATCTCCACGGCTCAGAGGATTCCTTTCCCACCGCCTGAGGTAAAGTGGTCCACCACCTCCCATAATGCAGCATCCCCTCAGTGTCCCTTTCAACATGATGCAATGAGAGTTGCTCAGGAAGTTGTGGGAAGTGGTAGCTGCTCACACTTTGTAGAACCAGACGCTAATTACCAAGGCAGTGCTGCCTATTGATCCGTCCCTAAAGGTCTGTATAGATTAATTTATATAACCTTGAAAATGCTGAAATATTAATAAAATATGACTTACCTATTTGATCAGTAGACAGTGCTTACTGTAGGAGAAGACTGAAGATGTGTATTCAACATTTTTCTGGCTGTGTATCTTATATGGGAAAACCACACTGAAGTGTTTTATTTTAACTCCTGAATTATGTGGAGATTTGAACACCTATCGCCTTAAAGAATGGCAGCGCCAGTTGCTGTGGTCCTAGTGGCTTCAAATAGGCCTGTCTAGAAACCAGCTAATCAAGAACAAGGAAACACAGGGATTTTCCAGTGTTCAGGGGACCGTTTAATTGAATCAAATTCCGTTGAACCTGAGAAATTAATTTTGCAAGTGCACTGCTGCTTCACCATCAAATGACCAGGATGTTGCATTAAATCTATAGAAAACACTACTTCCACACAAGGAGCAGTCTCTGAGTAATCCAAAACACCCGGTGTAGATGCCTTTCAAAGTTTGCTTTCTGTACAGTACTGAAACCTGCAACTGAGCTCTCACACATGGACAGCGAGTGAGACAACATTGAAATGGCAACTTCATATGATTACACAGTACTACAAACTGAGACACAATATCATCTTTATCAAAATGAACCTAATTATTATCTCTCATATTATCCTTGGCAAGAAGCCACACAAATTGTTGGCACTGCTGCCATTTGATTTTTATTTTATTTATTTTTTCATTCCTGACAGACTTATTACTGGAAAGCCTAAGGTTAATTGTTTCCTATCCAACACTTCTATAATGACGGTTGCAGCAAAAACAAATTTGTTTCAACAAGGAAAGCAGCATAAAGGCCTATAAAGATTAAAAGATTAGTGAAAAGAGCAATGGAAGAGAAGGAACATTAATTCAGCCCTTGTATGTGCTAGCAGCATTAAGGATAATACAGTTATGCTTTGTGGAAACCCAGACAAAAAAAACAAACCACAATATAATATCAAATATGTAAACTGCAACAAAAGCATTTTTAATACTAAGGTTACTTATTAGTTTCATTCATTTAAGGAACAGATAATGTTCTTGATTTTTTCATTAATTTCTATTACCATCGTTGTACTTTTTGCCAGAGTTAGAGATATTGTAAATGCCAGAACTATGCATGAATTAATGTTTAACTTTATAAAAAAAAATAAAAAAACACACAATCCCTCTGATAATTACATCCTTTGCCAGAGACAAAATACAATGTCTTAATTAGCATTGCCTCAAATTAATTAGCACATACTGATGCCCTTTCCTATATTGCATTTGACATTGTTGCTAAACAGTTCTGCTTGGCTTTTGAGACTGCAGTGCAATCCATATATTGTGTACTGTCTTCATTTGGCAAAGAAAAGAAGGCAGGTGCATCAGATTTTGGCAGGGGTGTGGGGGGGGATTAAAATAAGTTTGTTTAAAATAATACTTGATCTATATGCTGTTAATATGTGTGAAATTGATGGTTGCTCATTTGTTTCTCATTTAGATTCAAAGGAGGATGTACTGAATGTAAACTTGCTCTCTTTCTTTAACTTTTAGTTGCACTTTATCACCGATATGAAGAAATGTGGATGCAAGTGTATATCTAATATACAGTGTCTATAGGGACTGGTAAGACTTGGGGAAAGTGCACAAGGTGATGTGTGTTTGAATTCGGGGAATAAGGAATTCAGGGCACATTCTCAGCCTTACCATTTCAATGGTAAAAACCCTGACAAATTTACTCTTGTCCGTTTGCCTGCGAAATAATTCAGGGAGTCCATGCAACACAATCACAAAAGGTCTTGCGGTTACTTCCTTATCAGGCTTTCATGGTGTGATTTCAATCAGGCTTTATAAACCCAGTCAGTTCTTCTAAGATTATTTTTGATGCTGGGCCTGGTGTTAATGCACCCTAGAGAAGCTGTCGAATATATTTTAAATCTAAAATGTGGTGAAGAAAGGCAGACAGAGGTATACTTTTCTGTCAAATCCCCCTCTCAGAATGTTATAATTTATTTCACTTGGGGAAAAGGTGATTCAGGTTCTTAAAGCAGATGACTTACTTTGAATGGAAAGCATAGTCTTTTTATTCCACTGACAAACTCGGACTGTGCTGGAAATGCAACTTCAACTGACATAGAATAATTAGTTTTTCCTTTGTTTCCATGGATTTATTTATTTATTTTGTGTATGTATGTATTGTAAAGGTTACCTTCATACATATATGTATTTCAGATAGAGGTTTCAGGCACATACTGTACCAGAAACTTAATAAAATAAAAAACATGACTGTTGTATCATTTTGTGTGCACGGCCTTACATAGAGTTATTACTTGAAAAATATACACCATTGAGTTGTATCCTCTAGACCTCTTAACTACCAAGTAATTAGACAGTGTAGCATTTCCGTTATTGTCTACAGTGTTCTCAAGGGAAACGATGGTAGTCGAAACAGCTGCACAAAGAAGTTTTCAAGTGAACAGCATATTTTTCACATCTTAATGCTTTACACTAATGTGTTTTAAGATAAAGAAATAAACATCCGACCCAGTTTGTTTAACTTAAAAATGAAGACTCGCAAATACTGCATTTACGCTGCAAGGTCAGACCTTTGTCGGCTTTGGTCTTCGATGAAGAGGAGTTTTTATTTATCTTAAAGGGTGGTTAGACAGCAGTTAAAAAACACACAAGATGCATAATGAATGTGTTTGTTTGCCTGGGACTTCAATTCACATTTGCACAAATTATGTGTAGATCTAAAATTAAAAGTGATGTATTAGTTCTTGACAAATACAACCGTTAATGGAAATCTTTTTGAAAATGTCATCGTTTTGTTATTATTTTTCTTCTTCTGCTTGGAGGAGTTCCCTAAAGTGATGCTAAAATGATGGGGGTGTTGCTTAGAGACACTTGCATTGTGTGTGAAGCTTCCTAAGGCCGGATACATTTACACTGCAGTTAGGATAGAGGGAGGCCACCTCTTGAGCAGGCCGTTTTTAGGTATGTGCTCTTTTATTCTACACTGGTTGTTTCAAGTAATGATAAAAAAAAGAAAAAAGAAAGATCCTTGTTTAATTAGCATCTTCAACATGACTCTATAATGTATTTAGCCCTGTTCTCCAGCTCAGGGGGAATCTGCCTATAGTTTAGTTTTACTTCTCTTGCAGGCCTTGTCCTCTGTGCTGTAAAATTAAAAAGTGAAATACAACTTTCTATCATAAAATGCTAATGTCAAATTCATCCCAAATGACCAAACTCAGACTGGGCTGTGGAAAATGTAAAGTAGCTGTAACAGTTTTGGCCCACTGGATAATCCCTCCATTACCAAGCAAGCAACTAAACAAAAGTCCCGTCGTTTAGACCTGAAATGTTTCTCTTGCATCTGAATGACTGTTCTCCGTTCTGCAGCCTGAGTATGAATGGCAGAACAACCTGCAGCCACCCTACCTTAGTTACTATTTGCTTGGGCTTGACCCCATACAGAATCGGCCACACAAAGCCTTCCTCGGTCCAGTGGTGCCCTGTTCCCGAGTGGGTTTCCATGGCAGCAGCAGTGAAGGTGAAAAGTAAAAGGTTACAAGAGATCGCCGGGTTCATCTTGGCGAGTACACCCACTGAATGTTGAGGGATAAAGGGGGGTAAATGTCGATACTAGGAAATCTAATTTGCAGCTGGACTTTTTGTTCATTTTTTTTCTCTCTTTCTCCCCCCCCTCTCTCTGAGCCCTATAGACAGGGTACCTCAAACAATCCTGAGCCTTTTTAAAGCTGCACCTTGGAAATTGTGAGCTGGAAGCTTAAGGATGAAAAGATACTTCCCTCTGAATCAAGAAAGAGGCTTGGAAATGTGTGTAACCTTGTGAAGGGAAAAAAGAAAAGGAAAAGAGAAGCCATCTGCAAGTGAAGAGACATTAACGGACACTTAGTGCTGCAAGATGTTTCCAAAAGAAAAGCAAAAGCATTCATTAAACCTTGCCTTGGGAGAAAAAAAAAAAAAAAGGATAGGTGCTTGACTTAGGTTAGGCACTGTTCCTTTTTCCTCTGCGTTAAGCACATTTGCCATCAGTACAGCGACAGTCTTTACAAAAGAGTTCCTCACTCTCCCAGTTGATATGCATGAAATGAAACAGAATTGAGAAGTAATCAAAACAACAAATGGTCGTGGGTGTGCATTGCCTGTTGAGGTTCTGCGTTTTTGTCGCTGGAGTGTTTTGCGGTCCGGCTCTTCGGCAGCATATGAAAAATACAGTACAACCTCTGCCACTAAGTGCTCCAGGGGAGCATTAGAAACACAGGAAGCGCAATGTTAGGAGACTGCTAATTTAGGAAAGAATTAGGTTTGTGTTTGTATTATTTGCTGCTTTAATTACAAACTTTGCATGCACTAGTTCTTGATAACATGATGAACACCCATACGTCGGTATTTCAATATACAGTATATTAGTCCAAGCCAAAATATGGAAGAGTGGTAAAGTATGCAGATTTTATGTCCCACATTTGCACCTGATCTAAATCTGTGGGCATCTATGATCTATGAAGCCCTGAAGAACTGTGCTAAACCCTTGTTATCCGTTTGTTTTATGGAGTGCATGAGTGCTACTAGCATGCCTGCTCTGTGTGATTTAGAGTCCACACTAACAGTTTTCTCTCTAAATCCCCTGCGTAGACACAGACCACATTGCTAGATTCTTACTTAGAAAATCTGGCAAACCTCACAACAGCATGTACAAGAGAGTGTCTTGTTTTTGGAAGTCAAATGTACATATTCTACCTTCTACATAGAAAGGCAGAGTATCATCAGATAAAGAAATAAAACCGCAACATTCGGGAGTAGTATTTCATTTTCTATTTTGTCCCCCCATTTCCAGGCATAGGATTTCTCTCCAAAGTCCTTTTCTTGCCATTTGCCTAAGTCCTGTGTGTAGCTAACATCAAAAAAGATGATGACTGTGGTATAATAATTTTAAAACAGCATAGACTGTGATGGGGTTGATGCTGTAGAGAAAAGCATTCATTTTAATTAAACACATAAAAATGAAACTGAAAAACCACAACAATTTGAAGTTGCGGCCGAGGTTTTGGATGGATTTCATTAAAAGGAGCGTGCACTGGTTACAGCACACACAGGTGGACTCTCTAGGTCACATATTTGCAATAATGAAATGCGTCAATCACCCCCCCCCCCCACACACACACACACACACACACAAACGCACACAAACACACATATACATACTTTCTCATTTTTATTTTTCTGAATCTTGGGTAGCATTAATTCTTCTGGGGAGATTTAGCCAGACATCTGCAAGTCCTGAGGGGTCAGGAAAGCACAATATAAGCTGTTGTGAGCACGTAAGCCCCTTTGCTATTGTGACAAAATTGGAACAAAGCTGAATTAAGTCTTCAATAGCTACTGGTTGTTATTGACCAGAGGTAAGGGCTGGTAATGGGGGAAACTGCCTGACATTTTATCTTCTATCCAGAAGCACTAAATGTCACTACAGCTTGGTGAAAGATTTGCGCTTGACTGAACGGCCTTTTGCCACGTATGTCAGGTCGTTATAACGGGACCGGCGTGATTGGGAGTTAGGCCTCACGGAGCATCAGTGCTCTGTGCTGTGGAAGGTCTGCTAATGTGTCCTGAAATGTCTGTGATGACTTGTGCCTCATTTAGTACCGTGTCTGTAGTCCCTTCTGCAAACGGGTCTGTGGTGAGAGCAGACACATATGGCAAGATGAGGTCTGATGCACCAGTTTTTTATTTAAGGATGCTTTATCTCTTTATTCTGAGGAATAACACAAAACAAAAACATACACATTTTATTTATGTGCGTGTGTGTGTGAAGTTATTGCCTCTATATATGTAATTAATATGCTTTTAACTCACAGAGAATGCTGTCCTTGCACACAAACACAGCAGACTCGCACTGTGCGCCTGCGGTGATGCTGTCACTATCAAGGTTCAGTTTACCTTTGTTCCCGAACTAGCGCTGTGATATTTCCCCTCTTATCCTTGGTCAGAGAAAAGCGATGTCAAAGTCCTCTCTGTGTTTTCTAGCAATATTGTACTTATAAATGCAGCATTGTTGGATTGCAAAATAACTAAAGCCACCGTTGAATTGTATCAAGTCTATATCAAAGGTACTTATAGTAGGGGTAGTGGCTACTCTGTATGTATGTCAGTGGCAATCAAGTGAGTTTGGTACTCATTAAAGACCAACTAGCTTTTGTTCATGCTAATAAGGTCAAAACATGCATAAGTAGAATAACCTTGGCAATGTCAGGAATATGTGTTCATAAAAGACATTAAAAATCTTCAAACCATTTCTCATACAGGTTTTCACTGCTGTTTATATCAAAAAAGCAAAATATATGTAATGAAATGGTTTAATGCAAAAGATAAATGGTTGATTTTAGTTCTATTAATGATTCCTTTTTTTTCCACCCTCTCTCTCTCGCTCTCCCTCTGACATTGTTCTAAGCCAGTTTAATGTTTTAAACACAAAAATAAAATATCAATATATGCATTTTAGTTTTTCGGTGTTGAAGTCTAGCAGAAACAGCCATTTTAAGAGGTAAAGAGTTCAGAGAATTCAAACCGAAATGACTCAATGTCTAGCATAATTTAAACAAAGTGGTGCATATATCTAGAATTACATGCTACTTCTGGCAGTGTTACTGTTATGTCAGTATTGACATCACATCCACACTAGTTTCTATTTATTTCACTTTAGCTTGTCTAAATACAAAAAGATGAACTCATGTACTTATGGCAACAGTACATGTTTATGTTGTCTTTGAAGTAGGCTGACTCTGGTTCTCAAGTGGTCTGAATGACACCGTGCTGTGTGTAATGGAGAAACAGTTGTTTTGTTGTAGAGAAGTCTGTCTGAATTACTTTTCTTTAGTGTTTTTTTCCTCCCCTCTCTAAAGTAATGCATTAATGGTAAAAGATTAAAGTAGCATAATTTCAGTCTTTCTAGTCTACTCACGTTGATCCTTTCTTTATTTTATTTTTTACAGCCATAAAGGTCCGAAGCATTAATTGACGGTAACCAGTCATATGTAGGATGTTCTGAGCTAACTCCTGTTTTTTCAGGATCCATGAAAGGATTTGGGAGTTTTATTTAGTGGTTGTCTCATCTGTAAAAGAACATATAAAACAGTATTGGTCACCACTGCATAATCGCTTCCTGAAATGACAGAATTTTGGTCTTTTGTGTTTTTTGCACAGGTAGAATGATCCTGTTGATCCCTGTTTAGTGAACTGGGTGATTTGGTCTGTGGCTTGTTTCATTCAAACTGAACATTTAATTCAAATTCGCTCTTTTGTGGTATTCTAATTATTGTTTGTGCCACAGAATAAATATGTTTGTATTTGCTTTCTCGCCATGGCAAATGTTCTTGCCACACACAGCCAATTCTGATGCCTAGATCTGAAATGTTGATTAAATGTTTGTTAATATTAAACTACAATAACCAATTGTTTTCTTCTTCACTTGTCATTGTGTGTAGATAGTGCAGGCTTCTGTCTGATTGTGAGAAGTAATGTGTGGCCCTTCTTCATAAGATGTAGTTTCATGCGCTCAGTTCTTGTTATAGCTCTGGCATGTTTCACAGTTTAAAGCTTTTACAAGCACCACTTTAGAGGAGCATTAAACCATTCTGCAGAGTGCTAGAATGCCTAGCATGTGCTGTGTGAAAGGCCACAGTGATTATTGCTTTAAATGAAACTATTTGTATTCAGCTTATCAAAAACTGCAGTAAACAGAAACCGAAAGACACAGGTAATGCTATAGAAATGATTCAGTACATCGCCAGATACAGATGTCACCCTACATCCTGTACAGTTAAATGCACAATTGATAGCATGAACATTTCTCTATTTTTCAAAATACTTACTGCATTAGCATGCAGTCTAGTAGTAAAGCTTTGTAAATATCTTCTTAATAGCATTAAATTGATCTGAGTGTCGCTGGATGTTGGATCCCTGCAACGTGATGATGAGAGATCGGAAACCCATCATGTTTTTTCTACCGATGTCATGTACAGCATATGATATGAGGCTAATCCGTTTGCCAACTTTAATTTTACAGGCTATTCATTCTGTTTAAACAGCACCTTTATTATATTAAATATTAATGGCAGCTGTGGGGGGAACACATTCTATTGGCAGATAGGGTTGTCTGGACATTGTGGCTGATTAAAGCTGAGGGGCCCTCCGAGGTGTGCAGGGAGCTTTTAACGGGGGTCCGTGTCGTGCGATAGCAACGGGGAGGCCCCACTTCCAGCCAATTTCTCTGCACTGTGATTTCACACAGCAATGACTGTCTGCCATCTTCATGGTCCAACACCTTCCATTTGGAATTATTTGCAAGTAGAGTGAACTGAAAACATTTTTGGGATAGCATTTCTGATCAATAATTTAGCCGAGCGACATGTTTTTCACATTTAGGCCCTCTTCCCTCGTCTCGATCTCGGGAATATCTGAGCAGTGACAGCTTCGGCAGTTGTTAGCCACTGAGATGTGTCTAAGAAACCTTCAGGGTGGAAGGCCAGACCATGTGTATTAGCATGATAACAAACTGTTTTTTTTTTTTTTTGTAAATCCTGTCAGCACACATTTACCTTTGCCTTCCTTTCATTGTAATAAAACAGGGACCATATCCTTTCATTCCCAGCCTTAACCTTATTAGAATGTAAATAAAATACATCAACTGGAGATATAAGGTTGAGAAGCTCTCTTAGTTTTAGATTTCCCAACAAAATTACCAGTTAGGCCTTCTCTCTCTCTCTCTCTCTCTCTCTCTCTCTCTCTCTCTCTCTCTCTTCTTTAAGCAAAATAAATCTATGATGGATTGCAATGACCATGTGCCCTTTGTGTCTTTTGAAGAAGGGGAAAAAATTGATCACATGCAGAGAGTTCTTTGACAGCTAATATTAAACATTAACACATTGTACGCTGCTCAATTCCAATTAATTTCTTTAATATAAACTGTTTTATGTGCAATCAGATGGTTCAAACCTAGCTCGGTCTGTGCCATTCAGAACAGCCTGGGACTATTTTTCTGAGGCAGTGACTACACATTAATCTACATAATTTCACCCAGCTCAAGGGCTGATTTGTATGCTTTTCTGACTGGAGATGAGGGGTGAATTTGTAATGTAAAGAAACCATGCAATTGCCAGGGGCTTTTTGACCTTTGTTTTGCTATCTTCAGTCTATCCCATCGAAAAACGTAACCACTGTATATAAAGATGGACAATTATTTTAACCATCACCGTTCAGAAATGGGCTTTAAAAACTCGCTGCATTTCTGTGTTTTATCTATACAAGGATATGTCGTCTTGCATACAGTTTGTAAATCGGTGGAGAGGGAGTCTTTTAAACTGCTTCTGATTGATATGGATTTTTGAATGGCATTTTCATAATTATAGTAGCAATGCTTGACAATTGAAATAAATGGTAATTTAATTACCGTAACTATTCATTATTCACTTGCAGTTGAGACTTTATCACTTTAACCAAGTGCAAAATGTCCTTGTTTAGGTACCGGCATTTGATCTATATTACATCAAAGGCTGAGAAACTAGTGTTTCATGTGGTAGATGCCACTAAGTGTCACGCTGTCAGGTGGGAATTGTGCTGTGATCATGTCTTTACTACCTCAAATATGAGCAAGTCCACATTTTTAGCAATAATGAATTAATTTAAAAATTAAATGCACAGACCTAAATTAAAATGTGCCTCATGGAGAAGCAGGTGGTGTGTGAGCATCATCACAAGAAGGCTGTTGCTAGTAGTGATGAAGGACATGGACAACCTAGTATATTCTTTAATGTAAATGGTGTTCTTATAATTGGGGCTTCCCTTTGATGCACTTTCTCTATAATTGCCAGTAGGTATTTTGTCAGTGAAGGATGTGCATCTGCTTTTCTGTTCCAATGGACTGATTCACTGTAGGAAATCCACAGACGGCTTTGATTTTCAACGTTCTTGTAAACTCTATCGATTGTTTTCTAAGGTGACTGTAATTCTTAATTCGAATGGGTAATGGAGCCTGTTGATCCTAAAATTGGTTTTAATACCTGTCCTCTCATTATTTTGTATTCTGCTTTGCTGATCAATTTCTCATGCCAAAGAAACGTGTTATTGGCCAAGTGAAGGTTTCTTTGTATTCTCTTTCGGTTTAAATGTTAAATTGGATTTTATTTTGTGTCTAGATTGTTAGTCTAATTATTTTGGTAGCCTACTCAACATTTCCTAATTTGTGAATATTTGTTGATAAAAACAAAACATTGACATGGCATACTTTCACAGTGGGTATGTTGCTTTAGAGGCTATATTTGTAACTTAAAGCTAGGGTTTGCAATCCTGAGAGGCAGCAGTAGCGGCTTGTTTTGAAAGATAGAGCCGCCCTCGCTTCAGAGCGTCTCCAAGCCACGCCCCCTCTATCACACATGCGCACACACACACAGCGGAGTCTCAGCGCCAGGAGAGACGTGTAGGTGGAATCGATCGCAACAGTTTCAGATTAGCGCATGTCTCATTCACAGGTTAGACATTACAATAATAACCAAAGTAAACAACTTATTTACGGTTATTATGTTTTTAACAATAGTAGCTGCGGCTCGCCTTCCATTCTCACGCTCGCTCTGCACAGTCAAGCTTCCCGCGCTGATGACGTGTGATTGTCTGCGCGAACAAATTGCGTGGCGGTATGCAAATATAGATTGACAGACAGGAAGGACATCCTATCATTACATTCAGACTGAATGCAATGATTGGTCGATCCTTTTTTAGTCCTGTCCCTTCAACAGAAGATATATATATATCTATATATATATATCTATATATATATATATATATATATATATATATATATATATATATATATATATATATATATATATATATATATATATATATATCTATATATATATATATTTTACATTTAGACCACTTCAATTATTGATTGCTATCAGGATGTGAAGAGACTTTCAACCAGTATAACAAAACATGTTTCTGGAAAAGATTTGCATACCCTACCTTTAAGGGGATGACCAATTATAAGGCATCAAAAAAGAAAACCCCATGAAAAACTGCTTTACCATTTTAAACTTGAATTACCATTGTAGGAAACCAAACCGGTGATGAAGGGTTTTGTGAAGATCAATACAAATTTGATCACAAAAAAAGGGTTTTAGAAATGCTCAACTCTAAGACATGAAAAATTACATCACTACCGTGCAATTTCTGAAAGAGTACAAACGTTTACCTACATATAGTACAGTTCTTGCCGAGGTAGGAATTTCCCAACCTAAAGATGGAGAGAAGATGATAGTGTGGTGTAAACATCTTTGTTACGCCATCTTTGTGCTTTTATATCACTTTGTATGATCAATTTCACTGATGGAGACATCTTGATATTTGATGTAGACCTACTTCTTCAACCTCTGTGGCAGTTTTCCTAACAGTTCTTGTAGCATTGGACATCACAGTGTAGGACAGACATTGAAGTTGACCACCATGTCTCCCATTTCAATGTTCAATGGGAAACCACTGGCACATGTTCAGCCACTTACTCTTCCAGTCAGGGGTAGTCAATTATTTTGTGTCAGGGTCCAAATTTCTTTGTATAGGTATATTCAAGGAGACATCAGAGAGGGAGAATCACACCTTCAAATGACCCTTGGCCATCACAAACACAATTCTGTGAATTAGTAATATACCTAGTTGCTTCACCGAAGTCAAAACAGCAGAGTCCTTGACCTCATTCTGGCGCTTACTCAAGACGCATCTTTTCACACATCAGCCGACACTGTGCAAGCAAACTAGACGTGGTTCCTGGTGCTTGTCAATCACAGATCTATTTTGGTGGGTGTCTGAAACTGAACGTGTGAGGATGCACAACTCTCGATTCGTGCGCTGCTAGAAATATGCGTCTTCATTGGAAATCATCCGTTTCCGCCGCTGATGTATGAGTTTCTAGGTGAATACAAGCTATGGCACCGTGTCCGCCCCAGTCGTGTGTATGCACATTTTGGAGAAGATGAAATATGTCCACACCACAAAACGATCCACAGTTACCGAATACCTGTTTTGTTTTTAGTTTTTTTGTTTTTTGAGGAGTATAAAGTGACGCTCTTGCCCCAATCCAGAATGTGTACAGAGATGCCGAACCGGGAATCTGCAAGCAATCAACTCACAAACGGGAACACGAGCTCTATATAGCACATCAAATATTAATACCTCACATCCTATTGGCTAATAACCAGGCTGCTACTGAGTTCCACACAATAACAAGCATTGAGTGCAACAAACCTCCGTAACATTACATACAAAAAAAATAATAATAACAATGATAATAAGTTAATTAAAATTATTCTCGCAGTCCAGTCAAAAGCGTCTGGCGGTCTGGATTTGACCCACGGGCCGCCTATTGGCTACTCCTGCTTCCAGTCAATAAGAGAGTACTGTATGGTCTTTGTTCATCGTAATGAAAATCTCACACTGGGCTGAGTTTTTTTTTTTTTTTTAAACACAGTACGTTGTCGTATAATCCCCGGTAAAGATGAGGGACATTTCATCAGCACTGGATGTACCGTTAATTTTCCAAATGGCCTTATTAATTATAAGCATTAGCCACCATGTATAATAATTAGCCCAGCATTCCCGCCCTCAGAAACATGTGGGGTATTATTTCAGCTAACCAGAGAAGTTCAAAGGGCGTCAATTTCCACATATATTATTTATCATACCAAAGTAAAACCCTCTTTGTAATCTTCATCAGGGTGGATCAGAGTTTAAGAACTATGCAGGGTTATTAGTCTTCTCTTTTATTTAAACTACTTGTTTTCATTATAAAACTGTTTAATGGCTGGTATAGTCTACAAGTGACATCCTAGTGATACATACAAATTAAAAAATCACCCCCACACCTCTGGACCCTGTTCTATTTTTACTAAAAAGAAAGCCTTAAACTTGTCTTTTTTATTGAATTAAAGTTCCTATTAAAACCATAAAGTTGGTGCAGTCTCACAAAATACTCTGAAGCTGTTACTTGTCTTGGCCTTAGGCATTAATATCTATTGATGCAATAAGATAAAAGCAGTGTAGAGAAATTAGACTGACAGGTAATTAAATTTGTGTGAAACAGTGACTAATTAGTGTGCTCTAATCACAGCATACTTTTCATTAGTCACAGTGAGTTCATACAATGATACAATTAACGTGTTTAAGTGTTTTGAAAATATTTGTGAAATTGCTTAAAGCTCAAAGAATCTGTATTCCATTTCAGGCAGATATTAGTCAGGGTGCATTAAAATAAATTTGTCCATAGAGGATATGAAATGTACTGAGTAAGCCAGTATGCTTTTCCTAGGTGTAACGTTTGTATCGTCTCTGATTAATAATATTGTGTGTAATCCTTCAAAATCAAATATATAATTTGGTAGTCACTTAAAGCATTGAAATATAGTATTACATGATTTGTTTTGTTTCTCAGTCATAACAACATCGATTGCTGGGCATCTTCACTATTCATCATTTTGTGGATGGCCATATTTGGTAGATATTAAAGATAGACTAACCATGATTATATTCTATTATTTTATTCTAAACTATTTCCTGATGAGAATATTTTCAAGAAACAGACCAAATGATCACAGAACACTTTGAATCAAAATGATAATCCTGAATTGCAAAATAAGGAAAGCTTTATGAAGACTCTGTGCCTTTTAGCTTTAGAAAACCATTGAGATTACAGCCTAACACCCCTAACAATACAGATATAGAAAATGAAACAATATAGGGAAGCATCAGAGGGATACATTTTTTTAAAGAAAGTGTGTAAATCAAATTTTTGATTGATGTTAAACTTGCAGTGACACAGGGTTTAGTTATCTCCATGATTGCTTTTGGCTGACTAATTGCCAGTTCTGGCACATTAGCAGAATAACACAGTACTAATCGCCTATTCGCTTAATTGACTTTGCCAATGACAATTATTCTGGGGTGTGGCTGTGGCGGTTGTCTGCCGACCTCCACTTCGGGACAACAATGTTGTAATATGTCAAAAAGTCAGACATGAGATAATTGGCTTCTAGTAAAGTGGAACTTTTTTTTTTTTTTTTTTTTGTACTTGACCATTATAACAGTGTTATATGGACTGATATCCAACTCACAAAGGACCTGGCTGTTAGGAGTTGTGCCTTTTTACCCTGTTTTATCATATTAGGTGTATATATACTCCATTTACTTCAGATATGGAAGCTACGATAAATGCTGAAGCAATTTAAGTAAACAGTGTAGTTTTGCACAAAAAAGTCCTACTTATCACAAATAAGTTGCAGATCTCCTTGCCATTTTTTGCCATTAACATGGCCCCATTTTACAACAATGTTTTGCACTTCACTCTGTTTGATCTGCTCTGCTCAGGGTCCCATCTTTCCTGGCAAACGCATGTGTGCCTTTTGATCTAAATTGCATCTCCAGAACTTGGCTATTGATTATATGCAATACAGCAAAAGTTCGGACCTCTTGCCTTGATTCCTGACTGAGTCCCTTTTTTTTTTTTCTTTTTCCCCTCCATCCATCTCTCCTTTCATCCTGTTTAAAGGAGAGAGAGGGGGGGAGAAGCATTTTTCTTTAAAAGCCCATTAATAGTCACCATTGTCTGTGTCAGCAGCAGGCAGCTGTTTCTTTGTGGCTGCATCGTATTCTCTCTGCATCTCTACTTAGTGTAAAAAATGGACTTGCTTCAGGTGGTGAATAGTCAAGGATGGGGCTATTTCTTTTCTCTCCAGCGTTGCGCTCATTCTCGAGAACTTAATGCACAGGCATGGAGCTCAGAGTGTGGACAGCTGTTGTGTGTTCTGGTAATGACTAGGAAATAACAGGATATGAAAAAAAGGCCTCCAAAAAATCCTTGCAGACCTTAGACAGTCATATTTCCCTTTTCTTTCCTCTCTCCCTGCTAGCTAAAATAGGAAGTGCTAAACTGATTTTCTATTAGAGCTCTTAATTCTCACCTTTGGTGTGGTAAAATTGCTTTTCAGTGGTGGAGGCCTAAATAGGGAATTCTGAAAGATCACAGAGAGAGAGGAGCCACTCGCAATAATGATGCCTTTTCTCCATCTCCTGTTTTCCCACTGCCTTGTGGAATTACAGGTAGAACATTCACTGTGGCTCTAGGAGGTACGGAGCATTTCATCTCATTTGAGAAGCGGTTTCATTATTTCACCTGGAGCTATTTAAGGATTATGGACCACGGGCTAAAATAACTCAAAAAAATAAACATGAAGATCCTATTTTATTTTTTGTCCTGTGATTTCTATATTAAAATGTGTTCAGAGAGATTGTGCTTCCTTACGGTACTGTGATTATATGTTTTATAACTTTGTGATTATGTATCTGTGCAGTAATAATGCAAGATAAATATATGGTTTAAACGTAGGCCTGCTTGGCCATTGGCAGGACCATTGAGCAGATGTTTGCAGCAATAGTCAGTCTAGTCTTATCTCATTAAAGCCCCATAGGTGGTCCTTCTTTAAGTAGCTTTTCTTTTGTCCTGGTAAATAAACAGCAGGCAGGGCAAACACTTGGCTGGTGGTCAGTTATGGCCATTCAGCCCTGCTGCTTTAGTGTGCAGTCATTTGGGTGCTGGGAGGTCAAGCAGGACCCTTTCCCATCATTCCCATTATCGGTTACCAAAGATACAACTCAGGGTCACAGGCACTGACGTCCACTGCCCTTGGGGTGTAACCAACATGGATCACCCAAAGGCAAAAGCACCACTAAACAAAACTCTTTGAATGCTGGTAGTGCTCCTTCTCTGTCCCTTTAGTCTCAGCCATCATATACAGGGCTAGAGCTAAAGTTCCTTTTTTCTTTGCCATATAAAAATGACCATGGAAAGTGGATTGACTCCATATTTATGAATCACTAAAAATCTGTATATTGACAGATAGCAGTTGGATTCCATTTTCCAATTGAACATTGCCATTCACAACAATTTCATAGGATGAAAAGCACTCGTTCATATGTTACTTGGATAGGTGTGACAGTCATGCATATTTGCAGTAAGGCCAAGTTATGGAAGAGAAAACAATACTAAATAATAAAGAAATTGTTATGCACAAAGTCATTACTTATTAGATCCTGAATGTTGATTGTCTAATAGAGACGTACTTTCTGGGTCTAAATAAGAAAAAAGTTATGATATAACACAAATCGCAGTCATACAGTGGCATAAATACATGAAAGGTAAGTGCTTAATTCTCAATTCTAGTTAGTGACAGATGAGGAATTTAAAAAATATATATCACAATCACCCAAAACAGTGCTGTACAGTTCTGTGTCATGAAGCTCATCTGAACTACGTGAACATATTGACGGAGGCCAAGAAGACCTCACACTTCTGAAAACAGGAGTGAGTCAATTAACTTCACAACCACAGTTACAGAAATCTGATTTAATTTCTTGCTTTTCACAATGACAGGTGTTAAGACTGCAAGGGAGAAAACATATCACACCGGCCAAGTGATTGAGTGATCTGCAGGCACTCTTGGCATGTAAACGCAGCTTTTGGTCTGAGAATTCTCGCAAGGAGGTCTCCCTTAGGACAGATTCGGCTTTTATCCCTAAACACTTCTCATCATACAATGTCAATCACCTCATTGAGCTGGAAACCTACAAACTGACTCCTTGTTTTGTAGGAGTGGACTATTGAAAGAACTGGCATATGAACAGACCACAATTAAACTACTGTGGAACATAGGACAAGGCCCAGTCCGAAACATGTCTATATAGGTGGTCTAAAGGCCATTAGGTAATGTTTACGAGAAATATGTTCAGGCCGTTAGACGTCTTCCATGGAACTCTTGATATCTTGGAAGCTGCTGTCTGGTCTTCCCTGTACACCTCTGTGAGATCCTTAAGGTTTTAAAGACATCTTGTGGTTTAACAGTTTGGAATCACACATGGGAAACTGCCTTAGATACAGTGAGGGGAAAAAAGTATTTGATCCCCTGCTGATTTTGTAAATTTGCCCACTGACAAAGAAATGATCAGTCTATAATTTTAATGGTAAGTGTATTTTAACAGTGAGAGACAGAATATCAGCAAAAAAAAATCCAGAAAAACGCATTTCAAAAAAGTTATAAATTGATTTGCATGTTAAAGAGGGAAATAAGTATTTGATCCCCTATCAATCAGCAAGATTTCTGGCTCCCAGGTGTCTTTTATACAGGTAACGAGCTGAGATTAGGAGCACTCTCTTAAAGGGAGTGCTCCTAATCTCAGCTCGTTACCTGTATAAAAGACACCTGTCCACAGAAGCAATCAATCAATCAGATTCCAAACTCTCCACCATGGCCAAGACCAAAGAGCTGTCCAAGGATGTCAGGCACAAGATTGTAGACCTACACAAGGCTGGAATGGGCTACAAGACCATCGCCAAGCAGCTTGGTGAGAAGGTGACAACAGTTGGTGCGATTATTCGCAAATGGAAGAAACACAAAATAACTGTCAGTCTCCCTCGGTCTGGGGCTCCATGCAAGATCTCACCTCGTGGAGTTTCAATGATCATGAGAATGGTGAGGAATCAGCCCAGAACTACACGGGAGGATCTTGTTCATGATCTCAAGGCAGCTGGGACCATAGTCACCAAGAAAACAGTTGGTAACACACTACGCCGTGAAGGACTGAAATCCTGCAGCGCCCGCAAGGTCCCCCTGCTCAAGAAAGCACATGTACAGGCCCGTCTGAAATTTGCCAATGAACATCTGAATGATTCAGAGGAGAACTGGGTGAAAGTGTTGTGGTCAGATGAGACCAAAATCAAGCTCTTTGGCATCAACTCAACTCGCCGTGTTTGGAGGAGGAGGAATGACCCCAAGAACACCATCCCCACCGTCAAACATGGAGGTGGAAACATTATGCTTTGGGGGTGTTTTTCTGCTAAGGGGACAGGACAACTGCACCGCATCAAAGGGACGATGGACGGTGCCATGTACCGTCAAATCTTGGGTGAGAACCTCCTTCCCTCAGCCAGGGCATTGAAAATGGACCGTGGATGGGTATTCCAGCATGACAATGACCCAAAACACACAGCCAAGGCAACAAAGGAGTGGCTCAAGAAGAAGCACATTAAGGTCCTGGAGTGGCCTAGCCAGTCTCCAGACCTTAACCCCATAGAAAATCTGTGGAGGGAGCTGAAGGTTCGAGTTGCCAAACGTCAGCCTCGGAACCTTAATGACTTGGAGAGGATCTGCAAAGAGGAGTGGGACTAAATCCCTCCTGAGATGTGTGCAAACCTGGTGGCCAACTACAAGAAACGTCTGACCTCTGTGATTGCCAACAAGGGTTTTGCCACCAAGTACTAAGTCGAAGGGGTCAAATACTTATTTCCCTCTTTAACATGCAAATCAATTTATAACTTTTTTGAAATGTGTTTTTCTGGATTTTTTTGTTGTTATTCTGTCTCTCACTGTTAAAATACACCTACCATTAAAATTATAGACTGATCGTTTCTTTGTCAGTGGGCAAACGTACAAAATCAGCAGGGGATCAAATACTTTTTTCCCTCACTGTATGTAGTCACTGTTTCTAACTTGCATCTACATTTCGAGCACTGTCATGTGAGGTAAGTTTGACTCCTAGAGAGGGATTCATATCACAGTTCTGTAATCTTTGGTATTCATTTCCAGTTTCCTGCGTCTAGTTTAAATTGCTACATTTCCCTCGGAGGTATGTAAGTTTGTAGCGATAACCTCATTTGTGTCTTTTTCTAAAGCAGTTTTTCAAAGGTGTGATGGTAATGAGATGTCTACTGTGTGTGATTAAGACACATGGTATGACTGTGTGATTTCACTTTATTTATTTATATATTCAGGTCTTAATGAAGTCCATTGGAATAATTACTCAGATTTAGACTTTGAGGGAAGTTGTTCATGTTTGGTCAGTTGGCATTCTAAAGACAGGCAGGTGTTTTAAAAGATCTGGGTTGGAAAGACCTCTCTTTAAAAGCATTGATGAACGTAGGATTGCTCTACTGCTCACAGATTTAAACACTGGCCCTGCTGGCAGTTAGTTACTTGTTTTTCAATTGATATCATCTGATGTGTTGCAGTTAAAATGGCAGGGTCAGCATTTATTTGATCTTCATTATGTTTTGGTGGGAAAAAATAATATATTATTCTGCGCCTGTGAGTCAGAGACATCCACCTGCTCCACCCCTGTAGAGCTACGGCCTCATTGCTCTTTTGAACCGATTCAAACAGGCGCAAGTCTATTGAAATGAAAAGCTTGAAGGGCCAAAAGGCTGTTACAACTGTTCCCCCTTCGGCTCCCAAGCAGGTGCTCTGGAGAAGTCTGCGAGGCATACAAATAATTCATACTGTAATTCACGGCACTCTGGTGGGAGAGATGGGCCCTAGCGAAACAGGAGAAAACACTGATGTACATCTTGGGGGAAATATTGATTAAGGCTGAACATAAGTTGATTAATGTCCAAAAAGTAAATGTTAAGTGAGCATAATATTTGGGTCTTTGTTTTTGTCTCCTTTGGAATACACAATGAAAAGTCTCCATGTTCTTGCTTTAATGCATTTGGTAGTTTAACAAACACTTCCATTGTCTTCTCACTAACAAATCTAGCCTTTTTTTTTTTTTCTCTCCATGTTTTAAAATAATTGATTGGACACAGCAACTAAATGTTGTACCCAAACTTAGGTAAATACAGCAATAAATCAACAGACGTGATCTCCACTCGCAGTAATGGAACCTAGTATGAGAGAGACTGCCATTCCCTTTACAAGCTGCAGTAAATATTTTTACAGGCATAAGTCCTCTCACTTGTATTAGATTTATTTTGAGTGGAACAACAACAAAAAAAAAGCTTTTGTTGACCTTGGCTGACTTTTTTTTGTGTATTCAACTGTAGTTGTAACATAATAACAAAACCAAACAAACTAAACAAAAAAGCTTTGAAAATTCACATCACTCTTAACACACTTTTTTTGGTCCTTAAAGATTTCATTCTAAACTCATGAAATCAGAACAAACTAC
Source organism: Amia ocellicauda (assembly GCF_036373705.1). Lineage (NCBI taxonomy): Eukaryota > Metazoa > Chordata > Actinopteri > Amiiformes > Amiidae > Amia > Amia ocellicauda. The sequence goes on from NC_089867.1 coordinate 6,679,083, forward strand.
AAATCTGCTAATGCAATAGGCATTTTTTTTTCTTTGCAAAAATCATAAGAATATGCATTGCAGACAGTAGCCTATACTGCTATTAAAGCAAAAGACAAACAAACCAAAAAGCTTGTGTCATCAGATGTGTTTAATTGTGGTTGTATTCTCATTCTGAATTAATATGAAGCTGATAATTTAAAAGGCTAAACATGCTGGGCAATGGTTAACATGGTTAACCTGTCATAATTGGTTGTGGATTGATTTCATATGAGTGAATGCTTTGTTCTATTTATTGATAGAACCTGCTTGTAGTAACAGTTAATGTGTATTTATTTCAACACATGAATCATCTACTGCATGTAATTGCTTTTTCAGCCGATGGTATAGTCTGGCAGACTATACAGAGTCCTGTGAAAAGAAAATTCTACCTCGTACTTTTCAAAAGGGCCTTGATGAATATAAGAGCTGTGATATTGCTCAAAGGAGTCATTGTTGACACATTTCTGAAGGTTTGAAGGTGACATGTTTTGTGACATGTGTCTTGTGTGTCACTAGAGTGTATGGCAGCAGTTCTGATCCAAACATTCAATCCATTGTTATTGCAGGTGCAGGAAAATTGATTCCTGAATATGTAAATTGTATTTTACATAAGTATGAAGTACAACCTGTGGCATTCATTGACTGACACTTACTGTTTATAGAAGCTTCTGTTTAATGACTTTGTTATTGCTGTTTATATACCTGTTGTATAGATGATGAGGTTTTTCTTCATGTATACAATGCATTCATCCTTTTCAGTCTGTTTGTAGGATGTGTTTTTCCTTGTGTAGCTTCTTGGTTTCTACCTGGTGCCTTACATCTTCTGATGCAGAGAACGTTTTTGCACTTTTGTGGAAGACCAAGAATTATCTTCAGAACCAGAACAAATATTGGCACTGAAATGCCTTTGCAACCTGAAACATGGTTTGAGAAAACAGATGTGCAAATTTAAAACTATTCTACTTAGAACAGTCAATGTAGTCTAATGTGCATATTAACTTGCTCAGAAAACTTGTGTATTTAAAACCTAGAACTATGGAGTAAATTTAAAACCTTGGGAAGATTTTTTTTTTTTTTTAGTCTATACATAAAGAATATAGTATGAGGCATACTATGGTTGGTAACAAAATCTAAACTAGATGGACTAAATTAAACAAAACTGCCAATACATGCGTTTGGAAGGTTTTTAAATTGTATTTTCAGATGTGATATACACCGATCAGCCATAACATTATGAGCACTGACAGGTGAAGTGAATAACACTGATCATTTCGTTATCATGGCACCTGTCAGTGGGTGGGATATATTAGGCAGCAAGTGAACATTTTGTCCTCAAAGTTGATATGTTAGAAGCAGGAAAAATGGGCAAGCATAAGGATCTGAGCGACTTTGACAAGGGCCAAATTGTGATGGCTAGACGACTGGGTCAGAGCAACTCCAAAACTGCAGCTCTTGTCGGGTGTTCCCGGTCTGCAGTGGTCAGCACCTATCAAAGTGGGCCAAGGAAGGAAAAGTGGTGAACCGGTGACAGGGTCATGGGCGGCCAAGGGCTCATTGATGCACGTGGGGAGAGAAGGCAGGCCCGTGTGGTCCGATCCAACAGACGAGCTACTGTAGCTCAAACTGCTGAAAAAGTGAATGCTGGTTCTGATAGAAAGGTGTCAGAACACACAGTGCATCGCAGTTTGTTGCATATGGGGCTGCGTAGCCGCAGACCAGTCAGGGTGCCCATGCTCACCCCTGTCCACTGCCGAAAGCGCCTACAATGGGCACTTGAGCATCAGAACTGGACCATGGAGCAATGGAAGAAGGTGGCCTGGTCTGATGAATCACGAGTTTGAGGTGTTGACTTGGCCTCCAAATTCCCCAGATCTCAATCCAATCGAGCATCTGTTGGATGTGCTGGCCAAACAGGTCCGATCCGTGGAGGCCCCACCTCGCAACTTACAGGACTTAAAGGATCTGCTACTAACGTCTTGGTGCCAGATACCACAGCACACCTTCAGAGGTCTAGTGGAGTCCATGTCTCGACGGGTCAGGGCTGTTTTGGCCGCAAAAGGGGGGCCTACACAATATTAGGCAGGTGGTCATAATGTTATGGCTGATCGGTGTAATTGTCTTATACAAAATGTGATCAGCCCCTCAAAAAGGCCCAAGGAGAACCCTATTACTAATCATATATTTTTCCTGCGTTCATTATTTACGGCGTGTGTGTTATAAAAGGCATGTAAATGCATTGAAACCACTCGCACATTCCAGTTCGTTTTGTAGTCCACCCTTGTCAGATGGGAAAATGGCAACATACTTTTTTTTTTTTCTCCTCTAAGCAGTTGTAATGAAAACAATCATTATCGATGAACACATCCTGTTACTTGTAAACATTAGGGTGTTTATGGTATAAAGGTTTTAAAGGAGAGAGCATCTCTAAGCTTGTGATGAAACTTGTCATTAAATATACATACATGTGTGTTTGCTTTGATTCAAGTTTCGCTTTTAAGTCTGAAGGGTAGCTTACAGTCTGAGAACCTATAGGCTTGGTTTCTTATTCTACAGCCTTTTGAGGCTGTTTTTATTTTTTTGTGAGGAGAGTTATATAAAATGTTTATTGTAATTATGATGAGTGTTGTTGTTATTTAATTGTGTAGTTTGTACATTTTACATGCATGCTGTTCTGGGAATTGTTTCTGTGTTCATGTTCCAGGGATGTTTTTTTATAAATAAACATTCTGAATCAATTTTGTTCTGCTGAATTGGCAAAACCTGATACGAACTGCTCTGGAAAGCTTTGTTTTAGTGACTCACGATTTTGCAATCGTAAAAACCCCATAATAACCTGGGTTTGTATACTGCAAATAAAAGATAACTTAACTAACCACCCTTAAATCACAGTCAGAGAAGATTGTTGTTTGTTAAGAAAACACTAGAAGACTTATTCCAGTTCATAGAGTACAAGGAAAAAAGCAGTAACGATGACAGAAAAAGTATAAAATGTTTATAATAAGGTATTCATTGAAATATAAAGATAAATCTGCTTCATAAACTAAAGGTTTTGTAGATGAGTCCAATTTTTGGTTTGAAATTGGTTTGAAAAAAGTGTATGTATACAAACGAATATAATGTTAGTGAGTAAAGGCAGGAATTTGGACAGAAACTAATCCTGCATTTCTCTCTGTTGAAAGATTTGAGATTTCATTCCTCATTTAATTTCCTCCTATAAAACCTGGTGTCTTTACAAAGCTTGACATTGTTTCAAATTGCTTGATTGTGTGGTGCTTGCTGGTGGTTCCTCTAATCTAACCAGCACATGGTTTATTGACTATGCATCTCAACCTTTGGCTGCTTTCTATAGTAACTATATCAGTCAAAATCAGTAATGGCTCATGCCCCCCCAAAACACACAGGGTTATTTAATCAGGAATATAATTTGACTTTGTGCACGTACACGATCGTAGAGATAAACATGGTACTTTTCTGTTCATGCTACTGTACTGTAAATTAATTTTCATACAGAAATGTGATTTTTCTTTATACAAAAGCTTCTGGGTTTACAAAGATATGGATTTCTACTTGACACTGTATTGTTTTCCATCTTATCATCTCCCAGTTGCAGGCTTGTCATATTTATCTTATCACTTTAAAAATCATCCCCTCAGGCTAATGATAAGCAGAATCTGGGCACTTCTGTATCTCTTGATGGACACATTTGAGGATATTCAGATTCTGCAATTTTTACTTTTGTTGTTTATAGGGTTTACATGTTGGCAGTGATCAGTGTGTGGATTTTTGTTCTTGTTATTTTTTGTCTCTTGGAGACTAATATAGCTGAAATTAATTTTAATATTATGCCAGCTCATTTAGAAGATATTTTACCGTTTGTCATATAGTTCTAAGTAGTTATATTGGAGGTTGACGAATACACAATACCAGGGAGATACTGAGATCATTATGCTGAGATCTAATACATTATAACAATAACATTTTGAACAGAATCACATTCTAATTCACCCCCATCTCTATTTTGTTTTTCATCTACCTTTTTCTGAAAAATGGCCACCATAGGAGGAGCTCCCCCATTCATCACAATGATGTACGACGCCATTAATCCTTCCTGAAAGCTTGACACACAGAGCCGCAGAGCTGGCAGTGGCTAAACTTTCGTCTCCTCCCCAGGCTCCTCTTTGGGCCTGCTCTGTGTTTATACCTAAGAACACCAGTGCCAGGTGCTGGTGGGGCCCTTGAGGTGCATAACAACCACAGTGTTTGGCTCAAGCTTGTGAAACCCGATAATTGGCCCAACTTTACCTTTGGGTCACTTTGGGGTGAACAACCACAGGGGATTGCAATATGGACAGTTGCCCCAGAATGGCTTTGTACATTAGCCTTCATGGTTATACCTATGAAATAAACAGACCGTTTTTGTCCTTTTAGCAGGGCCAAACTGCAACACCATGTTGTTGCTCTGGACATTTTGTGGCAAGGTGTGGTTTTTACAAGTTGCATACAGGGTGATGGAATGCTGGTATGTTTGTTGACATGCTTCTTAGAACCTCAATGTTCATAGGGTACCTGATTTGTTGTCATTTTATTTCTAGCAATTTTAGTTGCTTTTGAAGTCATTACTGACAGTGGGAACGATCTCTTAATTAAAAACACTCGCATACATGTATACAACTGGAGGAGGCTAGTTGATGGGGGCACAAATAAACCAATCCATGAAGGGTACTGTGTTAAGTTGCCTGTATTTTACGGCTGTATGTCACCACCAGGAGGGCGATTCAAGCTAAGAAGGGACATATATTGCAGCTGGTTCTGCCTTAACATGGTTCCTCTCAAATGTCTGCTAGAGCTGATTCTATATGAATTCTCAGCAGAGAGCAAATAGGCCCTTTTTGATGTATTCACAGGTTGTCCTGTGTGTCAATATATAGGCAATTTATGCCTTGCCCTCAGGAGGCTATGAAGTGTGTATTGTTGATATTCGTTACCTCCGTTGCGACATAATATACACAGCAGCTGTTCAGCCAAATGACTAAGGCTGTGCATGGAGTAAAGTTTAGATTGTAAATGGGTTGTTTATGTTTTTAAATTTAAATGAGAATTGTATACTTATGTGATTTGGATTATAGCACTTAGCCTAGCTTTACATACTAGGGAAATGAGAAATGTCTGGAGAAGCCACTGTAATCTGAGCATGAATAAATATCTATAGAAACAGCAGTACAATTGCCTCTGGTAATGGAATGTTTATCACGCAGATTGGGAAAATAATGCAGGGGAAGCTTATGTAAAATTCGTGGGTGGGGGGGGGTTGGAAACCTGCATAAATATGCAATCTCCGTCTGTGTCTGCGACATAGAAACTATTTAAGTTCTTATTAGACTTTTTTTTCCCTCGCTCTTTCTTTTAAGTTGCTCTTTTCTTTAATGAAATTTATTTCTGGGGATGGCTGTGCAGAGATTAAAATCTCCCGGCTCAGGTTACCAGCTTGGAGAGAGAGTCATCAGCGAGCTGTGACCAAAGGGCAATTTGTAATTACCTAGCCTAGTGGTAATGGAGCCTAATGCCTTTAACATGTGCATTAGGGATGCCTTCCTAAGCGGGGAACACATTCCTTTCGCAGGGGTCAGTTTGCTTTCCCAACTCCCACAGTGAGCTTAGAGCGCCAAATAATGAACCTGTTCTTGACATTAAAATGGCTGCTGGTTCGGTTCAAGTAAATCATTATTGGGATTAACAGGTTGGAGTCAATAAGTTTGGTAGTGGGTACAATCAAGAAATCCAATGCCTCTTCACTGGGAATATGCAGAGCATCAGCAGTAATAGTTTGCCTATGCAAAAATCAATCAGTCTCCGCAATGAGGTTTTTTTTTTTTGCAGTGGATTTGTTTGAATGTTCTAGGAACTGCCTTGAAGCAACCCAGTTCATATTATCATACTGAGATTATAGAAAGTAGACTAATCCTAGTGTATGCATAATAGGCATACCTTGAAATGCCAATATCTCAATTGCATTTAATTAGTTGTACCTAAATCATAGTGCATAAGGACAAAAATAGTTATTTTTCCTTATTTATGATATTTATGTTTCAGAGAAAATTGGTTGATGAACCTCCATATCATTCATGATTCCTACATTATTTGCTGGAGCATGACATGGGATACCTCCTGTTTATATCACAGAGAATATATTAATTTGATTTGGACTGTCAGCATCATTGTGACTTCAATATCATGGCATCAAACTTTCGTATATTGATTGGTAAAGGGCTAAGTAACGTGTCTGAAACCCCAAGGCTTCACTGCTGTCATGCTTGAGGAGGCAGAAGAGGCCCAAGAGTTACAGAGTCCAGTCACAGCCGTCTCTCTCCCAAGACCAGCATTAGGTGAGATGGGAATTGTGACATTTGCCTAGCTGCTGAGGCTGCTGTTAATTTGCACTCACCCCAGACAAACTCCATCACCTCCCCTCCAGCCATTTTGTTGTTTGCCTTTTGTTTTGATTCGCGAGTGGTATTCTCCAGGAAGCTGAAGCAGACCTTTTGCGTTGGCAGTTGACTTGCCATCACAGCTGTTTCCTTCAGAGCACTCCGTGCGTAATCCCTGCAGGGGTCTGGCAGTCTCCACCTAGACAGCCCAGCTGAATGATATTGTTTCCACATCGTTTGTGTTTCCATTAACTGGCATAGTTTTCCCTCCCTCGCGTGCACCTCACTTTTTAGGAAGAACAAAAAAGAAAGCCCACCCATTCCTATATAAAAGTACATGCATCTAATTTGGAAAAAATGGAAGGTCAAAATAATATGCAATGATCACTTTAATGATTGTCAGATAATGGAAACAACGTCCACTTGTGTCCTGTTTTGAGTTGTAGTCAAATAATAACATTACATTAATGATTCCACATAACTGTAGTCTAGATCACAGCCTTTTGCAAGTGTGCACAGACATTTTTCCGCTGCAGACATATTTTGTATTTCTACTAGGCATGTTATAGGCCTAGTCCAGGTAGGATGTTTGACATCCAAATGCCTATTAACAACAACCATGGTGATACTAATAATGATGATAATGTTGTGAATAATGTTGTCTGCATTATAAATTCATGTTTTACTTTACAGGAGTTTCCAAAATGTAGTTTCCAAAAAGTGGAATTGTTGTTTTAAATTGTTAGAAGAATAGACTGACTGGTGCAGGTTTATCACTGATAATTGATCAATGATGAGCTCTTGCTAAGCATCTCCGAATTAGAAAAACTGCCTTATTTGGAAATATTGATGTAAGTAAACTCCCAGGAGAGAGGGAAGTCTAAGGTTGGGATCCTCAGTCTCATTAACCACTCGTCTATTTGAATTTGAGTTGAGCGCAGGCCACAGCAAGCATGTGAAATAGGCTAAACCAGCTGCACTCACTTGTTCAGCAATGAGGTTGTAGGTGTTACATGACTGGGGATTCCCCAGGTAAACAAATCCCGATGACATAAAGCCTGCAAAACAAAATGAGTCAATAAAATAAACACAAAGTCAGTTATTGTTTCAGCCATTATAAAATAGACCATAATTAGAGAGTCCTCTGCAAAGACATAGCACATTCAATTAGAGACAGTGGCAGACCGTTATAAACAAAGCCGGTGCTGTTGTGTGTTAGCTTAATGAGAAGGTTTGCATTATGTTTTCATGGTTTTGAATTCACCCAAAAATGCAGTGTGTCATGGTTGCACATAAAGTACTGAAACTGCAGTGCCGCAAACAGATTTTCGGAATTTCCAGTAAACTTTAATTGCAAAACGCTTGTCATTAAAAACTCATAAATATGATTTCTTTTTATTGTTCCTGAGTCACAGTTTGGTTTTCGTGACTACTCTGCACATTCTTCATTCAATGAATAGTGGGAGGGGGGTGAGGAATCTTAGTGGCTAAATGGCCATAGGTTAAGAAATCTTTGGGGTGGTAGTTTAAACAATTGTAAACTACTCTACTAAATGTGCAGCAATGTTTTGATTTTGTATTTGTAATTTCCCTTTTTTTGGTCATCTGCATGGAATAACATTCCCACTCACAAATTTTTGCAGGTGTCTGGATAATAATAACTTGACTTTCATTCATTGGTGTAATATCTAGCTTGCAGGGCAGTTTTTGCCAGTATTGCTATGTTTTCAGGATGTGCTGTTTTTCTCTCCTCAGAGGGTGTCTGTGAGATCTGGCTAACCAGTGAAGACACAGGAGCCTATGGGAGAGACATTGGCACGGACCTGCCCACCCTGCTATGGAAGCTGGTGGAAGTGATCCCCAAGGGTGCAATGTTGAGACTGGGCATGACCAACCCTCCTTACATCCTGGAGCACCTGGAGGTATGAACATAGAGGCACCACTCTCAAGAGTAGAGGCTTTTGGCAAGTCCCCTTAGCACAGGCCAGTGATAAGCAGTTCATCTGACTGATACTCTGGCTCTTAGGATGAACAAATAATGTGTTCAGGGGGAAGATTTGGACCGGCTTCTGAATTCTACTGCTCTGCTTTTGTCATCTCTCTGCCTCACTTCTCTTATATGAATTTCAAAACCCTAGTCCTTATACATGACTCCCACCAACAAGCTGCCTCTTCTGACCTCGTCTCAGGTCTCTCCCTGTATCTCCTATTGTCCTTGCCGTTCCTCTACTGCAGATCGATTCGTTATGCCTTACCTCAGGTGCGCCGACCTCCCTGGCATGCTCTGCCTCTCCCCTCGTCCCACAGTGGTGGATTGAGCTGCCATTTAGAGATGCAGTGTCTTACCACCTTTCGACGCACCTGTATAGATCACAGCCATGGGCCTTTCTGGTCTTGTCTCTTATACTACTGTTTCCTTCACTGTAGTGATTTTTATTGTGATTTACTTTATCGTGTAGATGGAGAACATTTTATGTTATTGTTAGCTAAACCGTGTAATTGGTATTGGATAAAGGCATCTTTTTAATAATAACAATGATGATAATAAAAATAATAATTATAATAAATGTACAGTATTAAGCTAATTTAGCTGTGTGACAGAATATTTAGAGTATGTATAGCTGAGATTGCTAACAAAGGATTATTTTGATTAGAAATGGTTGCAGTATAATACTAGCAAAATGTCATCTGATGTATTTTCCTTGATTTGTTTAACTTTATTCTTCCTTCCTTCGTAAGGGTTTCAGGTAACCCCCAAATATATGGGGAACTAGCCCTGCATCAGTCATTTTCTCATGACCATCTTGATTGTAAAAGCCTATTAGCCGGACTAGTGCAGTGGACATACATTTGCCTTTTTCCACGAAACCCCAGGTGCAGTTTGGAGTCTTAATCCTCAAGTTGTGGGGAAGAAGTGCTGGGGGATGCAGTTTTAATTTGGTCTGGGTTAATTGAGGTTGTAATTTTGTCCCCATAAGTATAGGTTACGTTTATGCTCCGTTACTTTCAAATTAAAAACTGATGAAGCTTTTTTTATGTTACAGAATAACAATTAAACGCTAATTAAAAATGTAGGGTAGGCGGTATGTTAGTGTGGACACTTACTCCATCTTATCAACAAATGTGGTTATCATACATTCCAGATTTGCTCAGTTGTTAGGTATATGAAATGAGTTTTTTGTTCACCATTTTTAACCATGTTTATTTTTAGGTTTTTCTGTATACATTCTATTGTATTGATAGCCTAACTCAGGTGGTACTGATAAGTTATTGGGGATAAAAAAAGCAGCAAAAGCACAAAGGCCTTGGCTATTAAATTTAAAACAAGGATGCACACTGCATTATGAAGGCCAACCTAATTCATCTCATTGATGACTGCTAAAGAAAATGTCAAGTGCACGTTCCAAAAACATTTTAGAAATGTCTGTGTTCAGGAAGATGGGTGCTGTTAGGCCAAAATTGCTTCAACTGCCCATTCCTTTTGGCATTTTTTGGCGGATGTTAATGGTATGATGAAAGGTAGGACGGCACATCTTAGCAGAGCTCTTTGTAACTTCCTTTTTTTTTATTTTGAAATGTATATTTTTTTACTGTGATTCTTTTATAAATGGTTTACTACTTCCAAGAGTTCTGTTTAAATCTGAAAGGAAGAGACATCAAATTATAGGCTGCTTTTAGCAGTAAAGGCCATGTTACTCTACCTTATGTCAGGCTTATAAAAAAAATAACCATATAGCAAACCTTAGCTAGTAGGCAGGGAACAGAAAGGTTATTATAAGTCTATCTCTGTCTCTTCTCCTGTGAATTGCAAAGCAGCTGTCAAACAGAAGAGGGGGCTTTGAATTTGGGAGGATGTGGAGAGAAAAGGGGAGGGGACGTAGGGTGTTATCAGTACCTGAGTGGAAAACTGAAGCAAGCGAAGACACGCTATAAAACCAGGTTTCCAATTAAAATGCTAAAGATTAAATTAATTTAGTAATGGGTGTCCTTTTTAATATTCCTCAGCACCTTCATCTTAAGTATATCCTCTGTTGCATTCATACAGATCTCACAATTATCTTTGATATGCTCGACCAAAGGAGTTTAGGAAGTACAATTTAAATGCAGAATAGCTCGGGTCTCCAGGCCTGTTAGAGGTAAGTCCATTGGATACCGTGCAAATAAATTAATTCCCTTAAGATTTAAGACTGGTTTGAGAAAGATTACTTTGCTCTTTCAATCTTGGGATGCTATTCAGAAGGAGAAAAAAAATGCAAGGTTGGGAAAAAACACATTCTCAACTTAGCAAATATAACAGTCTTAGACAAGAAACGTTTGCTTTCCTTTACAATGAAATGCTTTTGAATATAAATGTATTTAAAATTGACATTTTCCCACTTCCATACCTTCCAATATGGAACAGGCGCAAATTACTCAACTCCACTCATCCTTGCAGGAAACTAGGACAGGAGCCCTGGAGCCCTGCAGACGGTCAGCCGATCAGAACTGCCCAGAGAGCTGATTTCACCCATGCAACAATCTGAAGCATTAAAGGATAAAACTAAACAAGGCCAAAGAAATCTGACATATTCATAGATCTTGATTAGAATTAGTCTTGGCTAGAGCACAGTCTAAAGCCACGCCAAGCAATAGTAATTCAGGAGTTTCATTATATATATATTTTAAAATCTAAGATAGATTTGCTGAATGAAAGTGTCTCTTGTCAACTTAGTATTGTGGACCAGCATTCCCGTCTTCTCATGTCTGCTGTAGGCTGAATTGCTCTCAGGATGCCTTATAAACTACGTTGGCAGCTCATATGCAGTGTCCTTGTCTAATGCCTCACATTCTCTAAACAGAAACACTGGGCTTGCCTTCTCCTCTGTGCAATGTTGTCACCTGCTTTGTTCTCCCTTGTGTCACCTGCCATTCAGGGCTGACCTCCACTTTACAGTACCTTGCATTCCCTTAGAGTTTGCAGTGCCCTCAGCCTGCTTTTAATTTGCTGTTGTATTCATCACAGGAATGCACAAGATTCAGGTGCATCAGTTTCACTGCTTAATGAGCTTGTTATCTCTGGGTGAAAAATACAACTGGGGAATCAGTTAGTTCTCTTTGTGTTTTAGATGGTTTTGTCCCAGATCTCTCCAACATGGCGGAAACCGATCAACATTCTTTCCTGTCATGTACCTTAATGAGCCCGTTTGTTTCCCATGTGGATCATTTCACTGGTTTGTGTGCATTTGCATTCATGCGTGTTCAGTTCCTACTGGAACTTATGGTTAGTGTTCACTTACAAATGCTAAACCGAACAGTAGAAATCTTACTGGTTTGGTTATTTCACCATCTGGCTTCAGTTTATGAACTGTTCTGTGTCTATAAATACTGACACTGTTTTTCATTATACCAGATGAGGGCATTTTCTGCCCCACAGGATTATACTGTGCACCAACATCTGCAAGAATTTTCCAACCAGACTGTCAGTCTAAACTATGGTCAATCATGGGTTGAGTTTGGACCAAAGTTATTCAATTACATTCAGTTTGGAAGAATTACTCTAGCCTTCTGGCTGAATATTCACCTTAATTAACATCCCAGATTATTGTATTTTCTTTCTGCCTGTGATTCCACTTGTTTTTTTTTGCTTTTATCCATTAGGTAATTTAGATGTAGCCCTATATGGTCAGCCAACTCAAGGACCATACAATTGAGCATTTTTGCACTGGATATGCAGTGTAAGGAGAGGTCTTGAAAGGTATTTCTGACTAAGCTCTGAAGGTTTCACAAGTGTAAAGGTCTGACCCGCGGGATTACAGTATTGAATTACCTCACTTGACAAAAGGTAGAATTCATACATTGTAATGGTCAGCTAATGAGTAGTTATCTCATTACAATAAGTGTTAGGGTCTTGATCTGAACTGTGCGCTATTTCAATTAAGTGTGTCATCACATTCAGTAGCTCTGATAATGTTCAAGAAATGGATTAATAATTTTTTTTAACATGAGCTGTTGACAATTCTAGCATAATGCAGAGAGCCTCAGGATTGCAAGAACTGAGTGTAAAAACCTTTTATCTCTCTATAGCTATTCATTGACATTACCAGCAAATGCTGCCAAGTGAACATCGCATCCAGCAATGTTACCAATTTCTTTATCAGCAATCTGGGCTTTCATGTTGTCATGACTTTAGCATTCCACTGGAAACAGCCACATGCCACAGCTGTATTTGTCTTGCATTCTTCCTCAGTTGTGGTAAATTTGTATCACCCAGGCTAAACTAAGTATACTAATAAACACATGCTGCCTACTATAAAAGCCTTCCACGGTACCAAATATAGTGCATCAATTGAAAATAAACAGCTGGCATTGTGTTTTATATATCTGGTTTAAAGTATACTTCGCAGCATGCAACATTTTCTAGACCTGTGGAAATAACAACATGGAGAGAATGTAAAGAGAAATTGGTATCAGGGGCCACTCTTAATTTGGAGTCCCGACAATCTGCAAGTCTGCTGAACAAATAATTACTAAATAATTATAGTCGTTATTAAACTTTAACCCTTATTTGCATTCATGGAATAGCGTAACCTCTGGTAAAGGGTTGTATTACTTGCATCGGGAATTACATCACGCATTTTTCTGCAGTTTCCAATCAGCTCGTATCACAGAGTTCAATTGGACGGCCTGCTTATCTTTAAGGTACCAGACTCCATAACTCCTGTCGGCTGTGTCTGTGAAGCAGGTTTGACTCAGGTTTTGGTCATATCCTGTTTCAGTTGTGTTATCCCCCCCCCTACTATTCAAGCCTTTAATCTACAAGTGAGACATGTGAGAACACTTACAGTTCAGTCAATTATACCCAGGGCCCCAGGGAAGCGAACGCAATTTGTATTTCAAGCGCTGACTTCTAATTTCACACGAAACATGTACGATTTTCATATTAATGAATCTCCAGAGACTTTGTCCATTAGTGGCTTAATGTACCATTTTAAGAACACTAGGTAAAATTGATGCTGAAAAATCTTCCAATCAGTCGGTAGGTACGGGAAGGTATAGTTGGAGGCGGGTTTGGAGGTCATTCTTTGCAGTTTCTATGTAGAGTCATTTTGATACCTAGAGTGAATAGGTATCACTGGAACAGATGAGTAGAGATTCATTCAAAATGTAAGTCATTTATTTCCTTTTTGTAAAGGAAACTTGTCTATTACTAGATGCATCCAATGTAAGGAACTTCAAAATATATATCCTAATATATTGTGTTGGTGCTGGTGGGATGACCCTTACAACTGGAAAACTCAGAATAACTGGAATACTTTTTTTTTTTTTTATGTAGGTATTTGGCTAATGTCGAATGAGTCACATAGACTCATTGTATCCTCTGATTGGGTCTTAAAAATCTTTGAAAGTTGCATATCTTTACAGTGCTCTGAAGTACCATTCTCTATCTGGTTTAAAACTAATATTTTTTAAGATCATTTAATATATAGGCCTATACACTGTATACATATACTATAAATATGTCTCCACCCCCCCTGGGTTAATACTTAGTAGAGGCACCTAGAAGTCTTGTCACACATTTTCGATTGGATTAAGGTCAGAGCTCTGTCGGGTCCACTCAAAGACATTTACCTTTTCGTTCCTAAGCCGTTCCAGTATAGCTCTGGCTGTGTGCTTCTGGTCATTGTCATGCTGAAAGGTGAATTTGTGTCCCAGTTTCAGTTGTTTTTCAGAGGGCAGCAGGTTTTCCTCAAGTATTTTTCTTTACTTTGCTACATTCATTTTCCCTTCTCTTGTGAAAAGTGCTCCAGTTCCTGCTGATGAAAAACATCCCCATAACATGAGTAGGGATGGTGTTTTTTGGGTAATGCTCTGTGTTGAGTTTGCACCAAAGATAATTCTTTGCATTTAGGCCAAAAAGTTAACATTTTGTTTCATCAGACCACAACACTTTTGGCTACATGACTACAGAATCTCCTGAGTGAGTGTGTTTTTGATACTCCAGATGGGATTCAAGGCAGGCTTTCTTGAGTAACATACAGGCATATTTGTGGATTGCTTGGGATATTGTTGTCACATTCTCACTTTGACCAGTCTAGATTATAAAAGTCTGTAGATCTTACAAACTTGCCATTGGTCTCTCTGATCTGTCTCCTTCTTGCACAGTCATTCAGTTTTGATGGATGGTCTGATCTAAGCAGGGTCTTGGTGGTGCCATACACCTCCCACTTCTTAATAATCATCTTGACCGTGTTACAAGGGATATTCAAGGCCTTTGATATTCTTTTCATACCCATCCCCTGATCTGTACCTTTCAATAACTTTGTCCCGGAGTTCTTTTGAAAGCTCCTTGATGCTCATGGTTGAGTCTTTGCTTTGAAACACACTGCCCAGCGGAGGGAACCTACAGGAACTGCTGAATTAATCCTGACACCATGTGACTCTTGTGGCTAATTGAGGATTGCAATTACAAGGGGGGTTGTAAGATAAATGGGAAAAAAAAGATTTTAATGCATTTAAGTTCCAAGCTATAAGGCAACAAAAGGTGACACATTTTCATGTGGGTGTATACTTTCTATAGGCACTTTATGTGTATGTATATATACATCTCTCTCTACATCTATCTATAGTTATAGATCTATGTAATGTATATAATTCTAACATTTTACAATCATACCTAAAGTGTTTTAACCTGGGTAGAGGTTATGTATGTTGGCTGTTTATTTAACCTATACAACAGAACTGAATGAATACCTGAATAACACTTCACATTGTATTTTGTATTTATCTTTTTAAGTAAATTCCAGTTTGTTATTATTTATATGGGTTTATATATAATGAAGATAGCCTAAAACATGAATAATGATACAAATGTGTTATCAGCCTTTATTTGTTTATTGTTATGGAAATGGTATTTGGTTTAGCAGGCCAATTCCTGATCTAAATCTTAATGTCTTTCCTTTTCTCTTTTATTTTTGCATCCGATCTCTAAGTGTCCCGAAGACCGTACTCGCCCTACAATTTTTGGTTTTGGCCTTTGATGTCATGCAGTTTGAATTCACCAATAATGCAGTATTAGATTTTTTATTTGATGTACATCAAGGTTTGAGACAATAATAAAAACATAACAATTTCATCCAAAACATTTTGTCACATTTTCAGTAGGTCTTCATCAGAAACAAATATTGTATTGCACTGTATTATATTAGTCTTTTCAATATATTACTAAAAGCTACGTCTTTGAGGCTACACTTTGAGACAGTAGGAGATTTTAAAGTGCCCTGTGAACAAAAATGCATACATTTTTATATTGATATATTTGTGCACTTGTTTGTGTTAATGTATATAGTCATGTGTACAAAACCCTTTCCATAAAATTAAATAATACATTTTGATTATTTTGGCTGGTAACACATTTGGATCACTATTCATGTTTTAGGCCACTTCTTTTGTTTGCTTGTCATTTTGCAGACAGCAAACTCATTGTTTATTTTATGAGAATTAATTATAAACCCATTTAAATGATAAGATATTAATTAATTTATTTATTGCAAGGGTGTAGATTTACTATCAGGAATGAAGAGACCTAGTGTGGTAAAGTGTCAGTTGTGTATAATTAGTTCTGTTTCATATACATACATAATAAAGAGTCAACATAACCTCTACCCTGATCACAACATGTCTGTTATGATTGTTGAAACATCAGTACTATATATATATATATATATATATAATATGAAATGCAACTGAAAGTCTTGCTGCTTTCTTTATTATGTGATTCTATTGATTGTTGAACCCTATCTTCGTTTTGAATGTTAATGTCGTTTGTGTTTTTCGCTGTGCTATTCCTCCTTTGTCTTATTGGGTACTGCCTACGTAAATTACAACAAACATGGCAATTTGAACTGGATAGCCATAATCACACGTGGGAATACTATGCAATTTTCACTTTATTTTAATTGCAGTAATTAATCATCCAATTTAGACTTGTACACCGCTGTAATATTGGAAAAGGCCTGGGGAAATACAGAAAGCAGACAGATTTCCACACGGACAATAATAGTGAACACTAGACTCGGCTCTGAGGGCGTGTCCATACGAATCTGTACCTACGTCACAGCATGGCATCCATACCAGGAACACCAGCTATTTTATTCCAGATCAGACTGACATCTGAATGGTTTTGTGTTTGATGAAGATGGTTTTGGTCATACTGTTATCATATAATGATTAAATAGTGAGAGCTGCAAAGTATGAGCTAGCTG
Organism: Amia ocellicauda; assembly: GCF_036373705.1. Classification (NCBI taxonomy): domain Eukaryota; kingdom Metazoa; phylum Chordata; class Actinopteri; order Amiiformes; family Amiidae; genus Amia; species Amia ocellicauda. The sequence continues at coordinate 6,695,770 of NC_089867.1, forward strand.
GTGTATTTAATTATTCATATTTTTATTGTACATTTGTACCCTTATTATTAAACTTGAGCAAACCGTCTACACATACGGTTGCATCCCAAACACACATTGCTTTTTTGTAGCGCATCTCTTTTCAGCGGTTCAGTTTGAACTAACGGCATAATAAGCGACAAACATTTCAATGTCCCAGTCAATGTACGAGTCCCTCTTGAGTGTTGATTCATGTAAATATCTATAACAGTTTGAATGCCGAGTACCTGTTTGTCTTTGCTGAGCAGGGGCTTTGAAGCCGCCTCTTTCTTCCCCCCCGAACACGCTTTACAAACAGCACTAAGCGGCATCGTTCACACCTGCTGGCGACTGGAAGTCTTGATTTTACATGACCAGAGCTGTAGCCTTTGTAGACACCTATCACAAAGGCTTTTTATTCCCACTCCTCTCTGCCATCTGTGGACTGCATCTTTTACAGAGGGGTAGCCCTCTGATCTCTGTAAGGTGTGAAATGCCAAACGTGCCAATCATCGCGCGGCTGCCTTCCCCAGACGGTTCTTCTTCCCGGTGTGCCGTATCCGCAGGGAGCTCCAATCACAGCTCTCTCAGCCTGGCCCAGCTGCACGCACTCGGCACACGGCTGCTAGGGCCTGCTTGCATGTTTCTTCCCTTCACCTTGCCTCTTGCAGCTTCTTGTCAGACTGAAGCTTTTCTTAAATTAATTGCATGGCCTTTCTCTCTCTCTCTTTCTCTCTCTTTCTGTCTATTTATGTTTTTATGTATTGAGCTTTATTATATATTTCTTTCTAGACCACACCTTCTCCATTGTGACTTATAGGTTACATAAGCCTTACAAAAGTGCAGCAAAGCAATTCAATACAAGATTCAGATTAAGCATTGATACAAAGAACACTTTAAGAATTATGAAAGTGGAGTTAATAAAAATACAAAGCATACAACCTAGATCAAAGAGGTAACAAGTGCAGACATGCTGCAGTGAAGTCCTGAGCTAAATGGATGGGGCAGAGGAGAAATCACAGCAAACAAGAGATGCACCAATGTATAAATACGCACAAGGATAATTATAGAAACTTTAAAATTAAAGCTTTAAAACAAGAGATGCCTTTGTGGTAAAAGTATTTTACTTATACCATATCTTCTGGTGTATAATTCTGTGTATTTTGCTGATTATTCCTGTATCTCTTTTTCAAGTTTTTTTTTTTTTTAATCTGTGGAATGCATTTCTCTAAATTTCTATTTTCAGATGTCTCTCTCCAAGACTTAAACACTGATTTATACCACCTTTACTACTTAATCATTCCTTCCCACTCTTATATAATGAACCTTAAGGAACCTTGATGTTTCTGTAAATGTATGTTTGTATATTATAATACCAAGATCACATGCATGTGTTAAAAAGTGTTTATTAATGATTTTAGTAATATCATCTCTCTGTGTACACTTAAGTTACAGATCAGTGTTTTCCATTTTCAGTCTACATTCGTAAACTTTTTCAATATCATCTTAATCTGTTAAATGCGCTGAAATATATTTGTCGGATAAACCATTCTGACAATTTTATGAAGTGGATCAGACCATTTCTTTTTTTTTAATTGCAAAACCCCACACCCCACCAATATCAAAGACAGGAATCTTGAACATCTGTGAGCAGTGTAGGAGGTGTGAATATCTGAAATTTAAATCAGTGGGATTTATAATAATGAAGGTGTATGTAATTCCAGGAGTCTCACTTTTTGGCAGAGAACTATTATGCAGTTTGCAACATTACGTTCGCTATATTTTGGTTTGTGGCTGGGCTTACGGAGACCATTTCAACCCATTCTCTCTCGCCTTCATTCAGGAAGAAAGTGAAAATAGTCTCAGACATTCACAGTTGGTTGCAGCACTGAAGGTGTGCTTTGTCTAGAGACCCCTCTGTTGGCTAAGACTGTCAGCCTGTATAAAAATGGGTTAAGGGCAGTGTGTCTAAATCATAAATGAAGAATGCTGGTTTTAGGGAAATAAATGTGAATGTAAATGGCAATCGGGAATGAACAAGGAGTCATTCATTGATTGCAACATGTACTATAGCAGGTTCTGCAGCCACCAAAATACCTTGAGGACATTCATTTAGTCTCTGAAAGAATGACATTTTAATGGATTAATTATCTTATACAACATAAAGAAATACTCCACTTTATTATAGGCAGAGAGTTATCTCTGCAACTGTCAGTCTAATCTCATTCTAAATTAACCCTCCAGCATTGACTGCCTTGCATACATATGACAGTGATACAGCCATCAAATTCAACATTGACTGGGAGATAGCAAGGACAAAATACAAGGTCTAGGCCTGTGTTTTCCTTCATAAAACCCAAAGCTCTTACAGTGTTTTGAGAGGTCACAGGAATCTTCTTAATATTTACATTAGTCTACAAGTAAATGGGTGCATTTAATTCCCCACTCAATGTTTACTATCATATGGACTTCACATGGTATTTTCAAAAAGTATGAAGATGGCATTGGATAACATTGAGGGCTGTATAAAAATGACAAATTGTACTGACTGCATTGCTTCTGTGCACACCCTCCTTTCACCCAATAGCAACCAAGGTGACATCTATAACTTCTGGAGATATGAAACTGTCAGATGACCAAAACACAGTGCAAGGTTACATTTACAGCATTTTGACAGAATGCACGTGGACATTGTGTACTGAGGAATACATTTTTGTTTCAAAAGGCAGATTATTATTTTGCACAATTGTCATAGTTAAACATCTATATACCGGAAAAAAAAGGAATATAATCCTTAATGGTGTTCTGGTTAAATGACTCGATAACACTGAGGTATAAATGCATGGTAAGGTTAGCTGTGAAATTAAATAATACCGCTTTGACAGACCCCCGTGTAACTTCTCTGAGGGTCTGCACTTTGCAGGAGCAGATGCACGCTCACACAGATTGACAGCTGTGGTGGCTGATGAAGAGGAACGTGTTTCCTCCTGAGCCTCATGTTGAAGACAGACTCTGTCACTCATCTGTTGCCTCCCTCTTTCTTGCTCTATCTGCCATGTGCCACCCAGGATAGTGACAACATCATCTCTGAATAGGTGTTGAGAGAAAGTGAGTGAGAATTACATTTTAATTCAGATTAGCGTTTCGGTGTGAATACAGTCTGTACATTAAAGACTTAAGTGCTTGTCTGAAACAGAGATAATGAATATTGAGAAGTATTTAAATTCAACTCCCTAACAACCATTTGGTCTGATCATCTATATGTAGTCAAATTATGATTTGTGTGACCAAAATTGATGATGGATACCATTTTCTCAATTTCTTGGATTAAAAAATCTCAGCAAACTTTCTATTTTTTAATTTGATCTATATATAATAAATACAACTTTCATTTTCCATGTGCCTGTGAATGTCCACTTTCAAGTTTGGTCATCACATGCATGTATTCATCAACCTTATTTCCTTCAATTCTTCTTAAGCCCTTATGGGAAAAATCTATACCTGCAATGCAAGAGACATAGCAGAAACACTGAAGTTTAATGGGCATTTAATTCACCTGATACCCAGTCAGTCATTTGGAATAAAAAGCAAAGAGAGTTGTGAGCAGAATGTATTAAAAGACTTACTGTGGTCATCAGAGTGCATGCTGGGCCAACTATGGGCAAATGTTTTGGCTTTGTTTTTGTACCTGAGATAGTCAAGTCATAATGCAGTTTTATTTTCAATACATATACTGATAATGAATACATAATTCTGACTTTATTTGTTTTTGCGTATGAAAATTGTGGAGGACCTTAATGTTGACATAAAAAGATCTATTTACCCATCTAAAATAATGACCTTGGAGTCTGCAAGATAGAAAGCCATTGTCCAGTTATTTTTCCCTTTTATATAAATATATTGAACAAATCACAAAAGCCCAAATGACTGAACATGCAACACTAACAGATTTATCTCTCTGAGTTTGATAATATGAGAATTTGTTATATACCCGTAGAAATGGAGTGACAACACCTGCGTAGTGAGAAATGTGTGCTTCTGAGTTTGCACGTGCAAAAGGTGATGTTTGCATGCATAAAATGCACACAGATTGTCTGCTTTGAATATCACTGCAATGATGCCAGACCTTCCTGAAAGGGAATGTGTTTTTGGAATTGTGTTCACTTCCGTAGAGTGACAAATGTGTCTGTTAATACAACTGGGCTTCATGGAAGAATTCTTCAACCAATTACTGTCATCAGATGATTTCCAAACAGACATGGTAATGTTTTGTTGCTTATAGTGGATTATAATACCAACTTTAGGAGACAGCTTGTTGTTTCTCAATACTAATCTCACTGCAAAGTGTTATGTTCACCAACATCAAGATAATCCCTTAATCTTTCAAGGTAATGATGGCATATCCAACTCCACAAATCTTGAGGGACTTCTTCTGCAATCTGGGAGCAACCTGTATCTCTGGATCTTGACCTGAGTGAGAACTGTGAGATTGTGTGAGAAGCCGAGTAGACGTATAGCATCATAATGCTATAGTATACTTTCCAAATTCTCTGCAGTTTCTGTTAAAATTATCTGAACTATTAAACAAAAAATATTGTCTATAAAGACTTCCGGACATATTTGTTTTGAAAGCAGATTTTCCTTTGGAAATGTCTAAAATTCAATCTGTTGACATAAAAAGCGGTTTTCCATTCAGGAATTGTGATGAAACTTCTTTAATATTGTCAGTTTTTGCAGATTGTGTGTTTTGAGCAGGGAATGTCAAAACACGTGCTTGTCCAAAGAAAGCAAAAACTATCCAGGAAATACAAATCCAACGACCCTCCTGGCGATGCAGTGCAAGTAAAATCGTTATGTTCATTTTCTACTTTAGAGAAGTATAGAGAATTTGTGATCTCAAACAGTTTCCTTTTTTGAATTCCCTTGGTGCTGTTGCACACTTAAGTGGACCGCTGAGTCTTCTGAAATTATTCTAGTGTGTTTAAATGTGCCAGGAATGCTTATAAAACTAAATTTCCCTTGTATTATTTTTTATCTGTACATAATCGGTTCTGTTGACTTGATAATGCTTGATTGCTAGTTAAGTTACAGATCCAGTTTGAATTGATCTGTGAAAGATGAGTTAGGAAAGTCCTTCATCCACTCTCATTACTTTAAGTAGGTTTAAAATGTAATCTCATATTATGTAAGACCTGCAATTCTTAAACAGTTCTACTGACCCTATACGGTACTTGTGATCTTTGAGTTATTCAATTAAATTGTATCTGTAATCTATTTTTTTAATCTAGCAAGTTCTGAATATCTCTAATATATAATTATTGCAGGGAATTGATTGAAATAAACTATAATGACTTACATATTTATTACAGCAATAGTGGTGTTATTTAAATGGCTTTAAACCACAGTATTTTGTTGCTAATGCTCAGCTTGTGTGGGTAAAATGAGGCTTAATCAGCCCATTCATGTGCTGTAATTAGGGTAAAATTAGAATTCCCCTTGTTATTTCATAAGTAATAAATTCACACTATTTGATTAAACAAAGCATTACAGCATTTCTAAATGGCATATTTCCAGTTGAAATATGTGAATGTAATCATTATTCAATTTCATAATCAGAATTCTTTGTTCTCAATTAGATCAGGAGCACATAATGCTAATTTGGACATTCTCTTGTGCTCATATGGTTTTTGCAAGGTAAGATGTAAATTCAACTTCAGACGGCCTTATTGAAGAAGTCTACAGTAATATATATATATATATATTAATATAATATGTGTGTTTGAGAGGGAAATCTAGACAGGACTGTGTTATGTTAGATTCCATCCACATTATTTTATGGATTAATAATGAATATGCATTTATTTTCTTTCTCTCTTTTAAGTGGAAATACTTTCAGCAACTCCTTTGTATAAAGCCTTAGCATCTTAGATCCTTTCAAATTACACATTGATAATTCATGATGTGAAAGACACACGAAACATTACAGCTGGGCTTTGTACAGTGTTTTTTTTCTTTCCTGTCTGACATGAAGAGTGTCTTTGAAGTTGTCGTCCTTACAAGATAAATTGCCTCTCGCTTGCAAACTGTTGGCTGTGTTTTGTTGCTGGCCGCGCAAAGAGATGGGCAAATCTTTATCCACTGATAGTTGTGGAATTAATCTGCTCTGCCCATCTCAGGTTTTCTGTCACTCACTCCAAATGCCATCTGCCCAGAGCAGACAACCCCCTTGAGTCTCCCTTCATTTCATTGGGGGAAAGGAATCAGGAGCCGCCTGCATTGTCTCATTCTAATGAGTTCCCTGCACATATTACCATAACTAAGTAAATTACGGCTTTACTGAGTAAATAAGATGCATATTAAACTATGTGCTACTGGGGACAAGATGCGGGGCAATCAGATTGTGTTGTTAACAGGAAGAATAATTATAAGTTCCTTAATTAACATGTCTTAGTTTATTTTATTTTTTCTCTCTCAAACAATCAGATTACATATTTTCAGCAATTTATGTTTTTAGTGGGCAATTAAAGTTCTGTTTTCTGGATTTTCAACCAAAACAAAGTAGCACGTTGAGTATTCAGTAGTTGATTTTATAGATAGCACACCAACACGTCTGGGTAGTCCCTCAACTGGCATCTTTACAGTCATACGTTCGGGCAGCATCTTCACACTGAAGGGATTGCATACAAGATTACAGTTTTATGAAGATGAGAGAGATTTGAGGGGGGCCGCTTAAAAAAAAAAAACAAGCCATTAATTACTGTCTTGACATCTTTTATGCAGACAGTGCTTCACCTGCACTACAGTTTAAAACACCCAAGAAATCTCTTATCTTATTATTTCAGACCTCAAAAGTGCACTATATTAATTCTCTGTCTGAATACACTGAATAGTAAATACATCACTGTGTAATTTGCTGTACCACAGGGAGTATTTCACAACCCACATTAGACAATCTAATTCACATATACATTGATTATTTTGTGTGGTTTGGTATAGATGTCTGTGAAATGGGTTATTTTCTAAGTATGTCTCTTTCTTTTTTTTTTTTTTTTTTTTTTTTTTTTTTTTTTTTAAATTAAGAACCATTTTGGAAATGTTTTGTTCCTGCAAACTTTTAGTATATGTTCAACAGTAGTAGAACTAAACACGGTTAATTAAAATTTTGGTAGTAGTAGTAGTATTACTTGTATTATTATAATCATGAGTATTAGTATTGTTACAAATTGTTACAAAAGTTACAAATATTAGGAGGTCATTTGTTTGGCTACCAGTACCTAATTAGTCCAAGCAGCTTGAGATGATTTGTAATGGTCCCAGTATGTCAGTTTCCACAGTTCACATAGTCACCTTCCTCCATGCTCCCTTGCGTTGTCTAGAAGAGGGCATTACTTCAGCATCAATACCCAAAACCTCTGTATACATTTCCTCTTGAAATTCAATACTCTCTGATATGATATTCACAATGGATTCGTGTTGCCTGTATATAATGCTTGAATACACGGAATGCAGTCTAGATCCTTTTGATTTTAGTTTTGTGTAATAATATGCAATTTTTTTCCAAATCTACCAAATGTATCATAGTGTATGTAGTCTAGTTACACGTTGAGGTTCCACCACATTCCAATACAATCTGCTTCCCATCATTTAACCAGTACCTTATTTCAGGCTTATATTACTTACAGCCTGAGAGAGCACATGTTCTGTAGAGTGTTTTCACAAATTAATAATTGTCATCTTTTATTGGAAGTCTTAATTGATCATGCCTTATTTAGAATCACTGCTTTCATTTCTTCCCAGTTTAACTATTCTTAATGGTTACATAACTTTAAATGTAGTATTACTAAGGTCAGTCTCTTTCTTGTGATTGGGTATTAGATTTACATATTTCCAATAACTTGATATGACAAAGGTTTTAATCCTTGTTTAAAAAAGAGCTGTGGTTTGTGATTTCCCACATTTCTTGCTGTGAATGTAACTGCATATGTTCCAATATGTGCTCCTCAACCCTGATTGAAAATAATAGTAATAATCAGCTTCAGTTATGCTGAGGTCAAGACTTAAACTCTGCCATGATATGTGAATCTTGCATGATGAGCACACTTGAATAAGGTAATTGTTAACTATGAACACCTGCTGTCTAAAATTGGAAGCTCGGGTTAAGCTACGGCACCCACAAGAAATGAACTCTGTGCACTGGCCTCCTGATCAGAATGCAAATCAATCTCCTCATTTACACTTTTCATACCGACTCAAATAGTACCTGCGTTCAGTAGCTGTTTCAATGTGCTCTGGTGTATGGGTTTTCTCTAGGGCCCCACAGATATATCGGAGCATCGATAATATTGTCTGATATTGGCCTTTTACAGAAATATCTGTATTGGCATATAATACCGATATATTTTCTCAAACTATTGGCTATATTTTGTTTTTTAAATTACCATAAAATCCTTTGTCAGACTTCAGACAATAAATAAATACATGTTTATTTGGTTTTACAGTCATTAAAATAATTTACCATTATTTTTTAACAGTTATGGTGCTTTAGTTTTCGCTAGAAGCTTCCAACTCCACAGTATTTCATATGCGTAGCTGCACAGAACGCACACTACTGAGTGTCGTGGTGTAACAAACACACCCACTGAGAAACACAGGACACACAAACCAATAAGTTTTACTAAACCCTTATAACCAATAGAAAGTATTTTTGAAAGCTGTGCTGCATTTGAGTATTGTTTTCGTCAACTGAAGATTACTATGAAGTATACTATGGCATACAGGCACATTTTTACTGAAACGTTAAATAGCTTTTCAAAATTCACAATTGAAATTCAGACAATGTTGGATAGAACTGAAACTATACATGGTATTTATAAAACTATTTTAATTCCTACATGGTGTTTTTGCTGTGATTCATATTGCAATATGTTTAACATACATACATACATATTAAATAAGTTACACTTTCAAGGGCATTTTGAAATACATTTTTTAAAGAATATGCAGCTGTGCTGTGCTGCCTACACTATAGCCTGCCCCTGTGTGATCAGCAGTATAGAGCACTGAGCAAGATTGTGAACCTGAACATGCATAGTTTTATATTTTTCCTTTATTCTCCCTTATTCTATATATTTTTTGGGAAATGTAGCTTCCCAATTACCGGTATCGGTTTCGGACCCAAAAAATCTGTATCGGTCGGGCTCTAGTTTTCTCCGTCCAGTATTTCTAGTGTTAAGTGCATGTTAATGCCTTTTATGTTTCTGCCGCTGACACACGGATATCCCCTAGGCCAACTATTTTAATATTGTTGTTCGTTTGCAGTATTTGTAGGTGGGGGGGGCAGTTTTGGATTGACCCCAGGGCCAAAGTTGCTTTCTGCTTCTCCTTTGGTGTTTCTACTATCTTTTTTAAGTTTTGTGCTTTTTGTCTCTTTTGATCTTTGTAGTCTTAAACACTAAAAAGCTGTGCTTGTTAGGGAACTTAATAAAAGCATCCTTTTTTTGTGTGTGAAAAATGCTATTGAGCAATGTTGTTTAGTTTTCACTTGATTTTAAGTGCAGTCTTCTGCTGCATATGAAAAAGATTAATATAGAATTGCTGGTGCACTTTAAAACTTTTTCTTAAACCTTTTGTGGTGCTGTGACCACTGACTTTCTTCTGAAACCCACAACTGATAGAGCTGATAAAGCAATTGTAAGTTGTAATTACATATTGGTTGCTGTGATTCAATATGCTTCCAGCACACACTACAGTCACATTTCTGTGAATCATGATATCACATATGTTTTTACTTTATTATTTATTTATTAGTTTACTGGCAATACTGGTAAGTAATGATATACTGTTTATATGCTTATTAATTCTACTACTATTCTAACAAAACACTAACAGTCATTATTGTTTTTTTTTTTAATGGCATGGATTGCATTTCACTTGAATAACTTTTAATACAATTGTGTTAAAAGTGTGGAAGCTCACTGATATTTATTTTAATGTATGCCAAAGTAGGGAGATTACACTTTTAAAATCAATTACTTTATGAGCAGAATCTCTGTAAAGTGAAAACTTTCGCCCTTGCAATAATAAGGAAATGCTTAAAAATGAACAAAACTTTCACTGCATGTGGGATTGTTTCAGGCAGCAAACACACGCCCACCATTTGTTCAGACAACAAATGCAGAATTGAATTGTATTTTAGCAATCAAAATCTGTTGCGCTAACAAAAGTCAATACAAAATCCCCAGTAGGTTGAAGATTTAGGACAGCACAGTCTATTAGATGTCATTTCATCTTGTAGGTCTATAATAGACAACAGCTTCCATCCCACATTTTTGTTCACACATGCAAAGAACCTCCCCCCCAAAAAATGCATTTCCTTCAGTGCTCTCAATCTCTAGGCAGGATGAAGAATCAACTTCAAGATGAAATATTACATCAAGGCTGTTTATACAAATCTAAAGGTAGAATGACATCACAACGGGAGATAAATGTTTGTTCGGTGTAACTTATCTGCCAGGAGTGAGAAATTAGGTTTTCAAGTAAACAACAAAAACAGATGCCTGTCCTTGCAATTCTGAGGCAACCCATAATCCTCTCTGGCTCTAGTTTTACAGGGTGTGACATATTGCTAATTCATTCGGATACTTTACATGTCCCAATGCAAGTATTCATGATTTATCTACATTACTAATCAGCTGGTATTCTTAAAACTAATTAATTCCTTTAATTTTTATCTTCTAATGTGTAACCCCATGTGGTGCTGTACAAGTGAGCCAGACGAGCCCAGCAGGGGAGATTTGCACAATGGGTTTTAATTGTAAAGATGAACTGCAATCAACAAATTCCTCAAAAAATGACTTTTTTTTTTTATACAGATTAGAATTCAGTTAATGAGAAAGCTATGACTACAGGACCACGGTTGCATTACTTCCTATATTCTACAGAAAGCGGCATTTATTTCCCCTCCTTTTGCTGACAGCAGGTTCTTTTTAACCTCAGGAAATGCATTCATTTGGGTCTGTTATTTATTTCTGATTTATTTTAATTGCCCAGTGAGATTAGGAGCTATTTTGCTCTGGATTCTCACTGAAAAAGGAGCTCCGTGTCTTTTCAATTTGTGGCACTCTTGTAAGACGCCTTTCTTTGTCAGAGAGGAAGCAAGCTGGCAAGTTTCAGAACTACCAGAACAGCAGATTTAAAAAAAAAAAATTGGAATGAAATTGATTGTAAAACTCACCTGCCAAGTGCCAAGCTTAGGAGTTGGACTGAAAACCTCTTCCTTTCTTTCTTTTTTGTTTTTGTTCCGTTTATTCAGTTGTGGATTTACCTTTAATCTTGTCGGTATTTAAACTGAGAAATAGGCTGCAGTGGTTACGGGTTACGTTAACCAATTACAGGACATTGAACATCAAAGTCAAGTCTCAGAGTACACAGGTGATAGGCTTTGCTTTTCAGAAAATGGTGGCATAACAGCGTAGTGGTGCACAATAATATTAGGATAGCTGCAGAACTTTTCCCAGCTGATTCATTAGCAGGTGTGTGATATTGTCAACTGAATTATATCTAAATCATATTGCACATTTACAATCAGCCTCTTATGGAAATAAACCATTATTCCAAATTCAGATTGTCCTCAGTATGTGCCCAACAGCCTGGAAGGTTGCTGGTTTGACTCCAGGCTGTAGCACTTGCTGATTTTGACTGGGAGTCCCTAGTGGCCCGGCTGAACTGTGCCGAGTGCAGCTGCTTTTGAGCTGAGCTGGCAAGTGGGATCTTTGGCTCTCCTGACCTCCTCTCGGCAGGGTACTGGTAAAGCAGGTTAAATTGGAATTGTCTTCGAAAAATTGGAAAATTAACGGGGGGAAAGAAATAACAAATACTTGCACACAGAGAGACCTGCCACAGTATTGGGACAGATTTGCACTCTTCGACCTTGCATTTAAAGGAATGTGTACAAAGGTAGGTCATTATATAGGTTCTGACAGTTTAAACAAACAAACAAACAAACAAAGGAGCAAAAACTGTATTAGCTGGCTATTCTAATATCAATGTATAGCCATCTCTTGATCTGGACTGCCAAGCAGGTGCAGGGGATGATGGGATACTTGTTATTTAATACAAGTACAGTCATGTTAATATGGATTGGGGAACCCTGCAAGCATTTCAGCCACACAGAGCATATAGATGCATGCTGGGAAATGTTTCCTGAAAATGTCAACTCTTTCTGTGAACTCTGTGCACAAAGACAGTATTTATTTCAAACCTGGCTTAATGACTGCTTTGCTGCACATTTGCTGAGCTGGGGGAAAAAAAACAATGTCCTTTGAATGAAGCTCTAGAGTTGACTCAGATATTCTCTTTATAGATTCTCAAGAAGGGTTTTACTTTTCATTGACTCCAGATGGGAATTAAATAATATCATTTCTTTTCACTGCCAGATTTATGCATTATTATGAAATTAAGCAAGGAGTATGAGAAAGTTAAAACCGGAAACAGATGTAGCAGTTTCTCAACAGCTGTGTGCTCTTAAACATCTGTTGTCTACATTTTCATTATTATTATGATTAGTATTTTTTATTTTTCTAAGAAAAAATAACAATTTTGCAAGTGGGTTTACTAGACGAAAACAATATCTCTAGTCCAAGAGGTCTATTTTGGTGTGCATTTCTTTCACAGCGCAGACCCTGATAACCTTACGTTGTCATATATTTAGAAGTTTGCTTTTAAAACTGACATCACCATTTTTTGCAGTTTAATACTTATTTTGAGAGACTGGCACCTCATCAGTTTGTGGTTCATGTTACTGGGTGAAATATGATCCAGTTGTCCTGGGATTTGTGTGCATCTTTGTATGACTGAAACAGGAAACAGGTTTTATCATTTTGGCTTGTTATTATCCTAGAATTATTATTATTATTATAATTAATATAAATGCAACATTACAAAGTAACTCAAAATATACAAGGTCTGTTTCCAGCTGTTCTTTGACCATTTCAACTTTGAAACAGCAACACAGAGACTGAATGTAGCACAGTGCAAAAGTAGTAAATATTTTACTCCCCGTGGAGAATTATACAATTTAGTTTTCACAGATGTAGAATTATTTGACAGCCTATGAAATGTACCCATATATGTGTCACAAGTGACATCTTATATTTGGTAATCAGAGGTCTGCATTCTTTGCCGTATATTAATCTCTTTTAAAACTTGCTTGCAGGTTTATTTATTCCTGAATATGTGTCTAGCAAGAGTTAAGGGGTGGTGGGTGTTGTCATTATAATAGATGATTTGCTTTTTGAGAAATTCCACTGACCTTTACAAGAGAGTGCGTTTTGACGGCGTTGCCTCCACAGAGGACATCATGAGACGGCCCGGGCAGACACCAGAGTTTTCTTCGGGGGGCATTCAGACTTTTTACCACGGAGCTCAGCTAATTAAAGCTGAGCGTTGGCAAGGAAGTGCGGAGCAGGCCTGGTCTCTCTCTCAGTTCAGAGCTGAGTCCTTGTTCGGGATTCTGGGATCATTACAGCCACGAGATAGAGTGGGAGAGAGAGATATCCCCTTTGTGGTTTGCAGGAGAGCTAATTAAAAATGGCAACTTGAGCCAGATTGTTACATCTGAGATTTGTATTTATGGAAGCCTTTGGATGTTTTTTTTTCTTCTCTGCCTCAGATGATGAAAATGTGAACTGAGTGTATTTTTGATTGAAGGACGATGTATAAATTATTCTGAATTATCTGTGAGAGATCCTGAGAGTGACATAACTGCCACTGACACACACCGTTGAGAGTGGTCGACATCCCATTACTAAAATAATGCTGCTTATAATTTATGGCAAGCAAAGAGAATAGCAGATTACATACTACATAATTATTGGAAGGGACAGTATACATAGAGAAAAAAGTGCCGTGCAATGGAGGCTGATGTCACTGTGGGTGTGAGAAACCGCTCCTCTCGAGTGAAGCTGACACCGGTGAAATTAAACAATTGATTCCTAAAGGTAGTTATAAAGGGAGAGGCAATGCCGATTCATGTTTAATTTCGGGACATCTATGAACTGACTTCATTTTAAAGAAGGAGATGGGAGCAGGAAAGAAAAACACTATTTCCTGTGATACTTATTATAGGCCCAGACCTGATGCAGTGTGAAGTCTGGTGGGTTTTGAAGCTTCACAATAAACGTGCACTCAAAAATCAGTTTTAAATGAAGGGGCTTTTGAGCAAAATATCAATATTTCATCCATTCTATGGTTTGTTATTTCATCACTTATAGTATATTTAATTGTGATATTAGTTGTTGTTTTTTGTATAGATTTTATGGAGGTGTGTGCTGAACTTTCTAGCTGTTTTATTCACTGACCAGGCTCCTGACTTCCCCAATATCCCCTCCACACCCATTACTACTGTGCTGATAGGGCTTGCTCTCAAGTCTGTAGTGCTGTTAACCCTCAGGTAAGTAAAGCACACATCCATAGTCATGAATAATGTGTGCAGAGCAAATAAAACTGAATTTCAGTGTCTGATTTGTGCCTCACTGCTTAAATGAAAGCATAAGCTGTTTTAAAGCATGGTGTGTTCACAGTGTGGGGGTGGAATATATATATCTATTTTTCTCTTTTTCTTTTGGGATTATAACGCCTGTTTCATCTTTTCAGGAAATGGCGAAGATCCTTAATCATCCCAGGGTGTATGCCTTCCTTCACGTACCTGTCCAGTCGGCTTCTGACAGCGTTCTGATGGACATGAAAAGGGAATACTGTGTGGCGGACTTCAAACGGGTCGTCGACTTCTTAAAAGACAAGTAAGTCTCTGTGAAAGCCGGAGATGGCTCTCTGGATCCTACAAAAGAGTGAAGGGCTTAAAGATTACAAGCTTGCCTCTTTTACCCATTAGCATCTTGGATTCTTTTTTTCTTTTTTAACAGAGGAGGGGGGACATGAAAAAGGGTTTCAAGGTTTTCGAAAGCGCTGGCTGCTGGTGTAATAACAGCAGGCCTTGATGTGGTTGTGCCACTCCTTTTCACTGTCTTCCTTGTACAGCATTCCTCCTCCCTGGCTAGCGCTCTCTGCAGTTTGAACAACACTTAGTTTGCACTGTCTGTCCTCTATCTCTCTCTCTCTCTTTGTCTTTCTTAACGTTGGCTGTTTCTGTGGAGCTTTGCAGACCTAATTGGAAATTGGACATGACTCCGATGTCTGCAAAATAACAAGGCACCAGCTACAGAGGAGCGCTTTATTATTTTTTTTGGTTATCCACACAATCATGATCTTAATGCATCTCACTGGAAACTGCAGAGAAATGATGCTCTCCTGACCCTGTTGGACGCTTTTACAAGAGGAATAGGTCTTTTTTCCATATTGATTGATTTTTAACAGAGGGAGGGTGGAGATATGATCGTTTTCCTTTGATACAGATGATAACCGTTTATAATGTGCGGGTGAGAAATCCTAGCTTGATACACTTATTAATCTAAAGAAAGAACAAACTAAGAACAAAAACAAAATGTGCTTTCTTCTTCTAGTTCTATAAAAGCATATATGAATCTCTATGTTATTTAGTTTGCTGGATTTGATATGGCTTTTGATTAGCATTTAATAATGTTCCCTGTTAACAGTATTTTGCTGTTTAATGCTTATCACATATTTAGGCATGTTTTCTCTGTGATACTATGAGCTCATCTTCATGATCCCTCTCTTCATGGATTCATTCTCCCTGCCCTACTTGATAGGTTACCCAGTATACATTCAGAGACATTAAGCAGCGATTTATTCAACCTGAAGTCACTTGTTATTGCAGACTGGCACAGCAGCTGTCAGTCGAGTCCCGGCATCGCGCACAGACTCTCACAAATCGTAATATGTGGAAGTCGGATCCACACATTCCTGGCTTACTTTCCAGTGTGCATCCAGCGACCCCTGGGGCCAAGTTCATTAACCCGAGTTCCACCCTGTCTCTGCTGCAAGCTGGGGAATCAAGATACAGCGTCTCGCATAATCCAGGCAGCTCAGAAATAATAGGAGTTGACGCAGAGAAAGCGGGTGTTTTTCTGTGGAGGCATTTTGGAATGAAATCTGTGGCTTCCTGGCGCGGGGAGATTTGTTGGGGGGTTTTGTTCCACGTCCACCAAAAGGATGGCACATGTGCATGGTGAATAAACACGGCATTACATTCAGATTGCGACATGCTAGAAACGAGTCGACCTTTATAGGAGACGCTCAGTGCTCAAGTCCACGGCTAGGGAAGAGCTTTGAAAATGGGTTCTTTTGTGTGCAAGTATAGGACTGAATCACAAAGAAGAAAGGAAGTTGTGTTGAGCAGAAGAGATGGAAAATATGAATTGAAATTAAAGGGCTTTTGTGAGGTTGTGGAGCTCATCAGTTTTATTATATGTTGAATGAGGTTGTAAGCAATGCAGGGCCGTGATTCTGTCATCACCTCCACCACCAATCGATAGAGACTCGAGCTGCCTCTGAATTGCAGCAAAGTTTAGTGATTAACATTTTTTTTTTTTTCGCCAATTAGTTTTCAGCCCATAGGAATTACATTTCTCGTTTTCACCTGTTTTGTATACCTCTGTGTCACAGTGCTTTTTGTATGATCCTTAAATCTGTTTTCAAATATGGATTCTAGCTCATCCCACCTTCGATTTTAGAAAATGAATAAATCCAACTGATCTTTGCATGTTCAGCTTTTAAAACTCTCCACCATACATCACTATTAAAAACAAGACTGAAACACGGCATTCGATCTCGCTGCACATACAGTTATTGCCACACCACTCCAAACCTTCAGAACGATCCCTTGGTTTTATTTACTTTTAGTTTCCTAAGGATACATTACATGGGAACGTTCTCTCTCTCCAGAGACCTCAGGTGCCAAAACACTTCTGTACGTAAGGGAAGCATTGTCTTCTTACACCGCTAGAGAGGATTGTGACATGTAGGCTTCCAGCACATACTCAAGGAGTTCTGTAGCAATTAACTACCTTGACGATCATTTAATTTCATTTGCAGTTGCTGGCCTGGGGGTAGCAGCATGCTTATGGTTTTGAAGCGTACATTAGGAAAATATAGCTCTGGAAAAAATTAAGAGACCACTCCAAGTTTAGAAATCAATGTTAAGTGGTCTCTTCATTTTTTCCAGAGCTGTATATGGCAAGATAAGAGATCAGACGTTGACAGTGTCACCAATTATAGCTTCATTTCTGAAGTGTACACTGCGGCAACCTTCTGGAACTGTATTTTGGAACTCTGTAACTCTTATTGTGTGGTGGGTTTCATTTTTTATTTATTTTATTTTTTAACTGAAATGAATCGTTATAAGAACTACGATGGTCTTTCAAGCAGAAGCTGAGCTTGGAAGAAAAATAGGCGGCCTTGATGTGTCTAGATCTATCTTATCTTCTTTAAGTGTTTTGTGAAGATGTGAACAATACCAAAAAAAGAAGTGTTTGAAGGAGTTTTGAAAATGAATGTGGGCTTCTGCTGCAGGAAACCAGCCATGGAAAACAATGACCTTTTATTCTAGTTCAGATTCATCCTGCTAACAATTACCGCATTTAGATTTAAGTTTCTGGTGCTGGAAGCCAGGGAAATGTATTGAAACATGGCAAGGAAAGCACTCAGGCTTCTGTAATGTTTTTCTAACAATCAGGCTTGGCGCGTGGCTGAGCCATACACAGCAATGGGAGTCGTGCCAGTTTCATTTTTATTTTTTTCATCTTCTTCGAATGAACATGAACTTTTTTCTTTATTGGCCCCCCCCTCCCTCTGTTTCTCCCTCTAAAACGGAGATGTTGGCAGGCACTTTCAAAACAACAGCTGGATTAGAGATAACCCGGGAGGACTGGCTGAGGGTGAGTGCAGGATCTGGAAGAGAGGCTAAATCATTCCCCTGAAGTCAATGTGGAGAAAGCCAGCCGCCTGCTCTAACTTGCACAGCAGCCCGGCAAACCTCTTCTCTAAAAGGTGCCGGCTGCCGGGCCCAAACTTTGAAAACACAAGCTGTAACATTTAGGGACTTAATTGAGATGCGCCGGTTGACATGTGGTAGCCGGCCTCTGCTGACGGACACTTGCCATGTGGTTGTATTTTGGGAACTGTGTCAGACCGAAATGAAGCTAAATTAGAGAATTTGTTCTTGATCAACACAGCTGTTTTTGAGGATTTTTGTCTGCAAGAGCAACATTTCCATCATCTGTTTATTAATAACTAAGAGCAGAAAATAATAAGAGAACGGTTGACACATTCTCTCTTTTAATCTATTGTTCCATCAAAACTGATATTAGTAGTTAAGGGCCATAATAATGGTACGAGTAGTCAGAAGTACTAACATCTCTTTATGGATTTTGAATTGAAGTATCTCTTCTTTATGATTATTACAGAACATTTAAATCACTTAGTTATATCTGTTAAAAAAAAAAAAAAAAAAAAAGTTTTGCGCTACTGACATTTCAAAAGACAAGATTTCAAAAAGGAAAAATATTTTAGCCCCAAAAGCTCTGCCATACGATCCATTTGTAATATGTAGACCAGATTTAAAATGTTTTCCTACAGGTGTGCTTATATATTTAACAAACAGTTGCTTTCAAACTTCTCTATTAGTCTTAAGTTGATGCTTTGTCATTTTGTTTTCAACAGCACTCTTGGTAAAAAAAATATATATATAATAGTAATAATAATTTAATACAACCTAGTTTCCAAACATCTACCAAAACCCCCTCACTGGTTTTGCCTAAAACAAATTCAGACATTGCCTTGAGGACTGTTGTGTTTGTTACCCATTTCAGATTGTTGTCGATGTATGGGTGATGACAGATGGCAAATCGAATGTCTAGGTTTCTAGGAATTGGGTAAACATCTGTAAGGCTTCAGTTGTCCCTTCGTATCTGTATATGTATGTAAGCTGTTTATCTTTTAAGATGATGATCAGACTGTGTTAGGTATTTTCCGAGTGCATTTCTGTTCAGCATTTCAATCCCAGTATTCATATTTTCTGTTTGTAGGTCAAATCTGATAAATAATCCTGTTAGGTAAATACGTTTTGATTAACAGCAAGAGGAACAGGTTTGCCCTCGTCACATTAATCAGGGCAAAGAGAATTATAGTGCATGGAATCCACATCAGACATATAGATGTTTGTAGTCTGAATATCATTGAGATTTATCTTTTGATAGCATAAATCCTGGATGTATTATTTTTTTGCATTAATATTTACAGCAGTGCAGATGTTTATTAGAATACCAGTATATTATTATTGTTATTATTATTATTGTTATTATTATTTACTAGAATTCGTTTGATTGTTTGCAAACTCCTAAATTGAACAAACTAATTCACTTGGAAGCATATCTGGCGTCATTATCAATCATCTTCCAAACCAAGTGGTATTTTGCACTGTTTTACTGCAGTGCGCATGCTGAGCTATATATACACACATTTTCAGAAGATTCACAACATCAGACCTATGGAGAGGGCCAGTGCATAGTGCGGTGTTTGGGTGTTACTTGATTTTGTCTCGCCGTGTTAAGTTAATTGCATCTTAGTCATGATTAAAATTAGACCATGAACAACAGTTGTTTTGACAGTTTTCTAGTATTACTGTGGTTGGATTCCACGTGCACAATGCTTCTAAACTAAAGCATGGTATCGACTAACAAAATCTGCATGTTTGCGTGCATGTATTTGTGTTTATATATGGATTAAGATGTATGCATCCTGAGCCATTCTAAAAACAAAACACAGGCACAGGTCGTCATGTTGAAAAGGTTTGCCAAACCTCTGGTCTAGACAACGATACTTGACCTGTGACCTCTATGTAGTCAATACCCAGTCCCCCTTGTACATTTTGACCTCTGAGACAATTTAGAAAGGCACACCATGGAAGATAATCCTGTGGGAAATTTTACACCGCCTTCTCAAGACCCAGCAATGTTGCGGAAGCTACTGACAACAACCCCACACACAATTGCTTTTGTTAACAACAAATGTATTTATTTATTTATTTGCCCCAAAAGCATAGAAATCTACCAGTGCACTGCAGGAATGGACCTAGATGTAACCCTTCCTAAAAAATACATTTAAGAAAGGTAATTTTTATGTCCCACTGAGCAAGTGCTGCGAGTCCCACCATCAAAAGTCCATAGCAGGGGGTGTAGAGAGCTGTCTATTCAGTCATCTCAGCTCTTAGTTTTAATGTGTTTCTTGTAACAAATACGTAATAAATAGCAAAGTTGTCCTAATTTGTGGTTCGATATTATAAGCAACGGTAATGATGCACAAATGCAATAAATGTGTGTGTGTGTGTGTGTGTGTGTGTGTGTGTATATATATATATATATATATATATATATATATATATATAATATAGTCATTTATGATATGGCTAATTATTTAAGTATAATTATCCTAAGATGTCCAGGGTAACCCTGTCCTTTTTATCATCACTGTATGTATGATCAAAGAATCCAACATTTTAAAGTCAAATTAACCAAGGGGGGTTAGTCCACCCCCTTTATTACTTCCATTTTATCCTAAATATTTTTCAGCACCTTCTGTGGAGGGACTAGAACTGAAAATTATACCCCCTTTGTCGGTTTGCTGCAATGTTAGCATTGAAATGATAAATCATAACATGCATTTGCATACCCAAGACAACTGCTTTCCCTAATCATAATTTCTCATGATAATGTTTCTTTTAGCATGCTCTGAAGACGCAGAGCTGGCGTATTTGAAATTCTATATAAAGTGAGAGACTGGAAATCTAATAGCCTGACCCTAAAGTGTGAAAGCGGTGGGTGGTGTTATTTCATGTTGTTTCATGTGGTTTAGCAATTAATGAGATTCCCACAGAAGCTTTGGGTTTCTGCGCTCGGCAAATAAAAATAACTGACACAAATTTTCATTGAAGTAAAATAGAATATGTAAAGTATGTTATTGATAAGGAGCTGTGTTCATATATGTGTATGGAAATGCATTAATATCCTCGAGGCATGAAATAGTGTTAATTAATTATGAAATAATAGTATAGTTTGGTGTATCATACTATAGTATATTATAAGAGTAATAGTTTATTTTTATTATTATTTGTGTGATGAAATCTGCATTTCTGCACAGTAAATGTCTCTGATAGTTGAAAAATAAAATGTTGACACATATATATCACAAATACCTTAATAAATTGCAGGTCTCCTAGTATATATCTTTATATAATGTACGTCTTTGTGAACTGCAGTGTCTTAGAAAATGTGCCTGGCTCTTTACAAAAGGTATGATGCTCCCATTTGGAGTTTTATACAGCTTTCATTTACTCATCCTTTGAAAAACATTGCCTAATTCCTTCTTACTTAAAGTGCTAAGGCTGAGCTTACAGCGAACAATTGTGTGTAAAAAAAAAAAAATCCAGATTACTGACCTTTTCCTACGCCTAGTGACCTGAGAAAATTGCAAAAAGCCTTTGTTGTCTGCATTGCTTGTGCTAAGCAAGATCAATAATATATTTTAGTTTAATCCATGGATAAACAAAAATGATTTATAATAATAATAGTTGTTGTTATTGTTGTCATTTTAATGATTTTTATTTTTATTTTATTGTGGTATGTAAAGAATAGCTGCTTAATGTGGAAACCAATGTCATTTTTCAGAACTTCAAGTGTGTGAGGTCCACAATGTGAAACAAAGCCTGAAGCCTAGGCTGGATGTAGGCCATTTGGATCTCCTTTTGCCATTTGAATACCATCCAATATTAGAGATCTCCTGAAACTGGTCACAACCCTTGACTGTCATGTGCTCTGAGGTGATCGGTACGGGCCTAATTTCATGTCATTCAATGTATACCCAGAGCATTACTCTACTCCCTTTTTGAGACCGAATTGCCAGCCACTGTTTTGGCTGGAGCTGTCATGATTGTCCTTCATAAAGTCGTTGATCTCTATTATTTGTTTATCAAACGTTCTTCTGACAGATACTAAGTCCAGACAGCTAGCAAGCTTTTCAACACAAGAGGAATCTTCTGCTGGCTTGGGCTTGTGAAATGTGTGTGCATGCCTCTTGGTTCCTTTATATCCTGTTAGGGATTCAGTTGCCCATTTGCCAGCCCCTTACCCAAGTTGTAAAGACACAGATTCTTGGGGACGTTCCATGTTGGACAGAGCTGCTTATTGTCAGCTGATATAAAGAATTACCCAATGGTGGATTGAGTGTCTTCTTGAGTCAACATAAGCCATTGTGTTGTTCTCTAGGGAGTGTCATGTGATCGGGAGGATTGTGGGATTAAGGCTGTTGCCCTAAGATGCCAGTGTTAGATTTAGGAAGAATTCTAAAGCTGGATTTTTGTGGTTGGCCATAAAACCCTGCTGTGCACCTATTTATGGGAATACACTGTGATCTTTTTGTCCTACTGACTTGAGAGGTGGTGCCAACTTCTCCTTTACATACAGATTGCTTCGGGGAAGATGCTGAGAGGACTAAATCAGTGGACACTAATTGATAGCCAGTGCTGCATACTCACGTGGGTTTCAGTGATTTAATTATCAGCTGAATTTCATTGCTGATTTAAAGCAGAGGAAAAAAGAAGGAAACAAGATCAGTCACCGATTTAGATTTAAAAATAAATTGTCCTAAACACAGCCCGTAACTCAAAAACACTTTCAGATCCATCTCACCTCTCTGCTATGAAATGACAGCCCCTAACCTCATAATGAATCAGTCCTCAGCTTTGTTTTTTTTGTTTTTTCTTTTCTTCTTTTTTTTTGTCATGGAAGTATTTACAGCTGGCAGAAGTTTAAAAGAACTATATAAAAGGGCCTGTTTCCTTTCATATCCAGCCGTCTCACGCCTGTTTTTAGCTGGGAGTCAGATGAGGTGAGGATTAGTGAAGGAGGTGTTTTCAGCAGTCGTGCTACCATAAAGAAAACCCGAGGCCAGTCACACACAGCCCTTGTAGCACATTAGCAGGCTGCTATCTTGCAGGCATATCTTAGCTGCCTTCTTTTTATTCAATTTACAAACCACTATTTCGAGAGCGAATGGCATATAAATCTCTGCTATTCAAAAGGTTGAAATACTTAAATCAATAAATACACGCATAAATATATATGTATATTTTCTTAAATGTTTTTAAACTGGATTTCGAAGTGCTTTGAGGAATTGGCTCGCAAATCTTCAAGGTGGAATTCACATTACTCCCAAAGTACTACTTTTAAGTTGCGGTGGCCTTTAAAATGCGTAATAGCTATAGTCACTGAGGAAAGTGTAAGCAAATAAAATGAACCTTAACCAGACTGGAGCTCTTGCAGTCCTTCTGGTTGAACAGGACTTCCTGTTCCCAGGGCCGGTCAGAACGGAGGGCGAGTGAAAGTGCTTTTGCGTCTGCACTGTTTGCCTCCTCATTTCTGACTCACTGTGCGATACACGCAGATAAATTGTGGGTGGCTGATTAGACCCAAACTTGCAGTCAGCATTGTACAGCTTCCCACCCCCCCCCCGTATTTAACACTTTTGAAGTTGTGGGTATTAAAAAAAGAAAAGAGAAAATCAAGCCGTCCCCCCTCCTGAGCAGCAGCTGTTAGGAGTGTATCTGCAGCAAGTGAACAGACGTGATACAGAACTTAGTTGGCAGACCCCAGCTAATCTCTGTTCTTGCCAAATGTAAATGCAGTGATTGCAAGAGCTTCCATCCATTGATGCCCACAAGTGGATTTACTCCATTCAGACGGGTTCCTCATCAGAACAGACACATCTGAATTCTCTGAGCAGTTCAGTTTTTTGCTTACTAACTAATCACTCCTCTATCATGGGTTCTGCATTAAAATGGAGAAAATGCGAGTCACGCTTAATAATCATTTTTTGAGTATATGATACAGCAATTGAGTCATGCATCTCTACTGATTTTCCAAAATAAAGTTTTGAGTTTTGGGATCGACACCTTTTTATTTAGAAGCAGCAGAAGAAAAGAACAGATTTGAAAGTTATCACATTAAATGGATAAGCTGCATGTCCCCCACCAGTCTGGCTGCTTATGTGCTTAACAGGATGTCCATGAGCTTAAATAAAAGATATATGCTTGTAAATGGATTTAGTGTTCTTCTATAGAGAGATACAGATTGCAAGTGAGATCTCAAGTGTTCTAGCAGTGTCTGCTTCCCGCGGTGGTCAATGGTGCGCTGACAGAAGGTACAAAGAAGTAATCCCTGTCTTTATAGAAATCGCATGGAAATTATCGAGCACGATCGCTTGCATTTTGGTGGATATGTATTTTTTGAGGGGCATTATCTCCGCTGTGCTTCCCTTTTCCCCAATCGATTTGACATTGTAGTTTAGTGCCACGAGGTGCTTTTATTTTAAGCCTCAGGCTGCGGAGCCTGTCCGATGCATGAGTTGTGCACCGCTAGTCAAAAACATGAAATGCAATTGTCATAGCAATGGAATGCAACTGTCAAACTGGCGACCTCTGTGTACCAGGATGTGTTAATAGTACACTAAAACCAGATGTGGAAATGAGGTAGAATCTGTACTGTTTTATGGATTCATTTTATTGTGATCACTTTATTATTTTATTGTGTGATTATGATATCGCTCTTGTTGATGTTGTGTGACAGATGGTGATGCTTTCATTTTCTGCATCATTTGAATGTATTGAATTTGGCGGCAATTCTAAGATTTCAAAAATGTCCGCAAGTTCTCGTCAATCAAAGATTCCATCTGGCCCTAGCCGTAATTTCATTGTACTGTACAGGAGAGTCTCTGCAGTATGTAGAATATGGCTTCCTTTTTGTCGCTTCTCTGTGATCCTGTAAACCACGCTTGGTGAGGACTACATGAGGCAGAGGAAAGAGTCATACACTGTCACTGGGCATGTCAGATTTCTGGCACTCCCCAGTCTAACCTGCACACCGCCCCCTCACGGTTATTCATTACTCAGGCTCCTTGGTGCTGTGAGTCACCCACATGGTACCAGCTGGAAACGAGAGTGAAG
Organism: Amia ocellicauda; assembly: GCF_036373705.1. Lineage (NCBI taxonomy): Eukaryota > Metazoa > Chordata > Actinopteri > Amiiformes > Amiidae > Amia > Amia ocellicauda. Next base: position 6,720,737 of record NC_089867.1, read on the forward strand.
TGTAGTACACAGTGTCGGTCTTATCTTTCCTGCTGGCCCCTTGACTGTCCCTTTGCCCGAGATAAATGGCTATGCAGTCGAGCCCAGAGTGGCGTGGAGGTCACAGAGGTGGAATGCTCATCTTATCAGGTGACGCACTTTGTCACTCAGTTCCTTTTCACTTCTTATCTCAGCACTGAAGGCCTGAGACTCCATCGCCAAAGTTTTAATTATTATTTTAGTTTTTTCATTTTCTCAGTAGTTAGTGACCAAAAATGAAATAATTCATCAGGTTGTATTGTGTAACTAGTCTTTTAATGTCCAAGTTTTAAGACATTTTCTGGATTTAATAATAAAAACACAAATAAGAAAGCAAAGGTAATAGATGGTAATCTATGGAATTTAAAAGTAATTTTCAGCCAACTACCATGAATATGTTTACAGATTAGTACTCAACATCATAGCCAACCTGCTACATACCCAAAGAAGCTGAAAAGCGAAATGTAACAGTAATGCAAGGTGATGCCAGCATTCAGCTCTTAAATACAAACAAAGTCATACTGTCTTTCTTGGTTTTAATTCTAACATCTGATGGTCTTACTTTTAGCAGAAATGCCTTTGCTTGTTTTCCAGCACACCGGTAACCTTTCCTGTCCCGTACCATATAAGCATGAGTGAAGGGTTTTATTCCTGCATTACAGGCAGACAGCTGAATCGAGTACAATGGGGCAAGTCGAAATACCTCATGCATAACGATTAGTTTTTAAACTCCGAAACAAGTGTTCATGTTTGTATTTGTACGTTGTGTGTTATATATCAAATTCATATCATTCCAAATATAGTGCTAATCATTGGCTGTAGTCCTTTGTTTTCTGCACCATATCTACATCTTGATTCCCCAATTTCTTTTTTAGTTTAAGTTATTTAATTTGTTATATCCAGTCTGTTAACTACTTCATTGATTTAATTATTGGGCATAATTCATCACAATTACCGTGTGTTTAAGATTGTTGATTTAGAGAAACACAGAAAAATAAATACACTAATTGAGAATCTCCAGGAAGGAAAGCAATTATTGCAACTTAGACTATGTAAAATATTTTAATATACCATGATATTTGTGTTTTATAAACTTGTGTAGAGAACCTACATTCATTAGCCCCATAAAACATTGATCCACAGACTCTGGTACCCTTTTAGTTAACAGTAAAATCAATAGTGGAGATAACCTGCTTTTGATTAATATAATACAAAACATAAAGAACAAATAAACATGTTCCTTTACTTAACTGCTGTGCAATGCAGTTCCTGGGACCTGATAAGTTCCTTTCCTTCGGGCTTTATGAGCTTGAACTTGCTTCCCTCTGTTTTGTCATGCTGTTGTCAGTAAACCTTATCGATGATCTTAAGGGCTCGGTACTTCTCGTGTTAGTTTTATGCTAGGTGACCTCTGACGCACAGGGCCTGTGTACTGGTCATGGAAATGCATGAAAAGGTGCAGTCATTAAGTGAAGATATTAACTCCGAATTGTAAATAAAGTAATGTTGCTTTAACTCTTTCACAGGTGCTGCTTTGACTCAACAAAACCTCAGAAGCTGGGGAACAGTAGTATTTAATCCACACACAAATTTGTAGTTTACTACTAATCTAGTCAAACTAACCAGTACGACATCCTACAGTTTTTACAGCAAAGAAAATTTAAGTTGAATACTTTATGTAGCATAACAGGGGGGGGGGGGGGGTACAAAACATATTTCCAAAGCATGGATTGTCATATTAATACAGCATCAACCAAAACACAACTTATTTTTTTTATACCAGCTTGTAAACGCAGCCCATGCCACCTGCCTCATGTTCCACACGGTCCGTCCAAGCTTTATTTCCTGTGGAGGGACATACTTAGCCCATAATCAGAGTTCGTGTTCGCAATTCATTGGGCAAAATGGAGGAGCTGTTCGCCTTAAAGGTTGGTGTGTCTGAAGTGGGCTACAGTCAAATAAGCAGTGTAGTGTATTCTAAAATGCATAATTCGGTGTGTTCTGGGCTACGGTTTCTTCAATTTCTGCATCGGATCAGCTCTTATTCAATGTTTCAATTCTCAACCTTCCTGAGTCTAAGTGTTGTCCCTGTGTATTTGTTTGGCTGCCTGTGGATTTACTGCCGTTCGAGTAGCTGTATTTAGTTAACAGGTAAAAGGTCAGGTTCCTAATGACCTAATGTGAAATTGCAAGACTGGGTCACCTGTAAACCTTGCTTGTTGTGGCTTGTAAAGATCATAATGCAGGCTGACTTTGATTAAGCAGCCGTCTCGTGTGGCACACACAGGTCACAGGTCAGTCCCAGGCCCCTGCACACTGAAGGGTCAGCTGAGGAGCCCTGCCATCGACCCACGGTATTGAGGAATGAAACTGTTGCATCCAAAGAAACTAAACTAATGTAAAACAATGGCAAACACATTTGCTTGGTTGTTGACTTACTTCGAAAACAATTTGGAGGATGGTGAATGTAAGATACTCCTTTTACTTTATTTTACTTTACTTTACGATTGATTTTTATCACATTTGGTTTCTCTCCATTCTGACCTTTAAAAGATTTCTGAGGGAACATCACCGATTTTGGAGGAAAGCTGTAGAATGACACATGAGATACAATCTAATTATCCCTTAAATATTTTGTATCCACCATACCTTTTTTAAATGTCTTCATCCGTATTGGTATGGCCTTCTGATACAGCTTCTTAAATGCAACCTTTTTACAGTGTGAGTTTTTGTGTCAGTTCAGTTATCCTTCTTCAACATGGTTTAAAGACCAATAGACCGGACAGTATAACTCAAAAAGACAGCACCAAATACATCAGTTGTTATATTATGTTATTACCACCCCCTGAATGTGGCCAGTTGTTCCCGAAGCCATTCTCTGTGGTTCCTAAGTGTGTGCCAGGCTGTGGTTGCATACTGTGAGCGCTGCATACAGCAGAAGTGCTACTTGACTGACTGACTGACTGGTTGGTCCCCACAGCCCAACTGTTGTCTCTCTCAGACTTTGCCCCTTATCTCCGGCCTCTAGAGTCTTTTGCTGTTCAGCGCCCAGTGCGAAAGCTTTGCACAAAGACTTCAGAGATGTTCATGCCAGCCGTATCTCCAGCTCTACCTTGCAATCTTAATTATATAGCTTACAATTTCCCTCTTAGACCCCAGAAGAATAAGGGCTACGAGACTGACGAAGGTGATGAGTACATGTGGTAAGACTCCTTAAGTGTGGATTAAAACAGACGTTAATGCTAGTAACTGTGGAGCAGCTTCTTTAAAGACTGCCTAAGGAGCACTGCATAATTAATTCATTGTCACCGTGTCCTTCTTAATTCAGATTAAAGTCGTAGGTGCTCTTTTTAATTAAAACAAACTGTTTAATTAGAACTAGTGTGGCCCAGATGACGGTAGCATCATATTTATTGCAGTAAACATCTCCACTATTCCTGGATCCTGTCAATTATCGGATTCTTGTCACCCGCATATTTAATTTTTTTGTTCAGTGGTGACACCTATTTTCATAGCATAAAAGCACCTATTCTTAATTTCCTCTGGGGCAAGGTTGTACAAACTAGCAGATATGCGGATGAAAAAATATCAAAGGACTTGAATATCCCTTGGAGCACAGTCAAGACAATTTTTAAGAAGTGGAAGGTGTATGGCACAACAAGACCCTGCCTAGATCAGACCGTCCCTCTAAACTGGATGACCGAGGAAGAAAGAGACTAATCAGAGAGACCAATTGCACTTTTAAAAGGGCTACAGGCTTAAATGGTCAAGACTGGTCAAAGTGTGCATGTGACAACAATGTCCCATCACTCCACAAATCTGGCCTCAGGAGATTCTATAGCCACATAGAAAAAGGTTTTGTTTTCTGATTAATCTATTATGGAACTTTTTGGGCAAAGCGTTATGTTTGGCATAACCCAAAGAATACCCTCCGAACTGTGAAGCATGGTGGTGGCAGCATCATGTTTGGGGATATTTCTCATCGGTGCTTATTCCAATTCATGTTAGTATTATGTTATCACATTTGCCTACAGAATGTATGTATTGTATTTTGACAACACTAGCTTTTAAAAGCATACCGGTTTAAAATCCTGAATCAAAATTTAAAATCACATTTATATATGATATTACCAGAAATGATGGAAGTTTGACATCTAACAAATAGCTGAAGAATTAAACTAAAAATGTTTTATGGTTGTCCTTAAATATCCCAATATATATTGAATAAGTGGTTAAAAAGCACAGATCAGAAGCGTTTGAAATGTAGTGATAAGGTTTTGGATGTGTATTCATAATTGCTTAAAAAGATGTTGAAATGTGCCTTTCTGTGGGCTGATGCACAGATAGAATGACGCCAAACTGGTGACTCAGGATAGAGCTGGAATATTTTGTCTATCGCACTCCCCCGTCAGCAGGCCAGCTCTGCTGTTTGTTAGACAAACAGCTCCGCAGTGATAATGTGTTTGGTAGTTAGTCATTATATTTCTTGAGTGTAGAATGATCTGACAAGCACACCCTCTCAGGTTAAATGAGGCTAGTGTAACAGTTGCGTGATATTAAATACCTGCGCTCAAGTTGAGCATGGCGGCTCCCGGTTAACTCCCGACTAACCGAGCCTTATCTGTGCCTTAAATGAGCCCTCACTTAGGGTTATTCTATGACATGGAAATAAATGGGCTAACTATTAAACTGGAGTTGCAGTTGCATTTTTCCGGGAGCTGGGCTACCTCGAATCCTGACCTCATTACAGATCAGAAGCTAAGCAAGCCCTAGGCCTGGAGAGTAGAAGGATGGGAGACACCCAACAGAAATCCACATGAGAGAGTGCTGTCTTTTGAAAGAGAGATGAATCCAATGCCCTGTTCACACTAAACGCCTCATATTAAAGATCTCATCTCAAAAGCAGTGGTGTTTCCCCTGACTAATAATACATTAAATATTTCCTGTTTTAAATTAGCTGAATCCTGACAGCCTTTTATTAACTTGCTGTAAAATACAAAAGGTTGCATTTTTGACTCTCATGACTCATGTGCTTTGTGCCTGATCCAAACACGTGGGGAGTTTGGCACAGTTGAATGCTACAGTGTAAAAGTCCACACCAAGAAAGTTCATTCATCCCACCTGTGCTTGCTTAGTTGATACCTGCCTAGTTATTTAGCACTCAGGGTAGGAGGGACAAAATATCAGTGCGGGGAAAACTGTAAATGTCAAGGGACTGCATAACTAGAAGGGCTGTTTGATTACAGTGTTATGGGGGGGCAAACAGGCCATAATACATCAGATTGCGTGCATACTAACCAATATAGTGTGCATGCACACTGATCTAGTACACACACAATCCAATATAGTACGCACACAAACCAACGTATTATGGCCTGTTTGGCCCCCCATATCAAGTAGACCGCTGTATGTAAAGAAGCATGGGGGAAATCTAGGCAATTGTTAAAGTACTTATGAGTATGTGCTTCTGCAACATCATGTGATTAAACAATCTCAGATGTCCACCTGTTTTCTGTGGGGAAAAAGTTCCTTTTCCTTCAGATTGAAATGTTCCCTCTTTCAGCCCCTGGTTCTGTTCTCTGTGACCTGTAAAGAATAATCCTCTGGAATAACTTTATCTCCTTAATTAGCTTTAGGAACTTCTTACCATCCTTTTTTTCCCTCCAAGCTAGATGAATTAAGCATTCAGTATATCTTCATACAAAATGCCTTTTAGTCCTTGACTTATCTGTACTCTTTATGAAACCGTTTTTATTTCTTATAGCATGGGAACCAGAACTGTAGTTTTAGTTTGACCTCCACAGGTTTTTGGATAAACACTATTGTACATGATACAATGTTTGTAAAATAATATTATTTTAAATATTATGATTTTAGTTGCTTAGTTCATCATATAGACTAGATGACAAGTCTATATCAACATTTACTTTTTAACAGTTAAAATCTATTAATTTGTTCCCCTCTTACAAGAACAGACTATTTTCAATTACATTTAAAACAAAACATCTATGTACATTAAATATTTACAATATAATTTCTGGGAATTGTAATCAATTGAGGGGCAGTGCTTTCATATAAAGATGATTTTGTGTTTGAAAGAGCAAAATGCTTTACCAAACTACATTTATATTGTTTATCACATTCAGTTTCTTCACTCATTCCCTACACTTAACCATTTTACTCAATTACTTATCAGTTTGGCTAGCTTGTCCGTGAATACTGGCCAGACACCATGTGCTCAGGATCCAGGGTGTCTGATCCGTGCAAACACTGTGTTCTCCACGCCCGGCCTGCAGGCAGGGTTAATGTTTCGCGCGTGCAAGGGAGCGAGAGCTCTGTGGGGGAGTGGCGGCCTTCAAGGTGGCCCTCGGGGCACGCTGAGAGCGCGAGAGAGAGGTTTGGCGCTCTTACCTGCCCCACTGGCGGGACGGCCTGCCTCCCTCGAACTATTGACTCACCCTGTCAGGAGGGCCTGAGTCACTCCTCGAATCACAACAACTGGGAGAGAACTACCTGCAGCCCTGCACTGAAACCATAATCAAATCTGCCTGACCTGAAACTCTCTCCCCTCTCTCTGTCGTACTTTGGACCTTTTAAAACCAGACCTTCATAAGATTAGTCTGTTTTTATTTGCGGTTTTCCCCTATTGGGTTATTGTTTTCATGATTGCATGTGAATGTGTGTTTTTTGTTGTATTTTTTTATTTTATTATTATTTATTTTCCCTCTCTTCCCGCGACTGGAGGCGCTCTGCTTGTTAAACCGGTTCGGGGCATCCGCTTCTGTAAGCTCTGTCACAGCAGGATGTTCGTCTATCCCCCAGGGCAACAGTAATACCGAAGGAGATTGGTTTCTCTTAACCCCTTCAGGTGAAAGGGAAATGTTGCACCTGCCTTCTCCATTCCCCGCATGGTACAGACACCTATCCTAGCTCCCTGTTTGCTTGCATGAGTCAGTCAGTAAATCAGGCCCCCACTCAGACTGTCGCCACAGAAAATACACTGTCGTCTCTTATTGAAAAAAGCTGTGTTGATGTTATGCATATTTCAGCTCTAACATGCAGTCTTTGGCTGTTATCACATAATGTGCTTACTTTATTTCAATGAATGATAGGAGTCTTATTATTAACAAATGAACAGTGTATTTATGAAATATAATTATTACAATTCGCTCTGAGTCACCTGTATTTAAACAGGCTTTTCTTCTGCATTTATGGTGTACTGGAATTCTGGAATTTTCATAATGTATAATCACAGTCAGTTTTATATAACTGCAGTCATTGGGGAGAGGGAGTAAAGAGAGGGATATATGAGTGGTATGAGTAAAAAGTCTCCAAAAAGGATTTCAATCCAAATAAAAATAACATTTTCAGATATCGATTTCTCGTGCTTGTCTTAATCTGTCTTGAGTTTAATATAAGTGACATCAGGGAAGGAAGTCTGGTAATTCTTCCCGCCCCTTTGTCTAAAGGTGGTGATCCTCAGATCTGTTTAAATCTTCGATGGCTTTTATTTTTTATTTTTTTAACCAGTGGTGTTATTCCAGTTGCCTCCAGCTCCAGATTTTCTCAAGTTCTCTTTAAGGGCACCTTAGGTGTCTTAGGTTACCATCACAACAGTACAAGACACAACGCACGAGGAAGCCTTGATAAAGAAAGGGTGCTCAGTGATAAGAGTTGTTGATCTGGTGCCTTATAGTTTCAGTCACTGTCATTGTGCCTTAAAAAAAAAAAGAATTAAACCAAAACAACAGGAAATAAATACTAAGATAATCAGAAAAAAAGGCTTTTGTTTGTTAGCAGTGCAACAGCATTTGTACTGATAGTTTTATCCTATAATAGTGGGCCTTTTGGAATTTCTTGTGTTTTCAGTCTTATCAATAGATGAGCTAAAGTGTAACCTCCTAATCTCCCAGCCAAGCTGGAACGGTGTGTGTTTGATGACTGGAGACAAGATAATGGTTCTTGGCAGCTCAAAGAGCTTTTTTTGTCAATCAACGCAACCCCAGGAGTAAGCATCTTCACCTCCCAGTATACAGAGCTTTCAGATGAACAGGATTGCAGCTCTGGAGCTTAAGAAAGAGACAGTTTAGATACCAAACAACACAGTTTAGATAACAAGCCAAGAAACATAAATAATGTAATCTAGAGAGAAAAGGAAAATTCTGGTCTTTTTAATGAATGATTGACCAAAACCATCAGTTTCATAAACACTAGCAAATACCAGGTTAATATTTGTGTATCGGCAGTCACCCATCCTCAACCTGTCGACTAATTACCCTTTTTTAATAATCTTGTTCAAATACTGGTAGGTGTTTTTGTGTTGGTTGTTTTCGTGTTACAGAGATTGCTTCTTCTACGTATTTAGTATTCCAACATCGTTAAAATGTTTGTGTTTTTGTTAACAAGCAGACAGTGTGAATGCTACCTCCAGAGGGTTAGAACTACCTTCAGATTCCTGGTTAGCAAACAAACCTTCAAGCTTTCAACACCGTGCTAAACATCGGTGCAGTGGTAAGGAAACATTGACATTATAATGTAGGGGAAACTGTTGTCTAGCCAACACTGCAGACACGGTGATATTATACATATTTAAAGTGATATAAAGTTCCATTTAACCTAAACACAAGTCATTTGCAGGATAATTTGGCCCAGAAATAACTGCATTAAATTGAGGGCCATGCAGGTTCCAAGATCATCTGAGGTGCATCTAGAAGACAGTATATATAAATTAGATGCTGTGAAAAGAAACACAACCGTCATTTAAGATTATGTTCCTGTAGGAAGGCTACAGTACTCCTGAACACACCATTCTACATTAAAGACAAATGGCAAGCATATCCAGGTAATCACAGGTTACAAACCACTTTGGATAGTGCTTTCTCTTCAGCATGTTCCAGTTTCTGGTATTTTAATCACAGAGGTCTTCTCAATCGGCTGCCTTGTGACCACTTGAAATGCATTACTCCAAGATTACACCTTCTTTTGCATGTCAGCAGTGTGCCCGTACGTTTCCTGTAGTTTATACAATATGTTTAACTGGAAATCCCTGGTTTTATCCTCCCTTATTGTATCCACCCATTTTAATTGCTGACTGTTAAACTGATTCCCCTATTAAGCTGCTTTGCTTAATTTCATTAGGAGGTCAGGGTATTGTACCTGCTAATCCTGTCTTGGATTCTAATCACACGCTGGAATACTAAGTGTAGAATTACTGCAGCTCATTCGCTAATGGCTTTCTCAGGGTCATGTATCAGAGGTCAGAGTGCTGGCAAAGTTCTCCAACTTTGCAGAAGACAGATGGCGACGTGTAGGCCGGGGGGGGGGGCGTTGAAAGAATAATAGTTGTTTGGTTCCACAAACAAGACGCCCACATGTACAGTTACATCCCTCCATGAGGTAAGAATCTCCATACATCCTCAGAGCGAATCGATTCAACACGCCGCCTTCACAACTGGCCATTGTGAAGCTTTAGTTGTGTCCAAATGGAGTATTTTGTTTCCGTACTGCACCTTCTCCCATGGTGGTTCTCCACCCTGGTCCTGACACCCACTTTTCCTGCTGGTCTTTGTTCCAACCATTACTTCACTGATACTTTCCTCTAACTCATCATTTGCTGAATGTGACTCTTGACATTGTTTAGCTTACACAAAATTTGAGAAATGCAGGTGCTTTATCTCGTTATATTTCCATAACTTATTCAAAGCTGTGAAAAAGCTCTGATTAGTCCAATTATTATTTCAGATAAGGGTTTAATGAAGTAATTGAGAGCTTAGCTGTAACAAACACAAGCACTTCTTCTTGTTAAGCACTTTACACTTCTTTATGTAAGAGCTCTGCAGAAAGAAATCAGAATACACTGATCCTGATATAATTTACAGTTTTCATAAGAACAAATTAGTCGAAAGGCAACGTTAGGGAGAGAAAATCTCTACATGTAGACAGAAGTGTTCTTACAAGTAAAGTAAAGTTTGCATGCTCTATAATACTGCACAATTCTTAGTTTTGTTTGAGGTCAACACATCTCATTACTGTTGAAGATATTCCACCTTTATTAATATGCTGGAAATGGGCAAAATTAAATCAAGACACTCTGATGTCTTAATAACATATTCTGCACACATATGGATGTCTTCTTTCAAATGCCTTTTGAAAGACCCTGGCCCTGTTAAGTCATGCAGTAAAGACCATATTTGGTGCAGTTTCCACCCCACAGAAATGCATGGTCTTTCACACATTGTGTCAATAATGATAATCACAATCCAATCCGGTAAGCGTGGTGACCTTACCATTAGGAATAGTAAGCCTTTTAAACATTTCTGTGCGCCTCGTGTCAGTAATCCATATTTCATTTTTCACTGTCAACCTTGATTTCCTGACAACAAGTCATCAGACGCACACTGACTCCCTGGCTGAGGATTTACCGCATCCCTCCTCTCGGACCAAAGTTTCAGGTTGTCCTCTAAGGCGCTTAATCTTCCATGGGCAAATGGTAGTTCGTGTCTTTTATTAAAAGTTCACAGCTGTCACGTCTCTTTGGCCTCTCTCTCTCTCTCTTTTTAATCAAACAGTTCCTTAATGTTGACACGCACAGATCAAAAGGGGGGCCCCTTATTGTTTGTGTGTTAAAGCTGTTCGCTCAAAGGCAGATAGCATGATGCAGACAATCCCCTGGGGCCCAACCCTTCAGGCTATTGCTTTCCTGGCCCCGAGAAGAAGTGTGGCATGCTCTCATTGTGGTGAGAGAGATCATCCCCTCATTCCCAGTGCATCGAAACGAGGCTTGCACTCCCACCCATCTGTGCCGTAGTGTCTCTCCTCCAACGCTGAAGGTTTGAAGCACAGTAAATAGCCTCTGAACCATTGTGAAAGGCAATATCAGAACAACATGTGCCTAATTAAAATATTATTTATATCTTTCTATCTATGCATGTCTAAATATCTATCTACCTATACTACTGTATTCTTCATATGTAGAGCCATATGGAATCTGTTATTAAGAATATATAAATAATATTGAATACTTGAGAATCTTAGCATTCTTTCAGGATTACTGTGAGGGAAACCTTAATGAGTAATTGAGTTATAAGTGGTCTTTGAAATTGACAGCCATTTGTGTTCACACTGAACACCATCAGTCACCCTTTTGTAAAAGTCTTGAAATTAAAGCTTACAGAAAGGTTACCCAAACAGCACCAAAAAAAGCCACAAAACAAGTCAAGTTACTGCAAATCTGGTATTGAGCAGTATTTTCCAGCAACAGGACTATAACACTGGTATTTGCTCATGAAGTCTGGTGGTGTGTAGTCATAACAAAAGTGTTAATATTTGAAATGGAACAGTTGCGGTTCTGATATTGATGTTTTTTTAAATATTTATTCCCTCATTTTAGTGTTAATAACTTGTTTTTGTTTCACGGCTAGAGGTACAATTTAAACTGTAATGAAGTCATTATTAATGTATATATTAAGCAAGTCCTGGCCCAATCTGAGAAAATAGATAACCTAAGAAATAAAGGCTCAAAACAGTTTTGTGAACCAGGCAGTAATTACCTTTTCGAAATATTGATTTCCTGTGAATGTGTTGAGCTTCTCGGAAGGAGAGGGCAGAGTGGGTTTATATTTACATATATAAAATATTATATTTGCATTGAGTTGTAGATCATGCTGTCCTGGTTGTACAACTTTGTCTATGTAATATTGAATGTTACTTTCATGGTCAGTACAGCCTAAAGTAAATGTCTGAGCCATAATTCATATTAACTGATAAAAGGAGAACCAATTAATATCCAGACTAACTTATCCTCTTCTGAAGCTGACGCATAAATATGTACTGCATACGCGTGTGCGTCTGTTGGAATTGTCCACCCAGAATCTTAATGAAATTCTACTGGAAACATAAATGTGCTGTTTCTTCCATAATACAGTTTATATTACAGGACGTGAACTCTCTGCAGTGACTTCCTGAATCCTTGACCTATTTCATCCCAGACTTGTTCTGCGGCAGACTATGAATTATACAACCTCTCTCTCTCTCTCTCTCTCTCTCTGTCATAATCAACTTGTAATACTTTCGTGGCCTTTTTATTCCTCGTTTCCATCACTGATTGTATCTGCCTTCAAACTTTTAACTGGCTTCCCTACTCCAGTGCCGATGGCCGTTTGAAGTCCAATAAGAGCCATGTTGACATTTGATTTGCATGCTGTACTTTAAGGGGTCAATATTTTTGAGATTCCCCAGAGAAAAATCTGCCCAGGCATCGCCATTACAGAAGTATAATAGGAAATGCACTGTCATGTACACATGCGTCTCATGCATATAATGTGGCCTGTGTCCATTGAAGCACAGCGTAGACACTCACTTTTCAGCATACAAAGAAGGTATCAGATATCTCTGAGAGCATTCATTTCTCCTGTCTTTAATAACAATTTGGAAGGACACCCACAGAGCCCTTAAGACTAATGGGGTCTTGTGGGAAGAGATGCCCATTTGGGACAAACACTGATGAAAATCCTGATTTTCTTTTTTTTTTTTTTTTTTTTTTGTATTTGTATGTATTAGTTCAGATTCGCATAAATATGTCTCCGTTAAAAGCTTATAAATCGCATTCACAAGAAATATATAAAGTAATACATCCTGAGCTACTAATACTCTATCTTCCAGCTGGAATTTGGTGTGTGTTTAAAAAATATAAAGAAATTCAGATGGTAGTAAAATGGTCTTAAATTAAATATACAGTTAAATGTGTCAGAGTATTCAGCAGATATTTGAATTTAAGCTGTTTAAGTTGTGACAGGTTTTGGACTTATTTATGCAGATGAGTGATTAACGATATAAACAACCAGATCCTCGTTCCTAAAGCCTGTCCTTCAGTTACCTTGGGAATACCATGGTCATTAAAACACCCGCTAGCCCTCATTGCTTAGACCGTATGCTGCAGTTCTTTGAATGCTGAGGGAGAGGATTGTTTTTATGGGCATGGAGAGCAGCTCCGATTTAGAGACTCATTTCCTGATGGGAACAAACCCAGGAATGGAATAGCTCGAAGTGACCTTGATCACACCCAGCAATCCATTATAATTATCCACACGGCTCCTGGACTCAAATTCCAGCGCTTGCCTTTCACGAGGTGATTCATTGCCGTTCAGTTTATTTCTCTACTGAAACCTGCTCAAGGTCCGAGTGAAGGCCTTATATCTGCATTCCACCTTTAACTCAAAGTTAAATACCCTCATTTGGGTTTCACACTCTGTATTTTTGAATTGACGACCTGTTTGGGGGCCACCAGGAGGGATGGACTTTAGCCTCCCTCAGCTTCTATCAAACAAATCTCATTTTAAAATAACAAACATTCTCGCCCATGTGCTGAGGCACGGCACAAAGCCCGGTCCTGCCTATAGATAACACAGTCCTCCCTGTGCCCTTAAAAAAAGATTGCCTTGCGCTTTTCCTCCTGGTCACATTAAGGGATTCTCTGCTGCTTCCGATGCTATATATGTGCTCCGCGGAGGACAGGCAAAGCTGGTGATGTGGTGGAACCATCCATCTTCCCTGGTTCGATGAGGAGCGCTCCTCCAGGTGGCTCAACAGTGATGCCAGCCTCCCAGAGCCAACCCCCTCTGTGTGCCGGCCTCACACCACCTGGTTCAGCTGAAACGCCAGTGATCCGGGACGCACAGTTGTCCAACACAGCCCCCCCCCCCACCCCCGGCACATGACCATGAGAGGAATGAAGGGAGTAGGTGTGTGTGTCGCTGTGTGACAAACCTCTTCCCCCACATCTCCCCAGGGGGATGACAGGGGTACTTCCTTCCCAGCTCTCCCCCTTTCTCTGTGCCCCACTGCCTGAGCTGTACTTGGGGGACCCATCCCCTCCGTATGCCTGTATTGACTGACCATCTGCTGGCCCAACTGTGCTGTACCCTGGAGAGCACGGTCTGTCCCGCTGCCTCCCTGCCTCCTGCATCTCCAAAAGCTGCGTCTCTTCAGCCAGTAAGGCCTGTTTCAGCAGACCTGAAGCTGGGAGCTTTTTGTCTAGTTTCCCAAGTACATCTACTGTTAAGAAATAAGCAGAGTAACTTCTAATGTCTCCTTTTACTGTAGACAAAGGAAATAATTTGTGCAATTTCACATTATAAAATGTTTCATGATTGATTTTGTGTTATGTAATTCGATTGTTATTATTGTTAATTCACTACAGTACTTGTAGGGCAAGGACACATTGTATTTAGCTTTAATATATAATTATGAATAGGTTTCAATAATATGTTTAAAAGTCCAATTATATCCCTTGTGATTGTATAAAAAATAAGGAAGAGAGAATACTGAAGAATCACCTGAAGAATCATACTGGACATCAGAAAGACCACACTGACATTATTTCTGTGCTGTGGGACACACTATCTCTCCCCTGATATTTTTCGCTGGGATAATGTAATGAAACACCACTTGCTCTGTTTGTTGAAGGGCAGGCGAGAATGGATTGCTGTCAGAAAGCGCCGCAGTAAAACATTAGATATTTGGTAATGGGTCGAGAGGTGCAATAAGTGTCTCTGTTACTGCGATGTCAGGATACACAAGCCAGCGTTCACGGCCGTTTGGGATTTTAAGGACTTAGTCGCGATGACTCCTTCGATGCCTCCTCTCTGAGGTTGTAAAGTCGAGCCACGTGCGCCTTCTTGACACTTCTGGGGAACCGATTCCCACAGACTGCTGGCGGCACGAGATCTTCGCACGCGGCCCGAGCAGGAGTTTGACTGAAGCAGCAGGGCCTTAGACTCCTGTCTGCTCAGTGTATGCGGAAGATCTCTTAGTGTCTGCTGCTGACGAAACAGAACCAGATAGAAATGACACGGACATCTGGAAACATGAAGGTCTCTTGAAATGTGTAGGGAACAGTGCAGTATGATACCAGCTTCACAGGAAAGAGGTGACGGACTCGCAACACTCGGCCTTGTGAGGATCACAGGCAACTTAACCTGTTATTAGAAGGTTAACTGTAAGAAAAGTGACCTGAGTTTGTGGAAATTTCATGTGGAAATATATTATTTTTGTCAGTTAAAGGAATATAAATTAAAAAGATGTGAAGAAACTGGAAATAAAAGTACAGAAATGAATGCATACAAACGTACATCTGATTTAGTGTATCAACTGAAAAGGACTCCCCCGTTTAAACAAATTAAACATGTTTGCATTTCAGGTCTTGACTGATAATGATAATTACAGGGTACATTAAATCTGCACTGTTGAATTCTTAAAGGGAAACAGTTTGATATATGTGATTTTCTTTTTTGATGGATTTCTCTTTTTAATGTGTACTGTACTTAAAACTTGAATTCTTTTCTGACACCAGCGATTCTCTAAATCATGCTTTGTACTCACCGCAGAATATCAATAAGAAGTCCATTTGTTTTGCAGTGTCTGGAGGGTATGAGGATTTTACTTTTTTTCCCTTCATCTGAGTGAAGATAGCTTTAGGATATAGGCAGGTGAGCTTTGTGCTGTGCTTGACAGTACACATCAGTGGGAACTAATTTATGAGGTGCAGGAATTACAGTCTAGTCACTATTTTCCCTCTGAACACTTCTGTGCCACCAGCATGATAAAGTTAGCGGTGTCTCTATGGATTCATCTGTCGACTTCAGCAAACACCAAGCAAAGTGTTTAGGAATACTGCATCTAAGTGCTTAGTGAGACTGGGTGTTATGAATGACTTTACAGGGTAGAAATGTCTAATTCAAGTAATTAAAACACGCCTTTATCTATGCTGGTAGTCTATTATAAAATCAAATAATCTGATTGAAATACAGAATCAAATTTACAGAGTCAGTTTTTTTTTTTCTCTCCTCGATATTGCTATTTTATCTACTCATTTTAGTGTTCCATTAATGGTTTCCTTTTAAATCAGATCAACAGGATAAAATGTTTGCTAATTGTGTCCTTGAGCTGTTCTGTCTCTCAGCTGGTTGACTAACTCCTAACCACACAATTCTGTAAGTTTGAATGTTCAGAATATACACATTCAAAAGTTTGGGGTCACTTAGAAATGTCCTTGTTTTCCATGAAAACATACATTAAATGAGTTTGAATAGGAAATATAGCAAAATGAATAGGAAATATAGTCATTGACAAGGTTAGAAATAATTATTTTTAATTGAAATAATAATTGTGTCCTTCAGACTTTGCTGTCGTCAAATAATCCTTCATTCGCAGCAATTACAGCCTTGCAGACCTTTGGCATTCTAGTTGTCAATTTGTTGAGGTAATCTGAAGAGATTTCACCCCATGCTTCCTGAAGCACCTCCCACAAGTTGGATTGGCTTGATGAGCACTTCTTACATACAATATGGTCAAAGCTGCTCCCACAACAGCTCAATAGGGTTGAGATCTGGTGACTGTGCTGGCCACTCCATTACAGACAGAATACCAGCTGACTGCTTCTTCCCTAAATAGTCCTTGTATAGTTTGGAGCTGTGCTTTGGGTCATTGTCCTGTTGTAGGAGGAAATTGGCTCCAATCAAGCGCCGTCCACAGGGTATGGCATGGCATTGCAAAATGGAGTGATAGCCTTCCTTCTTCAAGATCCCTTTTATCCTGAACAAAGCTCCCACTTTACCACCACCAAAGCACCCCCTGACCATCACATTGCCTCCACCATGCTTGACAGATGGCATCAAGCACTCGTCCAGCATCTTTTCATTTGTTCTGCGTCTCACGAATGTTCTTCTTTGTGATCAGAACACTTCTTCCTCTGTCCACTGTCTGTTCTTTTGCCCATCTTTGTATGAGATCTTTAGTTTCTTGGCAATTTCTCGCATGGAATCGCCTTAATTTCTCAGAACAAGAATAGACTGATGTGTTTCAGAAGAAAGTTCTTTGTTTCTGGCTATTTTGAGCCTGTAATCAAACCCACAATTGCTGATGCTCCAGATCTAGTCTAAAGAAGGCCAGTTGTATTGCTTCTTTAATCAGCACAACAGTTTTCAGCTGTGCTAACATAATTGCAAAAGGGTTTTCTAATGATCAATTAGCCTTTTAAAATTATAAACTTGGATTAGCAAACACAACGTGTCATTGGAACACAGGACTGATGGTTGCTCATAATGGGCCTCTGTACACCTATGTAGATATTCCATTACAAATCAGACATTTCCAGCTATAATAGTCATTTACAACATTGACAAAGTCTACACTGTATTTCTGATCAATTTGATGTTAATTTAATGCACCAAAAATGTGCTTTTCTTTCGAAAACAAGGGACATTTGAATGGAAGTGCACGTGGACTTAGTGCAAGGCCTCCACCTCAATTAAGGTACATTACATGTAAATTGGTTTATGATTAATTGCATTATTTTGCAAAGGTCAACATCAAAATGTAAACTTGAATTTTAATTCCAGCTCATGATAAAAACGTTTTACAAACTGTGATTTAACACTTATTTAAGATTCCTTAGTTTTTTCCTTTGACAACCAGGGTGTTTCTGACTCTTGGAATTATTGTAATTTATTTTGAATACTACCACAATCACAGCCCTTAAGTGCAAGTAAAGCTTTAACTTAAGCATACCACTTCATTAAATTAATATAGTGGGATTTTGCATGTCATAGTATAATAATGACATCGTGTTTTGTTGATCCACTGCTTCAAGGCCTCCCCAAGATGTTGCCAATTGTTCTGATATATAGTCTCTCTCTTCCAGGTTATGCCAGGAAAGCTTCATATATATATTTCCTTAATGACACTATCATCAAAGCTTGTATAATTCAGGCAAATGCTTCAGTTTATGTCTGAAAATAGGAGAACTGAGATGTAGGAAAAGTGCATGTATAAATAGTGCGAGTAAGATAGTCCCCAGGATGTGTTTATAGAATTGAAAAGGCCCTCTTTTCATGCTTCACATTGCAAAGTGGAATTTCATTTGACCTCTGGGAGTTTGGGGTTGAGTCGAGTTTTACCTGATGCTGTTTAAGGGCCGAGGAAAGCAAGGCTCCCATTAAAAACCCTACAACGGTCTCTATCGCTGAGAAAATAAACACTACTTCTTGTGCAGTGACTTTCATTAACACCTCCCCTGATCTGATCCTTGTGTCACTTTGGTAAATAACATGTAGATGTTCCAGCTGTATGTGCACTCATTTTAATGACAAATTGAGAAGCACCTGACGTGCATGTCAGTTAAAAAATATATATATGATTGACCTGCTGTCATGAAAGATTCCTCTTTTGGACTCGTCATGTGAAATTCCTGGCTACATCTTGGGGTGTGAAATAGATCATTAGCGGTTATGGCAAATGTATGTGATCATGTGCGTCTATGCATGTGTTTGCTTAAAAGGTGTATGGGTGTCTGTATTTATGTATAAGATGCATAATTGACAGGAAAGGCAATACTTGGCAATTAACAGAAAAGAGCTAATGCTGTCTTAGTCTTTGTATTTTTTGGTTAAATGCAATTGTCTCTGTAACGCAGGTTAGCTAAATAATGTGTTCTCCTTACTCTTTTAATTTTTTCCTCTAGTACTAGGCAAGTTAATTGGGTAGCAAGCAGAAACTAATTGCAGAATACCGATTTAAAGCTTCAATCTTTGGACATCACCTTTTAATTGCAGACTACTGCAAAGGGACATTGCTTGAAATGAAAGATTTCATTGAATGCGTTTTTTTCTGCTCTATACATTTGTTTATATCGTCGTTTTTAATCTTTAAAACATTCTTACCAACAACATCAAATAAATATTAATTTGAAGAGAGAGTGTATGTTATTGCTCAAATTCACTATAGTACTGGTGTTTGACCTAGTCAATGATATTCCCTTATCCTTTATATATATAAGGAAATTCTTCTGTTTAAATTAATCAGTTTGCAATGTATTGAAGCAAAGCCTTGAGGGAATTGTGTTTACATTGGCATACACAACCCTCGCTCTTTAGAGATGAGAAATGTGAGAGATGTTTAATTTCCACCGCAGCTGACCATTAGAATTCAAATATCAAGGGTCTACAATTTATAACAAAAGGTTATATTTATATAGCATTCGTTTCAATGCAGTTTTCATTAAAAAAGGATGATTATAAATCATTAGTAAACCTAAGGCAGGGCAAAGGAGAAGATTAAAAACGTATTGTCAAAGCATGAGGGAGCTAGTTCATAAAATCTAGTTTTAGTTTAAAAATCAGTTAAGAGTCTCCTCTATTCTATGCTTTTTACCTCACGAGCACAAAGCAGTCTAGTATTTTGAGATCTTGCAACACTATTAAAAGTGAATTAACTTTAAAAATGTGCTTGTTTTGATCTTTCTGCTTTAGAGCAAACATCCAAGTCAGGTCTGAATGACACCAAAGTGCAGCCAGGCAAGCTGCAGTCGTTCTGTTAGTTCCCATTTTCTCAGTGGCCCAAAAAAGCAGTATGCATGAGATAGCACATGTTGGTACGCCAGTGAGCAGGGCATTGCTATAATCTCATTTTAATGAAATTATTGGTTTATCTATTTAGAATATTTAAATGTTTCTGCTTAACTCTGTATGTTTCCTGTTCATTTATTTACTTTGAAACATGTTCTGGTTCCTTTATCAGTAGCTGAAGAGACTAGGGTGGTGATACTGTGCCTGTATCATCTACATCTCATTACAGATAATTTTATTCAGGACACGTGATTAATTTAGTCAGTCATGGCATATTCTTCCAACAATGAGGTAATTAATCTGAACTTTGTGTTGCTACACATTTATTATGAAAAGAAAATGTGTACATCTCAGGATTTTAAACAGAACCAAATGCTTTGAGCATGGAAATATATTTCACCATTAATTTTCTTACTTCATAGTTATTTTGAATCTGTGGAGTTTTTTTTACAGTACATGTTTATCTATAAAAAGGCAATTTTCTCCTTTACTGTAAAAGCTTAACTTGATTTGGTAGCAATTCTGGCAAAACATGTGATCCATACACATTTGCTTCATAGAAGAAAATGACTGAGCTATTAAGTGACCATTAATGAAACTCCTTGACATTGGTGATAATTAGGGAAAAGCTGAATTCTGCCTCTTGTAAAATCTGTAACAAAACACCTGCTAAAATCATGCTTTCGTCTGAGATTTTTGAGGGGATTGGTTGTATTAAGATCCACCTAAGTGTAATTGCAAGTCCATTTGTCACCCACCCTCCAGCATTCATTTTTGTCACTGTTTGCACATTTCTAGAAACTTACTTAGGCCTTAATATCGATTTTAAAAGGAATGTATTTAAGTATATTTAGCATTTTACCTCTTTCCTCCCATGATATATTTTCCCTTAAGGAGACACAGATGATGATTATCTGTCAACAGTAAAGCTTCATAAGGAAGGGCATTTTGTTAGGGAAACTGAGAGAGACACCCAAGATGCTTAGACGGATACATGACCCATACAGAACACTCATTGGAGAGTGGTGTTACAATCACAGTAAACTGGTTATCGATATATGAACACTAGGCAAGCTATGGCATTGTAGTGAGTACCTGTGCAAGAGTCAGAGGCTATAGAGGTCTCTGTTGTGTGATCAGCTGACTTTAAACTGCCTGTAAATCCACCCAAACTCCTCAGCACTCAGACTGGTTTTGTTGGGTGAGTCCCAGTCACGGGTAGTTATGAAATATCCCAGAATCGAACCCATTGTATTTTGACTACGGAGGCCAGTCTGTACTGCCGGTGCAGGGTTTTATCAGTTGTAGCTCTCTCTGTGCATAGGAGAGCATACAGCATGTAATTTCATTCGTTTATGTTGTAAATGATCTCTGAAAAGTTGATCTCTTTTCAGATAGAACTTTGACAAGATTACAAGTTTTTTTTTTCCCCCTTTTCTTTTTTCTCCAGTAAGCAAGTACAAATTACACAGCCTTTTGAAGTATCAGTGGGATTTTTGCAGGGCTATTACTGTGCCTGTCACCCATGGTTCATGCATGAGAAACCAGCGTCTTCTTTCATGTTCCCTAAACCCTCAGTCTTAGTCACCCACTTCGGCAATGTGAACAGCTAGAAAGACCTGAAACTGTTCTTTGGAGAAGTATGACTCGTGCCGACGGGCAATTGATGTCATACTTCAGCTGCGCTCGGGGTTTACTCAGTTGCTGTGTCTACAGCAAAAGCTGGGCTTGTTAACATATCAATAAAAGCTACAGAGTTGCAAGTCATCAGCTCAGACGGCTTGTTTTTCTGGTAGGCGTCTGATACTGCCGAGGGTGAAGCGATCCGAGGTTGTAGGAAAGAGCTTGTTTGTGACATAGATGTGGTTATATCACTGTTTCTCAGTACATTGTGTTTTATACAGGCCTACTGTATACTTCCCCTGTATTGAAGCAGTTGGCCATCCCCCAGGAAATTAATGTATAATATTTGTTGTATGAAAGGTTCCAAAGATCTGTTTTATTCTGAGTAGGATACATAAGTACCAGTACCCTTACTCACTTATTGTCACGCTTTTTGTGATGTCATGCATGAAATATAAAAGGAAAGTTTTTTAGAACAGACCCTAAGCCGTAATTTGGAAGAGAGGCTCTTTTAGTGGAACTGTTTCTTCTTCTCAGACCTCCTCTAGGCTCAAAATCCAAGCGTGGTATTTTGGTAATGGTAATTTTGGTATTTAAGGTAACCATTTTGAGACCACTAAATTGCTTTCAGACTAGATTTAACCCATGAAGTGAAGGACTATATTGGCTAATAGATTAACCCCTCTCTGTCATCAGGGTTGCGGTCTGTTTTTCCCTTTTAAGTTGATTTCCGTTCATTGGTGGTACAATGAGGGTTGGTGTCATAACTGAAATAAGTGTGGATAAAGATCAACTGCTTTCCATTATTTTAGTTTAATGTATTGTTTTTCCCATACACATTTTCAGATCTAACAGTGTATTAAATTAAATGTAATAAATCCATTTTCAAACCAAGCTGCAAAGTGCAACAAATGCATTGCGTTTGCTTCCTGTTCAGGGTTCCAATGGCCTATATATAGTTGTTGAATACATGATGGGTTTTTTCTTTTTCTTCACTGCAAACAGGCACAAGATATTTGAATTGAGAAGTCTTACCCAAGAAAATGAAAATAAACTGCAGTAATCCTGTGACAAGCTATGGACGACAGCTTGCAATTTCCTTAATAGGTGCAAAGAGAGAAGAAAAATCTGATTTTTGGCAGTGTGCATTTCAAACATTTTCTGAAATAATAATAAAACAGATGTAATGTCTTCTGCTTCACTTCACACATTCATGGAGGTTAGTGTGAGTATTCAGGGCTCGAGCAATTTAAAGGTAGTGATAAAATGAAAGGAAGCACTAAAGACAGACTTAGTGCATAATTCTGGTCTCCAAGGGAGGTGCTTTAAGTCGCTCTGTGGCAGGGAGTAGTGATAATTGAAATTGTGTATTACAATTCCTTCTTTTGCTATTGCTATAGAGGAGAGAGAGCCGATTATACTCCCACTGCTTTGTTAATGAAGTTCGCGTCGAGTTTGATATAAGATAAGCTCCAGGGTTTTGATTTAATGATAAACTTTCTTGATTACTTTCAAGATCTAATTATTTAGTTAAAATTGCTGTCTGTAACCCATGCTGACCTCTGGTGCTGAAATGAACTTTCTGACGTGTGGGTATAGCCACATTTTTGCAAGCCTGGTAGGATATTTTTCTGTTCACGAGCAATTAATTTGCTTTTTTTTTCCTCATTTTTGTGAACTGCAGTTTGTGTTCGGAGGGGTTGAGAATTTAGATGCAGCCTTTGATACATTTCCTTTGTTAATGTGCTTTGGTCACATCTTTTCACCATAAAAGCATGAACACTTTAAAGTGGGTTAATTGTTCCCTAAAGGAGTTTGGCAAACATAACAGCTGAAATAAAAAAAATAAAAAGATATAAGCATTTATTATTTTTTATATTTTAGCCTTTTACAATATGAAGTGTAGCCAATAGTTTTGTAGAGGTGCCAGCAAGTTGTGGTTGGCTGGGGGCTGAGCCGTGCCAGACAGCTGTGTGATGTCAGACTGCAAAGCATCAGGAATGCACTGTCAGATGCACTGCATAATCAAGACACCAGTCTCCCGCCTAAATGCCACTATCACTCGCACAGGCAGTGCTGAGGTAGACAAATACATAAAGTTTCCAAACATGATAGCTCTGAATCCCACAGTATATATAGTAAATATCTGTGGCATCTCCCCCCTTGGAAATTTGACCAGAAATGTTGATGCATTTAATGTTTTTTCTTTTCTTTTCTTTTTACCTTTGACTGTATAAATGGAAAAAAAACTGAAATGTCTTGGTTTTTAAGTATTCACCCCCCTGAGTCAATACTTGCAAGAGCCACCTTTGGCAACAATTATAGCTGTGAGTCTCTGCCAGGTTTGCACAACTGGATTGAGCAATCCGCCCAGTCTTCTTGACAAAATGGTATACGCTCTGTCAATTTGGATGGAGGTCATTGGTGGACAGCAATCTTCAAGTCTTCCCACAGAATCCCAATGGGATTCAAGTCCGGGCTTTAACTGGGCCACTCTAAGATATTCACTTTCTTGTTTTTAAGCCATCCAGTGTCACTTTGGCTGTGTGTTTGGGGTCATTGTCATGCTGAAAGGTTAATCTCCATCCCAATCTTATGTCTTTTGCAGACTGAGGTAGGTTTTCCTCAAGGATCGGCCTGTATTAGCTCCATGTCCTGTACCCTGACAGAATTCTGAAGGCAATTAATTGCACATGAGTTTTTTTATAGGAGTGTCATAACAAAGGAGGTGAATACTTCCTACATGCATTGTACATATTATATAAATAAATACACTGAAAATACAAATTATTGAGGTAAAGTTATGGATGCATTTTTACACACATTGTGCTTCATAAAGAGGTGATTTCACAACGTTCACATGCAGGTTTTTGTTTAATAGCAGTAGGTTATAAAAGTCCCTCTCTCTCCCTCTCTCCATAGATGCCTAAACTCGTCTAATGCTTCATTTGCCTTATGTTTCCATATGTCTCCATCTCTGCCGAGTCTCGTCTCATCTTGTTGTCTCTGCTTTGTGGTCACATATTGATCACAGTGAAAGGTTGACTCTTTAAAGTAATATGGTGGCAGTCTGAACAAAGAAGACCACCCTTGTGATTAACATAGCATAACTGACTTCATACACGTCTGGGCATTCACACATCTCTCTGCTTAAGGAGAAGAAAAATCCCACGGTGGGCTCAGGTATGTGTCCTGTAGGTTTTGTGGGAGAGGTAAATATTGGCAGTGTGAGAGATCTCATAGTTTATTTCTTATTAAGGCAGCACATATCTGATCTGATCACAGTCCATTAGTGCAACTGTGCTACTTGGGGGGAAAGCTACACTGATTACACTCACTGTGATTGAGTGCTCTGTCTATATCAACCCTGCATGCAGATATTGTACTTATCACTTGTGCATAAATTTGCTACCAAAATCAAAAGGTTATTAAGTGCTGGATGGGAGTTGCAGCCTAGAGAATGTTGGTGGTTTACATCACCAACCCCCCCTCCACTTTGTACCTGACAAATTAATCGCACCCCATCAAGCCACATATCAGGTCTGTGTGAGGGGAATTAATAGAATATATGCTATACAGGGATCATAGCAAAAGCCTGGCAGTTGTGTGATGACACTGGACATTTCATGCAATAAAAAGCAGCACAATAGAGCGTTAACATTAAGAAGAACAAAAGGTCTATTGAGAGACTTTGCACCTGTGGAAGACAGGAGCACTTAATGGGCCTGGAGGGCCCTCGCTGAAATGCAAAGTAGGTTTTCGAGAGGTTGGTTTTGTGACATCGCTGCGTGCGACTGCATATAATCGACGAGTTACACTATTCTTTTTTAATGAACCCATGACAATGCCCAGCTGATTCCGAAATGTCGCCATTGTGATATACTTGTTTATACTTTTCTTCCTTTTTTGGCCTGCTTTCCAAAATATGCAGAGATGTGGGATGACCAAGAAAATATTAAATTGCCAGCTGTTGGTCATGATTCTAAATGTAAAAGTATCTTTTTCAATTTCTTTCCTAACTTCCTCATAAAGCTGTAACAGTAGCAGCACATTTGGATCCAGTTTCCTTCCTAAACAAGACAATAATTTGAAAATGCTACCGGCTGAACAGCTAAGCTTCCCTTGGCTAGACTGAGAAACATCGTCCTCATGCTTAATGAGAAAAATGCCGCACACTAAGCCCTCCACCTGTAGCTAACGCAAAACACTCTCATCTTTTTCATGCTCAACATGCTGCTATGAAATGTTGAATGCTGCTGTTAAGGATATTTTCTTTAAACTTCAATGCCTTTTTTTTTGTTCTTTCCTTCATGAACACATCAAGCTTTTAGGTTTACAGTAATTAAGTACCTGGTGCAGATCCCAGTGTTGGCATCATTAGCTGCTTTGTGATGGGTACAGATTGAGGCCAACATAAAAGGGAGATCTGTCTTCTTTGAGGTTAGGTCTTTCTCTTCATTAGTATCAGAGTGAGGAGTGAGTAAATTAGTGACTACCTGAGCCCAAATTCACTAATTATTAGTGAGCTTTGCTTGATTGAAGCCTCCAGTGGAATTAGTCTTTTATAAATCTCTCCCGTAAATGTCAGTTGCTAATGGTGTCCTTCAAGCTGCTATAAGTTCCCAATGTTATAAAAGTGGGATTTTCTGTGTGTTAAGTTGAGAGCACAGTGTCTGTTTACGGCAACTTTTCCACTTTGTCAGGTTGAGGTAGGGGGCCTGTCACTTATTTTGAAGATAGGAAGACCTGTTGAATTGGTGAAAACCTTAATTCATGTATCACATATTTTTCTTGGAATGGAAGTATATTCACAGTCATTAAAATACCTACTCTCCAATAGAATACAAAAATCTAAATTAAATAAGTCAGAAAGGCCTAAGAGGTTCAAATAAATGTATATTGTCATTAATTTATTAGAGCTGGATCTGCTCACAGTTTCTATAACTTTCTAACTTTAATGTTGGATTTTTCAAGGGAGATGTACTACACTTTTGTTAGAATGTCTTAAAACTAAAGAGAACTAACTATTGAGTCAATGTGGGACATAACAGACTATATTAACAGCAGGATGTTGGTCAATTTGAATTTGAAATCTGTGTAGGTGTTTAATAGACTGCTGATTTAGATACTTTAAGACATAAAAAATGTCTTTACTGTCTTGAAATGAATGTAGAAAGTTCTGTTGTGGCCTTTCTTAAATCATGTATTACCGTGATGTGTTCAATTAACTGAGCAATCATTCTCCAAAAGGAAAACTAAATCGTTTATTTTTTTTCTTCTTCCAAATGTTTTCCTCTTGGGGGGGGGGATGGCACAAAACCCATTGCAGCTGCTTCAAAGAATCCAGAGAAGCTACTGTGAAAAGCACACGCGTAATAAAGTGAGACAGCTCAATATGGTTGTTCTAATTAAAAAGCCCGGACTACCCGCAAGTGGCTTTAAAACTACAGATCAGGCCTGGTTTCCTTCAGAGTCATTCTGTTTGGAGCCCCTGATTTATGTGTCGGTCTTTCAATAGTCTGGCTTGTCAGTTCCAGCTCTCGCCAATGATCCAGGATTTAAAAAGAAAAGAGAGAGAGAGAGAGAAAAAAAAAAAGCCACAGCGGTGTTTGAATTGGAAAGGCAAGTATAACTCTGAGATACGTGCCAGCCCGAGGCTCACAGGCACATAAGTTACTGCCTTCGCTCTCAGTGCTGCCTATGTGTGGTTAGCTGCTCCTGAACGCCTCCCTCGGCGGCTTATCTAATAAATGCAAACTTTATTTTTAGTGATGACCTTTAGGAAAGTGGGCCTTGATCCTCGGAGCTCCCTTTCCCTTTTATTCCTAGACTCCTTTCAAGACACCTCGTCTCGCCCTGACCCCCCCATTTCAGTCCATTGAAAATCCACACACGCCTGCACCGAACGTATGCATGCAGACAGAAAAGAGATGTAATTTAAACACATCTGTTCAAATATGCATTTCAGATCAACCCATTGCTGGTTCTCATAATGTGGCTGAGTGTTTGACAGGTATTATATCCCTAAAGTACACAGCAGATGGTATTTATTAGAGATTAAATGGAAATGAAGTTTGGCGATGTTAAGCTTTTTGTCTTCAGTAACCTTTTTTTTTTTTTCTTTTTTACCTCAAGATTGAGGATAATTGACCACAAAAAATATTAAATAACAAATCTATCTATATATTCCTAAAAAATATATAGGTCTTTCTAAATTGTATTTATGTTCAGTTGGAAGGCATCATAGTTTATTTTTTATAGTGAAGCAAATGTAGCATTCCTTAAATTAAAGCAGAAGACTTGGCTCAGAACTTGAGAAGGAATTGTAGTCTAGTAACAAATGTTCCAGTGCTTGTATTTTGTGTTGCACTACGTACTAAGTAACACTCAAAACATATGTTAAAGCTTTTCCACACCTGAATGTCTTTTAGCATCCCACAGATTTCATCTTTCAGTGATTGTGGATAAGGTTGAAATTCATCTTTTCAACGCATTTTAATTAGCTGCGCTGAATTCTGTTTATGGGATTTTCTGTGCTCTGGCAGTGGAAATTAATGTACTCCTCAGGTTCTTCTCAGCTTGTGTTTCTAATGATCTCATAGATTTCACAGACTTGTTTTTCTTCACTAATATATCTTAATTTGCCATTTGCAGAGAGACGTATTTTAAATGCACAATCCAGTGCCGTGTTATTCTGCACCCAACGTGAAGAAAGTTGTGTTATATTGATGTCATTTGTTAAGGGTTGGGGGTGGGGGGCATAGTTGATTGACTGGATAGCGGTTTGTTTGTTAATTACGGGTTACGGTGGTCTGGTCTTCATTATAGGTGAAGGGAAAATAAATAGTCCTCCATCGATGGCAAAGTCAAAACACACTTTAGCAGATTTTAGGTTGTTTTTTAAAATTATTCAAAGATGTATGGGCGTTTTGTTATGACTGAGTTTAGTAAACATGCTTGTTGCAGTGTTGGTGGGAAAGTCACCACAGCTGCTCAGTGTAACATGGGAAGTTAACTCTTATTCCAGTCTGTCCTCATTTTCAATGATTCAGAGTTTACTCAATATAAAACAAATCATCTAAATCTAGAAAACACTCCAATTGCTAAGAAAGACAATACGTGCATTTTTTTTTTTTTTTTACATCTGTTGAGAAATAAATTATGTGTAATGTATCGTTGAGCTGAATATAGATTTTTAATTCTCTACAATACATTATTTAAACTGGAGTTTCAAACACAACAGCATGTGTTTTATTCTTGTTTGTCAAAATAACTGTGTATAGCTTACTTGTATGCTGGCAAATGTATGCTTTTATATATATGAGAGAGAAGGGGGGGAGGGAAATAGCCTCATTATATGTTCCTTAGGCAATTGAAGTCGTACCATCAAGATGTGTTCTTACATGACTGCTTAATGCTTGTAGCTACAATGCTTTAGGCCGCTTTCAGCAGAGTTGTAGACTCCGTTTTAAAGCTCACTTCACAGCTGTAGTAAGTCCATCTTTAGACTGTCTCATTATGACTCACCAAACATTGCCACTTTCTTATTTTATGTTAGCACTTTGATGTACAAAGATAAGTAGTTCAAGGTGTTTATAGCACTCTCCTTTATTCAAACGTTTCTCAACCCAATAACCCAGTGGGGAGAGATAGAGAGAGGGGGAAAAAAAGGAAAGCACAGAAGCTTTAAATTTACTTTTGAACTTCTTATTAGGAGTTATCTTTGATATTCTGGTGTGCTGTAGGGTAATGGGTCTAATTAATAAAATGATATTCATTAGTATAAATCTCCAGTCTTTCATCTAAGCATAGGCTATAGCTTTAGATAGGGATATGTGAAGAACTGAGGCTTTCGTCTGACCAGCAGTTGGCTGAGGTTCAGAGATACAGAGCCTTAATGAACACATGTTACAGAAATGGAATCAAGAGAGAAAGAAAGAGACAGAGAGAGAGAGATGATGATTGACCAGAAAAAGGCAGAACTGAATGAAAGAGCCTCTACAGAATACAAATATATTTATTTATATATACCTGTAAAAATTGTATACTTTTTAAAAATAAAAATGTCCCTTTACCAGAGTGTTTGTCTGTACATTACCAAGTAGCTTCTCTTCTGTTTGAACATCTCCAGAACACAATCGTACATCTCCTCACCTGTACAACAGCACGACACGTGCTCTCATTTCTAGCAATGTTGTGCCGGGTGAGAGCGCTCTGTCTGGCCTGATCGGTCATCTGCAGAATCATGAAATTGTGGACGTTTCCTGACAATACCAAAATCGCACACAAGACTTCAATGAACTGTCTTGGATTTCTCCAGCAGCTCTTTTCTGTTCTCCGCAGAAGTATGTCT
Source organism: Amia ocellicauda (assembly GCF_036373705.1). NCBI lineage: Eukaryota > Metazoa > Chordata > Actinopteri > Amiiformes > Amiidae > Amia > Amia ocellicauda. The sequence goes on from NC_089867.1 coordinate 6,750,131, forward strand.
GCAAGAATTAGCTCTCCTTGAAAAAATAAAGCCTAAAATAAACCACGAATGTTAGATTTCTGCTTGAATGGCCCATTATATTATTCAACATTGTGAAGAAAAATACATAAATGTGCAATTTAAATCTGCAATCATGGTAAATGCTTCCTCTTAAGCAATAACTGTTTTTATATAATGTCTATGCAAGGAGTTTAAGCTGATTTGTCAGTAAAGCCCCCCTCCTCCACACACACACACCCAACAATGTCATCAGCTGTGCATATTTCCTACAGTACTAGTGAGAAGAAATTCTGATATTTACAGTTAACTGCTCAAGGATAATGAACTATTTAGACAGGTAGGGGAAATATCAGAGAAAATAGCAAAACGAAAACTGACTATTCAGTAATACTACTTGATTAATGAACAGATCTAGTCACATTTAGATGTTCTGAACATAAAGGTTACAAAGTCACTCAGCATAGAAAAACATACAAAAATACAAAGTGCTTGTTAGATGATTAACAGAATAAACTGAACATAATGAGGCCAATGTTAAATTGGTACAGGATTTGAAAACAAAAACAAAACATTGAAATTGGAAATGTGGTTGATTATGCAATCTTTGCAAAATTACAGGTAAAGTGCATGACATTGCCAAGTGTGAATCGCTCCTTTCAAAACATGTCAGGTGTAAACTTCTGAGAGAAAAGTTCATTAAAAGTTCATTGTCTGCTGTTACAGGGGATGTACTGAAACCCAGTTAAAGGCAAAATTTTAAGACTACCTTTTTTTTTGGGGGGGGGGCTTTATTTTTTTCAAGGAGACAAGTGTGTCACTCGCTCTGTAATCAATAAATAATACTTAAACAGTGTGATAGGTAGCTGTGAAATATTAATAGTTGACAGTCATTTAGATTTAGCTTATTTACCTCCAGCCTTTTTTACTTTTTGCACAACCATGATTATCTTATTTATTATAAAAATTACATGAAATGTTACTTTTCCCATGGTAAATTATCTAAACTCTTATATTAGTAGCATAAGCCTATTTAAACATTCTGTAGAATTATTTTTACTAGTGAAAACAATACATCCCATTAACCATTACTATCAAAACTCAGATGCACATAATTAAACTGTCCAGCACAGGTATTGCACAACACGTATCTGTATGGATACCTGGTACATGTAGGAGCACAAGGTGTTACATCAGGTCACTGGACTCCTTATTCTTGGTGTATACATCTACACTGACTTGTTCTCAAACTGGTATGTGATGGCATAGCATGGGATGATGCGTGTTTTCCAGTGAAGTAGGTGTTTCCATGGAAGAGTGGGTGTGAGCTTCACATTTTGCCCTTCCAACTCAGATGTGAATGGGATTCATCCTGTTCTTCTCTGAAGCTGTTTACTTTGGCAACAAACAGCTTTTTTTATATATATATATACACACAAGCGCACAAACATGCGTATCTCTCCTCGTGTGAAATTAATCCTCTGTTGAAACTGTTATTGGAGGACTGCCTCAGACTCATTTCCTCTTTTACTTTTCAGCAGCCGCCTGAGAAGAGGTTTGGTGCCGGATATTCAGGCTGGGTGGTGGGATAATAAAAGGAATAAATGCAGAAGTGATTTAAGTAAATCACTAAAAACACGCGGCAAGCTTTGGAATAATGAAGATGGGTCTTCCAAGGAATTATGCATGTAAATTACTCTTCTAGCTGCAGAAGAGGCTACTTGCAGTGAAATGTTAATTGTATTTATTTATTTATACCCCAATATTGTTTTTCTGTTTGTTTGTTTTGTTAAGCAACAGTTCTGACTGTGGAGGGATGAAAAAAATATTTGACTCTACTCTCAGCCTTACTTTTATACCTTATTGCTTTTTTGTTTTATGCAAAAACAAACAAACCAAAAATAAACCAATATTCAAAAAACCTAATGCCCGGTATATTTAGAATAACGACTGCAAAATGAACAGTAATGTGGCATGAATGATATGAAAAAGGATCCCCACACTCCTGGAAACTTCTGGGCTGCAGTCTTCTGTCTTTCAGTCAACCTGAGGCGATAGTTTACCTAATAAAATCAATTAAAAGATTGCAGTATGAGTTCGGAGAGTGTTAGTGGTTTAAAGAGAGCTGGCGATTGTCCTGCACCGTGGCCCTGCTGTCGTCTGCTTCTCCACACTGGCTTGACATGTCTGACATGAGCTTCATGCCATTCAAAGAAGAAACCAGTTCCACTTCTACCCAGGCTTCAACCTAAACCCGAATGAGGTGTTTTCAGTCACATCATATCAAAGCTTTCCCTCCAGGAGCTGAATTCAGTAATTCAAATTTATACCCAAGTATACGGTTTAGCTTTTTATGAGCTCTCTCAATGGCCTGGGCAAAGACGCACACAAACACCATATTCTTTCGGTTGCCTGTCCTAGTTCAATACTATTCACTTTATGATTTGAAGGCATACTTTTCTTGCCTGCATACACATTTAACTGCATTTCCACTATTTAAAGATACATTTGTGTAACTTTGGATAAAAAAGTTAGTCATATATTTAAAGTGATTATGTGGATTTACATGGGTGTTGACTAGGTTTTGTGTGTAAGATGAATCTCTCTTTTTCTCTACTGACTTGCTTTCAAAGACTTTGAACAGATTCATAGTGTAGCAGGTCTCAGAGCTGCTGTAATAATTTCCACCTTATTATGATTTGAAATCATTACACCTAAATATATCTGTTACTATAGTGACGGGTTCTCTCTGATAAGTGTATAATAACATGGGAGCTCGAATTCCCTGCTACACACTTAGTGAGGAGGCAATGTATAAAAAGCCAGTAAATATTAGTGCAATATTAGTTCAAGGTCTGAATTAAATTAAATAAATTTGGGTTTATAATTTAATGACAGGATGGAACAATTAACGTGCAGTTTTATAAATCAGACCAATATATTAAATTGTATTGGTTGAAACGGTATAGGTTTCCAAATCTAACTGAAGCACATAATTTAGGCAGTTTGTTTTTATTTGTATTCTTAAACATGTACAGTCATACAGTGTTGTGTATTCAGTGTTGAGTCTCCACTAACCCTTGTTTAAAATATCAGAAGGGAAAAATGAATTGCACAGACTAAACTGTATTCTGGTCTATACACTACCCCCCCCATTATTAATGTATCAAGCGTAGGCCTTATTCCTCCACATTGTGATCAAATACATGGCACATCATCAGTTGACAAAATGCTTGAATAACACCACTTTATACCACCTTGTTCATGTACAATGAGGGAAAATAAATTATATAAAAGGGTTGTGCCAAAAATAGTTTGTGTGGTAGCAAAGGGTTGTTGAGTATAACTGAGTATAAACTGAGTATAAACCAATCTCTGCACCTACTGGACTGTTTTGTTGTTTTACAGATTGCTTTTGAATCGATTTGTTTTTCACCTTGTATTATGGTATCCGACAAACATTCCCTGCTTTTCCTGACTTTTTGTTTTGATTTTTTTGCAAGGAAACTAGAAGCCTTTCAAAAAACAAAAAAGTTGAACTCTTCAATTTCATTTGAAAGTATCGGCTTTTCACTCTACATATTTCCCCCCCCCCCTCTCTCTCTCCTGCAGATCTTGTTTATTTTCCCAGATGTAAACATAACTCATAAATGTAGAAAAACAACATCCCTCACAGCTAGGATGTTAAAGGCTGTGTTCGTTCCTAAAAATATGTTTTGGTTGCTGCCTTTTTTGTTTTGTTTATTTTACTTCTGAGATCTCCAGGTTCGAACTTGATTTGTTTTGAGATGTTGAAATGAGATCCATCAATATTGGTGGTGATGGGGGGGAATCTAAAAGTCTTACAAAACAAATTGGTAAATATTTGTTGAATCCCTGTCTTTTTCTCTGACCTCATAGCTGGCAAAATATTCCAGGATGTGTCCTACTGCTTCTCCCTCCATTAGATCCTTTTATACATCTGTTGTGTAAATTATCCGCCAATAACCAGTATATCTAGTGAATATTGTATATTTCCCTTGATGCTTTTTGCAAACAGAAATTTAAATAAATCAACCTAGATTGAACTACAGCAGTCGGCTTTTAGTTAAGCTCGGAGCCCCACACTTGCAAATATTATTCAGAAATCTATGATATCCAGTAGATTTTAATTAAAATTATTTGATCCCCTATTGAGACCAGGCCCTGAATGTAAGCCCTGCTAGGTGTAAAGTGTAGACACGGCATGAAACAAATGGATGTATGAGCAAAACTAAATTAAAGGAATCAAAAAGCTCTTGGTAATGATTTATAAACGATAAGTGAAGAAATAAACACTGGATATACCCCATTATCTTAGTCCTAGAATAACTTCATACAACTTTTAAGTTTTCTGATTACTTATTACAGCTAGCTTCCTTTTTAATAATATTGATCATGCTGTTTCCAAAGAGGTCTCAGTGAAAGATTAATTTAAATACACTTGCCCCTCCATCATGGTTTCTTTCTGCAGTATACTAATCTGTTCACCAGTTGGGGAGAATATGGTTTGTTAGCTCCTTGTTTTTTCTGTGAAGTGTTTGTATGAATCCTAGTGTTGTCTGGACTCTTTGTATTGAACAGTTGTATGTGGAGTGAGTATACATATGGCTGCATTAGGAATTGACAGCATTGTGTAGGTTCTCATGTGGTTTACACACACTTTTGCAAGAGTGTTTTATTTATTTATTTATTCATTTATTCATTCATTCATTCCCCTTAAATCACGAACCCTCTCTTTTTAAACATCAAGTAGCTTGCGTTGGAAAACAGAAACCCACTCGGCAAGACATCCATAAGGAGGAACACGCCGTTGAACTGCAATTATGGAAATGATCCTTAAACCCCATAAAAGACATTAAACATCATTTGCAGCAACGCTTGGAAGGTCAAACTTCAGCCTTTGTCACAGCCCAAATTTTTGGTAATAAAGTGGAACATTGTGTCAGATTTCCGCAGGGCTTTTTTTCCATCTGGAACGTATTACCTGACAAGATTAAACTGGGCCCTGGTCTCAGGTCAGCCAGGCCTGAGCTGTTGTGCCTTCTGAGACCCAGCTCTGCACCCTGTGTTAAAGTTGTCAGTTGGCATTAGCAGGAGTGAGACATCGCAGACTATTCCTCTCTAGCTGTCGCTGTCTGTAACGTTTCCTTGGAAGAGGGAGGGGAGGGGGTGCATTTGACTGTTTCTCCCAGTGAACTATTTTAAGAAAAAACAAATGTAATCGTTGTAAAGGGATTTAAGGGTCACCCTGCGAGACCACCGTGCCAGAATCACCCATGTCATGTTAATCATCGGCGTTCCTAGGGAATGCAAAGCAGCGCAAAAGGCCACCTTCGGCCCAGGATCTTGGGAAAAATGCGCTCTCATGATAGCAGGACAAACACAGCAGTTCTGGATTTTGCATTCATTCCCAGTCTTAATTGGATACTCATCATTCGCAAAGGCCACAAGGGCAAAGCAGGCCGAGATTGATTGGGAGACAGATGTAGCTAAACTGCATTGGTACACAGGCTAAAACATGACCCCAGAAAGCATTCACTTGGGCTTGCAGCCTCGTGAAGATCCCATTACTCTTTCAGAAATGTGCATATTGACTTGCCAATAAAGAAAAATAATGATTGTCAGTTTTTTTTTTTTTTTTTTTTTTATCAGGTTCAGATGGCACCGAAAGCTCAGGAACTTGGATGCTGTACAAACACCATTTAATCTCCTTAGCAGCATGTTCATTGTCACACTTCAATCTCTAATGTGTTTAACACATTTCTCCCTGTTGAGGAAATGCTAATTTAAGTGAATTACTTATTTTCATAATTACATTTATCGTTGTCCTTAGTAACGATGTAGGGGGGAAAAAAAAAAATGCTTTTAAGACAATCTATCACCTGAAGTATCTGAATGGATCAGAGATGTTTGAAACCTGACAATCATTTCAATTAAGCAGCATTTATCTATTCAAGGAATATGACAATCCCATTAGCTGGAGTAAACATTTTAAAGATCTACTTCAGATAGGCTTGGGGACAATTGCCTGTAATATTGTACTTAAAGATGTGCCTTCTGTACTGTTACATACATTTGTTTTCAGTGCAGTATAATGTTCTGCTCATCTCAGAAATCCTCTCCCAGGAATCTTCAGCTAATGCTGGAAGAGAATGGAAGTGTAGCCATTGGTATTGTCTGTAATGTGCACTATCCCATTTGAGTTGACCGCATTTTGTTAGTGGAGAACATGTACTTGGAAAAGTTCTGCAATCACACATGACAAGCTAACAATGTGTGAGAATCACTTTCACCTCCCTTTGCACACAGGTATATATTATGTCCTTCAAAGATGTGAGCTAAGTCTTATAAAAAAAAAAAAAAAAAAAAAAAAAGATAAAGAATCTTCTGTCATTACTGTTCTTTTTCCACCTTTCTCGAAAGCTGTACAATGCAAGGAACTGACTGAAAGTTAGTACAGATTTCTCAGTGGATTTTCTGTACCTATATCTGATATGAACATGGAGGAACCATCTCTTTTCTTCAGTGTATGTTCCATACAATTGATACCTCGACCACTTCTATTCAATACATTTTTGGTTTTGGATTCAACTTCTTGAAACTGAAAAGCAAAACCACGTTTCATAGAACTACTTCTTCAGTAACCCACATACTGTGACCCTCTTGCTAATTTTAGAGAAGTGCATTGACAGGAAATCAATTACTGTGGGAGATGTTGAAGTTTAAGGGATTCGTGCTACACAGTGCAACTTTCCAAGCTGCCCAGACATAAACCCCTCATCTCCAGAAGCAAATCCGCTCGGCAACAGTCATGGAAAAACGTGTTAATGTCTGTCTCCTTAATCTTCAGTGCTTGGCACAACAGATACACAGTGCAATAGGTTAGAACAGATTCATTTTTTACACCTGGTTTTGTGGATTTTAGTTATGTCCAATTGTCATATTTAATAAATCAGTGTAGCTCCCTAAAGGTTTTTAACTCCCCTTCAGGCAGATTAAATAGATGTTCAGTTTTGTTTAGTTGTAAGTGTGTTCCAATTTTGGGCACATTTAATCACATGACCCTTTTTCTGTACTAATTTTCAAGTTGTGATATAAACAAGGGAAACAGTTTCTGCAAATTATAAAGATGACGTTCAAAGCATAATTAAGGTGTTTTAAGAAGAGCTATTGTATCCCATCAGGTTTTCTCTGGTAATTCTTTGTAGGTAGTTCAGATTAGATGTTTTTTTCAACACAAAATGCCCTTTGAAAGTATTCCTTCTATCTGAGGTAATTAGTTGGGGAAATCTGAGTGTTCTACAGCATTTTGTTCAACATAATTCCTCTACTGACTTGAGAGCATGGGGTAAACTAAATTGATTACAAAACCTTTAGCTTTAAGAATTACTTTCGAGAGTTAGTGCGGTTGCTGGATTGAAAACAGAGTAGGATATAACAAAAGCAATGTGATATAAATAACCTTATTAGATTAATCTATACGGAAATTGCATAGAACAAGGCAATTTGCACCATTATGGCAAGATCAAACTATATCAAAGAACATTTTACCTATATAATAATGTTATTAGAGATGGTATGAATTTTGAAAGGGTTTGTGCTCGTTTAATTCCCCCACAGTTATTTCAGTCGTCTTCAACTGTGAAGTAAAGGCATAAGTGGGTGTTATCTCTGTTGCTTTTAATTACGACTTGCCTTTACTGTGTTATATAAGTATTGCAATACCTTGAGATCGTTAACAATATAAAAAGCAAATGCTTATTAAAAAGTATTGGATTTGTAATATATCAAGTGCAAGCCACCTACTATAAAGATAATGGAAAATGCATGGCAAGCGCGCTGTGTGGTAAACAGTAGGAAAACATGGATTTCTTCAGTGATTCAGTAAAGCCAGTATTTGAATGCTCACCTCTATTTTAAATGACCTAGTCTGTAAATGAATTAGAAATCTGCAGATTGGTTGAGTATTTAAAATTAGTTGTATACATGTAAGGTTGTTTTCAAACTTTTCCCAGCAATCTCATTTAACAGATTAGACTAATGCGGCTTCATTTTTTATTTTATTTGTATTGTATTTGATGCCAAAGCACCTTTAAAAGGACTTTGATTGCAGGCTCTCTGAAAGGATGATATATATATTTTTTTATTATTACATTTTGCTGCTGTAAACTATATGTATAGACCTTGGAGAAATGACCTGCTATACCAAAGCATTGGAAAGGTGCAAAAGTAAAATATTCCACAGGCCAATTTGAATTTGTGCAATAAATCTTTCCCTGTGCTTATATTGTAATTTACACAGATGCTTAGATCCCTTTTGTTGCTTTGTACCATTATTTCCTACATTCAAAAGGTCAAGGATTCATAACTGACTTGGGTCCCTCTTGAATATTAATGATTGCGGATGGGGAGAATATATCAATAGGTCAAAGGTTATCTTGTGGAAACATAAGGATAAAACTAATGTGATTAAGAATGCACGTTATGTCAAGGTTTGTCAATAGGCAGAGATAAATACTGTGGCCAACTTAATGGAAATGAAACAAGGCTAGGATTTCTGTAACAAGCTAATTTAATCAAATCGTGTCTTTCCAACACTTGTTTCTGCAAGAAAAATGCATCTTTGCTTTACATATCATTTTCTTTTATTATTGTGTATTTGTGTTATATATACCAAACACCCTGTGCTTTCTGTAGTAATGTATTGAAATGAAGGTATGTTTCAAGGTTTCTCTAGAAAATGGGATTTTCTTTCATGTGGAAACCTAATAACCTGTATAACACAGAAAGAGAGCTTTGATGGAAGAATCTATTATAACAGCATTAGCCAAAATTTGGTGTGAGTTTCATGATTTGCCCAGCACGGGGTTACATTAAAATATACCAGACTACTTTACTTAACAGCTCCCCCCCCATTCCCCCACTTAATTGCTGATTGCAGGCTCTAAAAGTAATGCACGTTACTTATAATTTAATCTAAAAGGGTATTTTTCGGCTTATGATAGATTTCTGCTACTGGCGTTGCAGATGATGACAGTAACATACAGGAGAAGAAAGTAATGTTCTCTGTTCTTTCTCCCTCCCCTCTTCATAAGTTGCCCTTCACAGTTCCTAGTTCACTGATGGTGAATGATGACAGCTCAGATTCCCCCATCATCTCATATCAACCACTGTGACTGCTAGAAAGAACTCAAATCGGCCATTTTCCTTTTCCTGTGACCAAAAAGTTACATCAAACAAAAGGCCTCATTAAACCTCTAACCCAGGGGTGTCAAACTCAAGGCCCGCAGGCTGAATACGGCCCCCCAGTGGTTTTAATCCGGCCCCTGCAAAGGTGGTGTATCATTAAATAATTAGGCCTGCGACAGCTTGTGAATGTGGAAATTGCGTGTGAAAACTACAATTCCCTTCAGCCATTGTGAGTGTCATTGGCACGAGGTAGGGTTTTAACAGCCAATCACAGGCTGAGTTACTGTCTACGTGCTGTGCTTTCAGTAATTTGCAATAAATTCAACTCAAAATGTCCAAGAAAAGAAAAATCGACCAGGAAGGTAGAGTGTTTTAGGAAAGGTGGGAGTGGGAATATCTGTTTGTGGAGCAGAGTTTAAAACCTGTATGCCTCGTTTGTAAGGAGAGTTTAGCCGTGATGAAATAATTCAATATACGGCGGCACTACGAGACTGAACACAAAGAGAAGTACTGGGTGTTTGGAGAGAGAGCAGAGGCTGAACAAAGTGGCTGAATTAAAAAAAAAAAAGAAAAAAACTACAGCAAACCATGTGTAGCAGGTGGCTACAATTTAAGACTAATAGGGTTTCTCGGTTTGATGCATTGTTCCCTAATTTCAACCGGTGTCCTAATTGACTAGTTGTCAAGTTATTGCTATTTAAACTTGCTGTTATTTTTAAGCAAGAGATGCTATTTGACAGACACGGGGCCTCTAGCAGTGTTGGTTTCTGCTGTTGTTGGTAAGCCTGGCTGCATTGCCTAAGTATTGTATTATATTCTGTTAAATCAAATCTATATCGTAATGTTCTCTATTTATAGGGCAAGATTTGGTGGTGCATTTCGCATCCTGGCTGTGGTTGCCGGAGGTAAATGTTTTTATTCTCTTTGTGATGTTAAGCAGTTGCATTTGAGATCTGAATGTATTCAATTGTTAATTGCATTTGTTTTTATTCTAGCGAGCATCAATCGCTGTTTTCACTATTGGGTTGTTTCTGTTATTGCTTTTGTTTTTTAGTTTGCAATATTTGGTCTGTTGTTCTTTTGCATTTGTACTGGTGTTTGGTTTCACGTATGGTTATATTTTACAGTCTTTTACTGTGATTCATTTGTTCTGTTTAAACTCCTATTTTCGGTTATTCTTTGGGTTTGATAAAGATTGCTGCTCGCTGCGCGATTACAAAAGGAGAGCTTGCATACTCTTAACAAGACCTTTGGAGATGACGCAGTGTGCAAGTAGTTTTAATTGATCCAGTCCTGCATCAATGACACGCTGAAGTCGAAGTTCAGTTCCGTTGGCGCTGCAGTTTTAGCCCTTATTACAGTGTCGGTACCACAGACCGCCTGCACGCCACACAGGGCCTCTCAATGTTTGAAGCGCAGACCTGTGCGAACAGCTTCACTGATGAAGCTCAGCAAATCCGCCCAGACATCACGACTGAATGACTGAAGTTTGCTGCAGCACAAGACATTACACCGGACATTGACAAGGTGTTCTCATGAAAAAGGTGTCAGGTCTCCTCAACAAATTAAACCCATCAGAGCAGCAATTAGGTCAGATGTGTGTTTTGAATAATCGTAAATGTTAAAAAAAAAATTAAAATAAAGTATAATTCTAACTAACTTTTTAATTTAGAGTTGCCAATTTTTTTCAATTGACAGTGAATTATAAATAGGGATGAGCAAATTTTTATGCGGCCCTCGAATGAAACTTGAATTGATCATATGGCCCGTGGTAAAATCGAGTTTGACACCCCTGCTCTAACCCATTTCCCTTAGACTAAGATGATTTGGATATCATGGGCTGCAATGAGGCTGTTGCGTTGGCTCTTATTTGCAGGTGACCAGACGGATTTTACCCAAGTGTGCAATTAGGTTGCAAAATGACTGACCATTAACAAAGCATATATCAGTTACTTAATGCTTTTCCCAAACTTAACCATCCATTGTGTGGGTTGCTTACAACTTTTGCGTTATCGATGCTTCTTTCTCTCTCCTCCTATGGGTTCGTGAGGAAACCCCCTTCTCGGCCTCACTCTCACTGCTCTGAAGTTTACCAGACAACCTAGACCAATCAAGCGCCTTCAGTTATGTGGTCAAATGCAGGTTTGGAACTCACTCCATCTTGAAGTGATCTTTGGCCTACTCTTTTTTTTCCTGAAATGACTGAATGAATGCTTAACTTTCACTTGCCTTAATAACCTCCTGCCAGTGGTTAGATTTTTGCGAAAAGGTGGAAAAAACAATAAAGTACTGCATACAAAAGGTTACAGACTTTATAGAGCTCTGATTTCCCCCAGTGAGGTTCCACATTCTAGCCCGTCCTGTTAAATGGGCTGCGAATGCCCCAACACTGCCAGAAGGAGTCTGCCGAGCAACGCTTTGATCATTGTTAAAATTCGCTAGCCTTCTATAACTCTGACGAGAGCCCAGACTCACTGGGTTTATTTATGAGACATTTGACACAGCTAATAAAAAAATGTCTGTTACACAAAAGTGACATTATTGTGTGCTCCCCCTGGCTTACAAGATCTCCATATCTTATTAAATCTTGCTCGGTTCAGGCAAACTCTAAAACCTCGCCTTGGCTGAGCATGGCTGGATGTTATTAGGCCTCTTAATGTTTTTCTTTTTTATTGCATTTTAATCGTTATTTGTCCAGTCATATTTGTTTGGCAATTATGACATAAGTGTTTGTTAGTTTAATTTGTTTTACAGAAGTCAAATGATGCTTTTATTAAACTGAAAAAAAAAAAAGAAGAAAAAAGGAAATCTTTGCTACAAAAACCATAAGTGAAGTACCGATGTGGTCACTTGAACTTTTTAAATACCAAAATAATCTAATTAGCAGATGTGACTCCAGGGAAGATGAAAGGAAACCATTCTAATCAAAATTAATAATTAAATCAAAATGCAAAGTGCAGAACTCAGCATTTTGAAGAACCATTTGCTTTCGCCATGGGATTGAGCATCTTGTGAATTTAGAAAAAATGTTGGATGTGTGTCTCTTGGCTTTAAGGGTTGCAGGTACATCTAGAGTTTTCAGTTGTCAAGTGAAATTCTAAACAGAGGAGTAAAAAACGTACGAAACTAACTTTGGGGAGACCGTAAAAGAGCCGTGTCGTCTTTCCCTGTTTTAGCAGCGGTTTGATATTTCTTTTCTAGGATATTTGACTTACAGAAGTATCAAACCAAACTATTCAAACCTTGATTTTTGTTGTTACATGTGTGGTGCACTATCACAGGCCAAATTCATCCTAGGCACTGTCGTTTTGTTTGTGTGTTTGTTTGTTTTGTATTCCCCCTGAAATAACAACACTACTGTTAACTGGAATAGATACATGAAAAGAAAATGATAATTGAGCCCCCATGGACTGTTTTAACCATCGAGAACTAAACTTGTTTTAGCATGTGTATTAAGTCTCTTAATTGTAGATGTTCAATCAACCAAACAAGGAGAAAAAAAAAAGGTATTTAAATTCCATGCATGGAACATGCACAGGTCACAAAATGTAATCCCTGAATTAAAATTAAAAATAAATTAAAAATAAAACCTGCTTATGCAATGTGAGAACTGTAGTACGTGTGCTGATGCACCCATTCCTTAACCAACAGAATGAAAGTGTAAAATTACAATCCTGTGAGATCTGCCTATTCGAATATTTGCACAGGCTTGTTAGATCTGTGAAATTGCAGAAACCTTACACACAAACGGCCTGTGTATGCATCATGCTATTAGTCTACCAGCAGAAAATGTATAGTGACATTCACCTTGACCTCTGATCCAGCATGCTTGTGACCCCTTGACCACATTGAAAGGACATGTATAGGCTGGAGATACTACGTTTAAATATCAATATGGTAATATTGCAATAGTTATATTGTTCAATATCATGATTAATTGTCTTTCGATGCTCAACATGATGGATTTCTGAAAGTCTGACTGCCCTTGAGCATTCTTAGACTTGGTGCACTGCTTTTGTTTTGCTTGTGTTTTGTTTCTGGTGTGTTTTTCTCCTGACGAGTATATGCTTTGTGTCAGTTGGAAAAGAACTACACACGATATCCCTTGTTTTGACTTGTCTTTCTGAATTGTCTTCTCTACTTCACACATGCCTGCATTGTTGTTTAAAAATAAACTGCATGTTAATAACCCAATGCAACCTGCTTGTATGATGGAATAGGCGGCACTGTGGAGTCGTGGCTCTGGACTCATGACTGGAGGGTTGTGGGTTCAAATCCCAGGTGGTGCAGTGCTGTTGTACCCTTGAGCAAGATACTTCACTTAGATTGCTCCAGTAAAATACCCAGCTGTATAAATGGGTACACATGTAAGTCACCCTGGATAAGAGTGTCAGATAAATGACAAAAATAATAATAATAATAACAGGGAATAACTTGAGATTTGTCAATGAATAATATGAAAGCAGAGTCTGTTTTCCCTCCTTTTGCTGTTATGTTATGTCTAGCCTTGGAGCCTAGGATGGCAAAGTGCAAAGAATCAATAAATCAATTTCTTTGCAGTCCACTTAATTCAATCATGAATTGGCCCAATAATCAATTGTTTTTGAAGCAGCTAATCAGGCAGTGTTGCATCTTATTTGGGGGCAGTTGATATCTCATTGTAAATCAGTAGGCATCTTTTTATTTATTTATTTATTTGTGTGCTCATTGGACTGTGATATTTCTGTGATACTAATTTGAACAGTATAGATGCATCTTCTTGACGCAAGACCAATTTTGTCCATTTGTACTCCACCAAACCGACCCTGAAGTGTGAATTAAACCATTCTTCTGTCAAGATTTTGAGCTGAAGGAGCATTGTATATTGATTTCCAGTATGTTCAAGTAAAGCCTAACAGAAAAACTGGAAGATATTAAATATAGACAATAAGGAATGTGCAATTATTTTGTTTTAATTGACCTGTCTGCATTATAACCTTGAAGTACCTTGAGGAATAGTAAAGTTTTTTTTTTTTTTCTTTTGCCTTTGTGTCTCACAGGGTTCCAGGCATAACCATTGCTACTGATATCATCTGCGGCTTCCCAGGTGAGACAGCTGAAGATTTTCAGGAGACCATCCAACTTGTGAAGGAGTATAAATTCCCCAGCCTCTTCATCAATCAGTTTTACTCCAGACCCGGGACCCCTGCAGCCAAGATGGAGCAGGTCCCAGCACAAGAGGTGAGAAAGACCTTTATCTTTCTCCGTTCTCTTATAAACAAACACTTCCTGGAATATTTGTTTCTATTTTTCTTTTCCTTCTCAGTCCATGTTGTCTTTGATGGCAGCAGCATTGTAGAGTCCTGCATGCTTGTTGTAGGTATATCATTTTCAGTGGTCAAAGGACACACCGTTATACATAAAGGACTATTTTAATCCTGCTTCAAGAATTGAATACAGTCCACTCCAGGCACATCAAAGCCTACTTTAAATGAGTGATGCAATATCAGTCTCAACTTCGTTTTAAATGCAGCTTCTGTAGCTTTCACTCTTCATTTGTTTCCATTAACTGGCAGGGTTCACCTGGGGCACAGCATTTCAATCGCTAATATAGAATGTTTTTTTTAAAGCAGGTTAATTTAGATTTTGTAGCTATTCATGGCAGCTTGTATGATAATTCCATGTTTAAAGATGGGTTATTTACATACAAGATGAAAGAACATTGAGACGAGATAATGGATTGGAAGCCGGAAGTTTATACCTACCATTAATAGATCACAGGATAAACTAGATTATAAATCTAAATACAAATATTTGGACTAGACTTGTATTATTGAATGTGATAGGGGTCAGTGCTTTGTCCATTTGCGCTCCACTTTCAGGAATCTGTATGTGCCCATATTTGCAAGCCTTTTTGGTGCAATAACACCAAACAATAACCGCCCCAGTCCTTTAATATTATATCAATCTTTTTTTGTTCATTTCTTTTAATGTCTTTTTATTATATGAAAAATAACACTTTCATTTTTATAGGCTGTAAGGATTTAATTCAATTTGTTGGCACTATATAATAGAAAATGTCAAGTCTGTTCAATCAAATTACTTCAATTTTTTCATCACAGTCCCACAGTTAGATCTCGTGTGATTTTGCAGGAGCTGTCATGAGAGAGTGCGGCACCTCTTGCCACCTTTAGGCGCTACAAACCAATTCAGCCCATTTTGCATATCCAGGCTGAAGTTGCTAAATTAGTAGGCTAAAAGGACTTTGCCAGTTTTAGCCATGTGTATTACATCTGCAGAATATCCCTGCCATCTGTAGAGCAGATGTAAATAAATTGCACAAATTGGGCCTTTTTGACTAAGGGAGAGGAGGATTAGTCTGAACAGAAACGTTTAAGCTTAACTACTCGTTGGCAAATGGACAGGCCCACTTAGGAAAGAAATAAATTCTGCTGCCTGTATCTGCACATCATCCTGCTGTAAACATTATCATGGGAATATATTATGCCACGTTAAGTGACGTTATACGATGCACGTCAAAAGGTTTGTAATGCCTTCCAAAGGATCCAAACCACAGTCAACAATTTAGTCAAATTGTAGCTGTCTATCTTGGGACTGCCCTGAAGAACACACAGCACACAAGATAAATATAAGCCTCAATTTGTTACCAAAGATGTGCAGAGCTTCAGAAAACTCTGAGTTTGGACGAGAACCTTGAAAAAGTATTGGCCTGTGTCTTCACAGGGCCTTTTGAGACTTTGTTCACAAAGAATGTGTGGAAGGAATGTACTAAAGAATGAAAGGGGAGAGATAAAGGACAGTTTGACTGTTCAAGTGCTGGCGAGAGCCTGGTGACTCAGGGGAAAGAGGAGACTTGCCAAGAAGAGAAACTACATGAGCTGAGAGGACTGGGGAGAGGAAAGAGAATATGAAATTCAGTTTGATATACCCCCTGGACACAGGTCCTCTGGCACCGAGCTTTGACATCTGACTTCAGCGGGGTATTTTTTGCACTACCCACGTTATTTTAGTGTTCTTGACTTTGTATAACATTACAGAAGTGTGTGGACCACGTAATGGAAGAAGACAAATACTTTTACACTAGACCAATTAACATTAAACCTTAATATAAGGACTTCTCTTCTGGGACTAAAGTAAATTTATTAGTTAGGGTTCATCAGTTATGAATGACCTTGAAATGATACGACCATGGAATACCTTCTCTTATAATGAGTCAAATATTGTAATGAATTTATAGTGGGATACAGATAGTAGTCAAGGTAATTTAATAGATAGAATACTTAATGGCATACAGAACAACTATTTGTAGCATTGACCCTGTCTTATGTAAGATGCACGGACAACTCAATGTTTGATCATAGCTGAATTTATTGCAATTTAATTTCAAGACTGGTAGCTTAAAATGATATGCTGCAGAGCAATTAAATGTAGTGGGAAACTGTATTTGTCTTTACTGGGAAGTCCATTGCATCACATTTTAACACTAGCTGTGAGATACCTTCCCCTTTATCTGATTATAGTGTACATCCCTAAGAGTGCATTGCTAACATGGTAGATCATGTAGGCATAATTGTTTCTAATACTATGAATTTTCCCAAAGAGACTGCAATGGATTTAGCCATTTGTGTTTTGCCCCCAAATGACTTTCAATCCACCGAATAAAAGGGCACAGCAGCAAGGTATTTATAAATGTACCTCAAACAATTATGCTTTATCACATAGATCTTCTTCTTCTTCTTCTTCTTCTTCTTCTTCTTCTTCTTCTTCTTCTTCTTCTTCTTCTTCTTCTTCTTCTTCTTCTTCTTCTTCTTCTTCTTCTTCTTCTTCTTCTTCTTCTTCTTCTTCTTCTTCTTCTTCTTCTTCTTCTTCTTCTTCTTCTTCTTCTTCTTCTTCTTCTTCTTCTTCTTCTTCTTCTTCTTCTTCTTCTTCTTCTTCTTCTTCTTCTTCTTCTTCTTCTTCTTCTTCTTCTTCTTCTTCTTCTTCTTCTTCTTCTTCTTCTTCTTCATTGTTGTTTTTATTATTACTAAATCTGAAATCATGGTTGTCATAATTAGGCCATCCAGTTACTAGGTAGAGAAATACATTTATATTTTTCAAAAATAACAATATCCTCTTTATATGTTTAGACAGGAATGAAATAAAAACTTTGCCTGTCAACATGGGGTGGAAAAAAGTGTCCCAATTATGTCAAGATTTTCACTTAGTATTGCTTTATATAATTTACTGCTTTTTGAGGATTAGTACCTTCAAAGACACCACAGCTCTCTCTTATATTGCCTAAGATTCATGGTAATTAATATACATTTCTTTGCTGAGACAAGAATCCGGATTACCAGAAGCCAGAATCCACCCTTTTCTTTCATCTCTCGGTGGAACTGAAGCCGATTTTAGTTTTTTTCTTCTGTTTGTTTGCTTTTATTAAAAGAACTGAATATTTTTTTCTAATCTTTGTATTTCAACTAGTGGGCTCCCACTCCCACCCTTTTCCCCAGAGAATCAGTGGATTTAATGTCATTGGTGGCTGGCAACTAATATCCAGTCATATCAAATGCATCGTACTGTAGAATCTGATTATTACCAGTAATGGCATTCCTTGTTATTATTTGGTGAAACTTCCAGATGGTTAAAAAAATAAATAAAACATGTATGCATGTTTTGATTATCGCTGTAGTCTTGTGCATCCCACTATACAGAGTGTGCACTTAAGCCTTTTAGCACTAGCAGGACATCATTATAATTACACAACACAGTTCTCTCGATAACGACCAAGTCACCTTAAATGGCTGTTTAAATTATGCATTACAGTCCAGAATGTGGAACACTTTGCATTTAAATATGTGCAAGTGGATGAACCTGCAAAGTCTGATTTGATTCAGACACCACAACGGGCTTGCTATAGGTCTTTCTTAAAACTTCCCATTACCTCGTCATTATATCCTGATGGGGAAATAACGTCCATTTTGGGGAGAATCGTGTTTGGATACAGTTACATTTTTGACTGGGAGTTTGTTTGAATGACTTGACATTCGTTGTATATCGGAGGCATTTTAGAAAAATATTGTTTCACAAATTGAAACCCATTTCAAATAAATACACCAATAAATAAACCTGATTAGGACAGCTCAACCAGGTCTGAGGAAAAACATGTGTTGAGTCTGAAGAGCATTCCACATGGAATCTAGTTTTCATGCAAAGCTAACGGACGTGTTGGACTTTAATGAACATTCGTGCTGTCATGTTTTCGGATCTCCTACCCTTCATAAGTTGTCTGTTACTCTTTGGGTGAGTTCTGCCAGCTGAGAGCTTATCTGTTGTATTGTATTGTTGTTAATATCTTCAATAACTCAACTGTGCCACCATAACAACACCGTTAAAACACGCCATACATTAGAAACCCTCATTCTTCGGTTTACGTTTATGATACTTGATGTTGAATTTGGAGATGTTTTGTTTGTTTTCATCATCGGGTAAAAGCTGATTATTCACTTTTTTGGTCTCCCCTTGTTTTCTTATTGGGTTGGCTTTTATTTCCACTGCTGCTGTTGTATGTGACCGTGGTAACGGGGACTGTGCTTCTGTAGTAGGAGCTGGCAATTATTTTTTCTGTTTCTTTTTTTGGTGTAAATTTGTATACAAATCTCGGTAATAATGGAAATAAAACAATACATATTTTTTTGTATTATTATGTATTCATTATGAAATTACTGCATCCCGATGTACTACAGATGTGGTGATGCATAGATATGTACCAGAAACTGGACAAGGCTGATTTCTAATAAGGTTCAAGTGTTAAAAACATGTTTATGTATCCATTTAATGTTTGTGTTAGAACCCTCAAACACAACATAGGTCATGTAGGAGCATTTGTGTATAAATATGCATATGCATAAACATCAGTATATATATAGAAGAAGATGAGCTTTACATACATCTGTACAAAGATAGTGTGAACAGGGATTGGATTTATTTCCTCTCCATTTTGTACTTGGTGTTTTTTTGCCAATGTATTACATTAGGCTTCTTCTTTACATATAACAGGACTCTGCTTTATACATAGATCATTAAGCTTAACATCTGAATCAGATTTTTAAACAATTTACAAACTGATTATTTATTTTGGCCTGTGAAAAAGCCACTAACCATCAACAGTGACCTCAAAGAACTGATCCATCAGTGATGCTCGGTTGGGGTTTTTTCACACTCACTAGCACATCTGTGCAGCAGCATATTGGCATCAAAGTGAATGTGAGCGTCAGCCCTGATTGGTAGAGGGGGTCTGGAGAACGCCTAATTTCATCTGAAACCCCAACCTCTTGTCAGGAACCACAGCCTGTTCTGTAGCACAAGGGTATAGTTTGAAACACTTCTATGAAACTTAATGTAGTATTTTGCTATCATTAGTAGTGTTTAAAGGAAAAGGTGAGGTGAGTTTGCCACAGAAGAGAACTTTATGAAACAAAGTCAACCTGATATCTTAAAAAATAATGGACTACTCTTTTATTACTACTATCATAGAAAACTGAGTCAGCTGTACTCATTGGACTGCTTTTAATCTCTTAGGGGAACAGTTACATTCACACACGGACAAGTAGAAAGACCAAGACCTGATAAGAAAAGCGATATGACCCACTAGCAGATGGAAATTTCCAGTTTCAGTACTTGATATTTTCCTTCTACGTAATGCAACCATCAATTACTGTGCTTTTAATAAACTATTTACATATCAAAGCCATTACGAAATAGAGTAAAATCTGAAACAAGCCAGGTGAATGGGTTGGACTCACCTTTTATACATGGAGGCTAGAAGAGGGGAGAGTAAGACTGGATGATAAGTGAATTCCTGCAGCTTCAAAGGAGGTGATAAAATGTAATTATCATGTATTTTTTAATAACCCTTTACAAGGAAGGGTTTTTATTGGCGGGGAAATTGCATTAAAATGTATATTTCTCATAATGCAGTGCAGCCCATAATCAAACTGAAGTGGCCACGGCAGAAAGAGATTGATTAATTGAATGCCCAAGGCACTCGGGTTGCTGCTTATTTCAATCCCAAATTAAATCTCTGTGGCAAAGCAAAGCGTTGCCGTTGAGAAGCCTGATCGCTTGATCCGAGCTGCAGTGAAACAGAGTAGTGCAACCACAATAAATATGCTCTCAGGAGTTATTAGAACTAAACACCAGAAATAAAAGGAAATACGTTGATGTGTGTCATTATACAATGCCTGGAGTTTGTGCAACTGTAAATGGGTATTATAGAAGTTAATTGGTCGTGTGAAGGAGTGTCTCTTATTGTATAAGAGATGTTATCTTGTGCAGTTTGGGGCGAGAGCCATAATGGCAAGACATAAAATTACATCCGTGTTGTGTTTTCATGCTGGTTAAATGTAACAAAACTATTAAGAATAAATGTACATGCACTTGCACCACTAGCATTGAAGTGTCCTGAAATGCTGTTGGTAACTGAATATTTTTTTAATACAGACTATGCATGGATGACCTTTAAACACAAGATTAGAGGTATAGGCATTTTTGGACCTCCTGTTCTATGATTTGGTTGGTTTCTCATGTGCGATTTATTATGATGGGAGAGGTTTCTCTGAAATGACAAATATATGCTCTGTTGCATGTTGTTTTTATGGGAGAACGTTCATATATTGAAAAATGATTAATTAGCATAATTCTTCTGAGCGGTTTAAAATCAGATTGCCAATGCAGCCTCATCATTTTTGGCCACCAGCATACACGAATAGGATATAGTTATACATGTAATCTGAAACTTGTCAAATGTCAGGTATGATTTTGCCTTTGGCATTTAATAAAGTTTTCCAACATGGAGGTCAATTGATGGCAGTTGCCATAGCAATATAACACCTCCAAGCTAGAGAGAGCTCTGTGAGTTGCTCCATGTTTGTTTGTTGTTGTTGTATGACCTTTTCATCCAGCTACATCCAAATGTTTCTTTCTAACCCCCACCATCCAGTAATCTAACCTCATCAGACGTCTGACAGCTTCTTCTAAATTTCATATGAAACCACAGGAGAAATGCAAGCCTGTGCTAGGAATGAACACACTCAGCTGAGTTAAACATAATAAGTCTTGCTACCCTCCCTATGTTGTTGTCGATCTCGATGTTGTTGTTGTTATTAAACCATGTAGACTCGTATAATAAAATGTTTTGGAGCAAATCACTTCAGCACTACAGTCCTAAAACTGACTGGCTTAAGTGCTGGCCAACTTATTTAAATTGGTTTTGAGTATAATCATAACTTTGGAGTTATTTGAGTGGTGATTATTGTCTCAGGATGAAAAAAACATTATCAGATCCTGGAGGTACTTAAATAATGCAGGTCAGTTGCACACTTGGAAATAACAAGCTTGAGTCTTCATGTTAGGTGTTTCAATCATTAGTTTAAATAAAACAAAGCCCAGCACTGTATATTTCTCAGAAAAAAGCATTCCTTTGAGTACAAAAACATAATTAGAAAAAGGTTTCCTGATATCGCTTGGTTAATTGATTAATCAGAATTTTTAAAACCTCTTTTTCTTTGTCTGTGTAATTAGTATTGACAAATGTCTGGTGACTGAATGTGAATACAATTTTAATCAGTGGGAGGGGATATCTTTATTCATTACTCTTTTTTTGGGAGTGGGTCCTGCAGTGCATGTGGATCACTATTGGTCATAAAATATAATACGCAAAGATATGAAGTCATACATGTGACTTTTGTTCCCAGTTCGATACTCAAATGTAAGTCCTAATCTTGGTATTTGTACACTGTTGTATGGCAATTGCTCCCCATATCTTTCTCACATGGATTTATTCCAATCACTTAATACATTTTTATTTTTACTGACCAAACATTTCAGTATTCTTTACTCACATGCTGTTCAAGTAAGTCACTTAGATTCCTTATACAAAAATAGTTTAATATTTTCCAACATATGCTCTTTTTGAAAAAAATTACTACATATAATGCTGTGAAACCGTTTCATGTAAAATCCACAATGTGTCAGTTTGGTATCATGTTGGTGCAAGAATAACTTATGACAAAGTATCGAATAGTTAACATATAACTGATCAGTATTTAAAAAGGTTTGTTTAGCTTCTGAGCTTTCTGAGGAAAACACTATCTCTACATTCACTTTCATTTTGTTTTGACCATGATAAAAGAGTTTCAAAGAATAGTCAGCTTATGTGTTCCTTCTTACTGGGAATGTAAACAGGATATATTTTTTTCTGATAGAATGTGTTCATTCTGTATGTACACTGTGATGGACAATCAATGGTGCATTACACAAGAAAGCTACAATGACAGTACAGCTGAGATGTTAAATCGGATCAGTGCTAACGGTTGACAAATAAAGGAAACGTGCGTCTAAGAAAGTCTTGTTGTCAGTCTTGTTTCTTTTGGGCTGTTTCAGCTTTTCAAACTTTATATTTCCAAACAGTTTTGTGATGTATGCTTTATTATTTTGTATTGTCATGTTTATTTGGTTACACGTGATATTCTGAGCCAGATGAAGACAATCCCCCAGACTAAGGCATTCCTGTAGAGCTTGAATGAGTTTCCTATCTACATTACTGAGAGATTCAGCACATGACACTCCAGTGATTCGGCCAACATTCATATGCTGCATGACCTCAGGTCTCGCCTCTTAACGCACAGCATTGTGGTCAGAGTTGACGGCAGCAGTAGAAATTACAGCAGGAGCAGCATGGGTCTACTGAAACTTTATAGGCCTGTAATCTTTATCACCTCAGCAGATTTGCTTTTTATTTGTATTATGAATTGTTTAAGTGATTGTACTTTAAACAGCATCTGAAATGTAATTTACGAAACATGCAGAGTTTAACTGATGATGATATTGAAGATGGTGAGAAGAATGTGTGGTGCAATGTTGCATTTCTTTCTGCCCCTGAAATACTTGTGAACTGCGTATCGCAGTACTTTGATGACAGTGTGATTTCCAGCTCTATGTAAAGCAAGCAAAGAAGCCAACGCATACTGTGAAGGTCAGGTCAGAAAAGTGTTTGACTGAAAACAGCAACACTGTACTGATTATGACCACAAGATCATCTCTACCTCCAGTCACTTGCCAAGGATCCAGCACAACATAAAACGTCACGCGTTTAGGCCTGGAACCAATCAAAACTGCAACCCTTCCTCTAATAATAGGTTATAGTTCCAATATTTGAGAGGCTTTTAATTTGTGGCTTAATTTGAAATTGGTTAATGCTGCAGTTATTCCTATAATGATTTGCTAGCTACACATGAAGGGAGTCTACAGTGTAATAAGTTAATGTTAAAATACCACCGGTCCTGTTCTTGCTTGGTTAAATGTTGATGAAATCAGTTTTCATTCCTAGGATTCAGGAACCTTTGGTATGTAAAGTGTACAGATTACATCACTGTTTGATCTGACTACACACTTCCCCAGAACCACTTCACAGGAGGAAAATACCATGCAGCCCAATGAAAATAATTCATTCCAACAAGGGAGACTTCAGGGAGATACTTATTCAATCACTATTCAAGGAATTTGGTTTTGTAGAAACTCATACAGGAGAATTAAACCATTTGCCAGGTCATATTACAGATACTAATTTTCTTTAATTTAACTTGCTTCCTTTTTTACTCCAATGTGCTCCAATTTTCTAAGATCCAACAGCTCCTTAAACATACAGTGATCTGGGATCTCTTGTTTGTAGCCTGTATTTTACCAATTATATTTCTCGGCTTTCTTGCTTTTTTGATTTCTAAAACTTGATCTCAGTAATTTACAGACTCATCCCAGCTAAATGAATTGTGCTTTCACTTTTATGTTTCATTGGTGATCGACTTTACTGCACCTTTGACAGCCAAGTCCCACAGATCTCACAAACAGGTGTGTCAATCACAAATGTATAGGGTAATCACTATATATAAAAACCATGTGAACACTGAAAACCTAAGAATGGCTTAAAAATCACTAATATGACATGTAAAACCAAAATCTATCTTCTTTCTGTATATAAAACACAGGAAAATTGCCAAAAACTACAAGAATGTACCATATGCAAATCCTCAGTACTGATTGGTTATAAAGAACGTGTGACTAGAAGAATGCTGCTGTTACTAAGCAGCTGATTAAATGAAGAGGGTATTTCTTGGTAATTCCATGTCAAGGACCACAGACCACCTCAGATTTTTTGGTGTTGGAAAAAAGGCATACTTGAGATACATACTTGAGAGAAGAATATGAGCAACATTTCGGGTCCCAGTGACATTTGTGTTACCCAGGATTTGGCCTTTGGGGAAGAAACAAAACCTAACCATGAACTCCAAAACACTGAGAACTAAAGTGGTTTTTAATTACTAAGTGCTTTAACTCCAAGCTACAGCTTTGACAGACTTGGCATATGAACTCCGAAAGATTTTCTAAACTGTTCTTCTCTTTAATTGAATGCAGTTATTTTGGATACAATAATAATAAAATAAACTATGGAAAAGAAACCCAGTAATTTTATACTTTATTGAAACCTAGCAATTTCATATATTTGATTCAACGGGTATTTCACTTACAGACACATGCAGAGAGGGTTGTCTATTAGAGTTTTAAGCACTTTAAGTTTCTTAAAACCAAAAAAGAATCATGAAAATCTGTGATGGTCAGGTGCACCCGGGACGGATAATTAATCTGACTGACATGGATTGACCCTGACGTTTCGTGTTGCTTGGTGCTGTAGAGAATCTGTTTGCTGTGTGTGCCGGTGCACCTGCCAGACCTGGAAGTGAAGTATTATTCAATCTGGGCAATCAAGACCATTTAGTGATTAAAGAGTGAGCAAAGGTTATACATTAATAACATCCCCAGATGGTCAACTTGTAAGAACAGTGTAGTTCCAGCTTATCAAGGGAACGAGGGGCGTTAATTGGAGGCGAGTGCTTCGGTCTCTTGGTAAGGTAATGACACCTTATCACTGGCACAGTGGCACCCAGTTTACATCTTGATAAATTGGGGAGCGATAATATACATCTGCGCTGATGCACGTGGGCCATGCACTGAAAGGAAAGGAGGTGTAAAAGAGAGGATTTGCATTCAAATTCTGTGAATCATCTCGCTGTATTTGGATAATTATTCCCATTTGACAAAGCTTGCGCATAGTCAAATCAGGATGATAGTGCAAAACAGCCTTTTACTGCGTTTTCAGGTGTGTGCTTTGACAGCATTATTCCACTTACAGTGTAATTCTAACCTAAGCAAAGAAAGGGGAAATCCCTAATGTCTTAGAACATTTCTGTACAATTCACGAAAATGAATCGACCTGAAAGTGTCTGCCAAATGTATATCTTGACAGTATATCAGCGATCTAAAATGCAGAAATTGGACATCTTGCGCTATAATATGAATTATTCCAGGCTTCAAATACTTTCACCTCAGTTAATGGAAGTGACTTATGCTAAACTTCACATATATGGTATAAAATGGCTAATTTTATGATTGTCACAGTCCAACCTTTTATTTTAATGAACAATCTGGTTCCTTTTTTATTTTATTTTCATTCATTCACACCATGTTGCAAACCAGTTTCAATATGATTTTTTGTTACTAAATTATCAAGTGAGCATGATTTTAAAGATTTCAATATCTAATATGAACACATCATGAACACCCATGAGAATGGAGCTTGACCAGATCAAAATGGACCCTCTTGTTGTGCTTTCTTATCATACTTAAACTGTTTTTTGTTTTTTTGTTTTTACATTCTTCTGAAGATCCATTTTGAACATCTGAAACAGACATTTTTCTGAGCACACATGGCACATTAAAAGACGTATTTTGTGAGAGTATGACTAGGATGTCTCTTCAGTGAGCTATAAAGTTGTCATCACTGTAAATTCCTTGTCTGGCCACAGCTTAAAAAGGGGGGGGGCATTTGCCTTCCCTACGGCAAGCCATTTGAACCCTGTTTTTTTTATTACCCTCTCCAGAGCTGCTGGGTGTGTCTTCATAAGTGCCCTGCTGCTACTCAAACAGCCCCAGGAAGCAAGAACATAAGGCTAAGCACAGAATCATTTAGCCATACATTATATTTAACTTCAGGCCAGGGATGCTTTTTCTATTGGTTTGGTTGTCTCTTCACTAAATGGTGTAATTGTCATTTGTCAGATGTTAAACAGCTTGTGTACAGTCGCATAAGAGTGCTGTTATGAATCGAAAAATGAAATGGTTCTAGAATGGCAGGTTCTGAGTAACAATCTCAGATTTTAACTATAAACATATTACTGAATTATTATCATAGTGTGGTTCAGTAACTCTTATTTGCTCTGGATACTGAAAAATATAGGCACAGGAGGAAGTAAATATTTGCCATCTTCTCAAAGCTCAACAAGTGTGAATTGAGCAGGGGAAAGAGGAAGCTTTCAAAGCCCTGAATCCATTTAGTTTAACGTGTTGGATTCAGTGACTGTGCCGCCAGTACCGTGCCCTTCTTTTCGCATCCTCTCCATGAGCTTCCAGGAAACCTTGTAAACATTATTTTCTGACTGAGCACAAAAGTCTTTCTGCTTCCACACACCTCACCTCTCTCACGAAATTCACAAACTCGGAAACCATTTAATGTATTAATTGTTGTTCACCACCATGGGTTACAAAGGCCTTCAGTTGAGGCACTCGACACAAGGACAGTTTTAAAGAGAGAATTTTAAAATCGTACTTCAGCCATGTGTTAGGATGATAGTATAATGAAAGCCTCCATATTTTCCTGAAAGTCTCTTTTGATTTTCTTCCCTTGGGTTAATGTTTTTATAGAAGCCCTCCACTTAAATGTTCCATTTCATGAGACGAAGGCCTCACGTAGGGACGTCTTGTGTGTGGAATGTGCATTATCTGTGCAAGTGCGTCTTTGGGAGAAGTACTAAAATGTAATTACCAGGTGAATTAACTTTTGCAGACAAAAGGGCTAAATAAGGCAGAACCTAAAGTGAAATGATGTCTCCAGAAGGCTGCCTGTGAGAGATATCAATAATGTAACTCGGTAAAACTCCATGTCAGCATTATAGTGTGAGCTGTTAATCAGACACTTGAACATAATGGCTAGATTTTAAAAGCACAAGTGGATTACATGAATAAGCTTTAGCCTGATTCCAAATACAGTTTTCAGGACAAGTATGGCGAGGTTTATGTGAATGAATGTTGACCTCTTTGGATCACCGTCGTGCACAGCTTGACACAGGCAGAAATGTGCCTGGTAACTTTGCACCAGTTATCTCACAAATAGTCTGTGTTTCACAATAACTCACAAAGGTTCTTATTAGGGAAAAGTGGGAGGTTGAATTCAGACCAGCTTCAGGATTCTTGTATGTTATATTGCCAATTTTTACACCATGTCTGTAAGGGAAGGCATGGGTGAGTCTGACAATGACAATCAGAGTCCAGTTCTTATCAGGTCCCTCTGCTGGAGTGGTAATGTGAATTTCAAATTGGAAAATTGAAGCTAGGAGGTGAAAAATGTAAGTTCATTCTGGATGGTTGAGCCATCCTGTGGCAACCATATTAGTTTTGGGGTATAGACTCCTGCCATGCAAACTAAAATCTTCCCAGAGCCCTATTTTAATCTAAAACTAACTGCATGAAATGAGACTCTGCTCTAAATATTGAGTAGTATACATGTCTTTTCTTAAAAACATGTTGCACCCCGCTGACTAAATTTGGATTAGCTGCCCCCAAGCCGCCTGCATTATCTGTAACACACAAACTTCATCAGTGCTACAGTGCGGTGTGCTCACTGCCGGGCCCAACACCCTGCAATATGGCACCACACTGGAGAAATTATAAATGAGCCTCCAGACAGCATTATTTACTGCACTAAATAATGCATTAGCCAATCTGCCAGACCAGTTATTACTCTTATTACTCAAGTGTTCCCTGGAGAGAGTTCAGCACACCATTTGTGTTCTGTTGGCCTTCAGTTGGGCTATGGGTTCCCTATACCCAGGGACAACTTAAGTCCACTTTCCTGTAGATTACCGTGAGTTTAGTTTTTGTTTACCAGCATCGTGTAGCGGGTGGCGCCCAATTCGATCATGTTCCAGATGGCACGATCTATTCATTATCAGTGCAAAAGGGCATGTGCAAACAACCGTAAACACTGTAACTTTCCAACTCCCTCATCTGCTCCTGTACTCAAGTCTCCATAAAACGAGCAGTATACATTTGGTATTTTTTCCTCATTATATGCCAATTTTGGAATCGCAAGTCATTGAATCCACGTGACACATCGCTCTCTGGTGCATTTAATACCATCAGGCAAAGGAAGAAAGCCTAGGTGTATCCTATGAACTGTGCACTCGCAGCACACCATTATTTGTGTATGGCCGAGCTGTCAGGAGCAGGAAGCTCCTCCTTTACAGAACTTTATCAGAACCTTTACGGAACTCCCAATCAGAACAAATCCACCGCTGCCAGAACAGCCATATGGGTCAATGGGCCAAATCCTGGCTTGCTTTGTACCCAGCCCTTTCTAGCAGTGCTCAAACAGCTGTGCTTTGCCCTTTGCAGCTCACTGTCATTGAGGATGACAATGACCACTGATCTCCGGACTGAAGAGTTTATCCTGCGCTTTGAGCACAGGTCCTTACTGGTTGAGTGATTTGGAAGCTGAAGTACCTTTATTTTTTTTAAATATAGGAACACTCCCGAATTGGAAATGAATTTTCCACAGTTTATTCATTGTTTTTTCAATCCTATTTTAACTGAATTGTGAATATCAAAACTACTGTATAAGAAAAAGAGGAAAACTTTTCAAGATATAGCAAAGTCAGTAATTCTCCCTACTGTATCAACAATTTAATATGTTCTCTACAGTATCTGTGCAAGTTTCACGCAGTCAGAGGGATAATATTAAGATTCCTCCTCCTTCTCTTCCCATCACTCGCAAATACAGCGGCAGATGGAGGATATGAAAGGTGTGCTCGTTCATCATGGGTATGTTGACAGGTACACATGATGCAGGAATGTAGACTGATGGCGGCATGATTCCAAAACGTAACCCCTTGTTTTTATGATTTTATTCTACAAATTTCAGTTCTAGAAAATACACAATGGAGAAAGTAGAACATCTTTGGGTTCTGTCCTATTTAAATGTCAATATCCGATCAGGTTTGTTCATTATGTGCCTCCATGGCTCATAGGACATGCAGTACGTTCAGCGATTGCTCCTATAACATGTTTTTTTAGCCTGAAGCTTTTGAAAGGTAAAATCAATGCTCACATTAGATAAGTTGCAGAACTAGCAGTGACTAGGTCATTCACAAGCAAGGAGAGAGAGGTAGGGAGGGAGAGAGTAGAGGTGGATGGGATTTGTAAGATCACAGCAGTTCAACAATCTGAAAATTAATATTACTCCATTTATTTATCTGATTGAAACACATTCTAAACAGAATGAAAAGTTTGTATGCTGGAGATACAACGTACTAGTACTTTCCCGTATCCTGGAGATGTACAAGGACCTCATTGTCTCCAGTGCCCTTGGAAGAATATAGGGCCGATGCTGAGAATCCTAATAATAATATATATATATATATATAAAAAAAAAAAAACTCCAAACAAACTGTTATTTGGCTTATCAAGATATTTTATTCTTTTCTGGGATCTTCTCTGGCTGGAGCAATCTCCTACTTTCTGCTCTAATAGGGTGACATATTGAGTCTCGAAAGGTCACACCGAGGTTCATCTTTTTTGATCACATTTCTGGTCCTATTTTTCAGAATGACGATATATCATTTGAAGAAAAATAAATGTATTCTCTTAAGGTTGCTGCTGGTTTTATTTTTGGTTCTGAGCCTTAAACCTTTTTTTTTTTTTATGGCCTCCTCCGTTTGTCTCCTCTCTAATGTAAAATTACTGCTCAGCAGGTTGATGGAACTAGGTCTTGAAGATTCTCGCCCACTAAGACAGAATTGAATTATATAAAGACTTAAAGTGAACAGGAGCAGACCAATGTGTGTTTTACACAGCCTTACATTCTGCCTGTACGCATCTGTATTTCTGGTGTTAATCAGAGGTGTCCTGTGAGGGTGTCATCGCCCTGGTCTGAGTAGGTAACCCGCTATTCAGTAATTTATTTCTATACATTAACAAATAGTAGGTAAACATGTAAACATGGTGGAGTGAGTGATGATGTAGCTAAACAATAGTGCTGTAATTATGACAGGATTAGAGTCCAGAGGTGGTTGATGGAGATTGTTAGCAGTACTATGAGTATGAGTCTTGTTTTTGGCTTCTAACATGTAATATCAGTTTTCTTCTACCATTCTTGTCAGTTCAGGAGTGTATAGAACCCATCTAATCCATTTTGTTGAAGGAGTTTGGTATAATGAACAATTTAATTGTTTGATAAATTAGTGAATCTGTAATTAAATCAGTGTTATCATAAGAAACAGGTTGTAACTAAGATCTATACAGCTTTGGAGTGGAAGGCTTGATATTTGATTATCCTTGATCTACGAGATGGCTGAGCCGTGTTCTTCACAGGATACATATCTACTTATTTTATCAGTCTCTAGCGTATCTTTGAATTGCCATCTTATTAATTCCGTACTTTTAATCTATAGGAATTTATGGTTGTTTTTTGGGTGGTTTTGACTCCCTAGTGAAGTCATCTCCAGCACTGGTCCTTGTGCTTAACCCCCGTCCAGTCAGATTAATAGATCACCTTCAATCAACAAATTCCAATCACATTTGAGTTATTAATGAATTAACACATGCCTTGATAATGGTTAAAATGATGAGGACATGCCTGCTACATTGATAAGAATGAACAGTTTCAGTGTCTTTATTAAATGCATAATTTAAAGGTGACGTATAACACTTTCTGAAATAAGTTTGGAGTCCCTGATGTCTTTTTTGCTTACGGGTGTGTAGTAATAATCTGCACACTTTTTTTTTTTTTACTTCCATTTTGTTTTATGTTTTGCAGAAGATTTGTGAAATCTCAGATCTCCCTTACGAAAGGAGAAATCTATCCTTGACCTTTATCTTAGATCAACTATAGTTTGTCAATTTTGTCAAGTAGTACTAATAGTAGTATTTAATTAATATAATTTATTGGGAAAGCAATCCAAAGTTATTGAAATGTTCACTCGTGTTTCAATAGATTTACATTATAAAGTGTGTTGACTTGTAAAGATGCCAGTTTAAACAAGTCTGCTGTTAGAAGCATGAGCTTTTACGCTGCCAGGTTTACTTTATTTGTCAAAGGATGATCAAATGTTCTTACTGTGGTTATTACATGAATAAACACTCTTTCAATAAGTCTTAATTAATGTTTTGTTTTTCATTATTTTCACAGAAAAAGCAACGAACCAAAGAGCTCTCTCAGCTGTTCCATTCATATAACCCCTACGATCATAAGGTATGACTACCCTCGTTTCTGTGTGCATTGTAAAGGTCAAATAACGTAGTGATATTTGGTTTTTGGTTTATTTCTTGGCATGGGCTCTTCTCCAAGACTTTGTCATCTTATTCAAACTGAATGTATATGAGGCCACTGAGAAATGTACACGAACAGTCATCTAACACCGAAAGATGAGTCGTCATGGTCAAAGATTAAGTATAGGCACTTCAGAGGTACAGTATATGTTGAAGGTATCAGTGTACTTTTAATTTAGAGACAAGAGCTTACCTTTCTTGTAGCTAAATTGAATTGCAGATGGGCTAAAAATAGCTTCACAGAATTGAACTGTAACAGCAAGATTTTCCAGTAAACTACATGTAGGTGGTCCTTTTTGTAAATTAAATAGCAATTGTTTTCTTGTGAGAGGCCAGGATGGTTAGTGCTGAAATACTTGGCACATGCTAAGTGTAATTAGTATAGGATGGGGTAAGCTGCAAACTCTGCATAGAAGAGTCTTACTGAGAAAAGTTAAATGCCAATAGTATTGACAGTGTGAAAGAATGTTTAGCTGATGTCCAAAAGATAATCTACTAAGAGTGTATTTTTAATTCTCTCAATTATATTGTAGTTCATATAGACTTGGAAATACCATTTGTTTCCCCCATAATTCATAAAATTTCATTGACAATTATTGAAAAATAACTTAATCAGCATGAGATGTAAATGTAAGTACATAACTTGCATGCCAGCTTGTCATAAGAATGAAAGGTAAGGTAATGGACATGGAAACAGTGTGTTCCAGTGCAATGACACAACAAAGTGTGGTGTTCAGAACTTCACACACAATCACACACACTTGTCTCACAGTTCAGAAAGTGTGAAGGCGCTTTCACCGTCTGCGTGGCGTCTGGCTGGAGCAGTGTGCCGCAGCCGGCCACTTGACAGATGATACCCATTTATGGCTTCATGCTTCAGTCATAAACACTTCAATACAGATGTGTTAATCTTTGATAATTAATGCATGCCATAGAATGGGGTGGTCAGACTTGGTTCGGTTCACTGTTTTAAATATAAGAGCAAAGTCTCAGTTTTTCTCTTGTCAAGTGCTTTTTTTTTTAAATTAAAATATTTTTTGGAGGGGGTTATGGGACCTAGTCTTTTTGTTCCTTTCTTCTTTTTCTCCCTTGTCAAATCTTAAACATAACATTAATTTGAAAAGGGACTTTTGAGGAAGTTTCAGCTTTAATGAATTCTTCAATTACAATCATGTAAATTCTTCTAAATGAAATCTCGAAATTGGAAAGCTAATGTCATTCCTATATTCTCCAGTTACACCAAAGGATTCGATCTTGTGTAATGTTGGTGGTAATACATTCACACAAGGACTGTAGCTGGCTCCGTGGCTTGCTTCATCTTACTCCTTGATGAATATCATACCATTGGTTAGGAGGGAAAAGAAGTGTGAAAGTGACTCCGTACATATTTTTCTGATATGTTTTTTCTTCTCCCCCTGTGATGAACATTATTTTTAATGTACATATAATCATAAAAAAAAGACTTCTACCAATTTCTTTCAGAATAGGAAATATCATAAGCCCCCGTAGCTCATTTTAATTACATCATTAAAATTTCAGCATTGGTGAACATTTCTAGTTCCATTTTCATCCTATAAAAATCCATTGTCATTCCTGTGAGCTGTCCCGGATCTGGTCTGTTCGCCAATTTCATAGTCCCCCTACTCCTTTTGAACTAATTACTGCTTTGCAGTGTAATCAAGGCAAATTGAATTGCCTATAAAAAATGGAATGAAGCTCTTTAAAAAGGTATTATAGCCAGAGAAAGATTATTATGCCTGTGCAAAACTAGAAGAGTTCATTAAACGATTGCCTTGGAAAGTAGTTTGCTGAGCTAACACAGGGTGGCCTAAATCTCTGAGAAACCTTGCTGGTCTACCACTGGGGATGCTTCCTCCAGACCCCCTTCATCTGCCAGACTGTTTCTCAGAGATTATGCAATGACTGAACAAGGTTATTGAAAAGTCCTCCAAAGCTGTTTATGTAATCTGTTACAGTTCTGGTGGAAAAAATCAAATACTTATGAATATGTTTTTTCAGTACTGAAGTGTAAACTTGAAGGGATACTGTACAGAATCCAAAAGCTTTTATTTTTTTTCTTCCATCTTTCTGTGCTAATTTTAAATATCAGAGGCTGAAGTGTAAGTGTTGACAGTGAAACAAAGAGCTCACAAATGCTTTCAGTTCTGTGCCGCTTTGTTTCACACCTCAGGCCAGATTCCCTCAGACTTTGCTCTGGGTTGTTTTTTTTTTTTTTTTATCTTCTTCCGAAATACTTTTCAAGTTTCAAAGCCAGACATGTTCAATCAAAAGTATTAATATTGGCTCCCCTTCAATGGATTTTCTTTTTGGAAAAAGGCTATCTTAACATTCATTGAAGTGGAATATAAATCTCAAAACATTGATTATTTTTGATTCCTTTTGATTCTCTCTTTTTAAACATTTTTAAAATGTTAGCATTTGTGTCAACCTTTAGAAAACATTATGGACAAGAACTCAATTAATTCTCTCTGTCTTATATAAAAATAACTTAACATTGATTTCTGAACTTGGAGTGGTCAGAGATATATATATATGCAGTGCATATAGAAAGTCTACACTCACTTTTGTTGTTTATAGCCAGGAATGAAACCCTAGTACAAGTTTATCTACACAACCTACCACACAACTTCCAAGTGAAAAAAATATTCTACAAAGTTGTAGAAATTTAAATAAAAAATATCTTGGTTTGATCAGTGTTCTCCCCCTCTTGTAATAGCTAAAAGTTAAGTTGGCTCCACCTGTGTTACATTGTAGCGATTCACATGAATTTCAGAATAAATTCAGCAGTTCCTGTAGGTTCCCTCTTCTGGGTCTTGCGTTTCAAATTAAAGATTCAACCATGAGCACCAAGAGCTTTCAAAAGAACTCCAGGAGAATGTTGTTGAGGTACAAATTGGGGGATGGGTATCAAATCTATCAAAGGCCTTGAGTATCCTTTAGCACAGTCAAGATGATTATTAAGAAGTGGAAGGTGTATGGCACCACTAAGACCCTGCTTAGATCAGTCCATCCCTCCAAACTGGATGACAGATCAAGAATAAGACTCATCACTACCAAGAGGCCAATGGCAACTTTACAATAGCAATGAAAAACCTGCTGTCCTCTGCAGGAAAGCTGAAATACACCTTTCAGCAGGACAACAGCCTGAAGCACACAGCCAAAACTACACTGAAATGGCTAAGGTGTGTAGATACGTGGAAAAAGTCATAATTTAAATGCATCAAACTCTGAGGCACTGACACGGCAAAATGTGAAAATAGTTGGACACTGTGTGTGTGTGTGTGTGTGTGTGTGTATATATATATATATATATATATATATATATATATATATATATATATATGGGTGCTTTCTGACTTATTGTCAATCTAATTCTAACCTTCAAATATGAATATCATAAATTTGTACTACCCATTTGGAAGTGAAATAAATCTGGTAAAACAATTATGTTCAACCATTATATAACTCGCCCTCAATGAACTGGGCAGTGGTTAATCACTTGATTGACTTGTTTTGCAAATCAGAAACATTTGACTTGAAGAGTCCCAAAGTTTTCACCAAGCACAAATGGAGCCCCAGCTTCCGGAAAGCATAAATGTGTATCCTATGACTGCTAGACCCCCAAAAAGTGTTTGCAATTGCATTGTATGTAGTCAGAGTTTTTTTGTGCAATTCAAAAGCCTCATTATATAAAAAATGTCATTTTTAATTATAAAAATTGCATTATATTAGACAACACTGCTTAAAAAATGATGTCCAGCTGTGATGATAAATGCAGCATCAGAATCTAACCACTGAATTCTCTGGTCTCAGGGCTTCTAATCAGAGCAGGCTTATTCTAGAACATCTCTTGAGTCCTGTAATGACACCCATGTGTCGTTTCGGCACGCCGCACTAGGATATCAATAGAGCTAACCGAGTTAAGGGAGGTCTCCTTTGCTAAGTAGAAAACTAGGGAGCCTTTAATTATCACAAGATTTGATGAACGCGGCCTAAAATGTGGCATGTGGAATAATAAATAAGACCATTAAAGATGTCTTGATTCATACTTCGCTTTGAATTTCTTATGCTTTTTGATAATGAACTATTTAAGCTTTAATATTTGCCCAGTGTGAGGTCTTTGTCTTTTCGCTCTTCTCCTCTGAAGCTAGTCCCCATTTTCAGCACAGAGATAACCTTTTTCTACTAGTAAGTCTAATTGTTTTTAATAGGAGCCCTACTCTTATTCATTCAAGTTATACAATTATTGAACTGACTAGGGAAGGATTGGTAAGGACTTTGAAGACATGGAATTGGCACAGGTCTTAAAGTGTTGTTGGAATGATCAATTAAACTCTAGGAATGATGGGAAAATGTAATGATCCTAAGGTAGCCCCTGTGAATATTGCAGGTAATGATTTATGTCCTGAAACATTTCTGTGGAAAAATGATAACACCTTCCTGCATGCACATAACTGGTAATCCATCTGCCCAAACATCCAAAAACTATGTTTCTCTAGATTGAGGACACCAGATTAGAATATTTTACTAAATATCTAGGGACATGTTTATTATGTGTTACTACATAATAAAGACACAATGGTACAATGAAATTTACATGGGTCAAGCAATACTCGCTAGGTAGGCTTGCATTATGTTGTTCTGGTATTTAAATAAGTGTATTCATTCATTTCTATTTCATTGTCTCATCCCCCAGTTCTTTTTTATTCCTTGGCAACGTGTTTTGTTCTGCATCCTACTTCATTCTGTGTAATTAATTGAAATTCTGTAAATACAGGCATGA
Source organism: Amia ocellicauda (assembly GCF_036373705.1). Taxonomy (NCBI): domain Eukaryota; kingdom Metazoa; phylum Chordata; class Actinopteri; order Amiiformes; family Amiidae; genus Amia; species Amia ocellicauda. The sequence continues at coordinate 6,786,615 of NC_089867.1, forward strand.
ACTGTACATGACACTGTTCCTCCCACACAAAAATTTAGATCCGAATGGGGAAAAAGGAGTTAAATTAAGGTATCTGGTTGTATTCCCAGGAATGGCATATCCTTTAATTGTACCTGTGGTTCAAGAATGAAAAATAAACAACCTTTATACCATCTATTATATACTTTTTATTCATATATTTAAGCCTTGGTTTTGATTTCGCCTCTCAAAACTACTTAAGACTTTTTTTTCCTGTAGGAAGCTGGTTGTGTTAGACCAATACAATATTGATGCAAAGGAATCTCTTTTTTAGCTTATTTTAGGTATTATATCAGAGAGGGCTGAAACAGAGAGCTGAAGATTATGGTACGAGGGCCACACAGCAAAGACTATTGAACTATATGGCAGTTCTGATGGAATGTGTGCCATCAAACTAGAGACTTCAGAACGTCTTCTCCATGACTTCTTTGTGGGCAGTGTAGCTGCTGTAAGGTACATGGAGTGCATGTCTACCCATTGATCAGACTTCTGGAGCCGCTTTTTTGTTTCAGTGGGTGAAAAATTTCATGCTTCAGTCAAGATTAAGGTTGATGACAGTGTCATCAGAATGGATTGGTTTAACTGTACAAGTGTTTGGTATTGCTCTGTTTTAATCATGTAACAAAATAAGCACATCTGCTGGTTTGATGGCAAGAGAGTTGTTAATAATAATTTGATTACATGCAATACGTATGATTTGATATTTGTATGTATGATGAATTCTTAGTTTTTTTTGTTTTTGTTTTTTAATTCACTGCAATCAGTTTCGCCCTCATATTGACAAAAATCTTAAATTAAAACAATACACCAACACAAGTGCGTACTGTAATGGACTTGCGTTTATTAAGTCCTGCTTCAGTTATCATCACACCTATTCTGCATTATACCATCTTATATGTCTAGACTAGACATTGTAGCTAGCTGCTGAAGCTTCACCCTCAGATTATATCTTTGAAGGTCTGGCTTCAGTATAATTTCTAAAAGCTGACCTTATCGAAAAGCCCATAAAATGTCTATGTGAATTGTAATTTTAGAAGCAGTTAAGGGGAAATGACACAGTGGTGGCCCTGTCAGGTATTCTGTGGGACACATGTAAGAACAATATCAGTATATAATTCCTTCAGTGTATTGATAATGTATGGAACCTGTGTACCTTTAAATCATGTGAGTAATCAAGCCAGATTGCCTACAGATCTTTGTAATTTGTACAGTGTCTTTCATGGCCAGACTCCCTAGGGTCCTCTTATTCTGGTAATTACATACACTGGCAGAGGTTGTTCATGGACACAATTACCTACTTACCTCATACTTTTAGACCTAAAGCACCTGCTATTGTAAACAAGGACTGAATTAACACTTAATTGCCATGGCTATATTACTTATGCTTTTCAACTAACAAAAAACTGTATCCTGCAATCATGCTATTTGTCTAAAGATGTTCTTCAGTTTGAGAAAGGGGGAACAAAAAAAAGATACAAAAAGATCAAAACTAATATCCCTTTTCAAGATTCAGAGGTTTATAATGAAAGTAAATGTTATCCCTCTTTGATGTACCTGTATCTATACCCGATGACACCTGTATGTAACACTGGCAAATAGCATGCATTTGTAAAGGTTTAGAACAAGGTTACACAAGTCTGGTCCTGGGTGGCTGCAATTCAATGGGGTTTATAGGATTTGTCTTAATTATCGGCACCTTAACAACTAGGAATTGCCCTTCAGGATTGGATTGGTCCCTCGGTTTAAAGAGTGCCTAATTTAGCATGTAACATTCTTAGTTTTCTGATCCCTTTTGCTTTTGTGGCTTTTTTTAATACACTGTAATGTAAGAGGTTTGTTTTTAATGTGTTTGTTTGGGGATGGGTTTGTGTAACTGTCTGTTACGGTAAGTCCAGTCACATACCGACACTGGCTCCTGTACACCTAGGTGATAAAAATATGTGTGGTCGCCATTACAATGCCAATTTATTGGTTGTGTTCAGTAGGGTTCCGTTCCAGAGGCGGGTATTGAAGTGTGCCTGTAAGTAATCAGGCAGCTACTAAATCAGCTCTGAACTAATCAGGCTGCTAACAGGAGCCATCCAACCATTAATAAGCCTCACCTGACTCTGCAGGCCTTCAATTGATTACCCTGCTGCCAGAGATTCAGACACCCAAGCATGAGTCTGATTACCTGTGCATTTTTATACTGTTTTTCACAATTCAGGGAGTTTCAAGATTTCATTTTTTTCTTCTCCTCCTCATTCAATAATAGGATATGCTTATCCAAATACTTATAACTTTTGAATTGATGAGCACCTCCCTGGGGAAGGCAAAAAGGCTGGCTTACGGTACCACGTTGGCATTCAACTGGCATTGATTTAGAGTTCGAGAGCACTTAATTAACGGGATCCCAAGCACAATTTCCACTCCTGTGCAGTTAACATTTTCCCTGGAATTGGCTGCTCTTGCCTCTTAAAGATTGTCGATGAAGTGCACTCTGTTTGTGCTGTGTTTTGAGACCTGCTTATTGCAAGACCTTGCCTCAGACCATTGGAACACAAAAGGGGCTTTGTGACCCTTTTCAATGTCCCATTTCTCAGGCTTTTCGGTTCTGGTTGGGAGGGAGCAACTTCTGTCGTGTTTGAGTTGCCTTGAAATTTTCATTTTAATTTAAACAGACCACAAATTGAAAAATAAATTATATATATATATATATATATATATATATATATATATATATCAATGCACAACTAGACTGCAATCACACCTATATCTAACAGTGGGCCTTGTTAAATTTGATTATTTGTGTGTTTTTCTGTTGCATTTGGGAAAAATATAATTATTCTTACTGATTGGTTTGTCCATTCTTTCTTACCTCCTTGCCATGCTTGAGAGGCGGCTGTGTCTCTTTCTGTTATTGCTTCCTGCTGTCTTGTGCCGTTGAACAGGAGATTATACTAGTGTCCTGCCCAATTATTACGCACAAGAAATCTTTTTCTCATAAGAGCTGATAATAAGCATCCATTAATTCACTTTGGCTCAGAAGAAAGCAGTTGCTGTACTGTATTAAAAACCCACTGGTCAGTCTCTAAATCAAAATGAAATCTCTCAGAGTGACGGAGATACATTTGCAAGATTTTTTTTGTATTATTATTGCACCAAACACAGCTGAATGTATTATAATAGGTATTTTCTAGCAGAACATAGCAATGTAGTCTCCTGTAAAAGCTGCTAGACACAGTTGGAGATGGAGTTTGTGATTGCAGTTTGAGATTAAGGAGACTCCGCAAAGATGTGATGATTAATTGCCTTATGAAGCCAATGTTATATATATATATATATATATATATATATATATATATATATATATATATATATATATATATATATATATATATATATATATATATATATATATACAGTGGGGGAAAAAAGTATTTGATCCCCTGCTGATTTTGTACGTTTGCCCACTGACAAAGAAATGATCAGTCTATAATTTGAATGGTAGGTGTATTTTAACAGTGAGAGACAGAATAACAACAAAAAAATCCAGAAAAACGCATTTCAAAAAAGTTATAAATTGATTTGCATGTTAATGAGGGAAATAAGTATTTGACCCCTTCGACTTAGTGCTTGGTGGCAAAACCTTGTTGGCAATCACAGAGGTCAGACGTTTCTTGCAGTTGGCCACCAGGTTTGCACACATCTCAGGAGGGATTTTGTCCCACTCCTCTTTGCAGATCCTCTCCAAGTCATGAAGGTTTCGAGGCTGATGTTTGGTAACTCGAACCTTCAGCTCCCTCCACAGATTTTCTATGGGATTAAGGTCTGGAGACTGGCTAGGCCACTCCAGGACCTTAATGTGCTTCTTCTTGAGACACTCCTTTGTTGCCTTGGCTGTGTGTTTTGGGTCATTGTCATGCTGAAATACCCATCCACGACCCATTTTCAATGCCCTGGCTGAGGGAAGGAGGTTCTCACCCAAGATTTGACTGTACATGGCCCCATCCTTCGTCCATTTGATGCGGTGCAGTTGTCCTGTCCTTTAGCAGAAAAACACCCCCAAAGCATAATGTTTCCACCTCCATGTTTGACGGTGGGGATGGTGTTCTTGGGGTCATTCCTCCTCCTCCAAACACAGCGAGTTGAGTTGATGCCAAAGAGCTTGATTTTGGTCTCATCTGACCACAACACTTTCACCCAGTTCTCCTCTGAATCATTCAGATGTTCATTGGCAAACTTCAGACGGGCCTGTACATGTGCTTTCTTGAGCAGGGGGACCTTGCGGGCGCTGCAGGATTTCAGTCCTTCACGGCGTAGTGTGTTACCAATTGTTTTCTTGGTGACTATGGTCCCAGCTGCCTTGAGATCATTAACAAGATCCTCCCGTGTAGTTCTGGGCTGATTCCTCACCGTTCTCATGATCATTGAAACTCTACAAGGTGAGATCTTGCATGGAGCCCCAGACCGAGAGAGACTGACAGTTATTTTGTGTTTCTTCCATTTGCGAATAATCGCACCAACTGTTGTCACCTTCTCACCAAGCTGCTTGGCGATGGTCTTGTAGCCCATTCCAGCCTTGTGTAGGTCTACAATCTTGTCCCTGACATCCTTGGACAGCTCTTTGGTCTTGGCCATGGTGGAGAGTTTGGAATCTGATTGATTGATTGCTTCTGTGGACAGGTGTCTTTTATACAGGTAACGAGCTGAGATTAGGAGCAGTCCCTTTAAGAGAGTGCTCCTAATCTCAGCTCGTTACCTGTATAAAAGACACCTGGGAGCCAGAAATCTTGCTGATTGATAGGGGATCAAATACTTATTTCCCTCATTAACATGCAAATCAATTTATAACTTTTTTGAAATGCGATAAATTATATAAAATTATAGACTGATCATTTCTTTGTCAGTGGGCAAACGTACAAAATCAGCAGGGGATCAAATACTTTTTTCCCTCACTGTATATATAAAACATTTTTCACACCTAACTAAAACTTTTGGGTAGATGTGAAAAAATGCTGTAAAGTAAGAATGCTTTCAAAAATAGACATGTTAATAGATTATATTTATCAATGAACTAAATGCAAAGTGAGTGAACAGAAGAAAAATCTACATCAAATCCATATTTGGTGTGACCACCCTTTGCCTTCAAAACAGCATCAATTCTTCTAGGTACACTTGCACACAGTTTTTGAAGGAACTCGGCAGGTAGGTCGGCCCAAACATCTTGGAGAACTAACCACAGTTCTTCTGTGGATTTAGGCAGCCTCAGTTGCTTCTCTCTCTTCATGTAATCCCAGACAGACTCGATGATGTTGAGATCAGGGCTCTGTGGGGCCCATACCATCACATCCAGGACTCCTTGTTTTCTTTACACTGAAGATAGTTCTTAATGACTTTCGCTACATGATTGGGGTCGTTGTCATGCTGCAGAATAAATTTGGGGCCAATCAGATGCCTCCCTGATGGTATTGCATGATGGATAAGTATCTGCCTGTACTTCTCAGCATTGAGGAGACCATTCATTCTGACCAAATCCCCAACTCCATTTGCAGAAATGCAGCCCCAAACATGCAAGGAACCTCCACCATGCTTCACTGTTGCCTGCAGACACTCATTCGTGTACCGCTTTCCAGCCCTTCAGCGAACAAACTGCCTTCTGCTACAGCCAGATATTTCACATTCTGACTCATCAGTCCAGAGCACCTGCTGCCATTTTTCTGCACCTCAGTTTCTGTGTTTGTGTGAATAGTTGGGTCACTTGGCCTTGTTGCCATGTCGGAGGTATGACTTTTTGGCCGCAAGTCTTCCATGAAGGCCACTTCTGACCAGACTTCTCCGGACAGTAGGTGGGTGTACCAGGGTCCCACTGTTTTCTGCCAATTCTGAGCTGATGTCACTGCTGGACATCTTCCAATTGTGAAGGGAAGTAAGCATGATGCGTCTTTCATCTGCTGCAGTAAGTTTCCTTGGCCGACCACTGTGTCTACGGTCCTCAACGTTGCCCATTTCTTTGTGCTTCTTCAAAATAGCTTGGACGGCACATCTGGAAACCCCTGTCTGCCTTGAAATGTCTGCCTGGGAGAGACCTTGCTGATGCAGTATAACTGACTTGTTGCTGTGCTCAGTCTTGCCATGGTGTATGTCTTTTGACAGTAAACTGTCTTCAGCAACCTCACCTTGTTAGCTGAGTTTGGCTGTTCCTCCCCCAGTTTTATTTCTCCTACACAGCTGTTTCTGTTTCAGTTAATGATAGTGTTTCAAGCTACATATTGAATTGATGATCATTAGCACCTGTCTGGTATAATTGTTTAATCATACACCTGACTATATGCCTACAAAATCCCTGACTTTGTGCAATTGTATCTAGAAGAATTGATGCTGTTTTGAAGGCAAAGGGTGGTCACACCAAATATTAATTAGATTTTTCTTCTGTTCACTCACTTTGCATTTAGTTCATTGATAAATATAATCTATTAACATGTCTATTTTTTAAAGCATTCTTACTTTACAGCATTTTTTCACACCTGCCTAAAACCTTTGCTCAGTACTGTGTGTGTGTGTGTGTGTGTGTGTGTGTGTATATATATATATATATATATATATACATACATACATACACACACCGATCAGCCATAACATAATGAGCACTGACAGGTGAAGTGAATAACGCTGATAATCTCGTTATCATGGAACCTGTCAGTGGGTGGGATATATTAGGCAGCAAGTGAACATTTTGTCCTCAAAGTTGATGTGTTAGGAGCTGGAAAAATGGGCAAGCGTAAGGATCTGAGCGACTTTGACAAGGGCCAAATTGTGATGGCTAGACAACTGCGTCAGAGCATCTCCAAAACTGCAGCTCTTGTGGGGTGTTCCTGGTCTGCTGTGGGCAGTACCTATCAAAAGTGGTCCGAGGAAGGAAAAGTGGTGAACCAGCGACAGGGCATGGGCGGCCAAGGGCTCATTGATGCACGTGGGGAGTGAAGGCTGGCCCGTGTGGTCCGATCCAACAGACGAGCTACTGTGGCTCAAATTGCTGAAAAAGTGAATGCTGGTTCTGATAGAAAGGTGTCAGAACACACAGTGCATCGCAGTTTGTTGCGTATGGGGCTGCGCAGCCACAGACCAGTCAGGGTGCCCATGTTGACCCCTGTCCACTGCCGAAAGCGCCTTCAATTGGCACGTGATCATCAGAACTGGACCACGGAGCAATGGAGGAAGGTGACCTGGTCTGATGAATCACGAGTTCAGGGTGTTGACTTGGCCTCTAAATTCCCCAGATCTCAATCCAATCGAGCATCTGTGGGATGTGCTGGACAAACAAGTCCGATCCATGGAGGCCCCACCTCGCAACTTACAGGACTTAAAGGATCTGCTGCTAACGTCTTGGTGCCAGATACCACAGCACACCTTCAGAGGTCTAGTGGAGTCCATGCCTCGACGGGTCAGGGCTGTTTTGGCGGCAAAAGGGGGGCCTACACAATATTAGGCAGGTGGTCATATGGCTGATCAGGTGGCTGATCGGTGTGTGTGTGTGTGTGTGTGTGTGTGTGTGTGTTTATATATATATATATATACACACACACACATATATGAGCACCATCAACCTGTATTAATCCACTGCTGGATGAAGGCCTCCCCAAGTTGTTTCCACTTGCTTCAATGTACAGCTTCTCTTTTCCATGTCATGTCTGCAAAGTTTATTATTTAATCATCCCATCATTTAAGTGGTTGTCTTCTGGGTCTTTTTCCATCCCTAAGAATCCTTTCAATACTGTCAGTCTTTGATCTATTCTTGCAATGAGTCTGGAAAATTTAACATTTTCACTCTTTCAATGATGTCACATATTTTTGTGTGCTCTCTGATCCATTAATTTATCTTTTTCTATCTCTCTTGGTTATTCCATCTTTATACATATTAAGATTTTAGATGCAAGCTGATTGGGTACCCTCATTCTTGACATTCTGTCTATTTGCACACTTCCCTGTTTGAAGTTCAAAGCCAGAGTATTGTCTTCAGTTTGCTGCAGAGCGGGGCGGATTGGGTCGTCAGTGCCTGCTCATCTGCTCCTGCCCTGCTTGGAGAGAGAGGCAGGTTCCTCAGCTTGGCAAATTTAGCGGCATCCAGCTGTCCTTATGCCACGGTTAGAGTCCATTCCAGTCACCCGTGCTGAGTGACTCTGAATGCTTCTGTGCAGATGGCCAACACAGTGCCAAACCAGGTTATACACAAAGAGAGCCTGGCATATATTAAGGGCATTGAGTAAAAGAAGCAGCAGCATCAAACAGGGATTTCCTCACTGCTCCTTGGTGAAACATTAGGCAGAATAAACACCATGGCGATCGTAAAAACCGCGCTGGGTAATTTGTAATTCATAGCAAGTGACGCATCTTTTTACCGCACAGATTATCTCCAGCTATAGAACCATATAATGAAGCCCTCCGAGATGTGAAAGCTGGAGCTCTAACAAATGGACAAAACTAACAGGGATTGTTTAAACATTTACAGTTTTTTTTTTTCTTCCAAGGAGCAAAAGAGAGGTGGGGGGGGATCAAGCTTCTGAATATGAAACCTTTTTCACTCCCCAGAACTGTTTCCAAAATCATTAACACCTTTTAAATCTTCTTTTTTTTATTCCCCTTTTATAAGGCTCTGGCAATCTATAAAGTTTATACCGGGAATAAAAAGCTCCAGTGTCAGATTTAATTACACAAGGTTTTCTTTTTCTTCTGCCTTTTGTTGGAGGTATTTTAGTCAGCACACAGATATGCATTCTTGTTGCTGAAGATTTTCCCCCCTCTCTACTTGAAATTTGGATTATTTATTTTAGTGTGCCAGAAAAGGAGCTCTCTCTCTTTTTAAAAATACAAAATACAGGATCAGAAACTGAGTTCTGCTGGCAGGTTTTCTTGCTTTCACATCAGTGCTTTTCAGCGGCCAAAAAAATATTTTGTTTACACTGCACGAGAGGGCAAAACAGTGATTGTCCGTTCTGTGTGAAAAATGTCTTGCTGAGTTATTATTTGTATTTTGAAAATGTTAATGCCATAGTTTTGTTGTAAAACATTCTATCAAAGATTTTTCTATATGACTATTAACACAAGAATGACCTTTTCAGAGGATTGCATGTATTTTAACAATAATGCTTACTGTTACTGAGGCAATTACTCAGTTTGTTTTTAAAGTTGAGTCATATACAGTACTGTATTTTGTATGTCACATGGCTAACAACATTGTTTTTACTTAGACTTCATTTTAACCCTTTAGGTGATTTATGTGTAACAATGAATTGTTGTTTTTGTGCCTTGTTTTGTTTGAGGTATTTATAACATATGTCTAGTACCTCTTTCCTGCAGCCTTTCTTACTCTAGACAAAAGTTTTGAGAAATGAAAGTCTTTGGTGTCTCATAAAAAGCAACATGAGATTAGGTTGTAAACAGTGTTTGATCTGACACTCTTTGTGTGACTATATCTGATTTGTGATTGTGGCCAGAAGCAGCCTCCATATTCCTTGGGACTGCTACACAGCAACATAATAGAAGTGATTATAAACATTCACTTTTATCTTTTGCTTTTCCAGAGGCCAGTAGTTTATATCATCTGTCTTTGCCTGTTATGTAAAATCATATTGTTGCATTTTTACTTTTTACCAAGAGAAGAGTGTTGATGGTTCTATTTCTCATATTTATACTGATACTACAGTTGTGATAAAATATTAGTTATTTGTGGAAATTACTGATGTAGTTAGTTTGTATCATTTCATAATAACATAAAAACACTTAAACCCAGAGCACAAGCATTTTCCTGTTATTTTATTGATGTAACATATTGTTGGATGACAGGATTTGGAAGCAAAACCACTGATGTTAGACTTTTTTGTTTTTTAAAGAACTCTATTATAACTGTATACATGCTCTAACGTACACGTCTAAAGTCAATGAAACTGGAGAGAACATTTTAAAAGTTGCCCAGAAGGAAGAAAATGGGACAAGAAAAACGAATTAATAGTATAATGGTTTTATAACCTATTAAGGCATTGTATTTTTAATGGTATGCAGACAATTATTTAACTATGAACTGTACTAACCACAGGAATGTCAAAAATAGACAACACATTTCTATGTCGAGCATTATATCAAGAAGTTTAGGAATTCAGCAGTAACATAGAAAAATAATGCCCTTAATTAGTGAATTTCAAACACTGTAAACCCCAGCTCCCTAAAGCGCTGTGAGAACTTGTGTGGAAAATCACACAATACTCAGCAGTTGTCATTCTTTTTTTTTTTTTTCCTTTTTAAATGATTGATTCCTCCCTGATATAAGAACGAGGTGCATGCATTTTGGGACAATTTGTTTTTTTTTTTAAGGCTAAACCTTTTTTTATTTTATTTTTAAATATATAACACCTTGTGCTAGTGAATGAAAAGGAATAGAAAAAGATGGCATTAAGAAGCAAATTATCACATTATAGAAACGCTCAAGCCTTGGGCGCTGCTAGATGGGGTCTAGAAGCCAGATGCAGCAGAAATAACTCATCTCTGCAATAATACACAGACATGTCAACTGCAGTTACAAATAAATTGCTCTCTCAGCTATGCTAATATCCTGCGCGCTGAATGAAGTAATTACACTCTCCTACTACACACAGTGAAGAATAATTACAAACATTCTGCTAAGAAGAGGCCTTCTTCCATTATGAATTTTAAATTTTAATGCTTTTTTCTCAGCTTTTTTTTTTTTTTTTTTTCCTCTTTCACAATTTCTGCAATCAGTAGTCTGTGCATGCATTGTCTAACCTAAATATTCTGCCTGGCAAGTAGGCGCGATTTATTATTCAGCACAACAGTCTCCCCATTTAAACCTTATTTAACAGTACCGCGACGGAAAAAGCAACTGAAAAACATAATTGCCCCAAATTTACCCACTGTGTGCAAGACAACTACTCTTGACACGCGGCGCCATTTGCATTAGCGCTGATCGAATGTGGCCCCTCCCCTCGCGACTGTCACATTCTCCATGGGGTTTGCGGAGGGGTTGGGCAAAGCTGTGTACAGATGCATATTAAACAGCTCAGCCCACACCTTCTTTCTTAGTTCGGGATATGATTAATGTGATCTATCCATAGCCAGATGGTGTAGAACAAGGCCCATCAATCAAACTGAAAAGACCATTGAACAGCCCCCACAATGGTGTGTTTAGGACCAGGGGCCTGGTTCATACACTTCAACCTGGCATACACCAGAGAAGAAGCCCCTGCAGATAAGATACATCTACTGAACTGCTAGACACTGCATATTCTCCAGGCTGAGGCTTTATTGGGAAGATTAGAATAGATGTCCTTATGCCAATGGGGCCACACAGTAGGGTTTATCGAGTGGAAAACTTAATAATTATGAATGTTATTTATCTGCTTAAAGTCTGCACTCAGACAGATTGTGCCTTGTAGCCTGGAAATGGCTTGTTCAGATACAAGCGTTACTGTTTTCAATTGGTCAGGGGTTTCCAGTAACTGTGCACGATTGGCAGATGCTGCTTTGGGCTTATCATTTAGGAAATAAAGTGGTAGGCGTAGCAAAGGACATTCTTACATTGGCTAAATGGTACTGGGGTTTGAACCAGGATATGGGACATTAGGTTTCTGAGCAGTGTTCAGGTAGCTTTCTCTCCTTAGGACATTTCATTTTTCAGTTTCTTTATGATTGTCATTAAAGTGACCAAAGTTCTCTTAATTAATCAGTATGTTTAATTAGTTCTTGGTGGTGGCCATCGGTTGCCATTGGCTCAGTTTACATGCAGTGGTATTGGCTCCTGCTTGTGCATGTTGGGGTCAGAAACTCTACATGTGGCAATGATTGGGAGAAACCTAGGTTGGTAAGTGTGTTCTCTGCAGTTTTTACTGTAGGCGGTGCTGATAAAGACTGAAGTAAGATTTTGCTCATATACTTTGCATTAGGGGGAAACAAACAGATATAAAAGGACTTGAACAAGTAGGCATGACAGTTTTTATATAAGAATTCAGTACAGGTTACTTAACTAACTGTACAAAAGAATCAGTGATCTAAATTGAACCTTTAATGTTTCTCAAAACTCTATATTTGACTTCCTCACTTTTACATTGCAATTGCTGTTAACTGAATATGTGGATATACTTTACCCTTGGCAGTATGGAGATCTGTTTTGTCGAAGGTTCAAGTTGTAGTCCAGACACAAAGTGATATCCTCTACTTAAAACTGCAACATCTCTTGCTGAAAAAATGTGAAGTGTCTAAACCAATCTGAAGCAGCACAAACAAATGATGCCAAACTATGGTGGCATCATAGACCCCACTATTTTAAACTTTAAACTACAAGCCCCATTAAAAATAACAAATATATACCTAAGTCTAATCAGAACGCTCATGATTTTAGAATTCAAATGCCAAGTCATCATTATTCGGAATAAGATCTGCAAACTTAAAATCCCACTTACATGTAGATGGTTATTACTCTTATCTTGTGGAATAAATCTTTATGGTAAACCTACAGTAAACTTAATTTTACTCTCTTAATAGTCAGTTTCTGAAGCTTTCAATCCTGTTGGTTGGTGATTTAATTTAAATCTGACAAATATCGCCAGTCATTTATGCCATAAACTCAAATGGATATATGGACACGGTCTTTATTCTTCAATGGCTTAACCTAGATATTTCAGGTAATTCAACAGTTTTTACACACAAATCCAGAAATCGCCTTGTAACTCGGGACAGATTTTAATGTTACTGGCTCTGAACCAAGTTATTATGAAACACATGGCAGGGAGTGCCCAGAAATACACACTGAAGTGAAGGCTTGGTGGCAGGCTTTCAGGTTTCTGTTTGCATAATGGGGCCAAAAGCTTGTGACAAAGCCTTTCTGGATGGCTGATGCCAGATTCTCTCCACATTTGGTTTCTGAACAGACATCTAACAAGCCTTAGTAATCATTTGAAGTTGCTCATTTATTACAATACCCCTGGAATTCAGTGACTCAACAGAGGGAGAGATCTTACGCTGACGGGTTCACAGCTGTTCATTACAGAAACATTCTCCTATAATCTGAAACACTCAATCGGAGAAAAATCAGCCTAACGAACATTATTAAAAAAAAAAAAAAAGTGCTCTTGTTGGAATGGCTTTATGCCCAAAAGTTTACATTCCCAAAAAGAAGCTGTCAGAAGATAAATTACGTTTCAAGGCTGTCTTCACAGTTATTCACTTATTTTCTGCTTCATGGGTTTTTCTGTGTCATTGGTCCGGTGCTGTTTGCATTACTTTACTTTCACTCTTAAAACCCATGTTTCACAGAGCTGGTTAAATAGTATTCTAATACTTTACAGATAGTTAATTGTTTTGTCCCCCCCACACACACTAAGATAGTATGCTATGTCTAAATTCAAATTTATTTTGAAATACACCCGCTGCTGTTTTTCCCCAAAAATAAAGCAGATTTATACTCCACAATATCAACCAATTCGCATCCAGCCATTTTTATTATTTATTTAATTTTTTGTTGCTAAATAACTTTCATGTCATTTTAAACCCATTTGCTCATCTATAGCTTGGCTTTTTATGCGTTTAATTCCCCGTCTAATTTCTCTATTGCAATTAACCTTCTGTTCTATATAGTAGAATTTGATTTTATAGTTAAGTACTATATTATTCCTGGAATGTGATGATTTGGTTTAAAGAATCAGGCTCAAGTTGAAGTACTTGATACATTAACCACATTTTTGTATATTGTAAGTATGTAAAAACGTACTTTCCATATCAGTCCACCAGAGAGATCCTGCTATAGGTAACCACAATGTGTGTACCCGTGAAACAGTATAGAGAGACGGACTGCAGATGGCTTTATTTTATCTTTTACCTTTTCATACGCATTGACGGTATATGTTTTGATTCATAGATGACTTAAAAGGCCGAGATTTACATATCCCTTCTGAAGGAAGAAAAAGGGGAAGTTAAACACAGAGTAAATTTACTTAAATTACCTCTTTTTGAGAAAGCTTCCACTCTGCTGATTAAAGGCACGCTGATTAAACATCCCTCCGTGATCTGAGACTGTTTTGTGTACATTTGGGTTGCACATTGTTCTAACCTGCCTGGCTGCTTGATTTTGGCTGGCTGTCTCAATAGGCTGGGATTGTAGGTGGCCTGCTCTCTTGAAAAGCTCTGCGAGGAGGTAGGCAATTGAACATTGTGTGTGCAGCTGCAGCAACACCGAGCTAATTGAACACTGCCATTGAAGCCTGTCACCGATGCCATTATGCAGATATGTCTGGAAAGTATAGCCTCCCCTAACTGACTTCCTCAAAGGCCTGGCTGTGGCATTTTGGAGCTCACCAGAGCGATGGTTAAATTGATCAGTTTGTTTCCACTGCTGCTTTAATTGCCTGGTTTAACTGTTAAAAGACGAGTTGTGATTACTCAGGTGTAACTAAAGGGCACATTCACAAACTGAATGCACCGGTGCTTACTTTCAACTGTGTATATGTAAGGGATATGGGTCTGTATGGATCGCTATAAGCATGTAGAGACATAGTGCCTTCCCCAGTGTTTGAAAGGCCTTAATCCAGTCTAAATGTCTAAAAGGTCTACATTTACAATCCCAAACGTTTCAAAAAGGAAACCTCTCCAAAGTATCTGGGTTTTCATTAGTTTACTTGCTACTAAAAGCTGGCATGTCCTTCTCAAAGCAATGCCGTGTCCGTGTCCGTGTCCAACCGTGGCAGCATATTTATAGGTTTCAATGGCAGGACTCCATATTTGGCTTTTGTTTTGATTTTAATTCTGATCTAAGCTCTATCCCTGCTGATTTGGTTGTGCTGCATATGATTGGCACGATCACTATTTGCATCCTAGGAGCTTAATTCATCTGAATTTAACTTAACTAGAACAACTTTAGACATCCACATGTAATGCTGGCTCTAAGCCGGTCTTTCCCACACATCAGAAACAAATACAAGAGAATGATTATATTTATCCATTTATTTATTTCAATTGTGCATATTCAATTATGTTTGTGTACATTCTTTTCTGGGGAGAATAGATATAATTATAGAGCCAAGCCGAAAGATTAATTCAGACTGCTTTTACGCATAAATGACTTTTTATTATTATTATTATTGTAGCACTTAGCTTTATTATTTGCGGGGAAAAAAAAGAAAGAAAGGAAAGAAAGAAAGAGGAAAAAACTTAAATTGTTCAGAATCCGTATGCGCTCGCTGGGACTGCCCTTATCTGAGAACAAATTATTGAAAGTGAGCACAGCCTCAGGTGATCCAGGCAGGGGAATCTAATAGTGGCAGGGAGAGGTTTATGTCTTCCTACGGACTCGCACACAAAGTTCAATTCCCATTTCCTTACTGCTTCAATTACACCGGGTTGCAAATGCATTGTTCAGCAAACGCAAGATGTCTGTATGCATATTGTTTACAGGTAATTATTGTTATTAATATTATTATTATTATTTATTTATTAGCAGATGCCCTTGTCTAGGGTGACTTACAAAACACAAGAGCAATACAAAGTGCAATAATACAGATAATACCTCACTAACTTTCTTTCATGCTCCTGCTGACACCCAAATCAGCACCTGAGTATCTAAACAGTCCCGACAGATAATGTGCTGGCTTGGAAAAGGTATCCAGGCATGAAAGAGTTAACCATGTGGAAGCTGCTCAATCGGTCTTCAAAATGAATGACCTATCGGTTATTTAACTTAATGCTGGCATTCTAACAGGAACTTAAATCACAGATCTGAACTGACCCAAATTTAATATGCATGCTGAAGCATAACTGTAATGTTTTATTTCCCCCATCACAATTCACAGTATTGTGCCAAGTGTCATTAGCAGACAAAACTGTGATGAATGCCAACATCTATAAAAAAGTCATTGATCTTTGTGTGCTTGAAAAATTGAAAAGTGAAACCAATGTGTGTGTATAGAGAGAGCCAGAACGTGTGTATAGGTATGTTTGCATTTGTTGTGTAAATTAAGCAAAAAGTGCAGTAGATTCAAATCCATAGATTCAAGCATGTAGCAGATAGCCAACGTAAGTGTTATTTTGCGGGATCAGGTGATCGGTTACTGCTAGAGCCAGTTCCTTGCATTAGGTCACGAACTGTATGAGAGAAAAATGTAGGTGCAGGTGTGGCTCTTGGGTAGACAACATGGAAGCTCATAATGGACATAAAGCGTTATTTTGGCATATCTGGTCATCTTCAGAGAAGGTGACTAGTTTCAACAAATATGTTTTTAGCTTTTGTTTAATCTCATAAAGAAAATTACTTTGGGCCTGTGATCTTTGAAAATCATCATGTAACTTGGAATCATTGATTATGTGTGTTTCATCATATATAAAGTATATAATATATAGAAACACTGTTCATTCAGCAAGTTGTATAGCTCAGGGACTGGTAAGCAACACAAAAGGGGTCATCCAAGGTTTTCTTGGCATGTTTGTGGAGTTTGTAATTTTCTATTAATAAGTTGCTTT
Organism: Amia ocellicauda; assembly: GCF_036373705.1. Taxonomy (NCBI): domain Eukaryota; kingdom Metazoa; phylum Chordata; class Actinopteri; order Amiiformes; family Amiidae; genus Amia; species Amia ocellicauda. The sequence goes on from NC_089867.1 coordinate 6,803,130, forward strand.
GGCACTTGCCAAAATAAAATGAGAGAAATCCTGTGGGATTGAAGCCTGCATCCCGAAGCGGTGATGTCATGATTCCATGCACCATCAGCTTGACATGCATTGAAGCTAATCCTGTGTTTTAAGCATTTATTCCATCTTGAACTAACAGCTAGGGTCTGAATTGAGACATTGTTTTTCAAGGTAAGACCCCCCCTTCAAAACTGAACACAACAAGATCAAGAGGAAAGTTTGAACAGCCAGTCCCTCCATTTTTACATTATTGTAAAATCACCTCTATTTCCATATTGCCATATTTCCAATCATCCCAAACCTGTGTGTAGTATAGAGGGAGTGAAGAGGTATTAAAATCACAGCATGTAAAATACGCTAACTGCATAAGTAGACTTTTGTTCATTACCACGTAAGATACCAGTTAGGCCAGGGTGTGAAATTTTATGAATACATTATCACTTCGGATGTAAATGAAAATGAGGAGGTGGATAGAGAAAGCAAACCAATTAGACGTCAAAAGTATTCCTCCAGGGGATGTCTGTACTACTATAACAGAGGTGAGTAAAGGTTAGGCAGCTCCGTTGTCTCTAATCAGGTTTCATATCAAATTTATAAATAAATAAAATTAAAAATATTCAAGTACAATCCTGATGACATGAAGAATCCTCTTCCTTCCCTCCACTCCTAGCAGTTCAGTTTAGGGAAGGTGAAAGCAAATGTGATTGTGTGGAAATGAGCAAAATGCCTGTGAGAGAACACACTGAAACAGTTTATTCCCCTTGTTTATATTATCATCATTAATATTATTGTTATATATTTTCGAGAAGTGCTGGTTAGGTTAGACAAAATAAATTAGATGTATCTGTTTTGCGTTTCAGTGCTGAAGGAGACAAAACTGAAACAACAGATGCTGCATTCCTATAAAAATACATGGGCTCTCTTATAAAACACCAGCCCGAGGGTTCTGCAGTTGCTGACATTTTTTGTATGCATGCCGGCATTAACTGTTGTTTAACATTAAAAGTGTTGTCTACAGAAAATGGACATAGATTGAATTATACATTGTTCATACAGCTCTATTACCTGTGTGTTTTGTGTTCAACCCTAACCACAGACCAACAACTGCAATACAAGGAATAATGATGTCTCATCAGTTTTAGACTGTTTTATGCCTATGTTTGCCATTTGATATGGCATATATTTCCTGGTCATTGTATGGTTTGGTAATTCTGGTAAATTTGCTCTTTGTCTTCAGACAATTATGAGAAGAGAATGAGTAACATTTCAATGGTACAAAAGTATTTTGTTTTAATATTTTCCATTCACACCCATTCTTCTCTTGTGATATAACTATCAAAGCAGTCCTGCAGTGCTAATTGGGAAATAGACAATTAGTTAATATTAATGTTTTTTTGTGTTTTTTTTTTTTTCCATTTCCAAGACACCATGGCCCAAACCAAATCAAAACTTTAACGACCTGCCAAACCCAAACCAAAAATTATGTTCTTTATGGTTCATTAGGCTAAAAAGCTTCCGTTAAGTACATGAACAACAAATTGGGATTGGCTGGTGCAATTTGTCTAGGCATAAGAGTACTGAACACTTCGGAGAGAATGTTGAAATACTTTATTATGGTTGAAGATGGCGGTTTCTCTGCTGCTGTGCCCACATCTCCTAAACTGTGGCTTCTTGGCATTGTGTGATCTAATGACCAGCAGCTGGTTCAAACCAATTCCCACACTGCTCGGGTTGGATGTGTGAGGAGACGCACGATATGTCTGATGAGGAGAGAGCTGTGACTGTGTGCGCTGATTAATGTCACAAGTCATTTTGTTAAGATAGTTTAAAGGTTAGCTTCCTGCTATAATGAGGCGCTTTTAACTCGAAATGTAATTGTTCGGTTCTCTGTAGACTTCTTTAACGACGTATTTGTGCAGCTCACTTGAGAAAGATAGACATCTTTCCATCTTATCGTCCCAGGGGCAGAGATGATCACTCAGAGTGCCTGTAATAAGAGCAGTCATATTTATGCACGTCTGATATCTTGGACTGCCACTGTATTTTTGTGGACAAAAGGCAGAGCCTGACATTTCTATCCAAATGTCATGTTCATCAGGAATGCTTAAGAATTGTTGGGTCAACCTTATTTATTTGGATTCTGTGAAGCCTGCTACTCTCTCTTCTTTCTTTTTTACTATGTACACTTCTCAGAATTATTTATCTAATTTATTGCATTAGTCAGGATTATATGCTGAGCACAGAGAAGGTACATTTTTTATGTCTTGCCATTTGAACAGCATGGATTCTCATTTTGCTTTATTTAAACATACATCAGAGATGAGTTGCTGTCACTCGTGGATCAATCTTGTGAACTACAGTATGCCTTCTCTGTCTGTCAGAGTCAGGGATGGGGGGCGTGCATCACCGTGATATGACATGTTCAATGTTTTTATTGCCTGTATTTATTCTGTGATGCATCTGTCCCGAGCACAGAGAAAAGAGGCAGTGACACATAACTTGAAATTAATGCACAACCTTTTTGTTCTCACAAGGTTTATTCATTTATTTATTTGAATATATCTTTCTCTGAGTTGACCTATATGTTTTCTGCAGATCTGCTCAAATGAGAGTTCAGTTTGTTAATCTCCACATTGGAATTTACTGATTAGACACAAACTTTCTGCAGCTTTTATCCTTTAAAGACACAGACATAGCAATACATAATGTACTGATACAGCTGTTTGCTTCTATGTCATTATTACATCAATGCTGTAATTAAGGTGAACTTAATACCAAAATCTCCAGATCAGCTGGCACACTGAAATAATAAATGAACTGAGACAGGAATGATGCCTTGAGAAGTGCACATTGCCAGACTCGTTGTTTTTTTTAATATAAAAACAGTTTTTGATTGTGTGTGGATGTGCATTCTGATCTGCCACTGTTTTGATCAATTCCGTAAAACCCCATGATACTGAAATGATTGATTTCATTGAAATCTCTGCTTTTATGTTGAAGCTTGGCACAATGCGACAGTGAGGAATATCTATAATGTATGTGTTTATGTATGTGTGTGTGTGCATGCGTGTATTTGTTTCCACATTTAAGAAATGCACCTCAGTTAACTATATGCAATGTGCCATTTATTTCCAAGGAGGAAAATCGGATGAATTATCTCACAACCACTGAAAACATTTGTAATTGAAAATGTAAGGTTCCAAATGTTTCCTAAAATGTTTAAACGTTTCTATTAGAAAGCGAGGTTTAAACTTTGATTTTTGTAAGTCCATTGAAAAACATCTAAGCAATGAGTTTGAACAAGCAGCTCATTTGATCAGACATCACTTCTGCAAGTGTAGTTACAGCTTTCAACACTGTTTCAGATTCCTATGGCCACTTTAGGATTGTTTTTTTTAATAGAGAATGGGAAATGCATGTTTTATCTAGGTCTCTTACTTACAGACTGCACAATAAAAATAAGTATGCAATAGAAAACCTCTCTGAAACTTAAAGGAAAATACAAAACATTTGAAATAGTGACTTTTTTATGCTGTGTTTGATTTGGTGCTTTAAACTTGTACTGACATTGTGCTGGTTGAAGCATAATTTTCTTTTTTATGGAGAGTTCATATTTACATAGCACTGTGAGTCTGTGAGCACCCTAATAGCAGCCATGCCCCCTTTCATTTTGTATACTGGTGTAAAACTATACAGATGGATACAGTCTCTGAATAATTGAGAATATTTTTTCTGTTTTAAATAAAAGTTTGGCAAGGTTAGTTCTTTAAAGTGCTTTATGTTTTGAAGAATCTTAACCTTAAAAAAAATAATGAAAAAGCTCAATGCAACACAATCCAACCTGTGGTCTTTACTTAAGAAAACTGATATAACCATTAGGACTGAAAGATGGCCCATATTTGGCAGTGTGGGATTTTAGAAACCTTTATAACAAGAGCTGCTTTGCATTAAAGCATGAAGTGCTGCATTAGACTCTGGCTGAACATCCAACTTTGAACTATGCATCTAACTTTGATAATACAAGTCTTATAAATTAAAAAGGAGTGCTTGCATGTCTGCTTCGGAGCGGGCTGTAGTTTCCGGGGGTTTAAAAAAAAAATTACAAAGAGGGTTTCACATGTGAAGTATGTAGATCATGCTGGTGCCCTATAGGTCTGTCACAGAGTGCGGTGAACATAATTGCGAAGAAACTATTAAATTGTGTTCATTGAGACAAGCCCCCTGGCACCATATTGATTGTCAGGATTTTAGATTTATAGGAAAAGAAATGTTGTGAAAACCAAAATTGTGAATGGGAAGCAAGGGAAAGTAATGCAATCGGCCCTGAAGATAAAATGGCAGGAGTTAAAACAGAGGTTTTGACATACTAATATGTATGACTATAACTCCCTAGTGCCTGTTTATATGGTGGCATTAGTAGCTCTTCCATACATACAGAAGCATTGAAAATGAATACGAAAATAGGTATAATTGTATTTGACCAAGTTTATATTTCCATTATAAGGCATTGATCCAATATAAGAGAACAGGGATCTTGGTATTGCGGTATTTGTACTTCTTTGTTGAAATATATACTGTAAAGTGTTCTGTAGCTTCGAACTTTGAAACTTTGAAAATGAATGCGCTGCACTTTTGAAGTCTAGATTTTGAGTATGAAATGGATCTGGGATTAGATATGTCATGTGTTAGGAAGTCAATTTTTCTCTCCTGCCAGCTTATTTCTGATCTAGGACAATTTGACACAGTTTTAAACCTTTTGTCTTTCCAAACTCCTATTGGTTAAAATGTTACCAAATTTAATTCTAGTGTGTGTGACAACTGCATTCAAGCATTGCTACTCTCACTGAACCTCTGGTCTCCACTGGGACAATTATTTTCTTGTAACAAAACCTCAAGATATTATCAACCTAGCCAGCCAGGGTTATCATTTAAAAGCAAAACAGAAATTGTTAAATTGACCTCCTTGAAAATGAATAATTACCTTAACCTGTCCCAAGGAGTCAAAGGTGCTCAACTATGGTCTTCCTCGAGGTTAAATGAATAGCGGGCAGAGCAGAAACATGGCAAGGCTCAATTAAGGATAAAGAAGACAATTAGAATGACACTGACATTTAGCTGGTTTATGATGAGTGTTTACTATTTTTGTGAAAAAAAAAATAAGAGGGAGTTTTGGTTTTATTTTATTTTGTTAAAAATAAATACACAGGCAGCTTCACTCTGCAGTTTATTCTATTGAATTCTGTCCCTAAAACCACTGAATAGAATAGGTATCAGCCAATCTAATGTTAAGAATTAATTAATTATATTATTTTAAGAATCTGAAACTGGTCAACTTATTTATTTATTTATTCAAGTTTTACTCAACAACTTCTTGATTGGGATTTCAGACATTTACAATTTAACATATATATATATTATTTTTAATTCCCACTATTTTGTCATAGATTTTCTCTTCAGCCACGAGGGTGTAAATGTTCTTTATGATTAGAAGACAGATTGCTTTGTGAAAAACAAGTGCCTTTCCACCTACAATAATTTTCCAGTGAATTCAGAGGAGCTGTGCAATAAAGTCTTGTGTGCTCACGATAGCAATTGAATGTATTAAAGACACCTTTTTGCACAGCGTCCGTGATAATAGCTTGCTGATTGCTTCCTTTTTCTGGGAGAAGGTGAAGAATGCCACAATAGCGAGTCAGGAGTGTTAACAATTGGCTACCACCGTTGGGCTTTATAAATGTTCTGTAAGATTGACAACTGAAAGCATTTCCATCCCCTAGACCTACAATGTAGCAGATAATAACACTCGAGCCCTCATTTAAAAATCACTTTCTGCAGATGGATGTTGGTGGTGTCTCATAAATCGGAGTCTGGATTTCAATTAAAAAAAAAAAAAAAAAAGAGGAACTTAAAAATAGGAAACCTTTATCAGCACCAATTCTGGATCAGCATTTTTGAAAATAGACAATTGTGACGCAGGTTTTCGTAGTACCTCATGGAGAATGACTTTAACTTTATCCATATAATACAATATGCAAGCACTCTCCCTTTCTCTTTTGAATACTTTCTGCCTTTCCAACAGAAGTATGCCCAAGGGGTTTGCCAAGGGTGCTTCATTGTGCAAAACGGTTTTGTATTTTTTTAGATTAAGACTAATGTGTGCCGAAATAAAAAGCGCTTTTCGGATTACTTTGGGACTCATTTCGCAATCTCCGGGGTTTACGGTTTCTGTTGGAAAAGTGCCTCTGAAGAAGAAGGTCATATCAAGTGACTGTCAGCAAGAAAGAAGAGTGTTGAAATGCGCGTTCTGTGCGGACATGCTCTGTTCCAGTTTATTTGCATTAGTCTAGCCTTGAAAATCACCGAGTGGGGCATTGTGATCATAGCACCTGGTAATGCTTTGAAGCGGCTGTATTCAGCCCCCACCCCCACCCCAAGAGATTACATTTACTTGTAGACGCCATCGAGAAACCAATTCTGAGTTCCTTCAAATTGGCAGTGGAAAAAAAAATGGCGACGTGTGCTTGTGTATCGCTTCAAACTAAAATGTAAATCCTGGGCTTGATTTTAATCCCCTACCGCAATCCACTTCCTAAAGCAGGAATTAGTGAAGGGGGGTTTATTGATGATTTAACCTCATCTGCATCACAAGGTGCGCTGCTTTCCTTTTCAAATCCCGACAACCCTCACCTTATCTCTGCACCCCACACTGAGGCCAGCGTCCGCCTCTGAGCATCAAATTGCTCTTCCCTAGGTCGCGCCACGTTCGGTGCAGCTTATTCTGTGCTGTCATCCCTTCTGACAGAAACTCAAAGCCTTTTCTTCTCCCCGCCTCCTGCTCCAAGTGCCTGTGGGCATCAGATAGGACCCCTCGGGCCCCCTTGGGATGGACAGAGGGTAGTGATTAGGAGTAAAAGAAGCAGCCAGGCCAACAGAGTAAAGAAGCAGGCCATCTCTGGATCTGAAACCCCTCTCACAGAGGTGGCAGTGTTAAGTTTGACCCCTTTTTTTGATTTCTTGTTCCTCTTTTCACACGATGTAAGCTACCTGCTCACATTCCCTTCTTTTATATTTTGGCTTCATTCTTCACAAGCTTTTTTTTTATTTTTCTTTGAAAACCTTCAACAAGAAAAGCTTTTATACACTTACTCTGTAGTTCTAAATATCGACCATTTGTCCACATGCTTTCGGTTTCAGCCCCAGAGTTGCTTCTACTCCTGGGATCATAGCCTTCATTTGTAAAGCATTCCAATATCTATAGGATAAATTTGGGTATTGAGATTATAAAGCACAGACTTTGGGGGGAATACTACCAAATTCATCTGAGTTTAATAGGTGTATTGATTAGCCTGAGAATTTCAAGAAATAAAATCCCTGATTGGTTGACTTCTCAAATATTTTAACTTTGAGTCCGAGAAGCTTGGCAGGAAGTAGGTTATATTTCTAGCTCTCAAAATTCCCCTTACTCAGGAAATTGTTTGTCTAATCCAACGACTTGTAAGTGTTTTGAAATCATTTGAAGGTATGTTTCACTGATTAAGTTTATTATCATTCTAGTTTTTGTAGCCATTAATAAAATGATGATGATTTTGTTGGTAGTTCTTCATTTGTATTACCAGTTGGTTTGAATAAACAACACCTCAGGGGTATCTATATGAAAGGTGCTTTACCAGTCTAGAGTGAATTGTGTTAATTAGATGCAGTGATATGAGATCCACACTTTTATGTTCTACTCTGTATCCGAAAGTATAGATGCCATCTCCCCCTACACTGTTGCATGATTAGGTTTTAGATTCTGATCATTGTGCCTTGTAATTCTCCTATTGAATCGTTAATTAATCTTTTGTCTCCTGCATACGGAAAGGTCAATGAAACCTACACTATCCCTCCTGCACCATATTTCGCTTTGTGCTCTTTTTGTGCATATTGCTTTGAACAACAACCTAGACACAAGGGCAATAACTAAACGCTGACTTTCATTACTAAGCCCTTGTGGAGAAAAGGAAAATGTGTCAGCTGCTTTGGTCCGAAGAAGAAATAGCCCACAAAAATGAGATTTAAAGAAAAGCTTGGACATGTCTCCACTGCTATTATAACTAACAGATAATGGAGTGTCTTGGATCTTTCAAGGCCTGCCATGTTAGATTGTATTTCAATAATACATCATGGTTATCACATCCAAAACCGAGATGACGCAGCTTAAAGCAGAATATATGATACAACGGTTACTCCTTAGGAAGCCTTGCAGTTACAAGAGGAAACAAGTATACTCTTCAGGCTTTTTTTTTTGTATCCCTCTCTCTCTCTTTTTCTTTCCTGCCGTGAGAACAAACCTGGCTGGTCTTCTCTGTGATGTGTTAAAATAAACAGATGTTTCTCTGGGTGGCACGGATGAGTAATTGCTTGATGAGTCTCCTACAACAGTTGGGTTTCATGTGCGTCCCTTTGAAGAAGTACAGTGCTTAATGCCTGCTCTTGGTCTTGTTTAAAATAATAAAAACGTAGGGGTAACATGACACAAAGATTAATGTTAACACTTTAATCTTATTTCAGAAGTTTGTTTGTTGACTTTGGGGTTGGATTATTTTCTCGTGTTTTTTTTATTATTATTTTCTTGCCAAAGTGTTTACCTTTTTGTGTGCCAGCTATTTAGTACAAGCACCGTCCCTTGACATTTGCACCAAACCTTTATCTGTCTGAAGTCTGCTAACTAAAACAAACCTAAGGCTAAAGTGGCCACTTTATAAACAGTCACTGGTAAAGGTGAACTTGACTTGACTTGAAATCTCTTATTCACGGCTTTCTGTTTTTTAGAACCACAAAGCAAAAGGTTTCTGACTCTGCGCCTTGAAACATGCAAATGTTAAGAGATCTGACGCAGACTACCGTATGTACCAGGGTGGCATCTAAACAATGACCATGTGGTTGTAGCCGCCCTGATTTTATGTCAGTCATGAATCTAGTCATTATCTTGATTATCATAAGCCCATATCGATCCACTGCTGGATGAAGGCTCTACTTGCTTCGATCTGCAGCTTCTCTTCTCCATGTCGTGTCTACGAAGTTCATTTCATCTTTCCATCTTTTATGTTGTCTTCTGTATATTTATGTAGTTATGTTTTTTAAGGGTAGTTCAGTTATGTGTACTTAGACACTCTGTGCGGTTGCACCTGGGAGCGAAATGCAGTGACAACAGGGTCTGTTTTGGAGTTAAATTGAAAAACAGTGGAAAACATCTTAATTGTGCGCAGCTCGTTAGAGGTAATAGTGCTGCATAGTCCGCGGATTGCGAGCATGCTGTCCTTGAAATTAGAATGCTCGCCAAAATAATTACTTATTATGATCGGCGTATTTAGGGGGTTGGAGAAGGATGACAATGCGGATCCTTTCAAGGACATTTCATAGCTGTCATTGTGTACTGTCTATAATGCACAAGCCTCACAGGCCATGATAGAAGCCCCCCCACGCCCCCATCCATTTTTTCCTTGGCTCTGAAAAGGCAATGGCAATGGCAAGAGAGAATGGCAGTGTCCTACAAGCTTTTATTTGTGAAAAGGAAGAAATATGCAAGTGCACAAAATAACCTTTTTAATGAGTAGAATGCTTTGACACAAGTGTCCATCTTCTTCTTTGTTACTTTTGTCTTTTCTTCCCCCCCATGTTTTCAATGGACCTTGCAAATGTGGTTTGTATAGATTAGTTTATTAGGATGTTTTCTTGAAGAGTACTTAATTGCATGCTTTGCAGCTAATAAATAGCTCTAATTAAATAGGCTACTTCAGGTCTTGGCAATCGTGCCTTTGCCTTATTGCTCCCTAATCGAGCTAGGTACTATGCGTTTTATTGAATTGTGGGAGTCTGTATGAGGGCTTATCAAGAAATGGGCATATTGAGAGTTCCTGGACTGGGGGAAAAAAAATACATATAATCAGACTGAATTATAAAAAAGACGCTTCTGAATAGATCTGCCTAAAATGTGCTTACATGTTGACATTTAACAAGATAGCGGGGAACAAAAGAAATGCAAGTCTTCCTGATATTCATGTAAAACGAAAGAAATTCAAGCTTTCCTGCTGTTTTTCTAAGCACTGTGTGCAGCTGATGTCTGTAAAGGGACACAAAGTAAGATATTTGAAACACAGGAAATTTTAGCCTTTGTGAAAAGAGCTTTTTAGACGATTTGGGCACATGTGCAGTAAGAAGAGCCATGAATAAACTTAAGCCTGAAGCAGTGCTCTTAAACTGACTACAGAAAAGTAAGATAGGCTTTTGCAGACAAAATCTGGAGGACAATGGCACCAAAATAGGTAGTAGATGCCCCAACCGCACTGTTGAATAGTGGGCTTGTTCTTTGATCCTTGGCTTATGCTAACTAAAAACACTGCTTTAAGGTGAACTCTAGAACCATACTCTCTAACAGCCTGGAGGGACAGTAAATCCTGCTTGGTTAGATGAAAAGACGTCTAGACACTGAGAATCAAAAGATACTCTCCCTTCTGCAAAGTTACCAAGGCTTGTTTAACCAGTAGGGTAACAAGTGGTAAAATATAAAAATATACCCCCCAGTCTCTACCCCTCTCTCTCTCTCCATTTCTTTTGGCAAGCAGATGTTTGTTTGTTTTGTTGAGGTCTCAGAGTCTCATATCTCTATACAAGCACATGCTGCAGAGTAGACCAGAGAGGTCTGATTCACAGCTCGGTCGGGTCAATCTGCTCACATTGATTAACCTCAGACCCCAGAACCAGCTCCTACAGAGGAGGCATCCATTGAAGCTGGGCCGAATCCTGCCGAGCCCCTATCCTCCCCGGATGCAAAACCCGTTGGAGGTTAATTTCCTTAGTGCGCTGTGTGACCTAAAAAGTGCTTTCCAACTCGAGGAAACAGGGAGTGATAATATAAGACCTTTAACAAGAAACGTATAGGAGAATTGCGTATTTATTTATTATCCTCAAGGTCTAAGATGTGAACCATGAGGTGTAGTATTAAAAACACATTTTTTGGACAGTGAACATGAACATGATGTCACACTGATGCTATGTTATTGATGAGAGATAATTAGGAAAAAGGCACCCTTGATATTCTGAGGTATGGACATTCGAACATGGAGAGTAAATGCTGTCGTAAACATGATTTAGCCATTCGTTTGGGTGTATGATTCCTCTAGCTGAAGGTACTGTGGCAAGCAGTACATTAAGCACAAGTAAAAATGATAGTTATCACCCTGTTCAAGATGTGACAATACAGACCAAATGTGAACAATAAAAAGACACTTCCAGAATACTTTCCAAAGCCAATCAGCAGGTGTTCTGGAAAAGACTTGCAGATTAAAGTGAGACAAACAAATGTAATGGCCATAGGTAAATATTTAATATTGTTAATTGGACTCATTGTACTCACCTTGTCCTAATATTTACTTGATGTGTAGGAAATGTAAATGTGTGTAATATCTGTGTGTGTGTGCTTGTAATCCTTGTAATCTTAATATGGGGAGAGTCAGGAATTCTTATTTTTTACCCTTTTTGTGTGTGGGTGTTTTTTCTGTTTCCTCCCCAGAATCAACACACACCACATGAACACATATCTAGGACAATGAACGATGATGTATATATCAGCCAATTTTGTATTTATGATTAACTCTTATGTGAGCCAGATAGAAATCAGATCTTGGTCAATTGTGGTGCAACACCAGCTCTCTGGCAATATACCAGGTTGCACCAAAAGCTTTAATTATAGGCATCCCTACATCCACACCTGTAAACCAATCCTGTTACCCAATTACCCAGAATTCTACCTAGAGTAATCCCCATACATGACCACAAAACTCAATTCTCTCAAGACTCTGGCCTTAATTAAGCTTCTAGCACAACAGTTTCAAGAATATTAGATATTAATCTATAGAATAAAGCTAGTGTTGTATGAATCATGCCATTTGTTTCACATATAATTAATGTTTTTATTCATACAGAAAGGTCTGATTTGTTTTCTTGGGTGCTTTATTTTTTTGCTCTGCTGTGTGTCTTGCCCCCACTCCTGAATTTTTGCAGACGAAGCAGTATATGGATTTACACATGCCCAGTGGATCTCCACCTGATCTCAAACCTCAGATGCCTGCTTTCTAAGGTTTAGTGTAGAAAAAGAAATCCCCATCCGCAGCCTGTGTTGCCCCTGCCTTTACGCTTTTGCTATGCTTGTTGCAATAGGATTAGCGGTAAACTAAACCTTCACATTTAATGCTTGGAAAAAAGAAGAAATGCATATGGCCTAAAGGCATTTTCCTTTACATCTGTGATGTCTGAGATGAAAAATTACTACCGGCAGATTAAATTGAGCCAAGTGGAAAGTCTAGGGCTGATAATGGGGCTTGTGTTGAACTGTGGCGTCTTGATTTTCATTAGCAGCACTGTTATATGTGCCCGTTTCAGGAATAAGGCAGTGTTTGTTTAAGCACATCTTGAAGTGTCATGTTCAACACATGTTTTGTACATTTAATAAATTAAAGAATGAAAGCAGAAGTTACAATTCATTTAACCGTTTTTCATAAACCACAGAAATGAATACTTGTTATTCTCCTTTTTTTTTTTTTTTTTTTTTCTTTTCCGAACCACTCATCCACACAGCTTCCTTAATTTTTATTTGCATTTTTCATCGTACTGCTGTGAGAGAACAGTGTTTTGTGGGGTGTGTTTATGAACGGCATCTGAAGAGTGAATACTGTTGTCCGTCTTCACAAAGTATAGAAAAGCAACAATGTAGGCCCTAAAATGCACTAATCATATACCATGTCCGAATACAGATTCAGATTATAGTTATTTGTGTTTACAACCAAATACAATACATAATGATGTGAGCAGAAATTTTGGAGGCAAGTAAGCACTGCTTTACAGTTAACAAAAACAATTGAAAAAGAAACACAAGGAACTAACATGACTCTGATGTAGGCTGTCAACAATGTACATAAACTTCACACATGTAGTCTCACAGCTGTAACGTTATCTGGGACTTAAAACAAACCCATGTTCTTAGTGTGGGGGTCATTTCAAAAGCAATATGATCAGATACTGGTCTTACATATTCAAAGACAACCTTGAAACACATAGTGTGGCTGCAAGGTTGTCTGTCTGAGAGGTTTACTTTACTAGTTGAACGCTGTTTTTGTTTCTGTTTCTGGTAAGCTGTAACATGAATAACTAAGGTGCAATGTTCAGGTGAACCGTGACTCCCATTAAAGAGGGCGCCAGAGTGCTACCACTTGGCTGAGATGTGAAAGAAGTTTGTTTGGATGCTAGTTGTTTATTTTTCTTGTTTTTCCTGGCAAGGGCTCGTCCCTCCTGTGGCCTTCATGGCCTGACATGGCCTCAGTCCCTCTTTATGTGAACTTTATTTATACTAAATTATTTTCTGTCCCAAAATGCTCCGCTTGCCCTCTGGTGACGCAACAGCCCGAAACGTCTTGATTTTCTGTTATGGGGGGGTGCAAACTACGATTTATGTCAAGTTTGTCTTATTTTGCATGCCCCTGCCCTAAGAACATGTGCAATATTTTGTGTAATTATCACAAATTCAATTGAAAATATTTATTGTTTCCATTTATAACAGTCAATCGAAATAATCATCACTTTTTTTCATACTTACAAGTGTCCTCTGTACATATTATGCCTATTTAGACATTTTGTTAAACTGAAGTGAAGAAATTATTGAAAAACGTTATTTTCCAACACAATACACAATACAAATGTGGCAAAATCGAACATTTCCTCTAATATACATGCCTCTTCACCTCACTGGCACAAATAGCTCCTCTGTGAACTACAGGAAATGTTACAGCTACTATTATCAACACAACAGTTATTTACAGCAAGAGGGGCCCCTTATCTGTCTGACAGCCAATTGATGAGTCATCCTACAGTGTGAGAGAAAATAGGATCTGGCTAGACAAGAAAAGAGGGCACTCGTCGAGCATTTGTCCCATCTCATAATGGTTAAAATGATGAGATGTATTAGTGTACAATATTGATAACAAGGCCTTTCGCATGGTAGAAAATAAAAGAACAAAGAAATAAGGCAGCCTACGAGAGAGGCAGTGAGATTGCTGATTGACACCTCACCTAATTAAGAATTTCTCACTTTCTGCTGTTGCGTGATTATGAACGCTTGCCTTCAGAAGGTTGTGTTTACTAGAGTATCTCATTCATTACTTTTATTTTATTACCACTACACAAGGTGCTGTATTTTGGATTTGAAGAAACATTAGTCGTCCTTGGCTTTGTGAATATCAATAAAGATCAGTGCCTATTTTTTTTAATATATATTCGCTCTGATTTGAAATATCATTCTGAACGGAGCGTAGTTTTTGAAGGTGCAGGCTGAATGATTGTTAGGGTTGAGAACAATTTGCTGTTCAGAGGAACAGCACATGGTGTCGGTTAGTAGCAGGCAATGTGTGTTTCTTCATTAGCCTATGAATAATTTGAATGGAATCTTTCCCTTAGCTGGCGTTCATTGGTTTTAGCAGAATACTATAATGAAGTCCAACAAAACAAAACAGGGACATCTGATGAATTGATTAATTGAATAAAGGCATTGATTTAGTCAGGGAAAAATAACAATAAATACTAAATTGTATAAATTATCCACAGTAAGTATACGTTATGTATGTCTGTCTGTATTATTTTATTTTTTTTAAGAATTGATTCCACACTGACTTAAGACCGCTTAGTTTTTTTTTTTTTGTTCTCTCGATGGTTGACCTAATTGGAAAACTATTATGCAATTAATTTTCACAAAATGTTGTATGTTGTGCGATTGTTTTTGTGTTTTGACTTTCGGAACCGCACGTGTTTCAAACACACACACTTCCCATCAGTTCTGTTTCACCCAATATGAAAGAGTGTAAGTTGATTAAATTAATGTATTCATTTAAATGTCAGGACACCTTGACATGTTTGTGAATTACAAGTTTTAACGTAACGATTCTGACACTATTACTTCAGTGGTGTAGTTCGAGGAGACGCAGTTATGTTTTGTTGGTAATGCACAATATATACATTGTTATTTTGCTCTTCAACTTGAAGAGCCTCAGGAAGGTGACATGTAGGTGAAGGTTTTTCCTTTTTTCTTTTCTTCCTCATGTATAATCACCCTAAAGAAACAACTAAATGACTAAACCTAATTACTGCAAATGAAAAAATAAAAGAAAGCTGATGCACAAATACCACAAGTCCCTTAATCTTAACCCCTCTGAAGTGTTGACAGGGGAGTGGAAAGAGAGACTGCTACTGGCATAAATATACTATGGAAAAGCCTGTGGACTGAACTGACGAAAGATGATGCTGAAACACTACAAAAGCAGTGCGACAGAACGCCGACAGTACGGGCGGCACCAATTGATGTTTTTGCGGCACCTTTGCAGTAAAATGTAAGCTGAACATATCTGCGGTGGCCAGTGTTGTATGAAAAGGTCCTTTCCTTTCTTTGAAATGTAAGTTCTGGAAGATTTCCACCACCCCCCAAACATTTAACATTTATCTGTCTGCAGTTGTTTTCCCACCTAACTGTTACATTCTTGTTTTGTTCCACATTCTGCATGGTTGTACCTGTGGTAATGTTTGGCCTCCGGGGGAGCTGTATTGGTCTAGGCCTTAAATTAATTAGGTTAGGATGTTGGCTAAGCCTGCAGCTTGTCTGTGCCCTGCCATGTAGCTAGGTATGCCCACACTGTCGGTTTCCTCTCTGACTGAAGTGCAAATAGCTGTGCATTTCCTCTCTTCTGCACCTGATAGCCTTCCATCGCTTTCTTCCTCCCACGATTTACTGTTCAGCCTGTGCCTTTCTGTTCTCTAAGACTTAATGCTCAGGATATATAGATATGTACTCTCGTGGGGATTTTGTAAAAGCATATATTTCTTTTAAACTACAACATTATCTCCTGAAATATTTTGCTCATGGCCCCCAAACACTCTTATATTTTGGGTACAGCAGGGGATTTGTGTCACAGTTTCATTAAAACTTTTATTTAACACTTGGAGAGAGGAAAAAGAAAGCACAGGAAAAGCACCACTTTCTCATTTCATGTCTTTCTTTTCTCTGCTAACTATTCACAGAAGTGTGTGGGTGGTCAACAATGATATTCACAAGGGTTCTTCACACTGAAGTACCAAGCTGTAAAACAGCGGTAGTTCCCCTGCTGACAAATCCCAGTGTTTAACATGTCTGGGTTGCTGGTTTCAGGTGTTACTGGTAAAGTGTTAGAAGAGCCATTGTCAAACCAGACCAGCTTAACAAGTAACATTTTATATTTAGGTGATATGCAGTTTATTGTGATTTTGGCACCCCTCCTTATACATTTATTATGCAATTAGAGGTTCTTTTAAATAATATATGTTTAAGGATCTTTGTAGATGTATAACTTAGTGCCACAAGGAACAACATTTTTTATTTGTACATGTCTCATGACACATAAATAAAATGTTTGGCAGAAATTATGTAATTGAAACAAAACTGAACTAAAAAAATAACTGAAACAAAACTAAAATAACAAAACAGTCGCAGATAGTCACCTGAATGAGATAGATAGATACATACAAATAAGACATCTCTTGTCTAATAAATTAAATATTGGCCAACTGGTGTATGTCATCCTTAGGGCACTGCGTTTTCTGCATTTATTATTATTGTAATTCAACTGCTATGCCCTAGATGTCCCTACATCCTCCCCAGTTGGTAATGGTAATTAAATTCACAATAAAGAAATCAACAAATTGCGCATTGACTAATTAGAAAAATAAAAACTAATCATGATTAGTATAGGTGGTAATTGAATATATTTCTGTTTAAAGAAAGAGAGAGAGAACTAAACATGGAGTTAGACATCGCAATCACAAAGTGTTTCACTGAGCGAACGCACGCAACAATATACACCTGGTATTCTGTACACAGATGGATGTAATTTATTTTGCACAACTTGTAATTTATAAGTCAACAATATACCGACATTTATCACCAGAAAGAAAAAGGCTGGGATTGACATATTAAACAAAGTCCTCCAGTAAAAACCTTTCGGGAAAGAAAGTTACGAACGCCGACAAGATGTAATTTTTGTTTTGACAGAAGCATTTGTTTGTCCTACTATTTCCCTGGAGAGAAAAAGATAAAATCAAACTACGTGCATTTCTGAACGAACATGTAATGAATGCGGGAGCAATTTCTACAGCAGGTCAACTGAGAAGGTAATATCCACCCTAAAATGCAGATTTGCAAAAGACGAAGTTTGTATGACTGGTAAAGATGTCTGACAGTGTACCTGTAGATATAATAAGATCCAAAAATCTGTATTTTTTGCACATTTTGTTTGTTCTTCAAGAACTACCTCCGAACTGAAAGTAATATCAGCCGACACTTAGGCTAATATACACTCTATGAATAATTTCATGGGGCATTGTAAAACACATTTGATGATAATTTTAATAATATGACTGGATTTGTCTCAATGATCAAGACATAGAATTACATTTTTTCAAGGTTTACTGACACATTCAATACATTTGCCCAGATAATAGCCCTTGCCAGCAATATCTGGACAAATAATTTTCCCGAAAGCAGACAAGCTGGTTGCAATGGTTAAAAATATGCATGCATTGCCCAAGCTGAAAACTAGGTTTTAAAGACCACCTGACAGAAGCAGTCCAGTTCTCACCTGACCCAAGCTGAATACCATGGGGCACTTGCTATTTTGCTGCTGAATATTATTCCAGATGCATCCCTTTTTGTGTAGGCCTTGTAGAAATGGAAATACACATTTCACCAAACACTGTAGTGTTAAAGAAACTCTTAAATTGCTTACAGATTAGTTTGTATTAAAACTGTAGACTTATTTACCATGTAACAGTAAAGGCTACAAGATATTTGTCAGTTTCCAACTCTGTAGATGTTGAAAGAGGTGTTTCTTCTTATGGCCAAGTTTTTGCAGAACATTGTCCAATCTCTGACAGAAGGCAGGATTAATGAACTGACGATGCTTACATTTAATATTTGATATTTGACATTTTATTTAATTAAGTGACAATTAATGTGCTGCTTGCTAACAACCTTGCATAAGAAACATGGCCCTAGGCATCATAACCTCTTCATACTCCGTTATTTATTTCTTTATAACCTCTTCATACTGCATTATTTATTTAATTCATAAAACTACCGTTTTTTAAATGTATTTACTTGTTTCTAATTTCAGATTTTGTGCTTGTCTCTTATAATGTTGAAAATGTATCCCTTCCGTAACAAGTTGCCTCCTAATGGCATCGCACGCTGCTAAATGGAACAGTATTGTGTCTTTACTATGTCTCATGTTTGAGCGCCAGTCAAATAATCCCAAACTGTCCAATTACCACTTTTGAATTGTTCTGTGACTGAAGCTTCGGTAACTTGCCATGCAATCCTATGAGGAATAAATTGGTTGTAAATTGTGTAAAAACAGGCAGCCGCAGAATAAGGAGAAGTAGGAAAAGAAGAAAAATAAGAAGAGGAAGAATTTTAAAGTGAATTACTACCTTTGAAAAATGTCCTTGGGCATTTTCTCTCTGGCACATCAATAACTAATCATAAAAATGGGCGGCTTTGCTCAACAGGGGTGGATATCTTGACCCCCTCACTTTCATGGCTTAGCAATGTGTGTTTTCTTTATTTATTTGATTCTTTTTGTGGTTGTTGCCCCCCCCCCCCATGATGGAAATCCTGCAAGCATCTGTGGACAAGACTGAAGGAGAGTTTACACACATCTTCCACCCCCCTAGGAGGCCGAGAGCTGTTTGCCCAGGGGGCTTCAGAACTCTCGCAAACTTATCCTGGGCTCTGCAGATTAGGGGGCTTGGTATTTAGCAAACATTTGAAGAGATGGGCTCAAGTGGGCACCAACCTATTAAACACACGGCCCATGGTACCGCCAGGACTGGCTCTCGGAAGACTTGATAAGACTTCAGCTGTTTTAACAGAATTATTCCGGCCCCCGCGGTGTTTTTAATATAGAATGTGCATCGGGCAGCAAAATGTCAGTTTCAGATTCACCAATTATTGGAGGATTACGGGATTAAATTAACGAGTTTAGACGCCCGTCTTGCTGTTGCCACTGTAATCTTCTTACTTCAGTCACAGCAGCTGACTTGGGCATTAGGAAGAGAGAGAGGAAGAGAGGGAGAGAGAGGGAAAAAGTGA
Source organism: Amia ocellicauda (assembly GCF_036373705.1). NCBI lineage: Eukaryota > Metazoa > Chordata > Actinopteri > Amiiformes > Amiidae > Amia > Amia ocellicauda. The sequence goes on from NC_089867.1 coordinate 6,822,340, forward strand.
TTATTCCACGCTCAGAATGGCATCATCTAATTCTTACAGATCAGGAGAAGTCCCCCCATGGACCACTGATAGCATAATGTATGAAATGAAGAGCCAGGGGTTTTTGACTAACAGTAACAAGGCAGAATGACAAGCGAAATAGCTACCGGTTTTTGCAAGAATTGTTGTCTTTTTTCTTTTTTCTTTTCTCTCTCTCAAAGAAGGCTGTGAAGCAGTAAATCCTTTTATCAGGATAGTTTCCACTGTAATGCTTGCATCTCTTCTCTATCTACAGAGGGTTTTTTTTTTCTTTCTTTTTTCCAGACACCCCTCCCCGCTCCCTTTTCCCTTGATTTGTCTAACGTATAGTTTGATGAGCACTAGCCTGCAGGATATTCAGAGTGATGGGGTCAGCTGATATATGGGACAGAGCTGTCACAAACTCTCAGATGTGCACTGCAGACGTGTGCTGGCCCGCTCCCAAGATTAGACATCTGCTTTTAACCGCACTCGACAGCTTTTCAACCATAGTAATTTGAAGACCCTCTTGGTCAGGTTTGTTTTGGGGATCTCACCCCCATTTTCGGGTTCTGGATTGTCAAAATGATATACCAACGTCCATTTATTCTTGTGTTTAACTAGAAAACACTTGGACTGAAGGATGCATTGTGTAAGCAGGTGTTGTACATTCTTCCTGCTTTTGTTTTGACTATTATTCTACAATTTGTGTAATTGTCTTAGTATTTTTTATGTTGCTGTGTTGAGTTATAAAGTCAAGGTTTTCACTTTCGGTCAAGCAAATATTTGAACGCTGAAAATTATCATTTACTTTAAATAACTATAACACTTGCCATTTGTGCCTTGAATGTGTGTTCTCCAATATTTGCTATTATTAATAGCTTCTGCACCATGCTAAGAGAGAGTTCCTGGGCAGCTTGTTAAGTGTGCATAACTGAAATGTATATACTTATACTATACTTATTTATCAATTATATATTTTCAGAGTTTCTTGAACATTGACTCGGCCAACTGAATTAAGACATGAGTTTTGTAAACCTTTTTGAGAACCACATTGATTTCTAAACCGCAATAGGAGACTACTGCACTAATGTCCTGGTTGATGTAAACTTGATGTAAACAACAGCAATCAGCCACTTAACAAACTCTGAAACCTGTGACATCTTAATTTATGCAGAGATTACATTTGTCCCCAGGGCGGTTATTTTCCAGACACATAAACAAATGTTAATTCCTCCTTTGGCTTCTATCCAACAATGTATAACCTATGCTTTTGATCTCTGATGGAGTCAGCATGAACTGTTGAGCAGTCCAGTGAACACAAAGTACGTACAGTGTAAATCGTTGATTTAATTCTCTGCCGTTTTCTATTGGTGTCTTGACTGTAATTGTACTACACTTTTTTTTTTTATTATTCTTATTGAGTTACATCCAAGCAGAAAACTAGTACAATTTGGGCACTGGGCCTTGTGCATCATGCAGAGCTGGCCACAAATGTTCATAAGGAAGACTGACATGTTTTGTACAGAATTGTTGTGGGTACATTGAACAATTCCTCAGTTTTTGGTGGTGCTTGTTTGAACTTGGCAGAACTATGTAGATATGTGTTTATATACATTATGTAAATGTGTGTACATGTATGTCAATGTGTTTGGATTACTAGCATTCCAATTATGTGAACGGCATCTATTTTGGAGCAGAATTGGTCAACTGAAGCTCCTTGTCCCCTAACAGTTCTGTGATTTGTATTTAAGAACATAATAGGAAATCACAAATATTAAAACCAAGAGGTGACCATTCAGCCCATCTTTTTGGTTTGATTGCTATAAGGTTATTGTAAGATTTCATTCATTTCTTGATGGATCCCAAGGAATTGGCTTCAGCGATGTTGATTGTTTTTTTTTTTTTTTTTTTTTAATTCTTAAATGTTATTATTTGGTCATTCCATCCCTTGTCAATTAAAACACAGGTTATTGGTTCTTGTGACTTTCTTGCACTTGTCTTTGTTTGGTCTTACATTTGTGAAAGTGCACTGTGGCAATGTTGTGTAGGGTGCTGCATCAAATAATAATGGATTAATTGGTTGATTTTAATTACCTGAAGTTTACATCGAACCATCTCAGATATTATTAAAAAAAATATGGTCTGAACAGGGAGTTAATGTCTAGAAACATTCTGCCCATCACATGCAGCATTACCACACTGATTTGGGTGAATTTTGAATTGAGCACGCTGTTTGAGGAGTACGCTATATGCAAGATTGTTCTGTTTGTCCCAAGTGAAGAAACAAGAGTTATCCCTCAAGCAAAACTTACAAACCGTAATTCTCTAAGCTCTGACATTTACATTCCCATTCTTGAACGGCAGAAAAATAAAACGTTTCTGAGACAAGGGGTTTTCTATATAGTTTTAGTATGTGAAACCAGAGTACAAAATCACATTTTCTGTACAAACTGTTGAAGAAGATCAAATGTCTTGAGGGTTGACAACCTCTGTTGTACTAGATGCTGCTGGTTTCATAGTTTAGCTTTATTTCCTACTTGTCCTTTGCTGTTACCTTGAACTTTAACATGTTTTTTTCTTTTCTCCGCTGTCCAGGGTTTGCTACTGATAGAGGAAAGCGTTTAAAATTAATGTGTGTGCGTTAATGATGGAACTCATTTGCAAATAATGCTTAGTGTACTATTAAGAGCTGCCAGCTTGTTAGAAAACAAAGGGCTAGTCACGATGCAGGGCTGCTGGTCTGTCTCTGTTTAATATGGGTTTACAAAGTGGCATTACGAAGTCGTATCACATTTATCACTTTTAATGAATCGCGCACTTTGTCCCAGAGCAAGGCCTTGATGATATTTCTGTCATTCAACCATATGCCACCGCCAAGCATGCATCTGCTCAGAGGCCCCGGCTTGCACCCCTTATTACAGATTCTGAATGCTACATATGATCTTATATCCACCCGTGTTGAAAAGAAATGAGAACCACGTCCTCATTTCCATGCCGTTCCTGGCTACAGAGATTTCTCTGTTTATACAAGAGATATGGAATTAATTTATGCAAAGTCAGTTTTATAAATCCCAGTAAAAAAAAAAAAAAAAAAAAAAAGCCAAAAAAAAAAAGGCAGATGAATATTCAATTGATGTAAACCCATTTAGGACAACATTTGCATGTCTGTATTACTTAAAAATCATAACAGGCTTATCATGCCAATGAGCTGTACTCCTCTAACTACAGTTTTACCAAATTATAACCATCATCAGCCCAGCATCCTTAATGGTGCCCTCTGAGCAGACTTAATCTGTTGTTTTTTTGTCTGAATGCATTTCGCTTCATAACTTATTTTTTCTCATTCTATCTTGGTACATATTATGCTGTTTAATTGTAAGCACTAATCATTGCAGACCTTGTGATCTGGTTGTTTTTATGAAATGGAGTTTGAGGAGTATAGCTGCCAGGCTCCGACCCTGACAGTTTAGTTCTGTCTTTGAAGAACGCCTCGCCACCGACTTAATCCATATAAAGTCTTTGAAAAGCGCCAATTAGTATGCACAACTTAAACCGAGTTTTGATTGAATTGTTATGAAAATTAAAGGCCAGATTAATAAAACTAAACCTCATGCCCAGCTGCTCCACGCAAACTCCTCCTTAAAGGGTGTAAAAACCATCAGCCAGCGGTACAGGTCTCATTGAGGGAGTAATGAAAAAGCAGAATGAAATTCATTAGCTCTGAACACGCTGCTGCTGCTGACGTGCACTTTGCCGATTGAATCAGATTACATTCTTAGAGGTGTGTTTAAAATAGTTTTAGTGTCACAAAGTCACCTGGAATTACAGAGCCTTTTCGAACATTAGCCTAGTTTATAATTCTCTTATATCTGATGCTTTCAAAAGTTGGGATGAAATACTGCAAACCCACTGAAGCAGACAGTTATAGAATGCTGTTTGTTGTTGTATCCCTGTCATTTTACTCCCACCCCCCAAATGTAATGCAAGTAGCTCTTTGGAATAATATGCTTTGCCTTGAGGCCACTGTGGAAGCTGACGGTTTGCTGTCTTATACTTTTAAATGACAAACTGGATTCGTCTCACTGGTGGTTGGGGCCAGTCAGTTATTTCCTCTTGCTTTAGCAATGATATTCTCAAAGTGCGGCTGTTCTGCAATGTATAGCTTACTCATCCTTTCAGCAACCGAAGCAGACTGACTGTGCTGCATAATCATTTGGCGTACACATCCCATTTGCTTCATGAGTCACTGAAGGGCCATCAAGTTTCCTCCTGCGACTCTTTGGTCTTTGACAACGGAAGGATATGAACAATGGAGGGGTCTTGGCTGCCTGGCGAGATAAAGTGAGCGCAGTCTCTGGGATATGCAGGTTCCTGCTAGAAGGTGACTGGTTTCAGCTGACGCAGAGTGGGGAGGGCATCTGCCGGTGTTGAAATTTGTGGTTTGTCAGGGTATGACACCACGAGTAAGGAAACATAAGGCACCATGTACAGCAGTTGGTGTGGGTCTTGTGCCAGCTTTTGAAGAGCCATGGCGGCCCTGTCTCGAGTTTAAGTCGCCGATCTCATGGGGTACCTTAAGGGTGATCACGTTTGTTTTTCTCAGCCTGTGTCCCTCTGTGTTTCGGGCACCTACTGAAGCACATCATCCGTTTGAGTTACCACAGGCCTTTGCAGGACCAGTAATAATTGACAATGCCCTAAGAATTGGCAGACCTTTTCAGCTGAAGTATGAAATAAAGCAGGAACGTTCTTACTGACAGTCAAATGTGTGCGATTGTGTTCATTCCCTGTACCTTCCACAATTTAATGTCACCAACTCCTATATTCTCTGTCAGTGGGTTTGGAGACAGTGTCTTCACACACATGCATAATTCCCATTGGTCTCTTCGCCCAGCGGGGTTCTCAGTCTGCTAAATCCTTGTTCAGAGAGAGTTTGACCATCAGCATCTAGAAAATAAACAGAACGCATACCCATTCAGCAAACACAATGAGCTCACTTAAACTCTTACATCAGGGAGACGAGACCGTTTTCAGACACTAGATGTCAATGTCAGAGTTTGGTTGTTTCTCAGGATTCAAGTTCACTACTTTCTACAAACACAACATTCACACCATGCCTTGCCTATACATGGAAAAGCCCCTTTTGCAGGGTTTTTGACTGGTTTTTGACTGAGTTTAACTCGTTCAGTAAGCTGTTTGTTGTAGTGTCTTTATTCATGAGGATTATCTTACATGCTGTATAAAGTATACAATTATAAATATCCTAAAAAGTACTAGAGACTTGAATTATTGATTGTACTCTGCATTTACTTAAATTAAATGGTCTTCATTTCTGTGTATGTATTTGATGTACACTATTTAGGGAAGGGACATAAACATTTTGAATGATGGTTTAAAACGCACCGACAAGAACCAATACACAGCCTGCACTGTTGGTTCTGCTCAAGGTTGAGTAATTGTGACTCGCGTATTTAAATTCAATCAGTAAGCCGCATGTGTTCCTTCTAATTTCTAAAGACATGTCCTTGGCAGGCATTGTGGATAATAACACATGATGGCGACAGTCATAATAGCCTGTACTCTGACTCACTTTTTTTTTCAAACCAGTCAGGGTTGACAGAGTCATCGAACTCTTCTTCTGCCTCATAAACTGGAAAGCTAACCACTCCAGGACTTAATTTCCTTCACATAGACAAAGTACAGGCAGTGACCACTAGGAGGTTCTAATTGATCTGTGCATTTGATTAAATAAATGTAAAAATATTTTCACATGCCAGTCACAAGTTTATAATCCTTACTTTTCCTGAATTTATAGTGAATTTATATACGACGTAATCGGACATATACTCAGCAGCCCTTCACACCTGTGGTTTGATGCGGATTGAAGTGCGCTTCAGTTCATTGTGAGCTATATGTGAAACCTCCAGGATGTGAATCACACCAAACAGACTGAGTCCTCTAGAAAGTGGTGGTTTGAAAGTGAACATTGTTCCGCCATTATTTTTTGCGACGTGAAAGCAAACATATCGTAGTTCACTTGGCTACGAATCGCTCCAATCAACAAACCAAACTCTGGAAGTGATGTAGTCTCAAACACAATGGAACTGGCCGGCCTTGTCGCTTTGTTGAAGCCCTACGAACTACTACCCCCCGGAATGGTGCTTGCAAAATGTCTGGGCGAGTTGAACAACAACATCATCAAAGCCCAAAATAAATAAATGAAAAATGCACCCAGCATGAGTTTCAGTTATGATGATTGATTGAACTGTGAGTGAACCAGTTACTTGAAGGTGAATCAAATTCTCTTACATCTATAATTCAATTTTAATACCAGAGATAATTATTTTAACGGTCCTTTCATATGTAACTTGTAAAATCTTTACCAAAGCAGGAAGTTCTCCTTAATTTAACTCCCCAACATTTAACCTTGTCCAAATAATTCGATAAAATGGTTCAGGCAGATTTACTCCACATTGCCGGCTCAGCAGTCCTCTGCCAGCTGTGTGTCAGCATTTGACTGGCATATTCTGTGCAACACCTGCTCTGTGTTGTTTAGCATGACTGTGATTGATACTCATAACAACATTGTGAAACGGGGTTTGCCCTCTTTGGTGCATCACCTCACAGTTGTAATCTACGTGTTCAAAGAGGAGGCTTGCATTTATGGTCCACTTTCACCCAAGGCATTTATTCTAATAACCCAAAAAAGATATTTGCCCACTACAAATGATTACACACTTGTTTTACACAAAACAAGTCCATTATACTGTACACCCAATCTAGTATTCACAACTGAAATACCTCCTTTGTTATGGGAGTTAGAAACCATACCTTTGAAAGTGAGTTTTCCCCAATGCTGACTGATATGTAAATACTGTGTATCGGAAAATAAATTTTCCCCTAAGTTATTTTGGATTATTGCAACACACTTCCTAGTAGTTACTTCCCTGTAATGTTCTGTAATAGTATAGCCTACATTGAATACAAAAACAACCCGAGCTGTTTATGAAAGGAGAAAACAAATCGAGGACAAGCCTGTATTTATATCTGATTGAACATGTACTGTAATCTTGGTGTTAAACAAATACATCAGTTATGAGTTATAGGGCATGGTGGGTGACCATGATAAATGTTTAATGTTGTCATTGGTATTTGAGTCTAAAGAAATGACTCCTTAAAAGCAATACTGTGGTCATTTATATTATCTCCTGCTAAGCAATGGGGAGAAAGGAGTGTGTAGTATTTCATATCTGCAGAGAAAATGGAATTGGTGTGCAACAGCAAAACTTACATAAGTATTGAAACCTAACACCACTTGTGGAATGAACGGGAAATAAATTGCAGGTTTATATGGTAATAGCATTATCAGTACATTAATAAATTGTTTGATTTATTATCTCTAGTGATATTACCAGAAACCCCCTAGTTTTATAGATTTATTTTTGTAAGGATGAAAATGAACAGGGCAGCACAGGTTAGTCAAACAGCTACTTTAACTTCAAAACGGAGGATTTCTAAAAGAGATAAGATAAGAACTTGGTAGGCAAGTGATTTTTTTAAGCCTGATTTATGCAGCCAAAGACCTTCATGAGACACTGTATACAAACTCTCTGAAAGGAGTGCTTTAAATGAACTGAATGAGGTTTTAGAAATTACCCTGGATCCACCTTCTCTTTATTTTATTTTTCTGCCCCTTTTGAAAATCACGCTGCGACTGTCATTAAAAGCAATTGGTCTTCTTAAGCTGATAATTATGCTTTTTGCCCACAGTATTCATTACTCTTTTCCTGCAATTTGTCAGCTGGTTGTTGTTATCACTGCTGCTGCTCACAAAATGTGCAAAAAAATATTACTATATTCAAATACAATATAGCACTGGCTTTGGCATAAATCTTGGACTTTGGTTCACGTTCGGTTAAAAGGGATTCAAGACCAAATCAAAATGATCCATCTTCTGCATGTTTAATGTTAAATTGACTGTGTATACAGTATATAAATGTATAATGGTGTCTGCCAATAAATAAATAGTAATAATAATATGTTAGAGGGTCTCCCAATGATGAAACTGATTAAAAAAACTAAAAACGATGTATAACCAAACCAGCTGCCTGTGATACAATGTTTCTTATCCTTGAAATCAGCATTAATAAATATAATTTGACTTCTTGTTCCCCGTTACATCATTTGCATCCCCGAACTGGGGGGGGGGACTCAATCTGACTAGCAGGCGAATAATTGTAAATAATTAAAACAGTTGTATTTCCAGAGCCGAGGGCAGGAGATGGGAGTGAAATGAAGTCAGATGCAGGTGCATGATAGCACATATGAATGCCTCTCGCTTCGCAGCCTCGACGAAAGGAGAGCAGGGGTGGGGGGGGTGGGGAGGGAAAAAAGAGCCAAGAAAGCATTAGTGAGCTGGCAGGGTCTCAAGCTGAACACACAGCCCTGCCAAGCCTTATTCATGGGGGGATGTGATAATTGTTATTCAGCTGTCCTTAATGAGATGCGCTGCCCAGTGGTGAAAGACTGAAGCGCTCGCTCTCTTTTGTTATGCTAATTAGGCACCATTAGAGCCTGCCTGTATTTATGTACCATCTAATCTCTCCCGCTTGCCTTCTTCCCCACGAGCGGGGCTGAAGGGGGAAAGCGATGGAGATATTGTGCGAGGGGCCTTAAAGGCTGCCCCGCGCCGACAACTTGTGTTTCAAACCATGGCTGACGGTTTCACTGTAACAGCATGAGGCCTGCCGCAGTTTTGTTTGTTTGGTTTTGTCTCCGTGGCGTTTTGTTTGCTTTTGCTCCTTTCTTGTTTGTGTTTTTTTCTCTTCTTTATTATTATTTAAATATGGAACTGCTATCCAGATGGAAAGTGCGGTGGTCTGAAAGGAAGATGTATGTTTTCAAAAAAAAACACAGCGTCTCAGTCTCTCAGCCTCCAGAGGCTTATTACTACTACTATTACTACTACTACTACAGAATATATATATATATATATATATATATCATGGAGGAAGGGCTTCAAAGAGTAAAACAAAATAAGGACAAATACTCAGAAATTACAAATATTAACTGTAATGTGTACATTATTGACATTACATCGAAAGGCAAATTCAGCTAGAATACATATATATATATATTTGAAAGAATAAAACTTTTATTATATACAACTGGGATAACAGAATGAGAAGAGGTCCCAGTGGAAGGGGTTTTAAAACACTGTCTGTAGTCCTCAAATACATCTTTTTCTAAATCCCAAATTCTTTTGAAAGGCAGACAGTTTGTGATGAGCAGTGGACACCTAGACACTATCTGGCATTGGAAAAGAAAGACCGACACTTAGCAGCCATGTCCAGAGGTAGAGCTGCTCTGTGTTGCATGATGGGTAGACTTCCTATTTTGAACCATACCTGCATATACAAATTTAAATGGATGCAGCACTAAGAACACTTTTCTTGTAGTGACTTGCAAACCAAAGTGCGTATTTTAAAACCTAATGTCCATAGCAGTGTGTTTTGTGAGATTGTGTTGTCTTGCAGAGGCTGCTTGTCTAGGTAACATAGTGCTGCTCTCTTAGGAACTGAAGGTCCAGAGCAGGTTTGTCAGACTCCTGTCTACAGGTTTTTGTTTAAACGGGAGCTCCCGATTACTGGCATTAATTTCATTATTCCTCAGTTAAGCTTGTTGAAGATTTTCACATTTAATTTATTACAGCTGATAAATAAACATACGTTGATTACTCAGGATATGGTAGCCACAAAACATTTAGAAAGTCTGATGAGAAGTGTTAAATTAATCCAATTAATCATTTAATTAGACCAGTTATGAAGCCAAGTGTTGGCCTGGAACAAAAACCAGACGACAGCACGGCCCCCCAAGGCCTGGAGTTTGACACACCACGCCAGGGCTCTGTTGACCAGCAGTGTGAATCATAGATCACTGGGTGCTTCTGAACACTTACTGATGTTAGAGATATTGTATTTGACTTATTTTCTTTGGGATATTGATGCACTTCTGTTCTCTCAGTAACTGGTCAAATTGGGTTTACTTATTATGGAATTTATGGATATATCTATCTACATGTTTTACTCTTTTTATCATTTGGTAATTGGGATCATTGTGAACTTAGGATCTTCTTAGCTCCAAAAAAAAGATACTTGTTGT